>NC_064931.1:333719045-334964335 GCF_023897955.1 Schistocerca gregaria | reverse complement strand
TGTTCAAAATGTCCTCCGTTAGCGAGGATACATGCATCCACACTCCGTCACATGGAATCCCTGATGTGCTGATGCAGCCCTGGAGAATGGTGTATTGTATCACAGCCATCCACAATACGAGCAAGAAGAGTCTCTACATTTGGTACTGGGGTTGCGTAGACAAGAGCTTTCAAATGCCACCATAAATGAAAGTCAAGAGGGTTGAGGTCAGGAGAGTGTGGAGGCCATGGAATTGGTCCGCCTCTACCAACCCGTCGGTCACCGAATCTGTTGTTGAGAAGCGTATGAAAACTTCGACTGAAATGTGCAGGAGCTCTGTCGTGCATGAACCACATGTTGTGTCGTACTTGTAAAGGCACATGTTCTAGCAGCACAGGTAGAGTATCCCGTATGAAATCATGATAACGTGCTCCATTGAGCGTAGGTGGAAGAACATGGGGCCCAATCAAGACATCACCAACAATGACTGCCCAAACGTTCACAGAAAATCTGTGTTGATGACGTGATTGCTTAATTGTGTGCAGATTCTCGTCAGCCCACACATGTTGATTGTGAAAATTTACAATTTGATCACATTGGAATGAAGCCTCATCCGTAAAGAGAACATTTGCACTGAAATGAGGATTGGCACATTGTTGGATGAACCATTTGCAGAAGTGTACCCGTGGAGGCCAATCAGCTGCTGACTGTGCCTGCACACGCTGTACACGGTACAGAAACAACTGGTTCTCCCGTAGCACTCTCCATGCAATGACGTGGTCAACGTTACCTTGTACAGCAGCAACATTAGAGTTATCGTCAACTGAATGAAGAATTGCCTCGTCCGTTGCAGGTGTCCTCATCGTTCTAGGTCTTCCCCAGTCGCGAGTCATAGGCTGCTATGTTCCATGCTCCCTAAGATGTCGATCGATTGCTTCGAATGTCTTCCTGTCGGGAAACCTTCATTCTGGAAATCTGTCTCGATACAAACGTACCGCGCCACGGCTATTGCCACATGCTAATCCATACATCAAATGGGCATCTACCAACTCCGCATTTGTAAACATTGCACTGCCTGCAAAACCACGTTCGTGATGAACACTAACCTGTTGATGCTACATACTAATGTGCTTGATGCTAGTACTGTAGAGCAGTGAGTCGCATGTCAACACAAGCACCGAAGTTAACATTACCTTCCTTCAATTGGGCCAACTGGCAGTAAATCGAGGAAGTGCAGTACATACTGACGAAACTAAAATGAGCTCTAACATGGAAATTAAGCGTTTTCGGACACATGTCCACATAAAATCTTTTCTTTATTTGTGTGTGAGGAATGTTTCCTGAAAGTTTGGCTGTACCTTTTTGTAACACCCTGTATATTGATATTTTAGCCAGCATACTTCTCCATCACAAAAGCATACAGTTATTGTTGGACCACAAATTTGGTCAACAGCTCTCTTCATTTGCTTGTTGATGACTGAACTGTCAAATTAATTGTCTTTCTTTTTATATGACTAATTAATGGAAAATCTCATGTAAAGATGTGAAACAATTACTAACAAAGAGATAGAGGGGCTGGCCAGTACTTACCTCAGCTCAGTACAGCCGATAGAAACACAAAAAACAACCGAAAATTTAAGTTTCTAGCTTTCGGAATAAATGTTCCTTCATCAGGGAGGAGAGAGGGGAAAGAAAGGGAAGAAGGGAAAGTGGATTTAGTCACTCACAACCCAGGTTATGAAGTAACAGGGAAAGGAAAACAGGGAAGGTAGCAAGGATGGAGGCATGGTTGTCAGAGGGAAGCCAAAGATATTCTACTGCAGGTACTGTGCCAGCTTCAAACCAAAGAGGATGCATACAGAAGTAAAGAGTTGTGTAGTATAAAGATGTAGGATGGAAAGATGCATGAATGGCTAAAGAGGAAAGGGAAAGAGGAGAAGACTGAAAAGTAAATGGGAGTGAGGTTGTTTAACGTAGGTTCAGTCCAGGGGGATGGCGGGATGAAAGGATGTGCTGGAGTGCAAGTTCCCATCTCCGCAGTTCAGAGGGACTGGTGTTGGGTGGGAGAAGCCAAATGGCACATACAGTGTAGCAGGTCCCTAGAATTATGCTGGAGGGCATGCTCCGCTACTGGGTATTGGACATCTCCTAGGCGGACAGTTCGTCTGTGTCCGTTCATGCGCTCAGCCAGTTTAGTTGTTGTCATACCAATGTAAAAGGCTGTGCAGTGCAGGCATGTCAGCTGATAAATGACATGTGTAGTCTCACACGTGGCCCTGCCTTGAATTGTGTATGTTTTCCTAGTAGCGGGGCTGGAGTAGGTGGTTGTGGGGGGATGCATGGGGCAGGTTTTGCAGCGGGGGTCGGTTACAGGGGTAGGAACCGCTGGGTAGAGAAGGTAGTCTGGGAATATTGCAGGGCCAGCCCTACAAACAAATCAGGGGAACTGCCATGGGAACCAGGATAGCTCCATCCTATGCCAACCTCTTCATGGGCCGCATGGAGGAGGCTTTCCTGAAGACCCAACAGCTACTTCCCCTGGCCTGGTATAGGTTTATAGATGACATCTTTGTGGTCTGGACTCATGGTGAAGAAACACTCCTTAATTTCCTCCATAACCTCAACTCCTTTTCGAATCTGAATTTCACCTGGTCCTTCTCCAAAACCAAAGCCACCTTCCTGGATGTTGACCTTCATCTTGTTGAAGCTCACATCCACACCTCTGTCCATATCAAACCCACCAATAAACAACAGTACCTTCACTTTGATAGCTGCCATCCCTTCCACATCAAACGCTCCCTTCCCTACAGCCTAGGTATTCGTGGCAAACGTATCTGCTCCAGTGACGAATCCCTCAACAATTACACCAATAACCTGACCAGTGCTTTCCTCTCCCGCAACTATCCTGCAGACCTTGTCCACAAACAGATCTCCCGAGCAATACATTCCTCCCCGTCCAACAACAATATTCCTACCCGCAGACCACACAGAAGCATCCCCCTTGTCACCCAATATTATCCTGGCCTCGAATACATCAGTAAATTACTCCGCCATGGATATGACTTTCTCAAGTCAACCCCTGAAATGAGATCATCCCTTGACAAAATTCTCCCCACACCACCCAGAGTTGCCTTTCGTCATCCCCCAACCTCTGTAACATCCTTGTTAAACCCTGCAATATTCCCAGACTACCTTCTCTACCCAGCGGTTCCTACCCCTGTAACGGACCCCCCTGCAAAACCTGCCCCATGCATCCCCCCACAACCACCTACTCCAGCCCCGCTACTAGGAAAACATACACAATTCAAGGCAGGGCCACGTGTGAGACTACACATGTCATTTATCAGCTGACATGCCTGCACTGCACAGCCTTTTACATTGGTATGACAACAACTAAACTGGCTGAGCGCATGAACGGACACAGACGAACTGTCCGCCTAGGAGATGTCCAATACCCAGTAGCGGAGCATGCCCTCCAGCATAATTCTAGGGACCTGCTACACTGTATGTGCCATTTGGCTTCTCCCACCCAACACCAGTCCCTCTGAACTGCGGAGATGGGAACTTGCACTCCAGCACATCCTTTCATCCCGCCATCCCCCTGGACTGAACCTACGTTAAACACACTCACTCCCATGTACTTTTCAGTCTTCTCCTCTTTCCCTTTCCTCTGTAGCCATTCATGCATCTTTCCATCCTACATCTTTATACTATACACCTCTTTACTTCTGTATGCATCCTCTTTGGTTTGAAGCTGGCACAGTACCTGCAGTAGAATATCTTTGGCTTCCCTCTGACAACCATGCCTCCATCCTTGCTACCTTCCCTGTTTTCCTTTCCCTGTTACTTCATAACCTGGGTTGTGAGTAACTAAATCCACTTTCCCTTCTTCCCTTTCTTTCCCCTCTCTCCTCCCTGATGAAGGAACATTTATTCCGAAAGCTAGAAACTTAAATGTTCGGTTGTTTTTTGTGTTTCTATCGGCTGTACTGAGCTGAGGTAAGTACTGGCCAGCCCCTCTATTTCTTTTTATATGCTAGGCCAAACACAGAATTGTCTAGATTCTCATATTTTC
Source organism: Schistocerca gregaria (assembly GCF_023897955.1). Classification (NCBI taxonomy): domain Eukaryota; kingdom Metazoa; phylum Arthropoda; class Insecta; order Orthoptera; family Acrididae; genus Schistocerca; species Schistocerca gregaria. Next base: position 334,960,281 of record NC_064931.1, on the reverse strand, counting down.
TTCAAAGCACTGTAATAAAGAAATTAGCAATGAACAGCTGCAAGAAAGAAATTAGCATTAAATGCTGAAACAAGGAAATTATCAATAAACATCTGCAGTAAAGAAATTAGTCATGAAAATATAAACAAGAATTATTTATGAATTCTATTAAACTGTAGAGTGGAAGCTCTCCTTTTATGGATCAACAGTAAAACATAAAATTTTCTAAGATTGGCATTTTTGAAAAAAAAAAAATAAATCAGAAGGCTACAGCAAGAGACATATTTCCAAACTAAGCATATTATTTTAATCATAAAGTTATTGTACTTCAAATGAAAAACAACAAAATATCTGGAACCATTTAAAAATTTTCCCTAAAATCATGAGTGAAACGGTAATCCCCCTTCCAGCCTGAACTGAAATGAATAATGCCATTAATCATGGAAGACAAGACTGGCTAAGTACTGCAGCTCATGTCCCGTGTATTTGATCTTACTTTGTCAAGAAGTAGTATGAATATTATACTTGCAAACAAAGTAGACACTTTGTGCAGTGGCTGGTGGGAGTGACCGTAAAGGCATTTCCCATTTACAGTTGCTCTCATCAGCCACTGCAACGAATGTCATCTTAGTTTGCACTTACAGTAAAAACTTCATCGCACTGTAACCAAAAGACTTGTCTGCAATGTGGAAAAGTGGACCTGTTGTATTGAACTTTTCAGTTCTGTGCCGGTTTAACAGCTCATGTACACTGTTATTAGTTGTCAAAGTGGGCTTCGTGAAATACCAATTGTTCTGACTAATCCCAGGATTTTTCATTATAATATTCGTGTAATTCCATCTTTCTTTGGTATGGATTTCTGTTTGTATGCAAGCCCTACTTGTGTAATTGGTATATCTTCCAACATTCCACAGCTATTTATGTTTGCAGAAAGTATCATCCAAATATAAGTGTTACATCAAATATCTTCTCCAATGCTCTTCATTCTTTTTATTCTCATGTTGTCAACATCATTTTGACAAAGAAAATATATTTCCACCCCTTAGTGATGGTGAAGGAATTAGACTAGACTACAGTAACAAGGAAAGAATTTCTTAAAAAGAGAAATTCTCTTCTAAGCTACTTTTTTTCCACGTTCCCACTTCTGTGCAAGTCTACACTTAGACAAATACGTTCAGCCATGTGAAGGTATTTGTATGGAGTGGAGCCCTTGTCTGGGAGTGAAACATGGCCAATAAGCTGTTGAGACAGGAAGAGAAAAGACTGAGTAATTAATGAGAAGATACTGTACTGAAGTGGAAAATAAAAAAAAAACAATTCTGCCACAACTTGCTAAAAGAAGGGCTCGGCTGACGAGAGACATCCCAAGGCATCAAGGTATTATTAACGTGGTAATGAAAGGAAGTAGCTACTGCTGAAAAATTGTAGATGGAGACCAAGGATTGAATACAGTAAGCAGTTTCTAATGGATGTAGGCTGCAGTACGTATGCAGAGATGAAGAGGCTTGCTCTGGATAGACTAGTACGACAAACTGCATGAAACCAGCCTTCACATTAAAGATGATGACAAAAAAAATTACCTTGAACATTTGTTTATAGTTAAAGCTCATAATAGGAGCCTTGCATTTCTGTGGGTAGTTTTCGTCCAGTTCAGTCATTGTGTACATCTCACAGGTAGATTCATATCCTCACCATATGACTAATTGTTCCTCATTCTTTTAAATTCCGCAAATGCTTTCACTCCATAGTGTGGGATTAGACTCCAAGGAACTGTGGTACTAAAAGATAACTTTGACATGACTACTGCCTCCACATTGTTACTGAGCTGTAATGGTTTTACTTTTTTTGAAATGTGCACGGCATTGGACATTTTGTGTGGAAATGAGTATGAGATACTCTTCAGGTTATGTACACATGGCGTAATTGGGTGTTTAGTGTGTTGAAATAATTTGTTGGCTATAGTACTACTGAAGTCAGTTAACAGAGAGCTTTTAACAATTGCTACATCACATCATCAATTATTTCACCACAGATTCTGTGTGACATTGGACACACTTGCCTGACAGCATATATCATTCGTATTTAACTGATGCTCTCACTGGCTAACAACCACTCAAACAACTCACAGTTTTCTGATTATAAGTGACAGAGCTGCCTTAAATCTGCTATTTAAATCTCTATTGTAAATACCACTGTGAATACCACTGTCACTTTTCACTTCATGATGTATTAGCACACAATGTAATGGCAAATGAACTTTTTTGCACTTTATAGTGTTTACAGTGTTAATATCATAAGCTAATACAATGTCTTTAATTTTGAACACTTTTAGTTACCGGATTAAATGGGGTATGGCTTTGTACACTTCGGTTTTACACAGCAAAAATTAGGTATTTGGTCATATGTATCGCAGGTAGCAGGTATGCCGTGTATCCTAATGATGGATGATAGTCTTCTGATTTGGCTTTGAGTAGACTTTGTTCTAGTTCCTCTTCTCTGCACTACCATCGTTTATTATCGGATAAATTCTGAGATATTTTAGTGATACCTATCCTTAATACTTACAGGTCTTTGTACTGTTTTGTTGTTGTTTTCATTTGTTTTGCTGTATCTGCTGTTCCAGTAATAATAAACACATTTTAACAATCTAGTGTACTTCAGTACAAATGAAGAAAAAAATTGCATTAAGTTGTTGCTGCCCGTGCGAATAGATTAAATTTTCGTCTTTCAGAATTTAAAAAACCCTTTGTATAATAGTTAATGATTTTCTCTCGATGTGTTTTGAAACTGTAATGGGGAGCTTTAATTGTTATAGTACGTGTACGATCTTCTAATTATACGTTTACTATACGATACAGTTTTCACGGGAAAACACGAAATGACGCGGCGTTACTGTCTCAGCCAGGCTTCATCGTCGTTACTGGTGTTGTTATTAATTTAAGCTCTACCGTTCTTCTCGTATCAGTGGAGGCGTAGTGTTGCTTCACGTGTTCTACGACCTTTGCGTGTGGCACGCTAGCAACTTCTGGATAAATTCATTCATAGTAAATACTTCGCAGGCCCGTTACCGAATCATCAGATCCTAACATCGTGTGAAATATCATAAATCGTTCGTCAGAAGTACACGGTTTTTGTTGTTCTGCACAAATGCATTGAATTGTGGTTTTGTACGAAACGGGACCGGTACTTTCGCGCTACAGCAAAATAAACAGAATTTGGTCGTAATTTGGCTAGTCATGTGTTGATCATCATCGTCTTCAATATGTGTGTCATTCATTGATTAGGACCTTCTACCTCCTTCAGCATTGCGAAAAACTCTTGTGACATACCTGTGAAGCGATGAAAGCGTTATGGTCAAAATGTTTCTGGGGAGTATGTATCCAGTCACAGTATGTGTTAGAAATTTAAGGACTTTATTGTGTGCAGTAATTACGCATCCTTTTGCTGTTCCCTCGTCTTAAGTGGGTGCGTATTGAGGCTACTCATTAGCCACAAGTAAGCGGAAAACAAGTAAACCGGTTTCTGCTCATATCGACACATGAAACGAAGATGGGGTCGTATAACAAAAAAAGAGATGAGTGAGAAAGGAGGAGCGGATGTGGTGGGTGTGTAGGTCGTCGATAAAAGTTAATATGATGGATAGAACACTGAGCATGTGCTGTTCAGGCAATCTTAGGGTTTGATGAAATTACCGGTGGTGACTTTGGGAATAGTTACTGTATTCACGTAGACAATCCACCTGAAATCAAAGCTGTTTTGGCGTGTTCAAGAGTCGAAAAGAAACTTGTACTATCATTTATGTGTAATAATGTTTAGTTAAATGGCTTTTATTTCAGTGATCACACATTAGTACGGATGCAACTGTATGTTGCAGCGAAGTTTGAATTTGGCCGGAGAACAACAAATTATTGGCTACTGTTCCTCAGTAGAAGCCAACGTTGCTGTCGCAACTTTTTTTTCTGAAATATTTTGGAAGTGTGATATCTGTGAAGCCATTTGAAGATTTCGTCCGTTGAAACCTACACAAGCAAGATCAATTGTGCACAGCTAATATCACGCACTCGGCTTTCTTGAAATCGCTGCTATAGTCGAGGGCCAGCATCTGGTAGCCGACGAATTTTTTAATCGTAGCCAGTAATTAAACATGTTTTTTTCAAGTAACTTATTAGCATATTCCCACCGAATACATAAATCATCTCGATGTCTCTGAAATGTGAGACACAGGGCTCTTGGTGGGAAGGAGCAGAGCTAAAACCCCGCCTAGCCATAACGTTTTGGATTTTACGTTTGTCTGTTTCAATCGCATCGAGTGAACTCCGAGGTGAATCGCCATATAATCCACAGCCAGGTAGTTCATCGGCCTCCATCTAATTTAGCTCCTTCCGCCGTCCTTTCTTTTGGAGATTTTAGCAAGAAACACAACGCTGAAGACTCAGGCAAACAAATGAACAGACGCTTCCACATAACAAAATTACCTATTGTATTTCAAATATGTCTGTATACTGTCTTTAGTCACATTTGTGTATTGAAATGCTCGTCGGAGCTACAATTCCATTTACAGGGGCAATCCTTTTAGTTAAATTTGGTCCAGTTCATAACTTTCCCTTAGCGAAAAAAATATATAGGCCTAGTTCAAATCAGTGAAAATAATTTCGCTCAGTTTCCAAAACAATGAAACTTGGAACAAATCTCTGAAACTTGAATTTTTTCTTTAATTCCTGTTGTGTCAAACATGTTCTGCAGAGTGGTTATAATTAAACTTTGCCTACCTGAGAAGGCCCCCATGAAAGCGAGTGATCGTAGAACGATGGAAACATTTGTAGGGACATGCAGAAGACAAATTACGAATAACCCATTGCCAGATTCGACCACATTATCATTATCAAGTATTTGTCTATTAACGCTAAACTGACAAACATCACTCAAACACTTAACTTGAAATGTAAAGAAAAATCGTCGGGTAATACATTGATAACATTAAAACCGCGTTACTGTTTGCAGACCGTACGTGAAGTCAAAATAATAATAATAATGATAGTTATATTATTATTATTATTATTATTATTATTATTATTATTATTGTTATGCTGGAAATAATATCGAGGCGTGTTCCATCCATCGTTTCGGACCTGTTTATACTCGGTAATGCAATCATGATCAATGTTACGTCAAATATGAACTGTAGCACTGTATCTTGTGATAATATACATAAAAAACACACACACCACGAAGGAATTACCCAAATGGGACGGAAATCAATAGATGTGACATAAAAGATTACAATTTCAGAAACATTGAATTGTTTACTAGAGAGAAAAGCCTTCACAAATTGAGCAAGTTAATAACTCATTCGCTCATCTCTGATTCTTATGCAAGCAGTTATTCGGTTTGGCAGCGGTTGATAGAATTTTTGGAGGCCATCTTGAGGGATGTCGTGCCAAATTTTGTTCAATTGGCGCATTAGATCGTCAAAATCCCGAGAGGTTTGGAGGGCCCTGCCCATAATGCCCCAAACGTTCTTAATTGGGGAGAGATCCGGTGAGCTTGCTGCCCAAGGTAGGATTTTGGAAGCACAAAGACAAGCAATAGAAATTAACCGTGTGCGGGCGAGCATTATCTTGCTGAAATCTAAGCCCAGAATGGGTTGCCATGAAGGGCAGCAAAACGGCGTGTCGACGTACTGCTTTGCTGCAAAGGTGCTGCGGATGACAACCAAAGGGGTCCTACTATGAAAAGAGGGCGTGCCCAGAAACATCATCTGCCTGGAGTCACATTGGCTGGAGAAGACTTGTCTTCAGTGATGAGTTCCGCTTCGAATTGAACCCCGATGGCCAGGAAAGATGTGTCTGTAAAAACACCGGACAACGGTGGGATACCAACTGAACTGTCGCCAGTCATACGGCCCGACAACCAGGAGTTTGAATGCCCTGGATTGCCATTTCTTTCATGCCAGGACCCCTTTGGTTGTATCCGCGGCACCCTTACAGCATAGCGGTACATCGGCAATATTCTACGCCCCGTTTTGTTGCCCTTCATGGCAAGCCATCCGGGGCTTAAATTTTAGCAAAATAATGCCCACCCACATACGGCGAGAGTTTCTACTGTTTGTCTTCATAGTCGCTAAACCCTACGTTGGCCAGCAAGTTCACCGGATCTCTCGCTAATTGAGAACGTTTGGAGCACTACGGCCAGGGCCCTCCAACTAGCTCGGAATTTTGACGATCTGTCGCGCCAAATGGACAGAATGTGGCGTGATATCCTTCAGGAGGACATCGAACAACTCTATCAATCAATAATAAGCCGAATAACTGCTTGCGTAAGGGCCAGAGGAGGACAAAGGCGTTATTCACTCTCTCAATTTGTGGTAATTCCGCCGTGGTGCCTGAAATATTATTATTTTTTATTTATTTATATAAATCGCATACTATGACGCGAAGTAGAAAGGATATAAAATGCAGACTGGATGTAGCAAGGAAAACATTTCTGGAAAAGAGAAAGTTGTTGACACCGGATATAAATGTAAGTGTTAAGAGAGTATTTGTCTGGAGTTTAGCCTTGTGCGGAAGTGGAACGTGGACGATAAGCAATTCAGACAATAAGAGAATAGAAAGGTTTAAAATGTGGTGCTATTGAATACTGCTGAAGATTAGGTGGTTGTTGTTGTCTTCAGTCCTGAGACTGGTTTGATGCAGCTCTCCATGCTACTCTATCCTGTGCAAGCTGCTTCATCTCCCAGTACCTACTGCAACCTACATCCTTCTGAATCTGCTTAGTGTACTCATCTCTCGGTCTCCCTCTACGATTTTTACCCTCCACGCTGCCCTCCAATGCTAAATTTGTGATCCCTTGATGCCTCAAAACATGTCCTACCAACCGATCCCTTCTTCTAGTCAAGTTGTGCCACAAACTTCTCTTCTCCCCAATCCTATTCAATACCTCCTCATTAGTTACGTGATCTATCCACCTTATCTTCAGTATTCTTCTGTAGCACCACATTTCGAAAGCTTCTATTCTCTTCTTGTCCAAACTAGTTATCGTCCATGTTTCACTTCCATACATGGCTACACTCCAAACAAATACTTTCAGAAACGACTTCCTGATACATAAATCTATATTCGATGTTAACAAATTTCTCTTCTTCAGAAACGCTTTCCTTGCCATTACCAGTCTACATTTTATATCCTCTCTACTTCGACCATCATCAGTTATTTTACTTCCTAAATAGCAAAACTCCTTTACTACTTTAAGTGTCTCATTTCCTAATCTAATTCCCTCAGCATCAGCCGATTTAATTTGACTACATTCCATTATCCTCGTTTTGCTTTTGTTAATGTTCATCTTATATCCTCCTTTCAAGACACTGTCCATTCCATTCAACTGCTCTTCCAAGTCCTTTGCCGTCTCTGACAGAATTACAATGTCATTGGCGAACCTCAAAGTTTTTACTTCGTCTCCATGAATTTTAATACCTACTCCAAATTTTTCTTTTGTTTCCTTTACTGCTTGCTCAATATACAGATTGAATAACATCGGGGAGAGGCTACAACCCTGTCTCACTCCTTTCCCAACCACTGCTTCCCTTTCATGCCCCTCGACTCTTATTACTGCCATCTGGTTTCTGTACAAATTATAAATAGCCTTTCGCTCCCTGTATTTTACCCCTGCCACCTTTAGAATTTGAAAAAGAGTATTCCAGTCAACATTGTCAAAAGCTTTCTCTAAGTCTACAAATGCTAGAAACGTAGGTTTGCCTTTTCTTAATCTTTCTTCTAAGATAAGTCGTAAGGTCAGTATTGCCTCACGTGTTCCAACATTTCGACGGAATCCAAACTGATCCTCCCCGAGGTCTGCATCTACCAGTTTTTCCATTCGTCTGTAAAGAATTCGCGTTAGTATTTTGCAGCCGTGGCTTATTAAACTGATAGTTCGGTAATTTTCACATCTGTCAGCACCTGCTTTCTTTGGGATTGGAATTATTATATTCTTCTTGAAGTCTGAGGGTATTTCGCCTGTCTCATACATCTTGCTCACCAGCTGGTAGAGTTTTGTCATGACTGGCTCTCCCAAGGCCGTCAGTAGTTCTAATGGAATGTTGTCTACTCCGGGGGCCTTGTTTCGACTCAGGTCTTTCAGTGCTCTGTCAAACTCTTCACGCAGTATCGTATCTCCCATTTCATCTTCATCTACATCCTCTTCTATTTCCATAATATTGTCCTCAAGTACATCGCCCTTGTATAAACCTTCTATATACTCCTTCCACCTTTCTGCCTTCCCTTCTTTGCTTAGAACTGGGCTGCCATCTGAGCTCTTGATATTCATACACGTGGTTCTCTTCTCTCCAAAGGTCTCTTTAATTTTCCTGTAGGCAGTATCTATCTTACGCCTAGTGAGATAAGCTTCTACATCCTTACATTTGTCCTCTAGCCATCCCTGTTTAGCCATTTTGCACTTCCTGTCGATCTCATTTTTGAGACGTTTGTATTCCTTTTTGCCTGCTTCATTTACTGCATTTTTATATTTTCTCCTTTCATCAATTAAATTCAATATTTCTTCTGTTACCCAAGGATTTCTAGCAGCCCTCGTCTTTGTACCTACTTTATCCTCTGCTGCCTTCACTACTACATCCCTCAGAGCTACCCATTCTTCTTCTACTGTATTTCTTTCCCCTATTCCTGTCAATTGTTCCCTTATGCTCTCTCTGAAACTCTGTACAACCTCTGGTTTCTTCAGTTTATCCAGGTTCCATCTCCTTAATTTCCCACATTTTTGCAGTTTCTTCAGTTTTAATCTACAGGTCATAACCAATAGATTGTGGTCAGAGTTCACATCTGCCCCTGGAAATGTCTTACAACTTAAAACCTTTGTCCTAAATCTCTGTCTTACCATTATATAATCTATCTGATACCTTTTAGTATCTCCAGGGTTCTTCCACGTATACAACCTTCTTTCATGATTCTTAAACCAAGTGTTAGCTATGATTAAGTTGTGCTCTGTGCAAAATTCTACTAGGCGGCTTCCTCTTTCATTTCTTAGCCCCAATCCATATTCACCTACTATGTTTCCTTCTCTCCCTTTTCCTACACTCGAATTCCAGTCACCCATTACTATTAAATTTTCGTCTCCCTTCACTATCTGAATAATTTCTTTTATTTCATCGTACATTTCTTCAATTTCTTCATCATCTGCAGAGCTAGTTGGCATAAAAACTTGTACTACTGCAGTAGGTGTGGGCTTTGTATCTATCTTGGCCACAATAATGCGTTCACTATGCTGTTTGTAGTAGCTTACCCGCATTCCTATTTTCCTATTCATTATTAAACCTACTCCTGCATTATCCCTATTTGATTTTGTGTTTATAACCCTGTAGTCACCTGACCAGAAGTCTTGTTCCTCCTGCCACCGAACTTCACTAATTCCCACTATATCTAACTTTAATCTATCCATTTCCCTTTTTAAATTTTCTAACCTACCTGCCCGATTAAGGGATCTGACATTCCACGCTCCGATCCGTAGAACGCCAGTTTTCTTTCTCCTGATAACGACATCCTCCTGAGTAGTCCCCGCTCGGAGATCCGAATGGGGGACTATTTTACCTCCGGAATATTTTACCCAAGAGGATGCCATCATCCTTTAATCATACAGTAAAGCTGCATGTCCTCGGGAAAAATTACGGCTGTAGTTTCCCCTTGCTTTCAGCCGTTCGCAGTACCAGCACAGCAAGGCCGTTTTGGTTAATGTTGCAAGGCCAGATCAGTCAATCATCCAGACTGTTGCCCCTGCAACTACTGAAAAGGCTGCTGCCCCTCTTCAGGAACCACACGTTTGTCTGGCCTCTCAACAGATACCCCTCCGTTGTGGTTGCACCTACGGTACGGCCATCTGTATCGCTGAGGCACGCAAGCCTCCCCACCAACGGCAAGGTCCATGGTTCCTGGGGGGAGGTTCATGGGACACATGCTGAATCATCAAGGAATCGTCAGTTTGGTGCTGGAGGGGAATGCAGAGGATAAGAAATTGTTGAGACTCGGCAAGGGATGAAAACAGCAAGCAGTTCAAACGAATGTATGTTACAGTACTTACGCAGAGATGAAAAGGCTTGGGCAGGAGACACCAGCGTGGAGAGCTGTATCAAACGAAAACAATAATACCCACCAAGGCACATTTATAGCTACTATTGGATGTATTGTGTAGCCGATCTGATATGACGTTTCACTGTTCCTGAAACAGCCTAGCTAGATGTGTCAGTAGCGCGATGTTGTGGCAGATGGGGAGCAGTCATGCGCTCTTGCGTAATTTTGTCACGTTCTAAAGCAGAAGAATTCTGTTTGCCCACTATGCTGTTCAGTCATATCATGTTCTCGATATGTTAAAAGAATTCTACCTTTCGTCGATGTAGAGGTCCTCAGAATTAGGATCCGGCTCCGACACACAGGAAAAGTTGGCACTTTGAAGCGAGCATACCTGTCTTTTGAAATGATTTAGGAAAGCCACGGAACATCTAAATCAGTGTGAGCGGAAGGGGAGTTGAGCCTTGTTTATCGTAGAGACGAGACCACTGGTTTAATATGTGGTGTGGTGTCCCTTAAATACTGCACTGAATGTCATGATGGTGCATTCAATAAGTCAGCTGTCGATCTCTGGGACCTCGACTCACGTAATCTTGTCATCAGTGAATGGACGTGAACAACACCCACAATAAATTCGACACATTGCGCTCCTTCGACGTGGTATTTCGACAATAACACACGCAAACTGGGAGAGCGGTGGTGCCGATGACAGCCACCGCAGCTAAAGACTCGGGGATGGCAAAGGGTGTTACCTAAATATTATGCCTGTAGTTGTTAATAAGAATCTGAGACATATCACTTTCTTTGTGTGCTGTTGGTGGGTCTAGTTACTCATACATCCAGAGAACAAGCTAACTCCTTTCTCTGTTTACCGAATCCTGTGGGGCAGCAGAAGATATCCGAAAATATCACCTAAAGCCTAACAGCATCTGCATCTAGGCAGTCGTAGTTATGAAAGCACAGTAGCCATTCTCCGGGATAGTATGTCGCAATGTTTTCCACAAGAGAAATGACGGATAAGTCGAGCATGTAATCGGTGGCTCGTGTGTCTAGTATGTAATGTTACCTGTTGTCTGTGGGAACTATGACCTACCGGAGCCCTCACGGTATCATGTGGCCATTAAGGCACAATTGTCTCTGACCTTATTGACTTGTGCCGATACCTAACCTACGTATACAGCTTATCGTGTTTCAGCAGTTTAATGAAGTTGCTAAGGACACATATGCAAAATGAAGTTAACTGAGATGCTGTTCGTAAATTTCCGCATGGAGGATTTCCCTTGCGTTCTTTTTAATTTTCTTCGAATATTCTGTGAATGAAATAAGAAACCACATTACTGGGACTACTTTACGTATCTAAACTACAGTCAGTTAATTGCACGGGATCATCAAGGAAAATGTTGTTCTCACGAGTCCCAGGCACACTCTTGGAATGATCACTTTTACTATTGTTATTTAGTCTTGAATACTTGGTCTATGACAGTTTTCCTGTACGTGTTTTGTAGGGGTGTTTCTGCACTCCAGGGCAACTAAATTAAATTTGGATGCTGTTGTAGCAATACTGAGCGGAAATGGGACGGCTGAAAAGTGGAAGGAATGTGTAGAATGGCAAGGAAACGGACTTAAACAGTATTATGGTAAAGAAAGAGGAAGTAGGTGAAAATGAGCTAGGAGGTGTGATACTCCGAGAAGAATTTAACTGAGTGGTGAAAGACCTAAGTATAAAAACAAAGTCGGTAGAGCAGACGCTATTTCCTCAGAATGAGAGATTCTTGGGAGAACCAGCCATGACAAAGCTGTTTCACCTGGTGTACAAAATAGGTGAGACGGGCGAAGTACTGACAGGCTTAAAGAAAAATGTAATAATTCCAGTACCAAATGAGGCAGGTGCGAATACAACCGAACCAAATTATTTTAATTAGTCGTGGTTGAAAAATACTCACACCAATTATTTACGAAAGAATGGAATGACCGATAGAAGTTAGGGAAGATCAGAAACACGTGAGGCAATACCGACGGAACGATGTATCTTAGAAGACAGACTGGATAAAGACGTGCCTACGTTTACGAAGTTTGTAGATTTACAGAAAGATTTAAACAGTGTTGATTAGAATATACTATTTGACATTCTGAAGGTAGCAGAGGTAAAACAGAAGTTGCGAAAGATTATCTATGACTTACACAGGAGCCAAACTGCAGTTAAAATTGTTCGAAGGACATATAAGGGGAGCAGTAGTACAAAAGGAAGTCAGAAAGGGTTGTAGCCTTTCCTGCTTTCCTGGATGTTGTTCAATAATTATTTGAGTAGATCGAGCAACTAATGAGGTGGTACTGAATCAAACTGGGGAGAAAAGACGAGTCGTCCGTATTGTAATGCAGTTTGCGTGTGCTTGCTGGGGGGGGGAGGGTTAAAAGTTGTAGAGGGAGGCCAAGGCTGGACTCCCCTCCCCCCCCCCCCCCCCCCATAAACAAGTTCAGAAGTATGTATGTTGCAATGGCTGTGCAAAGATGAAGGATCTTACAAAGGATAGATATAGATCAGCGTGGAGAGCTGCATTAAAGTAGTGTCTAGACTGAAACCATCATCAATTGGAGAGATCGTGTCAGTTTCTCGCAGGGAGCGAAGATGAGTGATATCAGCACATTTGATTGCGTGTGCTCGACACACGAGACACTCCATCTCTGGGTTCATGCAGTATCGTGATTACTTCGTTTGTTTGGAAACTGCTCCCGCCAGGCCGGCCGGAGTGGCCGAGCGGTTCTAGGCGCTGCAGTCTGGATCCGTGCGACCGCTATGGTCGCAGATTCGAATCCTGCCTCGGGCATGGATGTGTGTGATGTCCTTAGGTTAGTTTGCTTTAAGTTGTTCTAAGTTCTAGGGGACTGCTGACCTCAGAAGCTAAATCCCATAGTGCTCATAGGCATGTGGGCCATTTTGCTGCTGCTAGGGTCGACAGACATGGACACCAACGCATTGAAGATAGAGATCGGCTGTTGCCTATCATCAATTATAAGAGCATATGGGCCAGTGCCGCAAACGAAGGAAGTAAGATTAGGCTGTAACGACCCGCCGATGACAACAGTATTAGAGAGGGAGCACAAGATCGATTAGTTGTAGAACGGGATAGGATATCTACCGTGCCTTGCGCGAATAAATCATCCTGGCATTTGTTGTAAGCTATTTAGGGAAACCTCAGAAAAAATAAATCTGGATGGCCAGATGATGATTTGATCTGCCTTCCTCTCAACAGTAGAAGACCTACCAGGTGTCTCGAGGAATACTGGGCATTACTCGTCGCCGTCATTATCGGGGCGTACGGCGGCGCTACACGCTGCTATACATGGTGAATCAGAACTCCGCCTGTTGTTCGGGGGGTGTTTTCTGAGTATTTTAGTATCTGGTGGCTCGTTACAGAGTGATACTGTAATTATAATTAAATTCCATTTGTTACTCCAGTTACGTGTGTTTCTTTTAAAATTCCTTCACAGCAGTGAAAAGCCTGTAACATGGTGTTACCAAAACTTACAACACAAAACAGAGTAATCTAGCATTGGTGGGACGAAACACGTACGTTTTCAGTCTGTTGCGTCAGTGTTCAGCACAATACGTAAGAAGTGCATAACTGGTCGCTTACAGATATTTATCAGTAAAGCTATGCATACTGCTGTGTATTACTGTTAACCTACAAGTAACACTGTGGGAAAAACAATCTAGAGACAGAAATGAGCTGTAGTAAATGTGCAGACTTTTGGGCGCAGAGAAAAGTCGGCATTACTGTTGCGATCATCAAGTACTATGAGTGAATGGAACACACAGCGCACACCGTCCACCTCTGCACTTTAGTGCAGAATTTTCCAATGCAATGAAGATACAAAGATAAATTGGGAGGAAGAAATTAATCGAAATGCAATTACTTTGTAACGAGCCACCGCAAACCACGGCCTTGTAGCAAAATACTCAGAACATACCACAGAACAATCTCCGAAATTTGATTGGTAGAGTTCTGGTTTAGGCAGTAATGTAGCTGGTCGTGGATGTAATTGTAGGGTACGTTGTCGACGGCAACGGGCACTGTAGTTCCGCGATTCGAAGTACGGAGGGCAGTTAGGTAAGGGTTATCAGTAGTTAGCCGTCGACGGCATTCAGAATGAAGCGTGGAATTCGTGCCATGACGCGCCGCCGCCGCCGCCGCCGCCGTCGTCAGACCGCAATGAACGAGTGCCGTGTCTAACTTGCTCGTGAATGGAAATACAGTACAAACGTTAGGAAATACCACCACTTGCACCAAAACGTCGGATCGACGTGTACAACTCGAGAGAAGGGACGCAAAGCTGTAATATAACTGTGCTATGCATAATTAGGCAGACCTTGGGCTGGAAAATTGTGAACAATATTTTTCTGTGAATATTAACAATTATGTCGACTTATATGAAATAGAGAGTGAGAAAATAAAGGGAAAGGATGGATGAGAAATCGTGACTTCCAGCCGCACGGGGTTTTGTGGTAATCAGTAGTGAAAGTTGAAAATTTGTATTAGACCGGGACTCGAACCCGGATTTACCGCTTCTCGTGAACGGTTACCTTAACCGCTTCGCCCATTCGAACATGGTCCTTGGCCGACTCAAATTTCCAACTTATCGCACGCTGCAATGCAGCGTCCTTAGGCCATTAACCCCTACTCGCAAGTTATTGATTCCCGTAGGAGTTCGGACGATATTAGTGCACCCGCACTGAAACAAAAGTTCGCCATCTTACAGAAATGTGTATGTTTGAGTAGTGTCTGTTCTGTCAGACATTATATGCAGTTATAATAACTGGATCAATGGTAGAGAATCAAATTTGGTGTTGAGTTTTTAGATATCCTAGTTATTTTGAACAGCAGCTGCTCGCGATCCATCTCACCTGTTTTGTTATGAGCAGTGGTATTGTGGACACAAGAAAATCCATTGTTGGAATGTGCAGTACGCTATCGATTTTCAGTAAATAACAAAAAAAAGTTCATCGTTTGCTATGATCTTTTTATTAAATAATCTAGAAGGTTAACAGCGCGCTGAGTGTGCAGCCTTAACTATTAAGTCATTTTGCTCGTATTTGGTAGAAACAGTGCTCAAATGCCCGTATAGTTATACTATTTTACGTTTACTGTAAAAAATGTTACTCGAATACCGGGATACTTCCAGAGATACGCCACGCCTGATATCTTCCATCAATCTGTGCAAAATGAGCCACGTCCCGATCTCCAGTAGCCCTCGCGTTAACGTAGTGATACCAGAAGCTACACGCATAGGTATGACAATTTCAGATGATAACAATGGTTTTGATTTCTCTTTATTTTCTTCCCTTATGTAACTTTCTTTCTTCTTTTCATTTTTGTCTACATCATCTATGGCTTCCATTCATTGGTGTCCCAGGATGAGTGGTCAGTATTCAGGGAGATAATGCGAATGATGATTCGATGCAAAACATTCTAGCAAACATGTGCTCTAAAACCCACACCATAAATCTACGAGGACTTAGTCGGTAGAAGATGAACAGTCGTCCATAGCTGTTACTGTATGCATTTTCGAGCTCATGTCTACTAGGCTTTTATGCGTCGAATGATTGCTTCTGCCATATCCCTGAATATTTAACATTTCTTCTGGGTCTCCATGTTTATGTATTTTCAATGTTTTTCTCTCAACCGATACTCATTTGTATTAATCACGACATCAATTGCACATGTCATTTTCCTTGAATCGCTTACGCAGT
This sequence comes from Schistocerca gregaria, assembly GCF_023897955.1. NCBI lineage: Eukaryota > Metazoa > Arthropoda > Insecta > Orthoptera > Acrididae > Schistocerca > Schistocerca gregaria. The sequence goes on along the minus strand of NC_064931.1, from coordinate 334,944,486 downwards.
GATTTAGTAGACACAAATTTTAATCTGATCTTCCACTTAAAATATCCTTTTCCTCTCCGCCTCCACCTGTCTTCGTTTTTTGTTCGCTGGTTGTCATTTCTTCAGGAAAGAAACAAACCTTATATTGGGCGAGGAACTATGACCTCATATGCCTCGAATAATATCATTTCTAATAACTTAAATTGGGCCATCTGTCTTCCAAATGAAGCTTAAGTGTGTACCACAGTCCTTTATTTGATGTCACTCAAATGGTCAAATGGCTCTGAGCACTATGGTACTTGACGTCTGAAGTCATCAGTCCCCTAGAACTTAGAACTACTTAAACCTAACTAACCTAGGAACATCACACACATCCATGCCCGAGGCAGGATTCGAACCTGCGACCGTAGCAACAGCGCGGTTCCGGACTGAAACGGGTTGAACCGTTTGTCCACTGCGGCCGGCTTGATGTCACTCTCGATAGACTTTTTGATTAGCATATACTTATCACATGAGTAAAATATCGATTTATTACGCGTGCGCTTGTCCTGTGAGAGATAAGAATGTGTGACAAGATTATTAATAGTGTGTTGTTGGCGAAGAAAACTAAAAGTAAAATAGACCGGCAGAATATGAAATGAAGTGGTGTTAAGTGGACCAGGTGAAGCAAGGTGTTTTGTTGAAAAAGTTTACTACATGAATGACTAATGTGAGATGATACCTGAGGCGCCCAGGGTAGGTCAATTTATTCTTCAAGGTGACTTGCTACAGACGAAACGCTTATGGCAGGATAGAAAGAAATACGCCAGTTGCTGTTTTTCATGTTTCACATTTGCGTCGAAGAAACGAACACTTTTGGGATATTGTTTGTTTGGCGAACGCGATCGGAGCGAGAAGCGAGGAGCGGAGGAATGCGGCTTGGCCCCTGCCCTGGTTGCTGGTCACCGGTGCCAGCACAGCCTCGCCTTGCTCCGGGTGTCTCATGTCCACTCTCTATCCTGGTGTCCCTCTTCCCGTCACAAACACAAATACGTCTTGTAATTTTGTTCTCCAAAAGTATGCTATAAATCGGTGTGACTTTCTTTATTTTTATGTTTCACTGTGATTGATCAAGGTTGTAGTAGAGACCTATTACGCAGTGATATCGCTTCGCGCTTGTAACCGCTGTTCAGTCTGTGTAGGCCGACCTTGAAGGTTCCTCGCTTCCCATATAAAAGACTCATTCGCTTGCACGTTTGGGCATTATATAGATACCCTCAGCACGCTGTCAACGGTTAACACTCGTTGTTGTTTCTAACACTGATGAAACTGTAGACAGAAATTTCCAATTATACGAAATTTATTGCTGGACCATCTTTCACCAGTGCAGCCACTAGGCGAATCAATAGTTATTTGGGTATCAGTTTGTCGACATTTTAGTGCAGTACAGGGTGATTCAGGTGTCGCTACCGCTATCTTTTATGCAACCCACAATGTTGTATCTGGCCTTGAGAACCACTCGCTCGCTATGCGCAGACTATTAGTTCTACAGAAAAAAGTAACAGGGCCTTTTCTGTAGGACATTTAATATAGGTAAATTCTTTACCGAGATAAGTTTTCGCTGGAGGCCTCAGTTTTCGAGTTATTCAAGAAAAACTGACAAAAGTGGCCTTCAAATGCTCCTCCACCGCCACACTCATCCGTCACCATTGAGGATTTCTAGTGTGTTGTCCGTGGTACTCCCTCCTATCACTGTACAAAACTTTCCGACTGCATGAACTATTTCCGATATTTGAACGCCGGCCGCGGTGGTCTCGCGATTCTATGCGCTCAGTCCGGAACCGCGCGACTGCTACGGTCGCAGGTTCGAATCCTGCCTCGGGCATGGGTGTGTGTGATGTACTTAGGTTAGTTAGGTTTAAGTAGTTCTAAGTTCTAGGGGACTGATGACCACAGCTGTTAAGTCCCCTAGTGCTCAGAGCCATTTGAACCATATTTGAACTTTTTTGTGCTCTGGTGATTGGACTACTATGCCACCACATAGTCGACTATTTCGTTAACTTTATTAATTTAAACGTGTCCATGAGAGTAATGAGAGAGAAACTACTTTTGTAAACTTACGCTAAAAGTAATTATGACGACAATTCGATCCAAAATTAACACTTACAAGCACGATTTCGTCGTTGTAAGGCCAAACGAATACAACGATGTAATAGTTTACTTTATGCTGTTAAAATTCACAAAATTTTTGGGTAAAATTTACAATGTTAATTTTACAATTTGTAAGTGCTCGACTAAAACCGGTGACTTAATAAGGCAGCACAGTGAAGACCAAAAAAGGTCGAATGTGGGAAATCATTCGTGCAGTCACAAATTTTTATTCAGTGGTAGAAGGGAGTGTGATGAAAGACATACTAGAAATCGTGACCGGTGTGGGTTGAGTGTGGGAGTGGGGGTGCGTTTGAACATCACTTTTGTGCGTTTTTCTTGAATAACTCGAAAACTACGGCTGGACTAACAGTTCGCGCATAGCGAGCGAGAGCGTATGAAAACTGGCGCGTGGTTTTTTAACGCCTGATACAACATTCCGGTTTGCATAAAATGACAGCGATAGGGCTAGCTGAATCGCCCTGTATAACCCATGCATTATTCATATTTTCTCCGCGACATGAACCGAAATTTTGAATAGTTCATGACTTGATTCATACATGGGATAAAACATAAATTTGCTATTTGTGACACTATTTCACTTACTAAGCAATCGTGACGTGTGTTTGTCATGCGATGCTTTTTCTTCCCGTTCATGAAAAGGCACATATACGGAAATAACTGACACCTTTTGGTGGCATTACATTGCTAATATCGTCATATTACTGTAGGTGTAAAGTATAGTAACTGAGATGGCAGCCTGTGGTAAATTCTCATTACTTTGCAATCACGGAGCGCTGTGGTTCTTCATAGTACCATATATTTTCTCCAGTAAGAAATAGTTTTTGTTTCCTGTGGTGACACAGTCTTCTGTACTTTTTATTTTGATTTTGAACAAACATCTATGTGTGCACGTTCGTGAACGTTTACCACATAAATTTCCCGAAATGGTTTTCTGTTAATTGGCTGTTTGTGGAAAGCACAAGCAGAACGAGGGCATTACTAACTACTAACGTTTGCTTATAAATTGACTATAATCGTTTAGTCTCGTCGTAACCGACAAATTGTAGTGTTATTTTTATTTTAAATGTTTTTAATGATTAAAGAAGGTGACATTTTCCATTATTACAGCTAATTTGAAAAATGTTATCTTCTTTTAATAAATTCATTGCTGTGTAACCTGCTATGAAGAAAATATTTTAGTGCGCTTAGCTTTGTAATTCGTACTTCTGCGGCGTGCGTACGCCTGACAAACAAGCATATCGTTCTTAGCAAGTTTTCAGGTTTGCGCCCATAAATTTCTCTTCCATGGTGACACCAATAAGAGAGGAGCTGATACCTGCAGTTCTTGACGAATATTCAGTTTCTGGTATAGACATGCGTAAGGATCATGACAATGATTTTAACGTTGAGATAAATCTAATAGCGGTAACATACTAGATAGCAACACTTTGTTACAGGCACCGCGAAACTCTGTTAGCTTGTTATAACAAACCCTCATAATGGACGAGGGGTTTCTCTGTATACGCCACAGGTGGATACATGACTGTTGTTGCGCCGACCGGCTTCTATTTTTTTTCTTTTTTAAATTGTGAACATTTACTCTTGCCTTGTTTCTAATTTTCTTCTCAGATACAGAATAAATGCTGATTGCGAGGTAATTAGCGCTGGAGAACTAGCTCCGTTTTGACAAAGAACAGAAAAGAAATTGGACACGGCTTTGTTGGGGGAACAATCGCAAAATATACCTGGAATGATTTACGGAGGCTCGGAAAGCATAAATCAGGCCAGTTGTACGGGGTTTAATCAAGTTTTATCAATGGCCCTTCCTTACAATATCCAGGGAAACACACAGACAAAAATTAAACGCCACGCAGAGAACTGGTCTTTAGTAATTCTTAATCGTAAATTTACTGTGAATTTAGTTTTCTGTGGATAGGAATTGTACCGAGAAAGGGTGGAAGCTTGTATAATATGTATAATCTCCGTTCAGGCATTTCTTGTCAAATATTTGCTGTAACTGGCATAGCTCACGTCTCACAAAACTAAACAGGCACCATTGAAAACGACTACTGTTTGGATCACTGGTTTCCAGCCTTTTAGCTTACCTGGGCAACATTGGAGGAAGACTAGTATTTCTGAGCCGTACGATACACTGAACACTTAACAATAAAAGCTGAGGGGGAAAAAAAAGAATGGACCGATGAGAGGACAGCATCGTGTGGTGTCAGTTTCAAATTGAAAATATTCAGTTTATCATAACTTTACATAAACGGAATTTTATGGACCTTTTCCGATCGTGCGATAGATGCTCACTTCTTGGACCACTTGGACACTTGATTTGGGCCGCATACGAGCCGCGGATTGGACACCCCTGATTTACATATATGCCTGATAGAGAAGAACCTGGATGCTACGTCCAGAGAGATACAAGGTTGGTGGCGGCGGTAAGGCCCATGTCTCCTTAATGTTACACATAATTAATCAGTAACCCTTCTATCTTACCCTTGTCGAAATGGCAAACTCTGGAGGTAACTTGAGACGCACCTGATATTTCTTGTTTGCGGGTTTGCGGAAGTATTTGAATGCAGTGTGTGTTTTGAATGTAGAGACATTAATAGAGTCAAATGTAAGTAACTTCTTCAAATTGAGGGACTTGGCAAATGATATTAGCTGTTCACGAAACGTTTCAGCTGTACACTGTATCGTATTGTGCCACTCGAAATGTCGCTACTTTCTCAAATAGGTAATAAGGACCATGAGGCTGGATTTGTGCTCTTCTACCTAGAAGGGGCCCTGCGAGTGCTAGTATAATTATTGACGGATTGTACCCTAGGTTGAATTAAGGTAGCCTTCCAAACAAAGAACACTAGAAACCCACGCAGCTCATTCTCCGTATTAGAACAGCTAGGTCATGAGATCAGTTCAGCACTGGTACACTCAAGTGCCGAAACGAACGCATGCTCAGCTTCGTCGTGACTGGCAAGGCTTCTTCCTATCTCTTTATCTTGGTAAGCAAGGTGTGTAAAAATACGTCCAAAAAGTGCAACTTGCAGGAATTTTAATGCTCTACAAGAAAGATCTAAGTGTTTTTTTGCGTAGAGCTCTAGGGAAAAAATTGTAGAGGAAAAACTGAAAAAAATTACCAAAACTTCGCGGTTCTTCGCCTGTTTCCAAATTGGGTTAGGATTCTCCAGGCTGAAAAGTTGTATTCTACGCTACGTACTACCTATATACAAAATACCAAAATTTCATTAAATTCGGACCTTTTCTAAGGTTAAATGTACCTGCCAGTTGAACTAATACAAGGCAAAAAACATTAAGTAAGCAGTGTCATCGAATGTTCGGTTTTGCATTTACATTGTGCGCTATTTGTCGCTACATCAACATCTGCATGGACACACTACATATCACACATAACTGCCTGGCAGAGTCTCTCTGAGAACTACGTTTAACGGCTTGCGGTAAGCATTCTGTTCTTGAGTCTTTTGTCCATCTTTCATTGATTTTTGCAGACTGGAGACAGTATATCACTGCCAGCAGATGGATCTCTTTGTGGACCGTCAGCGACAGGATAGAACAGGCCTGAATCCCTTCTTACGGTAAGGAGACGGAGGGATGAGGGATGGTAGGAAGGGAGGTCACACTGGCTCTAAGCAGTTTAGTCCGTGACCGCACATCGAGGAGAACAAACATGCACCTGCCGCCCCTCTCTCCTGATGCGATCTTTTGGTGTTGGTTTTGTGGTGGTTGTGTAATTACAATGATTTTTTCAATTCCCAGTACACGTGTTGCACTATGAACTGTTGCTTACGAGTGCTGGTTTTTTCACAACAATTTAGGTGTGTAATTAAAACATTGGAGCATTTTCCATTAGTTATAGTAGCGTGTATTGGCCTTCCTACACTTCAGTGATGGTTTTGCTGCCCTATCCCTTCTAACTATGAAGCAGTGTGTAAATTACTCAGCAGCTGTACCCAGGTGACCTCTTGGGGATAATGGAATAGGACGAAGTTGTCGAGAAATAAAGATAGCGCCGTTTGTTTGAATTTCGAGGACCAGGGCTGCAGGGTGATTGTCGAGCAATGTAGCAGCAGGAGGCATCTGTAGGAACTCCAACGTCAAACAGGAAGACACACACGCGATCAGTAAAAGAGGATGGACAGTGGGCACACGAAGTCGTCTCCTGCACTGTAGATTGACCGGCCATTTTAGAAACACGAACAGCTCCAGCGCAGTCAAGAGTCTCTGAGTTGAGAAATGCATTTTCAGTCCTTCCCGCCGCATCACCATTATTTGCGGAAAAGTATTACCCCTACAACTGACCATTAATACCTCCTTACATTCCTCGTGTAGGAAGCTATAGACACAGTCCTAAGGTGTAAGCTTTCATGTAATACACTTATTAAACTCCTCTCTCTTCAACAGCCACATCCCGTCAGTTGAACACATTTCCCGCCAAAACTAAAGATAGTACGTTCCACTCCAGCTTCTTCCCCGTCAGTTCACAAGTGGAGCAGAGATTTATTTCAACTTGTAGGTAAAGGGATCATCCTGTGTAGAGTTACTATTTATCTTAAGTTTTGCCACTATTTTCGAGTGGTATTGTGAATTTTTTTTCCAGCAGGATAACACCAGTTCTATGACATTGTCAATTTTTGGGCTGTTTTGCGATTTTAGGCGCTCCTTGTGCAGCGCTATGCATATAAATGTCTAATTAGGCCCAATCTTTATGGTTAATTACGTAATTAGGACCGATCTTTGCTTCAGTTTCTCGCCCGAAATAAATAAACTGCACTAACCTGATGTGCCTCTCTTGCAGCTGGACAGAGACTGTTTCCCTGTTTAGGACTTTCTGCCTAGAAGGACCAGGCTTCCATTTTGAATTTTCTGCCAATACAGTCCCTCCCCCCCCCCCCCCCCCGGGGGGGAGGGGGGGGGAGTCAGCAAAGCCTTGGTATAAAGAAATTCCCGCAATTTTTTAAACTGCCACCATTTTTTAATTTCCCGCCCAAATTCTTAATTCCTGCCACTAGAACTGGCGGGGGAGTGTTAATTTGCGTAATAAAATTGGTTATTTTGTATTATTAAATTCTGACATTGCCACATCTGCTTTTACAGCCCTGTACCAAATTGGGGGAGGGGGGGGGGGGAAACTTGCCAAAAATGCAAACTGTGCTCTTATCAGCATTGCCCTCCTCCTATCATTATTAAATAATGATGATGTATATTTTGTTTTGAACAGTTTACTGCCCAGGGGAATCACCATTCTTTCATAAGTCCCTGTTTGACATGTACTGAGCACTAAGGAGTTTGCATCACCTTGTTTTTTCTCGTGCTGCAATCTACAATCTCTGACTATCCTTACTTCTTTTATTTTTACTGCCTAACCTATGGTGGCAGTCTTTAATGTTGACCCAGCTGTGTCTCTAGGTTCTACTTTATTTTGTGTGAATCTGTTTCCATTTACTTTGCATCAAGTTTTTCAGCTGAAGTAACTTGTCCCTTTTTGGGTATGACCTCCATTTTTCCCAAATTTTTTGTTGTACTGTGTACTGATCGGGAAATGACACTTTACGCAGTGTCATCTGCCTACCGCGTAAAAGACTCGGCATACAGTAACTACGTAGATTTACATATACACTTAAAAGACAACGCACTAACAAGAACATTGTGGGATAGTTACGTACACTTTCAGTGGACCCCCCTGATGCCTGAACTGCCTACTCCCCATGAATACCGAGGAATAAATGCCCGTCATCTAGGACTCCAGACAGCAGCCAATGTGCCAGATGACCTTTACTGTGGCTGGGTGGCGCCTGTGCTAGAGCCCTTCATCGGGCTAGAGGGTATCAGTGCGAGTATTTTGCACATGAAACGAATAAAACTAAACTAACATAATAGCTGTACTGATCCAAATGCAACGGACAGGTATAGCTATTTCAATGCAGACAGCTCCAATCCAACTGCTTTCCCTACCCTGGCTACCCCACAGGAAGAGGGAAAAGCCAGTAGACTGGGAACGAAAAAACTTATTCAAGTGTGCATACTGGAAGAGATGAAAATCCTGAAACAGCAACAAAACCATTATTTTACGTGGAACACGTAGACGATCTGGAGAAAGTGCGAATTGGTATTTAGTGAGTAAAGCCCTGTCTTGTGCACAATCTCTAGCACTTTAGACATGTGAAAGACTGGGTGACATACCAGTGGCTATTACTCCACAGAAAACTTTGAATATGGTAGTAGGAGTTATCATTCACAGCGACCTTACACGCCAGACGAGGAACTAGGACCTAACGTGATATAGGTATGACATGAAAGCTTATGTTCCACTGTCCATGAGATGCTTTTGATTCTTGCATTTTGGATGCATGTCATCCCACTATCTGCCGTCAGAAAATGCGGAAACTCTGGAAGGTCACTTCACGGAGGTCGTCCTTGTGAAAAGACATATTTAGAGTAAATTGTGCCAAACGCCATCTTCGTGTTCAACGGTTTGTCCATTATTTCCGAAAGAAAGGAAAAGAAAATACAGGAATATAAAACGGTGGACCGCCTCTCATATATCGAGAAAAAGGAAAAAATAAGAACGCATGAATTCAGTCGGCATGGTGGCAAATTACGCAAAAGTCGCAGCTATCACTCCACCTACCCCAGCTTCTTGAAAACCAAATCTGTCAATTGCTATAACCCAAGAACATGTATTCGGATAGAGAAATTATGTGCAAGAGAGCTCTCCACCCATCTTAATTTCAAATCTTACAGAGCCAGTAGGGGTCTCCCAGCGAATACAACAGGAGACACCTCATATCACTCCGACAGTATAACTATGTATCGTCAAATACTAGTCAGTGGTTAGAAGAGACTAAGATGTTGGGCCGAAGTGATACCTGTTTTTCTTCTTACCCGAACCTGCAATCTGAAAAATTACGCGAAGGAAAACAACAAAAAGAGAAAAAAAGACGAGTAGAGAAGAATTATTCTTCAGTCAAATCCAACGAATTAGTGCTTTGCTTTGTTCTTTCCTCGTCTTTTTTTGCTCTTTTTGCTGTTTTCCTTCGCGTAATTTTTCAGGTTGTAGGTTCGGGTAAGAAGAAAACCAGGTATCACTTCGGGCCAACATCTTTCTCTCTTCTAACCACAATGGCCGAGGAGAACTCGACAGAAAGCTCGTGGATTTTAAACCAATGGACGCGTCTGGAAGCCCGAGAAAATTTTATCAAGAACCCTCCTTGGCAGCAGAATAGTTTGTGGACAGTACGCCAACAACACATGAGGCATTGGAAAACTCTACAGATCAACACATACTCTAAGACGAAAAATACAAAAAAAAAGACTCGAAGAAATTATCTGAATGGGACGGAAATCAGTAGATGTGATGTACATGTATAGAAAAACGAGTGTTAACAATTTAGGAAATATTGGGTGGTTTATTCAAGATAAAGACATTCACAAATTGAGCAAGTCACCAACACGTTGGTCCACCTCTGGACCTTACGCAAGCAGTTATTCTAGTTGGCATTGGTTGATGTAGATAGGGTTGCTGGATGTCCTTCTTAGGGACATCGTGCCAAGTTCTGTCCTTTGGCGAGTTAGATCGTCAAAATCTCGAGCTGGTTAGGGTGCCCTGTCCATAACGCTACAAACGTTCTCAGTTGGGGAGATCCGTCGAGCTTGCTTGCCAAGTTTGGGTTTGTAAAGCACGAGGACAAGCAGTGAAAACTCTCGCCGTGTGCTGACGGGCGTAATCTTGCTGAAATGTAAGCCCAGGATGTCTTGTCCAGGGCAGCAAAACGCAAAACGAGACGTAGAGCTTCCTCGACGTACTGCTATGCTGTAAGAGTGCCGCGGATGGCAACCAAATCAAATGAGTGTTGGTATCAAAAGAAATGGCACCTCAGATCATCTGCTTGTCGGGCCGTATGGTGAGCTGTCTGGGACGTCACAAGACACGTCTTCCGAATCGTCATGTCAAGCAGAATGCCAACTACAAACATCCGTATAGAAGATACAAAAAGCCATGGATACTGTTTCTCACCAACTAAATCACGCGTCATGCACTTTCATAGAATACGGTCTGCACATCCTCATACACATCTGTACATCCAAACCCAACTTCTGGAAGGATTGAAGCTATCCCGTTTTCTAGGACTTCTTTTTTTACAATAAACATACATTTTTACCACATATACAAGTCAATACGTCGTGCATGAAGAAACTCAATAGCCACAGTTTCCTCGGTAACAGTTCTTGGGGTATTAATCGACCAGTTTTATTAATGTTTTATAAGTCGGCCGTTGCATTCAATTTGGACTATAGAAGCGTTATTTATGGATCAGTAGCACCGTCAAATCTCGATTAATCGTATGCCAAACCACCCGTGCCATCCCTTTTATTCCACAATCCGACGATCCAGTTACACATGAACAGTCTTTTAACAGGACGACTAGCAGCAGTATGAAACACTCTCAGTCGCGAATGCATCCATGGTATGTTCCTCAACCAGTAGTGAGTATGGACCTATGGAACGACACCAAAGACAAATTAACTCCCAATTTCTATTACTGTGCATTATATTCCGTCATCCAAGAGTATCCACATTTTAATCTCCTTTACACAGACGGCATCAAAGATAATTAACAACCGGAATAGAGAACAATGTAGTATTTATACTGCAGCGGTATTAGCCGTACATTGGTCACTACAGAACATAATAATTTCCCTCGACAGAGTTTGATTATATTCAGCGACTCCTTGAGTGTACTGCAAACAATAGATAAGTTCCATCTAAAACACTGTTTGATCTTTGCCGTTTATGACCAACTGTATGCCCTTTGCAGTACGAGTATGTCCACCGTTTTGCTGTGGCCGCCGAGTCTCGTCGGCATTCTAGTTAATGAGATGGCTAACTAACCACCCAAAGAAGCCACGGTGATGGAGACACTGGAGCTAGATATTCAAAGTGCAGACGTAATGGCACACATTCTAAAGAAATGGAAAGACTGTGATAATCTAGTACACCATCCAGTAAACTAAGGACAATCAGACACATCTCCAAGTTCTAGCAGACCTCGCTACGAACCCCTAGAAGGGAACGTATTCCCTTATACTATCTCGTAATTGGACGTACCAAAATAACTCATGAATTTCTATTACGAAGAGAAGAACCCCCGCAGTGCGTCTGTAGAGAAACAGCTACAGTTCGCACATTCTCGAAGATTGTGCAGCTGCCCGAGACCTGCGACGCTGAATGGGCCTAGGACACTGCTATCAGAGACTCTAGCGGATGCTGAAACAGCTAAAAGCTTTTGCTATACTTCATACCAAGGAGTGGGCATTACAACAAGATTTAAAGAAAATCCCGCTATATGTGGGCTTATGGGACGGAGATGCGAGGGTGGAGCGTCCCGCCACCGGTTTAGCCCTGAGGCGCCACCCAATCCGTTCTTCGCACCTGAGCCCACCACGGACGACGAAACATCTAGTTTTTTGTCTCTGAATATAGGGTATTAACTGCATGTACTAGATTGACATTTTAACATTCACGGCATGACCTTAGTTTTACTTTCGACAATTGAATTTTAGTGGACTAATTACTCATTCAAGTATCTCGTATGAAACAATGATAGGTTTATTACCAGTAAAGCAAGAGAGGGAAAGAAAGGTTCGTACCTACAGCTTCCAAGAGAGGATCAACGGACTAGTAACCACATAGTTGAGCCACTTTATATTTACTGTCATCATCATCATCTTGAACTATTTATTTTTATATTCTATGAAGCTACCTGTTATTTATGAATTATTCGTGGCTAAATTTATTATTTATTTCCCATGTTAATGAGGCATTATTAATTTCTCAACGTCGCAGGTTGTCAACCAATACTAATATATAAAACGTGTAACTACCATGTACATACTCTGCTTTTATTAGATTTCGGAATTGTTCATTTTGCAACACTATGAAATGTTTTTTTATCCCTATCATAACATATTAGTCAGTTTTGTTTCAAAACGTCCTGTACATAGAGAATAAACTGCTTAAACTCTTTGACTTATGCCCATAGACTTAATGACTGTACCCCTGAGAAAATGTTAAAGCTACTTTTTTTTCTTTTAGGATCTAACATCCCTTCACCGGAGAGGGCCTTAGAGGCAATAAAGTAATCTTGTTTACCGATTGTGACGGATACAGATAAAAGTATGAAAATTTTTAATAACATTTCTGTAGATAAATATTTTTCAACATTATTAATTTCTAGTCATATTACTTTGTATTATTTTCATTTCCAGTATTTTACGTTTGATGTATCTTAGTTAACAACCAACTGTTGCCAGATACAAGGGTTCTGGGCTTAATATAAACAATAGGTGATAGTCACTAGCCACTTTCTTCCGGAGTTATTCTTACATGTGATTCCGTAGAGAAGCACATTAAGTACGTAGCGTCCGGCTACAAGCTCAGGGATATTAATTTACACTAACAACCGTGATCACGCTGTCGACGGGACGTTAAAGGGCAATCTTCTATATTTTTCACCAGTCGACTTGAGCATCTTTAGACGGGCTGAGACGGCACTGACGGACTTGTTACTTAGGTGACATCCAATCAGTAGTCACATTCGAAGTCACTCAGCTCTTCTGGCCTGCCGGCCGCAGTGACCGTGCGGTTCTAGGCGCTGCAGTCCGGAACCGCGGGACTGCTACGGTCGCAGGTTCGAATCCTTACTCGGGCATGGATGTGTGTGACGTCCTTAGGTTAGTTAGGTTTAAGTAGTTCTAAGTTCTAGGGGACTGATTACCTAAGATGTTAAGTCCCATAGTGCTCAGAGCCATTTGAGCGATTTCTTCTGGTCTACCCGTTGTGCTGTTACTGCTTCTCTACTGACAGTATTCTCCGCCTCCTTTTATACTGGCAGGTCCGCTTCACGCGACATCGAGCGCTAAGTTCGGCGTTACATAGGGGTTTTCCGGATACCTCTGATCAGATAATGTTGTATATATGACCTGACACATTTTGTCTGTAGCTTTCTCACGCAGTTGTGTGCAGTGAGTCGAATTCTTTAGGATATTGTTACGATATGCAGAGGGTCTAGCTGTTAAGGGGAACATAATTAAATATAGTGTGATGAGTGTCAAGACAAAAGTCCCGATACCGTTTTAGAATGAGGTTACAAAAGTCAGTGACCTCATCGGGGGTGTCAGACTTTCTAAACAAAAACTATACTTTAGGCTACAAGTTTAAAACAATGGAAGTATTTACAAGACTACGTGCAAGTGTCCTGCAGTAGAACTAAAGATTTGGAACAGTTTTAAACAACTTAAGGTGATCGCAGACACTAAAAAGACACAAATTGCCTGATATATGCACTAAATATGATCTACAACCCTGATAAATAGCCATTGTACAGTCACGCTTCGAGGAAAAGACTTAAATCAGTACTTTTATGCAATGGTAACAAGTGTCCTATTCCTGTAGCGTGTGCCACAAATACTAAAGAAATACATCCAGATAACAGTGGAACATTGTTTATCTGACCTTTATTAATCCTGATCCCTTGTTCGCCCTGGTCGGTTTCTTTATGTAGGGTGTCCCAGGAAGAATGATCAGTATTCGGGGATATGACAGGGAATGATCATTTGAAGCAAAAAGCTTCATATGGACTTTTGCCGTGTTCCGAATGTTTTTCTAGATAGAACACGTTTAACGTTCGTTGTTATTTATTTTCTGTATTTTCAATAGATTGCCATGTTTACACATATGCAACAGTTACTAAGCATTACAACATGCATTTTACATATATCAATTGAAAAATATGTATTTTTAACACATACATCACTAAGCACTGTCGTACATGTCACATTACAGATGTTGAACAGTTCACAATAAATATAAGACTACCACAGCGTCAACTTCAGTGTATTTGTGCACTCTTGGGAGAACATGCGTTGCTCGCCTGAGTGCCTCTGCACGTTCCTTAACGAGGGCGGCAGCGTCCATGATGCGACCAAGCAGTTCATATCGCGTATTCCCCTTTTACACCTCACACTTCAACCAACCCCACAAACAAAAATCTCGTGGTGTAAGGCGTGGCGCTGTTGTTGACCAGTGAATTGTACTTCGACGACCAATCCAACGCTTAGGGTGAGCGCGATTGAGATGTTCCCGCAGACTTCTCATACAATGTGGAGGGGCTCAATCGTGCTTGGAAGTACATTGCAGTCCACGTGACCAAAGGAGCGTGCTCGAAGTGTCGTACAAATTAATTTTCCAAAACTGACTTGCAAATTGGTTCCCACTCTAGGATCTAGATTTGCCGGCCGCGGTGGTCTCGCGGTTCTAGGCGCGCAGTCCGGAACCGTGCGACTGCTACGGTCGCAGGTTCGAATCCTGCCTCGGGCATGGATGTGTGTGGTGTCCTTAGGTTAGTTAGGTTTAATTAGTTCTAAGTTCTAGGGGACTAATGACCACAGCAGTTGAGTCACATAGTGCTCAGAGCCATTTGAACCAAGGATCTAGATTTGCCTGCGACCAGCGATGATTATCACGTGTGGTGGTGTGTCCATTCCGTGTAAACGTGGCTTCATCAGTGAATAGTATTAATGGAAGCAAATGACAGTGGTCATGGAACCAGTGACAAAATTCAAGTCGTGTGGCATTGTCGCTAATTTGAAGACTATGGACACATTCTATGTAGAATTGGTACAAGTTTTCCGCATATAATGTTTGCCATACACATGTTCGCAGGATATTGATAAGTGCAAAAAGTATCCGTGGGCTGGTAATAGGACTACGCTGCACCATTTCGACACTTTGTTGCTATTCTTGAGCAGGTTGCTGCACTGCACGTTCAGAAAAAAATGGGAACTTGGAAGAATACCTGTTTCACACAGTGTGCTTAAAACGATGGTAAACACTCTACGATCAGGAATTCGACATGTGAAACCGCCGACGGTACTGTGCGACAGCAGCAGAATCACAACCATTGCAGAAGCCGTACACATACACCATATCTGCATATTCTTCGTTAGTGTAGATGTTTGACATTTTAGCCAACGCGTGTACAAAAACAGCTAACAGATGCTTCTCTCCGATACATTCAGTCCTACGCACTACATCAGTCACAAAAAAAAAAAAAAAACAACTCTGAGCACTATGGGACTCAACTGCTGTGGTCATCAGTCCCCTAGAACTTAGAACTACTTAAACCTAACTAACCTAAGGACATCACACACATCCATGCCCGAGGCAGGATTCGAACCTGCGACCGTAGCAGTCGCACGATTCCGGACTGCGCGCCTAGAACCGCGAGACAACCGCGGCCGGCTCAGTCACAACACACCAAGGACAAATGAGCCCTCAACGGGCTAGTTTAATGGCAGAAAGACAGCCCGAGCAAGGAGGCCGAAAGCAACGAGGTAGGTTCGGCTGGATTGTCTGGGTAAGATAGATATTACAAGTGCGCTTCACCAACCCAAAAACAAATAAATGTATGAGGGTGTGCTGAAAAGTAATGCCTCTGATTTTTTATTTGAAAACTCTTAAAGCTTTTTAAGTAAAACAAAGTTATTAAAATTCCACATCTCTCTTCTTCGTATCTACGTATTTGCAGCCCTGTGTCGCTAGAGGGCTCTGAATTGTAACGTGTAGCACGACGGTGTGTAAACCTGCTACGTCGGTGCGTGACAGCCAGCGTACTATAATCGAGTTTCGAATTCGAAGAGTTCGCCCTCACGTGGAGCACCCTCTCCATCGTCACGTAAGGACGTTGCAGCATCAGTAACAATCCGACGCCTTGCAGTGCTGTGTTGTCAAGAAGTACGACGCAATGATCCTTCGGACATGCATGAGGGCAGTGCGGCGACTACAGCTGCGCTTCACACGGCCACTGCAATTTCGTATTGATCGCCCTATACTGGGCCAGCGACTTACAAATAAAATGTGCCCGCTGTACGAAAATAGCATTAATGAGATGTACGATTACGGGTCTGACACATGAACGACGACAAATGGAAGTTTGGGTCTATCGGTGAGTCATGCTTGGATATCTGAAGCGGTTAAGGCTACAGTTCGCGTGAAGTGGGAAGTCCGGGTTCAAGTCCCGGTCGGGCACAAATCTTCGTTGTCGTCATTCGAGTATATAGTTGGAGCTGGTTCAAATTCGCAACTGCAAATGCATTTCACGTCCTTGTGTTCGCAGTCTTTGATCATCCTCGCTGTAGTCCAGATTTGGCTTCGTCTGATTTTTATCTTTTTACGAAATTTGAACAACACCTTCGATAATTTTGATAGTGATGAAGCGGTGCATGCAGAGGTGAGGTTGTGGCTCCGTCAACAGTAACACATTCTGCAGTTACGGTATCAACAAACAGGTCTGTCGTTGGGAGAAAGGTGTTCGTCGCCAGGGTGATTACGTTGAAAAGTAAATATGTAGACATGAAGAATAAAGATGTAGAATGTTAATAACGTTTGTTTTATTTAAAAAGCTTGAAGAGTTTTCACATAAAAAAATCGAAGGCATTACCTTTCAGCACGCCCTTGCACATGAAATGTGTTCTATCTCGGAAACCGATCGGAATAGGGCATATGTCCATATCAAGTTTTTTGCTTCAAATGGGCCTTCCTGTCATATACCTGAATATTGGCCATTTCTTCTAGGACATCATATATGTATGAGGAAGTGCCTTATTTTGCACATTTTTTCCCGAAAAATTAAACTCACTTCTTAAGTGATTTCTATTTAGTTAGATTTCCTCGGAAAAAAATTAACCCGTGCCGACTAGAGCGACAAATTTTAATATTTGGAGTGGTAGGTTTTGTAGCTTTTCGTCAGTGTAAAAGTTATTGATGACTGTATAAAATCAAAATTAAATACCTTCTTGGTTATTAGGACGAGTTTAGTATTCTTGAGATACTTTCTTTTCAGTGTTCCTTTCTTGAAGTCCGGGTACAATCTACGATGTTCTACACAATGCCATACAAATTGTCTCCCCCCCCCCCCATCTACGGTCATTAACCCTTCAAAATCTTGTATTAATGTAACACACCTTCCATTAGAGTCATTAATAGCTTTGAATTCCTCAGCGTTTCAATATGAAGTGGCGTTCGTTCATGTCGAAGAGTATTCGTGAATAGAAACACTGCCCATAACCTTCAGGAAAGAGATCTGTACTCTTGCTTCACATGGAGTCGGCTAACGGTTTCATATACATGATTACTCTGCAATTCACAATTAAGTTCGTGGATATATTTCTCTGGAGTGATGGGGAGAGTGATTTAAGAGATGTGAATAAACGAATTGAAACCAATAGTAAACGGTAATTAGAATAATACTAAACTTATAAAGATCCATCCAATTCTCCACAAAAAGGAATACATCACTTTTCCATTTCTAGATTCTCTGTGTGCAAATTTGTTACAGTTTTGATTGTGGTTTGTGTGTCTACTTCTTCATCAAAGAACGGTAAGAGAGGCAACTAGCTCAGGTCTTTTCTGAAGCAGAGATCCAGATAAGGAGCTTTTACAGTACTTCTGCACTGAAGCCACGGCTTGACATATACACTTACTTGCGTTACTCTCGCGCGCTGGGTATAGTAGGACAACAACTAATTTTTTAGATTGTGATACAAAAAGACAGCCAGGGTTGCCATTAAAATGGATGTTCATTTAATTAGTTGGGACCACACGCATATGCACGCACTATGTTTACGCTATTTTGATGTACATTGTACTTCGCAAACATTAGTATTTACTGGTTATTATATACTATCGATTTATGCTTTGCTCTCGTATTTACTGTAAACGTGTTTTTAGATATATTGTAATTTTGACTTTAGGTTGGTTTGAAATGGGCGTAGCCTGAAACTGGTCAGGGACTAAATAAACATCCATCTTAGTTGCAACTTTAGCTATCTCCTTTGCATCACAGTGTACACCCACAATGAAAGGAGAGACATATCTCAACGTATTTTTATTTTCAATCGATAGTTCAAAGTTATGTTTGCAGAAACATTTTTAAGCCCCAAATTGTTCTTGCCATCCGTCTTCCTTGATTCATTGCTCCAGGAGGCTATATTTTTAGTTTTTACCAACGTCTTCTCCTAGAAATATTATACAGAGCTCTAAGCGTTCACGTAATCACCTTTCACTGTTGGTTTATATAATTCAATTCCATAAAATTCTAATATCTTCTTAATTTCTGACTCAGTAAAAACAAAGCCAGTATCTAGAATGAAATTTCCACTATGCAGTGGAGTGTGCGCTGATACGAAACTTCCTGGCAGATAAAACAGTGTTCTGGACCGAGATTCGAACTCAGGACCTTTGCCTTTCGTGGGAAACTTGCAAGGTAGAGTTTTAATCTGCCAGGAAGTTTCATATCGGCGCACGCTCCGCCTTACAGTGAAAATTTCAATTTGGAAACACCCCCAGGCTGTGGCTAAGCCATATCTCCGTAAATATCCTATCTTACAAGAGTGCCAGTCTTTCAAGTTTTCGCAGGAGAGCTTCTGTGAAGTTTAAAAGGTGGGAGATGAGGTATTGGCGGAATATAGCTATGAGGACGGGTCGTGAGTTGTGCTTGGATGGCTCTGTTGGTAGAGCACTTGCCCGCGAAAGACAAAGGTCCCAAATTCCAGTCTCGGTCCGTAACACAATTTTAATCTGCCAGGAAGCTTCAAAGCCACAATCTTTTTGCTGAGTGTGAAAATTACTGACATTGATACTTTCCCAGTTTTCTCCCAAATGTTCAAAAACTGGTGTGTCAGGACTGCTTGTTACACCATGTACTTTACATTCAAATAAACTTTTTTAAAATACGTTCATATACGTGACGACGGCATGGGAAATACAATTACCTGTCCATGATGCGTTCAAATAAGATGCATTCCCATTTAAGACGCTCATTGTTTGAGGCAGCTGTGTCGCTGCAGAGAATTTGTACAGGGTGTTTCAAAAATGACCGGTATATTTGAAACGGCAATACAAACTAAACGAGCAGCAATAGAAATACACCGTTTGTTGCAATATGCTTGGGACAACAGTACATTTTCAGGCAGACAAACTTTCGAAATTACAGTAGTTACAATTGTCAACAACAGATGGCGCTGCGGTCTGGGAAACTCAATAGTACGATATTTTCCACATATCCACCATGCGTAGCAATAATATGGCGTAGTCTCTGAATGAAATTACCCGAAACCTTTGACAACGTGTCTGGCGGAATGGCTTCACATGCAGATGAGATGTACTGCTTCAGCTGGATTCTGGCGGTACACCTGGTCTTTCAAGTGTCCCGACAGAAAGAAGTCACAGGTGTTCATGTCTGGCGAATAGGGAGGCCAATCCACGCCGCCTCCTGTATGTTTCGGATAGCCCAAAGCAATCACACGATCATCGAAATACTCATTCAGGAAATTAAAGACGTCGACCGTGCGATGTGGCCGGGCACCATTTTGCATAAACCACGAGGTGTTCGCAGTGTCGTCTAAGGCAGTTTGTACCGCCACAAATTCACGAAGAATGTCCAGATAGCGTGATGCAGTAATCGTTTCGGATCTGAAAAATGGGCCAATGATTCCTTTGGAAGAAATGGCGGCCCAGACCAGTACTTTTTGAGGATGCAGGGACGATGGGACTGCAACATGGGGCTTTTCGGTTCCCCATATGCGCCACTTCTGTTTATTGACGAAGCCGTCCAGGTAAAAATAAGCTTCGTCAGTAAACCAAATGCTGCCCACATGCATATCGCCGTCATCAATCCTGTGCACTATATCGTTAGCGAATCTCTCTCGTGCAGCAATGGTAGCGGCGCTGAGGGGTTGCCGCGTTTGAATTTTGTATGGATAGAGGTGTAAACTCTGGCGCATGAGACGATACGTGGACGTTGCCGTCATTTGGACCGCAGCTGCAACACGGCGAACGGAAACCCGAGGCCGCTGTTGGATCACCTGCTGCACTAGCTGCGCGTTGCCCTCTGTGGTTGCCGTACGCGGTCGCCCTACCTTTCCAGCACGTTCAACCGTCACGTTCCCAGTCCGTTGAAATTTTTCAAACAGATCCTTTATTGTATCGCTTTTCGGTCCTTTGGTTACATTAAACCTCCGTTGAAAACTTCGTCTTGTTGCAACAACACTGTGTTCTAGGCGGTGGAATTCCAACACCAGAAAAATCCTCTGTTCTAAGGAATAAACCATGTTGTCCACAGCACACTTGCACGTTGTGAACAGCACACGCTTACAGCAGAAAGACGACGTACAGAATGGAGCACCCACAGACTCCGTTGTCTTCTATATCTTTCACATCACTTGCAGTGTCATCTGTTGTTGAAAATTGTAACTACTGTAATTTCGAAAGTTTGTCTGCCTGAAAATGTTCTGTTGTCCCAAGCATATTGCAACAAACGGTGTATTTCTATCGCTGCTCGTTTAGTTTTTATTGCCGTTTCAAATACACCGGTCATTTTTGAAACACCCTGTACATTGTCTTCAGTACCACAATAAGATAATGCATTACAAACTTTCTTTACCGGAACCATACTGTAATTTTGGAACGCCAATGAGCTGGTACTGTCCTCAAATGTAACAATGATGGGAACTACTCCTTCTTTTGGGTCCCTGACATTTAATGCTGGCAGCAGTTTACCATCCCAATGAACAGTATGAACTGCGGGGATATCATTCTTCAAAGCGGATTTTATTGTTTGAAACCGTTCTCTTCTCCTGTCAGATTCTATAAAGAGAAGATGATTTATTACTACGAAGCTCTTCAGGATTATGACCCAGTGGCTCTGGTGGCGTCTGAGGAATATATACAGAATCTCGTATACTCGGCTGGCATCTATCCAAGGCAACCGCTAATTTTTCAGTAATTAAATCTTTGGCAGCTCGCCTTGTAGCATTCGCCAATGAACTACCCTCAAAGTACACTCTAAACGTTAATTTCATCTCAACTTGAAAATTCCTTATCTGATTCTGCAGATAATGATGAAGGAAGTACAAAAGAAGATACAGAAGTAGATGCTCTGCGGTTTTTTTTTCTGTTTTTTTCTTCTTCCATTTTACTCTGACGCGCCCTTCCTTCTGTATCCGCAAGTAGACGGTGAAATCCTTCAAGGTAACCATTACGCCTAACTCTTTCTGCCGAAGGAAGAACTTCCTGTCTTATTCCCAGCTGATTGTTTCTAGAGCATTGGAATGTGCGATGAAAATTTATAAACTTCTCTTTACGGCGTGTAAACACTGCTTTACACGTATTTGCACGGTTTGGAATTTCTTTTTTATTTTCTGTACTCCGAATGCAAGTTATTAATTTCGCATGAACAATACTGACTAGATCTTGTCGAAATTCTTGCTTCCTCCCAAAATATAATGCATTCCGAATCGCAAGTTTAGCACTTTCGCTAACGGCTAATATTACTTCCCGTGTGTTATAAAATAAAACTTGCAGTACTTGTCTGTTTAATGGTAATTTATGCCCAATTATGTGGTGTTTCATAATCTCCTATTAAAAACACACTTTCGTTGGCACTGCGTAATTGATGTGACATCTTAGTGTCTGGAAAATAGTCCGGCACGATCGGTAACATAGAAATAATGACTGTATAGCACGTGCACCCACTGATAAGCTGAGGTGACGTCAGCGCGACATCTGTGAGCCGAGTGAAAGATCATGCTCCTCAGGGGAGTTCGCGCTCAAATCGGCACGGGTTACAGTGCCTCGATAGCAACAAAAAGTTGTACACATATGTTTTAGAGTCATTCCGACAATACTGGATGGTGAGTGCTCAAAAATAATTGAAGTCGGAAAATAAGGGACATATTGTTTGTACCATACCCTGTACAGTATTTAATACTCACCAATAGAAGGGCAGTGGTAGTGTCCATGGACACACACAATACTCAGACACAAATGTTATTTATATAAATGACCGGCTGCACAATGATGCTGGTTACAGTATTGTTTCTAACAAAGAAATTGTGGTCGTTCGTTCGTCTGCAGACTATGATGATAGTGATGACGGATTAGCCAACGAAGACGGTTCAAATGGTCAGTACAGTTCCGCGTGCCTGTCCGTTAGTTTCTTAAGTATACTGGGTCGGAGACTGACTAGTGTTTTTCTGGCATTTCTACTTTACAGTAACATCGATAATAATGAACGCCAGCACACAAAAACATCTTTAAAATGTATCTGCTGGACTACCAAAACCTGGAATTGAATGGTCCCTTCCGACTTACACTGACATAAGACGTACGTATGAAGAAGTAGACATTTATGAAAGCAGCACAATGACGCTGTACCCCCAAGACAGTATTACGCGGTCGTTACTGTATAATTTATCTGCTGAATAACATCGTGGAGCTCCGTGAGATAGAAAAGTTGCAATGACAGAAAATGGAACAGAAATGTGTAGATCCTACAAAGGCTCTATGCTTGATTCAGGAATGGCTGTTGAGGTACAACTTAAACAAATGTGACATGTTGCGCATAAATGGGAGCGATTTAAAGAGGAACTGTCACATTAAAAAAATCTAATTGTAGAGAAACAGATGCCAGACTAAGATTCATTGGAAGAATCTAAGCATACGTAATTCACCTGATGAGCATGTAGCACAAACAACTCACGTTCTACCGATTCTTGAGTGTTGCTCGTCAGTTACGTGACCCTTACAAATTAGTATCAGTCGAGAAGGTTGAGAAGATCCGGAGAAGGGGGCATAATTCGTCACGGGTTTGTTTGATAAGCAAGAGCGCGTTACTGAGATGTCCATCGAACTCCAGTAGCGGACACTATAAAATAAAGGGAGAGGGAAGATTATAGTGGAAAGTCCCGTCAACGAAGTAGTCACCGGAGACGGAGTTCCAAGTCCGGACGGATATTAAGTCCGGATTAGGGAGGAAACCGGGTGGGTTTCTTTTTTAAAGGAGCCAACCAACGTTTGCCTTCAGCGATTTAAGGATAAGGAGACCATGGCAAATCTCTCTGTGTGGTCGGACGTGGATATGAAAGAGTCGTCGTTCCGTATGCCTATCTGGTGCCTTCCCATTTCGCCATCTCGCTCGATTGCTGCGACAGAGACGTTGTGCATAGGGCGAGAGGTTTTTTGTTAAAATTCTGCGAAGAGTCGGGGCAATACATTTCCCCCTCGAATATGGTAGAGTTAGGTTAACTGAACAGGACAGGGCAGATGAACTTGCCCTTGCTTTTAATTTCTGGCGGGAGTTCTTTCACGTGTCCTCTACCAGATGGTTCAAGAAACTCATCAGGTCTAACAACTTAAGCTGTTAGAAATAGTTGAAAAGCAACAAGCCACAGTTTCGATTGTGTCCCTTTTTTTCCTGAAGTGAGAAGTTTTTTCTGGTTATTTTGCTTGTTACTTTGAGAAGAGTTTTGGAGAAGCAAGTGCGCCATAATAAATCTGAGCACCTGTTCTTTACAGTAGTTTGCTTTCTTTCGATTAATCCTAGTTTAGATGTGGTTTTAGTATCCTAGAAAGAAAAAAAAGTGTGGTTAAGTTAACTGGACACGAAGCCAGTTAGGTTATCTAGATCGGTCCAGTTAAACACACAATTATTTACCTGTGTTAATTACAGGTCTTTTTAATTTAAAAAAAATCTTACTATGGGTAATAACGGTCAAACATTTGGCGAAGCAGATTTTCTGTGTTCATATTTGACAGACTGGCCATTTGAGTCATCTCAGAATGAAAGAGTTGTTTTAGGAAATAATATTCCTACTACACTTCGGGTCCACTTTGTCGGCTTTCTTCCGCATCTTCTACTGATGCAGTTCCATCAGCATCTAGTACCACCATTAGTAATCTCATTCCTTCATGTCTTCGTGAACAAGAGATCCAGGTTGAATTATTTGCGTCTTCTGAAGCCTTGCTGTTAGGAGGTCCTCGTAAAAGAAATAGTCATGACCGAAAAAAAGGAGAATCTCGTATCTTAAAAGTTCACCTATGAAGGCCTGCTTTGAAGAAGCAGCCTCTGTCAGAGAATCAAAGAAAAATAGAACAACTTGCTGTACAAGACACGCATTCATTGTCAGATGAAAGCATTAAATTGGTATTAGAAAACTCTGATTGTTCTTGAGATAAAGAATTTGAAAACCTGACATTTTTTTCAGAAATTGACGCCAGTGAGTTCATAATAGTTAAAGTGCGTGGAGGTAAAAAAATCGTAGATTTGCATTTTATAGCTGTTGTGGAAGAGTTGCTTTGTTCTGGCATTATAGAGACTTTCTGGAAGCGGCACATTCTCTCCTATAGATTTTTCATGACGGTGGGAATGATTTTGTTGCCAGTGCTGATATTATTGCAAGACCTCATTCTCCCCATGAATATTTAAGTCAGGTATTTGAGGACGTGATTCATATCATTGTAGATCTGTATGAATACAGTCTTAGCTAAGTTTATTTAAAACTTTAATCAATTACATTTGGTATATCGTGGACTAACAAATATTGTCACAGTCCACTTTTACTGTATTTTGAAGCTAGAATTCGATTTATTTAACGTATTTACACTGGTTTCGCTAGCGGGATCAGTTAATCTTATCGGTTAGGTTAAATGGTCACTTTGCGAATGAGTTACCGTAATTGGTGCAGGTTTAATTATACTTAAATGTAATACAGAGCCCTTGTACACGGCAGTGTAAAGAAAACATGTAACCTAGACTTCCCATGAAATTTAATGCAGGTTAGTTATATAGATAATGCTTTACACCAGTTTTAAAAACTATGGCGCAGTTGACCTAACTCCCCCTGTGCATTTCGTGAAATTACGATGACGGTGAAATCAGAGAAGTTAGAGCCCAGACGGAGGCTTGGCTTCTTCCTGCACACATCATCGTGATGGAACGAAGAAAAGGGGGTGGGGGATACACGGAGAGCAGTACCTTCTGAGACACTCCGTAACATCTGTAGATTGAAGGGTTCAAATCTTTTGGTTTCGCGATTATTCACTCTCGCGAATAGGTAATGTTAGCGATTACTGGATGGTGACAGCCCTCCTGCAGTGTGGTCACGTTGTGTCTGTATGATGATTGTGGGGGCCGCACTGAAGACACACGCAGCTGTAAGAGAATATCTTGGCGAGACCTGTCGAATGCAAGGTACCAGAATTACCACCGCCCGCTGCTATGGACGCGAGCAAATCCCGCGGGGGAGGGAGGGAGAGGCCTTTGTACGGGTTCCCCTCGGCTTTCTTACCTCACGTCTCCAGCTCTGCGGCTCCACAGGTAGATAACTTTGCAAGAACACTGCAAGTATCTGTGTACCCATCTTCGCAACAGTACAGAAGAAAAAGATCTTTACACTCGGGTATTAGAAAGCTAGGGTTGTTTTCCTCGTTCGATCATTCTAATCTGCTTGCGTTTCGTGATTGAAATCAACTTATGGTGTGTTCTTATTACGAATCTCGTAGTCTCTTACTTGTTCCATTGCATTTTCAGAAGTCGTCATGCTTCTAAATTATCCGAATGTCGGTAGTATGTTACTACCTCCTCCTCCTCCTCCTCCTCCTCCTCCTCCTCCTCCTCTTCCTCCTCCCCGCCCCTCCACTGGTCGTCGTCCTCCTCCCCCCCCCCCCCCCCACTTCCGCTCCTACTCGCGCAACAAATGAAGGCTTGGTTCCATTCACTAAATTTGTGTTATAAAGTTACGCATATCCGCTGACTACAAGACACTGGAAGAGGTTACGGAACTAGGTAATGCTTAATCACAAGACATTTGCAAAGTCTTAAAAACGTAACTGAGAAAAAGTGATAAAACACATATTTCAGTAAAACTTACAACATTTGTACCACGCATAACAACAGTTTATATGAGATTTGTTTGCCCCCACTGGCACAAATGCTTAGCAGCGACATGGCCGTCTCTCTGTAAGGTAGTTCAAGAATTTTATTAACAGTCGGTACTATCCCTAACAGGGAACTTGCAGAAATGTGAAAGTATATTTTGATAGCGGCAGTCTCCTGAGTGCTTCGTAGCAACACTCTGTGGCGATGGATTTCTTCAGGTGTAAGATATCCAAATGCTCGATCAACTTGAAGCGGATGGCCATTATCGTTCATTAAGAGGAAATCTGGAGTAATTGCGAGTCCAAAAAGTGGCGCACGTGGTTGCAGAAATTCACGTAGGTTCCTCTGGGCTCTCATGCCGGAGAAGTCCATTCAACATTATACCTACCTGCACTAGACCCAAGACACCACATGTGTCTTTGCACGAAGTTTACGCGATCTTACCAGCTACCACTGTCCGCTTCGATCGCTGAGTGGTCAGCACGACGGAATGCCATGCAAACGGGCCCGGGTTCGATTCCCAGCTGGTTGGAGATTTTCTCCGCTCAGGGACTGGGTATTGTGTTGTCTTTATCATAATCATCATATCATCCCCATCGACACGCAAGTCGCCGAAGTGGCATCAACTTAAAAGTCTTGCACGATGCGAACGGTCTACCCGGTGAGAGGCCCTAGTCACACGACATTTCATTTCAGCAGCTACCAGTTGCCCTCCAAACTTATGTGCGCCGCGTTTCATTCTGCAGATTGAAACGGGACTCATCTGTGAAAATCACACTCTTTTCACCATTCATCCATCCACTTACGTCTTGCCAAGGGTCGCCTATGGTGTCACCTCGTTGGCCATTTATGATCTCGGCTGACGTGACATTTGCTGCAAATAATTGCCCTTTAACAACGTTCTAGTATTTAAAATCACTTCTGCCTCACTGTGTACAAGCCACATCAATATGCATAACAGATAACAGAACAGAGACCAGTGTTCATATGCACGATTGTACTTTCCTGTATTCTTACATGGAGAAACTGCGTAGTTTAGATTGCGATATATTGAACAGGTGGCTCTACACGTTCGGGAAATTAGCACCAAGGAGGACGAAGAGTTATCAATGATGACGGCCGTTGTAGAGAGACGTAATAATTAATCCGAGGTAAGTACTGAAGGGGAGAAGGTTAAAATCTAAGACATGGAGGGTAAATCATCTATAGCGATGAGCTAGTACTCAGAGGGCGTCGTCTTTCTTAGAAATTCCGGCATTCGGCTAAATCGATTTAGGGAACCTTAATTATGGTGGTTACATGGGCATTTTATATCCGCACTTCCCGAATTAGTGTGCATCGTTGTAACTACTGTGCGACGGCATTCAGTTAAAACAAGCATCGCGCTCGACACAACATTGCTGCTTATAAACTCAGTGTAGCTAAATGTTACGGGATGCTCTGAACGGTCAAGTTCCGCTGTTCGTGTTGGAAATACTGCAGTCTCCGGTGACAATGTCATATTTTCTCGTGCTAAAATTGCGATAAGTTACTAAAACTCGATTAGTAATGTAAGGCGTATGTTTGCCACAGGTTCGTGAAAATGATTGTATGATTTTAGTAATTTTATTGTATTTTCCAAATAAGTCTGGATTATAACATTTCCAAGCATTTCTCGCTTTGGTATTTAACTCTGATAGTTATAACTGATAGTTATAACTGATTTATAAATTTTGTCGCACCTGCTGACATGTGTTAGGTCTCATAGTCAGTGTTTTTGTGCAGTTCTTACGGAAGGCCAGTGCCATTGACATTCAAGTCGAGCAATTTCAATATTCGTGTAGTGTAGTAAGGAAATAGTTACGACAGGATTCAGTACTCATTAGTAAGCTCTGGGACATTGCAGAAACGTCACCTTACAGTTTTAGGCGAGTTGATGAAAATTCCAGACCCTTGTCTTCGTTTTGCATGTGCTTAATGCCGTATGTGTAACTATACAATCCATAGTGTTTTCTTCTGTTGTGGTGTTTTGCGTAAATAGGGGAATTAAAAGAAGAGGCTGTGTAAATACCAGAGCCGTTCTTCTTTCAATTCCTCTCCACCCCACCCCCCTCTTTGTCAGTGAACAAATTACACCGCAAACAATATGAATAAAATTATTGGGGCTTTAGTGGTCACTTATTGACGTATTGCTTGTTGACTTTTGTCTTGGTATCTTCAGCCGGCATTTGTTTAACGATTTCTCTGACATTTCGCCAGTACGAGTTCCTGGCATTTTCTTACGTTCACTCTCCGTTGCTGGTGGCGAACTGGAGTCGAGGCCCTCACCGGAGATTTGTGTACATCTCACGGCACGTACATTAGACAGCACAGAAAGTGGGCCGCCGCTGAATTACAATGTGTAGGTTCCACATGACTGTATGCAACCAACATAGCAGAGCTGTGTCGCAGGTCCTCTAAGCCCCCTGCAGTAGAGTCGTTTGACTGTACACAGTGGTTACGACTAGGGACTGATAGAGAACAATGCTCATTATGGCAGTCACTCCAGGCGTGAACTAATACCGTCATACGACAAACATGAGAAAACACGTTATTAGAGATGAGACAGTCTTTAATGCTTGTAAATTAAACTTCATTGCAATAAGTGACACTGCAGTAGTCTTATCACACTCACTAAATGACATGACAAATCGTTGTTCGTGATCCGAATTTGAACCCACTGTTAACCAAACAAAGCTTGCGTGTATGATCGTGACTCGACTAGGCATTAAGTGACGTGAAATATCGAAGTGTTCGCCTGTATCAGTTTACAAGGCCGATTGTTCGAACCTGGAAATAAATGACGATATCAAGATAACTAAGTGGATTTTACAAGTAAACAGTTTTGATGGAAACCTGATTAAATAACTGTTTACACATAGTACATCACATTTTGAGCACTTATAAAGTGTACTCAATGTCTCTGAAACAATACGTGGTGCACGTCGGAGATTACATTCTGCTGAGGCACCTCATTTAAAACGCAAAAAGACAGGATTACTCTGTATGTCACAGTTAAGGACTGACAGAATCGCTTCAATTTCTCGACCGTTCCACTCACGTACGAAACTCTAGAAAATCTTTACGTGCGAGTTCTAGCTTCTCTTACGTTATTACAGTACAGTCATCCTTTGTACGATGGTGTCAACAAAAACTTTTTGCATTCGGAGGAGAAAGATGTAGCGTAAGACAGAATGCAGGTCAGTTTCAGAGATTCCCATCTCCAGAAACGGTTTCTGCTTAGCCTGTTTGGCCAGCCTGTCGGCAAGTTCGTTGCCTGGGATTCTGACGTGTCCTGGGGTCCACACAAATACCACTGAACGATGGGAACATTCCATGGCATAGATGGACTCCTGAATGGACCCGGGCAAAACGATTTCCGACCTAATATTAGGAGGTTGATGGGGTTCCCGGTGCAGTGCTAAACCCATCGTCATTTTTTTTCCAGGTTTGGACATTCCGCCTTGTAAACTGTACTGGTGAACACTTCGATATTTTACGTCTCTGTATGCCCAGACGAGTCTCGATCATAAACGCAAGCTTTCTTTGGTTAACAGTGGGCTCAAATTCCGATCACAAACAACTTGTCATGTCATTTAAATAGTGTGATAAGACTTCTGAAGTGTCCCTGAATGTAATGAAGTTTAATGTACAAGTGTTCAGGACTGCCCCATTATCTAATAACGTGTTTCCTAATATTGTATGGCAGTGTCTACCCACGCCACCGCCGCCCCGCACCGAACCCTGGGTTATTGTGCGGTTCGGCCCCCAGTGGACCCCCCTCCCCGCGGGAACACTCATACCAGACGAGAGTAACCTCAAATGTTTGCATGGTAGAGTAATTATGGTGTACGCGTACGTGGAGACAGTTTTTGCTCAGCAATCGCCGACATAGTGTATCTGAGGCGGAATAAGGGGAACCAGCCCG
This sequence comes from Schistocerca gregaria, assembly GCF_023897955.1. NCBI lineage: Eukaryota > Metazoa > Arthropoda > Insecta > Orthoptera > Acrididae > Schistocerca > Schistocerca gregaria. The sequence goes on along the minus strand of NC_064931.1, from coordinate 334,914,633 downwards.
CATTCGCCGAGGAAGATGGAAAACTGTCTTAAAAACCATCCACAGGCTGGTCGGCACACTGGACCTCGACACTAATCCACTGGACGGATTCGTGCCAGGGATCGGCTCGGCTTCCCGCTCGGGAAGCTGCGCGTTAGACCGCGCGGCTAGCCGGCCGGGCTGTCTAATATTTGTTGTAACGCGGTATTAGTTTACATGTGGACTGACTGCCATAACATATAGCGTTTTATAGTGGTCTCTCGTGGTAACAATTGTGTATAGTCGAACGACTGTACCCCACAGGGTTTCGTCATTTAGAGGACCTGCGAGACAGCTGCATTATGTTTGCTGCACTCAGCAGTGACCCACTTTTTTGCTGTCAAATGTACATGTACATGTACACTGCGGTTACCTCCTAATATCATGTCGGACCTCCTTTTGCCTGGAAACTCGATGTGACATGGACTCAGATCGTTGGAAGTCCCTGCAAAAATATTGAGCCATGCTGCCTCTATAGCCTTCCATAATTGCGGGGGTGTTGACGGTGCAGAATTTTGTGCACGAACTGACCCCTCAGTTATGTCCCATATACGTTAAATGTCGAACGATTTGAGTGGCCAAACCACTCGTATGAATTGTCCAGAGTGTTTTTCAAACCAATCACGAACAGTTGTGGCCTGGTGACATGGTGCTTTGTCAGCCATTAAAATTCCATTGCTATTTGGGAACATGAAGTTGATGAATGGCTGTACATGGTTTCCAAGTAGCCGAACATAACCATTTCCAGTCAATGATCGGTTCTGTTGGAACAGAGGACCTAGCCGATTCCATGTAAACACAACCCACACCATTATGGAGCTATCACCAGCTTGCACAGTGGCTTGTTGACAGCTTGGGTCCATGGCTTCGTGGAGTCTGCGCCACACACGAACTGTATCATTAGCTCTTACCGAATGAAATACGGACTCATCTGACCAGGCCGCGGTTTTCCAGTAATCTAGGGTCCAGCCGATATGGTCACTAGCCCAGGAGAGGCGCTGCAGGCGATGTCGCGCTGTTAGCAAAGGCACTCGCTTCGGTCATCTGCTGCCGTAACCCATAACGCCAAATTTCGTCGTACTGTGCTAACAGATACGTTCGTCGTACTCCCCACATTGATTTCTGCGGTTTTTTCGTGCAGCGTTGCTTGTCTGTTATCACTGACAAGTATAGGCAAACGACGCTGATCTCGTCGTTAAGTAGAGGCTGTCGGCCACTGTTCGTATCGCTATCCCGTGACTTGTCAACTGAGTGTATAATGGGACTGGTAGGGGGAGGGGAGGGGTTGATAGTACCTGACTCTCGTCCTGGCGAAACGTCAGAAAAATAGTTAATAAACGTCTACTGGATATCCTGAGACAAACGTCAACATGCAATACGTCAGTATTTATAAACTAAATGTGAGCCGCAGTATCTTCTAGAACATAAAACACACCCAATTTTGCAGTGAGGTCATAACAAACGGATAAAAATGACGCAGTAAGAGCTTAATGTGCGTAGTAAGACTGTGTGTGTGTGTGTGTGTGTGTGTGTGTGTGTGTGTGGAAAAAATGTTTGTTTAGGAATTGGCTGCCTAGGAACCACGTAACGGGCGTCGCTCGAGGGACATAAATCTCTCCGCCAGTTTTTATAGAAATAATTCTGAGCCCACTGCACTTCCTGCAAACAAAAACAGTCTAATTTCTTCGGGAGGATCGTCGTCGCAGTCGCCTATGAGTAATCGAATAAATGAATTCTGAGCAAATGGATTTGGTGAATTTCACACAATGGATGTCGCTTCCGGTGCCTTTAATTGACACGAGCCATGTCTTAGGTGAGGTTGTATGATGATTGTTAGCGTACTCCATTCGCATGAAAGATAATGTAAGATTCCGTTCTTCTTGTCAGTTAGTAAAGTCTTATTGTTTGGTAAGCCGATTAAATTCTACGAGGAGCCTCATAAGGGTAATTCACCGGTGCATTCGTACTTCTTCATACCGGATTGTGCTTTATTCAAATGAATACCATGTTTGACATTACTTAATACATTCTCAGTAGGTTTCACATACTTTGTATTTATTTGTGTCGTTGCAGCATTTGGCGGGTGTGACAAGTTCTAGGCCGTTTCTAAATTAAGGTGATATTGGAGGATTTTTGACAGAATCCAGTGGTCCTCAGAAGTCGTCGCACCTCTCCGCGGAGACATATCCGTACTTGTATTACGGGACAACAAACACTACTTTGTACGGAAGCATAACCGAGTTCTCACACTGTCGAGAATATAGTTTGTCTTTTTGCGTAATAAGTCCTGCATGTAACTTTATCTGACGGTGATCACGAGTGCGAAATTAATACTGCGCTATGGAACTATTTATCACTGAGTGACTGGTTGCTAGTAAATTATTATAAATCTTAATACTGCAACTCGTTCAGAATCCACGACTCCGACGCACTGACCTGCTTGGTTGTGATGAAGTCTAGTGCATCTTGTAATGATACGATGACACAGATACATTTAAAAAATGCGGGAAATGTAACAGCCATGTTACGTGCAGACACGTTGCACGGGGAAGATACAATGCACGATAGTGAATTCTAAAAGCACCATAATCACCAATAGAACGTGGCACTACTACTTACTAGCGGCTGCGTCTCCACACAATGTTATCTTTTCGCCCTCGCAGGCGAGGTAGCTGTTTTTCTAAGAATTATCAGGAATTCAACACTGATCCAAATTAGTATGTCCCTCAGTGATGACCCGTAATTATATAATATTATTGATGTATCTTTCAATACCCATTGGATCTGATACTAGGATGTGTGCCTTGTAGAATGTTGGGAGATAGTATTGGTTTAATGGCTTAATGTAATCCAGCAAAATTTAACCCGAAGATGCGATTCATCATCGCGAAACCGGTTGCACATTGATTCCACAGTAAACGAGGATTAGCAGCTTTCAGCGAGTGCCGCTGCTCGTGCTACACAGAACTGGGCGTTGGATGTATGCAGCAGTACTTCCCTCTACGCGAAAGACGTCCCAGAATTCAATGCGGATGAAATTATTAATCGTGTTGGATGATCGTTCGAAGCTTATGGCGTGTTTTACGTAAAGACCTGACTATAAGGAAATTTCGTGCAAAAGGAGTGCCTCATTTATTGAACGCTGTCTAAAAGCAAATGCCGAACAAGATCTTCATCAGGTTTTTGACTGCTTTAAAACAACCCGTCGGATTTTTTCTTTTTTTCTGTGGGTGAGACGTGGGTACGAAGCGAAACAGCAACAAAGTTGTGTGTGGAAGCTGATGCAGTGATTTCATCTGCCGGTAAGATTACAGAGTGGTGGTTGGTGCCGCTGTCTTGAAAAGAGTAAAACTGGATGCAAATGTTGAAAGATGAGAGAAAAGCAGCTTTCATTTGGACAATGGTTGGTGTTTGACACTTGGAAAACTGAAGCATTTCAAGTACAAAGCGTTAGAATATCTATCGTATTTAGCAGATTTGATGCCTTTAATATTCATGTATTCTAAAGAAATGGGTGATTGGAAGACCTTTTGTATTCAGTAAAAATGTTATGGCAGCCATTATATTGGCCTTGTGCAGAACTTGCAGTATCGCACAAAGGCATGGAGTTCACTCACTGAAGTGTATTAACCTAAAAGGAGCCGCTGTTGAAGATATTACGCGTTGTTTGTGCAAACAACACAACATTTCAGTGCCAGAGTTTTCCCTTTGATTCGTATACCGGAACCGGTTCAGGAGATATGGTAGTTACGGCGCTGGATTCGTATTTGGGAGGAGCAGCCCTACTTATCTACGTTTTATTGTACTTACTGTAGTGGATCAACGCAAACCTTCTTTGGACTCGGACCACAGCCGATTTCATTCCCTGCCTCTGTCCTATCCGAACTTGTGCTTTGTCCTAAGACACAGCGCTTTCAATTGTTCAGTAAATCCCTATTCCTCACACCGTCCCTTGCACAACTGCCGGCGAATACCCGTCATCGTGGATGTTGACGTCGCGCATTTTCAGCTGGAAATGTAAACTTCCAGTGTTTCGGTACATGTCAGAATCACACAGAGAACAGAGTTTGAACAAACGAAAGAAGAGACTCCCATATAGAAGGATCCAAATTCGAGGCCAGTAACGATCATCCTAGTCTGAGAGCTGCAATGATTTCCGTGAATTATTTCTCGCTTTTGCCTGAACAGTGTTTCGTGAAGCGTCACAAAACTGTGTGAATAGTGTAAAAATGGTGGGGGAGGGGGTTGGCAGCAGGAGTGGCGTCGTGGCGCGGTGCAGATATAGAAGTAGAGTTCGACTGCACGGAGCCACAGGGCGCGGCTATGTGAACTGGCAATGAGCTACCTGCTAGCGGTCGGGCAGCGTCTTAAATATACAGTAGGCAGAAGGATATCAGCACAGCCATCGTTAAGCACGTGACTCGCGGATGCAATATGGCGCCCGCGATTGCTGTGCCATTGTCGTCGATGCACGCGCAGCTGTTGGCTCCTGCTAGAGATTGGCTTGTCAAGAGGCGTGCTTATGTTGTCATCTGTATTGCCGTACACACGGTGTGCCCCTGCACGCCCGCTCGTAGTTGGATTGCTGGCATGTGTGCTGAATGGTGGAAGATGCTTGCGGTACTGAGACGCGGCCACCCGCTGGTTGCGGCTGTTAACGTCGGCACCTGTAGGGCAGGCGAAAGGCTGGATTTACACTGTCCAGGCTCATTAATGTCAGAAGCCTGAATAACCGTCTTTTGCAGCGCGGACCGCTGCGTGACATGCAGGAAGAGTCAGTGAGGTGCTGGAAGTTACCGACAGGGATTTCGAGCTATGCCGACTCCAGTGCCGTCCAAGGACTCGGTGTTTGTGTTGTCCTCCTCCTCCTCCTCCTCCTCCTCCTCCTCCTCCTCCTCTTTCTCCTCCTCATCATCATCATTCGTAGCTGTGGCTAGATTGAACTGTGGAAAAAAATTGGACTGTGGAAAAATTGGACTTTGTCCAGGCGCTGATGACCGCGCAGTTGAGCGCCCTACAAACCAATCATCATCATCATCATCATCCAGTGCTGTGGCCAGCTACGCTAGGTTTCTTGGTTGAAAATCCCACGGCGCGAACAGTCCGATCGAGGTGGTCCCACAGATTCTCGATTGACTTTATATCCGGGGAGTACGGTAAACTCACCCTGGAGCTCTTCAAACTACGCACGTACACTGTGAGCTGTGTGAGCTGCGTTGTCCAACTATTAGATGCCATTGTGCCAAGGAAGAACAAACTGTACTTAGGGGTGGACATGGTCCCAGAGGATAGACGCATACTTGTTGATCCAGTGTGCCTTGGAGAACGGCGAGATCACCCAGGCAATGTCACGAGAACATTCTCCAGATCATAACGCTCCCTCGTCTGCCCTGGACCCTTCCAACGATTGTTGCAGGGTGTTTACTTTCAGTCCGATATAGCATACAACGTGATTCGTCTGAAGAGACCACGTTTTGCAACTCAATGGCCGCCCATTGCAGTATGGCGTAAATTCCAGCCTCTGTCCAGACATGTAGCAGTCAGCGTGGGTGCATGAACCAGGCGCCTGCGGCGGAGGCCCACAAGCAGTAACGTTCGCGGAACAGCCGTTGAGGAGATACTGTGGTAGCCGCTTGGTTCATCTGGGCGGTCATCTGCTCAACAGGTGTACTTCAGTATGCCCGTACATAACTCTGCAGCCATCTTTCACCCCTGTTATATGTGGCCCGTGGTGCACCACAGTCGCCTGCAGCCGGTTTTTGATATCTGCTTTTTGTCATACACGATAAACAGGGTGTACAAACAGTCTCTCCGCAGTGCCGTATGACTGTTAGCGGCGCGTGCCGTATGATTGTTCGCCTGCGTGGGCTACTTCCCTTCAAGTGGACTCTCCCAACATTCCACTGTTTCGTTTATCTCAGTAAAAATGGATATTCAATAAATTAACAGCTTGTATTTCACTGAGTTTCATTTCGGTATATTCACTGCGGCATACGGCACGCGCGGCTAACAATCATAGGCACTGCGGAGAGACTTCTTGAACACCCCGTACTTTAACCATGGCGGTACTTGATCAGTTTTATACGCTTCATATGCCGTTCACTGCTGCTGTTGCCATCTGCTGCCTGTGGCTGGTTATTGCGGGTTGACTTTGGACACAGGAGGTGTGACTGGACTAGCTAAAGGTAGGTTTAAAATTTATCGGTACTCTATTAAAACGCGAGGTGGAATAAATGAAGAAATTGTACTTCGCAGATGAATGTTGACGCCAGAATTGTATGACCATCGAGAAAGTCCTTTTCGTCGCAGGTTTGTGGTCAGTGTGTACAGGACGATACTTTTCCAACAGATTGCCGATATGCATCTTCATGTTGTCCCGGCACGTTTCCTTTGACTGGTGCGTTATATTTTGGGTCGTCCATTTATAGAAACTCCATTTCTTCCGCAGGTATTTCGACGGTGTACGTACTTTCTCGCCATCTCCCAAGCGAACCGGTTGTGTCGAAAGATCGCAGGAAGGTATACGGCTGAAACACGCTGAGGTGACAAAAGCCATGGGATACCTCCTAATATCGTGTCGGACCTCGACGTGCATGGACTCAGCAAGTAGTTGGAAGTCCCCTGCAGAAATATTAAACCATGCAACCTCTGCAGCCGTCAGTAATTGCGAAAGTATTGCCAGTTCAGGATTTCGTGCACAGACAGAGATATCGGTTATGTTGTGTAAATCTTCTATGGGATTCATGTCAAATCACTCGCTCTAATTGCCCAGAATATTCTTAAACCAATTGCGAACAATTGGCGTCACCCCCCACCCCGGTGACATGGTGCATTGCCATCCATAAAAATTCCATAGTTGTTTGGGAACAGGAAGTCCGTGAATGGGTGTATATGCTCTCAAAGTAGCCACACATCGGTTCAGCTGGACCAGAGGACCCTTTCCAATCCGTGTGAACACAGCCCACACCATTATGGAGCCACCACCACCTTGCACAGTACCTAAATCTACATGATTACTGTTCCATTCACATTTAAGTGCCTGGCGGAGGGTTTATCGACCCACTCTCGAACGGTGCGCGGTAAAAACGAGCACTTAAATTTTTCTGTGCGATCTTTGATTTGTCGTATTTTATCCTGATGATCATTTCCTCCTATCGAAATTGGATGAAAAAGTTGGTGATCGAAATTTCACGAGAAGATCCTTCCGCACCGAAAAACGCCTTTGTTTTAGTGATTGCCATCATAATTCACGTATCATGCCCGTGGCTCTTCTCACCTATTTCGCGATAGTACAAAACGAGCTTCCCTTCTTTGAACTTCCTCGATGTCCTCCGTCAATCCCAACTGATGTGGATCCCACACCGCGCAGCGATACTCCAGCAGAGGGTGGAAAAGCGTTGTGTAAGCAGCCTCTTTAGTAAACCTGTTGCACTTTCTAAGTGACCTGCCAATAAATCACAGTCTTTGGTTTGTTTTACCCACAACATTATCTGTGTGATCGTTCCACTTTAAGTTATTCACAATTCTAATCCCTCAGTATTTAGTTGAATTTACAGCCTTTACATTTGTGTGGTTTATCGTGTAACCGAAATTAAGCGGATTTGTCTTACAGCTCATGTGGATGACTTCACACTTTTCGTTATTTAAAGTCCATTTCCACTTTTCGCACGATACAAATATGTTGTCTAAATAATTGTGCAATTGATTTTGATGGTTTGATGACTTGACAATATGGTAAATGACTGCATCATCTGCAAACAGTGTAAGAGGCTGCTCAGGTTGTCTCCTGTGTCGTTTATATAAATGACTCTCCGTCACTTACTACGAACTGTGATCATTCTGACAGAAAATCACGAATCCAGTCGCACAACTGAGGCAATACTCCTTAGGCACGCAATTCGATTAGAAGGCGCTTGTGAGGAACTGTTTCGATAGTCTTATGGAAAGGAAAACTATGGAATCAGTTTGACATTCGTGAGAATAAAGAGCTAGTTGTGTTTCACAAGAACGATATTCTGTGTATCCGTGCTGACTGTTTGCCACTAAATCGTTTTCTTCGAGGTCATTCATATGTTTCTAACAAAAGTATCTGTTCCAAACTCCTCCTGCAAATCGTCGTTAGTGAATGGGTCTCTCATTCACCGGAGCCGGCCGCGGTGGTCTCGCGGTTCTAGGCGCGCAGTCCGGAACCGTGCGACTGCTACGGTCGCAGGTTCGAATCCTGCCTCGGGCATGGATGTATGTGATGTCCTTAGGTTAGTTAGGTTTAATTAATTCTAAGTTCTAGGGGACTGATGACCACAGCTGTTAAGTCCCATAGTGCTCAGAGCCATTCATCGGATAACTCAATTTCTTTTCTTGGGTATTGGTGTGACTTGCGCAAATTTCCTGTCTACGTACAGATCTTTCGAAGAGTAAGCCGTTTTATGTTATTGCTATGGAGCTAATGTATTATCAGACTCTGAAAGAAACCTAATTGGTGTACAGTATGGACCGGAGGCCTTGCCGTTATTAAGTAATTTAAGCTGCTTCGTTACACCGAGGATATCTACTTCTAAGTTACTTATGTTGGCAGTTGTTCTAGGTTCGGATTCTGGAATATTTACTTTCGAAAAACCGCGTTTAGTAACCTGCTGTAGTGGTACTGTCATCGTTACACCACCGTTATCGCGCAGTGAAGGCATTGATTGCGTCTTGTCATTAGTGTACTTCACATATAACTAGAATCTGTTTGGGTTTTCTGCCAGATTTGATACAGAGTTTCGTTGTGGAAATTATAAAAATCATCTCGCATTGAAGTTCGTGCTAAATTTCGGGCTTCTGTAAAAATTTACCTGTCCTAGGGATTTTGCGTTCTTTTAAATTTGTCATGCTTTCTCCGTTGCACCTGCAACAATTTTGCGACCTGTTTTGTGTACCATGTGGGATCAGTATCATCTCTCATTAATTTATGTGATATGCGTATCTCAATTGGCGTGGATACTAGTTCTTTGGATTCAAACCATAGATTGTCTACGATTGCATAGTCAGATCGGAAGTAGTGGAAACTGGCTCTTAGAAATGCGTCAAGCGAATTTTTAACTGCTTCTTGAAACAGATGTACTTTGCCTTGTTGACAACCTGGGTCCACGGTTTCGTGGGGTCTGCGCCACACCCAAACCCTACCATCAGCTCTTACCAACTGGTATCGCGGCTCATCTGACCAGGCCACGGTTTTCCAGTCACCAAAATTCAACCGATTTGGTTACAAGCGCGGGAGAGGCGCTGCAGGCTATGTCGTGCTGTTAGCAAAGACACTCGCGTTGGTCGTCTGCTGCCATAGCCCATTAACGCCAAATTTAGCCGCTCTGTCCTAACGGATACGCTCTTTGTACGTCCCACATTGACTTCTGCGGTTGTTTCGCGCTGTGTTGCTTGTCTGCTAACACTGACAGCTCTACGCAAACGTGAAGGCCGTCGGCCACTGTGTTGCCCCTGGTGGGAGGTAATGCCTGATATTTGGTGTACTCGGCATACTCTTGACACTGTGGATCTCGGAGTATTCCATTTCCTAACGATGGAATGTCACATGCATCTAGCTCCGACTATCATTCTGCGTTCTGAGTCTGTTAATCCCAGTCTTGTGATCGTAATCACGTCGGATACGTTCTCACATGAACCACCTGAGTACAAATGGCAGCACGACCAATGCACTGCCCTTTCGTACCTTGTCTGCGCGATACTACCCTCATCTGTATGTATTCGTGTCGCTATCCCACGACTTGTCACCTAAGTGTGTCAGCGAGTAAAATAGTGTCTGCAGCTGCACGCAAGAAATTTAATCGATCAAATAACCGATATTTTTCGCACTGGTAGATGGCAGACTCAGCTTATAGCCGTTCGCCATTGCTCATTGTAGAATAATTTTGCATCAAATATGTGTGTACATTCAACTTTATCGCATAAATGTGTATTTGCTTACTTTGTAGTTTCTATGTAACATACTATGTTAGACAAATATATCAAATGTGTGATTTGTTCGTTCTGTTTCCGATTACTTTCATATTACAATATTCAGAAACAAAGTTTGGTAGTTTTAGTGTTCATATGTTGCCCTTCGCCGGCCGGTCTGGCCGAACGTTTCTAGGCGCTTCAGTCTGGACCCGCGCGACCGCTACGGTGGCAGGTTCGAATCCTGTCTCGGGCATGGATGTGTGTGATGTCCTAAGGTTAGTTAGTTTTAAGTAGTTCTAAGTTCTAGGGGACTGATGACCTCAGAAGTTAAGTCCCATAGTGCTCAGAGCCATTTGAACCATTTGTTGCCCTTCCGTGTCCATCGGAAAACTGCGGTTTTACAAAAAATTATGTGCTCGCTTATGTGCAAACTAATTTGCAGTGGCATATTTGTATCCGACCATTTTCCGACTTTGAACTGTGTCCTTAGGCTGGCAAGTCCGCGAATATTGATCCGTTCAGTGGCAGTGGACGAGCGAATTACTGCTTACCCGTTTATCCTCTTCCAGCGGATGGAATGCACGAGACGCAACAAAAAACAAACGTGACCAAAGGTCAATACAAACTGAACGTCAGCGCAGCGAAAGAGGACGTCATCGTCAAATGGCAGTGTGTTTACGTTAGGCGGAACATCAAAACAGCGTCACTTCGCTTAGCCCAATAATGAATAGTAAAAGTTTGATTCTGAAATACAGTATAACAAAAAGTTGTCGTGTACGTAATTACACAGATATTGCGGTAAATGATACGCCACGGACATAACTAAAGCCGCTATCGATAATAGTAAGTTCTATTAATGGCCAAAGTAAAATTCGTAACGGATTTTCTTAGCGAAGGTCATATGGTGATTTTTCCACACGCCTGACAACTGGAGACACACACAATGTGATGTCCAAACATTTCAGCACATCATCATTTGGTTAATTGAGAATATACATACACTGACGTACGAAAACATTATAACCATTGCCCACTGCGTGATTAAATTCCGCCTTGGGGCATTACGGGCACATGACGCGGCAAGGAACGTACAGGGTGATCAAAAAAGTCAGTACAAATTTGAAAACTAATAAAAAAAATGGCTCTGAGCACTATGGGACAACTTCTGAGGACATCAGTCCCCTAGAGCTTAGAGTTACTTAAACCTAACCAACCTAAGAACATCACACACATCCATGCCCGAGGCAGGATTCGAACCTGCGGTCGTAGCGGTCGCGCGGTTCCAGACTGTAGCGCCTAGAGCCGCTCGGCCACCACGGCCGGCAAAACTTAATAAACCACGGAATAATGTAGATAGGTAAAAATTGACGCATATGCTTGGGATGACATGGGGTTTTATTAGAACAAAAAAAAACAATTTTCACAAAATGTCCGACAGATGACGCTGAACAGCAAAACTGCTACCGTGACGGGTGAGAGGTACGCCGATATGTTACAGAATCGCATCATCCCCAGCCTTGCTGATAAACACCTGCTGGAACGTACGATGTGTATGCAGGATGGTGCTCCACTCCATATTGCTAGACGAGTGAAAGATCTCTTAGGCGCGTCGTTTGGTGATGATCGTGTGCTCAGCCGCCACTTTCGTCATGCTTGGCCTCTCAGGTCCCCAGACCTCAGTCCGTGCGATTATTGGCTTTGGGGTTACCTGAAGTCGCAAGTGTATCGTGATCGACCGACATCTCTAGGGATACTGAAAGACAACATCCGACGCCAATGCCTCACCATAACTCCGGACATGCTTTACAGTGCTGTTCACAACATTATTCCTCGACTACAGCTATTGTTGACGAATGACGGTGGACATATTGAGCATTTCCCGTAAAGAACGTCATCTTTGCCTTGTCTTACTTTGTTATGCTAATCGTTGCTATTCTGATCAGATGAAGCGCCATCTGTCGGACATTTTTTTAACGTTTGTATTTTTTTGGTTCTAATAAAACCCCATGTCATTCCAAGCATGTGTGTCAATTTTTACCTCTCTATATACATTATTCCGTGATTTATTCAGTTTTCAAGTTTATACTGACTTTTTCATCACCCGGTATATAAGTGGCCACCAGTGGGGAAGTCCAGTGACGTAAGCGACTTTGACAAAGGGCAAATTGATATAGCCCTGCCTTAAGCATCTCGGAAATGGCGAAGCTGGTCGATTGTTCGCGCGCTACTGTCGTGAACATCTATGAAAAGTGGTTGAAGGACGGTGAAACCACAAGTAGACGAGAAGATTTCGGACGTCTACGCTTCATGACAGACTGTGGAGTAGGAGGCTTCTACGATCTGTAAAGCGGAATAGGTGGTGATATGTGACAGATATGGCAACACAATGCAGTGCTGTTGCAGTCACAAGTGTTTCGCAGCACACTGTTCAGTGCAAATTGTACACGGGACTCCACAGCAGAAGAGCCCTATGTATTCCCTTGTTGACCCAATATCGTTAATTACGATTTCAGTGGATATGGGATCAGCTATATTGGATCGTGAATCAGTGAAAACGTGCCTCCTGGTATGATGAATCACATTTCTCATTTCATCAGGTCGACGGTCGTGTCCAGCTATGCCTTCATCCAGACGAACGGATGTTTGTAACATGCACCGTGCCATGGAAATTGGCTAGTGGGGGCAGTATTATATCATGAAGTACAGCAGCTGGGCTTTCATAAAACCTATGGTTGTAGTCAAAGGCACCATGATAGGTGTGGACTGTGTAAATATTATTGCGAACATGGGTTCCAGCAGAACACAAAAACGTGGTATTGGTTTTGATGAATGTTCTGTCAAATAATAGCGTACTGACGAAACTAACTGCCTACGCATGGAGAGTGATGCCTATAAAAGAAACCTGGCTAGTTCTGATATGGCGACACCCCTCGAAGATGCAAAGTAAAGGGTCGTTTTGGATAGAGCGCATGAAGTTCGGAGCTATAGAAGGAAAGCTGCTATCAACCAAAAACCTTTTTTCAACGTTGTTGTAAAACATACTTGAACAATTTTTCTGTGTGCCTGACGAGGAAGAAGAAAACTCCAGTATTTGTCATGCTGTCGAGTATAAACTAAGAACATTGTTTAATAAAAGGTCAGGGAGAACGCTCAAAAAAGGGGATCCGAAGTAGTCTCGTCTTACACCTCTTGAGTGAGCTGGTGCAAATGTAGAAATGCTTGACAAGTATTCAGAGAGAACAGCGTCAAAACCCAACCTGGCTTTTCGAAATAAGGTTCTCTTTGGTTTCCGTTGGCTGGTTGGATGGTCTGTTACATTACTCTTCCTTGTCCAGTCGCTTCCATACTTGACGTTGGCGGGAAGAATGCTATATGATGGAACTTGACTGGTTAAGGAGGGACGAAACATTATCCAATGAGACTAGCAGTCCTTCCATCATTTTCTTTGCGAGACTATGTCCCAAGACACATTATTTCCCAACTCTCACAGATTGTGTATCAGTATGCTTTGCTTCTGTGTACTAGAAAATAGTAGTTGTTGCATGTAATATCATTATATACTCAATCTGGTTTTCCTATGGTATGTTAGTACTGGGTGAAAATTATTGAACTATGTTAAATGAAATCATCATAACTTCTGAACGGTTTGCGTTAGGAGGTTCAAATTGCACGGTTGCCCACGGGGTATGATGGGAATTAGTATGTACTTTGTTTGGCTTAGCGATGAAGCCCACTTTCATTTGGATGGGTTCGTCAATAAGCAGAATTGGTGCATTTGGGGAACTGAGAATCCGCATTTCGCGATCGAGACGTCTCTTCACCCTCAACATGTGACTGTGTGGTGTGCAATGTCCAGTCAAGCAATAATCGGTGCGATATTCCTTGATGGCACGGTGACTACCGAGTGGTACTTAAAGGTTTTGGTAGATGATTTCATCCCCATTATCCAAAGTGACCCCTGCTTTCGACAAGCTGTGGTTCATGCAATGCAGAGCTCGACCACATCGAAGCAGGAAAGTGTTTGATGTTCTGGAGGAGCACTTTGGGGACCGCATTCTGGCTCTGGGGTTGACGGAGGACATCGAAAGGGTGCAAAAAAGGGCAGCTCGTTTTGTATTATCGCGTTATAGGGGAGAGAGTGTGGCAGATATGATACACGAGTTGGGATGGAAGTCATTACAGCATAGACGTTTTTCGTCGCGGCGAGACCTTTTTACGAAATTTCAGTCACCAACTTTCTCTTCCGAATGCGAAAATATTTTGTTGAGCCCAACCTACATAGGTAGGAATGATCATCAAAATAAAATAAGAGAAATCAGAGCTCGAACAGAAAGGTTTAGGTGTTCGTTTTTCCCGCTCGCTGTTCGGGAGTGGAATAGTAGAGAGATAGTATGATTGTGGTTCGATGAACCCTCTGCCAAGCACTTGAATGTGAATTGCAGAGTAGTGATGTAGATGTAGATGTAGATGTACCAAGAGCCTACTGGCATGGGCCTCGATTTGCCGCCATATTTTCCGGATCTGAGCACATGCGACTCCTTTTTGTGGGGCTATATGAAAGATAAGGTGTACAGCAAAAATCCTAAAACCATTGCTGAGCTGATAACAGCCATTCAGCAATTCATTGACACCATCGATGTTCCGACGCTTCAGGGGATCATACAAAATTTGGCTATTCGTCTGCGCCACATCATCGCCAGTGATGGTAGGCATATCAAATATGTCATAAGCTAAATCCGAATATCTATAGTGACACATGTTGAATAAAGTTTGTGCACGTCATAGTTTGTTACTAATTTACGTTTTTTTTACATATAGTTTAACAATTGTCACCTTGTATTTTCAACGAAGTTAAGCTCTGCCCAGATCTTTATGCATACAAAAATAGCATGTAGTACTATCCATACTCTGAGGAAACACCTTGTCTTTACTGCTTCATTTCGCTTCGCGTAGTAGATGGTGCACCCTATTTTACTCAAGGCGGCACCCCTCAGGGAGCTCACGACACTACGGTGAGTACGTGCATGGTGAACATGGTGTCCCAAGCTATTGGAGCACCTGGTTTCTTTCTCGTGCTGCAAATCTTTCATTCCCAGCTCTCCTTCCTACGCTTGTTTACTTTCTCAGCCGGCCGGTGTGGCCGAGCGGTTCTAGGCGCTTCAGTCTGGAACCGCGCTACCGCTACTGTCGCAAGTTCGAATCCTGCCTTGGGTATGGATGTGTGTGATGTCCTTAGGTTAG
The DNA here is from genome assembly GCF_023897955.1 of Schistocerca gregaria. Taxonomy (NCBI): domain Eukaryota; kingdom Metazoa; phylum Arthropoda; class Insecta; order Orthoptera; family Acrididae; genus Schistocerca; species Schistocerca gregaria. The sequence continues at coordinate 334,899,441 of NC_064931.1, read as the reverse complement.
TTAGGTTTAAGTAGTTCTAAGTTTTAGGCGACTGATGACCTAAGATGTTAAGTCCCATAGTGCCCAGAGCCATTTTGACCCATTTTACTTTCTCATGATGCCAGTCTTTGATGTTGACCCAGCTATTTCCTAGGTTCTTCGTTCCTTTCTAGACATATTCGTTCATTTACTTTACATAATCTTCTGACAGAGGTAATTTTTAATCCCCTTTTGGGTATGACTATCATTATCAATACTTTTTTTCTGTGCTGTGGACCAATTGGAGGAGAACGAGCTATTTAGTGCCACAACTGCGTAGTATCATATGCGTGCTTAATAGCCAATTTGGTCTACAATCCGACATAGAGGGGTTGTTATGTATCCTTTCGGTAGAGCTCCTGACAACACAGGGCTCACGCTGCTGATATCCAAGCCGCTAGACCCCCATGCACGCCAAGGAGTAGATGGCCATCTTCCTTGGGCATCAGGACTCCCAGCAGTGACCACACCAGATGATCTTTGCTGAGGCTGGCTGGCGCCTGTGGGGGGAGCCATTGATCGGAGTGAATTGCATTAAGAGAGACGTTCTGCACATGAAACGTACCAAATTATACCAAAACTATAGCCATTTTGACCTAGCCATCTCGTCAGGTATTTCAGTATGGAGAGTTGCTAGTAACTGCTTTCCCTATCCTGGCCACCCTGTGGTAAGAGGAACAATCCAGGCGATTGGGAATGAAACAATTTAATACCAGGTATGTACTGGAACAGAAGGGAATACTTATACTGCAACGAAACCATTGTTCTTTGTGGAACGCATTGAGAATAATATTTGGAGACGTTGAGTCATAGGGTAAAATGCGCCAAGGATCAATATTGATTAAAACTTCATCTTCTGCACAATCTACAAATATTCACACAGGAATGGCTGACCTATCAGTGACCACTGCCCTATATAATACATTGAATATGGTCCAAGACCGTGTGCTCCCGACAAATGAGTAGCTATGGACTGACCTGGAATGGTGAGGTGTATATTCTGTTTGGCATGTATAGTAAGATCCTAAGGACGGTGGAACAGGTATAGACGCTTTCATTTTAGCCATTGAAGGGAATGTTCTCCTAGAAAAAGGTAGTCATGGTGTGTAGTTGTGATGTAAAATCTTACATCCCACCATCCAGTAGGTGTTTCCTATGCGTATGCTTTGGTCGTATGCCATCCCACTTCACGGTGGACCCAGTGTGTGGAATGAAGTTAGTACAGGGTGTACATAAAGTCGAGGAACACTTCCAATTATTTATTGCACAAGAACCAAACTTTGTACAGATATCATACATGTCTCATTTTCAAGAGAAACCCCTGAAAGTTTTTTTTTTTTCCTTCATGTATACCACCACAGCGTAGTTTGGTAATTTGCCGGTAGTTTGCGCTAGTCGCAGGTGCGGAGCGAGCTTTTTGTGTGTTTGAGTTCATGAAATGGCCTCCTCGACCACCAGATCTCACTCCGTGTGACTTTTTTATGTGGGGACACATTAATGATCTGTTGTATGTACCGCCTCTACCACATGACATAGCAGAGCTCCGGGAGAGAACACCTCTAACGAAGTGTGGTGAGTCCACATCTATGAGGAAGTTTCAGAAATCTACGGTAGCCAGTTGAAATTAGTGATCACTATGATAGCACAGACTGTATAGGGACCTGAAGATGGTGCCAATGAGACTCTGAAACTGGTAGTCAAATAAAATAATTCATTAAATTATGGCTCTCAGTATTTATTTTCTTAGAGTGTGGTTATGGTTGTCAGGTTAATGGTTCACTGGTGCCTTCAGCTTTGCAATCGGTAGACCCAGGCCATCAGTGTAGAGTTTGACTGGCCACTGGTGCCTTCCAGACTTCTTCATGGAGATAGTCTCCTTGCCAGAGTGAGGATCTTTCCCTCTTCAGTTCCGCTGTTCAGTTGGTACCAACTCTTGGTCATTCAACTATTTCCTCATCACACAACATATTCTATTTTTTTTATTTTTTGCCTGTGAGGGGCATTTATCCCCCTGTCACCCACACTCAGTTGGAATTACCTGTTTTTCCGTGCCTTCACGCCCACCAAAACCCCCACCCTCCCTTGGTTTGCACACAGGCCACAAATTATAACCGACCAATTTCAAGGTCCTACAGCGTCAGTCACCCCTATGAACCGTCAGCGACTGTTCGTTTCAGTTCTTGAGGAGTTTCTGGTGCCATCATTTTTTACACTGACTGCCCAAAATCCATGGATATGCCCCCAAATCAACCACCGAGCCAACTAGATGTTGTATTCGTAACATTATACACAGCTAGTATATCGAGGGAGATTGTGTCATGTCGCTGCTTTGTGGTTTTAGAGAGAAGGAACATAAAAAACAGCCTCGTCTAAAATGCAATCTGACATGCGCCTCGGTATGTAGAACCCAGTCTGGCGTGCTTATGGAGGCTGTGACATTACTGATGAGTTACCAGATTTCCCCATCCCACCCCCTCGACCCCTTGACAAAGGCCAGTTTCCCTATGTATAAAATGGCGGGAAATTCGAACGTAGTGGGGTATTCAATATAGACAGGGTTGTCCCCCACTGCTGTGTTGTCAGTGAGGAAGTAAGGATGGGATACTGGAACAGGCTCTGTGATGTCAGAATCTAAGATACTAGGAGAAAGGGAAGTAACCAATCTGCTGACCTTTTCCACAAGCTCTGTTTCACTCTGACGTGTTTGGCTATAAATAGCAGTCAGGTCACTTGTAGAATTCAGAACGGTTACTGACGTCACACAGATACTGCTCCTCCTAAAGTCCAGTTACCCTAAGTTTGCATCTGATCACTTGTTTTATACTGAGAGCTCACGTTCTAAGTGCAGAATTCCTGATGTCACATAAACTCCTTGTCAGTGAAACAAATTGTCCCTCCAACGTCATAGTTTAAACAATTATCACCCTACATTGTTTTGGAGCTGATTTGTCCTAACTTTAGAACTGTATTGGAGTCACCATCATGTGTAGTAGGAATAGGACAGGAACAATTCGTCTTTATTTATTTAAAGAAATATCTCGCTGGAGGAAGAGCCTCACGCCACCTCTACCACCACCATCACGAGCCTCCGCAGTTAATGTGGCGCCCCGCCGGCCACGAATCGCCGTAAAGAGCAGACTGAGCCAGGCATATTGCTGCCGCCGGTAGTTTCACTTTACGCCCTTCGCCGCCGATAGACTGAGTCCTATGCCGTGAGCCTCAGACAGTTACACTGCCCATGCTGTACTTGCAGTTGACTGCTAGATGCTCCAGTGGGCCACTTCGTCCTGTGTAGCAAGCCACTTTTAGCTAAACGGTAGAAGTCTGAACTGGCCAGTTAGCCAGTTCAGAAAGCGGGCAGATTTTGTCAGTCTCCTGTTGTCGATAAGGGCCGAATACCGCGCCACAGCGGGTTACACGATTCAGAACTCACTCTACTGTTATTTTAGAACCGCACAGCAGCTTACTATGTTGATGGGCGTCTAGGCCGGGCACTAAGACAAGAGCAAACGTTGAGGCTCTTTCTCCACTAAAGAAGGGAATTAACTTGTGGCATTGATGGGCGGGAGGCCTCATCCGGGGAAGTTCGGCCGCCGAGCTGCAAGTCGTATTTCAGTCAAAGCCACATTGGGCGACTTGCGTGTCGCGATGATGAGGACAACCCGACCCCCAGTCCACGAACGGAGAAAATCTCCAAACCCGACGGGAATCCAACCCGCAGCTGCAGCATGGTAGGCAAACACGTTACCACTCAGCTAAGCAGCCGAACTCTTTCTCCAGTGTGCTGTTTCCTTAAATAAATAAAGAGACAATTGTTCCTGTCGTATTCCTACTACACATGTTAGTGACACCTATACAGTTCTCAAGTTAGGAAAAGTCAGTTCCAAAACAACGTAGGATGATAATTGTTTAAACTGTAATGTCAGAGGGGCATTTTTTTTCACTTAAGACGAGCAGCATGTGTGACATCATGTGTTCTGTATTTAGAACACGTGACCTGCTGGTATAGCGCAAGTGGTCAGATCCAAATTTAGGACAATTGAACTTTAAACTTGGGAGAAGCTGTATCTGTATGACGCCAATGGACATCGTGAATTTTAGAACTGACCTGAATTTTATAAATAGCCATACACATCAGAGCGAATTACAGCTAGGGGAAAACATGTTGAGTAGGTGAGCAGACTGGATACTTCCCTTCGTACTATCACCTTGGATTCCAGTGTCATAGAACAATAGCACTACTTCCAGAGTAACAGCGCAGAAAAACCCAGGGCTATTTGGAATTCTATATTTAGCAAAAGTGACCTACTTCCATCAGCATAACAATGCACCATCTTGGAATTTTTGAATTTCCTGGCAATTTATCATTAGGACAACTACCCTACTTCCACAGTGACGTCATAGGAGTAGGAGAAATCCTACCTATTTTTGAATTTCCTACCAAGTTTTGAATTTTGCTGCCATTTTGTAAATAGGACTTTCGTCAGAGGGGTGGAAGGTGGGGATATCAGATGTCTCCTCGATGACATCATGGATGACCTAATAACGTCAGAACTGGAACTACCTACCTACTTCCCTCCATACATTGATATGGAGAACACAAAAGGGGGGGTTGTGAGTGTAGTTGTTAAATCGTTACCGTAGACCAGTTTTTCTCTCTGTGTTGTTGCGATGTGTGTGTGGTTCTGAAACTGAAGCTGAAGGAGCGGCAGCAACACGAGAGAAAATCATTGGGCGTTCGAGTAAAGGGACTTCCGCATGCTATTCATTCATTATTCTGATAGCACTGACAAGACAGTTACAGAAATCCAGTGTGATTCAGCCATCAATTACATGTGAAGCATAAGAATTATGACTGCCACATGTGATTGTGCTAATCCATTGCTTGTTACGCTAGGAAGTCGTTAACCTGCCAAACACTGCCTGCTTATTGTTTGTTGGTGGTCACTTTTCAGACATATTTCCAGGTTGTGGAAAAGCAAAATCGTTAGCACTTGGTTGCTTCAATGAGTACAGCATCCATGTCAATCTTGTAGATCTACAAAAGCTTTCCTATTCCTGAGTCATCTTACTCCATATTCAAGGAAGGTGCATAACAGGATGACCTCTAAGTATTTAATTATACTACAACTCCGAGATAACAGTCCAGTCACAATTTATTCTGTACACCAACATTTACGACGCATATCCAGGTAAGACTTCTGTGCACAACAGGATATCAACTTAAATAATGCTTTCCTTGGATGTCATACGGTTCACATAACGCCTGTATATATACTCCGCAAGCCAGCTTATGGTGTGTGGCAGAGGGTACGGTGTGTAGCTGCCGTTCTCACTGCCCCACCTTTCCTGTTCCGGTCTTGAATGGTGCACAGGAAGAACAATTACTGGTAAGCCTCCATGCGAGTTCGAATCTCTTAATTTTACCTTCATCGTCTTTTCGCAGTGTAAATTACGTAGGATAAAGCTGTTGCCCTCAAATACACTGATGGCACAAAAATATCGCAACACGAAGAAGGAGTTGTGCGACATAAATGAAAGTTGGTAGTTGTGTTTCTACATCTGAAAGATGATGTCTTTTCAGATTTCGTGCCAGTCGGCCAAGAGCGAAGCTAGTAGCGTCACTACCAAGATGCAGATCACGTTTGCTTTAAATATACGCTACAGTGGTCCTGAGCGTTAGTCGCCTTTGAGATTGAACGTATGGTGAGTTGATGTTAGTCAAGAATGCTTTTAAATAGACAAAGACGCCATTATGAACATCTCGCTGACTTTGAAGGAGGTCGTGTAATAGGGCGATGAAAGCTGGACGCTCCTTCTGCGATACTGCAGAAAGACTTAGCAAGGATGTAGCGACTGTGCTGGCAGCGGTGGTCAAGAGAATGTACGGTCGCAAGAAGACCTGGCTGCAGGCGGCCTCGTGGCACTACAGAGCAGGAAGACCATCGTGTTTGATGTATGGCCTTCTCGTATTGTACTGCATCTGCAGCAGCAGTTGGCACCACAGTGACACAACGAACTGGTATAAAATGATTGCTCCGAGCCAAACGCCCTGTATCGTGCGTTGCACTTACTTCAAACCACCGCCATTTGTGGCTTCGGTGGTGCCAAGCGAAAGCTCATTCTTTTTTCCTCTCTCCCTGATGAAAGTTGGTTCCACCCTGGCGTCACGGATGCCCGTATATTGCAGCCAACCTGCCTGTGTGCTAGACCCCTGGCGTTATGGTCTATCGGGCGATTTCGTACGACAGCAGGAGCACTGTCGTGGTTATCCCACTCACCCAGACTACAAAATTATACGTCTATCCGGTAACTGTATCCCACAAACTGACATCCAGCACATTTGCATGTTTGCATTGTGGCGCTTACGCTGGTTATGAATGTACCAGCATTTCATATTTGCAATGGATTGTCTTGCGCTTATATTAACCCGTGATTTTTCAATGTTAATCGCTTAAATATGATACCTGGACAAATGTCTTCCCAAAATTTTATTACCCCACATCGTTTTTTGGTGTTGCGATTTCGTTCCGTCAGTGTATTTCCGGAACCGTTTAATATGTCGTAAATCTGCTTTCATCGATATGAATTGTGAGGAAGTCCTTACTGAAGTACGTTTCGCCTCTCATCATACTTTATTACACACACACACACACACACACACACAGAGAGAGAGAGAGAGAGAGAGAGAGAGAGAGAGAGAGAGAGAGAGAGAGAGAGAGAGAGAGAGAGAGAGAGAGGGGGGGGGGGGGCGTATAAACTTTGCTTTTTCATGTGGAGTTGTTATAATTTGTGCTGCTGGTATCGTGGCTCATAAAGAGAGGAGAGCAACGACGTTTCACTGTTTAAAGCCGGCCGCGGTGGTCTCGCGGTTCTAGGCGCTCAGTCCGGAACCGTGCGACTGCTACGGTCGCAGGTTCGAATCCTGCCTCGGGCATGGATGTGTGTGTTGTCCTTAGGTTAGTTAGGTTTAATTAGTTCTAAGTTCTAGTCGACTGATGACCACAGATGTTAAGTCGCATAGTGCTCCGAGCCATTTGAACCATTTTCACTGTTTAAAATATGATTGATAGTTTCGGAGTAATTAGAATATTTATAACTTCGAATTTACTTGTTTTGAATTTGAAACCAATTGCTGCCTTACTTATAAATTCGTGATTTCATGCTCAAATAAGAAAATACTTCATATCGGATAAGAAGAAAACAGTGTATTGCACTGCCGAGATGGGATAAAAAGGGCACAGAGGGAATGTAGCTTCAATTCTGTGTCGTTCACGTGTATTAAATGCTGATTAGTTAGAAAAAGGAAGTGCCTTTCACAAACCAAGATAAACTAGATATGGTACTCCTGTATATTGAAGCATAAGGAACGTGAACAATTGAACTGTACGGACAAAGGTATCCCCACAGACATTGTCCAACAAGAATGACAATTCAGTGAGTGTGCAAAAATTTTTTACTGGGAGAGCCCTGGAATACTAAGCAGAGGTTAAGGAGCTAGCGAGCAACAAGCAGAAGGAACGAAACAGTGTTCAGGCAGTTACTCATAATTCTTGTCAGCTCCAGAGAAATTTCGAGTGCCTTTGTAATAAGTCAGCCCAGCGTTGTTCGAATTTTGCGCGCAAATACCGTCCATCCGCACCATGTGTCACATCTCTAGCAGGTTAACGAATGGGACTGCAGAAGACGCGTGGAATTTTGTCACTCGGTTCTGATACAATGCCAGATCAATAGCGTCTTTCTTTAAAGAATTCTCTTTACCGATGGAGCTACCTTTGCAGATCATGGAAAGCTGAATGTAAGAAATATGCATTAGTGCCATGTTGCACATCTGGTATCCTCATTCCCTCTTTGGGGAACCACCAGGCAGTGATCAAGGTCCCCCAGGGGAACCATCCAGGCGATTGTACGACTTATACTCGAGGTCATGACATAACTCGATAGTGATCACGTGGTCCTACTCACACACCGTATGGTATGCAATTGAACTTTATGCTGATCACACGTCATAAAACATGGTGGGGTCGCCAATGGAACTACTCACGATCAAGCACCCTTCCCCTTATCATCTTTTATAACTAGCTCAACTGTGTGTGAGCCACTTCACCTGAGGTATGAGCATCCTGGGGGAGAGTTGCAGGTTTGTTACAAACAATAGCAAATTATCAGGAACAATTTTGTCCATACAGTTCAACTGCATGAGCCTAGTCAGTTGGACTCTGTAGTGAATGGGTTTATAAATAATAACACTGATGTAAAGTAACTTATGGTTTATTATCAGCAATTTCTTTTTGGAATATATTATTCACAATCCTCTGTTTATTAAGAATGCTATTTGTTATACACCATTTTCTTTATTGACACTAATCTGTTATTTATTAAGAATATTTTATTTACAATCTTTTGTTCTAATTTCTTACAAAGCTATTTATACATACACTGGGTTTCTTTACAAAAATTTTGTTTCTTATGTAGAATAATTTTCCTTTTTTGTTTTAGTTACATACATACATACATACATGCACATATTGGCTTTATTTACAAAATACTTTTTCTGAAGACCCGTAACTATCAGTTACACTAACATGTAAGAACTTAAATATTATGTTTCCCATTTTGTTACTATACACACTTTTATATAATATTTACATTTGTTTTCAGATTGATTTCATCATTATTTAATATTTACATTTTTCTTTCTGATCATTCTATTACAGTATTTGCATTTCTTAATCCCCAGTCGATGATTTCTTTCTACACCCATGGAAACAAAGGCAGCACTAAAAAATAATTAATGTAGACTAAAGAAATTTCCGAAATACATTCGTCAAGGTAAGGTATTTCAGTGATTAATATTACAAAATCTCAGGTTAACCTAAGCACAAAATAAGCCATTGCAGATGTGAAATACTGGTACATTACTAGCCAGCGTAAGAGCCAGAATGTTGATTGCAAGCATGCAAATGTGTATGCAATGTGTTTTACAGTTGCCGGATGTCGAGTTTGTGGGATGCAGTTTCATGCCTGTTGCACCTGGGGTCCGCAGCTCGTGGTCTAGTGGCTAGCATTGCTGCCTCTGGATCATGGGGTCTCGGTTTCGATTTCCGGCCGGGTTGGGTATTTTCTCTACCCGGGAACTGGGTGTTCGTGTTGTTCTCATCATTTCATCATTCAACAACTTGGCGAGCTCGGACTGTGTAACTATTGGAACTGTGTACGGGCACTGATAACTGCGCAGTTGAGCGCCCAACAAACCCATCATCATCATCATCATCATCATCATCATCATCATCATCATCACCACCACCACCACCACCACCACCACCACCACCACCACCACCACCACCATCATCATCATCATCATCATCATGTTGTACCGGGTCAGTCAGTACAGGGACTGTTAAACCTGTTTGTGGATGACGCTAGAGTTGTCATACAATGATGTCCGATAGCTGTCCAACTGGAGGCAGATCTGGAGATCAACCCAGCCAAGACAACACTTTGACACTGAAGTGAATCTAGTAAGCAGAGCGTTATTCTTGGTGTGATTCTCATTGGAAATGATAGTTCTCAATGGTGTCAGGAATGACCCTGACCTTAACCCGAAATCACCAAGTGCTGAACTAGAAAGTAAGTGTCATACACACTCAAATTGTGGAAAAAGGTAGATACGTGCAATGGCAGTTGGTACTTTGAGTTGCATGCATTGTTAGCTATGCTGCGGAACTTCCCTGTTACATGACATTGGTTTCAATGGGGAGTTTCCACTACTATGTCCAGTGTCCAAGTATTATGACAGTCAGCTACCTGCTTGTACAGTGCGTCATTCTCCAACAAGTTAGCCACTATAAACACTATCAACCTCCCATGCAAGTTTTTCGAGTGAGCTCAGCAAGGAACCATCTCTCAGGATTATCCCTGACTTAAGATTCGAATTTGTTTCAACTAGAAGTGTACATGCACACAACTTGATACATAGCTGCGTACAGTACATGCCATTCTGTGGAGGTAGTATGGTAGGCAGAGGAGTCGTCTCCTATGGTAGGCAGAGAAGTCGTCTCCACAATGCGCCACAGGAGCCAGAAGGCACTCAAAATCGGCATCAACGACGAAGAGGCATTGCTCCTGGTTGTGGCGTTCTTAAAATTTAAGAACTTTCTGCCCTGGTAGGCATTTCCACACGTACCAGTTCCTGGTTTGAGAAGTCAATGAGGTGTCTTTCAAGATGCTCATTTGTGGTAAACGATCGGAGATACTTATGGCAAAAATTCTGAGCAGTGTGATGTTTGGAAATTTGAGTGGAAAGATGGTAACACATGTTTTTCAGCCACATGTAGTGTTGTTCATTGCCCTCAGGGATCAGCAAGTGGTCATCACGGTTGGTCATTTTTCGTCTAACTTGGAAAAATAATGGGGTCCAACTAATTTCTGCTTGACTTACTTTTTCTGCACACTGTGCACATTGTCATTGGACTATCAACATCCAGCTTCTACACATGAATTGAGTTATTGGGGTTCTGCCTCTCGAATTCTGGAATATCCTGGAGTTTTATGGGCAATTCGATACTTTGGAAATTACAATGCCAGAGACATCAGCTGTTTGGCATGTGCTCAGATCGCATGAATTTTTAGGATAATTCTTTCACTAGCCAGAAGCCATATTCATATTCTGGACGCTGATGGTTGCTTGCTTTCGCAGTATATCTCCCAGAAGTGGAATGAAACTGAAGCGTGATCCCCCCCCCTCCCCCCAATAAGTGGATCAGAATTGTGCAGGTAAACATCAAGGTGTACACACATTACTGAACCACTTTTTGTGCATCTCGGAAAAATGGTCCAGTATGACACCCTTGGTAAAAGTTCTGAACTGCTGTGCAATCGCCAGACAGTGTGGCCGTGCGGTTCTAGGCGCTTCAGTCTGGAACCGCATGATCGCTACGGTCGCAAGTTCGAATCCTGCCTTGGGCACGGATGTGTGTGATGTCCTTAGGTCAGTTAGGTTTAAGTAGTTCTAGGAGACTGATGACCACAGATGTTAAGTCCCGTAGTGCTCAGAGCCATTTGAACCATTTGCTGTGCAATCGACTCCCCTTTGTTATTATACAAGTTCTCCTCCAAATTTTGATGATGCTCGTCTCCTAAACACCACTGCCCTCTTTTTGGTCATTGTGTCAGTTAAAAGTACAGTTCCACATTGTACTTAATGGGGGGATACTGCTGGCGCCACCGGTCGTTGATGAATCAGGGAACTCCCTTTCTGAAAAACAGCTTCACAAGCATTGAGGAAGGTGGCAGGATCATGGTAACTTGCATTCGAATTGTCAATTCAAGCAAGGGAGATCCTGTCCCCAAATGCGCCAGATATATCTGAGTAGTCCAGTGTAGCCACAGGACATACCTGGTGATCCTTAACAGAACAGATGGGGGTGCTGCTTCTGCTAGATCCAATGCAGTGTCTTGGTGATCAGTGGTGGTGACACTCAAGAGATGGGCCAGGGCATGGAGAGTCCTTCCCAGCCCATGGAAAACAGATCAGTGTCGTGCTGCCATGTCACAGTCTTGCCTTGGGTGTCAATAGATAGGGATGCACCACAATTGCTGATGGAGCAGTTCACTGCTGCTGCTATTGTTTTGTTGTCAGTCGATGGTACATCGTCATAGACATAGGAGGAGCTGATGCTTTGCAGTCAGTGGTGGATAGAACACAGGAGGCTGTGTCACCACCATGGGAGGACCTGCTGCTGCTGCTTCTGCTTCTGTTTGGAAGCATAAGTTCACTACCCAGCATCTTCACCTTGTCATGTACACAGATGGAAGGAGGAATATATACACTCCTGGAAATGGAAAAAAGAACACATTGACACCGGTGTGTCAGACCCACCATACTTGCTCCGGACACTGCGAGAGGGCTGTACAAGCAATGATCACACGCACGGCACAGCGGACACACCAGGAACCGCGGTGTTGGCCGTCGAATGGCGCTAGCTGCGCAACATTTGTGAACCGCCGCCGTCAGTGTCAGCCAGTTTGCCGTGGCATACGGAGCTCCATCGCAGTCTTTAACACTGGTAGCATGCCACGACAGCGTGGACGTGAACCGTATGTGCAGTTGACGGACTTTGAGCGAGGGCGTATAGTGGGCATGCGGGAGGCCGGGTGGACGTACCGCCGAATTGCTCAACACGTGGGGCCTGAGGTCTCCACAGTACATCGATGTTGTCGCCAGTGGTCGGCGGAAGGTGCACGTGCCCGTCGACCTGGGACCGGACCGCAGCGACGCACGGATGCACGCTAAGACCGTAGGATCCTACGCAGTGCCGTAGGGGACCGCACCGCCACTTCCCAGCAAATTAGGGACACTGTTGGTCCTGGGATATCGGCGAGGACCATTCGCAACCGTCTCCATGAAGCTGGGCTACGGTCCCGCACACCGTTAGGCCGTCTTCCGCTCACGCCCCAACATCGTGCAGCCCGCCTCCAGTGGTGTCGCGACAGGCGTGAATGGAGGGACCAATGGAGACGTGTCGTCTTCAGCGATGAGAGTCGCTTCTGCCTTGGTGCCAATGATGGTCGTATGCGTGTTTGGCGCCGTGCAGGTGAGCGCCACAATCAGGACTGCATGCGACCGAGGCACACAGGGCCAACACCCGACATCATGGTGTGGGGAGCGATCTCCTACACTGGCCGTACATCTCTGGTGATCGTCGAGGGGACACTGAATAGTGCACGGTACATCCAAACCGTCATCGAACCCATCGTTCTACCATTCCTAGACCGGCAAGGGAACTTGCTGTTTCAACAGGACAATGCACGTCCGCATGTATCCCGTGCCACCCAACGTGCTCTAGAAGGTGTAAGTCAACTACCCTGGCGAGCAAGATCTCCGGATCTGTCCCCCATTGAGCATGTTTGGGACTGGATGAAGCGTCGTCTCACGCGGTCTGCACGTCCAGCACTAACGCTGGTCCAACTGAGGCGCCAGGTGGAAATGGCATGGCAAGCCGTTCCACAGGACTACATCCAGCATCTCTACGATCGTCTCCTTGGGAGAATAGCAGCCTGCATTGCTGCGAAAGGTGGACATACACTGTACTAGTGCCGACATTGTGCATGCTCTGTTGCCTGTGTCTATGTGCCTGTGGTTCTGTCAGTGTGATCATGTGATGTATCTGACCCCAGGAATGTGTCAATAAAGTTTCCCCTTCCTGGGACAATGAATTCACGGTGTTCTTATTTCAATTTCCAGGAGTGTATATTATAATGTGTGTGTGTGTGTGTGTGTGTGTGTGTGTGTGTGTGTGTGTGTGTGTGTGTGTAGGGCTCTATAGTCACCCTAGTTACATTCAAAATACGTCAACGAGCTGAGCTGTGTGATGGACAGTGGTGGGTACATCATGGGCAGTTGCTGATGCATGGTTGGTTGCTGCTGGTATGTCATGGATGGTGGTGGGTACAGCCATGAGCCAAAGTGCTGCTGCTGCTGCTGCTGCATAACTGACTGTGGATGCATCCATTTACCTGGCTGCTGTTGCATGACCAAATGTGGATACATCTATTTGTCAGGCTGCTAATGTACTGCTAGCTTAGGATTAATTTACAGAGCTGGCTGCATCATCATCTATGGAGCAGGCTGCATTGTCATAGGTATCCACTTGCTGCTAGAGGCACATGTCTGCCGCCCAGCATCTCCCCCATATCACTTGCAGAGACAGGGGGAGTAACAGTATAATTTTAGAAAAATAAAGATGTATGTGGGAGTCTGTGTTGTTTTTACTTACATTCAAAATCAGTCAATGGGCCAGGCCACATCATCATGGACAGTGTAGTGGGCTACAGAAACATACATGGCACACAGGGATGCTGCTTGTCGACCACAGCTGTATCATTGTCGACAGGGCTGCTACAATTGCAAGTTTACCACCTACACAGACAGAAGAGGGAGTTATAAGTATCATGCGTTTTTTTTTTAAATAAAGCTAGTTTTTATGATGTTCAAAATTAACTGCCTGTGAATGAGTCAAGAGGTCCTTATTGCCCACTATGCATAGCAAAAGCTGGTTGAGCTCGACCCGTGCAACGAGCGCATCTAGAAACAAACAAGAGAGCACATCACAGTAGTACTCCATGCATGCAATTGTGTTGTTGTTTGTTAGAAGGAGGAGGGGAAGGAGAACTATTATTCATGTATTAACTCCTCAGTGACCATGAACTAGTGTGTGTGTGCGTGTGCGTGCGTGCGTGCGTGCGTGCGTGCGCATCCTAGATATTAAAAGAAGTAACTACTACTGCTTGATGTGTGGTGTAATCCCCCATTAACTGGCTGCAGAGAGTGGCTTTGGTTCATCTGGGATCACTTGTAAGTGTTCATTCACATCACTAATGATGATGGTAGTGAGAGTTGGAATCGATCTTCTTGTTATTGGACTTGGATCCATCCCCATATCCTCGAGCCCATTGAACAGTTCTAGAAGAGTCAGAAACAAAAGCATAACGTTAGATAAATGAACACACACACACACACACACACACACACACACACACACACACACACACACACACACACACACACACACACATATGGAGAGGGAGACACAGGGAGAGGAACTGCTTTCTTTCACAAGAGACAGGATTTATTCAGAAGCTATCTACTGGAGTGCCAAGCGCCTCACCAGATCGTCAAGTGCACTGGCGATCAACAGAGGTGATGCTATGCTTACGTCTGCAACAGAGAGAGAGAGAGAGAGAGAGAGAGAGAGAGAGAGAGAGAGAGAGAGAGAGAGAGAGAGCGGGCGGGCGGTGGGTTGGGGGGGGGGAGTGCACGCGAACGTCAGACGTCAATCTGGGCGTTCATTAGCGACACCATCGTCGTCAGCAGGTACTTGATAGTGCCGACAGAGGTGTAGGGAAAAAAAGAATTGGGGTAACAGCAGTGGGAATGAATGAAAGGATATTGAGAACCAGGCTACTAAGTAGTGAGTGATGGATAGGCATGTAGAGATAGCCAGTGAGAAGCACCAAAGAGTAGCTTTGGCAAGTCTAACACACTAGCTCAAACCTGACACCTGTCACTAATCAGACTTGAATAAGTGGCTGCACTGAACCGCCCTTATATATAGACGTGCGCCGCCTAATCCAGGAACTCTTATAGCAGCATAGCCAAGTTTATTCCTGTGCGCGAAGATGCTGGCGAGTCAGGACCTGGCCACAGGTTCCTGTGCTCTAAAGAATAGTTTGTTCATCCGCCATATTGCGGCAGCACTGTCAAACAGGTGCCGCGTTCATAGCCTGCTGTTATATTTCAATGTGGGTGCGCGGCATATTATATTAGTGGTCATATGTGGGCTGCTACACATCCTGTGGCGACTGTAATGCTTTCAGTGATCGCAGGACTTCCCCATTAACGGTAGAAGAAGAAGAAACGGGCAGCGGTCATGAGCCAACAACGGTTAGCATCTGAGCCGCCACCGCTATCTGGAGAGTCCTACCCATGTGAACAGATAACATCGACTGGTACCGACCTTCTGTGGACCTTGGCCGAGAGCAGGCTACTGTGTGAACAGTAGTGCCCGCGGCCACTGTGATTCCGTCTACTGCTCTCTGCTGCTGCTGACCGCTACTGCTTGGCGACTGGCCGCAGCGCAAAGCGACGCACTCAGCGTAGCAGTGATGCTTTGGAAGAAGGTACACTTTCCACAAGAGGAGTGCATCTCAGTTCATGTATTGGATGATAGGCCACTTGGCGTATACAGAGAGCCTTGTATGACTTCTTGGATGCATGCAGCTGTTGACAGGTGCCACTTCCAGAGATGTATTGAGGATGTTTCAAGAATACCCAGTGAGCCACAAAGACATCGTATAGTGAATACTTGTCTGAACCTTGTAAGAGGAGGAGGATGTGAATAAATAAAACTAAGTTTTATAAAAAAGATAGTATCATTTATTGATCTCCAACTTAAAAGTATTTATACATTTTCTGAAGCACAAATATAGTCACTTATGTCTCCAGTGTGTCCATGCCTTTTTCTCAGTCCCCGAAGAGCTGGGCATTTACAACCTTCAGCGTCCCTTATTGACTCACTTCTGAAAATGTCATGAAACCACACAACTTTTCCATGGCCTGTGATGTAAACAGTGTTCTCTTCATGCTTGTAAAGGTGAAGCGTGATCACTATTTCTAAATACTGTAAATCATTGCCAACCCACCGCCTCCCATGGTGACTGAACAATAACCAGGTGGCTGCCCAGCGAACCTTGGCACTCTCCACTGTTCTAAATGGCTTGGGTGAAGCACTGATTGTTGAGAACATTTTCAATACTCTTCCAGAATTTTCAAATATAAGGAATGCAACATCTTTGAACACACACTGCCCACACTCGTCATGAAAGCCCTGTACATCCACAAAGATACTCGCACTTGAAGGACCATCGCGGAGTGCCTCTGATGTGAAGCAGTACTGCCCATTTTGTACTATTCACTGCACAATTCCTGTGAGAGGTGAGTAATTAATAATACGATCATGCGACAATGATGAGTATGCCAGTGTGTTTGATGGGAAATTGGCTGATGATACATATTCAGTGCGGATGTCTATGATACTCTCATTTGCTTCAAGCAATCAGTCACAACAATTAGTGATAATTCTTTAAACTGCTGTGGATGCTTACATCCGAATTCAGCTCATAGTAAGAAGACGGAAACTAGAATACATATCATACAGTAAACTGATATTGTCATTGCTCCAGTTAAGTTGTCGATTATCGTATGGGTAATATACCGAATCCAGGAACACTTTTGCATTGGTTAGGCTACAGTTGTCGAATACGCTGGAATCATTAGTCATATTCTCTCTCTTGTCTCTCTGCAGCCTCAGAATAATGAATCAAAGCTTTTCTATTTGAACAGCCATCTTAATTGACCCGATATGTTTTGAAGCTGGCGGTAGAGCTGTATACTCGTAGATTTCCCACGAACAGGAACTTAATGGTAGTTGATCTCCGGAGTTCAGCATACGTAAAAGTTTCACGTGGGTTTCATCTGATACTGAAATGTGCGGTACTTTCCATACTAATATATCCAAAACAATTTTATTTTCCACTGCTTGCACTTCTTGAATATACGCATTATTACCTAGTACACTTGGAATGAGAGTCAGTTCCTGTTCAGCACTCGGAGGCACTCTTACTATTCTGAAAGAACCCCATAAGCATTTTGAGGGGGATACACGTACTAAAGTGATTATTTATCCATCCTTCAATGAACCATTCTGCTCTTTGTAGCACATTCAGGTCCGAATTTGATGTGGATATGTACATTTTGAGTGTTAATGTAATTCCAGTGTTTCTTGTTCTGTCGACCAGTAAGTTCAAATTGTATTTCTTGAAACAGGAAGACAAAAGCATTACTGGTGAGTCTCGAAATTTCTGCTGGAGAGCTTCCGTCATTCTTCATACATGAGCTTTCTAAGTACAGCACACTGCTGCTCGGAATTGTTAACTTATCTCGATACTGATTCAGTATTCGTATCTCTCCATTATTACTGAATGTCGTCGGAGCAAATGGTTTGTTTGATACAAATTCCTGACAAGCGATTCATTTGTCATATTGAACTGGTGGTGTTAATTTGAAAAACACCATTGCGAGGTTTCAGTCCAGTCGACTTGAGGAACTCGTAATTCTGATGTGTTGTCCTCCTGCTGCAGAGTGAAGTACTGGCTGGCATGTCGGTTGTTTTTATACCTTAATCCCATGTTGCTGCTTCAAATAAATACGTGCCATGATTACCTCTGCTCTCCGTTTGTGATTCTGCCAAGTCAAGCCATTTCGCTTGTTCCTGCGACGTGACATGCTCCAGGAGAAACACGTTCGGTTCATAACTTTTCTGTAATTCCTCTGTGTAAAACTTCCTGCAGTTTCTTCACCGTCGCTGTCCTTTAAGATGTATGTTCTCAGGTTTGTCCTCTGTATTGTCTGCTGATCAGGGAGGAAGGTAAGACGTCTCAAAGGCAGTTTTGTATTTTGAAATACACAACAAATGACCTACATTCTGTTTGTATGGATCGACCATCTTAATATGACAGTCTCCTGTATTCAGAAGTCCATTGCCACGTACAACAATAGGTATTTTCCTAATCATGCAATGTTCAGCTTATTTTAATCATGCAATGTTCAGTTCAGTGATACTCCACAATAAGTTGTGGAAGAATATCTAGTCATGTGTGTGACCCACAAAGATTAAACTGCATCCACATATGGTTCTTAATTCTGTTCAGATGCTCCACAGTACTCGCTTTTATGTGGGAGAATGTTGAATACTGGTTTATTCTGTATCGCCCCGTTACTGACTTGAAATCAGTGTAAAATTCGGCTCTGAGTTCAGCCTGTAGGTTGTCAGGATACTGATTCATACCAGTCTTAAGCAGTTGTTCAAATGACTGTGTCTCATCCCTTCCAGTCTTTGCCTTCACAGGAAGGGCCCAGATGACTTTGGAACATATATCTATGCTCATTTAGATATATTTGAACCCTTTATTCCGTCATGAATATTCTTTCGTATCCTTGAGATCGGTATGTCATAAATTATTCAAACCACGTATTACGATTTGTCTGCACTGGAACAACCTGCGAGTGGGTCTGTGAAGTTCACAGACCACCGTCTCTACTACTACTACTACTACTTCTTCTATTCACTAATGCGACTATTCACTAATGCGACTTTCTCGAAGCTCTGATATGATTAATATTGTTTCATTCATGTGTGCTGTATTCCCTGCTGCTGCTGCTGCTGCTGCTGCTGCTGCTGATGATGATGATGATCAGTAGCCTTAGCCGATCTATGTTTTCATTAGGATCATTGTATATACACAAGGTGTCCCAGCTGTCTTGTCCACCCAAAATATCTCTGGAACAATAACAGCTATTGGAAAACGCCTTTCACCGGCATCAATGTAGGGCTGGGGCCCATGAATGTACATATTTGGAAACATTCTAAAACGAAAGCATATGTGTTTTTTAACACAAACATATGGTTTTTTAAATGGACCTCCTATATTTTTTTTCTTCAGCAATGCATAGTATGACAAAGCACATACACAATGGCGTTGATTGCATCGCAATATTCCTATTACATCCCGAGATATTAAAACGCGAAGTTGACGCTTGAAACACCCGACATGCGCTGCTAGCGCACGTTCTGAGGCTCAGGCGTGAACCCCCATGCTGCCCGTAATCGCAGCAAGATGGCAGCAGACCGTATTATTCGTTTTGGACCTCTTGATAAGTATGGAAGTGTGATTACGCATGTCAATCACATCGCGATTACGGGCAGCATGGGGTTCACGCCTGAGCCTCAGGACGTGAGCTATCAGCGCATGTCGTGTGTTTCAAGCGTCAACTTCGCGTCTTAATATCTCGGGATGTAATGGGAATATTGCGCTGCAATCAACGCCATTGTGTATGTGCTTTGTCATGCTATGGATTACTGAAGAAAAAATATAGGAGATCCATTTAAAAAACATAAGTTTGTGTTAAAAAACACATATGCTTTCGTTTTAGAATGTTTCCAAATATGTACATTCATGGGCCCCAGCCCAACATTGATACCGGTGAAAGTCGTTTTCCAATAGCTGTTATTGTTCCAGAGATATTTTGGGTGGGCAAGATAACTGGGACACCCTATATATATTCCAGAGGTAGTCTGTTGAGCTTTTTATGTTGAATGCCAATTCTGTGTCCTTCGTTAAGTTCACCACTTAACACCAATCTGATACTGTTAATGTATTTCCTACAGTTTATTAATCGTCCTTCTGGACGATGTACATTAGTCGTATGTAGTATTCCAACATATTACCTGTTCTCTTTTGGCAAATATTTTTGAGGGTTCTATGTTTTTAGGAATATTAGCTCCAAACTCCTTGTCTCCATCGAGTATTAAGCTTATAAGTAGCTTTCCCAACACATGCCACTGATCTCGACTGGCCACATATGTAGCACTGTGACATTTGATGAAATCGGAGGTAGAGTATCCTCCTCCTACTGCCACCCAGTACCGCCAGTGGGAGCTGTTTAATACTTTCTGTTACAGGTGTGAACGTTTCATAGAGAGACTGTCATAATCCCTCTGTCTCGGTTTTAAGAGTAGCAATTTGCGGCATAGCTTTCTGTGCCTCTATGACCTTGCGTTTTGTCAACATTCTGTTGCATACTGATCACACTTCGAGATAGTACACATCTTATATACTCTGGGAGTGAGGGGTCTTTGCCTTCTTAACTGTTCAAGCTCAGATTCATGCCAATGGCTTCTTTCATTCGTGTCTTCTAAATTAGTTTGCTTATCAATTTCCTTGGTCAGTCCATCCATTTCCGCTAATCGCACGTTGACACTTTCATTGGTTGTTTCAGTTTTTCTCTCTATGCATGTATGCCTCATGTCACTGGATACTGTCATTAAATTCTTTGACTTTTCGTAGCTTCTGCATTACTAGTGCGTTCCAGTTTCGCTAACCTTGTGTTGACAGCTTGCTCACTTTAGTGGATTCTACCATTCAGCTTAGATTCACCTTTCGCAGCCGCTGCCTTGACGCCCCTGTCCAATTACGTTAATCTTACACTGATGGTCTCGATTTTTCTGTCGACGTATAAACGTATGCTTGGCTTACGCTCAATCCAATCGGAATGAACACACTGCTTCATTTCCAATTTGTCCTTAGCCTACAACATAATCACATGGTTATGTTTTGGTACACTTCCTTTTATGCAGAATCTCATCAAAATTTCGTCTGTATCGCTCCTCATTCAGTTTCTTCATTTTATCGATAAGTGGAAAACCATATGAGAGTTACTCCAACAATACCAGCATATGGCGACGAATTCGATGAATGACATGTCGTTGTTCGGCTGCTTCGGTATTCTTGAGTATGTCTGGCTCAAATTAAATATGATTTGCATATAACGACAAAAGCAGAAATATTTTTTTAAATTTTATTCTGGTTTTCCACCGCGCTGTTTGGCTTAACTTTTTCAGGTGATGGAATATCGCTGCTTTCGCTGAACATCTGGTACGTCACCTCCTTAAAGCTTATAATATCTTCTGCAGTTGCTGATGTTTTGGCTGAAACAGGTTTTTTGAAAAAAATACGCATGCTCGAAGTTGACCTCTTCAGGATGTGTTACACTGTCAGAACTAAATTAGTTTTTCCACACGCTGAAGAACCCGCGATTAAAGCGCGAATGTTATCGGGAAGTAATGATCCAGTACTCTTCCCCCTCAAGTTTCCAGCATCATCGTTGCAGGACCAGGTGGTTGCCACAAGACTCGTGTGAAGGAAATGTTACATCCGCTCCGCCGCGACAACAGCTAAATGACGACATTGGCATAGAGGGCATTTTGTGGGGACCATACATTAAACTTTTTTGTAAACATGTGCGTGTTGCAGGGTATATGTACAGACTTACATACAAGCGCATTTCCATGCCTATATCTGGCATTCTTGGCTCGTACATCTCCACCTCCATTCTGGCACAACATGAATCGTGCAATTGAGAGACGGTTTCTGCCGATGGACGCAGAGTTCGGCGAGCATACTCCAAAAGTTTACTGCACAATGTCTCATAGAATCGATACATATATAACTGACACCTTTTTCGGCAGACTGTAGCATACTTCATATATGACTTGTGTACATTAGATCCTTAAATGTCTGTTCCAGCTGATGATGCACTCCTTGTTGAATATTTTAATTGATACAGGGAAGTCCCCTACTGTGACAGGGTGATCACCCAGTATTAGTGACAGTGAATGAATGTTGCCATGGAAAAGTTTGAAAATATACATTGATGTGTACCCTATAGTGAGTACAATTCATCTGCAGATAATGTCCAAATACAACAACTGTATAGAACTCTCGGTCAGATATCATACTAACACTGACAAGATTACAGCCTGTATTGCTTAAACTGTAGCTAACATTAGACAACATGATTACGACGTCATGGGGCCTCTTCTCCTCACCTGCTGCTGCTATGCATCTTGACATGAGGTGTTCATCGATTGCTGTTTATATACTTGTTTTTACAACAGTGTGAGCAACTTTTAAAAAAATTACTGTGTAAATGACTGGTATACTGGTTTCTACAGCCAGTTGACAGACATAATGAAGAGGGTAATGATCATTTGTGAAGCGATTGTGGTCGCTGTTAAGTTAGGGCAGTGTGTGTATAACTGCAAGTCAGATCTGCTGTAGTGTCGACCATGACATCTCTAGTGTATTCAAAAACACTACTTAACCTAGACGTTCTGGATATTCCTAAATATGCTATGACGATTCAGCTGGAGGATTGTGGGTATCAAGAGGAAGAGAACGAGCTACTGTGACCACCTGTTCCATGTTGGAGTGGCTGAAGTCAAAAAATATTTGAAAAGTGCTTTCTCGGCATTTACAGGAAACTCACCGAAAGATGTAACAGACTAAATACAGCAGACTATTACCTGATTCCTACACAGCTTATACCTCAGATATGTGACATTTCACACAGATTTTACTACCTCAAGTGTTTAAAAATGATGAACTTTTTTCTCTGTGGGAGCCCTGCTATAAACATTGTGATGTAAATGCTTGACTCCAGACTGATGGGCCTCCAGTCATCAAACTTCCCTGTGTTGGTTGTAAAATCCGAAACAGCAAATGAATCTCTTTTTTCTTCCTCATTGTGTACTTATTTTGTAAACGTTTACCAAGCCACAACTCGTCGCTCGCTCGCTCAGGGCAATCATATCAGCTATTCACACAGCGGGCGCTTATTATCACAGGCCCAATAAATAGCTTGCTGTACCTGCTCTTCATATCTGACACTCATTCAAGCGTTTATCGATTTGATGGCAGTGTCTTGCCGGTTGGTGGTGGTGGCGGCGTCCCAGGTGGCTGTACTAACACCTCTGGGGGGAGGTACTAACAACTCCATGGGTGGCCGTGGGCCGGGGGCGGCAGCGCAATGGTGGCTGCAGGAGCCTGGGAGTGGCGTCCCGACTGCCAGTATGAAGAAACTGTATATTCTTTTAATAGGTTGTCACATAGGACATGAATGGACCTTGGGGGGGGGGGGGGGGTTAAAAAAAACTCTTTACATACATCGTTCTTTATTTACTTTTAGGTACGTTACATAGTGACAGCACAAAGCTTTGCAAGTAACTGCCGTCCACAGGCCTTAAATTCTTCCTGTATGGCGTTCTGGCCAGTAGACAGCATTACCCACAGAGGAATTTTATCTATGAACTCTCCCTCTGCAGTCTTTACATATTCTACAGTTATACACTTTGGCACAGGGGGTGTACAGGAATTTATCCGTTGCTCCACTTGGTCCATCGTTATACTATTTTTGCTCAAATAGTCTACGAACTCATGGTAAGCAGCTCTTAATAGGCTGCCGACACAGTCGTTCCTCAGCTGCCAACAACACAGTCGTTCCATAGCGATCGTTATTGCACAGTACATGTCATCTAATTTCACAACACTTGATTATTTTATGTGCTTATCCGGGCACCAGGAAATTAATTCTAACAGGGCCTCACTGTGCATATCCACTGTGGTGACTTTACAGCCTACCATTTGAATGCCAATCGGAGTGTGAGAAGGATCATGCTTTCTGTCACCTTATTCGTTATATAACCCATCATGCCGCTCATATTCCGGGTTGTACTATGAATATTGAACTTCAGAATCAACACATTGTATGCTTTCAATTTCAGTGACCATGGCAAAGCCATTATCCGGATCCAGACCCACATTTACTCGTTTAGATCTGCACGCAGTTACATTAAATTTGCTTGCGGAGAATCGTACTCTTCATGGGAGACTTGCCTGTGGTTCTGCGACCTGTGGGAGCTCCAACAGTGGTGATAGCTCCCGCTGCTGTGGCACAGCATGGTTGAACGAAGGCGGCTGCGGCGGTGGTGGTACAGTATACTTGAAAGACGCCAGGTTCGATACACTGGAAAGCCCATCTGTGGGCCATTGATGTTGCGGCACTGTGACTAGTAATATGTGGTTGCTTCATCCAACAGTTCTGCTAACGCGGGTTCAGGGGTGCAAAGCGCTGCTGGAACAATAACAAAACATAGATATATATTAGAATATGCATTTGTTAATAACAATAGTATAATTGTATTGTTGTTACATACTTACTTCCAGAACTGTTGCTCTCGCTCATGGGGGAGATGGCTGGTCAGTGCTGCTGCTGGCACTTCATCATCCTCTCTCACTTGAAATTCAGACACCAAATGATGAGGGGCTCAAGCTGCTGGACTCCTAGTACAATAAAGGGAGGGGGAGGGAAGAACCCAATTCGTATTAGTCCACAGGGTTTACCGCCATTTTATTGTGCTCCCATTAGCTGAAACGGGGTTACCGCCATTTTTATGTTATGTGACACAATTTCCTATGTGGGGGATTCCCCTGGTTGACCTTGATCAAGTCCCAGTGTTACCCCAGGGGAGAGGGGGTGGGGCACCAAGGAGACGAAGTGGGTAATCTGACACTGGATGTCTTTATCACTGTAACTCGATACTCAAAGTCAAGATCAGCGGGGATTGCCACCATTATCCTACCACCTTTTTGTCGCGGTTGCTGACGTAATTTTACTATGTATCTTTACATTAAACTCATGACACGAAGTCATTATTTAACATTCTCTATACCTAATTGCCTGTTTTACAAATCCATTCAGTTTTTGATATGCACGTTTCTTTCAAGGCTCTGTAAGCTGCATCAAGATGGAGCACCCCATCAGCCTCGTGTGACTGTTCCGTGCAACGACAAGAACTTTCACAGAAGACAGCAATCGGTCTTGTGTACAAAACATATAAATCCTCAGTTCTGAAGAGAGCACCATCGTCGAATTCGTGTCTTTTAGAGCTACGATATTAGTAGCATAAATTACTGTACTCGCATTTGAAAGCTTTTAGTTGTTTCTGATATCTCTGTAATTAACATAAGTCTGAAAGGAGATAGTACAACATTTATTCAGAAGTTTTACGCAGTTCATTTCGGTGAAAACAGAGTTACAGAACCGTAAACAGTTCAAACAATACCTGGTGAACAGCGTAACTGAACCTCCCTGCATATTCAAATGGTTCAAATGGCTCTAAGCACTATGGGACTTAACATCTGAGGTCATCAGTCCCCTAGACTTTGAACTACTGAAACCTAACGAATCTAAGGACATCACACACATCCATGCCCAAAGCAGGATTCGAACCTGCGACCGTAGCAGCAGCGCGGTTCCGGACTGAAGCGCCTATAACCGCTCGGCCACATCGTCCGGCTTCCCTGTGTATTGGATGGTTATTCTAGAAACGGACGCTCTTGGAAATTTAATTGTAAATCATATCGTGATGCATAAGGCTTCTCTTTGCCACTGAAGTTGGATGAGCATCTCCGTAACGCTTTCGCGTCGTTGGAGCACTTTAGAAGCTACTGTGGTATGCAGACATCAGCCGTCATTCAGACGTGTGCAGCAGCAAATGCTCGTGACTTAATCGCTAAAATTTGACATAAATATTGACATACTAAACGGGTTGTGACTGTGCACCAAAGTCGGTTGTTTATAAATAACCCACTGGTGTTGAGAGTTTTGTTGGTATATGCCGCCACAAACGACGCAATTCGGGAAGAATGGGTTTCAAACACTCACCAGGACATCGTGAAGTAGAATTTTTGAAGTTCCCCAATATCACGTTAGCATATGGAGTGAATTTTTCGACGCTTAATATGATGTGGACGTTCAACTACAAAATGTCGTCATCGACATTGTTCTCTGGTCATATGCGACTTGGAGCTTAATTTGTTCCATGTAGCGGGTAGCCCTGTCTCTTGGTGACGTGCTGGAGAGTGGTGTGACCATTCCAGAAACAGGTATTTTGAAAGAGCGGCATATCGTTGCATGAAACAGTTAAGTTAATTTTAAAGGAATACGATTCCGCATTAGATACTCTGCGTCGATTACAAAATGCTTTAGTGTATGGAAGTGGACTGTATATTCTGGGATCTCTGTTCAGCGCGCTCTCTAAGTGAGATGTGGTGGATAATCTCGCAGTATCCGTGATACATGGTATGAATTACAGCATGTTCGCCGTAGATTAATACAGTATTTTGACTTATTTTCCAAACCTTTTCCTTTACAAAATTTCGCGAGATTGTGAAAAGCAATTGTACGAAGTTACTATTAGTGAGATTGCTCACTGGTGATGCTGCTATGTACAGGAAATTTGTAACGAAAAAAAAAAAATTACAACGATATATTCGTAGACTTGTAGAGGATCGAAACTTGGTTCAGAAATTGACAGTTGGCTCTAAATACAAATGGAACTTAAAGCTCATAAATAGGCGGAATACGATTGACGACCAACCATTGTAAACAGCATCACTCGCAGAATATATAGAAATGTACGTCCGGCAGACGCTGCAAGAGAGGCGTATTCCGTCACGGAGAGATTCATTGCTGAAATGCCAGTAGGGTTCGTGTTTAGAAGTTAGACAACATACTATTTCCTCTAAAGAACATGTTAAGAAGTGATCATGACGGTGAAACAGAGAAATTTGACATCTTACGGAGGCTTGCAGACAGTCGTTCTTCACGAGCAACTTTCGCGAGTTGAACAGGAATAGTAGTAGTTCCCGCGGCACTCCTCCACCCGCCGGTCGATGTAATGCGGAGTACAGATGTAGAGACGTACCTATTACATAAACGTAATTTTTATGTAATTTTCGTAACTATAAAATACTTTTTGATAACCGCTCATGGACGCTGAATAGCCAGAACCAAGTGCAAGAACAGTTTGGAACACATGTAAAATAGGCGAGCGCGCTGAACGTAACGAACAATTGGATGGATACTGAACTAACTAGGAGCAGTCGACAGTGGAACTGAGACAGGTGGTCATGCGAAGAACGACGAGTGCGGCCGAGGGAGACTGAGACGGGCACAGGACCGAGGCTGGAACGAGAACTGCCGAAGTGACCGCCGCGACCGAGGTGAACTAGTGAACTATGAACCGATCGTTCCTCGTTCCTCGGAACTATAAGTAGACCGCCGCGACCGAAGTGAACTATGAACCGATCGTTCCTTGGAATTCGTTCCTCCATTCTTTCGTTCATCTTGGTGAACCGTTCCCTTGCACTTGTTCGTTCGCGAACTACCCATCTCTAATACCAACCGCAAACATAAATTTTACGAAGGTTTAGTAATGTAGGGTTAACAAAAAACCCAAGCTCTTGCAAAATAGTAGTGTGTGTCGATGACATTCGCGTTAGACACATTACAGCCGCGCGGCATTAGCCGAGCTGTCTCAGGCGCTGCAGTCATGGACTGTGCGGCTGGTCCCGGCGGAGGTTCGAGTCCTCCCTCGGACATAGTTGTGTGGAACAAAGCTGAGATTTTTGTACTGGAAATTAGTCCAGTAAGGGGGAAATGACTTTGAGAGCCATCGCTGTTACTTTATATTACACACTCTCTGCCAGACTGATAATCAGCTATTTGTTCGGAGCCTACCTTGCGAAAAGTGAACTTTCTGAAATCCGAAGTAGCCAGTTGCCAGAGGGTCATAAATATTTTCAACAATATTATGAAACAAGGTAGAAGCAACACTTAATAGCCATTTAGGAGAATATCAGAGTGGATTTAGAAAGGGCAGATTTTACAGAGAACAGATTTTCAACCTAAAGTCTATAATCCGTCACAGACTTACAAACACTATAAAGATATAGTTGTAACATTTCTAGATAAAAGTGATCGGAGAATTTGGCATTAAGTATGAACTAGCAAATGCTCACAGACGCCGAATCTAAAGTAAAGTTTCGGGGTGAAATATCTAAGGTAGTCAAAATAAGAACGGGTGTAAGTCAAGGTTATGGCCTGCCTCCACTTCTCTTCAGTTGCGACCTAAAGAAAAAAGTAAGAGAATTCAAACAAAAACTAATAGAACATAAGATGTCATCAACAAGACATGTCTAGCATTTGCGGATGATTTTGCCACTCTTTCTGAAAAGGTAACAAATTCAGAAATACAAATCAGTCTTTCAGAAGAAATAGCCAACAAAGCAGGTTAAAGACTTTCTGAAGAAAAAATTGACAAAAGTAAAAAATTCTCCAGAAAATCTAGCAACAGATATTGGCCAGATAAGGAGGGTAATAAATTTAAATATTTGGGAGACATAATTCAAGAAAATGGCTTAAAAAATTCGCTGCGGAAGAAAGAGTGCGCTAAATGGAGAGAGCATGTGGGATGACCAGTATCATTTACAACAAATGGTTCTCTGTCTAAAAATTTGAAAATACAGCACTACAACACAGTAGTAAAACCAGAATGTCTTTATGTGAGTGAATATTTAGTATTGAATTACGAATTACACAAACCTGAAGTCCTAGAAAGAAGAATCATTCGAAAAATACTCCGCTACTAAATACAGAGGTATGGAAGCTAAGAAGTAATTAAATAGTACATTGTAACATAGGAAATAGGACTGAAATGCTATAGAAGAGGAGTACTATTTTTTGAACATTTATACAGAGTCAACGGCAACAGGTTAACCAAACATATATTTAAATATCTTTGGGATAAGAAATCAACAATAGCCTGGATTCAAGAAGTTAGGAAAGTTTTAGAGAGAAACAACATAAGTGAAAAAATGCAACAGAAAGAGAGATTTTTAAGAAGAAAGTGTTGAGAATGGAAGGATTCCGAAGCAGGAAGGAGAAGAAGAGCGGGTCGGAATGGTCTGTGGAGAGAAAAAGGATACTGGAGGAAGAAGAAAGAACAACCAAGGAGGAAGTATTGAAATTGGCGCGTGGTCCTTAGATGACGCAAACGGGAAAGAAGTTGTAGTAAGAATCTGTCGACACAAACCTTGTGCAGGTGCGGTAGTTTACAACTGTTTCGTGTTTAAAACAGGGAATACATGCTACGTGAACCAGGAAGAGCTGCGATGTCGGCTCACGGTGCTTATCTTGAGAGATCCCCTTTGTCCTTAGGACTTGGATCCGGGGGTTGAGGGGGGGGGGGGGGGGGGACAGCTGCGGAAAACTCCATAGCTACCTGCGCCCGTCCCTCCTACAGCCACACCGATCGTCCACATCGCAGCGAGGTAGGCCTCTGCAGTACTGCATAGCTCCGTATCCTTCAAACCAGCTGCGTATTCTGGTCAGTAAAAGGTGCCAGAGGATGTTTTCAGTGTGCCTTAAAGTAGAACTGGGAAATGAGATCGAACGTCTCGAGAGACACTCAACAACTTCTCGATGCAATTCTCGTAAACCATGCCTCATGAGACTCGGTAATGTAAGCACGGTTCTGACGTCACCATTGCCGGCACTCTTTGAATATGAGGACAATAGGCTTGGGCACTTGCGGAATGAACTGAAAGACTGAGTAGTCAACGGAGGTGTGGCCCTCTGTTCACAGCGAATAGCGTTCGTGCAATCTGGTAGACCTGTAACACCAAACAACACACGAGAAATCGGTCATTTCACTTCACATATACCATTCGTTTGCTGCAACAGCTGTACTAGACGCAATGCTTGAAGTGCATATTGGTGGTACCGAAGAGGAAATAATGTACTTGAGGCTCTATCACGTGAGTTCCAGAAAAAAAAGTGCAACGCCGTATTTGTTCCCAGTATATTGAGAAGGCCCAAATACGAGTTACACGATTTGCCATTTCAAGAACCATACAATAATTCATTGCGATCAAGCATCAAGCTCCTCTTCTTTTTAGGTCACTAGTGCAGGAATAATGTTTTTGCATATCTAGATACTTCGGCGTTGGAGATTGTTTAAGGGGAGGAATCGCAGTGTCAGTAAGAGCAAGCGCCGTAGATTGAAGATGCTGTAGTATATATTTTACATATGTAGTACGCTTTTAATGATACACTG
The DNA here is from genome assembly GCF_023897955.1 of Schistocerca gregaria. Lineage (NCBI taxonomy): Eukaryota > Metazoa > Arthropoda > Insecta > Orthoptera > Acrididae > Schistocerca > Schistocerca gregaria. The sequence goes on along the minus strand of NC_064931.1, from coordinate 334,869,505 downwards.
CGTAAAATTGAATAAACCTGTAACCGGTCTCCCATATTGGAAGCAGAACAAGTATTCGAAAACGTACGTGTTTCTTTTAATAATTCGCGTGGTCAAATTGTTGTATTAACATCTGTTGGATGCGTCTGGAAACTTATAAAATGTGTTCTGACACGAAGACATTGGGGGTGAATTACTGCGACGGTATGAGCATACAGACGAGGCAGAAATTTTCAAATTGTCTATTATTTACAAAAATACGAGAGGAAACTTGAAAAAAACACGCACAGCGTAAATTGTACCACACTAAGCACTAAGTCTTAGTACTGTTTCTTCTCCATAAGTACTCTGCGGAGGGATTTATTAATTTGTTCCGCCAGTTTCTTGTCTTCGCTGCCGATATTTTGGTCCAGGCTTCTTTGAGTGGCTTCATCATGTCGCTTTTATTTTCGGTGTCATTACTTGCAGTGCGTGGTTGCAAGATGCTCGACAAATTTTCAACATACGTAAATCCAGGGACTGGAGTGTCTTCATATGCGAGCCCGAAAAGGAGCGATGTACAGGAACCACATTATTCTGTCTGTGGCGGTATAAGTGACACCACTGTGTCACGCTGAAAGGTAAAATTGTTTTCAGATACATCTGTACTCCAGAACCCACCATATGGTGTGTGGCTTGAGATACTCAGTCGGCACTGTTGCAAATACAAACCTAGTTTCTTCGCGCTCATGGATAATTAGCTTCAGTATAACATGTCATGTTGCCCATCGTTACGTCAGCGGAATGCAGGTCTTCGAATCCAGCCCACTCCTGTTACGCAGTGACTCGTGTACTTTATGGCTGCAACTACTGTATACATTCGTGATGCAGTTCTGTATGTGCCAAGTGTAAAGTTAGAAATAAAATGGATATCAACGAATTAAGTAACATCTCTGACAGAAAAAAATTTGTGTTATTTTACAAAAATCTGAGTAAACCACGTTCTTTTACTTTCTTCGGTCTTACTGGCCATAGAGCAAAAAATTCTGTTCATCTTTGCGTTGTAAATCTCCCACTAAGCATTAATGAGATTTTGAGTAAAGGTTAAAACAAGTACACATAATAGACTAATTCAATATAATAGTAAATACATTTTATTCGAAGAAAAACAATAAAATGTTTTTGTTTCTGAATACGATTCAAAGTCGGTTTAGTTCATTGTGATTTCTTTTTGTAAATGAATTATTTGCGTGTTAATCTAGAGCAGATGTTCTGGATTATGAATAGATAATGCAGCCTTTTGATGCCACGAGTCGATACGCGCAACTGCTACGCGTGACTGTTCTGCACGCGGAACGCGGCTTGCTAAACTCGGTAACTGAATCCTAGAGAGTAGTTCTGGATTTGCATACATGGTAAAGAGAGGCAGCAAAACACTTATATCGCTGTGTTACTAACGCGCACTACACGTGAACTCCGCACTGGGGAACTGTGTACCCCAACATCAAAATAATTATTGAATCGGTGAGTTGGGAAAGGGGTCACGTCCACTATTTTTTCCCAAATTACGTTTAGCGGCGATAACTGATCTTAGCACCTGTACGCATCGTTTGGTGTAACAAGGGCTCATATTCCATCAACAGAAGTGCTCGTTAAATTAATATTGAGGTAGAGAAGGAGCCATGTCCAGATAAATAATGAAAAAGAAGAAACTAGATTATGTGAAGAAAATTCTATAAAACATACAAGTGACGAACAGAAACCATTTGTTACAGTATCTGCCAGTGGCCAGCGAAGGATGGATGGTATAATTTAATTGTGGTTGTATTTTGAGTACATGAGGAACAAACCTGCATGCTCATAAGTCTTTTGTCACTATAATGAATCTGATTAATGTAAACTCGCATATCACAATGCTTCTGCTGAAAAAGAACGCTAACTGCCTAATCAACGTCTTCAGGTTAGAAACAGGGTCATCTCTAGGACATTGAAACTGGATTACTGATCACCCCGCATCTTTGCAACCCCACGACACCATGCTTAAACCCATTGTGTGGTAACGCAGTTTCATGTCTCTCATGAAAAATTTACTTTCTGGGGAATGACGACCCCTTTTCCAACTCACAGATTTAATTAAATTCACTATTCCAATGCTGGAAATCCATGTTTTATTGCTATGAAGTTATTTATAACAATCCAGTGAAGAGTGAAATCAATTTATAGTTGATAATGTACAATCAGAACATAAAGGCGCTTTATACACTCCTGGAAATTGAAATAAGAACACCGTGAATTCATTGTCCCAGGAAGGGGAAACTTTATTGACACATTCCTGGGGTCAGATACATCACATGATCACACTGACAGAACCACAGGCACATAGACACAGGCAACAGAGCATGCACAATGTCGGCACTAGTACAGTGTATATCCACCTTTCGCAGCAATGCAGGCTGCTATTCTCCCATGGAGACGATCGTAGAGATGCTGGATGTAGTCCTGTGGAACGGCTTGCCATGCCATTTCCACCTGGCGCCTCAGTTGGACCAGCGTTCGTGCTGGACGTGCAGACCGCGTGAGACGACGCTTCATCCAGTCCCAAACATGCTCAATGGGGGACAGATCCGGAGATCTTGCTGGCCAGGGTAGTTGACTTACACCTTCTAGAGCACGTTGGGTGGCACGGGATACATGCGGACGTGCATTGTCGTGTTGGAACAGCAAGTTCCCTTGCCGGTCTAGGAATGGTAGAACGATGGGTTCGATGACGGTTTGGATGTACCGTGCACTATTCAGTGTCCCCTCGACGATCACCAGAGGTGTACGGCCAGTGTAGGAGATCACTCCCCACACCATGATGCCGGGTGTTGGCCCTGTGTGCCTCGGTCGTATGCAGTCCTGATTGTGGCGCTCACCTGCACGGCGCCAAACACGCATACGACCATCATTGGCACCAAGGCAGAAGCGATTCTCATCGCTGAAGACGACACGTCTTCATTTGTCCCTCCATTCACGCCTGTCGCGACACCACTGGAGGCGGGCTGCACGATGTTGGGGCGTGAGCGGAAGACGGCCTAACGGTGTGCGGGACCGTAGCCCAGCTTCATGGAGACGGTTGCGAATGGTCCTTGCCGATACCCCAGGAGCAACAGTGTCCCTAATTTGCTGGGAAGTGGCGGTGCGGTCCCCTACGCCACTGCGTAGGATCCTACGGTCTTGGCGTGCATCCGCGCGTCGCTGTGGTCCGGTCCCAGGTCGACGGGCACGTGCACCTTCCGCCGACCACTGGCGACAACATCGATGTACTGTGGAGACCTCACGCCCTACGTGTTGAGCAATTCGGCGGTACGTCCACCCGGCCTCCCGCATGCCCACTATACGCCCTCGCTCAAAGTCCGTCAACTGCACGTACGGTTCACGTCCACGCTGTCGCGCCAACAGCGCCGTTCCTGGTGTGTCCGCTGTGCCATGCGTGTGATCATTGCTTGTACAGCCCTCTCGCAGTGTCCGGAGCAAGTATGGTGGGTCTGACACACCGGTGTCAATGTGTTCTTTTTTCCATTTCCAAGAGTGTGTGTGTGTTTTAGGTAAATCTGTTGTAACTTTATCGTTGTCTATCTGTCGTACTCACCGGGACAAACACAAAAGCGTCCTGCTCTAGTATTATTCTCTTTTGGGATGGTTTATAGGGGTGTAGAATGAGGTTCTTTTCCCAAAAATCACACCCTCTTCAATATAATCTCATCCTCTTCAACATAATCGTCACTGCACTCATCTTCATCTATTTAACTGCTTCCATATTTCTCACCTCTCTTAGAATCATTTTCATCTTATTAGTAAAATATCTTGAGATTATCTTCGTCCCATGGTTTTTTTCTTCGCCATTTGCAGCAAATCTCATTGATAAATAAAAAAAATCTGATGCCTATTGGACTTGTATTATTTATAATTATTGGGCCAACTATTGCTGGAACACTTTACACAGTTCAGTTTTATATCCCTATATAAACCTCATAGAGATAGATATGTGGAAAGAAATACTTGCAATGATACAATACTGGAGTACGGGGCGATGCAACAATGCTTCTAGTGAAAAACGCAACCACTTCATCCAAGTTTCGATCTGCTATTGGGCAGGTCTCTACGTACCCAAACATTAACTCGAATCTCAAATAATAAAGAGTTGCCATCTCGTAGAAATACTTGGTGGTTGTAACTAAACTTTCGCTGTCTGAGCCAGTGTACACGAAACACTGTTTGCCACTACCTGTTACCCACGGCTGCGCTCGCGTGCAGTACTGTTATGATGAGATTTTGAACATAGTTCATGTTCACTGACGTGAAAAACGATGTTCCATGCCCTACTTCACACCATGAAGGGTTGGTTTTATTTATTTACTTACTTTCTAAAGTAGCCTTCTTCCTCAAGGTAGAGTTATCCCTGTAACGAATTTCATCGAAATCGTTTCTGCAGCTAGTCGTGAGAACGTGACAGACATTTACTGTCGTATTTAATGATATTAATGTGGAAATATCGATTAAACACGTTGAGGATTGTATAAGCATTACATTCATTATGCAGAATGCTATTCGGCCTACGTAGAACAATCAATAAAAGAAATTCACAAGTATGGTACAGCTCAAATATCAAAGAGTAAACAGCTTTTTCGAAGACTAAATATGATTCCCCATCCCGCATTAATACTTTAAATTACGGTGTTTTGCCAGTGATCCGATTTTGATGAAATAAAGCCTATACTTTGCCTCAAGCTACGCTCAAGTTACCTGTGGAAACTCCATGAAAATTGGTGTATTATTTTGGCGATTAGCGTATTCATGCAGAGAGACACCACGGTTTGACTACTTAATATTAGTATAGCTTAGCTATACGCCCGTCCTTCGCAACAGTAGTTGAGGAATGGCCTTCGAATACCGTCGCTTTTTGGGGCTCCTTACTTCAGTGGGTGAGAACGGAACCCATATAGGATCACTTTGCCATTAAATTCGTTATTTCTAACCAAGAAGTCAAATATAAATGAAACCTAAGGAAAGAAGCAAAGCAATTGCGTTAAGTTTTTAATACTCAAAGCAAAATTAATAAAATACGTATATCCTTGCGAAGTAAATTCTGCGTTAGTTAAATATAAGAATTGCGGCCGTTAAAAAACCTAACAGCACTACTAGTTGATTCGTTGTTGTACTATACCGTCACTAAGATAAACGTCCGAGCAACTAAACTGAGCAGACTCCTAAAACTTCATCTTATGATGTCTTTTTTTATCCAATTTTGATGAAATATAGCCTATACGTTACCCCAAACTACGCTGACGTTACTTGCGAAAGCCCATGAAAATTCTTGTAGCAGTTTCGGGGATTAATGTAGTCAAATAGACAGACAAGCTAGTTTTGTTATTGGTATAGATATGGGTATCCAACTTCATAGAAATGATGTTCAGACTGTGCGCTACAGGATTTGCGTTGTTGGTATCATTAGTGTCATGACTTGCCATTAGGATCCGTTAACTGGTATGGCAACTGAGGGATGAAACACAAGCATCAGTCTGCATTACAGTTGCAGACAGTCAACATGGATCTGGGCAAGATGAGCAGGGCTTTATTCGTAAAGCTGTTTTATCAAAACAACAGCAATAGGCATCTGCTCTTCGCGAGTATCGACTCATTAAAGGAATAAGGAGAGGTAATCTTTCAGTACCGTGGTTGAATAACATTATTCGTAAGCCCGACGGCCAAGTGAGCCTCAAATAATAGTTGAAGAAGCCACTGTTGCCATGGCAGAGAATGCTGGACGCAATGTGCGATGTTCAAGCAGTGCACGTGCTGTGTCACTACAGCTGGGTATTCCATGTTCCACCGTTCGAAAAGTACTGCGAACAATTGTGAAATGGTATCCGGACACACTTTTAGATTGTCGTGAATGCAGATGGACGTCACACTGAGCAACTTTTTTAACCTGGAACGTAAACATGGTATACAGTTAACAAATGTTACCTCCTCATGTGGAAATTAAAAATCTTCAATGATCTATTTGTTATTTCTCTCCTGCGTGTCCTTACAAATTTTTCGATAGTTTCATTGTTCTACGATCACTCGTAGCGAAAGCTTTATAATAATTACTCTGTATTTAATACAAAAATAAGTGAGGATTACAGTACCCCACGATAGTATTCCAGGGCTAGAGATGCATTACGAGTTTATCGAGAATTTGGCTATTTTTCTCTAGCGAGACAATTTCTCATCGCTACGATATACATCAGGAAGGGAGGAGTGGGGGAACGAGGTCGGCGGAGGATTTCATCATTGTATTTACCGTTTTCTTCCCCATTCTGGGGTCCGCAGCTCGTGGTATACTACCTAGCGTCGCTGCTTCTGGATCACAGGGTCCCGGGTTCGATTCCTGGCTTCGTTCGGGATTTTCTCTGATTGGGGACTGGATGTTTGTGTTGTCATCATCATCATTCGTGATAGCGGCTAGATTAGACTGTGTAAAAAACAATGGACTATGTAAAAATTGTGACTTCGTACGGGCGCTGAATACAGCACAGTTGAGCGCCCCACAAACCAAACATCATTATACCCCACTCTGGTAAAATATTTATAGTTTCCATCGATCTTGCGGCCACATGATGTTACACAAGGTGCGTCATTGCCAACGCAGAAGAGAGCTATCGTTACGACTGTTGAGTAACGTGGCTTCAAATTATTGCCGATGGACAAAGTCAGAATCGTCTTAAACAGCAAAAGAGTGTCACGGAGTTTGAAGTCGATGTACAGATCCAGAAAGCGAGGTAACGGTATTTAAGAAATGGCGTACAGGGGCTTCAATTACGAGATACGAAGTGATGTCACAAGTGGCGGCGCTAATTGCCCTCTGCTAACAGCAGCCTAAAACTCAGTAAGTATCCCACCTACCCCCACAACGTCCTGTCCTCGTTTGCCATCCATCCTCCCTCCTCTCCCACCCTAAGCAAGACCGGACTATTATGTTCGGTGATTTTTTACGGAACTCAGGGGAATCGCATGCATGCTCCGATTCTAGCGCGCAGCATACGGCATAGAACAATCGGCGCACTGCTCCAGCGTCGAGCTAGCACTGTGGAGCAGGGCTGTCGCACATGGTACGTATTCATTACTGACTACCGACTATCCCACGGGACTCGGATGAACCGTTTCGTTACTACCCAAAATGTTTCGCTACTCAGTCGTCTTTCCCGCACGTTAGTACCAATATGGTTCTCCCAGTTTCTTATTGTCAGTGGAGCGTAATCCTCCCAGTTTCTTCTCGCACCCTAAGGTGTCCGGCGCACGACAAACGGTCCACTTTTCGGTTGCCCACAGCGTTAAAAGTTTTTTACAGTGCTACGCCAAGTGGCGGGGACTCAGTTGCCGCCGTCTGGCGACATTGCTAGTAATATATATTACTCGTCGCTACTACATACATCAGGAAGGGAGAAGTGGGGGAATATATATATATATATAATTATAATGTATGTGTATGTGTGTTTTTAACAGCAGTGGTCACAGTCAGACGATTGTGTACGTGCGTTCCTACATGGCATAGAACGTCGATATTGAGCTCAACCTGTAAGCTTTATCTATAAGTGTACTTTGGCGGCGCTAGCTGTATGTTCGATTCCAACATTAAAGGGAGCGAATCTGAGTTTCACTGCTTAGCAAGGGCGCACCTTAATTCGTTGAGAGCCGTGTAGTCACGCTCCACTTCCTGCTAGTTCGCTCGGAAGTTCTCGCTGTTCCGCAGAATTTCGTCTTAGAGGTCGCAACGTAGTTAGCAGCGCTGGCCGCTTCTCCTTGTGGTACCGGTTCGAGGTGACGACGGGTTGGGTCCACAACTTACTAATCCAATTTGATGCGTAAAGGACTTAAGTGTCCTCCGTTGTAGCGGAGTCGCTCCGTGTTGTTTGCCTCTCTTAGCCCACTCGTAGATTAACAAGTCTAAGTTCATCATTGACTTTTAACAACCATCATTTTAGTTTAGTTAGAGTTACGCAGATATTGTGTTTCATGAACTTCGTACCCAGAGCAAGAAAGCGTGAGAAGAATGATGTGCAGATGCCTTCTTACAAAGTGCAGTAATTGTAGCTGTTTTTCTCCTCGTTAGAATGCTGCTACGAATGCTGTTTTCACTGCAGCGCTCTTCCCATTCTGTGGCGCAGAGGAAACCGTTTTAAAAGTTGTTACCGAACTGGAGACGTAGCGGGGTTGTGTTAAGTCACTGGACTCCTGTTGCAGGACAGTAATGTTCCAGTCCACACTCTGCCGTCATTGGCTTAGGATTTCACAACCTTCTCAGACCAGTGCCCTTTTGAGCAGAAGCTAGGCCTACGATGACCGCTTTAGGAGTATTCCAGGGAAGTGTGATAGGATCGCCCTGGTTCTCCATATACGTAAATGATCTGGTGGGCTGGATGAACAGCAATCTGAAACCGTTTGTTGATGAAGCTGTAGTGTACTGGAAAGTGTGATCGTTGATTGACTGTAGGAGGATACGGAACGACGCGGACAGAATTTCTTTTTGGTGTAATTAATGGTAGCTAACTCCAAATTTGGAAAAATACAAGTAAATGCAAATGCGTATGACAAACAATCCTGTAATGTTCGAATACAGTATTAGTGGTGTGCTGCTTGACACAGTCACGTCAGTTAAATATCTAGGTATAAAGTTGTAAAGCGATATGAAATTGAACGAGAGGAAAGGGCGGTAACAGGAAAGCCGAATGGTCGGCTTTGATTTATTCGGAGAAGTTTAGGAAAGTGTAGCGTATCTGTAAAGGACACCGCGTATAAAACATTTGTGCGATCCATTATTGAGCAATGCTATAGCGTTTCGGATCCCCGCTGCTCAGATTACAAGAAGACATCGAAGCAATTCACATGCGTACTGCTCGATTTGCTACCTACATCTACATCTACACCTACATCTACACTTCGCAAGCCACCTAACGGTGTGTGGCGGAGGGTACCTTGAGTATATCTATCGGTTCTCCCTTCTAGTCCACTCTCGTATTGTTCGTGGAAAGAAGGATTGTCGGTATGCTTCTGTGTGGGCTCTAATCTCTCTGATTTTATCGTCATGGTCTCTTCGCGAGATATACGTAGGAGGGAGCAATATACTGCTTGACTCTTCGGTGAAGGTATGTTCTCGAAACTTCAGAAAAAGCCCGTACCGAGCTACTGAGGGTCTCTCCTGCAGGGTCTTCCACTGGAGTTTATCTATCATCTCCGTAACGCTTTCGCGATTACTAAATGATCCTGTAACGAAGCGCGCTGCTCTCCGTTCGATCTTCTCTATCTCATCTGTCAACCCCATCTGGTACGGATGCCACACTGCTGAGCAGTATTCAAGCAGCGGGCGAACAAGCGTACTGTAACCTACTTCCTTTGTTTTCGGCTTGCATTTCCTTAGGATTCTTCCAATGAATCTGTCTGGCATCTGCTTTACCGACGATCAACTTTATATGATCATTCCATTTTAAATCACTCCTAATGCGTACTCCCACATAATTTATGGCATTAACTGCTTCCAGTTGTTGACCTGCTATATTGTAGCTAAATGTGAAGGGATCTTTCTTTCTGTGTATTCGCAGCACATTACACTTGTCTGCATTGAGATTCAATTGCCATTCCCTGCACCATGCGTCAATTCGCTGTAGATCCTGCATTTCAGTACAATTTTCCATTGTTAGAACCTCTCGATATACCACAGCATCATCCGAAAAAAGCCTCAGTGAACTTCCGATGTCATCCACAAGATCATTTATGTATATTGTGAATAGCAACGGTCCTACGACACTCCCCTGCGGCACACCTGAAATCACTCTTATTTCGGAAGACTCCTCTCCATTGAGAATGACATGCTGCGTTCTGTTATCTAGGAACTCTTCAATCCAATCACACAATTGGTTTGATAGTCCATGTGCTCTTACTTTGTTCATTAAACGACTGTGAGGAACAGTATCGAACGCTTTACGGAAGCCAAGAAACACGGCATCTACCTGTGAACCCGTGTCAATGGCCCTCTGAGTGTCGTGGACGAATAGCGCGAGCTGGGTTTCACAAGATCGCCTTTTTCGAAACCCATGCTGATTCCTACAGAGTAGATTTCTAGTCTCCAGAAAAGTCATTATACTCTAACATAATACGTGTTCCAAAATCCTACAACTGGTCGGCGTTAGATATATAGGTCTATAGTTCTGCACATCTGTTCGACGTCCCTTCTTGAAAATGGGGATGACCTGTGCCCTTTTCCAATCCTTTGGAACGCTACGCTCTTCTAGAGACCTACGGTACACCGCTGCAAGAAGGGGGGCAAGTTCCTTCGCGAACTCTGTGTAAAATCGAACTGGTATCCCATCAGGTCCAGCGGCCTTTCCTCTTTTGAGCGATTTTAATTGTTTCTCTATCCCTCTGTCGTCTATTTCGATATCTACCATTTTGTCATCTGTGCGACAATCTAGAGAAGGAACTACAGTGCAGTCTTCCTCTGTGAAACAGCTTTGGAAAAAGACATTTAGTATTTCGGCCTTTAGTCTGTCATCCTCTGTTTCAGCACCATTTTGGCCACAGAGTGTCTGGACGTTTTGTTTTGATCCACCTACCGTTTTGACATAAGACCAAAATTTCTTAGGATTTTCTGCCAAGTCAGTACATAGAACTTTACTTTCGAATTCATTGAACGCCTCTCGCATAGCCCTCCTCACACCACATTTAGCTTCGCGTAATTTTTGTTTGTCTGCAAGACTTTGGCTATGTTAATGTTTGCTGTGAAGTTCCCTTTGCTTCCGCAGCAGTTTTCTAACTCGGTTGTTGTACCACGGTGGCTCTTTTCCATCTCTTACGATCTTGCTTGGCACATTCTCTTCTAACGCATATTGTACGATGGTTTTCAACTTTGTCCACTGATCCTCAACACTGTCTGTACTTGAGACAAAACTTTTGTGTTGAGCCGTCAGGTACTCTGAAATCTGCTTTTTGTCACTTTTGCTAAACAGAAAAATCTTCCTACCTTTTTTAATATTTCTATTTACGGCTGATACCATCGATGCAGTAACCGCTTTATAATCGCTGATTCCCTGTTCTGCGTTAACTGTTTACCGGTAGATTCGATAAACACGCAAGGGAGGGAAGAAGAGGTTGTTCTCGAGTAACACTATTAAGAAAATTGTGAGAACCAGTATTGCGGCTGACTACAAAAAAATCCTACTGCCACCAACCGAAATCTCACGAAGACAAGACGAGAGAAACCAGGGCTCGTGCGGAAGCATATAGATAGTCGATTTACGAGTGGAAGGGGAAAGAGTGTGACTCGTAGTGGTACAAGGTACCCTGCATCATGCCCCGCATAGTAGCGTGCTGAGCATGTGTGTAGATATAGATGTCGACAGGATGTTAAACTGTAACCCATCTGTCAACTGCAGGTACCTCAAAGTTTGACGGCTTATGTTTTTAGCAACATTAAGAAACTAAATTTTGACATTGCAATGTTCTCATGCTTTTGTCTGCTTTTGCAAAGTTAAGTGTTTCTGTAATACATGTATCCTTTATGTCACTCTTTCCTTCTCGCCATGCTAGACGACAGAATGGTTAAGGAGATTATCTTCTGCAGGAGGATGCCTCAGATCCCCACCTGACCACCGTGATGATGATCTTTCCATGCGCTTTCCCTAAGTCATTTCAGGTGAATGTTTTCGTTTGGATGGTTAATGCCGACTACGCCAGCCGTTTTTGCCTTGCTGAGCTTAAGCTGTGTCTTTCAGGATCTCCAGGACTAGTGGCCGATTATAGAATTCCAAATTTTTTCGTGGTGTTATGACGTCTGGTGTATTGTACAAGAAATTTCCATCTGAAGGTGTATGTGACATTTTGTGAGAATAAAGCTACTTTTACCTGCTAAGTATTTTTTCACGAAACGGATGCATTGAATTTCTGTTTAGTCGTCCCGCTGGTGGATGGTAAAGATTAGGTGGATACACTCTCAGACGAAAGTAAAAAAAAAAAAAGGTAAAAAGAAAATACCACGAAGGAAATACCCGAATGAGACGAAAGTCGGTAGATGGGATTTACACGCACAGTCAAACAAATGATTACAATTTCAGAAAAAAGTGGATGATTTATTCAAGAGAGAGAGCTTCACAAATTGTTAATAACGCGTTGATCCACCTCTGTCACTTCAGCGAGCAGTTATTCTCCTTGGCATTGATTGATAGTTATTGGATGTCCTCCTGCAGAATATCGTTCCAAATTCTGTCTGATTGGCGCAGTAGATCGTCAAAATCTCGGGATGATTGAAGGGCACTGCCCATAATGCTCCAAACGTTCTCAATTTGAGAGGGATCCGGCGACCTTGCTGCCAAGGTAGGATCTGACAAGCAGAAAGACAAGCAGTCAAAACTCTCGCCGTGTGCGGTTGGGCATTACCTCGCTGAAGTGTAACAAAGGCTGGCTTGCCATGAAGGGCAATAAAACGGACGTAGAATATCGTCGACATACCGTTGTGCTGTAAGGATGTCGCGGATGACAAACAAAAGGATACTACTGTTAAATTAAATGGCACCTCAGACCAACAGTCTTGGATTTCGAGCTGTGTGGCGGGCGTCAGTCAGGTTCGTGTCCTACCGGATCACTGACTGGAGTAGAATTGTCTTCAGTGACGAGCTCCGCTTCCAACTGAGCCTCCATGATCAGCGAAGACGTTTCTGGAAACGCCCGGAGAGAGCGATGGGATACCAAAGTGACTAGCCCGCCATACGGTCCGACAGCCAGGAGTGATTGTCTGGGATGCTATTTCATTTTATAGCAGGACCTCTTTTGTTGTTATACGCGGCATCCTTACAGCGCAACGATATGTGGACGATATTCTACGACCCGTTTGGTTGCCCTTCATGGCAAGTCATCCTGGGCTTATGTTTCAGCAAGATAATGTACATCTGCACACGGCGAGAGTTTCTACTGCTTGTTTTCGTGCTTGCTAAACATTACCTTGGCAGCAAGGTCGCGGGATCCTTCCCCAGTTGGGAATATTTGGAGCATTATGGGCAGGACCCCAAAAACATCTCGGGATTTTGTCGAGCTAACGCGCCAGTTGAACAGAATTTGGCACGATATCCCGCAGGAGGACATTCAAGAACTCTGTCAAAGCCAAGGCGAATAACTGTATGACTTGTTTAGGTTTTTTGTTGTTGCCCTTTTGGTATGTCTTGACTTGTCGCTATTAAATCTGATCAATTACTTTAGTAATTATATTTTCCGTGCACTAGAATTATCCCGGAGAAATGCTCTAAGGACTGCGCATGGACCCATATCGGGTAAAAATACAAAATAATTAGTTTTTACTATTTGGTGGTCGCCAGCTGTGGTTCATAAAAAGCACTGAAAGCCTAAATCACCATTACGTTTCGGGATTGATGTTAAAGCTTTCCCATACTAACGTATCGAAAACGAAGTTCACTAGTATCTTCGTTTCTTTATTCCCTTACGGGACATTCTCATCTTGCCATCGTAAACAGTAAACACAAAACGCCAGAAATTCCCAGCCTTTTTGTTCGTTAGTTCTTTTCATGGCTGAGCACCTTTGCAATTCTCTGAAACGCTTTGTTACATTCACTGTAAATTACCATGTCAGGAACTTTTTATAGTAGCTGTGATTACCATGATTCAGCTTGTAACTGCACCACTGTTTGGATCGATGTTCAGCTGCTTCCAAAAAGTGCACATACATTTAATCAACTGAGACGTTTGTAGTCACCAGGTGGCTTCTTAATGCATAGCAGGGGTCTTTTAGTACAAGCGTCACTCCATTCTCCGCACATCGTTAATTTATTGAGTGTGCGATATAAGAGTACCTTTCCGCTCCAGAGGTTTTTCTTTTTGTGTTTTCCTTTGAATTATATCGTTATCTTTGAAGTATAATTCCAGTTATACAGGGAAGTTATTGGAATATCTCTGAATATTTATTATCGATGTGTATTGAGACTGCTGCTGGTAACTTGCGTGAAGGCGCCTACGTTGAACCTCTATTCTAGTCTTGAGTAAACATGTCTTTAAATTATTGCACAGCTATTCCCAGTACTTATGGGTATTTCCAATTAACGGTGGCAGGGGACTCACGCCCAAGTTGTACTCTAGAGCCGGTCGCACGTGTTATTTACCGTAGCCTAAGTTTTCCAGTGGTCCCTCCGAACTGCTGGGTTCCGCTTATTATGCCCATTGCTCTACCTGATGTGACTTCAAACCTAATTCAGATTTTCTGGAGAAGGTTTCACGTCATGGTGAGAATGAAAAGGGAAGGAATTATTGATTTAGGCGCTTTTTAATTTGCCGTGAGTTTCCTGTGAAGAGCACAATGTATATAGGTTGCTTGGCATGTCATCTACGTTTACTTCTGAGAGAAACAGTGCCAACAAAGTACTCTCACTGGTTGGACCGATCTAGCTTGCGTTTCTAATGTATTCCCAAGAGCTGTTATCTGAATTTTATCCGCACCAACCTCTCTGTATGTCACCAGGTATGTCAACGTATTTCAGATGTTCAAACGACGATGCGCCACTGTGTCGAGGCCTGTCACCACGTCTAGAAAAATAGCATTTGTAACGCTCTATAAGTAATTTGGGAAGAGTGCGAAATGCCAGCTCACCACTGTAAAGTCGAAGTAAATATTGACGAGTAAAGGCGTCTTTCTCAAAACTTTACTAGCTCTCTATTTCAGAAGTCTCCCGTAACACACACCTCTCATTCTTTCCGTCATGTCAAGCATCCCTCCTCCCCCACGCTCCCCCCCTCCCCCCTCCCCCATCCCCTCCCCCCTCTCCCTCACCCCTCCCCTCTCCCGCTCCCCCACCCCCTCCTTCTCCCCTCCCCCCCCCTCTCTCTCTCTCTCTCTCTCTCTCTCTCTCTCTCTCTCTCTCTCTCTCTCTCTCTCTCTCTCTCTCTCTGTGTGTGTGTGTGTGTGTGTGTGTGTGTGTGTGTGTGTGTACTGCGGGAAAAAAAGTGTAACCATTCTCGCCGATATTTTTTATATGGATTTCATGTCTCTTCTTAATAAAAACTGATACAGATGCCTTGCACTCAAGCAATGTTTCAATTGATGTAGCTCAGTCTTATTTGTAGATAAACTGATATTGCCGATTCGCGCTCTCATTTTTGTATGGATTTCATATCTCTTCGTAATAGAAACTGATAAGGATGCTCAATCAGTGTATCAATTCAGGTAGGTCAGTCTTATTTGTAGATAAACCGATATTGCCGGTATCCCGCTAATTTTACTGAAAGCCCTTCGATGGGAGATCATTGACAGTTTGGATGCACGTCAAACTCAAAACTGGTCAAATGATTGTATGTTCTTCCTTCTCCTGTCAATAGACTGCGGCTACAGTTTCTGACTACAGGTTATGCATCCAAAAGGCTGGATAAGAACGGCCAAGTACTACGACGTCCGCCGATAACCTACATTTGCTGCTATACTACCAAAAGTAAGACCATGTAACTATCACAAATACTAATCATTCTTCATTCATTTGTAAGAGGTATGTTTTGTCGGACGGGGCAATGTACGTGTGAGGCCTGCTATTATCTTTCAGTGAGTGTACAAACATTCACGTCTTTCCAGGAAGAGGCCGAGCGAGGTGGCGTAGTGGTTAGCACACAAGACTCGCATTCGGGAGGACGACGGTTCGGACCCGCGTCCGACCATCCTGATTTAGGTTTTTGTGTGGTTTCCCTAAATCGCTTCAGGTAAATGCCGGGATGGCTCCTGTGAAAAGGTCCTTTCCTAATCCGAAGGGGCTGATAACCTCGCCGTTTGGTCCACTCCCTGGATCAGCCAACCAACCTTGCCAGATAGAGCTGTGACAGCGAGCAATAGGTATGACGTCCTTGATTCTTACTTCAGTCCTTACGCTAGAACAATGCCTATTAGCCAACAGCGCTCGTTCCCCAGGTTCCCGGCATAAACTGCAGCTGTCGTAGTGGCCCAACTCTATCCTCTAATATGAACAACACAGAGCACGTTCGGTATTGCCACAGTCGTCCTCTCCGGAAGCAGCGCTGAGAGCAGATTGTACAGAATAATTTCATTTACATCCTACGGGCTCGTAGATACCACCATTTACTGCGTCATATTTGCAGTGTTACACTGTACTTGTGCTTTGTCTGACTGACGCATCCATTTTATGCAATTCAGACTATTTCTTATATAGTGGCGTTCTGCACTTTGGCTACTTAAACATATAAATATTTCAAGTCCCAGCTTCGACTCCTGGTTTCGGCACACAGTTTTAAATTTGGAAATTTGTGGTAAGAGCCTATAGGACCGAACTGCTGAGGTCATCGGCCCCTAAAAAACCGACGGTGGGAGCCGCGCAAACCGTTACAAGGTGCCCTATACAGCGCGGCTACCCCGCGCGGTACGATTTTAATCTGCCAGCAAGTCTCGTGTCAGCGAGCATTCCGCTGCAGAGTGACAAATAATTCAATATAACTGTCTGAGTTTACGTTACTTTTGTGAATTATACTTTAACAATAAAATGCATGGTGCTGTCACTCTTCCATGGCCATGTGGGAGAGGATGACACCCGAATTAAATTCAGTGTTTGTGGGTGACTCATAATAAAGGATAGCGTGGTGCCTTCTGCTCGTCAAAGATTCCTCACTTCTTATTTACGACTTTTTAAAATAAAAGGTTAAGCCAAGACTCAGTTCTCTAACATTTGCATATACAAATACGTATCAGTTTATGTTACTTAACAATACACGTATCTCAGAGAGAACATTGTGGGCGCTAACGGCCCAGCTGTCGTATTCCACTGTGGTAAGACACAGGACTCGCATACGGGAGTATCGAATGCGTTGTCTCCATAAATAGCTTTAGGTGGATGTCGAGATGGTACCTCGAAATCTGTCATGACTTCTTTCCTTCCATGATCTCGTCCTCTTCGAGCTTCTGCTCCATATCTGATGATATCGTCGTCGATGGGTCGTTAGAGTGTAATGTTGCTTGTCTTTGGCTTCCAGATATCTTTATCTGTAAACATAAATCCATGCACCCCATCCCCGCAATCGTAATACACCTACATACGTAGTCCGCAAGTGACCATACGGTGCATAGCGTAAAAAAAGGTACAGTGTACCACTGTTAATCCTTCCCTTTCCTTTCCCACTCGCAGATGGAGCGAGGGGAAAACGACTGCCTATAAGCTCCCGTACGAGCCCTAATTTCTCTTGTCTTGTCTTTGCACCTGATACGCGAGATGTACAGGGTGGCAATTATTGAACTCTATGAAATAATTCGCCATAACTTTTGAACGGCATGATGGGAATTAGTATGCGCCTTGTTGTTTAGCTTAGCGACGAAGCCCACTTTGATTTGGATGGGTTCGCCACTAAGCAAACTTGGCGCATTTGGGGGACTAAGAATCGGCATTTCGCGATCGAGAAGTCTCTTCACGCTCAACGGGCGACTATGTGGTGTGCAACGTCCAATCACAAAATAATCAGTGATTTCTTGATGGCACGGTGACCATCGAACGGTATGTGAAGGTTTTGGAAGATTATTTTATCACCATTATCCATGCAAGACGGAGCTCGACACCATCGAAGCAGAAGACTGTTTGATGTCCAGAAGGAGCACTTTGGGGACCCAGAGGCTACTGGCAATGGCCTCGTTTGGCCGCCATATTCTCTGGATCTGAATACATGCGACTCCTTTTTTTGGGGCTATATTGAAGACAAGGTGTACAGACATAACCTGAAAACCATTGCTGAGCTGAAAAGAGTCATTCAGGATGTCATAGACAGCATCAATGTCCCGACACTTCAGCGGGTCATGCAGAATTTCACTATTCGTCTGCGTCACGTCATTGCCAACGAGGCAGGCATATCGAGCATGTCATAACCTAATTCCGAATATCAGTAGTGACGCTTACATGTTGAATACAGTGTGTGCACACCGTAGTTTGCTAACTAAAAACAACTCCTTCTTCCTGGGGTTCCGTGTTGATCGAACCTGTCTGTAACAAATTTAACAGCACGTCTGTGAATTACTTTGATGTCTTCCATTAATCCACCGAGCGAGGTGGACTCACATTCGGAAGGACGACGGTTCAAACCCACGCCTGGCCATCCTGATTTAGATGTTCCAGATTTCCCTAAATCGCTTCAGGCAAATGTCGGGATGGTTCCTTTGAAAGGGCACGGTCGATATCCTTCCCCGTCCTTCATTAATCCGAGCTTGTGCTCCGTCCCTAATGACCTCGTTGTCGACGGGACTTTAAACACTAACCTCCACCTCCTTCCTTGAATCCAACGTGGTGGGGATTCCAAACAGTCGAGCGCTACTCGAGAATGGATTGCACAAGTGTTCTGTACGTGATGTCTTTTATAGATGAACTCCCCTTTCCCAGAATTCTCACAGTAAACACAAATTAATCTTTCACGTTCCCTACCGCCGACCGACCTTAGGTGCTCGTTCCATTTCGTGTCGCTTTGCAACGTTAAAGTAGTTGCCACGCCTTTTCCACTTAGAGCGTGCTCGCTGTGGAAGCTTACGAACTGTGTATATGCGAGTGGGGAGAGTTTGGGACGAGCAAGTTTACAGCAGATGTCGGCAGGCGTCGCTGAAATAGAGGCCCGGATGCTCTGCCGGCTGCTTCCGGCCTGATTAGCGACCCCGCCTGTACCCTCTAGTCTGCGGCCTGACCCCTGTAGCATCCTCACCATCTCCGCTCGATAGTGCTTATGACTCGTATCGCTTCTGGTATTTAGTAGCATTTATGAAGCTGTCTGACCTACATTATTTTTTTGAATCGATGTTTTTCAGGTGACTGGTTTGTTGTGATAACATGAATACATATCCGTAAAGTACAGCTTGACTATTTTTCAGTTTTTTCATCTGCCATGAAAATGTGTTCCTGATTTTACTGCGTGAACTTCAGGTACAGACATATGTTGGCTCCCGTGTTTCTTTGTGTAGGTTTTTTGTGCGTGCGCCGTCCGGGGTGGCCGAGCTGTTCTAGGCGCTACAGTCTGGAACCGCGGGACTGCTACGGTCGCAGGTTCGAATCCTGCCTCGGGCATGGATGTCTGTGATGTCCTTAGGTTAGTTAGGTTTAAGTAGTTCTAAGTTCTAGGGGACTGATGACCACAGCAGTTAAGTCCCATAGTGCTCAGAGCATTTAAACCATTCTTTTGTGGGTGCGTGTATAAAGTGTTGCACTTTTTCTCTGTAAAAGCTACCAAAAACTCATTTATTTTTCGCCAGAACTGCAGAAAAAATCCTACCAGCGACCATACCCGCTGAAGGAAGCAAATAAAGTAAGAAAAGTAATGAAACACCTCAACAAGCATCGTCAATGGTATAAAGGAAATGTTTGTTGTTGGTTATAGCACATCAGCATCACTATTTAATAATGTTGGGCGCTACCAATGTGGAGACATTCCCAAAGAGACAGCCCAGTTCGAAACGGAGTAGTAAGTACCGGTCTAACGCAGTCTGTTCTTTGTTGGAGAGAGATCGATGTGTTCTGATTTCCTAGATTAACATTGTCGTAATTTTTCTAAATCGTAGTAGGCAAAAGGTGGAACTAGAACTGTCCGCCGGCCGCGGTGGCCGAGCGATTCTAGGCGGACATGGATGTGTGTGATGTCCTTAGGTTAGCTAGGTTTAAGTAGTTCTAAGTTCTAGGGGACTGATGACCTCAGATGTTAAGTCCCATAGTGCTCAGAGCCACTTGAACCATTTTTTGTAGAACGGTCGTGTAATTAATATCTCTGTCAATTGTTTCATCAGCTGTTATTTTCATAACACGGTTCGGTATTCTGAAAATATTCTCTCCTTAGCCAGTTTCACCAGACTTGTTGTGTAACTCATTAGTGAATGGAAATATGTAGATGACGAGTTTATTTAAAGTCGCTTGTTGCAGTAACCGTACGTACTGCAAATGTAGCTGAACTAATGCGCTAATTCTATTTTTCCTTTATCTGTAATCTTGGTGAATGAGTGCAGTGTTTTTCTCTTTAAACTGCAGGACATTTGTATTTTCTTAAAGGCCTATGGTGTTTCCATGTTCTGTCAGTTTCTGACATTTTTATTCAACTGGTAAAGCAAAATTTTGCAAACCATAGTGCAAGACAGACCATTCGTAACTATTCAAATTCAGTTCCACTACTTGTTTTTGTTATTTCTTCTCTTGCTGTTTCAGTCACCAGAGGGGAATCATTCAGTGACGTCGCACCTGTTTTTTCCACTGTGTTCTTCTCTGAGAAAGACATTTGTATTTTGGCATAAATTCAAAGTAGCCTCAATGATTAAGTGCCAGACTAGGAATCCAAAGATATGGGATTCGACCCCTGCTCACACATACTGGAGTCATATGGCTCATACTCGGATGTGAGTTCATTGTATAGCTGACAGGCGAGCTAGAAGTAGATGGTAAGAATCATAAATCATTAAATCCTTGAAAGGCTTATCAAATGATATAATTCTTTATCTCCTCGTTTTGTTATCAAATGATATAATTCTTTATCTCCTCGTTTTGTTCAATTATTTCTACTTTTGATGTTTGTTACTTCAACGTTATTTGGGCTTTCACGGTGTCCAAAATATTATCCATCTACATCATACTCCACAAGCCGACTGATGGTGTGTGGCAGAGGATACTTCTGTACCACTGAGCCCTCCATTCCTGTTCCTCTCGCGAATAGCGCATGGGAAGAACGATTGTCGCTGAGCGTCTGTATTCGCTGAAATTTTTAGAATTTTCTCCTCGTGGTGAGTATACGAGACGTATGTTGGGAGAAGTAACATGTTGTTCGACGCTTTCCGAAAAGTGCTCTCTCGAATTTTCAGTATTAAATCTCCGTGATGCACAACGCCTCTCTTGTAACGTCTCCCAATGGAATTTGTTGAACATCACCGTAACGCTCTGGCGCCTACTAAACGATCCCGTCACGAAACACGTTGGATCTTCTCTCTCTCTTCTATCAGTACTCAAGAATCAGTAGAACAAGCGCCTTATGAGCCACTACCTTCGTGGATGAGTTATGTTTCCTTAAGATTCTTCTATGAATGTTGATCTGGCATGTGCTTTTCCCTTTATTTGTTTTATGTGGTCATTCCACTTAAGGTCGCTCTGTATAGTTACTCCTAGATATTTTGCGGTGGATACTGTTTACCGCGGTTTGTCATCAATCATCAATAGAGTAGCTGTGCAGTCGCGGATTTCTTTTCCTGTGTATGCGCAATATGTTATATTTTATTTACTTTCAGAGTCAACTGCCAGAGCCTGCAACCATTCATCAAATCTCTAGACGTCATTCTGCAAATTGTTACTATCTTGTAGCGTTGCTACTTTTTATTGACAACCAAATCATCTGAAAAAAGCCTTAAAGAGCAGTCGACGCTTTCTACTAGATCATTTATATATATCGTAAACAGTAACGGTCCTTGGATTACTCCGGAAATTACCTTTACACGTCGATTTAGTTCCGTTAAGAGCGCCGTGTTGCGTTCTGTCTGTTTGCAAGGAAGTCTTGAATACAGCCGTAGGTCTGCTCAGAAACTCGATAAGCTCGTGATTGATTGTCACTAAACGGCAGCGTGTGATTGTGTCAAATGCCATCCCGAATTAGAGGAACACGGAATCAACCGGAGCGTCGTTGTCTAAGGCGCTGTGGCTCTCATGCAGGAACAGAGCGAACTGAGTTTCGCAGGATCTCTGTTTGCGAAATCGATGTTGATTTTTATAGAGGAAATTTTCATTCTCCAAATTCTTGAGCATAAAACGTGTTCCACAATTCTACAACAGGTTGACGTCAACGATGTAGCTCTACAGCTGTGTGCATCTGTCCTACGGACCATCTTATAAACGGGAATGACCTGCGCTTTCTTCCAGTAGCTAGGTACCCTTCATTACTCATGCGATCTACGATAAATTACTGCTAGAAGGGAGCAAGTTCTTTTGCATACTTTTTGTAGAATCTTATAGGTATCTCATGTGGTCCGGAGGCCTTCCTCTACTAAGCGATTGTAGTTGTTTTTCTATTCCACGATCGATTGTCTCAATAGCTGGCATTTCGGCGACGATGGAAAAGAGGGACGTTTTACTATCCTCCGTGGTGAAACTGTTTCGAAAGACCGAATTCAGTATTTCGGGCTTCTCTCAGTAATCTTCCGCTTCGGTGCCTGTATAGTCAGTGAGTGAGTGAATATATGAATTTTACTCACTGATTTTACATACGACCAAAACCTCATACGGTTTCTACTCAGATCGGTTGAAAAAGTTTTACTTTCAAAGTCATTGAACGCTCCTCTCATTGCTCTCCTTAAGCTAATTTTCGCTCCGTTCAGCTTTTGTTTGTGAGCTAGGTTTTTACTTCTCTTGAATCAGTGATGTTCTCTTTGTTTAGTTAGCAGTTTTCTATCACGGCTGTTAAACCATGGTGGATCTTTCCCATACCTTAAGACCTCATTAAATTACGACAGTAGATGTTTAGAAATGATTCCATGAATACGTTACTTCATTCCACAACAGTAAAGCATAATGATCGTAACGTATTCCAATTACCAGAACTCTTTTCTCATCAGCACTATCCGCGACTGACTAGAAACGGGGAAATGACACTAATACGCAATGCACCCCGTGTCACACGTGCGAGTACGCTTATAAACATTCATGGTAGTGTCGGCAATAGATGTGGCGACTTCTGCTACAACAAGTGACACAAATTTATTTTTCTCACCCTGTACGTCTGTTTGCGGAACAACTAAATAACAAAAAAAAAAAAATTAAAATTCCAAATAGCTTAGGGCTGCAGTACTTTCAAGATGGGGGTGCTCGCTTTCATATCGGCTATTCCCCCGTTTAATAACAGGATAGTTGAACAAAACATCGACACCTACTGGCGCTTTAAAATGGTCTGTAAGGCCGAAATTGAATTGCAAGATATAATAAACTGAATACTTGTGAAAAACAGCCGAGGTGGAAGACTTCGAAATGTCCTTTAACAATTATATATACAGGATGTCCCATTTATCTTGACCACCCTAAATAACTGTCCAGATGCAAATTACAAAATATTTCGAGCAAATGTTCTTTAGCCGCCAGGGGGACATCGGTCAGCATGATTGCCTTCGTTGTAGCTTTGTATTTTACAGAGATATGAACAGCGGTATGATTTTTTTAAATGGCGCCCTGTATTTTTTTATTCAATAATTCATTTCTTCTCCTAAAGACCTATTCAGAAATACATCACATTCTACCATTCACTGAAACACAATGTTATTAATTACATTACATAACATTTACTTTGAGCCCGGGAACACAAACTCGTCCACTTGCTGGAGTTGTCCGAAAACAAATGAAAACCAAGTAAAAATATAACACAAAATTGACTTTGACTCTCCTGTACCATTGCCCAGGAGTAGAACATTCAAAGTTGCTCAAAGTGGTGACCCTGGACACCGATACACTGGTACTCTCTTTGAATGAAAGAATTATTTACTGTTTCCAGTGTTGGCAGCAGAAGACAATTACAAGCAAGCACGATACATTCCTGCATGTCCTCTGTAGTTGTTGGAATATCGCGATAGACAACTTCTTTAATGCATCCCCAAAGAAAAAAAGTCCAGAGGATTTGAATCAGGAGACCTAGCAGGCCAAGTAACTGTTCCTCCTCGACCAATCCATCTGGCAGGATGCCTTCAGTTCAGAACACGATGTGGACGCAAGGCATTATGTGCTGGACATGTTCATACCATATAAGCATTCTGGTTCTTAGCGGCACTTCATCCAGAAGAGAAGGGAGAATTCATCTGAGGAACTGAGCATACCCTGTAGCGTTTAGACTACCACTGATGAAATAAGAGCCGATAATTGTAGTACCAAGCATTCGACACCAGACGGTAACTCTCCATTGACGCTGATGTCCCACCTATCGAAGCCATCGTGGATTGTCACTGGACCAATAATGCATGTTCCTTTGTTTGAGAAGGAACATTGGAGAAGAAGTTTGGGTTGGCGAGGATTTTCTGCTGTGCCCACTGACAGAACTGTACACGATTCTGGAAATCATTCCCATGCAGTTCTTGTTGTAGGTGTACATGGTAAGGATGGAACCATTGACGTGTAAGAATACGATGCACACTGGTTTTAGGAATGCCAATCTCGTGTTCAAGCTGTCGTGTGCTCATATGTGGATTCATAGCAACGGAGGCGAGAACAGTAACTTAGGCAGCTTCGTCTGTGCGAGTGCTACGACGATTTCGTTGTCATGTGTTGGAACATTCCGTTTCCCGAAGCGTCGCAACAAGACGAGTAAACATCCATTGGGAAGGTGGGTTCTTGTCAGGATATCGCTCCCTGTACAATTCCGCTGTCTGCGTAACATTTCGCATACCTTCAACAACAACAACAACAATGAAAGAAACGTTCTTCGATGCAGTTTGTAGGGAGGACAGCCTTTACTGTATGCCTATTCTACACACCAGTATTTGAAGGGACTAAACTACTATACTAAATGTACCCGTACATAAGAAAACAGTATTGCAATTACTGTTCTGCTAACTTACATTCCCTATAGATGAGTAGCATTTCTACCTTCTCTTCGTTGGTGTACATTCTACTCACACAACTCTTCAACTGACGATGGTTGACGGAATGACGGGTGTGCATTATACTTATGTTTCCATTTGTCCTCTGTCAACGTCAGCACGTGGATGTGTTCCATTACCCCGAGTACCTACACTAAGCGCTGGGAGCGTCAACGTCAATGTTGTGTTATGTAATTAATAAGGTTGTGTTTCAGTGAATGGTACACTGTGATACATTTTAGAATAGGTCTTTAGGAGAGGGAATGAATTACCGAATAAAAAATACAGGGCGCCATTTAAAAGAGTCATACAGCTGTTCATATCTTTGTAAAAAACAAAGCTACAACGAAGGCACTCATGCTGATTGATGTCACCCTGACGGCTAAAGAACATTTGATCGAAACATTTTGTAATTTGCATCCGGACAAACAGTTATTTAGGGTGGTCAAGACAAATGGGACACACTGTATGTGGGCACTTTGATGTAGATTTCCAACCAAGTCTTAAGCAGTACTGTGATTGATTGGTATTCCACATTCGTACACCGAGGTCGCAAACAATCTGATGTGCTGATGGAGGAAGAAACTTTCACGAGCAGTATTATGCCAGCAAGGGGACAGTGTTGGATGGCACTCAATTGCAGGACCATCAGATGCCGAGGCAATGTCGTGGGTTCATTCTGAAACTACTTTGGAATGTTTCTGCTAATGAGGGCATGTGGCACTGTTAATGTCGATTTGTTAGTTGAAAGAGTATATTTCATCTCAGTTTGCTGAATATGGACTCTAATCTCGCTTCTCCCGTATACAAGAGCAGTGGATTAGCTACTGCACCTCTCACAGAAGTGATAGCTTTTGTATACATCGTTTTGAATTTAATTCGAGGCGAGAGAACAATACGTTAAAACCGAAACAGTTTTTGATCACAAATTTCCTTATTCAATTCAGTAACTGGTGTTGACAATTACGGTCGTCATCAGATTGACCTGTCTTCTTAATCTTAGTAAAAGAAGCAAATAAAAATATGAGCCATGACTGGCATCGTCAAAAAATGTAAAAACATCATTAAACTTGTGAACACTCAGCCCGTCATGAAGGGCCACCGTTAAAACACTGTGCTTACAGCTGCAGGTTGTTGAATGCAGTAAACAAATTTGCTATCAAAGATAGTTTTGGTTTCCACGTATTGTAAAATACAGAATTGTTGTTACATTCAAGATAATTGTCATCCCTCAGCGTGAGGAAACAAGGCTGGAACAAGCGTGTTAGATATGTAAACGATATTATTGTTAGATATGATAGCTGTATTAACCCTCTACCAACAAGGTGGATTGGAAGGACGTTAACAATGTCGGGTAGAATCCCACCCAAGTAGTATGTACCGCAGAGCAGGCGGCCCGGACAATGCTATCAACGTGACAGACTAGCTGGGAATAAGACCTGAGTTACCCCACGCATGCGCACTAAGGCATATAGGGCGGTCGGGTGCTTTTCCACCCCACTACATGGGCAGATGACTAAGAATAGAACATTTTAGAAGTTTATGTGGGTACTGCAGTTGTGCACTGCGTAACTGAATACATTTTTGTGACCCGGGAATGGTCGGGTTCAATACCGAAATCGATAGTCTTTAATAAACATAAAAATGTACATTTGTGTATTATGCGATGCAATTTTGAACATGAATATATGCTTTTATTTCGCCGTGCATCAAAATTAACTGGGGAAGTCTCAAACTGTCACATGATCATCGAATTACGCTCTCACCAAAACCGATTCAGCTAAATAGTAATCAACTGGCATCCATTAGGCTCACACGCACCTGTCTGAGTGCCAAATAGTGTCCTGTCACCCATTACGTCATAAAATCCTCTCTCACTGCTCCACAGAGCAATGACAGCATTACTTGCACTACGACACGCGACGACGAAAATTCACTCCTGGGGTTAGTGGCTTTTGGGTACTAGGGCTCTGCAAGTTCCAGTCAGTGGACACTGTACCCAAGCTGCAATGGCAGCCCTCTGTAACAGCTGACAAACAAGTCTGATGACATTCATAAAGTAGGCTTTAGAAATCAGCGGCCCCTGTTAGGCAGGCTGCTGATTGGGTGTGGGATTATCTGGATGTTTTGAGTTACAATAACATCGATAAAGTGAACCTAGGCATGTGTGAACGTGAAATTTTCCAGGAAAGTCACTAACTCGATTGGCCTCTATAACCATTCCTGGCGAACTATTTGGAGTCTCTGTGTGCTCATTCTGATCGAAAATGTGATGTCGGTGCGTTTTCTTTGCACTTGCATACCCTCTAATGTGCATGGTGATGTCACACACTGCGCATTCATTGAAGTTCCTGGAAATATGTGCCCACATTGCGTCCAGGGACGTCCATAAGTCCGTTAACATTTGAAAACTGAATACTTCACGGAACAATGTAGGTAGAGAGGTAAAAATTGACGCATATTATTGATATGTCACGGGGTTTTAATTAAGTCGAAAAAAAGTTCGCGAAATGACCAAGGGATGGTGCTTCATAAGATACGAAAGCAATAATTAGCGTAACAATTGATTTTTAGCAAAGACGATGTTCTTTATAGCAAATGCTCAACATGTCGGCCGTCATTTACGAGCAATACCTGTAGTCGAGACACAATATTGTGAACAGCACTGTACAGCATGTCAGTAGGTATGATGAGAGATTGCCACCGGATGCTGTCTTTTACCACCACTGGTGAGATCGGACGATCGCGGTAGACTTGCGACGTCTTGTAACCCTACGACCAACATTCACGCGCATTTAGGTCTGAGAACCTGAGAGGTTAAGCGTGACGGAAGTGGCGGCGCTGCACGCGATCCTCGATAAATGGTGTGCGCAAGATATTTTTCAAACCTGTAGCAGTGAGAGGTGGAGCGCCATCCTGCATGAATGTCGTACCTTCTGGCAGGTCTTTGTCAGCCAGGCTACGGATGATACAATTCTGTAACATATCAGCGTACCTCGCACACGTTACGCCGACAGTTTGAAAAGCTGCACCGCACATTTCCTCGAAGAAAAAGTATGTGATCGCGACTGATGTGGTAAATCCACACCACACCGTAACTTTCTCGTCATGAAGTGGGGTTTCCACGACAGATCTAGAATTTTCAGTTGCTTAAATTCTGCTGATGTGAGTGTGCGCGGCGTCAGTGATATGTTGCTGTCCAGCACCATCTGTTGGCCGTTTTATGCACTTGTTTTTTTTTTCAGTAAAATCCTATGTCATCTAAGGCATGAGTGTCAAATTTTACCCTCGATCTACATTATTCCGTAACTTAATGCATTTTCAAAAGATAACAGACTTTTGTGTCCGTCGGTTTATCAGCACCGCTGTGGTGAATTTTTTTTCTTTCGTCCGTTGAAGATGATAATTTGAAATATGGGAGGTCTTTGCACTAAATTATAATAAATCCTATTAGAGAGAAAGCATCACAAGAGATTGTTAACGATGTTTTTCAAAATGATTGCGTATTGATGAAAGGTTGAACTGAGGAAGCATGTATGTATGTATGTATGTATGTATGTATTGAACTGGGGACCTAGAAACAACGGAGAGGCTTCGTCCCCGCCGTAGCCCTCATTGGTACACAGCCACACAACAGGCTACAGCAGTCCACACATCCCACCGACGCCCCACACCGAACCCAGGGTTATTGTGCGGTTCGGACCCCAGTGACGAATAATAAAAAATATAACAACTTTATCCTTTATTTATGCATGTGTTCAGTCTGTTGACCTTGGACTGAAAGGTACAGTTGCAATCGCCTTTCGAAAGGACGATGAACAGATGTAATTACAGTAGATGATATGGTAGAGCATGCGCTGGCGGTTCGACGACACATATCGTGTGGCGTAGTTGGGGCGTCGTCATAGACTGTGTTTTTAAGTGCTCCACAAAGAAAGAAATCAAGGGTCAAATCGGGGGACCTTACAGGCCATAGGCCATTTGACAACATAATTTCGTCCCATCCAACGTCCAGAAAAATTCTCATTCAGTATTTGCGTTGCAACACGGGACGAGTGAGCTGGACAACCGTCGTGTTGCAGCTACTGTCGAATATCCAGTAGTGCCTCTTCTAGAAGAACCGGCAGAGTGTGCGCACGAATGCCCATTTAGAACGCCTATAATGAAGTAAGGTCCCACAGTGGAATTTCCTATTATGCCACGCCATACGTTTACGCTCCAGGTACGTTGATGTTGCACCTGACGAAGCCAGTGTGGATTTTCGGTTGCCTAGTAGTGTATATTATGCAAATTTACATTGGCGTGGTTAATAGACGTTGCTTCAGTGGAAAAAAAGCACTCTCCGGAAAAACGTAGGGTCGTCTCTCAGTTGCTGAAGGGCTGACCGACAGAATTCTGAACGACGTTCGAAAACACGGTTTTCGAGTATGTTATGTAGTGACATGATAGGGATGGAAATCCTGTCGATGCAGGATGCGATCGATACTTGTCTGCCTGATACCACATTTGTTGGCAGGATGTCTCGTAGCACTGTGCGGGTTCATTAGCGTCGTAGCCAGAACAGCTTCTTCATGTCCTCTGTCAGTTGCAGTCTTCTTTCTTCTCCTCTTTTTGACGTTCAAGCGACTGCCCGCACTAGCGTACTAATAATTCGTGCAATTGCCTGGCGCGTCGGACGCTGGCGATCCGGATAGACAGCCCTACGTCATTTTACTGTTTCTACGGCATTTCTTTTATTTTCAGCATACAAAGTAGTATATCCAACCTCTCCTCTTTGGTATACATGTCTGCTCGCACCGAATGTTGTAGCAGAAATGAGCGACCGGCAGTACAGACTAGTAAACAGACAAAAGTGTTGATATTGCGACACAGCGTAACACAAGAGATCGACTTGGCGGTGTTTGCACCGCTAATGCCGATTCTGGTCACTGTGCTCTCACATTGTAGGACATTTATCGAATTCTTTTTACGATGGGTTTCAACATCAACGTTAACAAACGCTATGTCACTGTAACTGTCATCTGAAGAGCTATCGAATGCAGTTATAGAAAGTACACGGTTTAATTAAAAAAAGAGTACTTAATTCAATATCTCCGTTGATACCAGCGCTAAAAACATTAACCAAACAGAAAAATACGTGCCCCTCGAAGTTCGAACACTGCCGAACACCGCGTTTCGATATGTGTAACTGTTCGCGAAATAAAAGGGGTGTTACGTCTTACGAGGCTCCTTCATATTCGCTAGTAAAATTCGTCATAAATAATCCATCACAGTTTAAAAAGAAGTCATGTACATACCTACAACACTAGAAGAAGAAGAAGAAGAAGAAGAAGAAGAAGAAAAATCGCTATTATTACTCATTATTAAACCTGTGGCCCAGAAAAGAGTTCAGTTTGCGGCATCAGAAATATTTGATCATTTGCCCAAGAACATGAAACGTCTGCCAAGTAGCAAATCACATTTTAAATCTAACTCAGTCATTTCTCCTGGACTACTCCTTCTGTTATGTGGACAAATTTCTATTTAAAAACTGGTACTTGTAAAATGGAAGACACCAAACTTGTTTTTAAGTGGTACGAAAAATGTGTTCATTAATGTTAATGCTAACAATGTATACGTATCCTGTGACGTGACTCATTCCATATTATTTCGATAAAAGAACTGTTCAGATGAACTGTGGGACATGGAACTAACTAACTAAAAATGTCGAGACAAATGAAAATGTGTGCCAGACTGGGGCTCGAATAGGGCTTTCGACCTGTCCACTAGCAGTTTTTCTAACGATTACACTACCCAAGCACGTCTCCAAGCTTGAATGTCAATATCATTAATGTAACCACCTATGAGTTCTAGGCATGGTACAGATTTGCATTTATCCCCACATGTTCATCACATTTAGATTTTAGCACTTCTGGTCGCTATTAGCTGCCAATTTCTGCCCTGCATATTGATGGACTTCATTCCCATCATACACACATTTCATTTCAGTGATTCTAATTCAAAATTTCAAACATGACATTTACCGTGAACATTCTAATTCATTTAAGATTCTCATTAGTTACCCCTCGCAGCTTACGCCTGACAATGGTATAGCGCACAAATGTGACTTTCTAAACGATGCGAGATAACTGTATTGACAGCGTCGAGATATTTTATAAGGCATAACGCGCCGCATTTGTATTGAAAATTTATGATTCCAAAATGACTACTACTCGAATGCCGTTGCGATCCTTTTTCGTATAGGCAAGCGACACTGACACATCGTAGCAGCATAAGCCCTTTTACAAGAAGGAGCAAAATCCATCCCGAGACACAACAGTAAGAGGCTGTAATTTGAATGCTGCTACAAAGAATGTTCCATCCAGCCTAGGTGGCAGTTTTTCCAAACTTCTCACATGATCTTGCACAGCAATTAAAGTAAATACTGGTGGGTCGTATTTTATTCTGTCAGGTGTAATTTCTCTGACACTTTATTTTCCAGTAAAAATTAGACTTTAAAAGCGCTGCCCATATCAAGAAATTAAAAGAATAGCACTTTTCATTTAAAGAAGCTTTGTATCTGAGATGTTTAACGTACAAAGGGGACGCATGATCATATTGACTTGGCGTGTAGGGCACGGCTAGAACTTCAACATATATAAACGGGAAGACGTAACTCCCAAACTTCTTCAAGAAATACGAGTTTGAAAACTTGATGCGCGCTTGTATACTCCGGTTGCTAGTAATCAAGGCGCCGCCCGCTGTGGAAGAGCGGTTCTAGGCGCTTCAGTCCGGAACCGCACTGCTGCAATGGTCGGAGGTTCGAATCCTGCCTCGGGCATGGGTGTGTACGATTTCCTTAGGTTAGTTAGGTAGTTCTAAGTCTAGGGGACTGATGACCTCAGATGTTAAGTCCCATAGTGCTTAGAGCCATTTGAACCATCATTAATCAAGGAGTCCCAAACCAAGCTAGTAAACGCTTAGTTTCATAAGCGCGAGGCCTCTGGATCGACTTTTCGTAGCTGTTACTTTCTGCTCATTCCCATGCAGATCTAATAACAAATTTATTACGGCAGTGCAGCTCAGCAATATCTAATGAATCATTAATTACTTTCGTAATCTTTACCCTGAAAAACCTGATTTTTCTCTTAAGTTTTGGAAACAATTGACTATTACAACCGTATTCCTTGAGATACATTCACCATGAGCTCATTTTTACGATATCCATACATGAGAGAACAATTATTTCTTTTGCTCCTCGATTCATGGGGAGGGCAAACGAACCTGGGTTCGTACGGCTAAACTTTTCAGGACGGAGAGGTATCTGCCAACGTGCAGTAAGCAGTATTAGAATAATTCCTTCAAAAATGTGTTCTGCTGGTGCAGCCTTGAGACTAGAGAGGGAGTTTATTGAGAAGATTGCATTCAATCAGTCATACACCATTAGTTTTCTGCACCAATCTTCGGTGGTGTGCTACGGTATGCTTGGTATGCCGTGGAATCTTGATGACCTACGAAAAGCATTTATGAATGTAAATCGTGTTAGCTTTGCAGCATACACATTTTAAAAACTATGTACATGCAAAAATTCGGCGTTTATTACATGTGCTGTTTGTCACAGTAACCATTGTTTACCACGTTTCTACATTCGGTATCATCCTGATTCATGCAGTGTTCCATAGGTTCCATATACTTGTCACAAATGTTTATACAGTAATGTAAATAAGAGCACTATACTGATTTAATTGAACGTTCTCATGTGTGATTTTTTAATTTCCAATCTCTTTACGATAAAAATGTATCCTCCCTTTTTCAGGATAACTATTATGAAAATAATAAATTAATAATCAAATATTGATAGTTTACACAGTCATAATAAATCTGTTGTTAGAATTACGTGGGAACGAAAACAGTACAGATAGTGAGATCTGTTCGAGACACACAACACATATGAAACTAAGCACTTACTTGCTCAGCTGCGGACCCCTTGGATGCTGGCGACCGTACAAAGGGTAGAGCAACGTTGGCCCCGGCGTGCACAATGTGCTGCGCACGTGCGATCCAGAGAGCGACCGGTCAGGGCACATCTCGAAACTGCTTAGTACAGCGCGACAATTTATTCATCAGTGCTATGCGACGCTCTTCCATCCGTCATTTGTTGCGTCACCTTTAGATCAGAACAACTTTCTTAGGTTCGGAAGAATCGTGGTGTCAGTGCTGTTTATCCTTCGCTGTTTGTTCGTGATATAAAGTAATTTCACAGGTTCAGTGGCTGTTTGCACTAAAAGAGGCAGTCTAGCGATCTGTCGTCACAAGCCATTAAAAATTAATAGGTATCATAGAACAGAAGGAGAGGAAATTCTCATGTCTATTATGCAGTAGCATAATCGACATATGCCGCACATTTTCTACGGGACGATATTACAATACCTCGCAGAAAGAAATTAAACATCTAGTTGACAATGAAAGAGCGGAAACTTAGAAAGATCCACAGTCTATTTGTGCGGTATTCATCGTTTTGTACATCAAGAGGCGCTTTCTGCTACGTTTGCTGCCATGGAGCTGGTGATCAAATTGATGGTATGAATAGAAAATTTGTGAAGTCACTCGCATTATTATGTCATCAGTTTTTGATCGAATTGAATGAAGAGTATGGAGACGTTACATACAACTGCAGGGTGCTTTGGTCAAGAGTCATGCCAGGAACGACTTTTCGACATAAGACCCACAAACTGTTGAATTACTGAAGGAAAAAGGAAAGTGGGAACGAAAATTAGAAACATTGAGAACGGATTACAGACCTCTCACTTTAAGTACACTTGACACCACCCACAGTAAGATGTTCCAAGATGAACAAGAACTTATTTCTGCACGTTAGTGTCTATGCAGATGGAACTGATCGTTATGCAAACATAGTTCAAATGGCTCTGAGCATCAGTCCCCTAGAACTACTTAAACGTAACTAACCTAAGGACACCACACATATCCATGCCCGAGGCAGGATTCGCGGTCGCGCAGTTCCAGAATAAAGCGCCTATAACCACTCGGTCACACCGGCCGGCGATCGTTAGGCATTCCAGGTCTCTTTTAAAAGACAAATTCTTTTACGTTAAAACTGTCAGAAGTTCTACATTGTTTTCTTCGGGAAGAGTTTCCATGTCTGCATAGTGAGGTTCCAAACATGATGCAAGGTTTCAACCGATATATGTGCAATAAGTTTTTTAGATTGCGAAACTAAATAATCGACTATGACGTGACAGCCGTAGTATCGAAAACGTGTGAAATTGTCTGCATGTGTCTGAATACTGACAGTTGGTACCAGATATAAATTTTATTACGTCTTCAGCGCGACAAAAATAATAAAATAATACTGAAAATTGCGGCGCTTGCCA
The DNA here is from genome assembly GCF_023897955.1 of Schistocerca gregaria. Taxonomy (NCBI): domain Eukaryota; kingdom Metazoa; phylum Arthropoda; class Insecta; order Orthoptera; family Acrididae; genus Schistocerca; species Schistocerca gregaria. The sequence continues at coordinate 334,835,560 of NC_064931.1, read as the reverse complement.
GTTCCCCTGCCCCCCACCTCTTTCCACCTCAGACAGTATGGCGTGGCAGTGGGTGTAGCGTGTACTTGGGTGACAAAACACGCACGTAAGAGCTCCGCACGTGTGCGGAGTTCACTTGGCGGCCGCGTCGGGAATTTTCTCTGTCCGGGGCCTGGGTGTTTGTATTGTCCTCATCATTCCATCATCATTCATGAAAGTGGCTAGATTGGACTGTGTACGGACTGAGAATGGGTGCGGGCGCTGATGACCTCGCAGTTGAGCGCCCACAAACCAAACGTCATCATCATCCCTGGCGTATTGGGGCACCTTAAAATTTTCGAACTCGACATTTTCGAAAGTGGTTGAGAGATCCGCCTTCCTTTTTAGACATGGTGAAGTCCTAGTTGTTTCCTACACATCCTGTCAATATGAATCAAATTGGTGGTGCGGTTCTCTTGTTAGACTTCCACGCTCCTGTCTCAGGAGCTGCACGTTTCATTCAGTGTTTGTTTCAAGGACTACACAGAAAGATTAGATAATTGTTTGCGAAGGATCCCACGTGAGAGGTTACCACTTAAAGGTGTCTGTTGATCGAAGTTTATATGTTTTATGGGAACAGACTAGATGTACGACCAGCTCTATTTCCAGCCTTTGACCAGCCATTTCACATCTGACGACGGCTCGCAAAGGTACGACGAGTTTACAAAATACTCTCTGGAACTATAGGAGCCTGTCAACCACGCTGTTGCTCGTCCAACCATGGAGCGACTGAATAACCATTTGCGAACAATGAGGCCCTTAGGATTAGTGCAAAAAGCCTGCTTCTGTTAACAATGAGAGCCGCGCGGCAGGAAGTGAGGGATAGCAAACTCCAGCCATTGAAAGAAACAATCCCCATTGTTTCGGTACTCCTTATAGTAACAGAGGTGGGATGTAGTTGTATTCATCTCCATCCAGAAAGACCCCGTAGTTGTAATGTACAGATTTCAGTATGCCACGATAGAGGTAAGCTTTATATTCTGTTTAGCAGGTAGCTGTAAATTTAAGTCATGATTTGCCCTCCGTGTTGGTTACTAATTAGACGATACTTGCAAAACGTAGAATTCTGGACATTGTCTGAACTCCAGGGTTAGCTTTCAGAAGGCTTTTTGTGTGTATCACAGAGTGACTACCTCATCCCTACATTTATATGCGATTAGCCAGCCACGTCCATCTACAATTGCATTTTTCTTCTCTTTTATTTTCAGCAAAAAAGGTGCAATTTTTAAAAATGTGCTTTTACAGCTACAATAGTGGAAAGAATTTTCGATTTTTACTATACTTGCCTCTGCCTGTGGATGCTGAAGGCAGTAATTTTTAGCGAGAAAAGTCCCATAAAAAGGAGGCGCATTAATGTAAAGTCCTTCTCCATATCATTTCTGTGCGAAGAGCGACTTTTCAAGGAGAACAAGATTTGCTTCCTATTGAGGTAGTTCACGCTATTTTTAATGACATTATGGTTTTGATTCTTACGGTACCCAGTGTGTGTTGACGTTACGTGAATATTGTAACAAATTCATTTCGTACAGTTAAAATGTCTTTCAATTTCGATTATAAATTCAAGGTCATCTACCAAGTTCTGCTTTTTTATGCCATATAACGTGTTTTACACATTGACTAAGTTATTTTATCATAATTAACACACAACCTCAGAGTGATCTCCGCTTTCCTTATTTTTTCCTTGGTTAAATTCCAGGCGTCGCCGACGTAATATTGCATTCTGCATTGTACAATCTGGTCTGTGAACTTACTACTTTTTCGACTTTCGTTGACACTTGTCGACCAGCAAGCATAATCATCTCAAATTGCTAAGAATGCTATCGAGTGCATCGAAGGAAAGTTAATGTGACTTGGTTTGAATTTACCGGAGGATGACTAGAAAAGTAGGCAGTATGCGTCCGAGCGTTGGTAGCACAGATTTTTTTTTTTTTCCTTGGTACAATGCAGGAAATTAACCTCCGGCAGTTGTATGGATTTATGAAAAATGACAAGCTGCACCGTTGTTCGTGTTCTACGTTGGCAGTACTAAGCTCGGAGGAAAGTAGTGACCTACCAATAGCGTTAGTAGTGTCAAGTAGCCATAGGTCACTTTTACTAGGATGCTGGATATGACGTTGGACACGACATGATATTAGAGTTAAATGGCTCTCAGCACTATGGGACTCAACTACTGTGGTCATTAGTCCCCTAGAACTTAGAACTACTTAAACCTAACTAACCTAAGGACATCACACACATCCACGCCCGAGGCAGGATTCGAACCTGCGACGGTAGCAGTCGCACGGTTCCGGACTGCGCGCCTAGAACCGCGAGACCACCGCGGCCGGCTTAGAGTTAAAAAAAACTTAATTAATATATAAAGGCATTTGCATGTTTACAGGTCTAGTTTCCCAAGGATGGGATCGGTAGTGATCTGTGCCTTTATAGGAGGAAACATCCCGGCATTCACTTACATCTACATCGATACTCCGCAAATTGCACTTAAGTGCCTGGCAGAGGGTTCATCGAACCACCTTCACAGTAATTCTCTTTTATTCCAATCTCGAACAGCGCGCCGGAAAAACGGACATCTATATCTTTCTGCGCGAGTTCTTGATTTCCCTTTTTTTTATTGTATTTTATCTCTATCTAGGTTGGCGTCAACAAAATATTTTCGCATTCGGGGGAGAAATTTGGTGACTGAAATTTCGTGAGAAGATTCCGCCGCAACGAAAAACGCCGTTGTTTTAATGATGTCCATCCCAAATCCTGTATAATGCCCGTGACACACTCTCCCCTATTTCGCGATAATACAAAATGTACTGATCTTCTTTGAACTTTCTCAATGTACTCCGTTAATCATATATGGTAAGGGTCCCAGATAGTCTGGAACCGCGCGACCGCTACGGTCGCAGGTTCGAATCCTGCCTCGAGCATGGATGTCTGTGATGTCCTTAGGTTAGTTAGGTTTAATTAGTTCTAAGATCTAGGGGACTGATGATCTCAGATGTTAAGTCCCATAGTGCTCAGAGCCATTGGAACCATTTTGAATCCCAGATAGCGCAGCAGTTCTCCAAAAGAGGACGGACAAGTGTAGTAAGTTAAAGAAATCGCGAAAAATCGAAAACAGGATGGCGGGATGAATATTGAAGCTTTCATCATCTGGAATCCAAAGGTAGTCTGTTACAAACAGCGCAACCTCATTCGGTTTGTTCTTAGTTTACACTGCAGTTTTGCAAACAAATTATTTAATTATATAAGAAATTAGTGTTCCTCAATACCGTCTACCTCTTCAGTATGTAACACTCCACACGCACTGTTAGCTGACATCAAGACCATAGTGTTGGAACTTGGTTTCCATTCTGCGTACTGCAACATCCCATTTGCTTACATGAAAAACTGAGTCCGCAACCCTCTATAATGAGTGAACTGTTGAGTTCAAAAGAGGATAAGGTGTTAGTTTTATCGTAGAACTTTGAGAGTTACGTTTTCTCAAAATGGTTCAAATGGCTCTGAGCACTATAGGAGTTAACATCTGAGATCATCAGTCCCATGGAACTTAGAGCTACTTAAACCTAAATAACCTAAGGACATCACACATATCCATTCCCGAGGCAGTATTCGAACTTGCGACCGTAGCGGTCGCGAGGTTCCAGACTGTTGCGCCTAGAGCCGCTCGGCCACAACGGCCGTCAGTTACGTTTTACAGAAAAAAAAGAGGAAAATAATGTATTTAGTGGGGCCATGATGCGTGAAACGACAGAGATTTTATTATTATTTCTTTTTGTTACATTTGTGACCAAACCCCTACTCTGTGATATCTAAGGAAACCGTCTCTGTAACAAATGTTTTGCTTAACGGATACTTTTTTGCTGCCTTTTTAAATAATTTTGTTGCAGTAATATCTTTACTCTAGTTGGATAGCGCAAGTGAAACACTTCGTTGTTCAAATCAACCTTCTGGTCGACTACTGCCATTGTCAGTGTCCGGGACAGTGTTTACGTTACGCCGAGATCGACTCTGCACATGACATGGAAAACCCGGTGGACTGCTTAGGATGGGAGAGATTATTGAATCCATCCTAGTGTTTCCGAAAGTTGGACAAATATGTTGGAAAGCGTGTTACCGAGGTGTCAGAACGACGACGTCGCGGGGGGAGGGGCTCAGTGACGCGGCAGACTCATAAAAATGTGTACTGGCGACGGTGTGACCCGCTTTCGTGTAGCAACCGGCAACGCCGGATAGTGGCATCTGCTGTGACGGTTGGAGTGGGGAGCGCAGTCAGTCTGCAGCAGCATGGCGGCCGCGCCGCGCGCCATGTGCAGTGCTGGCCAGCGCGCAGGCGCCGCTGCCGGTTGGGAGGCTTCTGACAACCTGCGCAACGCCAAGCGCGATCACCTCAAGCACTTCGCCGCCGATCCCTCCTCGGACTACCTCGCTGACGCTGAGACGTCGAGCTCCTCGCTGAATAGACGTACGTAGTGACCCCGATGTTTGTTTTTTAATGCGTGCATCGCCACAGTTTGTCATTGTAACGGGACGCGCTTGTGTACGGCTGTGTATGTGTGCAGTGAAAGGAAAAAAGATAACTACGTGAAAGGCAGACGAGCGGATGATTGAGAAGAGAGTTAACAATCGCCCACGAATGCTGTTTGCTCGAAGGAAGGAATGGAGGGGGCATCCAGAGGAAAAGAACCTGTCCACCGATGTTGGCGTCGGTAGCTGAGGCTCGAACTGACCTTGGCACGGCACCAGCGTTTTCTTTCGTCGTTACTGCGGTGGAGTTTAAAATACTTCTCGGTTAAACGAGTTTATTGTGAGTGAGACGGCGACGTCAGCCGTTGGGACTCAAACCTGTTATTCTTACCCCCATTGCTCGAGGACGTCGTAATCTCGTGGACCGGATGCGTTTAATGTGTGCATACAGTTTTAAGATTTCGAGTGTTTTCGTAGAAGTGTCTTGCAGCACAGTTGATCTCGCCCGTCTGTTAGATTTGGCTCGTGATACGTGAAAAAAGTGGTCGTTCACCTTTTTGTCACCGGAATCATCTGGTAAACATTGCTTCTTTTCCTTTGGCCTTAGTTATTTGATTTACCGCAGTTGTAGTTGCTTCTGCTTCTCTACTGTAACCGAGAACAGTAATCACTTTTACCATTTAAGTCCGAAATCTGCAGTGGCGTGGGTGTGGTTGGTCAGCGAAGACATCTGACTGAAGATTATTTGAATAGACGCTGGATTCCTTTTATTACGGCATATTGTGCGCATGCAGCATAATACATTTGGGTTGTTTCGTAGATGAAGTTTGTCGCTTTGTAGAGTGACCCTGAAGGAAAAAAAAACGAAGTCATTGTGTTCCCAGTCGTCTTGCCTACAAACGGGAACACCACTTGTAATCACACGTGTTACAGGTGATCCTGCCACAATACTAGTTTTCATGAAATAATTTTTTTTTTTAGAAATATTGCTCTGGGGACGATCTCGATATGTGCAGTGTACTTCCGAAACACGCATTGTGTATCAGAAGTTTTTTTAGCCAGCTTACTTTTTTAAGCAGGGATTGAGTAAAATTATAAATGGATTAATCATTTTGGTATCGGGCACAATGTTTCATTTACCGGTTGTTGAATGTTTAATTCTTTTGACTGGAACGTTTTTTGACTAAGATTTCAACATTTTTTGACCCATTTCGTCGGCTTGACAGTGGTAGTAAATTAATATTGGTTTACGTACACAAAGTCTTAGAATCCTGCTAGCGCATTCAATCAAAATACAGTTTGTTATTGGAGGAGCACTTTAATAGAAGAGTGACTGTTAATAGCTATGAAGTGTTAATAAATTTTTGCATCCGTCCATCTTTGTGTTAATATTCGTTTTCCGATGAATATTTTTTTAACATCCAATGTATTCCGATAATGCGACAACCTTTTAGTGCTGATTTCGAGCGGTGCCGAACCTTGAACACACCGCAATGTAATAATATTTGTCATCGCTCGTTTCTGTATATTACTCCTTCGTACAAGAAAGTAATTAGCGCGTACTGCCGAAGCAAACTATTTTATGTGCTAAACTTTACGAGTGGGCGGCTGCATTGTGCATGTTTCTTAGAAAAACATATGAAAATAAATGGGTGTGTGGTGTCAGTTTTGATGGAGATCTTTAGAAATAACTCCATACTTTGTGGTTTTTGTCAGGCATCCCTCCACTGGTATTATTTTTGTGGTTTTCGGTTCAAAACTGTTCACTTCTGGTTTTCATGATGCTAAATACAAGCGTCGTCGAGTCTGTGTATTTTATTTTCTTGTTCCATTTGAACGATGCCTATATTTCGGACTGTCACACTATATTTTATGAACCGTACAACGTCAAAAATAAAGAAACTAAATAGTGCAGCTGTTACAAAGGTATAGTAATCAGATTGCAAATTTCTTTGTATGTTGATATGGCTGCCTCACATCGGTCTTTCGTCTCCAGATCATGAAGTAATTTTGTGCTGTGTCTATTATAGTAAGATAGTAATAGTTTGGAGGCAGTAGTGTGAAGGTGGCGTTTGACTTACGCCGCGAGGCGAAAGATTGAGGCCTCATCGCAAATAACACATTTTCAAATTCGGACACCGGTTCATTTCAGCAAATGCGATGCTGGTGGCTGAATGTTTTGGAACGGATGTAGGCTAAAGATCTATTCATTGGCATTTATTTTCCAAATTCTCTTGAAGCGTGTCACTCATGTCACCAATAATTCGATTTACCGTGTTTCATTATGTGATTGATATTAGAACTTGCTCATTGTACGGTGTAAATTCGTCATCTTTGCAATCCATTGTAGTTAACGCTCTTAAAATCGGTGCTAGGAGCAAAGAGCTGATTTGACGTGTTAACTGTCTGTGAGGCAGTGCAGCTTTATGTTGTTTCGGTACGGGAGAAACAGAACGTGAGCGACCTCACCTGTGTCAGGAGGCGGAACTTGGGTAGAGATGAAAGCGGAACGGCAGCCAAAGGCGCGGATGAAATGCCGAGAAAGTACTTAGTGGAGCGCGAGCAACGACCAGCTGCGCTCACGGCTTGCCACGGCTAGTATGTCGCTAATCGGCTACCGTCTCCGCCCTTAGCTAGCAGATAATGAGGTTCAGTCTCTGATACAGTTACAAAGTACATTACACTCCTTTAACAAACCAGCTGGGTTTGTAAATGTTGTAAACATATTTTGAATCGCGTAACAGCTAGCAGTAACAAATCTGTTTTGTAGAATTTACTAAATTACGATACATTTAGAGTTGCGGAAGCTCATCTTAAGTCATTACGTAATTGTAGAGTTTTAAACGGCTAGAGTAATAACAGTTTAATTTGATCCGTTGAAATGAGTGAATCGTTGGGGATGCAGAGAATGCAATGAAAATCGGTTGTGAAATACTGTAATGAATATGAAAAAAATGGAAACCTCCGCAGACTGGTCGCAACAGGCCATCCAGTACCGAACGGTCGCTGTGACACCCAACGAAATCATTTGTATGCTATATGGAGGCGTTTGAGAGTCATCACAGCCGTTGCAGTTCCCACACCTTGCAGCCGGGCAGCTGTCACTCGAGCAGCTCCTCAGTTGCCTTACCGATGCTGAGTGCACACCCGCCCTTTCTTCCGCCCAATAAAATAAAAAAAACAATCACTGGCAGTATCGAGAATTGAACCCGAGTCATTAGCATGGCAGTCAGACACGCTGACCACTAAGCAATGGAGGTAAATTTGTGCCAGACGGGAGCCCGGGTTTCCTGCTTCTTGCGAGCAGTAACCTTGACTGTTAAGCGATCTGAGCAAACCTTATGGCCCCTGTCATTGTCACTGACATTTACACCTGCCAATAAGTTTAATTACTCAAGCAGTACGCATTACATTGCAGGCTCGACATTTCTGATCGGTTTTTACTGATACGATTTCGATATCTATCAGATCGATCCATTCATCTCAGTGACTCTAATTCAGTGGATTATATATATGATCCCCAATTCGTTCCCTCAGTAGTACTGTTACTACAAACTCCGTTATAGAACTAATTCTTGTGTTCAGAAATTTTAGGTAGAAACATCAGTGACAGTGGCAGGCTTGGACCTGAACCGGGGTAGCCTAAAGGTGACTCCTAGCGATAAGTGCGACATCCTGTGTCGGATCCGGTCTGGCACTAATTTTCATTAGTTGCTACATACTCATTAGATTGAGTTGTGCTTAAACCAAGTAGATAAAATACTTTTACGTAAGTGTTACTGTTCCGTACGGCATTAGGCGCCGCCATTGCAGTTACCTGGTAAATTGATATCATCATTGTGTAACGTGTGGAATATTTAGTATTTTCTCCTCATAGATGTCAGAAGTTCGCAAGGCAATAGGACATCAGCGTAATGGCGTCCTATATTATTAAAACTTTTGAAGAACAGCGTTTTTCTACTTTGGTTAAGCATTACTCATAGATGTCAGAAGTTCGCAAGGCAATAGGACATCAGCGTAATGGCGTCCTATATTATTAAAACTTTTGAAGAACAGCGTTTTTCTACTTTGGTTAAGCATTACTCGACCTGTTAGAGCTTTGTATACAGGTAATGTCAAACGACAAGTTCCGAGACTTTTAAATGCATCGAATTAAGTCGTTCAAAACAGGTTGTAGCTGTAACTACCATTTAGACTAAAAACTAATTATAAAGCATATCTTCCTTTGCATCCTCACCGAGCGAGGTGACTCAGCGGTTGAGACATTAGACTTAACGTTCGAGAAGAGCGGGATTGAAATCCCCGTCGGGCTGTCTAGATTTAGGTTTTCTAACATTTCCCTAAATAGGACTCCTCATATACTGGTACGACTCCTCTGAAAATCACACAACCTATCTCATTCTTAAACCGTGTCCTATCGCAGCACGTGCTGCGTTGACAGGGCATCAAATCCTAATCTTTATTTGTTTCTCGTCTACATGGTAGCGCACAGTATATGTGGACCACCTGCGTGGGCGATCAATGCTGCGTAGTATATTATTATTTTCTTTTAAGCAGTTTGGATCGCCAGGATATTCCAAAACTTCTGTCAAACTTTCGTTCGTACAAAACGGTTTATACCGTTATTGATAGTAATTTCTTTCCACACTAGTGTCCAGTACCCACCGTTTTTCTTCCTACATCCTGAACCTTGTCGCTAACGATGTGTACGTTACTTTTAGAATGTGGCAGTGACTTATGGTGGCTGTGCCATTGCATTAGTTAACACGTGCCAGGAAGAACGTTCGTATATACCATTTGCCCTAGTATCATGTAATCTATGCTGTGGTTTATCGAGGAGTTTACTAAATCAGTGTACCAGACGGTCCAGTGTTAAGACAGAGCTCGATGTCCTTCTTGATGTGGCTCACCACCTTGTTTCAGAATCAATCGTCAGAGTAAGATAGATATATTTTCTACAACGATAGATATTAATGTAGAAAACAGCACGCTCATTATCAAAAACTTGCCCGAATTTCGACCTCGCAGTACAGTTAACCATACTTTGTTTGTCCTAAGTATATTTGGAGCTTTTATTTTCAGTTTGAGCGCTTGTGTCTCATGTGTTTGAAGAGTTTTCGCATACTTTCACGGAAAAATGTGTTCAATTGAAATGCTGCTTCAGCTACATCGGAAGTGCGTCCAAGAAAAGAGTTGTCGGAAGCTTCAAGTGATGTGTCCATAAAGGGCCCTAAAATTGCATTTACTTATGTGTCGAATTAACACAGTTTGTTCTCACAAGAAGAAACAAACTTTTCATCAGACATGACATGGCTAGTAATTTAATCGAATAAAAATTTTGCCTTGTAGAAACTAATAATGCTGATTAATACTTCATGAAAATGTAATTGCGTAAATTACCCTTCGGTTGGTAAATGTGTGTACCGTGTAGGAGTGGAGCGGCTTTGTTGACAAGAGTGCCGTAAATGCACAGTGGTATGACAGAGCATCGTATTCACGAACATACTGGTTGGTACTATTTTGATATGTATTTCAGTACCGTATTTTCATATTTATCGTAAATAATAACCACATTTCTGGTTAGCTTCATATAAACACAGACACCCCTGGACATATGCAAGCCTTACCTGTTCTCCCAACAGCACTATCCTGCATGCTTGAGTTGGTAAACTAAGATTTTAATTAAGTTTCCAGAACAGAGAGTAACATCGTGACCACTAAACAATAAAAGGTTACTATAATAAAGATTTATTTACGATTACGCGATTGGCAGTGTTGCAGTACTATTGCCGTCTGGCAAATCCCAAGTTGAGTGGTTGTTCTTTTCTGTGAGGAATCGTCTATTTTGGGACGAGTGAGTAAATATATCCTGCGGCCATTGACGCACTCCCTCCACAGCCGTCGTTTCTTTCATTCAAATTTCGTTTTTAATATAGTGACTTGTGTTGTAGGGTCTCTTCCCTTTGCCAGTTTCAGTTCTTCATTCAGGACGAGCTTGTATAGTCTGCGTAGTACCTGGCGTACTTAAAGAGATCCACAGAATTAATCACGCAAATTTTTCATAAATTTTCTGTATGTTTTCATAGATGTCATTTCCAACCCGAGACTCGAATGTTCACTAGCTACCACGTTTTTGCATCCATGTAAAAGTGGTTTTTGTCTCGTTCTCTTTCCTCGAAATGTATTACAGCAGCATTGAAATTGGTTGATCGTAGTTTCACAAGCAAAATTCTTTGTGGACATTCTGTGATGGGTAAGGGAATCCTTTCGAACAGTTAGTTAATTACGCCCAACAGAAGATGCACTGTCATTCGAACATTTTGGTACTGTTATTGCGCGTTTCCATTGCTTGAGTGTTGTTCTTCGTCTCTTAGGAAATGGAAATGATTATCCATAAATACCATGTCTGTGAAATCATTTACAATTTTTCTGACGGAGCTGGTATCAGTCTCCAGTTGTCCATCCCGACTTTAGACATCCCGTGGTTCTGTTAACTACATTATGGCCACGTCATTTCCAATGTCTTGCACGGATGAGGTCTCTGGCCGCATTGTTCGCGGGACGTTAAACACGCAGATACCGTCCTTTTGTTGACAGAGTCTTCAGCAGCACGATTAGCGTTTTCTACCTACTGATTATCTGTCGACTATCGGAAAACAACCACTTCGATTTTTTTCAAAACCCGTAGAGCAAGTGCCAAATCTATAGAGCTAAAGACGTATTTACTAGATTCGGAATCAGTGTAGAATTTCAATAAATATTTTAGGAATGCGATTATCCTTGTGCGGGTCACGTGTGACGATTTGCTACTGTGTCTCGGAACTGAGCTGGAATCCGGACAGCCACATTTGGCATTCAGTGCTCCACCAGTAGAATCCTGCAAGTATCAGGTTGCTCACTTAGTAGAATACTCAGCGGGAGGTAGATAGGTATCAACATTGTGAACTTTTGAAATACATTTTTGCGTTTTGTGATGCTTCTATGTGAAGGATATACTTCTATTTGTGTATCCTGTACGCACAATTTATGGTGCAAAAAAATATAGAGTGCTCAGTGCGATTCTTGACCTTCCTCACGATACGTGCGTATAAGGCCTTTGACAGCTACTAAGCAGATACCGTGTTGAAATACACTGATGTGACAAAGTCCATGAGCTCCCTCCTAATATTGTTTCGGACCTCCTTTCGCCCGGCGTAGTGCAGCGACTCCACTTTGTATATACTCAACAAGTCGTTGGAAGTCCCCTGAAAAAATGCTGATCCTTCCTGTCTCTGTAGCCGTCCATAATCGACGGTGCAGAATTTTGTTCACAAATTGCCCCTTCGATTATGTCCCATAAATGTTCGAGGGATTCATGTCGAGCGATCTGAGTGGCGAAATCATTCGCTCTAATTGTCCACAGTGTTCTTCAAACCTATTGCGAACAGTTGTGGGGGAATATGAACCCCGTGAATGGCTGCAAGTGGTCTTCAAGTAGCCGAACATAACCATTTCCAGTCAATAATCGGTTCAGCTGCACCAGAGGATCCAGTCCATTTCATGTAAAGACAGCCCACACCATTAGGGAGCCACCACCAGCTTGCACAGTGGCTTCTTGACAACTTGTGTCTATGGCCACGTGGGTTTCCGCCACACTCGAACCCTACCAGCAGCTCTTACCAACTAAAATCTGGTCTTATCTGACCAGGCCACGGTTTACCAGTCGTCTAGAGCCCAACCAGTATGTTCACGAGTTCAGGAGAGGTGCTGCTGGTAATGTCGTGCTGTTATCAAAGCACTTGCTTCGATCGTCTGCTGCCACAGCCCATTAACGTCAGATTCGCCGCTCTGTCCTAACGGTTACGTTTGTCTTACGTCCCACACTGATTAGGCGATTATTTCACGCAGTGTTGCTTGTCAGTTAGCACTGACACCTCTACGGAAACCACCCTACTCTCGGTCGTTAAGTTCAAATGGCTCTGAGCACTATGGGACTTAACATCTGTGGTCATCAGTCCCCTAGAACTTAGAACTACTTAAACCTAACTAACCTAAGGACATCACACACATCCATGCCCGAGGCAGGATTCGAACCTGCGACCGTACCAGTCGCGCGGTTCCGGAATGAGCGCCTAGAACCGCTAGACCACCGCGGCCGGCGGTCGTTAAGTGAAGGCTATCGGCCAGTGCGTTGTTCGTGATATCCTCGTAACACACTTGATATTGTGCATCTCTGAATATTGAATTCGCTAACGATTTCCGAAATTCAATGTCCTATGCGTCTAGCTCCTGCTGTCATTACGCTTTCAAAGTCTGCTAATTACCGTCGTGCGGCCATGATGGCGTCGGAAACCTTTTCACATGAAGTTCCCGAGTACAAATGACAGCTCCGCCAATGCACTGCCTAATTAACGTCTTAGTTAGATGAACTGAAAGGTGTGATGAATTGAGCCACGTGAAAAACAACGTTTCAGAACAATACGCCACTTTCGTAAACAGCCCAAGCATTATTTAAGCAGTTACACCTTTGAATTGGTTATGGGAAGTGTTTGGAGAGACAATGAGCACATCTAATCACTTTCACGAGCAGTGTCGTCGGACAGAAGTAACAGGGCGTGAATTCAAGTTGGTGGCGAGTCAGTCGGGCTGAAGAGCAGTAGGCGTTGGTAGCCCGTACTGCGCAAGCGGAGGCGCTTCCGGTGTGGCCGATAAAAGGCAACCGCCCAGCCACAGCGATACAGTTATCACTCTCCGCCTGCTCGTCCCAAAACAACTACAGCGCTGCTTCGTGCGCATTTGTTAATCCGAACGAGGCTGTTGAAACATTTTTGTTGTTTCTGCTCTGCTCTGCTCATTCGATCCAAAACAATCGTTTCAACAGAAATAGACAATATCGGTACTCTAGCAGAAAAAACTGCAACACATTCAGGGATCGTTTTAGTTTAATGAAGTCAACGCGTGTGTGCATCGGAGAGATCTTACTGGCCAGGGCAGCTGTACGCCACGAAGAGTAATTTGCCTGGCAGCAGCCGTAGGAAGACGTGCATTGCCCTGCTGAAACAACACAAACCTCCTCCCGCAGGAATACGTACAGCACTGGACTAAAAGGATCGTGAACCTAACGAGCACTTTTCTCCGGCCCAGTTACCTTGCAACACTCAACGAACACTAAAGGCGTATGCGCGTGTTAACTGATGCTGCCCTCTACCTCCACAGGCACATACATGTATGTTTGTATCGCTGGCTAATGCCCTGTGCATCATAATGCGCACCATGGGTGCTCACACTTTTCAGCCCTGAGATCTACTACATGCAGGACTACTTTTAGAGACCAACTGACTTAAAAATTCGTGAAGGCTTAAGCACAAAACAAGACCGAAGCCAAAACTAACCATTTTAATTAGATAATAAAGATAAAAGGTAATTTTCTCTCCATCAAAATCTTTAGGCCTACTGCTCAGTATTGAAGATACTACGCATGTGAAAAAATATGCTTCATAAATGTTTTTTTTTTCATATACGCGGTTTTGCAGATCACCATCAGATTTATTATAATCTGGCGAAAAATTTGTCTGAGGCAACCTTTCAGATTGTGTAAGATGAGTATCAGTCATTTTATTTTTACTGTTAGATTTTAGTATGTTCATCGGTGAAAACGCTTTTTTCACGTAGATAAGTTGATTCAAAAAACGATAAAACATTCGATGCTACTTTTACAATGTTTTGGTAGGTTTATACACTTGATAATTTCCGAAAGTTACCTTCATTGTGTTTTGACTTTAAGGAAATGTAATTTTGAAATCGAATTATTTCCTTTTCAAGTTCGGTCTCATTAAAAGAGCACTGATTTGACTTGAAATATCTTCCACCTCCATTTTCTGGAAAAACTGAACTATGAAAGCTAGACCAAGTTCCATTTCCTTGAAATCTGAAAATCGGTTTTCAAATTCTGTCTTCAGTGTTGTTGTCACGTTTGCCATATACGTCTTTGCATCTCCTTGATCCAATGATGCTTCTTGATCTGACAGTTCTGACTGTATTTAAGGAAAGTGTTTCATATTTAATTTCTGAAACTGTGCTATCCAGTGGTAAAGTTCCACAGCAAACCTTGAGTGAGAGAGAATGGGTTCGAAATGGTTCAAATGGCTCTGAGCACTATGGGACTTAACATCTTAGGTCATCAGTCCCCTAGAACTTAGAACTACTTAAACCTAACTAGGACATCACACACATCCATGCCCGAGGCAGGATTCGAACCTGCGACCGTAGCAGTCCCGCGGTTCCGGACTGCAGCGCCCAGAACCGCACGGCCACTGCGGCCGGCGAGAGAACGGGAAGACAAATCTTAAGTTTTTTTTTCAGTTTCATAAATACTTAATATTATTCGAAGCACTTAATTGGAGTGAATGCTGCTTGCCGTAATGTAGTTTCTGCACGATGCCCTATAGTACAATTGGCCCTACCATGTGCTGGGAAAGGAAGAGCTAGTCAACAGTCATATCCACGTACAGCTTTCCAGTCGCCTGTGCGTGATAGAGTGGTAAAAAATCTTTTTCAAACTTACCTACCGGCAAAAAGAATATAGATTCGTAACAGCAGGTTGTAAACACAGTTTCTCTTACTGAGGGAATTTTTACCACTGCAGTAGCTTAAATTTGGTAGTAGTAACGTCATAATTCATTGTTCGAGAGCTAAGACACTGCATTGGTGTTGTGGCCGAGCGAGAAGGCCTAATAATTAAGACACTGGATCTGTATTGTAGAGGAGTAGCCATCCAGATTTATTTCCTGTGGCCGATGGCGGGATGCTTGCGTAAAAGTGACCGCGGCTCATTTGCTGCCTAGCGTTATTAAGTTAAGCTAATTCTCAGTCTCTAATGACATCGACCCCGACAAAACATTAACGCTAACTTCCCGTTAATTTGTACAGAGCGCAGCAGTTGCGTGGTTGTATTTTAAATCAGTGTGTGTGAGAGTCACCGGCATCAAAGTCTACACTGTTCCATTGTCCATTAATTACTTATTCCACAGTGCCGTTAGGAACCAGTCAACAAATGCTGTATTCCTTCTGGCTATAAACATTGTTAATCAGTTTTGTTTACTGTCAATTCTGCTTTCATGTTCGTTTAAAAGCTATGTATGTTAAAATGCAGTAGACAGTAACTGATTGTCAAAGCACCTCCACAGCATTGCAGTTCACTGTCCATGTTCATTTCATTCAGAAGACCAGTTTTTTTAAAGCTATCGTCTGACTGGCGCTATTGAAAACTCTCCTGAACCTGCTAACGGCCTAGAAGATCAGTGAAATAGTGGATTGGTATCCAGCTCAGAGAGAGAAGGCGCAACTTATGGTTAAGCTAGAGTTTTTTTTATGCCATTATTGCTTTGCAGTTCCTTAGCTACTTGAACGATAGCATGATGACAAAATGCAGTAAACAGCCATACTTTCTTTGGCATAACGATTTATTTCGTGATAACCAGTTTCAAGCCTAAGATCTTCAGGTAGCAGCATAAATCTCATGTTGCATTACACTGTTAATTCTCATCTAGTTTGCTGAAAGAAAAGAGCAGCAGCAAGATGAAATTTTACGCAATTGAGAGTCACAGAACTCAGAACTGGTATGTGGGTGACATATAGAGAAAGGATTATTTCCGTACTGGTAATTAACATCGATCATAGTTCGCAGCGTGGGGTATACACGCACTGAAAATATTCCAATCAGCTGGCCGAGTATAACTATCCCACAAATAGCACCTCACTCCATATGTAGAACGCAAAACAAATGCATTTGGTGGAAGCATGGCTTCACAAGTCAAGTACGTAGAGGGAGGCAGATAACAGAGTGCAAATCACATATTTCGTCTGAATCACGAAGAGAAAATTGTGAGGTCTATTGTGTCACTCGCTCAGGCACCAGACTTAATCGAAGACGCTAGACTCGTATTCTTGCTACTGACATAGGTATTGTGTGGTTTTCCTAAAGCGCTTCAGACAAATACGAAGATGGCGCTTTCAAAAAAGCAGCACTTGACGGCCACCACACTTTTTTTTTAACCGAGTTGGTGCACAATCTGTGTTGGCCTCAACGTCTAAGGGACGATAAAATTTAGTCTTCCTACATTTTCATGTATGATGACTTATAAGGTTGATAACAGGCGAAATCGTGAATCAAACGTGTATCGTTCTATATCATGCTCTTCAAACTACTGTAGTAAAACGCTGACCGTAGGTTCAAATGGCTCTGAGCACTATGGGACTTAACAGCTGTGGTCATTAGTCCCCTAGATCTTAGAACTATTTAAACCTAACTAACCTAAGGACATCACACATATCCATGCTCGAGGCAGGATTCGAACCTGCGACCGTAGCAGTCGTGCGGTTCCGGACTGACGCGCCTAGAACCGCTTGGCCACCGCGGCCGGCGCGCTGACCGCAGGTGAGAGACTTTGAAACGTCATGTGAAGCAGGGAACACATGTTTGTGCTTCTGTCCACGTAACTCACTCCATGGTTCACGGTCCACTCAAGATATGCTGCTATCCTAACTGTAACTGTCTTTGGGTTATGGACTAAACTATTAAGGAATGTGTGCTAGGAGCCAAATTTTAAAGAATGTGTGTTGAACAGTTACCTTGCGCCTTTCTTGACATTCTACGCTATTTTCATTTGCATCACAGAGTACAAGTTTCTCTGCTCTAAGTTTAACCAAACCGAATGCCCGACGTCCACGTCACTGACAATGGCACTGTCATAAGCAGCACCTTATCCCATTGGTTTCACCCGCCATTCATCTCCTTTCGATAGATAGTGCGACGTAAGCACATTAACATGTGACGAGTCTCTACGTACATCCATCAGTTGTCCGCAACCGATCGACCGAGCGAGGCACTGGACGCCTATTCCGAAGGATTTGGGTTCAGATCCCGTCTGGTCCTCAGGGTTTTAGTGTGTTCTGTGATTTCCTTAAGTTCCTTAAGGCAGCCGCGAGGATTGATTCTTTAAAAAGTCAAATTCCTACTTGGTGTTTCGTTACTCGAGCTTGTGCCTTTGCTCTAAGGAGCTCACTGTTGAGAGGTTAAACCGTGACGTCTCTTTTCGTTTATATTACCAGTCGCCAGACTATTAAACCTTTGCTTTTTAATAAACAGTGGCAACGTCGAGTAAATATCTGTCGCTGGGACCCATTATAATACATTGACTGGAGTTGGTGAATTTTAAGCTCAAATAAAGTCTGACACCTGCGACTGATTAGAATAAGAAATAATCTTACGCCTACGATGCTTATTCGATCGGCACTACGAGAAACAACGCGTCTGGACACCAGTAACATAACACCTATTTTTTAGTTACGTTGAAAGTTTGAGTCCTCAGACGCAATTGTAGTCTTTGTAGTCTACGTCACACTCTTTTTGGAAAGACCCTTGTGTTCTATTATTACCTTTCCCAAATTAACTTTATCATAATCGCTGAATATCAACTACCACGATAGAAATTAAAGCCAATGTAAAAATGGATGGGGTCATAACTGATCAGGTGAAACAATTTTATCACCTCCGTAGACATTCACAGAGGACAATAGATGCTTAATGGAAGTGAAGAGGATTTCATTGGCAAAGCGTTTTAACCAGCAAACATTTTAACATAGATGTTGAAAATTACTTGCAAAATAATTTCTATGGAATACACTGCTTTATGGAAGTGAAAGTTGGACTCTTAGTAAAATGGAAAGGAATCGAGTTGAAGGTGCCGATGTGGCGGAAAGTGACAACAAAGAGCTGGACGGGAAGAAATAACCAACCTGGAGGGTTCAAGGGAAATCAACAAGGAGACAAAATTAATAATCTTGTCAACGAAGACTAAAAAAGGTCGATTAGGGGAAAAATCATGACAGATGGTGTGTGAGCATATTTTTTATACGTTGTCTTGAATCACTCGAAAATAGTAGCTTCTAGCGAAAATGTTTCCCAGTATGTAATTAAACTGCGTTAAATGGGAAGTGGTTTAGACGTTCTATTATTTTTTTCTCAAGGAGTAACAGTTTGCGTGTTGCAGGCTTTTTTAAAAATCGCATGTTAGTAAAAATAAGGTTTTAACGATATAAAGTTAATGTTTGTCTTCAAATAAAGTTGGATAACAACAAATATTAAATGCGTGTACCACGTCTATTTGCAGTAGAGCCGTATTAAAGGATACATTGTGCTCCAGGGATGCACAGGGGGGGGGGGGGGGGGGGGGGAAGGGGGCAATGTGTGGGATAGGTAGGTAGCTGGATTGTGTTCATGCACTTCCCCCCCTTCATAGGTCTGCAAAATGAATAGCGAGGAGGAGATTCTCCACTCCATCAACCCCAGTACCTCACAAGAAGCAACTAAGGGGGGGGGGGGGGGGGGGGTGTCTCACAAAGTTGTACTGACCGTCCACAGCGCGCATTATGAACCACCGGCAACACAGTGAACAGACATACCCGGAGGTTGGTATTTCCTTAAAATACGTTAACACTACAGGGAATGCAACTATGAGTTAAAATAATAATTCTAACACAAGAATGCATATGGAGAAAGCCTACGTAAATCTTTGCACACTGTTCTACACTGCTAGAGGGAAAGTGATTCATAGTTATCCTGTACGACAGCTGTAGTGTTCTTCCGGGAAAGGCAACTTCTCCCACTGTGAGCACTGTTCGATTTTCAGTTAACAGACAACACCTCCCCACTATTTCCTGAATATGTGAATAGACAAGATAATTTCACCGAGCTCGTGTTATATAGTAGAGTTATTTTCAGTTATTGAATGCGTACTTATTTGCTGTTGTTAAGTGAGCTATTATGAAAAAAACGCAACAGGCGGAGCTGTTAGCTGTCTACCACACTGATGAGTCTGTCGTGAGTGTGAGGTGCTGTCAGCATGTATTCAACAATGTTGATGTCATTCTCTCCACTACCACTGTCTGGAATACTCTTCACAGCAGAGGGTATCCAAAGCATCACCCCAGCCTCACCTCTCCTTACACTTAAAGACACCCAGAGGCTTAAACTGCATTCCTCTGCAACAGAAGTAGATTACTTAGGTGTTACATAACTTCAGATGCTTCAACATAAGTCAAGCAATGCATTACAGCAGATTATTGTTCTAGACGTGAACATGGTCAGTCTCGTTCCATCAGATATACTCATACACATCTTGGAGGATATACTGTGGATGTGTGGTAAATGGCTTCACGCAGTGCAGCCAACTCTGAGTGCCACCAATTCTTCAACTGATTTTTTTTTTTTTTTTGCTACGTCCATTACCGTAATTAATGGCGAGAGAAGTGCAATAACTTTCTGATCATTCACTAATTCACCACCAAGTGACTGCAACACATTTAAATGGCTTTCCAATGTGCCGTCAACGATAGACAGCAGAAAGGTGTCATATTTACAAATTCACTCCCTTTCCCTCCAACAGTGCATAGGTCCCTGGCAACGTCACACTTACAAATTAAGCACATCTCAGCCATTGTTTACAGGAACGTATTTACATAAAAGATCGCTAATGCTGGGGAATTAGAGTCTGTAAACTGAAAATCGAGCAGCACTCCTTTTCAGGGAGAACATGACTGTGAATCAATTTCCCCTCTAGCAATTTAGGAGAGTGTGCAGAGATTTACGCAGATAATGTCCGTATGCGTTACTTACTTTAGTATTATTAATAACTCATATCTGCGTTCCATGTAGTGTTAACGGAACACAATCCAGCGACCTACCTCCGCTCACACTCTGCCCCACATACACCCCCATTCACCCTGTTACTTAATATTTGTTGTTGTTGTTGTTGTTGTTGTTGTTGTTGTTGTGGTGGTGGTCTTCAGTCCAGAGACTGGTTTGATGCAGCTCTCCATGCTACTCTATCCTGTGCAAGCTTCTTCATCTCCCAGTACCTACTGCAACCTACATCCTTCTGAATCTGTTTAGTGTGTTCATCTCTTGGTCTCCCTCTACGATTTTTACCCTCCGTGCTGCCCTCCAGTACTAAATTGGTGATCCCTTGATGCCTCAGAATATGTCCTGCCAACCGATCCCTCCTTGTAGTCAAGTTGTGCCACAAATTTCTCTTCTCCCAAATTCTATTTATTACCTCCTCATTATTTATGTGACCTACCCATCTAACCGTGAGCATTATTCTGTAGCACCACATTTCATCTACATCTACATGACTACTCTGCAATTCACATTTACGTGCTTGGCAGAGGGTTCATCGAACCACAATCATACTATCTCTCTACTATTCCACTCCCGAACAGCGAGCGGGAAAAACGAACACCTAAACCTTTCTGTTCGAGCTCTGATTTCTCTTATTTTATTTTGATGATCATTCCTACCTATGTAGGTTGGGCTCAACAAAATATTTTCGCATTCGGAAGAGAAAGTTGGTGACTGAAATTTCGTAAAAAGCTCTCGCCGCGACGAAAAACGTCTATGCTGTAATGACTTCCATCCCAACTCGTGTATCATATCTGCCACACTCTCTCCTCTATAACGCGATAATACAAAATGAGCTGCCCTTCTTTGCACCCTCTCGATGTCCTCCGCCAATCCCACCTGGTAAGGATCCCACACCGCGCAGCAATATTCTAACAGAGGACGAACGAGTGTAGTGTAAGCTGTCTCTTTAGTGGACTTGTTGCATCTTCTAAGTGTCCTGCCAATGAAACGCAACCTTTGGCTCGCCTTCCCGACAATATTATCTATGTGGTCCTTCCAACTGAAGTTGTTCGTAATTTTAACACCCAGGTACTTAGTTGAATTGACAGCCTTGAGAATTGTACTATTTATCGAGTAATCGAATTCCAACGGATTTCTTTTGGAACTCATGTGGATCATCTCACACTTTTCGTTATTTAGCGTCAACTGCCACCTGACACACCATACAGCAATCTTTTCTAAATCGCTTTGCAGCTGATACTGGTCTTCGGACGACCTTACTAGACGGTAAATTACAGCATCATCTGCGAACAACCTAAGAGAACTGCTCAGATTGTCACCCAGGTCATTTATATAGATCAGGAACAGTAGAGGTCCCAGGACGCTTCCCTGGGGAACACCTGATATCACTTCAGTTTTACTCGATGATTTGCCGTCTATTACTACGAACTGCGACCTTCCTGACAGGAAATCACGAATCCAGTCGCACAACTGAGAAGATACCCCATAGCTCCGCAGCTTGATTAGAAGTCGTTTGTGAGGAACGGTGTCAAAAGCTTTCCGGAAATCTAGAAATACGGAATCAACTTGAGATCCCCTGTCGATAGCGGCCATTACTTCGTGCGAATAAAGAGCTAGCTGCGTTGCACAAGAGCGATGTTTTCTGAAGCCATGCTGATTACGTGTCAATAGATCGTTCCCTTCGAGGTGATTCATAATGTTTGAATACAGTATATGCTCCAAAACCCTACTGCAAACCGACGTCAATGATATAGGTCTGTAGTTAAATGGATTACTCCTACTACCCTTCTTGAACACTGGTGCGACCTGCGCAATTTTCCAATCTGTAGGTACAGATCTATCGGTGAGCGAGCGGTTGTATATGAGTGCTAAGTAGGGAGCTATAGTATCAGCGTAATCTGAAAGGAACCTAATCGGTATACAATCTGGACCTGAAGACTTGCCCGTATCAAGCGATTTGAGTTGCTTCGCAACCCCTAAGGTATCTACTTCTAAGAAACTCATGCTAGCAGATGTTCGTGTTTCAAATTCTGGAATATTCCATTCGTCTTCCCTGGTGAAGGAATTTCGGAAAACTGCGTTCAGTAACTCCGCTTTAGCGGCACAGTCGTCGTTTCGAAGGCTTATATTCTCTTTGTGTCTAAACCATTTATCGTCCACGTTTCACTTCCATACATGGCTACACTCCATACAAATACTTTCAGAAACGACTTCCTGACACTTAAATCTATACTCGATGTTAACAAATTTCTCTTCTTCAGAAATGGTTTCCTTGCCATTGCCATTCTACATTTTATATCCAGAAAAAATGAATAGGACCTTTTTTGTTGGAAATTTTATGCAGTTTAATTTTATACTGGGCAACATTATCGCTAGGAGCCATAGTTTTCCAGTTGTTAGAGTTATTCGCTATATGCAGTGCACTGAATGGGTCTTGAAACCAAGTGATCGTTGCGATTTAACGCACAAGACACAACTGAGTGAAAGTTATTCCAGGACTCGCCGCATAAGGAGCGCAGAATAGACTTCTTATATTTGTCAAAGATTGTCTTTTGTCTCTAATTACCCCGTCATAGACGGAACGTTCAGCCCCACTTTCTCTTCTGCCCTTCCTTTCTTCTGTCCTTCATTGCTTGCCCTCTTCCACTTAGAGACAACCTCTCACCTCCCTAATTTTACATACTAAAATACAGAATTTTGTTGCCATTTACAGTAGATGAATAGCTGAATACGATATCTATTTCGAAATTGTGAAAAAAAGCAAGTCCAGTAACACAAACATGATTATTAAACGGTTGAAAGTAAAGTTTAGAACGGGTGGTAACTTGTAAGTACTTGTAATATTAAAAAAAAAAACCTGAAGAACATTACTTCGCTGTAAGTACGAATTAGTTCTTCTTTGGGTATATATAGCTTTGAAATGACGAATTAAAGGGAACACACAATCGTCAATTTTAACTGCGTATTGGGTTGTTTGAAAGGCGTTCCATATAGATGAGTGTGCGGGCGTTATCTTTATTAGCGGTTGACGTCCTGTGGACGGCGAGGTCGTTATACTGTTAAAACTGGGCGTCGTGTCGTGTGTGGCCGGTGAGGGTTACGGTTGCCAACGACGTGTCCGTTGGCGCGCCCACGCGCATCGTCTGCCGCTTCCGCCTTAGGTATTGGCCACAGCCTAGCCACAAGCTGCCAGGGGAAGGCCTACTACTCTTTCACTAAGTTCTACGTGTTGCTTTGTACGCAGAAGGAAATCTAATTGGTTCATTAATCGTAACATTTGGCATTCTGATCGTTGTACAAGGCATCAAAAATGTCTACATATTTACTGCTCTTTGCCGCGAGAGGGCTCCGAATTGTAGCGTGTACAGGGCGGTGTGTAACGTAGCTACGTCGGTGCGTGAGAAATTGCGTGGTGTAATGGAGTTTCGAATTCTAAGAGTTCGTCCACACATGGAACACCATCTCCTTAAGCATGAAAATGCCAGACCACACACGAACGCTGCGACATCTGCAACAATCCGACGCCTCGGGTTCACTGTCATCGATCATCCTCCATATAGTCCTGACTTCGTCCCACCAGATTTTCATCTGTTTCCATACCTTGTAGAACATCTCCGAGGATTTCATTTTGGCCGGCCAGGGTAGCCGAGCGGTTCTAGGCGCTACAGTCGCAGGTTCGAATCCTGCCTCGGGCATGGATGTGTGTGATGTCCTTAGGTTAGTTAGGTTTAAGTAGTTCTAAGTTCTAGGGGACTGATGACCTCAGAAGTTAAGTCCCATAGTGTTCAGAGCCATTTGAACCATTTTTTTTAACTTCATTTTGATAATAACGAGGCGGTGCTAGCAGAGGCGAAGTCGTGGCTCCGTCAACCAAGTCAAACATTCTATAGTGGCGGTATCTACAAACTGATCTCTCGTTGGGAGAAATTTGTTCGTTGCCTGGATGACTATGTTGAGAGATACTGCACGTAGACGTAAAGAATAAAGATGTAGAATTTAATAACGTTTGTTTTAGGTGAAAAGCTTTCTGAGTTTTCACATAAAAAATTGGAGACATTACTTTAAAACATGCCGTCATGCCATTGTTTCAATAGACTTTCCGCCCTATGTCAACTGCCACATCGAGTTAGACCGTTCACTATGAGTCCAGTAGCCGTCTGACTGTTGTTCCTGTATACGTTCTGTTCCCGTCACCACAGCCCAGATAGCTTTGCACTGTGGTCAGGTTCATGACATTCAAGAAAAATTGGAAGTCGTTTAGACAGGCTGATTTTTGAAGGTGCCACATATTCGTATTTGCGGTGACGCTTTATGTTAGCACTTGATTTGGCTCTTGTGCAGAGTAACACTTCACTAGGGAATTCACGGCGTGGCGAGAACGTCAGATAAGTTTTCATATGGATAACATGGATGTGCATCACCTTATACAGAAATAGTGTGTGTATTTATGTCAGTGAACATAAACTCTGGAGAAATATTTCTCCCCCGTCAGGAATTTGTGGTCCGTGCTGTACATTAATCTATGTTAGATAGGTAACTGAGATTGGATTATGTCGCATAGAAAGTTCCAACTGCGCGTTGAGTGAGTAAAACTTTTAGCTGATGGCTTAAGTAAATATCTTTGTTAAGCCAAAGGTTATAATACAGGGTGTCTCAGCTATCTTGTCCACCCAAAATATCTCTGGAATAATAACAGCTATTGGAAAACGACTTTCACCGGTATCAATGTACGGCTGGGGTCCATGTATGTACATATTTGGAAACATTCTAAAACGAAAGCATATGTGTTTTTTAACACAAACATATGTTTTTTAAATGTACCTCCTATATTTTTTCTTCAGCAATCCATAGCATGACAAATCACATCCACAATGGCGTTGATTGCATCGCAATATTCCCATTACATCCCGAGATATTGAGACGCGAAGTTCACGCTTGAAACACCCGACATGCGCTGCTAGCGCACGTCCTGAGGCTCAGGCGTGAACCCCATGCTGCCCGTAATCGCAGCAAGATGGCAGCAGAACGTATTATTCGTTTCGGACCTCTTGATAGGTATGGAAGTGTGATTACGCATGTCAATCACATCGCGATTACGGGCAGCATGGGGTTCACGCCTGAGCCTCAAATTTCAATACTAAATGTCTTCTGTTTCCCCCAGTCTCGGCTCCTTGCCTTCCACGTATTATCTGTGGGTGTTGTCGACTATAGTTGCGCCTTTTTCTGAGACAAGAAGACTGCAAGATTAAAACTATCAAAATACTCTTACTACAGTTATTATTAAAACCTGCTTTCCTCTAAAAACATGGTTCGTGGTACGTCTTCAGCTGGTTCGACATTACGCATGGCATGATCTGGTGTGCCCATTTTGCCGTAGTTACTTCCCCTTCTACTAATTCTGTTGAAGTGTTTATGATATGCCACGTTTTCGGAGAGGTGTTGTAGACTAGTACATATTTATCTAGAAGTGTGTTAACTGAAGCACCCCGTTCGCGCGAGGAGGAATGTGGGAAGTTTTCTTTCCGGTACGAGAGCAAGTCCGCCTCTGATACAATTGCACAAATGTTAATTTTCTTATTTCTATTAGATTCATTGGTGGTTCTCCGAGACACGATGATGATGATGATTGGTTTGTGGGGCACTCAACTGCGCGGTCATCAGCCCCCGTACAAAGTCCCAATTTTTTTACAGTCTAATTTTTTAGACAGTCTAATCTAACCACTGTCACGGATGATGATGATGATGATGATGATGATGATTAGGACAACACAAATACCCAGTCCCCAAGCAAAGAAAGTCCCCAACCCGGCCGAGAATCGAACCTGGGACCCCATGATCCAGAGGCAGCAACACTAACCACTAGACCACTAGCTGCGGACCTTCTCCGAGGGAGAAATTTATATGATTTGCGATCAAATTTATGCTTACCTTCGCGTCGTGTCTTTTGTGGATGGTGGTACTCACGCCTGATGTAAAAGTTCCTCGACAGACTGAAACACTGCTCATGTGTTCCCATTATAATCGTACCGGCGAGTGAGATGACTTACTACGGAGCATTCGCAACGAAGTGGAACCGTGGTACGGCACAAAAAACCTCACTGCTCTGTAACAGAGATAGTACTCCAAACAAATTATTTATTAATTTCATTCGCGGATTTTCATTAGCGTATACAGTCATTTAGAGGACGAATCGTGTCAAGGTTTCCTTACGAAATACATTCATTTTCTTTTGAAGTATACGCTACTCAGTTATATTATCGCTGAACCGTAGATACCGTGAATAGAAAGAGTTAAATGTGCTCCAAAGACAGAGCTGAATGTTGGGCCGTTGTGTCCACTTGGCAGTCGAACTCTCCCTTGACCTTAGCTATGACTTATTTATTCGAGCATCGTATTCTGAGGCTAGCGTAAAAGTTACGACGCGGGATGACTGCAGTATTTGAAACTTTGACGGGCAGTGGGGGGTTGATGTTCCACGTGGGGACGCCAGCCCCGAGGAACGCTGCTGCGCTCCGACCCCAGCCACTGGCCTGTGCTGTTACCGGCCTAAAAAGATAAAGTGTTTCCCTCAAGGGTACTGTACTACTTCAGTTTTTAGAGCAAACGGGTCAAACTGCGTTTGCGGCATCTTCACTACTTGCTTATGGAAGACAAACTGGAGAGTGACAAAACACCACTGAGTGCAGTATATGGACATGTCGAATAACTGGGAGTGATCGAAAAAATTCAGTAGGCTGCTGTTGTCGACAGTAAGGAAAGTCCTATAGCTATTGCTATATTGCCCTCTTTTTAACAATTGAAAAGAAACATCCAGTTTACAAAGTACACTATGTCATCGATTGCGTTTACCAAATCGTAAACTCAGCTGAGCGGCTAGACGGTTTCATCCGAAATTTACGAAAGACTGTATGTAGACTGCTGTGCAAATTTCAAGGACGAGCAAGTGGAAGTAATATAACTCGTTAAATACTCGGTGACAGTGAATCGGAGAGCGGGAGCATGTCGCACAGATATCTCCCATTCATGCGCAGAAAGCTGGATGTCACATGGCGTCTGGTCAGCGTAACTGGCCCTGCGACACGAGGCAGTTGAAGGAACGGGGTAGACAGTGGCAAGATGAAGTCAACACCTGCACTGCGCGATAACATTGGTGATATTATCACCAAAGAAGACGAAGTAAATATTCCAGAATTCGAATCAAAAACAACTGCCAACGTAAGTAACTCAGAAGAAGATGTCCTTGGTGTAGCGAAGCAGCTTAAAATACGAGGGGCAAGGCTTCCGGTCCAGATTGCATACCAGTCATGTTCGTTTCAGAGTATGCTGATACGATAGCTACATACCTAGCAATCATACACAACCGTTCTCTCGTAAAAAGATCCGTAACCTGGATTGGAAATTTGCACAAGTCAGACCAATATCTAAGAAAAGAAACATGAGTAATCCGCTGAATTACAGACCCATTCGCTAAGTCGATTTACAGTATGATTTTGGAACATGTACTGTGTCCGAACATTATGAATTACTTCGAAGAAAACGATTTATCGACAAATAGTCATCACGGATTCAGACAATATCGTTCTTGTGAAACACAACTGGCTCTTTATTTTCGCGAAGTAATGAGTGTTATCGACAAGGGATCTCAGTGTTTCCATATTTTTAGATTTCCAGAAGGATTTAGACACCGTTCTTCTCAAGCGACTTCTACTTACATTGCTTGCGTATGGAGTATCGTCTCAGTTGTGTGACTGGATACGTGTTTTCCTGTCTGAAAGGACACAGTTCGTAATAAATGACAGAACCCCATCGTGTAAAACAGAAGTAATATCTGGCGTTCGACAAGAAAGTGTTACAGTCCCTCTGTCGTTCCTGATCTACATAAATTATTTAGAAGACAATCTCAGCAGTCCTCTTAGATTATTTGCAGGTGATGCTGTCATTTTCCGTCATGCCATCAGATGTTTAAAACGAATTGCAAAATGATTTGGACAAGGTATCTGTACGGCGGAAAAAGTGACAATTGACTCTAAATCGTGAAAAGTGTGAAGTCATCCATATGACACTGAAAAGAATCCTCTAAATTTCTGTTACACAATCAGTCACACAAATCTAAAGGCTGTAAACTCAAGTAAAATCTAAGGGGTTACAATTACGGCAACTTAAATTGTAACGATCACGTAGATAATGTTGTGGGGAAAGCAAACTAAATTTTTATTTATTTAGCGCAAGGATAATACAGACATATAATGAAATTAAATTATATATATATATATATATATATATATATATATATTACATATTGACACACAAGAAACTTAAGTTTTTCTTTACAACTGAATATCGAGTCCTTCAATTCAGCGCACTGCATCTGGAGTTGCTAGCAGGAAGTCCTCTTCGGCGCCATAATAGGCTCGAATCCTGCATTCACTGACAATGTGGTGAGCAGTCTGGTATGGAGCCCCGCAGTCACAGGCTGGATCAGGCAGCTTCTTCCACTTAAGAGAGCATCCCTGCATCGGCCATGGCCGGTACGGATTCTGTTGAGAGCAGTCCAGGTCTTTTGTGGTAGGTCGAATCCACTTGGAAGTTTAGCACCTGAGAAGATGGTATGCAGGTGCACTTCTGTCACTGCTTCCCACCGACCTTTCCATTCTTCAAGAGGTTTGAAATCCTTAGCAACCATGTCAGGAGCATCGCACAGAGTTGGATTGCGTGATTTCAGTCTCTTACGATTTAAAAGAGGCAGGTCGCTATGCATGGGTAGGCTAGAATTCCTGGAGATCTTGTGGATTTCTCTCATAAGGGCAGTACATCTGCGTAGATCAGGAGGCATTATACCGGTTAACAGTGGAAGCCAATAAACTGGAGTAGATCTGATTGCGCCAGGCAGAATTCTTCGTCATAATTGGAACCCAAAATATCTTTGTGTCATCCTGGATCGTACACTATGCTTCAAACGACACCTTCTTAAGTTAGCTCAAAAGTTGAGGACCCGAAACAACATCCTCCATAAGCTATGTGGAACTACCTGGGGATCTTCAGCAACCACCCTGCGATCTTCAGCTCTCGGCTTGGTGTACTCAAGTGCTGAGTATTGTGCACCTGTTTGGATGAACAGTCATCATACAAGGGTTGTTGATACCCAGCTGAGTACGACAATGCGCATAATAATAGAAAACTGAAAACTGTTTTACTGGCAGAACACTTAGAAAATATAATAGGTCTACAAAAGAGTGCGTACACTACGCTTGTCCACCCTCTTCTGGAGTATTGCTTGCGGTGTGGGATTCGCTCGAGATGGGACTGATGGATGACTTTGAAAAAGTTCAAAGAAGGGCAGCTTGTTTTGTATTATCGCGAAATAAGGGAGAAAGTGCTACGGATATGATACGCTAATTGGGGTGGCAGTCATTAAAACAATGGCGTTTTTCGCCGCGGCTGCACCTTCTCATGAAATTTCAATCTCCAACTTTCTCCTCAGTGTGTAAAATATTTTTTTGACGCCCACCTACAGAGGGATAAGTAATCATCATAATATCAAAATAAGAGAAATCAGAGCTCGCTCGGAAAGATTTAAGTGTTCGTTTTTTCCCGCTGGAACGGTAGAGAAGTTGCTTAAGGATGGTTAAAAAAATGGTTCAAATGGCTCTGAGCACTATGGGACTTAACTTCTAAGGTCATCAGTCCCCTAGAACTTAGAACTACTTAAACCTAACTAACCTAAGGACTCCACACACATCCATGCCCGAGGCAGGATTCGAACCTGCGGTCGTAGCGGTCGCGCGGTTCCAGACTGTAGCGCCTAGAACCGCTCGGTCACCCCGGCCGGCAAGGATGGTTCGATAAATCCTGTGCCACGCACTTAATTGTGGATTGCAGAGTAATGATATAGATGCCAATCAGCGAGCAGTTGCGATGCATTGTAGTGGTGTTCTTCATTACAAAATGGTCTGGGCACAATATCTGTATGACTTCATAAGGGCAAGAACCGTCAGGAAACTCGGAGGAGGACGAAATGTGATGAGTGTAGCCCAGGAGTTCTGGTACTGCACATAGCATTGTTGCGCGTTCGTCTGGAGCTTTCCGAACGAAACACAGGCAGGACTGCCCGAAGAAGTGGTGGTCGACCACGGCCAGATACAGCAGCAGAAGACTCCTACATTGTGCAAAAGCCAAGAACGACAAACAGTGGGTGCAGCTTAACAGCACTACTAGGCACGTAATCCCGGCGGCTTCGTGGTGGTGGTGGTCACTTTGGCTGACGACCAGCACGTTGCGTTGACACCCCGTCATCGGCGGCACCGTTTGCTCGGGTGCTGCTTGGGACTGGACCAGCGAGGTGTGGGGTCGCGTGCTCTTCTCGGATCAGAGCGGATTCACTCCTAGTGATGATTCTGGACGAACCCTCATACGGCGAGAGATGGAGGTGGCTAGCACACTGGATTCGCGTTCGGGAGGACAACGGTTCAAACCGCGCGTCCAGCCACCCTGATTTAGGTTTTCCGTGATTTCCCTAAGTCGCTTCAGGCAAATGCCGGGATGGTTCCTTTGAAAGGGCACGGCCGATTTCCTTCCCTGTCCCTTTCTCCTCCGATGGGACCAATGACCTCGCTGTTTGCTCCCCTCCCACAAATCAACAAACCAACCGGGAACATCGTCATTGACCGTTTTGGTGGCCCAGGTGTTACGCTATGGGAAAGCATAATGTTACGCGGGCGTACTGACGTCCAAAACTTGGAACACGGTACACTTGCTAATCAACCTTATTGTGCCGCTGTACTCCTTCACCATGTACGTCATTTCAGGGGTGCATTCGGCCCTGACTCCATTTTTGTGGATGACGATGCGCGACTGCATTTAAAAGACCAGTTAGAGAAGCTTTCGAAACGAGACGATATTCGGTGAATGGACTGGCTTTCCCATTCCTCCGACTTAAATCCCATCGAGCACGTGTGGCGTGCGATGGAGAGACGTATTGCAGCAACGACCACCCAGCACTCGTCAGCCGCGCTGGATGGAGGAATTGATAGCTCTACCACAAGAACTCCTTTTGACCAGCTTGGGAGCATGTTGCAGACCATGCACTGCTGTCCCTGCTGATTACACACCCTACTAAGAACCATTTCCTGCGTTTTTTAATGTTCAGAGGACCACCGCAAATCGCGGCGATTTCAGTGTCATTATTGACGAATGAAAATGTCATTTATGTTCGTCTCATTGCCTGTTCCTTTCAGTTACCGTGTATTCTATAATGTAGCATTTCTTTCTATGTGTGGTCCAAGTTTCATCCAGTTACATTACTTGGCAGCGACACGTCGGCGGAAGTTATTTTCGTCCTCAAGCTTTGCACATTAATGTATTTTTCTTCACTTGCCGTCTCATGACGAAAGATTATCATTTCATGTATCATCTCATCTCAAAGAATCTTGGTGAAATGAATGACTGTGTTGTCGTTATCCATGAATTATCACGAATAGTAGTAGTAGTAGTAGTAGTAGTAGTAGTGAATGAGTGAGAGTAATAAACCACATATATCTTCATTGCTTTTGTGTTAAGGCATAAAACAGCTTTATCCTTAGCTGACTGTTCGTTTCTCATCGTTTGTGACGCTTTAAAGCTGTGTTTCAACTTTTCACGAAAGCATCATGACACGCTGCAGTCTCTCTATGGAGACACAGGTTTATGCGACTGATTCGCGAGGTGTGCCACACGCTTGCACGTATATTCCAACGGTACTCAAACGGTATGAAAGTAAAATGGCTTTCTTCGAAGGAAGGTAGGAATGGTTCACATGCCAGTAGTCCAAAAAGATAATACACTGCAATGGCAAACACTATACATGAAAATGGTGTGGACTGTTACCTGATGTCTTCCCCCCCCCCCCCCCCCCCCTCTCCTCTCATCACTTTATAATTCATTTTGGCCACAGGAAATCGTGACGTACAGCCAACTGAGTAATGGAGGTAAAGTAAATCTAGTAAATCTATACTGTTGGTGCACAGTGCAGTTCAGTAGAGCGCGTGCTCTCTCTAATCGTGAACTGAATAATGCGACTGGTGTACAGTGTTCGATGTGACAGCATGCTAGGAATTTCGGTTGGAGGAGTTTTTGCTTATACCGTTTTTTTTTTTTCACGTCAGTTAAACCTGACTGTTAAAATCGCCCAAAATAACCAGTTTCTGATACAATCTAATTTCGGTTCTTCATTCCCATTATTTCCTGTAAGACTGAAAATATTAAATAGGCAAAAAGAAAACTTAGTCCATCCACTGTTCGCTGGTTGCCTCGAAAAGTGGTTGGACACTAAAAAAAAAGAAAAAAAAGTGTTCTCGTATTGATTCTAATGTTTTGAAACTCAACTCAAAAATTATGTTGTAGTCAGAGATCACAACACTGATTGCGCATTACAAGTAGTCATTGCTAAAGGGTTAAAACTAAGGGTGAAGAACTCTGGTTTTCATGTTAATTTGTCCGTTTCCAAGTGTTACAAGCGGATAAAGGCATATTAAGTGGATATAAATAGCAGATTAGCTACTTCTATTTATATTGTATATTATGAATTAACTGTTTATAACGTATTACTGTTACCACAGTTTCCTACGTCTTTTATTCTTTCATAGAAATGGCAGACAAATCTTTAATATGTTAATGCAAATGAAGCATTGTATCCCGTTGCTAAGTCACTTCCTAAACGTATTTCCAGACTAAGGTTGAGGCCATTCTGCAGTACAGCGAATGTCCCGTAACGACAGCGAAGGTACCGTATAAGATTATTGAAAAACGAATGATTTTAGCACTTCTGCTATGGCTGATTGATATTTTGGTTTTTTACTCAGTTATTAAAAAAATAAAAAACACGTGTTATAACAGAGACCAATCAAATACCTAAAAATACCGGTTATTCCACACTAAAATCCGGTATCTCTTTTAACTGGTCGGTTTTTCCCATCCATACAACATGCATACTCTCAAAGTGTAAATGAGAGAAGAACCTAGAAAACCTAGGTGTTATTCTGCAACGCTGTATGGCGTGAAATGTACTACTCCGGTGTATGTGAGCATATGCCGCAAAATGGTGCAATGGACAGAAAGAAATAATTAGAATCAAAATTGTGGGGAATGTTTTTAATTAGATATCGAATACTGTAATTCAAGAAATGCATAATTTTCAAATCATGAGCTAAAATCTAGTTTTTAACATTTTTTAAACTTTCTGTATTTATGGGGAAAAATGTAGAAGCCAAATATGAAATCTTAATTAGCACCACAAAAACATAAGTTTTTCAGTGCTTCGAATTCAGTGCTTCTCTTTTGTCAGAACAAATGGCACACAGTATTGACTCAGTGGCTACAATACCTTCCAAATATTCAGCATGCTTCCTGGTTTTATGTTGAAATACCAAATTTTTGTGTGTCCATTTTGCCAGTTTGTGTTCGCCCAGAAAGACTACTAAAAGTTGTAATTTTAGAAGCTATGATAATTAGGTCAGTGTAATAGTTATATCGTTTGGTTATTGTGAAATAATGTGTATTGATTTCTCTTTGACCTCTCTCTTTGTTAGCGACGGGTTGGCCGTTTGAGGCATCTCTCTTCGCGCGGTTTGACCTTGACTGTCTACAGGAGGATGATAGGAGTCTCATAATATGGCGGTTGCCCCATCTGTCTTAGATAAGAACTGTTTTCTGTGTTACATCTTACGTGTGCAAGACGGTCGGGGGGGTAGCTGCCTTGCGTTCATTAAAATGGATTTAAAACGACACATACAGGTAAAAGACAGACCATCGGCGATTTATCCAGCCAGCGTATTAATTTTTGTCAGTCAGTGCGCAACGTTATTTTTAAAAGTCGTGATCATACATCTCGAGGGATAGATTTGGGATTCAACTAAGAAACAAACTCTCAGTTTGGCAATAGGCTGCTTACGCTTTTCTGAATGTGGAGGCAGTTGTTTCTCTTGTAAGTTATGTCGTTTGTCCAATAAATATCTATACCTTTGAAACGTTATTTCAAAACTGGAAGGAGGCGCCTGAACGAGAGTGAAGGGGAATGAATTGACAGACTATAAGTTCCATGAATATATTGGCAGTTGAACATTTTTGCTTGTCAGGTTTCGAATACGGACTTCCTAAACCATAGGTGGGAAAATCAGTATGAATAAAGGCTGGAGGCGTGCTCAGATACCCTTAAGGTTAAGCCGACTATCTAAGTGTCCCACTCTGGCACATCATACTCATTACTTTACACTGATAATTCATGTCTTTGCTCCTTCAATGATTTCATCTTCATCGATCCATTCATTTTGTTTCAGTGCATTTAATTCCTATCACAGTATAACTTCACTTTGTAGAGGGAGAAGTCCCAAGAATCTGAAGATTAATGTATACGGGGGCGATTTATAAACTTGTCGGATAAATAACTGTATCTGTTTTGGAGCACAATTGTGTGGTGAGCTGCTAGTTATCTGTAAAATTAACTGACAGTTTTCAACTCAAAATGCTGGATCAGTTTTGCCGTGTTGCAGCTGTCGGTAATAAAGCTATATGCCAATTACTTTGTGTAGGTAGTCTTGCCAGATGCATGTTACGTATCTTTTAGAGCGCCGCTTTCTTAGAATCCAAGCAAACCATTTGTTTGGAGTATCCCTATAACAACAATTCTAACAGTTTTTTCTCTCACGTTTTGCCATGATACCCATATCGCCTAACTGTTTTCATTTTCACCGCTGCTGTGTTACTTATCATTGGCGCTACACCCAGTTACATAACTTCGACATATGACACGGACCAGTACCATCTTCGTATCGTACCTAAATTTCAATTTGAAACCGAACGAGATGGCCCAGTGATAAATGAATGTGTGTGACATTGTCGGCTGGGATATCGCAGCGGGCGTCAGCCACGTAAGACGCAAAGTCGTACTGTATTCGCACCTATTGGCCAGCTTTCACTAGCGAATCATGAGTTAATGCTTGTGTGTTTATTACAGTTACAGGTGATTGTAACGAGTCCGGGTAGTGGTAGTAATAGTAGTGGTGGTGGTGGCGACGACGACGAAAATGATTATGATTACGTTGAAAGAAAAGGAACAGAATGAAACTTTGTTGCGGCACATACCCTACGCCTGTGGAATAGCGCCAAAAGAACCGCTGAGCGTAACTTAACAGCCTAACGAAAGGATCACCGCTATATGAGTGTCAGATCCCTCACGCTTTGACGCTCCACGCAAAGGTTTGGAATTTAACCAAGACCATTGCCGTATAATTTTGTGATCAGGATCGTTTAGCCACCACACCTCCCGTAGCAGACAAAATATTGACGGTGTAAATTTCTGCTACCACGAGTGTAAGCTGAGCTCATGTGGCAGGTGTTGGCTGTGATTAAAATATTGGACTAGTTTTAAGCAGGAGCAGTGTTCCACGTGCCGTCATGCCATGCTGATTTAGGTTTTCCGTGGTTTCCGTAAACCAAATCGGAGGAATACCACAATCGTTCCTTAAGTAAAATGGCGATCAGTTTCCTTCCCAGTCCTCGTGCAATTGAACTATTCCTAGTGACTTCTACCGTTATATCTAAAACTGTGTTCCACGAATCACTGTAAAATATATGGCTGGTCGGACATTTAATTGTACCATATATTACTGTTTCTTCCCATTTCTTTGTCAGATTCGATAAACTGGAGAAAAATTAAAGTTTATATCCCTTTGTGAGCGCTGTTCTTTGTCTAATTTCATCTCTATGCTTTCTCCAGAGTGACGCATTCGAGATTTCGTCCAGATAATTGGTTCCTTGAAATTCATTGCTAGTTTCTGGGGTTCTTTGTTAGCGTGTCTACAGATTTTTCAGCAATTCTTGGACAGTTGCTTCCCAATCAAAAAGGCACTGCCCTTCTTCATATTCGATTGTCTCTTGTTAATCCGGCTTGATACGAATCTCGCGCACTGGAGCAGTAAAATTGAGAAAGAGTAGGGATTTGCGTCTTGTCGACATGACGAGCTCCGATTGGACAATGGAGAGAGAAATCGATCTTGTCTTTTCATTGAAGCCCCTATAATTTGCTAAAACGATCTGGGCAAACCAACTGGAAACCTACATCTCGATCACTGGACTGGAATTTGAACCTTCGTCCTCCTGAAAGGGAGTTAAAATTCACCAGCAAGTTCTCTTGAACGTTTTTTCCACTATAAACTGTAATTGCATTGTAAGGTACATCTTTTTACGAGACCGAGCAGATGGCGCAGTGTTTAGCACTCGCATTCGGGACGACAGTTCAAATCCCCGGCCGGCAATCCACATTTAGGTTCTCCGTGATTTCCATAAATCACTCCAGGCAAATGCCGAGATGGTTCTTTTGAAAGGGCACGGCCAATGTCCTCTCCCACCCGTGAAACAATCCGAGCTTGTGCTCTGGCTCAAATGACCTCGTTGTCGATTCCTTCCTTTCTTAGAGAAGCTGTAGTTTCCAGGTGTCATACCTACATGCTAACGGTATCGTTAAACTGTCGAAACAAGACATGAAATTCAAGCACATGTCTCAGCAACCATAGCAGTGATCTGAGAAGGGTGACGTAACAGAAACGTCCGCTGTGGCACTACAAAATTTTATAGAAAACTGCTACATTCACTGGACTTGGATGTGAATCGATGTTCTTTTACTGAAGTTTGGCAACGGTTTTCATGATGAAGTGGAGACAAAAAAAAAAAAAGCATCGGAAGGGAGGTGTGGTGTATGCAGAAGAAAGTGTCAGGGCCATGTGCATAAGACTACTTGTGTTCCAGAATAAAAGAAATCTTCCTCGCGAATAAAAGCTCAGTGCAGGCTGTTTTGTGGGATGTGAGCTGCGTATCAGCGGCAGCTGGCTGGAAGCGCTTTGTGCACAGCTCAGGCCGCCTCTTTTTGTCGCGCAGCGCTGTTTATTTGGATGTGTAGCTCTTATCCCAGCAGTGAGGAATCGTAAATATTTGCCTAGATATTTTCCGAGAAGCTGGCTCCGCGGAGAGCTCGCGCTGTTTTTAGACCATAAATGCGTCCTCGTGAATTATTGTCAGAATGGTTTTAGGAAATTAAAAGACGTGATCCGCGTCGTGCTACATTTTCACATCGCATTTCGCTTGGCAGGCAGGTTATCTTGCACACTCGAGCTTTCGAGTGGTGTAGAAATCACTGAACTTGGCGGCACTGTAAATTACGGGGATAGTGTGCATTTCGTTCTACGGTATTTTCATCTATTCTCCAGACTTACTTACTGCAGAAAAACGTAATGCTGAAGAGGGTACCGTGTATTTCATTTTCAGTAGCTCATCAAAATTACTGATAATATCCGCAAGTCACAAAAAATACATCACACTTATCTGTATTAAGATTTATATGCGGACTGAAACGACGAGGTCAGGATTCGAACCTGAGTTCCTGCTCACTAGGCAGGTACGACTAGATTCATTTTATTAAATCAATTATACCTGGGTTTCAGGCAGGACCCCCGTTTAGTTCGATGCTGAGGTGCTATTCCAATACAGTTGGGGAGGCTCTACAAAGCTTTAAGAGTTAGGGTGAATACCAAGTGGGCTGAAGCGTGAACAGGAATTTGGATTGAGGAGAGAGGGGTGCTAGGGCAGTCCGTGAAGCTGTGCAAAGCTACTGTGCCAGGATAGTATGTACATATCGTAGATGTTTAAGACTAGAAAATATCTCTGAAACAATTTGTATTAAGATGCTTGTGGAATAAATAGCCAGAGTGGCGAAACGCAGCAGCTTTTTATGACCGTGGAAAACAAGAGGCCGAGAAACGTATTATACAGGGAGTACATAAACTCCGGGAACACTATTAATTATTTATTGTACAAGAACTAAACATTGTACAGATGTCATACAGATTGCATTTTGAAGAGAGACTGTGAAAGTTTTTACAAACTTTCGATATGCGAACCCGACAGACGTCAATACGGTAATCGAATTCTTGCCATACCCGTCCCAGCTTGGCATCATCGACTCTGGCAATCGCTTCCCATATTCTCTCCCGGAGCTCTGTACATCACGTGGTAGAGGCGGTACATACACCAGATCTTTAATGTGTCCCCACAAAAAAGAGTAACACGGAGTGAGATCTGGTGTTTTTGTTGCACTCCAACACACAGGAAGCTTGCTTCATACCTGAACTCGCCATGTTTGCGACTAGCACTGACTATCGGTAAATTACCAAACTACGCTGTGGCGGTATATATGAAAAAAAAACTTCCAGGGTTTCTCTTCAAAACGACATGTGTATGATATCTGTAAAATGTTTGGTTCTTGTGCAATAAACAATAGAAAGTGTTCCCGGGCTTTATGTACACCCTGTATTGTACAAGACCTCTGTACTCAAGTCAGTAGTGTGATTATTACATGCTCAGTTCATTCTCGGAACGACTGATTTCATTTTACACTTAATCTGACCTACTTCAACCTTTCATACTCTATATACACAAATCCATGTCCAGATGAACTCTCGATATTCTTCAGCAGCTGTCAGTCGATTCAAGATTTACCGTTCTCTTCGTGACACCCAACTCGCTTCAAGGTTAATATTTCGTTTAGTAAACAAGTGTTTGAATTGGTAACTGTCAGGGTAAGAAATTTTTAATCTAGTGTGGAAACAGATAAACAAATGGTTAGCTCGGAAGCGTTGGCAAAGCTATATACATGTCATTTACATATCACCTACGAATGCAAATTAGAAATGGTTTTAATCTTTCCCCAAAGAAATCTATGCTGATAAGCGTGTTTTATTTCTGCTGTCCCTGATTACTCAGTAAATCCGCCAACCTGATCCCTATTTTTTAAGGACAGGCTGTGGTGGCCGCAAGCCATGACAAACGAGGGGTGATGAGGAATAGAACCTCGTAAAAATAGCTTTGGTGCGACTGAAAATATGTTGCCAGGACTTTTTGCCATATTTTCGGTGAGGACAGCAACTGCTTTTGAGACCAGTGGCACTAATCGACCACCAACAATGTAATGTAAGGGTTATCTGCAACGATAAGAACAGTAATGATGAAAATGAATAGGATGGAGCACATCTTATATCCATGAAGACATACCAACCAAATAATAGTGAAACAGAAGCCATGTATGGTAACATTTATGAACTCTTAAAATATTTTCAGAGGAATAAGAATTTAATCATAATGGGAGAATGGAATGAAGTTGTTTGTGAAGGTAGGGTACATAAAATCAAGGGAAGGTTGGGCTTTGGTAAGGGAAATGAGGGGGGAGGAAGGTCAATAGAATTTTATGCTGGACATGATTTAGTCGTTGCGAATATGCTTTTCGAAAAACCCCTGAAGGGGAAGTATACATGGAGAATGCCAAAGGAGCAAAGAAGATATCAGATTGACTGTATGTA
Source organism: Schistocerca gregaria (assembly GCF_023897955.1). Classification (NCBI taxonomy): domain Eukaryota; kingdom Metazoa; phylum Arthropoda; class Insecta; order Orthoptera; family Acrididae; genus Schistocerca; species Schistocerca gregaria. The sequence goes on along the minus strand of NC_064931.1, from coordinate 334,796,026 downwards.
GGTAAACTAAACTACAGGTATAAAGTTAAGTACTACAAGAGTTACCCAGATGCTGACATCTGTAGTGACTATAACCTAGTACTTATGGGAAAGCGAAAGAACCTAGAAAAGTTAGGACATCGACGATTTCAAGAAACCACAAATTAGGATGTCAGTCATAAACCAATACTTTTCCCGCTTTCCATTACCACCGTAATAAAATGAGAGAAATCAGAGCTCGCAAGAAAGATTTAGTTGTTCGTTTTTCCACGTGCTATTACAGACTAGAGCGCTGTAGAAATAGTCGGAAACTGGTTCTATGAAAACTCGCCAAACACTGAAGTGTGGATTGCAGAGTCATCATGTAGATGTAGAGGTAGACGTAGGGTAACATACTTACTGGACGCAAAATAATAAACGATCAATCAAAATAGCACAACTCAGTTAGCACAGTATTTAGAGATGCAATGGGTAACTGAATAATGGAAGCACAAAATAAGGTGTAAATATGGAAACTGTACTTGGGGGAGCAACTTTATAGTGTGCCATAAGAAATGAGGCCAATTAATAAATGGGAATATGGGCCAAGAAGGTGATAAGGGAGATGTAGTTCTTACTTTTGAAGAAAATTTCGAAAAAAGTTGTGTGAACTCAGAAGGAATAAATGCCAAGATATTGATTAAATACCAGCACAACACTTCCGAGAATAAGGCCAAAGAGTAGGGTAAGAACTATTCACGCTCGTGAATGAAGTTAGTGTAACTGGGGAAGTCGCTCAGATTTTGAAAAGAAAAAACACCGCCGGTTGTTCAGCTACGTAATCGGAAAGGGTTTCTTTCCCCGTGTGTACTGGTCCCTTTCCACAAAGTGTGTGGGAGTTTTAAGTGCGCCTATTTGAGTGTATGTGACATTCATAGGTGTGATGGCATGTCTGTGTTTGATGATGATGACAGAAAAGAGAGGATGAAACATGGTGTAGGCACATTGTCTGCTGTTTTCAAACAGTAGCACCAGCGGCACCACCGTACTCAACGACCCCATTCGACAGACCGATCACCATCGACAGTGTCACATGCCCTCACTTTAGTAGACGCTGCATAGAGTTCTAGAAGTTAATCCAGCACATTAACGCAAAGTCTAGCGATTAGGAACGCACTCCCACCGGCTGTCTTTCCCTTGGCGGCCAAATAAAGCTGGTAAAAATTATTCCCACCACCAGGATTCGAACTTCCGAGTCGAGCGCCATCACACAGCCGTGCGTTAGCGACCTCTGCTACGGAGCGTGTTTTTGAAAATAGCGTGTTTATCCGAAGAAAACGAGCGGTTGGATGTGAAAATTGTTGTATAGTCATTCTAGCAACAAAGAATACTCGCAAGAGCAATTTATCGAAAAAAGAAAGATAAAAATTGAAAGCAATTTCAGCGAGGATTAGTTTACCTTTAGAAGAAATAGTGGGAAATAGAAACATACTTAGCATTTGCATTTCTGGAGAAAGCTTTTGATAATGTTGAATGGCACGAAATATTTTATATGCTTCGGCAGTGTGGCACAAGACGTGTGCTAGATGTTAGCTAAAACAAAGATCAGAATAATTATTGTGTTATATGGGACGCAGAAATCAATAGGATAACTGGCACCTACCCCCATGAACTTTGCCGACGTGGAGTGGCGTGTTTATCTTAACGAAACAGATAGCCGTAGTGAAGGGGTTGACTGCGTTTGGTTCCTGAAGAGGGGAAGCAAAACCTTTTCAGCAGTTGCAGGGGCAGCAGTCTGGATGATTGACTGATCTGGCCTTGTAACATTAACCTGCATGACCTTGCTCTGCTGGTACTGCGAGCGGCTGAAAGGAAGGAGAAACTACAGCCATTATTTTTTTTTTCTGAGGGTACGCGGCTATACTGTATGGCATCGTCCTAGGTATAATATTCCGAAGGTTAAATAGTCCCACATTCGGATCACTACACGGGAACTGTAATCATCAGGAAAGACAAAACTGGCATTCTGTGGGTCGGAGCGTGGAATGTTAGGTCCATTAATCGGGTAGATAGATTAAACAATTCAAAATGGGAAATGGATACGTAGAAGTCTGATGGTGTGAGATTTAGAAAAGTCCTTCAGATTAGGTCACGACGGGGTTGTCAGCACAAAATCGAATACACTATCTGATCGGAAGCGTCCTAGCATTTTAGTGGGCATTGCTATGAGGTGTGTCCTGTCTTCGCCTTTACGACGGAATTCCGCATTAAACAGGTGTGTCGATATACTTTTCATCAGATAGCGTAAGGGTCATACAGAAGTAGGCCTAGTAATGAATAAGAAAATAATTCTGCGGGTAAGCTAGTACGAGCAGCGTAGTGAAAGAATTATCGTAGCCGAAGTCTACACGAAACGAACACCAGCCACAGAAGTACAAGTTTATATGGCCATTAACTCCGCGTATGACGAGAGTGGAAGAATGTATGGTGACATAAACAAAATTGTTCAAGTAGTTAGATGAAAATGTCATTGTGGTAGGTGACTGGATTTCGATAGTAGGGGAAAAAATGAAAACGTGGAGAACATGGACGGGGGGAAAGTAATGAAAGAAGAAACAGCATGGAAGAATTTAGCACATAACCTAATTTAATCATTGCTGATATTTGGTTTAAGAAGCTTGTATACGTGAGAAAGACCTGGGGATACGGGAAGGTTCCAAATTGATTTATAACGATAAGACAGAAATTTCGAAACGAGATTTTTAAAACTGTGTGACATTTTCAAGAGGAGACTCTGGCCATAATTTATTAGTTTCGAACTGTTGGTTAGAGCAGAAGAAACTGCGAAAAGATATGAATTTAAGGAAAATGGCCCCTAGATAAATCGAAAAAAAACCAGAGGTTTTTGAAAGTTCCAGATTGAGCATTTAGGCAACGATGGACTGAAATAGGGAACGGAATACCACAGATAACGCATGAGTAGCTTTAGAGATGAAGTAGTGATTAGATAGGTAAAAAGACAAGGCCAGTAGAAATCCTTGGGGAACAGAGTAGGCATTGATTTGAATTGACGAAAGGACCCAATATAAAAGTGCAGCATGTGAAGTAGTGAAAGGGAATACAGATGTCTTAAAAATGAGATTGACGGTAAATGGAAACTAGCTAAGCAGGAGAGGCTAAAGGACAAATACAAGGCTGTAAACACATACGTGACTAGGTAAGGATAGATGATGCCTATAGGAAAATTAGAGATACCTTTAGAGAGAAGAGAAGCAGCTGTGTGTATATCAGCACATCAGATGGCAAACCAGTACTAAACAGAGGACGAAAAGTTTGAAAGACGGAAGAAATAGAGGGCGAAGAAAACTTTACCACACTTGGAGGTCGGCATGCGATTCCTCATCGCGATTCAAGACAAATCTAACCAGACCAGATCGGCTGCATTTTGAAAACACATGTATTAAATCGAGGAGTTGGCAACACTGTTACATCGTGCAACGCATCAGACTGTACAGAGGAATTTGTATCACCCTGCACGACAGTACCAGCCGTCGTAGCTCACTGAGTAGACTGCTTGGACTTCAAACTCACATCTCCTTTGGAACTATGGTTCGAATCCCTCTCAGGTTCCTTTTTTTTATTTTTTAGACGCTCAGTCCCTAGTTCTAGTCGTTTATAAGCAGGACAGCATTTCGTCACATGACAGTTTCAGTCATTAAACTGCATGCACGTGTCGACTAACCGCGCAGTGCACAACAATAACTGGTCCTGTCACGTTCATGTAGGGATTACACAAACGATGAATACGTCGATATTCTTTTGGTGCTGGGTACATCCGATAACCAAGCTGCTGCTGCTACTGCTCGTACGTATGCAACATGATACCCTCAGACGCACCATCCCGATAAGATTGCATCGGAGACCGTATAATAAACATTGAGGTACTGAATCAAATTGGAGAGAAAAAATTAATGACGCAACTTGATTGAAAGGAGTGATCAGTTGATACTATGTATCGTGGGGCAACAAGGATCCGTCAATTTGCTAATGGAAGGAAGAGTGTGAGTGGATAGGGTGCGGAGGTTGTGAGTGGGTAGGGTGCGGGGGTAAATTGTAGAACTGAGCGTAGGCAAGAATACATTAAGTAGGTTTATATTCAGAGATGAAGAGTGCTGCATTGTATAGGCTAGCATATAGACCTCCCTCAAACCAGTCTTTGGACTGAAGACCAAGAACAAAAACAACTGCTCCTAAATGACAGTAATGGAGAAATGCATCAAACAACCCTTATTGTTGATTACTAATACTACTTACAAATGTTATTTAACCTCTCTGCATAATTCATGTTCCCGTTTTGCTTTGTGTCAAGAAAATTGCCTTCTTGTTACAGTTTTGGCGAAACCGAGACCTCATTAGTTTTCGTGTGCAAACACACTCGCCAATTCCGTAATTAGCATGAAGATTAATAGTGCTTGCCAACCGTATTATCTACTCTCAGTAGACCGGCCGCTGTTGGAGGAGGAATAGCAATGTAACATTTGCAACCATTGTGATTCATTTCCTCTTTCGACACGGCTTTTTCACCTGCGGCGATACAGCTAGACAGATGCAGTTTGCTGCGTCATACTGGTCTTTTCAAGGCTGCGTAGAACAGAAGTCACTGCTGTCTTGGATAAGAGCGTTTATGCAGAACATTAGAGACAGGTATGCAGTATCGATGAAAGGAACAAGCAGTGTCGACTGTCGACAAAAAAACGTAGTTTCTTCGGTTTTCAGATTCTCTCTCTCTCTCTCTCTCTCTCTCTCTCTCTCTCTCTCTCTCTAGCATTAAACGAAGCAATATGGTTTTTCGTAGATTGTAGATAACTATATTACCGGTCTATTTAAGTTTATGAACATCATCAGAGGCTGTGTTCTCGCTATAGGAGCATGAGTATTTAAATCTGGCTCGAATTTTTAGGTGTGACGCGTTTCAAATTGTTTCTGAAGATAATAAACTCTGTGATTCTGACGTTCTGTCGACCTAGTTGATTTTGTATATGTGAGTCAGTTATTGGAAATGCTCCTGGAATTTGCCTGAATTGGTGTATAAAACCGTCTGTAACAGGCGCTCTGAATTGTTGAACGAATGTAATTGCATATTCATCAGACAGATGGCAAATTCATCACGACCCAAAACAACTTGTGAAAAGACGAAGCGATCTGACACACTGGGAAATTTAGTGCAAGCTGTACAACATAATGGGGTAAATTTATGTATTGTTTCCATGCAGTGACAGCACACAGAATATTTCTATCTGTTGGTACTGTGATTTTTTTTTCTACGGCAGTTGTTTTCTGTTACTTGCTATAGCTTTCTTCGTCGTGTAGTAATGTATGCCAGTGGGTAAGAAAAGGAGACTTAAATGGATCTTTCGAAAGTATTTTCGAACGAAAGAGCTTATGTCGCTTCCATGTCGGAGTCCTCATACCTGTTTGGTTGAAATGAATTCTATTGTTCATGTGGTACTATCACGTTTCAAATTGTAATGTGTTCAGTTATAATGTGATATTGAACATTTTCGCGAAGTGTACTTAGCCTGATTGAATTCTAAATACAACGGTCTACTGTTTCGCAATAATCCTACAGTGATTTGCGTCTGAGCCACATGCGTGATTAGGCCGGCCGTACTTTTCTTCTAATGACCAGAGTAATCATCATTTGAGCAAACACAGTAGCTAAACGTGCTACCTAGTCACCACACTATATCATTGACATATCAATCACAATGATTTAAATGTTTCAATCATGTAAAATTGCTTAAGATCTGGGATGCACTAGCCGGCCGCGGTGGCCGTGCGGTTCTAGGCGCTAAGTCCGGAACCGCGAGACTGCTGCGGTCGCAGGTTCGAATCCTGCCTCGGGCATGGATGTGTGTGATGTCCTTAGGTTAGTTAGGTTTAAGTAGTTCTAAGTTCTAGGGGACTGATGACCTCATATGTTAAGTCCCATAGTGCTCAGAGCTATTTTAACCATTGGGGATGCACTATTTTGTTAAAAGATGCCACTTTCTACAGACAGGAAAAATTATATACGGGTGAACGACATCCCTAAGGGTAGAGTCTTAACCAAATGGACAAAGAATGCCTTTCCCATGATCTCTGTGACTTCATAGTTGTTAGCACGCATGCAGATACAGCCCGTACAGTCCTGTAGTCCTATACCCTGCAGAGTTCGCTGAACTATTGTGACAAACACAAGCTTGGTTGCCCCATTCACTTCGGACATAAATTGGGCTTAACGTTTCGGAAGTATCACAACGGTAGATTGCAGTGGTGCCTTTGTCAAGACTCACCAGCGAAATACTGCTCCCTTGTTACCAAAAGTCGGCGATCATCCCTTTTTCGAACACTGATCGTGTGAAGTGGCGCAGTACTAACACAGTGGACTCCTTAAGGGAGGTCGGAGATGAAGTGTCGTTACATGAATTTTACAAGACATAAAAGCGTTGGGGATAAAGACTGATCCAACAAGTCACAGAGATAGGGATACACATTGTCTCGTTGAAGGTGTAGGTTGTTCACCGATTACTGTGGTCGAACAAACGCGTACACGTCCTCGACAGCAGTTTCCTAGATCTTTCGTGGTTGGTTACGGCAGTATACACATTAGCGACTCCATCCCAAGTGATTTTTTCCACGCATTGGGGGTCTGATGGCGTTGCTCCGACACCCACGCTAATCTCTGTTCTGTGTGAAGTGTGGTGAACAGAACTGCACAGGGGGGCGCTGTGACTCGAGGATGTTGTGGCTGATCACTTGCTGTTGTTGTGTAGTACTGAAATGATGGGATATCAACTGCTCTGTGCGTTTTCCATCTTGTGTTAACAGCCTATGATAACTGACGGTGACACTGGTTAGGAACACTTTGCTGCCCTAAACTGACTGGCGGAGGATTTCCCTGAATCGAGCTACTCATAGTACACCATTTACAAGTTGACGCTTGGAAAGCAGATGGCACGCATAGTGTCTCATGTGTCGGACAGCCATTGAACACGTCTGCAAGCGAGACAACAATTCGCATCTTGGCTTTTCCTCCGACCGAGCACCACAAGTTTTGAGTTGTGGGTGGTTGTTACGTGATGGAGTTTACACATGCGTTGGTATCATTAAGCGTAAACTCCACAACGCCTCGCCGTTTCGTCTCTGCGAATTGGACTGGTAGTAACTGCAACTCCTCGAAAGCGAAGTTGATTTTTGTTCAGAAACCCTACTGCAAGAACGACGTTAGACATTTAATTTGTGTAACTGTTCAACGGGGTGTTTCTTAGACACCAGTCTCCTTACTGTTGTTAAAATGTCTTCGATTTTATTCCTAGTATTGAACGCCTCGCTGGCACATAAATAACCGGAGACAAATTACACCTATAGTGGCCGGCCCGTGTGGCCGTGCGGTTCTAGGCGCTTTAGTCTGGGACCGCTACGGTCGCAGGCTCGAATCCTGCCTCGGGCATGGATGTGTGTGATGTCCTTAGGTTAGTTAGGTTTAAGTAGTGCTAAGTTCTAGGGGACAGATGGCCTCAGAAGTTAAGTCCCATAGTGCTCAGAGCCATTTGAACCGATAGTCGCCAGCGTGAGCTTCAAAGTGATAGTCGAGGCTCTGACTGGTACCTACGCTGCAACCAGCGAACAAATCTAATGCGGCGCTCGCTGACATCCCGGGAAGTGGAACAACAGTTTTCCTTGTTCCTCACTTTACTGCTGACTCGCGGACCTATCTGCGTTAGGCTCTCCAACTGCTTTAGTGCTACAAATACCGTACATTATCGACATTTGCAGTAGAATATTACACACTCTTAATTACCCCCTGAGGAAGGAAATGAATTTTTCTGAGGAGTAAAAAGAAAGTGTTTTATTAAGATTTAATAACAACTCGTAAGTAGTCTGTAAAAATAAATCTCTATTACAACAACTTTGTTAAAATTATATACACTATTGACCATTAAAATTGCACCACCATGAAGGTAGCATGCAACAAACGTCGAATTGCAAGAACTGTGTGTAATATATGATTGGATACGCAAATGATTAGCGTTTTAGCGCAATCGCACAAAGTAGGTAGACGTAACACCATCTACATTTTGTATACAGGATAGTTGTAAAAGTATCAAAAACTTGTGAGGGTGTTGCAGGGTGAGGAGTGCTGAGAAACAATTGTTGAAAAAATTCGATACGTTGCGCCGTTTCCAAGTTATTAGCGTTGAAGTTATCCAATCAGGCGGCCGTTTTTGACAAAACTAAGTTACCTATGATTTTGTACTTCAAAGAAATAGGCCGATGATGACTTTTACGAAAGCTGAAGATACCACTCCGTGTAAAGGTGGCCTCATCTGTGAATAGGATGGATGACACAAATCCCGGAATCGTTGTTGCTTGGTGACAAAACCGCTCCCGATGTGGAAAGTCCGTCGCTAGTAAGCCTTGCACACGCTGTAAGTGATAAGCGTAGCAACAATTGTCATGGGGAATGTTCCACACAGCCGTCTGTCTTACCCTGTACTGGCGGGCCAACTGCCTGGTACAGACACGGCGGCCGCCTTCCACAGTGTTTAATCACATTTGCGTTCAAGTTTGGTGTCCGAACATTTCGTATACGTCCTCCATGATTTCCTGCTTCCTGAATCGACCCTGTCTCAGACAAACGGCAAAACACTGTTGCAGCCATTGAATGCTGTGGTGTTTGTTGGTGGGGATAGGTCTCCAGATACAACCTTGCTGCCATTTGCCTTTCCGTAAGTAAACACCATGTCTTCAAGCTCTCGGCTCGAATACGGAACCATTGTGTACTATGCTGTATCACATCCTCTACAAGGCGAGTCAGCAAGAGAACTGACTCGGATACAACATTAACAAATATTATGACAGGAGAGGGCGCTATGACATGACGTACGAGGAACAGTACCATTCTCTAGGAGGAAACCATGTAACATGTAAATGTGGCTACATGATACCGGGAATATTCCACCGCAGTCTCTGTAACAAAGTATGAATGAATAAATGGTCTCTAGCATGGAAACCATGCATTTCCGGACATTAATTCATTAGACCTTTTTTGTTCCGTATCTTCTCAGCGATCAATCCCTAGAGTTTGTACATGGTAAAAAAAATCACCGCAGTTTGTAAAGGTAACTATTGGAAGGTAGAAGTAGCGCTGTTTTTTGTTTATCTAAAGTGTTCAGCTATTTCCTAAATAGGCACTTCAGACTTTACTCTACCTCACGACCACTTCTGCAATACGTTGCGTTGGTGGAACGAACTGCACGACTACGCTGTCAGAATATTACATCTAGGCAACTAGTATTAAAGACCTAACCAAAAATATGCTTAGAGTTAATTAGTGGACAAGATTATCCACTCCGTGTGATAGGTACTGCGACTGCTTGTATCACAGGAGAAATAACGTTGTGTGTGCTGTATTTCAAACGCGAGTTCAAGTAGTTGTTGCTAACAAGGGAACCTCCCCATCGCACCCCCCTCTGATTTAGTTATAAGTTGGTACAGGGGATAGGCCTTGAAAAACTGAACACAGATCAATCGAGGAAACAGGAAGAAGTTGTGCGGAACTATGAATAAATAACCAAAATATACGAACTGAGTAGTCCATGCGCAAGATAGGCAACATCAAGGAGAATGTGTGCTCAGGAGCGCCGTGGTCCCGTGGTTACCGTGAGCAGCTGCGGAGCTAGAGGTCCCTGGTTCAAGTCTTCCCTCGAGTGAAAAGTTTAGTTTTTAATTTTCAGCTAATTATCAAAGTTCAGAAACTCACACATAATCAACTTCTCTCTCCAAAATTCCAGCACATATTCAGATTTGCTTGGACATATGCAGGATTTGACGGTCTGCCCGCATCTCGTGGTAGTGCCGTAGCGTTCTCGCTTCCCACTCCCGGGTTCCCGGGTTCGATTCCCGGCGGGGTCAGGGATTTTCTCTGCCTCGTGATGCCTGGGTGTTGTGTGGTATCCTTAGGTTAGTTAAGTTTAAGAAGTTCTAAGTTCTAGGGGACTGATGACCATAGATGTTAAGTCCCATAGTGCTCAGAGCCATTTGAACGGTCTACACACGGGAAAATTTGAAAACGTTACAAATATATGTTTTGACAGAGCACAGGGAAAACTGCGTAACTATGAAACTGTTGCATTCATTTGTTGCAGTTTCTGTGACAAACTCTTATGTTTTCATCCCTTTTTTGGGAGTGACTATCACATCCACAAGAAAACCTAAATCGGGCAAGGTAGAAGAATCTTTTTACCCATTCCCCAAGTGTACAAGTTAGGTGGGTCGACAACATATTGCTGTCATGTGACTCACATGCCGTCACCAGTGTCGTATAGAATATATCAGACGTGTTTTCCTGTGGAGGAATCGGTTGACCTATGACCTTGGGATCAAATGTTTTCGGTTCCCATTGGAGAGGCTCGTCCTTTCGTCTACTAATCGCACGGTTTTGCGGTGCGGTCTCAAAACACAGACACTAAACTTGTTATAGTGAACAGAGACGTCAATGAACGAACGGACAGATCATAACTTTGCGAAAATAAACTTTTCACTCGAGGGAAGACTTGAACCAAGGACTTCTCGTTCCGCAGCTGTTCACGCTAACCACGGGACCACGGAGCTCCTGAGCTCAAACTATTCTTAATGTTGCCTATCTTTCGCATGGACTACCCAGTTTTTATATTTTGCTTATTTTTTTCATAGTTCCACACAACTACTTCCTGTTTTCTCGATTGATCTGTGTTCAGTTTTTCAAGGCCTATCCACTGTGCCAACTTATAACTAAATCTGAGGGGGGTGAGATGGGGAGGTTCCCTTGTAAGAAAAAAGGCGTCATCAGTAGATGCGGTAGCACGCCTGAGATAACTATACTACCCATTCACACTAATGTGACGTCCTGTCAGTAACCACCTATTGCAGCGCAGACCGCTGCAAGACGTACCGGAAGAGGGTGAAAGAGGTTCTGGAAAGTATCGGCAGGGATATGGAGCCATACTGACTCCACTGCCCTGGCCAGCTGCGCTACATTTCTCGGCTGAGCACTGATGGCGCGAAGAGCCTTCTCGATTGGGTATAAATTCGTGGAGTTTTGTGTGGCCAGGGTAGCACGGTCAACTCTTCGAACCACGTATGTACACTGCAATCTATATGAGACGTTGCATTGTCCTGGTGGTAGATGCCGTCTATGGGCCTTAGTGCACCACAATTGCCTCGGGGGTGGTTTTGGATAGTGACATTTTGCCATCAACGGAATACTTCAATCACGGCGGCGCACGAACAGTTTAAAAACTTAGCCGTTTCGGGAATGCTTCCGCCCTTGGCCCGAAAGCCTATGATAGTGCCCTTTTGGACGTTAGATAAATCGCTCCGTTTCCGCATTACGACGACGACTGTACAGTTTTCCGCGTCCCCGGCTACGGTTTTTATACCCTCCAGTGCTACTGCTGCCACCTGTCGTCTGTTAGGGGTTATCGCACGTTGACGTCGACCATAGGCAGTGGTAACGTTAATGTGACTGGACCGTGTACAACGGCGGCAGCAGCGCTGCGCCAGAAAGCGTGAGACTGCGCGCCCGCGCCTTTTGACCTTGTTGCTAGTTTCCGCCGGATCCGTTTCCTGCTGCCGATTTCTCCGCCGACTTAGCTCGCTGCACTTGCAGTGCGTCGGTGTACACCTTTCTTTCCTCGTTATTGCAGCACATGGAAACTTATACAAGTGCCGCACTGTTGGTAATGGTTAAAAAGAAAAATACCAGTAACTGCGCGTGCCTTTTATTTTACATGCGACCGAAGATTTTCAGAGAGTATGTTTCCCGGGAAAAAAGAAAAAAAATGTTGCAGCCTTATTCAAAAATGGTTCAAATGGCTCTGAGCACTATGGGACTTAACATCAATGGTCATCAGTCCCCTAGAACTTAGAACTACTTAAACCTAACTGACCTAAGGACATCACACAACACAGTCATCACGAGGCAGAGAAAATCCCTGACCCCGCCGGGAATCCAACCCGGGAAACCGGGCGCGGGAAGCGAGAACGCTACCGCACGACCACGAGCTGCGGACCAGCGTTATTCAGTGGGACGTGCAAGCGACCAGTGCATTGAGTTCGGAATTAGGAGATATTGGATTTTTAATTCAGATCTGACAGCAGTGACTCAATTATTTTTTCTCGAATGACTTCAAATGACGGTAGAAGACCACGTTCGAGCCCTTCCTCCATTCATGTCTGATGTCACTTGCGCTTTATTTGTAGTGATCTAGGCGCCGACGATCCGGTCAACTTTAATCTTCCTTTATGCCTAGTGTGAGCGAACCAAACCTGTAACGTATAAAATTACAATTAAATCAATACCATTAGCTGCTGACAGGCGTCGATATACATCAACGGGGACAGTTGAAAAATGTGTGACCCGACCGGGACTCGAACCCGGGATCTCCTGCTTACATTGCGGACGCTCTATCCATCTTTTTTTTTTGTTTGGTATTGTTGGTTGCGTTTGGTCTGCGCGGACGTCACGAGACATCCATTCACGTTTATCGTTGATTCCTTTACTCAGTTTTTTATTACAGAGGGCGAGCAGCCCTCTGACCGAATACGCCGAGCTACCGTGCCGGCGTATGATACATTTAACTCAATTAACTCATTCTAAACATGTATCCGAAGTACAAATTATTGATGGGCAAGGCCAGAATAGCTAATATATACCCACTGCCCTGAATGTTAAAAAAGGAAAGAAAAAAGTTAAAATTAGGACTGCTTCAGCCAATGAGAAGCGCCATCGTGATACATTGTATTCGATGGAGAACTTCACTTTGTTTGTCTGTACAAGAACCACGTACTAACGCAGGAAATGTCTGAAGTATGCCCAAGGCCAAGGTCCAGTGACATCAGTAGCATTATTTACTACAGCTATTACAGTGATAACAGTATCAGAGCATTATAATCTGTGTGGAACTGATACTCAGAAATGAGAGTTGCATTACGACTTCCACGTACTTTCAATCCAGCAATGATATTGAATAGTATTTAAAGAAGCTAGAGGATGCTAATCACCTACGACAAATTAAGCCTCATGTGTGCCATATATGCAAACAGGAAATCTATGCTGTAGCGGAGCCACCTTACTGATGAATGCTGAATGGATGATCATATCACATATACGATGCCGTCGGTGAAAAGGAAACGCGAAAACACGACAGAAAACGTTTGCACAAAGGAAAATTAAAACTTATAGAAGGCTACTGACATGAAATGAAATTAATGTTTCATGTGCGGAAAGTCCATCGATCGCCTACAGTGTAGGTTTGAAAGTGCACGAATATACAGAGGATATACATAGAATGATAGAAGCATCGATATCCATTTTGAGAAGCGCTGCTGAGCCGAAGCACTGCAGAAATTAAAATTTGAAACAGTGAGAACCGGAAAACTTCGCCATATTACCGTGACGTAAGAAGAAAGAATCGGAAAGCTACATACACTATGTGATCAAAAGTATCCGGACACCTGGCTGAAATGACTTATAAGTTTGTGGCGCCCTCCATCGGTAATGCTGGAATTCAATATGGTGTTGACCCATCCTTAGCCTTGATGATAGCTTCCATTCTCGCAGGCATACGTTCAATCAGGTGCTGGAACGTTTCGTGGAGAGTGGCAGCCCATTCTTCACGGAGTGATGCACTGAGGAGAGGTATCGATGTCGGTCGGCGAGGCCTGACACAAAGTCGGCGTTCCAAAACATCCCAAATGTGTTCTATAGGATTCAGGCCAGGACATTGTGCAGGCCAGTCCATTACAGCAATGTTATTGTTACAGCAATGTTATTGTCTTGTAAGCACTCTGGCACAGGCCGTGCATTATGAACAAGTGATCGATCGTGTTGAAAGATGCAATCGCCATCCCCGAATTGCTCTTCAACAGTGGGAAGCAAGAAGGTGCTTAAAACATCAATGTAGGCCTGTGCTGTGACAGTGCCACGCAAAACAACAAGGGGTACAAGCGCCCTCCATAAAAACACGACCACACCATAACACCACCGCCTCCGAATTTTACTGTCGGCACTACACATGCTGGTAGATGACGTTCTCCGGGCATTCGCCATACCCATACTGCCATCGGATCGCCACATTGTGTACTGTGATTCGTCACTCACACAACGTTTTTGCACTGTTCAATCGTCCAATGTTTGCGCTGCTTACACCAAGCGAGGCGTCGTTTGGCATTTACCGGTGTGATGTGAGGTTATGAGCAGCCGCTCGACCATGAAATCCAAGTTTTCTCACCTCCCGCCTAACTGTCATAGTATTTGCAGTGGGTCCTGATGCAGTTTGGAATTCGTGAGTGATGGTTTGGATAGATGTCTGCCTATTACACATTACGATCTTCAACTGTCTGCGGTCTCTGTCATTCAACAGACGAGGTTGACCTGTACACTTTTATGCTGTACGTGTCCCTTCATGATTACACTTCACTATCACATCGGAAACAGTGGACCTAGGGATGTTCAGGAGTGTGGAAATCTCGCGTACAGACATATGACGCAAGTGACCCCCAATCACTTGACCACGTTCGCGGAGCACTCCATTCTGCTCTTGCACGATGTCTAATGACAACTGAGGTCGCTGATATATGGAGTACCTGGCAGTAGGACCTGGCACAATTCACCTAATATGAAAAACACGAGAAACCTATGTTTTTGGGAGTGTCCGGATACTTTTGATCACATAGTGTGTAGATACAAATACGCTGAACAACACTTTACAGAAGAGGAACGGAGAACAAAACGCGAAAGTTGGAGACCGTTTTGTCTACGTTCAAACGAAATGAAGATGCAGTAACAGAAATCTGGGAACAGTCAGCTACACTGTTGCCTGACGATTCAAAAGAAGGCGCGTGTGCAGCGACTTTAGGAATAATAAGCTTCTTTCGCAAAACAACGTTGAGAGACTGATGGGTTAAAGCGTTAAAAAAAATTGCAACATGTGGGGTTCCTGCAGATGTAATACTAGCCTTAATTCAACAGTGATGTTTGTCATGTAGACAAGCCGGTCGCTGCGGCCGAGCGGTTCTAGGCGCTTTAGTCCGGAACCGCGCTGCTGCCACAGTCGCAGGTTCGAATCCTGCCTCGGGCATGGATGTGTGTGATGTCCTTAGGTTGGTTAGGTTTAAGTAGTTCTAAGTTCTAGGGGACTGATGACGTCAGATGTTAAAGTCCCATAGTGCTTGGAGCCATTTGAACCATTTTGAACCACGTAGACAAGAGTGAATAATTTTATTTATCTATTCTAAATATAAATACAAGTTGTTGTTTAACGTTGTTACCAAAAATTTCGAAAAGTTCTTGACTAATTTACTTCAAAATTTTACACAATAAACTATTTATTTTTTTAAACAACAGTGAACAAATTTTCTGTTAAAACCTATTGCGAGAAAGGAAGTGCTGTGCTATGAAAATGTGCGGTTTTGTTTTCTTTCTCGCAATCCGTTTTGTTTACGACAGCAGAGCATTTAAACCATTAGCCAAATTGTTTTTCCCATAAGTATTCTTTCTCATTATGTATATCTTTCAACAACAATTGTGTACACAACTATTTACTGTTTTATTTTCTTCGTCGCAGTCGATTTTCACAGAAAACAGGAAAGTTTTGCCGCGCGGGTCAGTCGCGAGGTCTTGGGCGCCTTGTCACGGTTCGCGCGGCTGCCCCCATCGGAGGTTCGAGTCCTCCCTCGGGCACGGGTGGTGTGTTGTCCTTGGCGTAATTTAGTTTAAGTTAGATTAAGTACTGTGTAAGCCCAGGGACCGATGCTATCAGCAGTTTGGTCCCATAGGAACTTACCACCACCACGAAAGTTGTGTTTATGGCTTATTGGCTTAAGATTTGAATGCATCTACGGAATCTGAATTTGTAGTAACAATGAACAAGGTTCAAGATAAAGGAGAGAGAAGGGGGGAGGGGAAGGGGGAGATAAACAGTGAGATCAGGGGAGGAAACTGACGTACAGGGAGGAAGAAGGAGATTAGATGGTGATGGATGATTTATGGTGGAGGGAGCTAAACAGCTTGGTCATCCGCGAAGAAGGAGATTACGACGTATATACAATTCTCATACATTTTAGCGATTGTGGAGCATTGCCAGGCTCGCTAGCGCACACAATAAACGTAACCGAAGTGGCAACTGATAAAGAATGACTGTAGATATTATCAATGTAATGTAAAATGGAGTGAACCTGAGTGAACAATAAAACGAGTCTCCAGCAGGCGAAGGTGCCTATATCTAAAAATACATATTGAAATTAGAATTATCGACGATCATTCTGAGTAAGTAATTCTGTTACGCAAAAGATTACGAGACTGTGGAGTAGCCACTTACTGCACGGCACGATCCCTCACCAGCACGAGACAATTTAACGGAAGTTGTAATAAATAAAACACTGGGCATCCAATCAGCACAAATTCTAGCGACGATGATAACCCCGAGAAGGTGTCAAAGCGTTAAACTGTACATCTCAAAAGCCCTTGGTGCTTTTTACCTCCTACCGAAAGGTAACATATCAAGATATAGGAGAAAATTAAAGGTTGTAACGATTAGATGAATCGTAGTAGGGAAACATCTAGCCGTATACCTAGATGGACGCCGCAGCGTCACGCACATGAAGGAGCTATGCAGAAAATGAGCATAAATAAATCGCAGTCATCAATACGGCTATTGACAGGGGTTGTTTGAGAGTTGACTTATAGGCGACAAAAAACGCTGACTAGTTTAAATATATTAGTTCCGCATGAAAACAATGTTTGTAATGACATCTAAAGAGAGAAGTGGTGTAGAGGTGTAGTAGTCATAGTAGCATTAGTAGTACATGTAGTTGCGTATTGGATTAAATCGGGGGTGTATAGACTTGTCAGTGCCGTTGGGCGCAAACCCCTTAATGTGTCTACGGAACGTCCGCAAGCTCAGAAATATCGAGCCGAATTGGAATCCAGCTGCCCCAATGCCAACTAGACTGGGCTCACGACAACTACGTTCTACAAGGACCCGCTCTCTCCATTTCGGGAGGGATTGAAAGAGGGGCGGGCCGCCATCATATCAGTGGTTGGCCGCAGTCTGTGTATCGCAGGGTTAAGTGGTCCATAACAGTATTGTAGCAGGAGGCATTTGTCTTTTGTTTTAATGTTTCGCAGTATTAGTATGTAGCAAGAAGTAGTAGCAATTACTACACATAATTTTTATGGAAATGTGTGGGATTGCATGGTCCTAAGATAATATGCGGTACTTGCAAGAGCATAAATAAATAAGTGTTCATGGTTGGTGATAACTTCCACTCGTATTGGATCGTGACCTGTGCTGGAGTGGAGAAAAACATAAACGCCTCTCTTGCGTGTTAGAGTACATTTGCATGTCAGATTATAGATCTCACAGGTTGCCTTTTAGTAGTTCAGAAAATAGAAAAGTAAAGAGCGGTCGTTGTGCAAAGGTAAATAAGATATACAATTCTTCTATTTTGAAAGGGAAATGATGTAACAAAGAAATATAATATCTTTTAAAGGAACTGTAAATATTTATGTGTTTGGTTTAGAGCGCATGGAAACGGCTAAGAGAGTGGGAGGCGAAAACATCTTGTGTACCTTCTGTAAGTGGCATTATTTCAGAAAAAGGTTGAGAAAAACAGTAGCGTAGGAACTTTGGTTCATAAAAGAAACGTGTTTAGCATATGACTACCTGGCAAAAAAAGTGAAGCACAAAGAGGACGTGGTGGGATGTCACTGTTAACTCGTAAACACCATTGGCAGGTAGAACGGTCACAGGAGTGCATTAGCGTTGTTCGTGTTTGGTAGTGTCCTCAGGCCTCGTAGAGTTTATAAGGCGCATGAACAGTATCACACATTAAATGATTATTATGAAGGACACGGAGATGCCGCATACTCGGGTGAAACAGCGTTATATTAAGGACACGGAGATGGCCGGCCGCTGTGGGCGAGCGGTTCTAAGCGCTTCAGTCCGGGACCGCTCGACTGCTACGGTCGCAGGTTCGAATCCTGCCTCGGGCTTGGATGTGTGTGATGTCCTTAGGTTAGTTAGGTTTAAATAGTTCTAAGTTCTAAGGGACTAATGACCACAGATGTTAAGTCCCATAGTGCTCAGAGCCATTTGAACCATTTGAACACTGAGATGCCGCATACTCGGGTGAAACAGCGTTATCAGCACCTGGCAGAGTTTGAAAGGGGCCTCATTTGGCCGGCTGTTCGAATCGCGCAGTAACCAGATTTTTGGGGAATTCGCATGTGATAGTGGCCCGATGTTGGACTGCATGGGATCTTAAGGACCGGCATACTCCTCCTCAAGGTTCCCGTGGAGGTCCGGTCACCACAAGTAAGGATGGCCGTATTGTGCACCAAGCACATCGTAACGCCTTCGCGTTAGTGTCGGCCGTCCGGGAACAAGTAATCGACTCTCTGCAACATATTGGTCGGACGCACGGGCCGCCGTTAACACAACCCAAACGTGGTCATCGTGACGGGGAAGCATGGACTGCTTTGTGTTCAGAGATGATTCGTGGTTCTGCATTACTTCGGATGGGCGAGTATGGCGGTGGCATGGAGGGAGGGCCCATTCTTCAGATGTGTTTGAGAGGAACAGCGGTGTTACACCTGCCATCAGCTATAACTTCAGGTGACGGCAGGTACTGATTGGGAGAAACCAGACGGAACAACGGTACGTCACGGACATCATGTGTCCTCATCTGTTACTTCTTGTCGACAGTATCGTACTAAACGTGGTGGGGTGTTGGTTAGCACACTCGACTCGCAATCGGGAGGGCTACGGTTCAAACCGGCGTCCGGCCATCCTGATGTAGATTTTCTGCAATTTTCCTAAATCGCTTCAGGCAAATGCCGGGATGGTTCCTTTGAAAGGGCACAGCCGACTTCCTTCCACATCTTCCCTAATTCAATCGAACCGATGAGCTCGCTGTTTGGTCGCCTCCCCCAACCAACCAACCAACCAACCAACCAACTAGTATCGTAGTGCTTGTTTTTCAACAGGACAATGCTATGCTCGTCCACGTGTGGCACTTGTTGCTATTAACTGTCTGCGTGATACTGATGTACTTCCGTACCCAGGAAGATCCCCAGCACTGTCTCCTATATAACGTGTGGGGCCAGATCGGACTGCAGCTCCCTCCTGGTGACAGTACCCAGGGTGTCCGACACCAGTTACAGCATTTGTGGGACAGCTTGCCTCAGGAGGCAATGTAACTGCTTTTTGACACCCATCCGAACCGAATCAGTGCGTGCACCCATTCCAGAGGTGGTGCAACGTCGTCCTGGTAAATGGGCTTATACTGACAAGTTCTTTGTAGATTTGATTTTGTGATCACTTGAATAACATCTCCCACTTCTTTTTTTGTAAGGGGGTGTAAAACAAAGAAAAACAGGATTGGGTATGCGCCAAGGTAAATCGAGAGGTGATTTAAACCATTGTTTATGGAAGACGACAGCAGTATAAAACCGTGCTGTGTAAAGAATGGGAGGCCAAGATAAAATGATGATGCGTGCTATTCATTTAAATGTAAAAGACAATGAGGTTAGGCAGGAACTATATTATTGGTTGTTGTGATTTGAATGGTGAAAATGCACGTTCTTTCGAATAGGAGAGCAGAAGTGATACTGAAGAAGAAACGTGTGGGAGGTCGAGCATTGTGCACTGTAGACATTTGCTCTTCAGCAAGGTCTCTAAAATTGTTAATCCTTTTGATAATGAGTCGAATAATCTCTTCACTTGAAAACAGGTAGTACTGCTAGCAAAACAGAGAGCTGAGGCATCTTTCCAATATTACGATGTTTTCAGATTTTATTCGTCGACTGCTTGCTCTTAAAGCAGTCACAACAGTCTTTGGTGCAGCATTCCAGCAATATTCGATAGTTAACCAGACTTTTTTGTTTTTGTAGTACACACTGAGGCTTGTAAATGTTGCGAAAAGTAAACTCGCAACTTTTCATACCATCCGTTGTCACCTCGCTGTTAATCTGCCGACGTAAACTGTAATGTGTCCGTTCCTCTTTTGTTAGTCTCTGGGGACGAATTTATTGACGCACTCGAAGGCCAATCTGTTGATGATGTGTACTGTTAATAGCTCAGACAGAACAGTCACCGTTGGGCGGGAGTGATTGCGAGCGTTATGACGAGTTTTTTTACGCCCCAGCTACGAGCGTATCGACTTGGGGCGGGGCTAGCGGCCAGTAAAGCCAGTGCTGTGACCTGTGAAGCTTCGCGTGCGCATTCACGTCTCATCGGAAGTGCCGCTTATTCCTCACGCATCACCAACTGTCCACGCTGCTGCCCATCCCTCCGTATTTCTGGACGTTTGTTGGCAATGCATATACAGTTTTTGTCACACACCAAAACAGGGCATTGGGTGGCCGACGCAGTAACTAAGTCCGACCTTCCTGCTAGTCGAGACTACATGAACGATAGACTTCAGAAATTTCAGTCCACCAATGTGCACAAGCTGTCACAACACCGTAGGCAGAGAGAGAGAGAGAGAGAGAGAGAGAGAGAGAGAGAGAGAGAGAGGGGGGGGGGGGGGGGGGTTACTTCACAAACTCAAGTAGCAGACTCAACGAGAGGGGCTTTGTGCGTCACTGAGAGGTTTGTTGTTGAAGTTTCAAGAACTTATATTCCAAGAGAAGTCGAGTAACATTAAATTCTCCCACATAACTCTCGCAATATGATCACGACGAGAAGAATATTTGAGAAATTAGATGTCAGAATGTTCAAATGTGTATGAATTCCTAAAGGACCAAACTGCTGAAGTCATCGATCCCTAGACTTGCACACTACTTAAACTAACTTACGCTAAGAACAAAACACGTCATCCGTGCAGTCCGTGACATGGCGCCTCAAACCGAGCGGCCACCACGGGTGCCAATTAGATGTCAAACTGGGCTTGACCTGTGATCATTTTTTCCCAGTAGATAATTTATTTGACGGAGCTAGGGATAGAGTTTCTACACAGTATCTTGCAGTAGGTTAAGTTTGCTCCTAATGGAGTTCCTTAGAGCTTCACACTAACGACGCGTTTCTTGCTGTCAGAATATAATTTTGGTTTTATCGAGATGCAATTGCTTTAACACACTACTTCTTTAAGAAGTGTTCCATTTGCGACTGAATATGACTCGGGTCTCGTGAATTTGTCGTGTCGTCTGGTACTCGTAAGAGAAAGCGCCGACGTGCAAAACTGTTCACTGTCGTGAAGAGGATCTGCATCTTTATTGATACTCTGATTAGTCATATAATTGAAACTCTGATACCAGCAAAACAAAAAGAAAGATTGTGTGCAGTAAGAATGCGTGCATGGAAAAATGTTTCCCGGAAACATGGAAAATTCCCTGCTTAAATCAAAGTTTCAGACAGAACCTGTTATTTAGTATCATTGTATGGAGACTCCATTTTTCCTATAAACGACTGTCTAGTTAGTTCCTAATATATTTTCTCTTTTTCGTGTATGATGTTAGTATCTCGTATTACTTTGTGAGAAAGTCACTTGTTTCTTGGGACAGAAATTCGAGTCGACAATCTGGCTCATCCGCAAATACTTTGGCGACGTACAAGTTAACACCGGCTTACGTCAATAAAAACTTACTCTCGTTATTGAAGAACAACCCTGGAATTCTTCATTGAAGTAGGCGACAGATCGGGAAGGAATTCCAGTGTGTTTGCCTATAGGTCTCACTTAAGATGTGAAGAAAGTTCTGCCGACACTATTGAACGCATAAGGGTGCAACTGGCTGCAAATCTTAATTTCACCACGAATGATGCCAACCGTCTGGGTTCAGAGGCTATTGCTGTAGACCGCTGGATGAATAGATGTTGACAGCTAGCACCTCAAGCGGGGTGGAAGTGCTGCTTGCGATTTGCAACATTGCACCGAGAACCAATCACGGTCCGAGCCAAGTAGAAAACTTCAACAAGACGGTCAGATTATTCTGGACGATATCGCATGCAGAGTTCTTGACGTCCGTTTTTGGGTGGAGGATTTAGGGTCCTTCTAGATAGATCAGGGGCGTACTACATAAGAGAAGCGGCTGCTCTGCTAGAAATGTTTCATGTACTTTGGGGTTTTTCAGATTAGAGCAAAAGTGTCCAAGTTGTGGGCCCCATGCGGCCTTCGTCTAACTATTTTGCAATCCGTGATCGTTTTCGGGCACGTAAAAAGTAATAAAGGAAATTTTTCGTGAAATCCAAAACTGCATCTAACCCAAGTGTTTGGGAACTTTAAATTGTGAAGGAAGAAAATGTAACCAACACCGATGTTCTACAACATAGACATGTACAACAACTGTAGCTGGGTCTTTAATATTTCAGTTCGTTGTTGAATGCTCGGTAGCCTGCGAACACAAAAGTAGTGCGGGTTCTCAACCTTAGATTCTACAATTTGTGGATGATACCACAGTGTTAATTGGGTTAAGGGACGGATAGTTTGATTGGTGATATTTCTTTTCTAGACATTAGGCATAGTTCTGTGGGTAAAGTTTCGTCATCCAATGCTGGGGACATCAAAAGCTTCAACGACTCAGAAAGCTCTTACAGTATTAAACAAACACAGCAAGCTGGACTGTTACCTACACAACAATAGGTTCATGACGTCATCAGACCGGTGCCTAAGATTGCGGAGTTGGGCCGACGTACATTGAAGCACCAAACAAATTGGAATAGGCATGCTTATTCGAATACAGAGAGATGTAAACAGGCAGAATACGGCGCTGTGGTCGGCAGCGCCTATATAAGACAAAAAGTGCCTGGCGCAGTTAATAGGTCGGTTACTGCTGCTAAAATGGAAGATTATCAAAATTATAGTGAGTCTGAACTGGTCTTACAGTCGGCGCACAAGTGATGGGACACAATCTGCGAGGTAGTGGTGAAGTAGGGATTTTCCCGTACGATCATTTCTCGAGTGTACCTTCAATTTCAGGAATCCGACAAAACACCAAATCTTTGACTCACGGCGTCCGGAAAAGATCCTACAAGAACGTGATCAACGACGACTGGAGTGCAACCCTTCCGCAAATTGCTGCAGATTTTAATGCTGCGGCCTTAAGCAAGTGTCAGCGTGCGAACCGTTCAACGAAACATCATCGATATGGCCTTTCTGAGCCGAAGAGGCACTTGATGATTGCACGACACACAGCTTTACGCCTCGTCTGGGCCCGTCAGCGCCGACACTGGACTGTTTGATGACCGGAAACATGTTGACTTGTCGGACGAGTCTCGTTTCAAGTTGTATCAAGCGGATGGACGTGTACGGGTATGGAGACAACGTCATAAATCCATGTACCCTGCAGGTCAGCAGGGGACTGTTCAAGGTGGTAAGGCTCTGTAATGGTGTGGGGCGTGTGCAGTTGGAGTGATATGGGACCCCTGATACGTCTAGATATGACTATGACAGGTGACACAAACGTAAACATCCTGAATGATTTCTTTCAGGAGTGCTAGTTCTGCAAGGTTCGCAGAAGAGCTTCTGTAAAGTTTGGAAGGTAGGAGACGAGGTACTGGCAGAAGTAAAGCAGTGAGAACCGGGCATGAGTCGTGCTTCGGTAGCTCAGTTGGTAGAGCACTTGCCCGCGAAAGGCAAAGGTCCCGAGTTAGAGTCTCGGTCGGGCACACAGTTTTAATCAGGAAGTTTCGTAAACATCCTGTCTGATAACCTGCATCCATTCATGTCCGTTGTGCATACCGACGGATTTGGCCAATTTCAGCAGGACAATGCGACACCCCGCAAGTCCAAAATTGCTACAGAGTGGCTCCAGAAACACTCTTCTGAGTTTAAAAAACTTCCGAGTGCAACTAAACTCCGCAGACATGAACATTATTGAGCATATATGGGCTGCCTTGCAACGTACTGCGCAGAAGAGTTATCCACCACCACGCACTCTTACGGATTTATAGACAGCCATGCAGGATTCGTGGTGTCAATTCCATCCAGCACTAATTCAGACATTAGTCGAGTCTTCAGTGTACATCGTATTGTACGGTAATGTGTTGTGTTCTCAGTGTCCCCATATTTTTGTCCAATCCTACGGCTTGTGTGATTTTGCTTTTCAAGTAGATTCAACAGTTCACTTGAACGAACTAAACGTAGGTCTCCAATAGAAAGATAGATTAATAAATACTATGTAGAATTAAGTGACTGCATTTGGAACGAAATTATGTATGTCGGAACCATGAATTAACAAAATAAAAAAAAAAATGGCATTTTCCTTCCCTGCAGAGATGTGATAAAAAATTCCAACAAATATTTACGAATCATATCTGACCTAAAGGACACATTCAAGAGTTCACAGTCAGTAAGCTTCAAAATGGAAATGCCGTGTGGCTAGGGCCTCCCGTCGGATAGACCGTTCGCCTGGTGCAAGTCTTTCGAGTTGACGCCACTTTGGCGACTTGCGTGTCGATGGGGATGAAATGACGACGATAAGGACAACACAACACCCAGTCCCTGATCGGAGAAAATCTCCAACCCAGCCGGGAATCGAACCCGGGCCATTAGATATGACATTCTGTCGCGCCGACCACTCAGCTGCCAGGGGCGGACAGCAAGCTTCAGACTCATTTCTATCCCTCTCTCCATAAACATAGCCGAAAACCCCGAGCATTTTAAGATATGCCGTGTCGATTTTCAGCGCGAATCAGAGTTTTAAGAGCAAGTAATAATGTACCTCTATTGGAATTCTATCGCAAATACGTCCCCAGGGGAAAGTATCAGAGCATTAATAGGCATGCTGTTTGTTTCGCATCACTTATTGACGTCACGTAAATGTGCGAGAAAGTGCTTGCTAGATAGTGAAAACATGTTAAGTGCGTAACGAGGTTGAGAATCACTGACACTCGTCCGAAGCGCTCACCTAGATAACAGCGCCCAAGTAGTTGTGGGAACAGTAAGATGGCAGAAATTGGAAATGAGTAACAACTATCTTAAATTTAGATTGAAATATGTGTCGCAGAGGTAGGTTGCATAGCAGTGACAGACATTGCCGCAAAGAACTCGCTATCATTTGTTGAGATTATCACAGGTTCTAAATGTAATATGATCCCAGTGAATATGAGTGTCAAAAGATTTATCAAATATGGTATTGGACACTTTTGTAGACGGCATGTCTCAGCTGCATTGGCAGAACGCATCAGAAAAACTTCGAAAACATCTGAGGATTAATTTCGTGGTAATGATACAGTAATAAGGGAAGGATTCAGCCATAGAATGGAACAGTGCCTCAACTGAAACAGTTCTCAGGGGCAAAGACTCATGGTAGGTAGTTCTGAATCTCTTTAAAAAAATTTGGAGCGTTTAGAGAACCAGCTTGTGAGAACATCTTACGAGGAGCCAACAACAGCAACTTTACGAAACTTCCTGGCAGATTAAAACTGTGTGCCGGACCGAGACTCGAACTCGGGACCTTTGCCTTTCGCAGGCAAGTGCTCTACCAACTTTTTTTCCCATTTTGTTCGTTGTTGATCGTTGTTCGTTGCGGACGTCACACGACGTCCGTTCAAGTTCGTTTGTTGATCGTTTTACTCAGTTTTTTTATTACAGAGGTCAACGAGCTCTCTGACCCAACACGCTGAGCAACCGTGCCGGCGACCAACTGAGCTACCCAAGCACGGCTCACACCCCGTCCTCACAGCTTTACTTCTGCCAGTACCTCGTCTCCTACCTTCCAACTTTACGTTTCAGTTTCCGTAGAGGGGGAAAATCAGTCGCCATACGGCTGCTAAGATAATAACATTAATGATTACGGGTGTTAATAGAAATTAAGGAAGGTAGAAAAATATTTTCTTAGCAGTTGTGACAGGAAACAGATTACAAATTATCTGAGCTGTCAGCATCAAATAGTTATCGCTGGGGCGAAAACGGAGAGTATAAATGGATAAAATTTGGAATACAATACGCTTTAGACATGTTAGGCGACGTGCGATGCTTTGAGCAATTGTAAAGACCCGCTGTGGTTCAGTAGCTGATTTTTAATGAAATGAAAAATATTTTTACGAGCAAAAGCTGAACAAATCTTGAGCGAGCGTACAATAATAAAAAGGAGACAAATAAAGGGAGAGGCAACAGGATCTGAGGGGATACATGCTCGTTATTTACAAGTAATGGAAAGGAACCTGTTCCCTTTCTAACACCGGTGTGGAAACGAAACGTTCCAAATTATTGAAAAAAGTCTTAGGTTATTACATGTCAAGTGGTCGTCTGAAAGTATTATAGGCCCATATCGCTTAGGACAATCTATTGTAGAATTACAGAACCCTTTTTACGCTGGAGTATTGTGACCTGCTTCGAGAACGAAATTCTTTTCTGTGGGCATTTTACAAATAGCGGTGATGTGAAACTTCTCCCGCTCTGTTCGTCCATGTCATACAGGGACAGTAGGCAACGGTGCAAAGGATGACCCTGTTCTTTGACTTTAGGAAATCATCCGGCACAGTTCTACAACGTCGGATAGTGAACTTAACCACTTTGCGGAATGTCGAATCAGTTCTGTGACTATATAGAGGACTACCTAGCAAAAAGAATTCAACATGTCTTTCTTACGTGGCCAAATCGTCGGATGTGAAAGTAATTTCTGAAGCACTCCAAGGGAATGTTCTAGAACCATTACTGTTCACGGTACATATAAATGATGTGGTGGAAAAGGTCGGAGCCGGCCGGGGTGGCCGAACGGTAGGCGCAGTCTGGAACCGCGCGACCGCTTCGGTCGCAGGTTCGAATCCTGCCTCGGGCATGGATGTGTGTGATGTCTTTAGGTTAGTTAGGTTTAAGCAGTTCTAAGTTCTAGGGGACTGATGTCCTCAGAAGTTAAGTCCCATAGTGCTCAGAGCCATTTGAACCATTTTGTAATGCCGGGAGCTCCGTGCAGCTGTTCGTAAATGGTGCTGTTATATAGGAAAACCCCAGTTGTATAATATATTATGTGTTTTGTATGCGTGTGCGTCTGTGTGTGGGGGAGGGGAGGGGTGGAGGGGGAGGGTGTAAGCCGTTATGTCTAGGGCAAAGTTTGATCGGAACGTAGAGTGTTTTCAGAGGCACTTTTCTAGATTTGTGACGTGGCTAATCAGTCAGTACTAGTATGCCGCATTGTACTAGTTCAAGTGGACAGGAGAAAGAAATAGAGAGAGAGAGAGAGAGAGAGAGAGAGAGAGAGAGAGAGAGAGAGAGAGAGAGAGAGAGGGGGGGGGGGTCAGGGTTTAATGTTCCGTGGATGACAAGGTCATTCGATCCACGGCACTAACTATGGTTTCGAAAGGCAAACAGTCGTATTCTTGTGTAACAAAGAAGCCAGTCATTTGTCTTAAGCGATTTAGGAAAACCATGGAAACTTCAATGTTGATAATCGTACGGGCTTTGCGCCGCGATGTCAGTGTCCCTCCACTGCGCCAACTCGTTCGATGAGGTAGACAGCGAACCTCCAGTGAAATGCATCTGACGACAGTTGTAGAATCTAAATTGTTTTCGCGTTTGCATTGTATTTTTAAGTCGAGAAGCGTTAAGACAAATTGGGAGCAACAACAGCAGGTCGATTCAAAAATGGTTCAAATGGCTCTGAGCACTACGCGACTTAACTTCTGAGGTCATCAGTCGCCTAGAACTTAGAACTAATTAAACCTAACTAACCTAAGGACTTCACACACATCCATGCCCGAGGCAGGATTCGAACCTGCGACCGTAGCGGTCGCTCGGTTCCAGACTGTAGCGCCTAGAACCGCACGGCCACTCCGGCCGGCAACAGCAGGTCGGCACAGGACCGTATGTACAGCAGCTTTTGCTATAGTGTTTTGCAGATACAGCAGGAAAGGACTACGTCTCTGTCTTGTAATATCACAGAAATGCTGAACGAACTTCAATGGAAGAGGTTACAAGAAAAACGTTGTGCTTCCTGGAGAGCCTTGCTTACAAAATTCCGAGAGCCCACGTTCCTAAATCACCAAAGAAACATAATATTCCTTCCCGCAACAGATATCAAGCGAAATAATTACTGCTCTGAAATTAGAGAAATTCGGGCTCATGCATAAGTGTAATCGGTCTTCACGCGTTCAGTTCGCGAGTTGAATCGGAAGAAGGGGAAAATGATAATGATACCGTATTTACCCTCCGCCACACACCATATGATGTGCACAGTATACGCTTAGATGTAGATGCAATGAATAGGACGTTGAACTTAACTTTGTCATTTTCTATACAGTGTATATCGTGGCACAGTGCTGGAATAGTCGTTCCTAACGTCAAAAGTGTAGAAGTGGCCGCGTATACGTTGGGAACGTGTACCGCGTCAGCTGTCGTCTTGGGCGCTCGGACGGCACGCGACCGAGGTGCTTGTTTTCCAGTGACTGGCGAGGACCGTGGGCGCTGGCCGCCTCCGTGTGGCCGCTCACCTGTTGCGTCACCGCCCCCGCTTCCTGCCCGCCCGCGTGACTGATGCAAGTGCTATTCTGTTTCGCCAGAGCGCTTAACGGTGTACCGCTGTCTGGTTAAGCTCACAAGCCTATCTTTATGGGAGGTTATTGCTCCAGGTTATGTCTCCTGGAGGAAGAACTGTTCACAATCGTACAACCTCTTAGGACAAAAGGCTTTGTTATTAGTATAAAGTGTATTTCGGCAGTTAATACGATAGTTGGGGCATAAAAAAAAAGGCACTCAAAATCGGTTTCCTTTCATACAACAGATATAAAACATAGATTAAAATTTATATAAATTAAAACCATTTTAAAATAAAAATCACTCAGCAATGAATTTAAAACGCTACAAAATCCTCACAGTCATCATCTAAGGAAGCAGCTCTTCAAGTACATCCTCATTTACGATCTGTTACGAGGTTCCGATGGAAGAGCCGTCTAGTGGCTACAACACATCATACAAATGTTATCGCCGGCCGGAGTGGCCGAGCGGTTGTAGGCGCTATAGTCTGGAACCGCGCGGTCGCTACGGTCGCAGTTTCGAATCATGCCTCGGGCATGGATGTGTGTGATGTCCTTAGGTTAGTTAGGTTTAATTAGTTCTAAGTTCTAGGGGACTGATGACCACAGCAGTGAAGTCCCATAGTGCTCAGAGCCATTTAGTTTTTGCGTTATTTCCATAAAGCGTTTCAGGAAATGCCGGGATGGTTCCTTTGAAAGGGCACAGTCTAAATAAAGCAATATTTTATTGCGATCTTGGCTGTTGGATAGTTTTTAGCGATTACAAGAGATCGGCATTCAGTAATCTCAAAATTAGAAAATTCTCGTGTAGTGAAACTTCTTGGTATGTGATAGGTGCTTTAGATTATGTACATACATATACATAAAAAGTGCATCATACGGTTTGCGCTGCTGCAAGCTTATAAGCAGTATGCTCACCGCCACCTCCACCCGAGGGAAGTTTCATCAGTTAGGAAAACAAAAAGCGAAAGCTAATGTAAAATGTATCTTAATGTGAACTAGCCGTCTGAAGATGAACCTGTCGGCTCGAAACCGGTAACGGTGCTATTTAAATAAATAAATAGATAGCATTGTAAAAAAAGGCTGGTTGCTGTTATCTTGCATGTAAGAGTTAACCTATATAGTAATTTTATGCTCAAGATCTTACGGTAATTTCTGCGCAGTTTTTGTTTCCTGTCGTATTATCAGATTCTTTATGTTCTTGAAAGGATTGCACTAACGTACTTTTTAAATTCTTTGCCATGCTCGTACCCATTTAAGTGCGTAAGCCGTAATCATATTTATTGTAACAACGTAACAATTCTGCCTCTGTTCTTGTACCCATTCTCCAACGATATTTTCTAAATCTGGCCAGCAGGCTATCCCTCTCCTCATAGAATACTTTTTCATTGGCATTTTTGAATAGCAACTTTATTCTTTCGCCAATCTCTTACTATTTTATCTGTTATATCGAAATCCCTTGCTGGAGCACAGTTGCTCGATTACTTAGCCTGTTTTATGACCTTCTACTTGAATGTTGCTTCTTCTTTCCTTCTTGTTGTTGCTTCTATCCTTAGGCACACACTATACAAATTTTACGCCGATTGTACTTACATTACAAACTGTTTGAACACACGACACAACCTACAACAATAGTTGTTAGCTGTACATATGAGTTCGTTATTCGTGACGTTCTTCTACAGCCAAAACCACGCTGAAGGAGGCCTTTGCTTTATGGCGTGTGCAACCGTCCCATTTGCTTAGTTACAGTGTGGGTATGTCCGCAAAATTGAATAGCCAGTACGACGCTTTTATAAGTACGAACCAGTGCGGGTATTATTACCCAGATGATCACTGTTCTAAAATAAATTTACAGGCCGTTCATAGTTTGAAGATCGTCTTGTAGGTTGGGCATACGGTAAAACTATATATCTTTGACGAAAATTTGTAGCTCGTCTTATCCGAAGGTCGTCTTATCTGTCGAAATATATGGAATTTTTTCCAAATTTCTTCACGCGTTTGTTTCACTAACAAGAAGTTGACTGTCATTACCATGTTTCTATACCTGTATGAGATACTCCTTTGTGTTTGCATGTCACTTCAGTTGCATTTGTGTGTTGTTTCTAAGGAGCGTTTATTCGTAAGGAGTTTCACGTGTGTTTCTGTTGCCTAGTGTCAGTTTGACACAGTATCACTTATCGTAATTATTGGCTGAAGTCATTTCTTGTTCTCCTCCTCCTCCTCCTCCCACTCGTCTGTAGCATTTATCCTGACTAGTAAGGGATCCGCTTTTTGAGGATTTGGTAAATTTTATTTTATTCTTTAACTGCGTGGCTT
Organism: Schistocerca gregaria; assembly: GCF_023897955.1. Classification (NCBI taxonomy): domain Eukaryota; kingdom Metazoa; phylum Arthropoda; class Insecta; order Orthoptera; family Acrididae; genus Schistocerca; species Schistocerca gregaria. The sequence continues at coordinate 334,765,256 of NC_064931.1, read as the reverse complement.
GATGCTCTTCCTAGCGCCACAGTCGTCAAGGTAACCAGAGGGACTCATGTAAACTTTATTCTGTGTGGTACCGTATTTAATTATTTTACTATGGTATTCTCTGAGAGTGACTGTGGGGACCAGTCCAGTACTCACCTGAACCAGTGTGGAAAACCGCCTAAAACGCACACTTAGGCAGACTGGTGTTCAATTCTACGGCGCACTGGTTCACCTCCCTCTCTCGAAGTAAGTGTGTGTGTGTGTGTGTGTGTGTGTGGTGTATGGTCTACTCTGTATAGTTCCATTTTCGGACGATATACGTTATGTCAATGGTGGATGGGGAGAATCCAGTGATCATCTGGTGGCACGGATGCGGTGAATAAATATAGAAACCACTCCGAAACTCATATGTGTACAACATCCGACACAGCTGTCCATTTCTGTCTTACCTTTGTGTCTGTACAAGCAGATCGGGTATTGCCATTTTTAAAAGCAAATCTGGCCATATATCAACGTCAAACACGGCTAAATACGATCGTTTCAGCTAAAAACCGAGTCTCATACATTTTCTCAAGCACTGGTGTCCAAAACTGAAGCAAAAAACCATTATTTCCCCGTCCTGTGTCGAATTCACGATATAATCGCACAAACTGTCAACATACGCCCGTACGATCGTGCCTTTCACAGAAGATGGCATTGTGACCAACGGACAACCACGCCAACGATGACGTCAGGGTACCTATCAACCGGGATAGTGTTTGCATGGTAGTTCCACATCCACAATCGCTGTGTGCACAGTTACAGACGGTGCAGTTTGGCACAGAGAAGACGCCTACCAGGCTCTTTGCGGTGGAGGGCCATGGGAAGAATGAGAGCAGGACAGACATAAACTGATGTGGCCCAATGGCTTAATGTGAATCGTTCTCTCGTTCTTATGATGTAGCGACAAGTCATAGAGATCGAAACTGTATCCCAAAAACCAGGGCAGGGCCGACCACGTGAAACATCAGAAAGAGAGAACCGTTATTTGGCTGTAAGGGCACGACAGTACCGCCTTCATACTGCACGGCAACTGCCATCTGACCTCGCAGCATCCACTGGACGAGTTGTTGTGAGGCAAAAGGTGTACAAACCATAACGCCAGGTGTAGGTCGAGTGGCTAGCACGCATACACGTTGGTTGCAGGCGCTCGTCTGACCTTCTAACACGAGGCCATAACTAGCACCGAGGTGGAGCTAGCTTTCATGAAAAAGCACAATAAATGGTGGTCTAGGGTCAGCAGAATGCACGTTACGGGGCCTGTAGCTCGGAGGTGTCCTTGAAGTAACCGATTTGTAACAGTTCGTTGTGCCACTGTGGTGCAAACTGCTGCAGATGCACTACAATACGCCAAACACGATGGTCTTCCCTTTCGGTAGTACCACGCGGTCGTCTGGAGCCCGGTCTTCTTGCGACTGTACAATCTCTTGACCACCGCTGCCAGCAGTCATGTACAGTGGCTACATTCTTGCGAAGTCTTTCTGCAGTATCGAAGAAGGGACATCCAGCTTCTCCTAGCACTATTACACGACCTCGTCCAAATTCAGTGAGGTGTTCGTAATGGCGTCTTTGTTGCCTTAAAGGCATTCTTGACTAGCATAAACTCACGACGTCCAGTATCAAGGGTAAGTAACGCTCACGACAGATCTAGCGTGTATTTAAAGCAAACCTGTTTAGCGTCCTCATTGTGGCGCTACCAGAGCCACTCTTATGCGACTTGCTTGAAGTCTGAATAGAGATCATCTTTCAAATGTAGAAACACGCCTACCAACTTTCGCTTATGACGCACAACTTCTGCTTGATGTTCTGATTTTTTTTCCGTCAGTGTGTTTCCGTTCTGTGCTTTTCGTATATTGTGATGCACCTACCTTGTAACCACGAACTTCGCTCAGATAGTTGCTACTGTTTTGACTTTTAGTTGGATAAAATGTTCATATTTTGGCTTGTAGAAGACGAGGCCAGAACGGCAGTTTGGATGTTGCATTCCAGAATATATGTCCACAAATTTTCTCTTTGCTAAACTCTTATAGATGGGAAAACAAATGAGATGACGCAAATGAGAGGTCCGAACATTGTGATAAACAAGTATGATTGTATCAGAGATTAAGAAAAGAACAGTCTACAAGGGATTTGGGGCGTGCAAGATTGAATTAACTAAAACTCACAGTACGTTTGTGAAATGGTAACACTGGTCGTTCCTGCGCAGCCATTGTAGTTTGTTATAGCAGTGAAAAAATTTGTCCGCAATGTGGTAGGTCATATCCTCGTCTCGTTATCAATTTATTTAGATATACGCGCGATGCTTGAGCGAGGAATAGTTAGGCTCGTGTGGGATGTCGTCAGTAGTAGTACTGACCATCGACGTGTCATTCGAGCGCAGGACGCTCAACATAAGCATCTTTGGAACAGGGGTGCCCGACCCATGGGTACTTCATCTCTGGGGTCGCACAGGCACTGGGCTTCCCGCGATCCACTGTGTCGGTGGTGAACCATGCTTATCTCGATCCGGTGAAGCTGCCGCCGCCTGAATGTTGGACAAGCCAACGCCCAACTCGTATGACGTGCCCGTCTACTTAACGCACGTTACAAACTGCATAGATTATTAATATGGGCGCAGGAGCCTCACCGTTAGGCTTTCGAAGCGTGGAGACAGGTAATCCTGGCTGATTCATAGTGCAAGTTGGTACACACCACTGCCGGATAAAAAGAACGTCGGAAAGCGACGTAAACCACTTAACAGGACAGCGTTCAGGAGGGTAGTGGAGTCGTTTCTCTTTCTCTCTCTCTCCCCCCTGTGTGTGTGTGTGTGTGTGTGTGTGTGTGTGTGTGTGTGTGTGTGTGTGTGTGTGTTTTATTTGTTTGTGTGATCTTCTGCACCCATTTGCTCGTCTACAGTATCTCACAGGCGACCTTTAACTTCAGCAGCACTATGCACAAATCAGTCTTGTTTCGAATTGCGTCCGAATGGATTGAAGAACCGTCCAACAACATGAGGGTGGTTGCGAGACCTCCACAGGTCACTTGCCATCGTACCTCTGAGCACATCTGCGACACTTTCAAGTGAGATGCAGGCGTCATGGCTCCACTTGTAACCATTCTTCGTGACTCGCAGGCTGCCGTTGAGCGAGCGCAGGTCAGAATGACATCCCTAGCGTATTCGTTATCGCTTGGAGGCCATTCCAAGACGCGTCGTCGCTGTCACGAGGACGAAGGGGGCTGTTAGAGACGATTATCTGCCATCTCAAATTCAGTTGCTCATGAGTGTATGTCCTCTATGTCCTTATCGTATGCGAAGAAGGAAGCACCATCTTGACTTGACACTAGGAAAGCTTCATGTAGCACGTTAAGCTACAGGAGGGATATGCAAGGTGTCTAGTACGTCAGCAGTTTCGAGAGAAATATTGATCTCGATGCTGCACCTTTTAGCGGCTCTTGGGTTGACGTTGTCAACGACGAGCAGTAGTGAAGAATATCAATCTCTTGTGATCACGGTCACTGAGAATGGAAGAAAATTTCGACAAGGAGTCGCACAGTTATTACGATAGGTTTAGTATCATAACTTTGTCAGCAACTGAGAGAGTCAATTTCAAATACTACAGTCTGACGCGAGCTGAACAAACTCATTATATGCGGCTGGGTGGTAAATTACAAATTCCTGCTAACACCAAGAAGGCCATTGTGGGGATCTAAGAACTATGGGACGTAACATCTGACCGAGCTGGGTGGCGCAGTGGCTAGCACACTGGACTCGCATTCGGGAGGACGACGGGTCAATCCCGCGTCCGGCCATTCTGATTTAGGTTTTCCGTATTTCCCTAAATCGCTCCAGGCAAATGCCCTTTGAAAGGGCACGGCCGACTTCCTTCCCCGTCTTTCCCTAATGCGATGAGACCGATGACTTCGCTGTCTGGTCTCCTTCCCCAAACAACCCAACCCCAACCCAACTTAACATCTGAGGTCATCAGTCCCGAAAGCCATAGTACAACACAAATGGTACAGAGACCACATGTGTGGGTCTTACGATTATAACTAACAAATACGATGTGGTGAGACGTCCTTCATCTTGGTTTCTGCAACAGGTCTTGTTTGTTCATGGCGCGCGCACACACGGAAGTTGCTTGAATCGAACTGTCTACTTGTTGCTGTTACCTATGGCTGTCGCATTGACTGACATTTCATGTTGTTCCACAGCTTCGATCGAATTATTTGCCTCCGAGGGCGAATTACAGCGAAGGATGAATTATGTCTAACCACCTGTTAACGTTTTTCTGGTCATTTTTGTTTGTGTTACCATCTCTAGTATCGCCAACCTGCCTAAATTTGTACCGCGTTTGCTTGAAACTATTTTTGTAACGATAACTACTCGAACAGAACGGGATAGCGCAGTCGTTAGGTATCCATCCCTCCATCAATATTTTGGTTTTCCATAATTTCCAAAAATAAATTTCGGCAAGTGTCGATGTTGTTCCTTCAAAAAGGGCGCTGCCTGTCATTGTCCAGCCCAAGCGTACGATCCTTCTATAATGGCATTACCTACGTAAAGTTTTCTTTTCAGTCTGTTGGCTGTCGGGCCATGCCCGTTCAGCTGTCTCAATAGTAATGTCAATTGTGACGATACTAAAGTAAGGACAACACAACACCCATTCCCCGAGCGGAGAAAACCTCCGACCCGGCCGGGAATCGAACCCGGGCCCCTTCGCTTAGCAATCCGCCGCGCTGACCGCGCAGCTGCCGAGGCGGGCGACGTCAAGTTAGACCTCTTAATCTTTCGATTAACCGGTTGAACAGTACTTCACAAATCACTCCGTGTAGCCTTCTACTGCCCGACGCAGGGCGCTAGATATAGTTCCTCATTGTTGTCAAATGAGACGACTCGGAATTTGAGGCTTTGGATTCGTACTCAGGATGGACTTATAGCAACTTTCTGTGTAGGTATTCTCACATAAATTGTTAGAGGTTTGTATACATTACATCATGAGACTACCGCGATTATTCCTTTAGCAAGGCCACTACGGTTCATTCAAATGGTTCAAATGGCTCTGAGCACTATGGGACTCAACTGCTGTGGTCATTAGTCCCCTAGAACTTAGAACTACTTAAACCTAACTAACCTAAGGACATCACACACATCCATGCCCGAGGCAGGATTCGAACCTGCGACCGTAGCAGTCGCACGGTTCCGGACTGCGCGCCTAGAACCGCGAGACCACCGCGGCCGGCTACGGTTCATTCGCGTTCATCCAACGTAAGAAGTAATTATCCTTCTTTAGTGACCACTGTGTGTATGAAAAAAATTTCTATCTACTATAAAGTTCTTGACTTCACATCCGAGCTGAGGTGATTGACAAGGCACGACGTTTCTGTGAGGTTCTCTCCTATTATCTTCTGTCGAATTTGGTAATAGGGAATGTCATCGAAATGTCGTGTCTCTTGTACCAACTCAGTCGGCTGGAAACCTGACAACTTTGGCTAGTATAGACTGTCTCTGGGAAAGCCGGCATGAACAGACTTTAACCGTCCTGTCCTCCTCCTGTGTCCTCGAGTGTCACTATCGATTCAGTTACAGTATGCAGACATGTGGACATACAGGGTGGTACAAAAAGGCACGGCCAAACTTTCAGGAAACATTCCTCACACACAAATAAAGAAAAGATGTTACGTGGACATGTGTCCGGGAACGTTTAATTTCCACGTTAGAGCTCATTTTAGTTTCGTCAGTATGTTCTTCCACCTACGCTCAATGGACCACGTTATCATGATTTCGTACGGGATACTCTACCTGTGCTGCTAGAACATGTGCCTTTACAAGTACGACACAACATGTGGTTCATGCACAATGGAGCTCCTGCACATTTCAGTCGAAGTGTTCGTACGCTTCTAAACAACAGATTCGGTGACCGATGGATTGATAGAGGCCGACCAATTCCATGGCCTCCACGCTCTCCTGACCTCAACCCTCTTGCCTTTTATTTATGGGGGCATTTGAAAGCTCTTGTCTACGCAACCCCGATACCAAATGTAGAGACTCTTCTTGCTCGTATTGTGGACGGCTGTGATACAATACGCCATTCTCCAGGGCTGCATCAGCGCATCAGGGATCCCATGCGACGGAGGGTGGATGCATGGGCTAACAGAGGACATTTTGAACATTTCCTGCAACAAAGTGTTTGAAGTCACGCTGGTACGTTCTGTTGCTGTGTGTTTCCATTCCATGATGAATGTGATTTGAAGAGAAGTAATAAAATGAGCTCTAACATGGAAAGTAAGCGTTTCCGGACACATTTCCACATAACATATTTTCTTTCTTTGTGTGTGAGGAATGTTTCCTGAAAGTTTGGCCATACCTTTTTGTAACACCCTGTATAAGTGCACGTTTTCACCATTTGGTAGATCAATATTGTTAGAGGTGTCTTTATAACTGATTTTCGGATAATATCGAATTGGTTTCGGTAAAAAGAAACTGAACTGCTTCAGTTGTGGTCTGGAAGAAAATAAACGGTCTTTCGCCCTTCTTTCAACGGTTGAGCAACAAGGAGGAGGAGCTGCCGGAAACGGTTGCGGCTGTTTGCCGTCTCCCAGCGCAGCGCGGGGTAACGGTGTCGCTAGTTTCCGCAAAGCAGGAGGCTTTCTGTTCATCAGTTTTTGCGCGCCTATCCTCTGGCCTTTGCAAGTAGGTCGGTTGCTATTTCTGTTACAGGAATCTTCGGTTTATCATGTTAAGTAAAGCAACAGGAAGCGCCCGTCACCATCTTATTTGGCTTATTTCTGTCTCCTTCGTCGCTTATTCATTACCGCGCATACAATTTGTAATATGTTTCCGTATGTCTTTTGGGGAAGGGTGATGGTCAGATATTGATTGTGTGATTTTTCTCTTGGACAGAAAACTACTTTAATTTGCAGCTCCGAACGCCTTGCTTTTGTCCTAACCGTTTTCGAGAAGCTTCGCGATCTGTTAATCCCTTTCGCAAAATTTTAGTTGGAAGAAGCGGGAATACCTGTAATGGAAAAAAGGCGCGTGTTCAGTCCAGCTTAATTTTTCTAAATCTGAGTCAACAGTCTGTCTTTTCGCGTGCCGTTTAATATTTTCCACTTAAGAAATAAAAGACACTATCCTGAGACGTTTAAAGCGTGGATATTATTCAGTCATCTTGCGAGGATTTAGGTATTACAGCTTGCTTACTTCGGCCCATGCCTTCTGTAGACATCAATTACGGCATTTTTCACCAAATACCAAAGGTGGACACTGAAAATGGCTACACCCATCTTCTAATCAGCAATTAAGCACAACAGCTCAGTCCTTCAATATAGACCGCCTGAGACTGTCGTACGTAGGCCGGCCGGAGTGACCGAGCGGTTCTAGGCGCTACAGTCTGGAACCGCGCGACCGCTACGATCGCAGGTTCGAATCCTGCCTCGGGCATTGATGTGAGTGAAGTCCTTAGGTTAGTTAGGTTTAAGTAGTTCTAAGTTCTAGGCGACTGATAACCACTGCAGTTAAGTCCCATAGTGCTCAGAGCCATTTTTGTCGTATGTAACATTTTTTTTTTAGTCTCCGAAGTCGTTTTGGTCTCTGATTAAAAAGGAAGTGAGTATTTCAGGTCTACGCAATATGGACACACGTAGCAATTTGTTCCATCAAGCCGTGTAACAAATAGATTATAGGCCTTCATTTTGCCACAGTTACACTGTTCAATCGTGGGGCAAAATTTTCTGCTGCGATATGAAGGTGAAGACTGAATTTGTTGCTTTTTGAATGAATAAATTTGTTGCTTTTTGAATGAATAGGTTTGGCACAGAGCAGACACTCGTAATTCTTCTAAACATGCTAGCTGAATTGCTGGTTACGAGCCGCCAGTTACTCCAGTATCAAATTTTGTCGTATAAATGTATTTGAAATGTAAACTTTTCGGTAAAGTTTCCACGCAGTAAGGGTGAAATTTCATTCAAGGCCGCCCTTAACAACAAATGTAATAGTATTAGGGCACGTTATACGTTACAACGTGTTTACCGAGCGAGGTGACGCAGTGGATAGCACACTGGACTCGCATTCGGGAGGACGACGGTTCAATCCCTCGTCCGGCCATACGGATTTAGGTTTTCCGTGATTTCTCTAAATCGCTCCAGGCAAATTCCGGGATGGTTCCTTAAAATGGTGAAAATGGCTCTGAGCACTATGAGACTTAACATCTGAGGTCATCAGTCCCCTAGAACTTAGAATTACTTAAACCTAACTAACCTAAGGACATCACAGACATCCATGCCCGAGGTAGGATTCGAACCTGCGACCGTAGCGGTCACGCGGTTCCAGACTGAAGCGCCTAGAACCGCTCGGCCACTTCGGCCGGCCGATGGTTGCTTTAAAAGGGCACGGCCGACTCCCTTTTCCATCCCTCCCTAATCCGATGAGACCGATGACCTCGCTGTCTGGTCTCTTCCCCCACAACAACCGTCAACGTTTCCAGTTGCCCCACATTCTTATCCGCTGCAGCCTCTGCTGTGAGTTATGAATTCTATCAAACACCCCTGCATCATCTGATACATTTTGACTAGACTGTAAAATTTCTTTCTCCAGTTCTTCAGCCGTATCAAAAGGAGTGCTATGCACTTCACTTTTCAGGTGCCCGAGACAGAAAAATTCATAGGATTGAGGTCAGGTAACCTTGGTAGCCAAGGTTCAGACAGTGCTAGACAATTCCTTTTTGGACCATTTTCGACCGTTAAATGTCGTCTTATATCAGCAACAAAATGTGAACGTGCCCCATCATACATGTACCATATTCCCCAACATTGAGATGGGTAAGGTAGGCCATGTGTGGAATTTGAGTCCAGTTAGACGCTGAGTTACATTTCAGATATATTTTTACTAATCACGGCAATATTTCAAACTGAACTTACTGGCGGCATGTAACCGTGCATTAGAAATTGTCTCGCAAACTGCTCATTTGCGGATCCATGTTTGCTGAAAATCCTTTTCTTCCGTTATCACTTCCTTTCACACGTGTCAGTTGTCGCTATTAATTGTGTTCTGCTCCGTGTACAAAATATATTACACCATTTCAGTGACGGGCGTGTCCATTTTAAGTTTGTGCTGTCACTGGTAATCGAACCAAGGCTCACTGCGTGAGAAACTTGACGTTACCATTCATCAACGGATGTGGATTATTATAATAATGCCTTGAATAAGATATTTCTGGTTGGCTAATATTAAGCTCGGGGTATTTTGACTATGAAATGGCAACTGCTCCTCACATTGAAATACCGAAAGCTTCGCCTATGCTTAGTGATGAGCAATAAAGTGTTGGCGGTCACAGGATCACTCGCCTGGCCACTTGTGGCGCATCCCTCCTTTCCCATACACAGCCGATAATTACATCCAAACAATATCGTAAGAGCACTTTGATCCAGACCGCAATGTTCAGTTGTTCTCCTAGACTGATCTAGTTCTGTATTAGTACATTATTCTGTGTACGCTTGTCCAGCGCTTGCGTCACGCTACCCTGTGTGTTTACTGTCTTCACAACCATGAGTCAACTGACGAAATTACGCGTAAAAGAAGAAAGTATCTGGCGCATATTTTCGAAAAAGAAAAGCATAAGAAAGCAAGGAAAATGGAAAACAAGCTAAAGCTATGTTTTTACAACGCCTTCTACAAGCAGCGAAAAATCTTGTAAAGGTATTATTTCTTCAAATAGAAATTCGAGTACTGTGACCTTTGGTGATGGCCTCTCCACACCTACATCTCTCTTCAAGAGTTGATCCGTCTAGTTCTGGTAAGAGCTCGTTTTAGTTACTGATTGACAAATATTGGACCAGGTTTGTAAAATATTAAATGTTTTATATAACAGGAAACTGCAGACGATAGGCTGTTTCTAAGAAACGAAACAGCAGAAAAAAATCTATAAAGAAAGCTACCAAAAGCCGAATGATTTTATAGTAGTAAAATGTGTTTTTAATTATACAAATGGAGCAAGAAGTGATTAATTATAGAACTTCAGCCTGTCCGAATTTTCTGTTTTCCATCCTACCCTTTCGTGCAGTTGTGCCAGATCATCCGGTGCCCACGTTATACTGCTCCCTTGTTGCCACAATAACGTATTAGCCGTCGTACGTGACATACCTTCCTCCATATTTGCGTTAACACTTAAGACGACTGTCATGTATTGCAACTCTTTTACTTAACACAAACTATTAGTTTCTGAGCAAAAAAAAATCGTTTTTCGCACGCTGTGGTATTTATAATTTCCAAATAACAGTTTATAGTGGTTTACACATGTTTCGTGTGAAAAAAATGGTACAGTGTTCGTTGACAGTAGTCTTTTCTTACTGTGATAGCTCTGTGATCTGACATCAGACATCGTGTTTAAAACAATGCCGCAAGGCCTTTCCAGGGAACTGTCTGATTCAACGGTATACAGTCATACGTTCCGGCACAGCTGCATATCGTGAGCCGTGTTCATACGTCACGCAACGAGGATAGATAATATTAAAAAGGAAGTCTGTGGGAAACCATGTTTCTTTGGTTTTCAGAGGCTTAATATCCACATGGTAAATTGTTCCTAGAGGCTATATCCACATTAGATGAAAAAATATCCAGATTTCTCCGACATAACAAACTTGCTAGCACCATCTTATTAAGCTGTTGTCAATACAGCACTGTGGCGACTCTATTGTCAAAAGGCAACATAACACGGTACCCTACTGTCGGTTTTCTGTTTGAATTGTTGCCATTTTCAGTGACTATCTTTCGCACAGCAAGAGGCGAAATTGCATCAATGTGCTTTAAAACGAAAAGAGAATTAGAGTAACCAAGTAAATATGAGTAAAAACTAGGAGCGAAAATACATCACACGTGTAATGAATATAGAATTATCCACATCTTGTTTCATAGTTTTATTCTACTTTTCAATACTTCAAGTCTCCTGTATGTTATACTTTAGCCTACCAACTAATACTGTGGAGAATTTCGTGACATACAAAGCTTGTCAGAAAAAGGAAAATCTCCTCCAATGAAAACGGGATCAAATTTTCGAAAGTTGTCAGTTATGTAGCCATCGCATACCAATAAAAGTAGGAAATGTGATGAATCGTGTCTCACCCCTTTCTCCGGGCACAAGCCATATCTATCGCGAGTTCTGACGCCCTCTGGGCAACTGTTAGAGCAACCTGTAATAAATTATCTGTTAACCATCAATCTTGTTCGCCAATATTGCTGTTATAGGTTGAGGGTTTTGGCTAACAGCACGCAAACTTACAATCTGAGTTACTGAGTCCTTACGTGATTAAATGAACAGTTCTCTTCATGCTGTGACATCGCTTTATCCGTGATTCTCCCTCCCTCCCTCCCTCCCTTTCCCCCGTGCCCTTTCCTTCCACTCTTTTTTTTTTTTTTTTTTTTTTTTTCAGGTGAAAGTACCTGTTGATGCAGACTGTATACTCGGTTCAGTCACATTTATGTGACACCGCCTATGTTCGACGCCAACGTGCAGTACCGATCACATACGGTGGGTGGAGGGTACACAAAAAGCGCGTCGGGGGAACGCAGAAAACAGTGCAGTTCTCGTAATGCATAAACGAAGCGATTTATCTGACGTCCAAAAGAGGATGGAATTTTTTTCTTTTTTAATTTATTGATTTTCGGGACGTGCTCACACAGCTATCTCAGTAATGGAATGTCAGTTATGACGATACAAACTGAGAACAACATAACACCCAGTCCCCAAGCGCAGAAAATCTCCTACCTGGCCTGCAATCGAAGCCGGAAGCCAGGCCCCGGGTCCAAGCCGGAGAAGGGAGCGTTATGGTCTGGGGAATGTTTCCGTGGCAATCCCTTGGTGATCTCGTCCGTCTTGAAGCCACAGTGGATCAACACAACTATGCATCCGTCCTTGGGGATTATGTCCACCTCTCTATGCAGTTTGTTTTTCCTCGAGGCAATGGCTTCTACCGCCAGAACAATGCAACATGTCGCACAGCTCGCAGTGTACATGCGTGTTTCGAAGAGCAACAGAATGAGTTTGCGTACTCCCTTGGCTACCCAGCTCCCCTGATTTAAATCCAGTCGAGAATGTGCGGGACAACTTCGATCGGGCTGTTCGCGCTAAGTCTCCGCAACCGAGAAATCTAACGCAGTTGGTCACGGCACTGGAGTCGATATGGCTCCACATCCCTGTCGATACCTTCGAGTTACAATAATGTAACTGGACAGTATACTTACTAGCGTATTAAAGGTAAGAATACTATGCCAAAGGAATGGTTAAAATTGAGAGATCGCTATACCAGTGAAAATTTTCAGAAGGAACTATTCCGCGCAGTGATTACCAGTATATTGGAATTATTTTGCACTCGTATTGGGTAAAAAGATTATTAATTTTTCACCTGCTCGATAGAGGAATTTGCTGCTTATCATTTTATTTGACGTTTTAAAAATTGCCTTTTAAATTGCAGGAAGGTTCACCTGCGTCACACATTGGTAACTTACCGTCTGACTACGGACAATGCCCAGATAAAATAACTGACATACGAATATATTTTGTATGAAGACGCATTTTCAAGGTACCTGATGTTAACTTTCCTCTTGATAATAGAGGTAGAAAATTTTACACCATCAGACTACGAAAGAAAATTGACTAACGTTAGAGAAATCCGCATTGTGTCGCTCATTTATTCTGTGTTTTTTTTTTTTTCCTTTCTTCAATACATTGAATTGCTGAAACTACCTCGCTTGCAGATACCTCAGCATTTTCAGACTGGAAAAAGCAGTATCCAAAGTTCTGGACCAACACACAAAATCCCCAGCCCATATAAATGCATACCAATCATGGCGAACATTATACTAAATTATGCGTCTAGGCAAATGTTTGATGAAGAAAATCAGAGACTCGTCCAGGCTGAGATTGAACCTTGGATGAAAAATTAAAAACGATTGCTTTGCTTAACCCAGTTCCTAGGAACACTAGGAGCTGGCGTTTCGAGGGACAACAGATAGTCTCTGCAAAGAAAGTGGGAAATCCGGTTTACGTCACGGCCCGGCACAGAGTAAGCCAAAATGAATTCATCGCTGTTATGATACGTCGCTTGTGTGGAAAAATATCCTCGAACCTGCCCATGTCGTCGAACCGTAAGCAACCGTATCTTACCGTCCGCAGATTCTTCGATTTTGTAAACACCATTGTTGTCGGTTGACTTTCCTCTTCGGAAGTACATCCGAATCTCGGCGTGCGTGGAGATGATTTGGCTCCAAGCTCGCGTGAAGCTAGCCATTGAAACTCATGTGTGTGTGTGTGCGCGCGCATGGATTGGGGGGGGGGGGGGGGGGGGGGGGCGTCGTGTAGGCAGCTCCCCGGCAAGACGCGACCGCGTGTGGCTTAGCGTCCTAAGTCGACTCCCAAGGTCAGCGCCTGCCGCTGCAAGGACCCGAGGTCGAAGTCCTCGCCGCTCGGACGAAACAAATGGTAAAGGGCGCTTCAGGCTGCATCGTCGCTTTCACATAGCTACAAAGGTCATTGGTTGTTTATAATTTGAGAGTACAGTGTATAAGCCGAACAATTTAATATTTAAATCGACTTCTGTACTTCGCAGACCACCATGCGGAGCGTGCGGACATACTGTGCAAGATTCATTTCGCCTTCTTGCGATTCCGTTTGCAGATGGTGCATGGCGGAAGAAGATGGTTAGCACCCCTCTATCTTTTATATAAGCCTGAATTTCATTAAGTTTATAGTCGTGATCATTATGCGAGATACGTTTTGGAGCAAGTAATGTCTTTCTTGACTCGCAATTTTGTGAGTAATTGCAATTTGTTCGCAAGTCCTGTGACACTCCTTCGCTGACTAAACAAACTCGTGACGAAGAACGAATATCTCGTTTGTTTCTTCTGTATCTCTTCGATTAAATCAACTTCGAAGGTTCCCAAACCGTCAGACACCCCTCAAGAACTTACCGAACGAGGGTTTTGTGAGCGATCTCTTTCGAGAGTTAATTACATTTCCTAGGGGGGTGTTAACTAAAGATATTTATTTGCCTTTAGTCTAGCCTTGTAGATGTTGTGATATTCAGTCCAAAGACTGGTTTGATACAACTCTCCATGCCATTCTATCCTGTGCATGCCTCTTCATCTCCGAATAATTACTGCAACCTACACCCTTCTGAATCCACTTACTGTATTCATCTCTTGTTCTCTCTCTACGATTCTTACCCCCCCCCCCCCCCCCCAAAACTCCCTCCAGCACTAAATTTGTGATCTCTTAATGTCCTCAAAATGTGTCCTATAAACGGGTCCCTTTTTCTAGTCAGGTTGTGCCACAAATTTGTTGTCCCCCTAATTCTATTCAGTATTTCTTCAGGAGTTACGTAATCGATCCAGCTAATCTTCAGCATTCATCTTTAGCACCACATTACGAAAGCTTCTATTCTTTTTTTTTTAATTTTATGTAAACTGTTCATCGTCAGTGTTTGTCTTCCATAGATAGCTACACTCCAGACAAGTACCTTCAGGAAAGACTTCTTAACACTTAAACCCATATTGCGTGTTAACAAATTTCTCTTCTTCACAAACACTTTTCTTTCCATTGCCAGTCTACATTTTATATCCTCTCTACTTCAGGCATCATCAGTTATTTTGCTACTCCAAAGCAAAACTCATCCACTGCAATTCGGAGTCTCGTTCACTAATTTAATTCCCTCAACATCACCTGACATAATTGGACTATATTCCATTATCCTTGGTTTGATTTTATTGGTGTTCGTCTTATATCCTCTTTTCAAGACACTGTCCATTCCATTCACCTGCTCTTCCAAGTCCTTTGATGTCTCGGACAGAATTACAATGTCATCGACAAACCTCAAAATTTTTATTTCTACTCCCCCAATTTTAATCCCTACTACATTTTTTTTTGTTTCCTTTAATGTTTGCTCAATGTACAGCCTTATACGAAAGCGAAACATGGACGATAAACAGTTCAGACAAGAATAAATTTGAAGCTTCTGGAATAAGATGTTGCATGAGAATGCCGTAGATGACATTGGTAAATCGATAATAATGAAGTACTGAATAGGATTGGGGAGAAAAATATTTATGGCACAAAGTGACTTATAGAATGGGTCGGTTGATAATATACAACTTAAGCCATCAAGGAATCGTAAATTTGCCAGCTTAGGGATGTGTTTGTGTATAGGGGGGTGGGGGGGGTGGGGGGGGGGGGAGAGACAAAGCCTTGATTAAAGTAAGCAAGTTCAAATGGCTACAGGTACAGAAATGAAGAGACTTGTACAGGATAGACTAACGTGGAGAGATGCAAAAAATTGGGTCTCTGTGCCGGTCACTGTGGCCGAGGATTTCTAGGCGCTTCAGTCTGGAACCGCATGACCGCTACGGTCGCTGGTTCGAATTCTGCCTTGGGCTTGGATGTGTGTGATGTTCTTAGGTTAGTTAGGTTTAAGTAGTTCTAAGTTCTAGGGGACTGGTGACCTCAGATGTTCAGTCCCACAGTGCTCAGAGCCATTGGAACTATTTTTGGGTCTCCGGACTGAAGACTACAATATTATCGTCTATTACTACTACAACAATATTCTTCTTATAAATATCTGCCTGGCACTGTATTTCTCTCGGCTACATTTGCAGTATCTGATGAAAAGTATCTAGGGATGACACTGTAATGCGTTGGAAACGCGAAGGAACAACCACAGCTAAACCAAGACAAGGTAGACCTCATACACTGAAGGACAGGGGTCGTAGAGCGTTGCTGGGGGTGGTTGTAAACAATTGTATCACACCAGCGGAAGGAAGTACTCGTGAGTTGTAAAATACAGCAGTCCAGCTAGCAAAATGAATGTGCATAGGGGGTTAAAAGAGTATGCGTTACTAAGCTACGTTTGGGATAGAGTGAAGTGCGACGCCACAGGACAGTGGCTGACTGGAAACGAGTGATTTGGAATGATGAATCTCGTTATTCCCCGTGGCAGTCAGATGGAAGGTTTTGGGTTTGGCGAATGCTTGGAGAACGTTACCTGTCATCACGTGTAGCGCCAACAGGGAAGTACGAAGGATGTGGGTTTACGTTATGGGACTGTTTGTCGTGGTTAGTGCGTATTCCCAGTATTGTGCTTCAGAAAACGCTAATCCTGAAGGATGTTATGGAGCATTGTATACTGCGAACAATAGAGAAACAGTTCGGAGACGATGATTTTTCAGCATGACAGTGCACCCTGTCATACAGTAGGATTTGTGAGGCAATGTTTTGTGGGCGATTAACGTTCCTGAAATGGCCTGGCATGCCTCTAGTCGCGACCTGAATCCAATGGAACCACTTTGGGATGAGGTAGAACGTCGACTTAGCTCCAGACCCCAGCTTTCAACATCGCCGGTTTTGGCTCTTGAGAAAGAATGTGCTGCCATTCCTCCACGGGCATCCAGACATTACGTTGAAAGTTCAGGGCCTCATAAAGGAAAAATGAACACAACTTGTACACTACTGGCCATTAAAATTGCTACACCGCGAAGATGACGTGCTACAGACGCGAAATTTAACCGACAGGAAGAGATGCTGTGATATGTAAATGATTAGCTTTTCGGAGCATTCACAGAAGGTTGGCGCCGGTGGCGACACCTACAACGTGCAGACATGAGGGAAGTTTTCAACCGATTTCTCATACACAAACAGCAGCTGACCGGCGTTGCCTGGTGAAACGTTGTTGTGATGCCTCGTGTAAGGAGGAGAAATGCGTACCATCACGTTTCCGACTTTGATAAAGGTCGGATTGTAGCCTATCGCGATTGCGGTTTATCGTATCGCGACATTGCTGCTCGCATTGGTCGAGATCGAATGACTGTTAGCAGAATATGGAATCGGTCGGTTCAGGAGGGTAATACGGAACGCCGTGCTGGATCCCAACGGCCTCGTACCACTAGCAGTCGAGACGACAGGCATCTTATCCGCAGGGCTGTAACGGATCGTGCAGCCTCGTCTCGATCCCTGAGTCAACAGATGGGAACGTTTGCAAGACAACAACCATCTACACGCACAGTTCGACGATGTTTGCAGCAGCATGGACTATCAGCTCGGCGGCCATGGCTGCGGTTGCCCTTGACGCTGCATCACAGGCAGGAGCGCCTGCGATGGTGTACTCAACGATGAAACCGGGTGCACGAATGGCAAAACGTCATTTTTTCGGATGAATCCAGGTTCTGTTTACAGCATCATGATGGTCGCATCCGTGTTTGGCGACATCGCGATGAACGCACATTGGAAGCGTGTATTCGTCATCGCCATACTGGCGTATCACCCGGCGTGGTAGTACGGGGTGCCATTGGTTACACGTCTCGGTCACCTCTTGTTCGCATTGACGGCACCTTCAACAGTGGACGTTACATTTCAGATGTGTTACGACCCGTGGCTCTACCCTTCATTCGATCGCTGCGAAACCCTACATTTCAGCAGGATAATGCACGACCACATGTTGCAGGTCTTTACGGGCCTTTCTGGATACAGAAAATGTTCGACTGCTGCCCTGGCCAGCACATTCTCCAGATCTCTCACCAATCGGAAACTTCTGGTCAATGGTGGCCGAGCAACTGGCTCGTCACAATACGCCAGTCACTACTCTTGATGAACTGTGGTATCCTGTTGAAGGTGCATGGGCAGCTGTACCTGTTCACGCCATCCAAGCTCTGTTTGACTCAATGCCCAGGAGTATCAAGGCCGTTATTACGGCCAGAGGTGGTTGTTCTGGGTACTGATTTCTCAGGATGTATGCACCCACATTGCGTGAAAATGTAATCACATGTCAGTTCTAGTATAATATATTTGTCCAATGAATACCCGTTTATCATCTGCATTTCTTCTTGGCCAGTAGTATATTAATGTTCGGATACTTTTGATCTGATAGTGTGTGTGTTCGTTGCCATTTGAAAGTCGTCCCGATAGATACTTCTAGATACATTATTAGTGTGACTAATTCCAGTGACTGATATCCGATCGCGTAGTGTAACGATGTACGGATATTTTGTCTATTTACAGGCATTGCACCACATTACATTTATTAATGCTGAAGGTCAGCTATCAATTTTTCATCACATGCTGATTATCTTCAAGCCTCTCTGCGTTTCGTAACAATTTCCTAATGCTGACGACTCGCTGTACATAACTGCGTCGTCTGCGAACAGCCTCTGGGAGCTGCAGGGGTTATCTTCCAGGTTATTTATACATGTTGTGAACAGTAGCAGTTCTGTCGCCGTATGCCGGATGCTACTTTCGCCTTTGACAATGTTTCCCCACTAAGAACAACGTGTTGAACTCTGACAGTCACAAAGCTGTTCGGATATTCCGTGTGCTCGTATTTTGTTTAGTGATCGACTGCGCGGAACTGTGTTGAAGGCTTTCTGGAAGTCTACATCTGTCTACGAACATACTCCAAAAGCCACTGTAGGGTGCGTGGTGGAGGGTACCTTGTACCGCCACTAGTCATTCCCATTCCTGTTCCACTTGCTAATAGAGGGAGGGCAAACGACTGTCCGTATGCCTCCGTACTTGCCCTAATTTGTCCTCTGTTATCCGTACGCGAAATTTATGTTGGTAGCAGTGAATCTCTGTAGGTAGCTACAAACGCCGGTTCCCTAAATTTTCTCAGTACGGTCCCTCCAGGGAGTTTCATTTGAGTTCCAGATGCGTCTCCGTAACATTTCCGTTTTTTTCCTATGTACTAGTAACAAACCTAGCGACCTGTCTCTTGAATTGCATCGATGTCTTCCTTTAATCCGACCTTGTGCGGATCTCAAATACTTGGGCAGTACTCAAGAACAGGTCGCACTAGCGTTCTATATGCTATCTCTTTTATAGATGAACCACACTTTCCCAAAATTCTCCCAGTAAGCAGAGGTCGGCCATTTGCCTTCCGTACCACAATGCTCACATGCTCGTTTAATCTCATATAGTTTTTCAAAGTTACGCCCGGATATTCCAACGACGTGACTGTGTCAAGCAGGACGTTACTAATGATGTATCCGAACATTGTGGGTTTGTTTTTTCCTACTTATCCGCATCAACTTACATTTTTCTACGTTTAGAGCTAGCTACCATTCATCTTACCAACTATGAATTTTGTCTAAGTCATCTTGTATCCCCTTACAGTCACGTTACTACCACACCTTCCCGTATATCACAGCATCATCAGCAAACAATCGCTCACCCTGTCGGCGAGCCGTTTGTGTATACAGAAAATAATAGCGCTCTTATCACATGTCCGTGGGGCGCTCCTGACGACACCCTTGTCTCTGACGAACACTCGCCGTCGAGGACAACGTGCTGGGTTCTATTTCTTAAAAAGTGAGAAACTGTATTCTTTTCAAAGGAACCATTTTCCTTAATCGACCATCTCGTGAAATGTAAATATTAACGGCCGAACATGTATTTGAACCGCCGTCCTCCTGAATGAGAGCCGAATGACTTAACACATCAACACTTCGCTCGGGTTTAGTATTTCAGTCTTCGTTTTATCAACTTGTCCTGGACAGCTGGCTTGCTTCCATTGTTTAAGGTTACGTAGGACCACAACACTTTTAGATTCTTGGACAACTTGTTAGACAAGATTAAACCTGCACAGTCGAAAAATGCCTCTTGCTTAGCCATCATTACGCTTGTTATCATTATCCTTCATTTGATTTCGTTCCGCGTTTGCTAATCGACAGGGATTAGGGTTCATTTCATATGTCATTCAGCTCTATCTGGTGTAGATCAATAATGGGATCTTCCCGTCTCCCGCTACATTCCACTGCACATTCCTCTAGTACGCCTGAATTTGCGTCAGAGATCTTCTGCACTATCCTAACCAGGACTGGACGTTTGATGCTGACTTCTCGGACAGTTTCTAAACAAACGTACTAGTGAAGCAGAAATGTTACTGCCTTTCTTTTCATTTAACGTAAATGATCAGTCATGATGCAATATTCTTATGCTGTCTGACCTCTTTCTCTGAGTTCATTCAATCGAAAAGTATAGGCATGTTTTCTGGCTGCATATCGTACAGGTTTCCCTCGTAGAATGGTTTTCTAAGTAGCAGCTCAAAGTATTTTTTTGGAAAAAGTTTAGTAAAAAGTTGCAAGAGTGATAGCACGTATCTTCCGTTCTAAATACAGATTGCAGAGGAGAATTTATGTGCAATGTTACTCAAGTTTTGTGTGACATGTTTCACCAGTCCCATATATGATGTGGGTGCACTGTAGAAACAAGCGATTACTGATTCGGGCCCACCTTTAACGCTTATCATCGCCTAATTTTCTCCCATTGTGACTCAATATTTCTCTCGCCAGTCGTTTCGAAGCTTTATACGGGATTTAACACGGTGACACCATTAGTGTACAGTCTCATCCTTGCGGTGTGTGTTCAAGTCAGCATTCAGTGTTGCATTGTTTTTTATACAGTGTGTTTCAAAAATGACCGGTATATTTGAAACGGCAATAGAAACTAAACGAGCAGCGATAGAAATACACCGTTTGTTGCAATATGCTTGGGACAACAGTACATTTTCAGGCAGACAAACTTTCGAAATTACAGTAGTTACAATTGTCAACAACAGATGGCGCTGCGGTCTGGGAAACAGTATAGTACGATATTTTCCACATATCCACCATGCGTAGCAATAATATGGCGTAGTCTCTGAATGAAATTACTCGAAACCTTTGACAACGTGTCTGGCGGAATGGCTTCACATGCAGATGAGATGTACTGCTTCAGCTGTTCAATTGTTTCTGGATTCTGGCGGTACACCTGGTCTTTCAAGTGTCCCCACAGAAGGAAGTCTCAGTGGTTCATGTCTGGCAAATAGGGAGGCCAATCCACGCCGCCTCCTGTATGTTTCGGATAGCCCAAAGCAATCACACGATCATCGAAATATTCATTCAGGAAATTAAAGACGTCGGCCGTGCGATGTGGCCGGGCACCATCTTGCATAAACCACGAAGTGTTCGCAGTGTCGTCTAAGGCAGTTTGTACCGCCACAAATTCACGAAGAATGTCCAGATAGCCTGATGCAGTAATCGTTTCGGATCTGAAAAATGGGCCAATGATTCCTTTGGAAGAAATGGCGGCCCAGACCAGTACTTTTTGAGGATGTAGGGACGATGGGACTGCAACATGGGGCTTTTCGGTTCCCCATATGCGCCAGTTCTGTTTATTTACGAAGCCGTCCAGGTAAAAATAAGCTTCGTCAGTAAACCAAATGCTGCCCACATGCATATCGCCATCATCAATCCTGTGCACTATATCGTTAGCGAATGTCTCTCGTGCAGCAATGGTAGCGGCGCTGAGGGGTTGCCGCGTTTGAATTTTGTATGGATAGAGGTGTAAACTCTGGCGCATGAGACGATACATGGACGTTGGCGTCATTTGGACCGCAGCTGCAACACGGCGAACGGAAACCCGAGGCCGCTGTTGGATCATCTGCTGCACTAGCTGCGCGTTGCTCTCTGTGGTTGCCGTACGCGGTCACCCTACCTTTCCAGCACGTTCATCCGTCACGTTCCCAGTCCGTTGAAATTTTTCAAACAGATCCTTTATTGTATCGCTTTTCGGTCCTTTGGTTACATTAAACCTCCGTTGAAAACTTCGTCTTGTTGCAACAACACTGTGTTCTAGTCGGTGGAATTCCAACACCAGAAAAATCCTCTGCTCTAAGGAATAAACCATGTTGTCCACAGCACACTTGCACTTTGTGAACTGCACACGCTAACAGCAGAAAGACGACGTACATAATGGTGCACCCACAGACTGCGTTGTCTTCTATATCTTTCACATCACTTGCAGCGCCATCTGTTGTTGAAAATTGTAACTACCGTAATTTCGAAAGTTTGTCCGCCTGAAAATGTACTGTTGTCCCAAGCATATTGGAACAAATGGTGTATTTCTATCGCTGCTCGTTTAGTTTTTATTGCCGTTTCAAATATACCGGTCATTTTTGAAACACCCTGTATCTAGCTTCAGGCAGCTTTCTGCTTCAGTTAGTACTTGGGCGTTGTCGTCGTTAATGAAGGAAAAGTCAGTCTGCGATCTTATCCTGAACACTTCGGCAGTTGACTTTTGATGGATATGGACAGGTCTTACGCTACTGATCTCATGGTGACATCTCCTCAAGCGACACGCAGAGGGATTTCTCTAAACTAAACTAAAATGAAATAAAAATAAAATAAACCCCCCATGTGTGCTTGCTGAATAGCCGCATCCGGAGTGTTGTACACGCCAGACCAAATTCAGTTCTCCACCTGATACCTAGGTCAAGGAATCTGCACCCGAGACCATCGTAGAATCGACGGAGCCTCTGATTGAAGCCTTGTACCCAGCTCGAAACCAACGGACCACAATCGGTCTTGGGAACGAAGCTACAAATCGAGAGCTATACTTTCATACCGAGAGCATGGTCAGCGGCCTTCGCCACTTCAGCTGTTTCCAAAACGGTCGTTGAATGGCTTGTGAAACCAGGCGATGAGCGACATTGATGCTGACATGAGCCACGCCATACAGCCGTTCAGTTGTTCATGGTAGAGCTGCCTCCACTTGTCGGTTGAACTCCCTGCCAAGTAACGAGTCAGCATTGAAATTCCTTCGCGATCTGGCAGTTATTTTCCTGAAAGGCTTAATCATCAACTTAGCATTTTAACATCTGATAAAGATCAATCCTTCCAGCTTTGATAGCTTGAACTTAGCTGGAAGAACAAAAGGTATGAACTGTTGCAGCAACGGGCAAAGCCTCATTTCTGTTATTGAGGCGGACACCAGCATACGTAAGACTGGTACAGCAATCAACCCTCGTCCACCATCCGCTGTACATGGCCGGACGAGCACTAATTACCGAGGAAAAGTGTGTCGGAAGGCGCATGGACGTTAGGGACACAGCCGACACCAACGCCATGAGAGACGCCACAGCGGCAGCTCCTTAACCTCGTAGTGCAAGGCAGCAGTCTGAAGCCAAAGCAGCTTTCAGTAGTTTTTTTCTGACTTTGACCAATTCCGTTTTCATGAACACACAGAAGGCAAAATCCCTAAGAATCTTTCACTTTTAGTAGACATAATAAACCAAGTACGTATTTTAAAAAGATCTAAAGCAGTCTGATCTGATGGTATAGATACGCGTGGCACCAACTGTGGGCCGGCCGGAGTGGCCGAGCGGTTCTAGGCGCTACAGTCTGGAACCGCGTGACCGCTATGGTCGCGGGTTCGAATCCTGCCTCGGGAATGGATGTGTGTGATGTCCTTAGGTTAGTTAGGTTTACGTAGTTCTAAGTTCTAGGGGACTGATGACCTCAGAAATGAAGTCCCTTGGTGCTCAGAGCTAGTTGAACCATTCGAACCAACTGTGGCCAAAGCTGGCTGAGCTACTGCGCACTACGAACATCTACGTCTGCATTCCACATACGGTATGTGACGGAGCGTCGTCCCAAAGCGATCAGACGCGCGACGTTGTTACTCCAGAAACTACGTGTTATGAAATTAAAAAGCACTACTACGCTCAGGCAAAAATAGTTGTATTTTTAACCTAAAAATCACACACAAAACCAAGTTAAAAGGAGTGCACTAATTTTCAGCAGTGGTTGCTGCAAGTGATGCCGCGGGTAAGTACTTCTGATACAAGTGTGTGTGGCGCTGGGGTTTGAATGGGGAAATGATGTTTAGGAATGCTGATTGGAGAGAAAATACTAATACTAATTGGCAGATATCCGATTCCAGACGCCAAAATCTGTCCAAATTACACTGACGGAAAAAAATAGCAACTCCAAAAAATAACTAATGCAGAGTAATGAAATTTCGGAATATATTTGTCTAGGTAGCACATGAAGGGTGGTACATTAATAACCGGTGTAATCGCCAGAATATTGAAATCAAGCATGCAAACGTGCATGCATTGTGTTGGACAGATGCCGGACGTCAGTTAGTGGAACGGAGCTCCGTGCCTGGTGCACGTGGTCGATCATTACAGGGACTAAATACTGTTGGAGGATGACGTTTGTGTTGTCGTCCGATGGTGTCCGGTCGGATTGCTCGATTGGAGACAGATCAGGTGATCGAGCAGGCCAAAGCAACATGTAGATTCTCCGTAGAGCATCTTAGGCTACAACAACGCTATGTGGGCGAGCATTATCCTGTTGGAAAACGCCCCCTGGAATGCTCTCCATGAATGGCAACACAACAGGCGAATCACCTGATTGACGTTCAGATTTACAGTCAGGGTGCGTGGCATAGCCACGAGAGTGCTCCTGCTCTAGTACGAAATCACATCCCAGACCATAACTCCAGGTGTAGGTCCAGTGTTTCTAGCACAAACACAGGTTGGTTGCAGTCCCTCAACTGGCCTCCATCTAGCCAACACACGGCCATCCCTGGCACCGAGGCAGAATCCACTTTCATCATAAAACGCAACAGACCTCCACCCTACCCTCCAATGAGCTCTCGTTCTACACGAATAAAGTCGCAAATGGCTGTGGTTTGGGGTCAGTGTAATGCATATAACAGAGCGTCTGGCTCGGAGCTGTCCTTGAAGTAACCGACGTGTAACAGTTCAGTGTGTCACTGTGGAGCCAACTGCTGCTCACATTACTGCTCGAGGTGCTGTACGATGCGCCAGAGCCATACGACAAACACGATAGTCTTCCCTCTTGGTATTGTCACATGGCCGTCCGGAGCCGGGCGTTCTTGCTACCGTACATTCTCATGGCCACCACTGTCAACAATCATACACAGTGACTACATTCGTGCTAAGTCTTTCTGCAGTAACACGGGAGTGACATCACCTTCTCGTTGCCCTATTACACGACCTCGTTCACAGTCAGTGCGGTGTTGATAATGGTGTCTTTGTCGCCTTAAAGGCATTCTTGACGAACATCAACTCATCACGTCCTATCTCAAAGTAGACTAACGCTCAGTACCGTTGCAGGGTATATTTAAAGCAAACCTTATTTGCATCCTCATAGTGGCGGTATTAGCGCCACTCCTATACGACTAGCTGGAACTTTGAAGACATCATCTATCAGCTGTGGGAACACGCCTACCAACTGTCGTTTGTCACACAATTCCCTCCTAGTGTTGCGATTTTTTTTCCAGCAGTGTATGACCGAGATTACTCTGCCCATGGAGGTCTCTTGTTTGAACACATTGGCCTTTCAGGCCTCCATTTGATCTCAAGGGCCAGAAATGTCTCAGTGTCTTTTATGCTTTAAAAAGGACACATACACTTATGCAGAAAAGACTTGCTTTTTTACTGGTGTCATGGAGGCCAATTCGTGGAGCTCTAGCGGTATTGTAAAGTAGACAGTCCCGTGGTTAGGCTCTTGTACCCGCTGATGTATATACACTGGTGTGTAAAATTTGAGGACTACAGTATTTTCCGCCTTATGTGTCACTGCCAGGTAACATAGCTCGATGAAACTTGGCCCATACATGCAAATAACTGTTACTGTATGATACAGAAGAAATAAGCAATGGGACGAACTGTTACGACTCTTTCATTCAAAGGCATTAATTACACTGAAATCATAGTGACTTATGATGGTCCACTGGACATTACAAATGGCAGGACATGGTTCTTAATGGCGTTTGTGATCACCACGGTTGGTAGCGCATTCTTTGCAACGTGCTCTCATACTGGCCGCAAGGTTGGTACGGAGTCCTTGTGTTGGGGCGTTCCATTCCTCCACCAGCGCGCTTGATAACTGTTGGATTGTTGTTGGTGCATGTGAACGGGCTCCAGTACTTCTCCCCAACACACCTCACACGTGCTCGATGAGATTTAGGTCGGGGGAAAAGGCAGGCCAGTCCATCCCCAAATACCCTCTCGTTCCAAGACAACATCCACCTGCTCTGTTCGATGCGGTCGCACAAATTTATCCTTAAAATGAAGTAGGGGCACCCTTGAAAACACGAAATTTCTCGTAATGCAAATTAAACAGTGTCAGGGTGATGTAAGTGGCCGAGTCTGCTCCGTAGCGGTCGCCGGGGGTGCCCGCTAAGCGCTGCATCCTATATCGATCTGAAGCTGCGGACTGGCTTCTTACCTTCACGTTGAGTGAGCCACAGATTAAGAGTCCAACTGAAGCATCGCCTCAACATCAAAGTCTTACACTAGCTGCAGTTATGCGTATTTACTATTGCGGGCGAGTGTCAGGTGATTAATTTTTCCATTTAGGTTACTGAATGATGTCTGCAGCACTTACTTCGTGACTACTTCTTGTCACGTACGCGTTTGCCGATGTAGACAACTGGTATAGTGAAGAGTTTTTAATTAAGGCACGTATGCCGCCGTATGTTTGAGTGTCTGAGTGTCCGCACAGGTATAAAACAAACAGGATGAAGCAGTTGCATGCAGTAGGTATCTTGTATTTTGATTGAACTTATTTTTAACGAGCGTACGTTTTCCGTATACAAACCACCTAGCCATATGTGTCTACAAATGTAGGTCTTGAGATTTTCTTCCGTGTCTTCATACGGTGTAGTTATCTACTTATGCATATACTCGGTTACTCTGCAAATAGCCGGCCGCGGTGGTCTCGCGGTTAAGGCGCTCCGTCCGGAAACGCGTGACTGCTACGGCCGCATGTTCGAATCCTGCCTCGGGCATGGATGTGTGTGATATCCTTAGGGTAGTTAGGTTTAAGTAGTTCTAAGTTCTAGGGGACTGATGACCACAGCTGTTAAGTCCCATAGTGCTCAGAGCCATTTGAACCATTTGAACTCTGCAACTACCGAGCGAGGTGGCGCATTGGTTAGCACACTGGACTCATTCGGAAGGACGACGGTTTAAACCCGCGTCCGGCCATTCTGATTTAGGTTTTCCGTGATTTCCCTAAATCGCTCCGGGCAAATGACGGAATTGTTCCTATGAAAGGGCACGGCCGACTTCCCTCCCCATCCTTTCGTAATCCGATGAGACCGATCACCTCCCTGTGTGGTCTCCTCCCCCGAAAAACCAAACCCCACGCTTACATGTTTGACAGAGGGTTCGCAGAAACACCTTTAAACTGTTTCCCTAGCGTTCAGCCCTCTACTAACATGTGCGAAAAATACACGTCTAAATCTTTCAATGTGAGTTCAGATCTCTTATCACGATTGCCATTGCTCACTTAATCATGTTTTGGCTTTCGGAGGCAAAAGTTGGTGATTGTAATTTCGGAACAATATCTCGGCGCTGCGAAGGACACCTTTTCTCAGTGATTGCTACTCCAACTCGTGTATCATATCTGTGACATCCACTATTTCTGATAACACAAAACGAGCTATCCTTCATTGAACTTTTTCGATGTCCTCCGTCAATCCTATCTGTTAAGGATCCCGTACCCTGCAGCAGTACTCCAGAAGAGGGTGGACTAGCTTAGTGTAGGCAGTCTCGCGTGAGTAATCCTCACATCCTGTTGAAGCGCCCTAAATTTCGTGTGCATAGCAATTAATCTTTGCATCTGAGTAGTGTTTTTCCTTTACACACGGTTTCAGTTTTGGCTTTTTCGCGTCAACAGACTAAATGACTTTGCACCTTGTTGCATCTCGAGCCAACTATACAGCTTCCCAAGGGAAATTTTTGCATTCAAATTGCGTAACATATTCCTCAACCTATGTTATTTCTAATGTCTTGTGCAATACGGTATTAACTCGTTTGTTACTGTACTATGTTTAAAACTATGGACTTTTTTTGCCTACAGTTTTACTGATTGCACGTCTAGAATGAGACTTTCACTCTTCAGCGGAGTGTGCGCTGATATGAAACTTCCTGGCAGATTAAAACTGTGTGCCCGACCGAGACTCGAACTCGGGACCTTTGCCTTTCGCGGGCAAGTGTTCTACCATCTGAGCTACCGAAGCACGACTCACGCCCGGTCCTCACAGCTTTACTCCTGCCAGTATCTCGTCTCCTATCTTGCAAACTTTATAGAAGCTCTCCTGCGAACCTTGCAGAACTAACACTCCTGAAATAAAGGATACTGCGGAGATATGGCTTAGCCACAGCCTGGGGGATGTTTCCAGAATGAGATTTTTTCGATTGCACGTCTAATTCATATCTAATTTGTGCTTATACTAGTATTTAACGCTTTCCTTGATCGTTCTGCTGTGTAATTGTTTGTGGGCCAAATTAAAAGGGGGATAAGCAGAAGAAAAAGAAAGATTACTTTTGAATGAGGTACTGCCGACCGGAAATCCGGTAAGGTACGGAAAGTGCTGTGCTCCTGGCGTCATCTAGAGAGCCATGCAATTAAAACGGAAACCTGTTGGAGTAATAGAGTTAAGAAATTTGTAGTGCGTATCAGTCAATTGTAATTAAGTTTATTATCAGCGTAAAATGTTGGCTGAGTATTGAACCACCGTTTATAGAACTTAACCTCAATGTCAGGGACAGACCAGTGTCTGTGTGTGTCAAGAAGAAAGGATCTTAACATCTTTCTTCAGGGATAAGATTTATGCGGATACCCAGCCTAAAGTACCAACACAACCATGGTTCGCTTCTTTTAATTGCCGTAGAAAGAGAATATCCACTATTAATGACCCGACTGAGTGTCCAGGCGCGTTAACGCTAGTGCTTCCAGAAGAGGGTGGTATGCCGGCCCTGTATCGAAACCGCCCGGCGGGTTAACGCGAGGGTCGGTGTGCCGGCCAGCCTGGATGCGGTTTTTAGGCGGTTTCTCACATCGCAGTAGGCGAATATCGGGATTGTTCTCATGTTCCGCCTCAGGCGCTACGCAAACTTTTAGAACGCTTTCTCACATTTGCACACAGCATTTACTCTATATGCAGAATTTACTGTATATGCAGACAGATTGGGTACATTACTTTTTTCTGCAGGGTGAACAGGAGGTTGATGACCTTAGCTGCTTGGTCTCTTTAAACACTTTCAGCATCGCCAGCATTATTATTGGGATGAGATTTGATCATGTAGCTGCGCAGCCCTTCTGCATAGAATTCATTTGTTAGATTCCCATAACTGAGACTGCGACAGTAATTCGCCGATGTATATCGATCTTATTATTTTAGGTTGCAAGAAGTACTGTGTACACATACTCGTAGATGCGTTTCTATATAGAAGCTGAAGTACACTGACATCCGTCAATCAATTTCCGCCAAGTCTGTCCTATGTACCGACAGTCCACAAATATAAGTTGTTCTGTTGTTCATAGCAATTATTCATTTGTGACTGTATAATATTAATGTGTATTATCTCCAAGTGTTCTGTTATACTGCGAACATTTAGATGTAACTATATCATAACATGTATAGTTCGACGTATTTTATGTATTAAGTGATATTTTCGCTCAGTTTGAATTATCTAGAAGTAGGGAAGAGAGAAGTACGGACGTGATACAGAATTTGGGGAGGACATCATTAAAACAAAGGCGTTTTCGTTTCGGCGGGACCTTCTCACGAAATTTCAATCATCAACTTTCTCTTCCGAATGCGAAAATATTTTGTCGATGCCGATCCTTATAGGGGGAAACGATCATCGTAATAAAATACGGGAAATCAGAGCTCGCGCGGAAGGATATAGGTGTTCCGTTTTTTTTACGCGCTCTGTTAGAGAGTGTAATAATAGAGAATTATTGAAAAAGTGGTTCCATGAACCCTCTGCTAGGCACTGAAGTGTGATTTGACGAGTAGCCGTGTAGATGTAGAAATCTAGAAGGTGAAGAATCTGACACAAAAAGAAAAACGTTCTTCCTCGATGATGTGCCTAGAGCGTACGGGTCAGTTAATAGGCGCATTTGTAAGCATTGATGCTGAAAACGTTCGAGTTTTGAGCGTACGCGGAGCCCCGTCAGCAGGATAAGTAAATAAACAAGGAGGGCGCAAGTGCAGGCGTGGTGGGCGGCAGCGTCCGGTTTGGTCCGCAGGAGCAGCGGCAGCGGCGTCCCAAGTATGCAGCCGGCTTTCAAGGACACGCCTCACACCGACAGCCGACAACCGCGTCTCGTTTCCCCCGCCATTTCTTTGCCGCTACTATACTATTTGCGCCTCTTGCGACGAGAAATGTTCTCTATGGCGCAGTGGTTTTTCTTCCTACATAGGACAATCAAATGAACGGAAAATTAAATAAGTAAATCCATCGACATTTATAGCGGAAGGCGCTCAAAAGTAACTCGTCTAACAGTCACAGATCACGAGGCAGTATTTACTCGATTTTATAGAGGCTCAGTTGTTACAAAAATTTGGAGTTCGATTCCCGGCTGCTTCTAGGTGATTTTTTTTTCTCTCTTCCTGTCACTTAGCTCTCCTTTCATCTCTGGCAGTGATTAGTAAATGTTAAAAATTCAAGCTCGACCGTGGTTCGGAGTCCGTGTTAAACTGTTTCCCCCAGTGACTGTTTCGTTAATTTATGGTCGGAAGAAGGCATGGGTGTACCATCTACAATAAAATTGTTCAAATGGCTCTGAGCACTATGGGACTTAACATCTGTGGTCATCAGTCCCCTATAACTTAGAACTACTTAAACCTAACTAACCTAAGGACATCACACACATCCATGCCCGAGGCAGGATTCGAACCTGCGACCGTAGCAGTCGCGCGATTCCGGACTGAGCGCCTAGAACCGCTAGACCACCGCGGCCGGCCATCTACAATAGGATCGTGCCTAGCATAGCACTATGGTGTTCTTGTCGACTGTGATCGGGGCGATGACCAGGTGATCGTTGTGCGAACCAACGAATTTCTTCAACTTGTGTGCTATTTTCGGTGCAGATTACATTATTTGTGTTTTTGTTTCGAAGTTTATCACCCTTTTACGGAACTTTTTGAACAGAATTCCTTTATTTGCTTATCCCCACAAGCCAGTTTTAGTAACCTTATGGTTTTATGAACTGTGACTATAACTTTCATTGATTATTGATTGAATATTTCCCCGCAGGAAGATCACCAGCAGAAAAAAGTACGTGGTTCCCACAGAGAATCGAAAGTGGTCGGCACGTGTGCACAGTAACAATACACGACGACGCTATTCCCAATTGTACGCTCATTAGTAACTGAGTTACAGAGAGCTGCTATGATTGATTTTGGAACAGGTGGTAAAATATAATTTTTGGTGAATGATTCATAGGTTCACAACAAGTGAAAAAAGCCTACAGATCGTTGTCTGTGGTGACTATAAGAGTGCGAGCGAGGACGAAAATAAAAATCCCGTTGTCCTCTAGTCAGTGTTTGCTTTATTACAGTCATATAATGTTCAGATAAAGATATTACTAGTCTTAGAAAGGTTTCACATCCATTCAGAAATGGAGACTGAAACTAAACCCCGCCAAGACAGAGACAGCCTGCTTTCATTTGAGCAATAGGGCGGCGAATAGGCAGCTCCAGGTCCACTTTGGTTGACCACATCAACACTCAAAATATATAGGGGTTACATTGAACCGGACACTGTCCTGCAAGAATCGTGTGGAGAACAACCTGGGGCTTCGATACTGAAACTGCGCACTTCAGCACTTGGACTAGTCTATTGCGGAATATGGTTCAGCAGTGCGTTGACACAAAAATGCTCGACGCACTGTTGCACGACACAATAAGAATTACAAGTTGGTACACGAAGATCAGCCCCCGTTGAATGGCTGCCCATATTGAGCCACATTCCACCACCTGTCTTCGACGAAAAGCAGCTCTTTTCCGTGAGTTTGAACGCCTACAAGGCAATTCACAACTCCCTATCCTCCAAGACTAAAAAGAAACCGGCTTAGATCAAGAAAACCATCCATGAAAACAGCCATAGAACTGCACAAGTCTCAGTTCAAATTAATCGAATCCTGGGAACGGGACTGGACAGAGTCTTGTCCTCCGCGTTATCAGAACATGCTTTGCATAACAAAGAAACCTCCTGCCTTCGACAAATCTTGCAGAATCTGGGCAACAACTAACAGAAGTCGCACCAATCACGGCAGCAGCGCGGACTCTTTTTTTTTTTTTTTTTTTTTTTTTTTTTTTTTTTTTTTTTTTTTTTTACGTGTGGGGTCAGGTTCCATCTCCAAAATGCTATTGTCGAGCAGCTAGGGAAGCTGTTCGTCACACTGTTACATAATGTTCTAGTTGGGCATATCGTGGAACTTTCTTCATTTCCCGATGGAAACGAACGGCGCAATTGATTATTTTTAAAAATTAAATGTCTTGCCGCAAACTGGTGCTACTGTTTGTATTTTATTTAAGATTGTGATTTTAAAAAACTGTGCGATAAATAAAATAACTATACAACCGAATAAAACGCAACGGATTATGGGCCCAGAGAAAAAAAAATAAAGTAACGAAGTGCATGTGAACAACGTAAAATTATCGCGAAATAAACTAAGAAATATCATAACACGTATGAAACGTTGAAAAGAAAAAAAATTAAAAACATCTCAATAAAACGAAGAATTTCGTGATGTACAACTGCTCAAAAGCAGCAGTACTTAAGCCACGTGGGACGCTATCACTGAAGAAAAAAAGAAAGGAGACAGCAAAGAAGACACTGCGTTTGTCGCATATGAACGGAGCAAAAAAATTATTTCTGAAGCAGATAACAAGAAAGAAAAAATGACCATGGCTATTGATTTTGCATGTTCAGGACATGTGTAATGAAGTGGAAAAGTTAACAAACCTGAAAGACTATGGTAGTGTTATAAAAGTTGCCTGCCAATATGGATCAGTGAAATTAGTAGCAACAGGAAACTCTCTGGGTGAAAACTGTACTCTCAAGGACGTTGGATGTCTTCCTGAACAGAGTAGCAATCTAAATGCTATCACTGAGAGAGGTTCCACAGTTGTGTTTAATAAACATGTTATTCAAATTTATACAGATAAAATCCTCATTTTAGAATGACCAAAAACAAAAAATGGATTGTATGAAGTAAAAAAAAAGTGTGTGTGTGTGTGTGTGTGTGTGTGTGTGTGTGTGTGTGTGTGTGTGTGTGTGTGTGAGCTACGGTAACAAGAAAACCATTTTCCACTGTGGACAACAGGAGCACTTAAATTAATTCATACTGAACTGTGGAGAGAGAGAGAGAGAGAGAGAGAGAGACTTTCCCAAAATGTAGTAGGTACTGACACCACGTGATTGTTAAATGATTTCACTCCGCTCTGTGTAACCTATATATGTTACGATGTAAGTCAGAGGCTCAGAGGCTGCAAGCTTGGTAAGAAAATGTGTGCTGGAAAGTGAAAGTCAGTTTAATCACACAGTTAAAACTGAATAAAAGTGGTTAGGGAGAACATAAGTTGTGCCAAGACTTCAGACTTTTGGATCATCAAAAATCCAGGCCACACGAAGAAACTACAAGGAATGATCAACAAAGACCTCAGCCTTTTTTGATTTTTTTTTACTGATGTTTTATTAGTCCATTTCAGTGTTAACATGACATTTTCAAAGGAGTCCCCTCCTACCTGAATGCACTTTTCATAGCGTCTCTGACTGTCCTCTAACAGCCACTGACATTTACGAAAAGCTACACAAAGTGCACGGTGAAGAGGTATTACCTCGCGCAACGTGTTTAGGTGGTTCAAAGACTTCAAAGAAGGCCGGCTTTTCTGTGTTAAGCAAGATGTGCCTGGTGTTTCGGCTTCGGCTGTGACTGAAATCTACATCAATACAACTGCTCTGATTGTCCGTGAGGATCGGCGGACAACATTACGTCACCTCACTGCAGTACTGAGAATTTCAGATGGCACTGTCTTTACAATTATGCATGATCATCTCCACATGACCCGTGCTTGCACACATTTGGTGCCACGCCTGTTGACTCCCGAACAAAAGGCTGTGTGAATGGAGACAAGCCATGAGGTGCTGCGATTATTTGCTGATGGAGTGAATGCGTTTCTGGAATCGATTATCACCGGTTATGAGTCATGGCTCCATCATTGTGACCCTGAAGGAAAACGAGACAGCACAGTGCGGAAATCGCCAGGTTCTCCAACACCAGAAAAGGCGAACGTTGTTTCCTCTGCTGGGAAAGTCACGGTGATCACATTTTTTGACTGTCAGGAAATGATTTACCAGCATGAAGTTCCCCCTCACACTACTGTTGTAGCTGCATACTACACGTCAATATTGACTCAACTGAGGAAGCACACTGAAAGGAAACAACCAGAACTTTCTAGGAGTGGGTGGAGACTACATTACGACAAAGGGCGGCCTCACGTCGCATATCAAGTCGTCCAGTTTGTGGCTCAATGCAACATTACCTGTGTACCGCACCCACCTTATAGCCCCTATCTTGCACTACGTTTTTTAAATTTTTTATTCGCATCGCTAAAGGCAAAGATTCGGGACATTCGACTTGAGAACTCCAAAGCAGTGCTCAAGACAAGTGAGGTGATTCATAAGGACCTGACATAGAACGGCCATTTCAAGGGAATAAAGAAGAAAGAGGATGTAATGGAAAGAAAAGAAACTGCAATTTTAGGGTTAGAGGCAATCTAAAGAGTCCTTCAAATACGGAAATAACGAAACCGTAATACTTTCATAATATGAAGGACGAGTTAATGGTCCAGATACAGAAAAAAGTGCACGAAAGACACAGAAACCACCTGAACGGAATGACACGTGGAAGTTGTTGAAAGAAAGGGAAACAAAAGAGAAAGAGATATCGACAAGCACATGGATATTTGAAGTCAAAGAGGATGGTCTATATTAGGCATTTCGCAGTCATTTATGAGAGCCGCTTCGCAGAAAATCCAAAGAAAAGAGACCATCAAAATGTCGAAAGAACTTTGAGGTACCTTCAAGATTCCAATAACTATAGATTTTCTGTAAGAAAATGAAGACGATGACACTATTCGTTTAAATGTGTATTGTGATGCCGATTATGCCCAAGACTTGGAAAAGTGGTATTCAAATGACCAAGTCAGAACAGTTAGCTAAATAAGCATATAGATCTGAAATTCCACTCTGTCAGCGAGAGGTTTGTTTAAAATAAACTATTGTAGTACAGAAGATCAATTGGCAGACATACTTACCAAAGCTCTGCAGAGGTCAAAGTTTGAGAAATTTAGAAATGCTGTTACGGTGAATTCTGTTTCAGAAATGTATTGAGTGATAACCGTTTTCATGTAATGATTTAGTTCATGCTCTGCAAACTTAATTGTAAAAACATTTGAATTTTGTATGATTCACCAAGAACATAAAACCATTGTCACAGAGTTACTGAAAACAAAAATTGCATTTAGGGAGGGGGATGTTGGTATAATAAAATATTTGTCGGATTTCTCCTCTTGTTGCCATCTTTGAATTATACATCAGAGAATTGTCTGTGTTGACTGTGAGTGTGTGCACGAGGTAGAATGTGAAATAAAAATCATGTTGTTCTCTTACCAATTTATGTATTTTATATATGTCATAAGCAGCAGCGAATGCGATAGTTCGACGTGTAAGTACGGCGCCAGATATGCATGGTCTTGGCGATTAACTCGCAAGGAGACAAACTACTTGACTCAAATATGTTTTACGTCGCGTGGTCTCAGTTATTAGTTTCTTAAGAATAAACTCTTTTGACACTGTTTGCGGAAAACCGCACGGCGGGATAAAGACTTGTTTTCCTCGACCAGTATCCGGGTGGACTAGGACAGTATGTCGCTATATCGGTACCATGCACTGTGCAGTGTCTTGTTGAGTATATGTAGAGGTATAAGTAAATACCGATAAGTAATGAGAAAACTAAATCAAATCAGAAGATGAATGATGATTTCAAAAATTAAAGAAATTACCAATGAAAGAAAATGACAATCCGTGAAATACAAATGAAGATGAATTTAATGATTCCATTTGTTCCATAAATATGTTGATTATGTTTCTACGACAGTGAAATTC
Organism: Schistocerca gregaria; assembly: GCF_023897955.1. NCBI lineage: Eukaryota > Metazoa > Arthropoda > Insecta > Orthoptera > Acrididae > Schistocerca > Schistocerca gregaria. The sequence continues at coordinate 334,729,463 of NC_064931.1, read as the reverse complement.
ATAACGAATAATCAGGTTGTCGAATGGTTGTTCCGCCAAGAATGCTCGCGGCGTCGTTTGACGACCACGTTTGGACTTATATCGCTTCGCTTTGATAAGACAACGAAGACCATCGCGTTCGGGTAAGGAAGCGCCGAACTTGATCCGCGGGACGCAGTTGTCAGAACATACTATTCGGCTCCATATGCGAATGAATGAAAATCTAATGACTTGCTACTTGAACTCGACTTCTAGAATGACTACTAGGATAGCGAGACTATGACAACAGGAACATCCATCGGTGCCTTCGAGAAAGCCCAAGTGTATTTATGAAAGGAGCAGAGCCATTCGTAAAATGTTAAAATATATGTAAATAAGGACACGTCTCCATTGCGATGTGCAGGCATTACGCCACCGTGTCAAGGGTTAGTGATTCGATTTGTGTGATACCACTGCCGGCAGAGTGTTACCATGTAACTCTGCTTAGCGGACGCCACTGGCCACAGAAGTTAGTCCGGGCTGGTGAGTCACGGTAAACGCCGGTGGCAGTTTACGAATACGCCGGAAACCACAGTAGGTGATGCATTCCGCCCTTCCAGCCGGCCGGTGGAGGTATGTACTGTCGAGTGGTGAGATTTTATATCGGACGATACATCTACCATCGTGTTTCCTCGGCGCACGGTTTTGGGAACGAAGCTGCCCAAACTTGTGCATTCATTTCACCTACAGCACTCCTTTAGCCGGGCATCGCATCACCGCATCGCTCCCTAATAGTGTCACGCTGGTCTGAGGGGCACTGCACAGGCACCTGAAGTCTATTCACCACACCTGGTGCACTATCTTCGACCAGTGTCTCTGAGTTGTCAGTTATGGTAGAGCTTTTGTTGTTTTTTGCAGTCAGCGACAGGATTAATTGTCACTGCTATCAGTACACGGTACTAGATGGCTGTATCTAGTTCAGTTGCTTAACAGTAAGTCAGAAAAACTTAAGTATATTGACTGAAACCCTTCTTCTGTAGCTAATTTTAGTCGCTTCGTCCCACGAAGCACGTCAAACTGTGGGGCATAGTGTGTAACCTCGCCTTTTCCTTTAACACTTTGCTGAGAACACGAACCAAACAGCAAATCATTGATTGAAAAATTCTAAAAAATGGTGAAAACCTACAGTTATTATAAATTTTAGTTTATCTTTGTAACATGTATATATAAAGCACACAGTATATTTATAGTGAGTAAAAGTAAAGTAACACGATGTAATGTGATGTCATATACAAAATAACGTCACAGATATACAGGGTGAACGTTAATAAAACAGAAAAACAGCAGGGACAGATTCCTGGAAATAGAGGAAAAAAGGTCGTATGAACATTATCCAGAAATGCACCGTTGCCACGGTAGATGGTGCTGATGAAGAAAAGTCCTCGTGCCATGTGTTAGCTGGCTGTGTGATTAATGCAAAGTAATGTAACCAGCAGAATAGCTGATATACGTATTTAGAACCAGCTAAGATTGTGTTTGTCTATGGCCAAGCTGATGAAAATGGTAAGAGGCAGAACCTAGTCCTCCAAAACTGTTGTACATGCACTTCAGGATCACACAAACACCCAAAAAGGACATGGAATGTTGTGTGATGCATTTGGTGTCTGTCAGGATACTTGTTTTGGTATTGCTGTGCTGCCGCTCGATTGTTTCCGTCTGCTTGGCCGTACACAAACACCATCTCAACTTCTTCCCAACACGCATACCAGACCATTCTGCTGCTAACAGTGTGCTGCAACAATCACACAGCATACAACACACAAGGAACACATGGCATGTCGTCAGAGAAACTTCCATTCATCAGTGCCATCAACCATGGCAACAATGCATTTTTTGGACGTATGTTCATTGGACCTTTTTCCTCCATTTCCAGTCAGAAATCCGTTCCTGAAGTGTGTCAGTTTTATTAATGTTCACCCTGTATATGACTTTTAAATATTCCCACTGCTCCAAGATTATTTTTGCACATTTCTCCGTTTAATTTCACCATAGCTATCCACAGACAGAACCTCCAAGGCATTAATGTGGCTGTAAAGGTATCTGTACTGTTAGCTGAGCCCCTAGCTGTGCTTCTAATGTGTGCATTTAAATAAAACACACTTTTGGTGGACAATCAGTGGGTTTTGTCATGTAATTTTAGAGTTTCTAAAATATTTATGCGAGTTTTCATTAACTCCATGTTTTAAAGTTTTTTTTTAAGTACTTAGCAATATGGGATTGTGACCTGAGTGTCTTACCATAAATCGAGATAATGTTCACATATGTGCAGGCTGTAATTCATCTTCATGATGACTAAATAATTACAGTATTATGTATGTCACTTTCTTTGTATTTTTCATCAATTAATTTTCAAAGTTTGAGGGGAAAATTATTATTGGGAAACTGAATGATTTTGTTAATCAGTGGTACATGTTATGTTGGTCACTTCCTTCTCTTTCCTCACCTGCACATCCTTCATGATATGTGTGTGCCATCAACATAAGAAGCAGACGCTATTGTAGTCTGGATGACTGTAAAATAGAAGATTTTGCACAATAATCAGTTATTGTGTGTATTTCTCCAGCTCCCCCTTAAAGCAGCAGTTTTCTATTAATACTTGTTTCTGTTACCTAATAATGAAGAGCTACCAAGAGAATTTTTTTCATTTCACCACTTTCCTTATTATGACTGATTGCTGGTTTCTTTGTGGATATTCTGCTCTTCTTCATAGCCTTTTCCACTGTTTCTATAAAATTTCTTATGTATATAAGAAGAGACCATTGTGGAACAACATTGATATTAATTATTTAGAAGTTTATGCCAGTTATTCAAAATTGAAAAGATACAAAGCTATCTCCCTTTGCCAGGTTCTGTCCTATAGGACTGAGGCTTCACATCCAGCATTGAGCCATAAATTTCTGTAATTTCGTGTCTCCGAAGTAGTTCTTATTGGCAGTAATTGGAAGACTTAAAACAACTAATGTGTTTGTGCCTGTGATTAAACAGTACTATAGAGCAGTCAGAGTCATAGCTTTATTAAAAATTACCACTTGTGGTCATGGACTACTAACAGTTCATATACAATGGCTTTACACGTAAGATACAGCTATCAAGTGAGCTCAGTTAACCATGGAATTGTGGGTAAATTTTGAAGCAAATTTCAGGGAGCTGTGTTGTGTTTAGTTTGTAATAGTAATGTTGAATGACCTCCAACTACTACAATATGTAGATCAATGACAAATTGTGATGTACTGTCGGATATCACTTTACTGTAAAAGATTCTTGATGAACTTGTAGAATTTATTACTCCCAGGTGTCATCTTTGTAAATAAGACACATTAAATTCCATAGCAAAAATCATCTTGGCTCCAAAAAATATAAGCAGTAATCGACATAAAAGTTGATTTAAGCAGCAGTTCTTCACTAGGTATGTTCCTGTTGCCAGTGGAATGTTGTATGCAATTTCTTTCTTTGAACCTGAGAATCAAGTCAACCAACTTGTTACAGCTGAACCTACTGTTTATTGGGTGATCCAAACCATAGAACGGTTTGCTTTTTACCACATTCAGAAAGCAATGTCGGACATTAATTGTAGGAAACCTATAGGAAAAGTGAGACTGATGAGGGATCACAATGTGGACCTTAGGATTTGTATTTCTTAAGTAACTGCACAGCCACTAAACAGTTGACGGGAAGTATGGCCTGTTAATGAAACTATTGCAGCTCGTTTATCTCCGTTATCCTCTGCTGTGCTGACTGAGATAACTCCATTAAAATCATTGTCAACAATAACTGTTGATCTGAGAAAAGTGACAGAGAAATCATTTTGAAAGTTGTCTACATTCCAAAGTTGTCTTTCTGTATCTGAAGAGATATATATAACTCATGCTACTTCACTTCCAAATATCTGGAAGTAATAGCCATTATCAAGTACTTGTATAAGACACCAATTAGCTGCAAGCATGTGAAAGTAAGAAGCCTTATTAAGTGCTTGTCATATGCATATTATCCTAGGGTTTCCTCATTATCTATCCAGCATACCCATAACCCCATATGTCTGTCTTGCATTGATAAGATACAGGTGTGATGGTGCCCCATTCTGTTTCTAAATTACAGACTACTTCCATTTCAGTTCTTACTACTGCGCTAAATGACTTCAGCTTCTTATACTGCCTTTGGTTCTCATATAAACAGGAAGTTACAGTTAATGCAAAGTAATTAACAAAAGTGACATTCATATTGCAGCAAAATTACTTTTTAAATCTGTACTGGAATGGCTTGAAAACCCTAAATATTTTCTTTCATTTTTTTAAAAAAATATGCATTTCATCTACGCTATTGGATCACAGTGAATCTTTGAGATGATATGCCTAGATTACGTATGGTACTTCACAAAATTGGAGCAAGTGCTATTAGAATTTATTAGCATAGTATGTGGTTAGTAATGTTCACTTTCTGACATGTGTTTTGAATGACTTACAATGTTTTGTCTGCAAAGTATACCTATTGCTACGAGTGAACTACAGAGAAAGAGTTGTCATTTTGCTTCTTAGCTTTAGTTAATTCAACTATGTTGTTGTTGTGGTCTTCAGTCCTGAGACTGGTTTGATGCAGCTCTCCATGGTACTCTATCCTGTGCAAGCTTCTTCATCTCCCAGTACCTACTGCAACCTACATCCTTCTGAATCTGCTTAGTGTACTCATCTCTCGGTCTCCCTCTACGATTTTTACCCTCCACACTGCCCTCCAATGCTAAATTTGTGATCCCTTGATGCCTCAAAACATGTCCTACCAACCGATCCCTTCTTCTAGTCAAGTTGTGCCACAAACTTCTCTTCTCCCCAATCCTATTCAATACCTCCTCATTACTTACGTGATCTATCCACCTTATCTTCAGTATTCTTCTGTAGCACCACATTTCGAAAGCTTCTATTCTCTTCTTGTCCAAACTAGTTATCGTCCATGTTTCACTTCCATACATGGCTACACTCCAAACAAATATTTTCAGAAATGACTTCCTGACACTTAAATCTATATTCGATGTTAACAAATTTCTCTTCTTCAGAAACGCTTTCCTTGCCATTGCCAGTCTACATTTTATATCCTTTCTACTTCGACCATCATCAGTTATTTTACTTCCTAAATAGCAAAACTCCTTTACTACTTTAAGTGTCTCATTTCCTAATCTAATTCCCTCAGCATCACCCGATTTAATTGGACTACATTCCATTATCGTCGTTTTGCTTTTGTTGATGTTCATCTTATATACTCCTCTCAAGACACTGTCCATTCCATTCAACTGCTCTTCCAAGTCCTTTGCCGTCTCTGACAGAATTACAATGTCATTGGCGAACCTCAAAGTTTTTACTTCGTCTCCATGAATTTTAATACCTACTCCAAATTTTTCTTTTGTTTCCTTTACTGCTTGCTCAATATACAGATTGAATAACAGCGGGGAGAGGCTACAACCCTGTCTCACTCCTTTCCCAACCACTGCTTCCCTTTCATGCCCCTCGACTCTTATGACTGCCATCTGGTTTCTGTACAAATTGTAAATAGCCTTTCGCTCCCTGTATTTTACCCCTGCCACCTTTAGAATTTGAAAAAGAGTATTCCAGTCAACATTGTCAAAAGCTTTCTCTAAGTCTACAAATGCTAGAAACGTAGGTTTGCCTTTTCTTAATCTTTCTTCTAAGATAAGTCGTAAGGTCAGTATTGCCTCACGTGTTCCAACATTTCGACGGAATCCAAACTGATCCTCCCCGAGGTCCGCATCTACCAGTTTTTCCATTCGTCTGTAAAGAATTCGCGTTAGTATTTTGCAGCTGTGACTTATTAAACTGATAGTTCGGTAATTTTCACATCTGTCAGCACCTGCTTTCTTTGGGATTGGAATTATTATATTCTTCTTGAAGTCTGAGGGTATTTCGCCTGTCTCATACATCTTGCTCACCAGCTGGTAGAGTTTTGTCATGACTGGCTCTCCCAAGGCCGTCAGTAGTTCTAATGGAATGTTGTCTACTCCGGGGGCCTTGTTTCGACTCATGTCTTTCAACGCTCTGTCAAACTCTTCACGCAGTATCGTATCTCCCATTTCGTCTTCATCTACATCCTCTTGCATTTCCATAATATTGTCCTCAAGTACATCACCCTTGTATAAACCTTCTATATACTCCTTGCACCTTTCTGCCTTCCCTTCTTTGCTTAGAACTGGGCTGCCATCTGAGCTCTTGATATTCATACACGTGGTTCTCTTCTCTCCAAAGGTCTCTTTAATTTTCCTGTAGGCAGTATCTATCTTACCCCTAGTGAGATAAGCTTCTACATCCTTACATTTGTCCTCTAGCCATCCCTGTTTAGCCATTTTGCACTTCCTGTCGATCTCATTTTTGAGACGTTTGTATTCCTTTTTGCCTGCTTCATTTACTGCATTTTTATATTTTCTCCTTTCATCAATTAAATTCAATATTTCTTCTGTTACCCAAGGATTTCTAGCAGCCCTCGTCTTTTTACCTACTTTATCCTCTGCTGCCTTCACTACTTCATCCCTCAGAGCTACCCATTATTCTTCGACTGTATTTCTTTCCCCTATTCCTGTCAATTGTTCCCTTATGCTCTCCCTGAAACTCTGTACAACCTCTGGTTCTTTCAGTTTATCCAGGTCCCATCTCCTTAATTTCTCACATTTTTGCAGTTTCTTCAGTTTTAATCTACAGGTCATAACCAATAGATTGTGGTCAGAGTCCACATCTGCCCCTGGAAATGTCTTACAACTTAAAACCTGGTTCCTAAATCTCTGTCTTACCATTATATAATCTATCTGATACCTTTTAGTATCTCCAGGGTTCTTCCACGTATACAACCTTCTTTCACGATTCTTAAACCAAGTGTTACCTATGATTAAGTTGTGCTCTGTACAAAATTCTACTAGGCGGCTTCCTCTTTCATTTCTTAGCCCCAATCCATATTCACCTACTATGTTTCCTTCTCTCCCTTTTCCTACACTCGAATTCCAGTCACCCATTGCTATTAAATTTTCGTCTCCCTTCACTATCTGAATAATTTCTTTTATTTCATTGTACATTTCTTCAATTTCTTCGTCATCTGCAGAGCTAGTTGGCATATAAACTTGTACTACTGTAGTAGGTGTGGGCTTCGTATCTATCTTGGCCACAATAATGCATTCACTATGCTGTTTGTAGTAGCTTACCCGTATTCCTATTTTCCTATTCATTATTAAACATACTCCTGCATTACCCCTATTTGATTTTGTGATTATAACCCTGTAGTCACCTGACCAGAAGTCTTGTTCCTCCTGCCACCGAACTTCACTAATTCCCACTATATCTAACTTTAACCTATCCATTTCCCTTTTTAAATTTTCTAACCTACCTGCCTGATTAAGGGATCTGACATTCCACACTCCGATCCGTAGAACGCCAGTTTTCTTTCTCCTGATAACGACATCCTCGTGAGTAGTCCCCGCCCGGAGATCCGAATGGGGGACTATTTTACCTCCGGAATATTTTACCCAAGAGGATGCCATCATCATTTAATCATACAGTAAAGCTGCATGTCCTCGGGAAAAATTACGGCTGTAGTTTCCCCTTGCTTTCAGCCGTTCGCAGTACCAGCACAGCAAGGCCGTTTTGGTTAATGTTGCAAGGCCAGATCAGTCAATCATCCAGATTCTTGCCCCTGCAACTACTGAATAGGCTGCTGCCCCTCTTCAGGAACCACACGTTTGTCTGGCCTCTCAACAGATACCCCTCCGTTGTGGTTGCACCTACGGTACGGCCATCTGTATCGCTGAGGCACGCAAGCCTCCCCACCAACGGCAAGGTCCATGGTTCATGGGGGGGAAATTCAACTATACTGCACTTTTTGTACTCTCTTAAGTCATGATACATGTTGAGATACGTAGGTGATATCTCAATTTCTTGGTGTTTTGGCTCTTAGCATGTTACGTTACTGCTTATAATGTAAATTTGGATGTCACAATATTTATTATAATTGCTGTGTGTTTGTTACACATAATCTGTGTTTGTTCTATACGTCAGTTGACAAACTTAACACTATTGCAAATGTTGAGTAGCTATAAAAGTTTTTTTATTTTATGTAAATGTTTTTATTTGCATTTAATTTCATTGTGTTTACTTTGTTTGGAATTTTATGAAAGGTATTTAATTTTTTACAATATCTTGTTTTCAGCATCTATAACTAAGGATCTCAGACAGTTCTTGAACACAAGATTCCAGAAGGGTTCAGTGGATCATGACCTCCAAAATACAATTAGAGATAACTTATACTTGCGCACTGTCCCAGTTACAACACGTGTACCAAGAGATGGAGAGGTTAATGGTGTGGACTACACATTTCTCAGTGCTGAGGAATTCATGGAATTAGAGAGAAGTGGAAACCTCCTGGAAAGTGGAATTTACGAAGGTAAGTATGCAGAATTTTCTGCACATAAAATACCATTGTATTTGCTTTCTGCATAATCTATTGTTACAATGAACTGAGATCCCAATTTCTAATTTGTATAGCAGTCGTTTAACTATAAATGATGCCAAAGTAAAATATAAGCAGTATACACATGCCTTTTGTCTTTTACTGAAAATTTTATTTTCAAAATTAGTTACTTTTATAACATTTTATGTATAGGTAATCACTATGGGACTCCAAAACCATCAAAAGAAGCACCTGTTTCGCCTCCACAGAGCAGTGGCTCCAACTTGAACCTGAACAGTGTAGGAGTTTTTGGGACACTTTTTCCAGGCGCACATCCCAGTTCTGAAGGAAAACGCAAACGAAATCGTTCAAACGTGGAGGCAATGGCTGCCAAGAATAACATGGAACCTGAACCTGTTGCTGGAAATGTACTTGATGGTAATTTAAATAATATTTTATTACATACCATGAAGGTGACCAAACTCAAAAGTATGCACATATCATGTTTTAGACAGTACTTCATATCTCCAGGGGGGGAGGGGGGTCTGGGAGCCTAAAAAGTGTACCGTCCCAAGTATAAGGGCCAATAAAAAAGTTTCAAATTGAGGGTACTGCTGCAATATACATGCTGTGTAGCATGACTTCGATGCTGGTATATAACCACTGATATGTAGGCAAGGGATCAGTGTGGTATTTGTGTGTTTCCAATGCAGAAAAGTGAACTATGGCATCAATATTACTGGATGGCTCCAATTGGGACCAACATGCTGTTATTTTTTTCTTGGTTGCCAAAGAACAAATACCAGTAGAGATATGTTGCAGAATGAAGAATGTGTATGGTGCAGCATGTCTGTCAAAAACCAGCTGCTACAAGGGGTGCTGCTGTTTCATGTTAATGCAATTGCCCATATCGCAAATGTCATTGTGTTGAGGTTGTGCCAACTGAAGTGGGAGACTCTCGAGCACCCACCATATAGTCTTGATATCTCCCCATGTGATCACCATGCCTTCAGTCCCTTAAAAGGGGCCTTGAAGGGTCAATGATTCCTGTCAGGAGGTGTTTCGCAGTAGTTAATTACGGACTTCTTCACGTGACAGGATATGATGTTTTACTAACGGGCATCTTCAACTTGGTATGTTGCTGGAATTGTTGCCTTATTGCACATGGTGATTTTGCCTGATTGGCATACTGATTCTGGACTGTACAACATTCGAACAGAATCTTTTTGATTGCCGCTTATATTTACCAAGGGCATAACTTTGACAAAATCAAACTATTGCAAGTGCGCTGAACAGTAAGAAACTTCATTTCTGTGCTAGGAGTATTGCGAACTTAGCACAAATATCTGTAAGACACCTATAGAACACTATTTATGGATGGTCAGGGCATCCACTAGCAGCTTTGGTGAAGAACAGTTATTGAATGAATGCACAGTGTGTGTAATTTGTGTAACTAAAGATGCTCAGACAACCACTTACATGTCATGCCATTTCCTATTCATTAACAAAATGTGTTTGTGTAGTGTAAAAAGAACTGAAGATTTTTTGCAGTTACACAATCGTAAAAAAATAAATAATTTAACACAAAACAGCAAATGAATATCTCCAATTTTTTTTAATCTCTGGAATCATAAAGCTTATTTTTTTCTTTAAGTCACTACGAAATTTATTGCGAAAATAAAAAACATTTACTTACAAATCTTGAGAACATCCAGCAAAGAGGAAGGAGGATTTAGAACCACATTGATGGATAATGAATAGTAAAATCAATGTTGAAACCTAAAAATATTCGATGACAGCATCGTTTAACTGTTTGTGGATTACCTCATTATTGTGGATTTATAAAATTTTCTGATTGATAGGAATCGCCTCCAGCAGTAATACATGAAACAGAACTATTAAACATACTGAATTACTCTGCTGAAATTATTTTGTTTTGATTCAGGAGCATTATTTAATATTCAGAATGGTTCACAGTGCATTATTAGACTTTTTCAGTATATGGGACTGAGAAGTGTTTTTTGTTTCATGTTCATACCATGTTGGTTATTCCATTTTTAATTATTTTTATTGTAGATTTAAGACATCCAGGGAAGGAATGTAGACAGTCATAGCAACTGTAAGTTGGAGGCATAAATAACTCCTTTTTATTCCAACTCTTTTGCATGGTAGGTAACAAAAATTTCATCTGTCAAGAAAACAGAATTTGAAAGTGACTTTTCAGTTAAATAAATATAGAAAAAGAAGCCTGTTAACAGAGAGGTTTTGAATTTTCCTCTCATTCTATTATGTTTTCTCTCTATTTATGCTGTGTGGTTTTTCGTGCCAAGTCCTTTCATCAATATAGTGTTCCAAACCTTTCATTTCTCTCTCATCAAAAGAAGAACCCCCACATTCTGATAGCAAGTAAATGTTTAACTTTTGTATACAGTAACTGTTGATCCATTGTCCACTAGTTAGCACTTTATATTTTTCAACAAAAAATACTGCAACCTTACAGATTGCCTGGTGAAGTTTTATAAGTGAGCAAGAAAATTTTGAGAAACAGCATTTTTTTGTTACACTGTTGTGGGCAGTAAAAAGCTAATTTGTTATACACACAATACTGTTTGACAGACTTGTATTTAATTGTTACCAGGATACAACAGTAGTGGAGACCAGGTGCCAACTGACCCTCCAAGTTACTACCATTCTGGTGAAGGCCCTGAATCTCTTCACGCAGATCTAGGTCCTCTGCCACCTAACTGGGAGAAGGCCTACACTGACAGGGGTGAAGTGTATTTCATTGAGTAAGTTTAATTGAGTATTGTTTCATTTTAATTTCACAGATTAATGAAACAGGGACAGAGTGTGTTACCGAAACAAACGTGTAGTTTGTTGTTACTTTGGATTGTTGTTTGATTTGTACCTTGAGTAATAAGTGACAGGAAATAATAATAATAATAGTAGTAATAATAATAATAATAATAATAATAATAATAATAATAATAATAGTAATAATAATTGTGTGGAATCTTTCATTTAGTCACCAATGGAATTTGACAGTCGTGTGTTGTTATTTCTTTTTATTGACATTGTATGCCATAAATTTTGTTTATGTAAATTGCTGATTTTGAAGGTTACAAGACTTGGGAAGCTAACTCATGAAGTACTACTCCAAAACTGAGCTAATGTTCACTGCTGGGAATTGCGTTAAATTTTATCAGTGGTACGCAGTTCTTAGCTATGCATAATTTAGATTATTTTATATGTAACATATTTATTGTCTTGGGGCACTTTTTGAAGATACCACTTTTCCACAGTGGCTGCTGATATTTGAAATCTTAGATAGTGGCGCTGTGGATTGTGCCCTTTTCTCGTAGATATCATTTGAGCCAAATAATGCTATTTCAAATTCAGTAGTGTTATATAGCACATTCATATGAGACAGAGAATTACAGACGCTTCAGTCACTTTTAGCTAATTTGATGTTGAACTGCACTTTGAATTACTGTTTATGATTTGTAAATATTATTGAACAGTAAAGATTAAAGATTGGGTGGATGTTTTATTCCTTGTTGGACACACAAGCTTTTACACATATTAAGAGGCTATAGCAAACATGCATGTGTGACTAAGTCAGGTTAGTTTACTTTTGAATTAAGATTCATTTGAACTTGAAGGGGCCCAGCAAACAACCTGTTTGTTTTAAATTTGTGATCAGTACATAAATTTTGTCTTCAATGACTGAGCAGAATGCTCTCCATGTTTTTTAGAATCTAGAATAAATGTTTGCTACTGTAATGGAGGCATAATAATTTGTCCGTACGAACATGAAGTAAATAGTTTCATTTTGCATATATTTTTCTAATCTTTTGTTTTGCATTAGGAATACATGTCTTGAGATGCAGGTGTAACCTCTGATGTTACATATTGATTTCCATCAATTACTGTACTAATTTTAAGTATCTACAATGAACCTCATTGCACATGAGGTGTGCATTGCGTACTGTTGCAAGAGATTTCTGATTAAATGATTATGGAATGTGGTTGCTGCTGCATTGCATTATATGCCAAACTCCTGTGTGGAATTGCTACAGTAACCATTAGTGAGTTATGGGGTTCACAGGTAAATTCAGAGTGGACTGTACAAGAAGGAGGGAAGTAAAAAATTGCTGGTGTTACAGAGAAAGAAATAAATAATGATTTGTAAAGTAAGCGTAATAGTGAAAAAATGCAGAAAAATTTAGGTAATTAAAAAAGGAAGGTCTCACACCTGAATAGAAAGACATTAACGACTGTCAAGTATTTATTGACACTAAGGAGAGAAAGAATAGATTTTATTGTCCAGTTGTTGATGAGATCATTGGATACTGAGGACAGGCATTGTTTGGACAACAATTGGGCAGTAAACCAGCCTGGCATTCATGTTAAGTGAACCTAAGTGTGAATAGTCAGATGAGGATTTCAGTCCTGCTTCTCCAGAATTGGTATAAAGTTTTTTTTTAGCTATTTCACCACCTTAATCAGGTTCTTGATTGTAGATAAACATTTGACTCTGGTTAGCTATAATAATTCAAGAGCCTTTAAAAAATTGTTCCGAATATTAGAACAGTTGGAGTTTTGTAACTTTATTTTTTGCGTACATACTCTCTTTCAGTTTCTAAGTAATATTGTATCTACCTGAGGGACTCTCCTCTCCCCAATGTTGTCCCTGTTTACCCTAAATGTCCAGACATATCGTTGATTGCAAAAGTTTTCTCTTTCATGGGAGATGAGCCTTTAACATCATGTTTAGGAGTATAGAATCTTCAGTGTGCTTTTCATGGTGAACAACACACACAGTCTTGTAGTAGTAGGAAAATTTGCCACTTAACATATGGAGTACATCTGAAAATTGTACATTCCCTCTTAAATATCCCCTTGATAAATTTTGGTGGAACATTTGTATTAGTTAAAGATCTATACTGTAGTAGTTTAATTAACACAACATTTTATCAGTAAACTGCTTCATTGTTTTGTATTAAATTTTCAAATTTTAGCTACAAAAATGTATAGATCATATATACCAGCAGCGGAAATCATAAATGAGTTGATAATAGTGCATGATGAGGCTCACTGATTCAAAGCGTGCTATTCCAGAACTGTGTAACATATAACAGGAGGATTAATATCAATATTATGGTAGATCACATGTCATGGAGTACTGAAAAACTGATTATCATCAGTTTTGGAAGCCGTATCTGAGTGACCTCTCTCACACAGGAGTATTAGACTCCGTATATTAATAATTTTTTTAAGACCCTGTGTACATTGTATGGGTATTGTTTAGGCTACAATTGACTTGCTGTGGACAGTAACAATACTACAGAATTAATTATAGCATGCATATTTATGTTGGATATCAATTTTATTTATGGCAAACCATTATCTGGAAATATGATGTTAGTTCTGATGATTAATACCATCTGGTTTTAATATACTTCCTTACGATATCCAAAGGCTGATAATTAAGTGGTTACACAATTATGTGCTCCACATTTTAATTTTTCAACAACTGCATTATAAACTGCAATCTTATTATGTGCAGTTAGCAAAATAAAAGTGGCTTTTTCTTAGTCTTCGTATTTCCTTTTCAAACTTTCAGCTATAAATCTTTACCTGCATATGTTTTTGAACAGTTTTCATATGCTAGATTTGACAGACAATAGAAATGATTGCTGTATTAAACTGTGTATCCCTGATGATGTATTTAATCATACATTGTACACTGACTTCCAGAGAAAGCAAGCACCCAGTAGACATGGTCAGATGTCAGTGTAACTTCATACACAGATATATAAAAGATTAGAGTTGCAATTCTCTGTGACAGATAGAACAGCCACCACAATGCATCGGTATTGCTCATGTTTGATGTTACTAAGCCTGGTAGGGTACATAAGGGGCATGAAGAACAGTATCAGGTGTTGAATGATAACTGTGAAGGACACATAAATGCCACATACTCATATGGGTTCACATTGTGAGTCTCCATTTGGTCAGCTGGTCGAATACTGCAATATCCTGTTGGACTGCATGGGAACGTGAGAGCAGCCATACTTGTGTCAAAGCTCTGTTGACCACGTCTGAACATCACAAGGGAGGGTCGCCATATGCTGCACCAAACACATTGTTAATCCACCTTGTCTGCACCTGCCATCCAAGAATTAAATGGACTGCTTGCATCATTCCATGTCAATCCGCACCCTAGGTTGGACACTAGTAGTAGTCGGACTAGCGAATTACCATTTGTTAATGCCCCAACAAATCCCTTGGTGGACTGAGGCATGCTGTGATGCATTTTGCATGCAGGGACATATTCCCTGCGTTTTTCAATGTCATGGACAACTACTTTTGTTATAAGCAGTTGCGTGCACAGTGTTGTCGCATTACTTGGGATAGCAAAAAAGCTAGCTGGATTTCAGTTACTAGTTCCTTTAACTGTTCCACTCCCTCTTCCATCATGTGGGTCAACCTCAGATGGCTCTCTGGGAGCAAGGTCCATTTCCCAGTTTCTGGTCTGATAATAGAAAATGATGTCATAGTGGACCCCATTGCTGTCTCCAACATTTTGGCCACTATTTTGCAGAGATTTCGAGCTCCACCCAGTGGCACCCTGCCTTCCTCCATCAGAAATGAGTCTGGTAGGTCTGATAGGAAATTAGGCTGCTAACACTGCTGCAAAGGCCCATTCCTTCTGCTGATCTACAAGTTGCCATCTGTTAGCATGTGGTGTCACTGTGGCACCACCACAGGTCTTCCCTTCATGGAAACAAGCTCCAGGGAATTAAACCTCTCGCAGCTGCTTGGCTGACCTCTCGGCACAAGATCGTTTTAGCTAAGCTGCATATTGGGCATTATCTTTTAAGCTATCACCATTTGTTACGTGGTGATCCGCCATAACTTTTTGCTCATTGTCATCAACCTTTGACGGTTCACCATATCATGACTGAATGCCCTTTTTTTAACCACCTACGTTCTAATTTATGTTTGAGTTGTCGGCTGTTTTGATGAACAATGCATGGGCTGTTGACCATGTTTTACTTTTCACCTGTTGTAGCGATATGGTGAAGGATTTCTACTCTTAAGTATAGGGCCTCTGTTGTCTCTACATCATATTTTGTGGACCTTTCTCCAACAGGAAGTCCTTGTTTTTAGTTGTGTTCTCTTCCATCAGTTGGGCTCAACGTGTTGTCACTTTTAACTCCTTTTTTTATCTTAGTGTTCTAAGGTTCTGACATGGACATATATGACCTTAGTTGTTCTAGCACCCTAAAACAAAACAAAACAAACACCCCAACACAAACAGCTGTGTTTGGGAGGGTGCTTTGACAGGGAAGCATGGACTGTTGATGAATAGTGTCACACTGAGTTCAGCAGTGAATCACAGTTCTGCAATGCCCCAGATAACCATAGTCAACAAGTATGGTGGTGACCTACAGAGAGAGGTCCCATCCTTTCAATGTTTTAGGGAGGCACATTAGTGCTAATACCGGCATCATGGTATGGGAAGCCATTGGAGATGACTACAAATCACAGATGGTAATAATTAAGGGAACTCTGAAGGCACAGTGGTATGTCACAGGCATCCTGCACCCTCATCTGTTAGCTTTTATGTCGCAGTATCTTGGTGCCATTTTTCAGCTGGACAGTGCTCATCAATACATGCCACATGTCTCTTTGAGCTGTCTGTGTGATGTTGAGATACTCGTATGGAGAGAGAGATTTTCACATCTGTCCCCAACAGAATGTATAGTACCTGCTTGGACATCAACTCCATCCCGGTTATAGTATCCAGGATATCAAGGACAAGCTACAATAGTTGTGGCCAGAGGCAGTGCAACATCATATTGATAAGTGGGCTCATACTGCCAGTTCTTTGTAAATCTGACTGGATTTTGTAATCACTGGAATAACGTCACATACCCTCTCAACCCATGAAGTTTCATTTTGTTTCCTGTTCCCTTTCTGGGTGCTTCACCATTTTTGTGAGGCAGTGTATGTCATCTCAGGTTTGTAGTTCTAGAATACATTTAAAAATATTTTTGATTGTGTTTTGCACTCCACTCAGTTTTCTTGCATTTCATGAATTGATTAATAATTAAGCTAGGTATAAGGAAGGCCACAATTAAGCTTTTAGGGTAATGCTGGTCGCCATTAATAACATAAATGGTTATCTGTCACCAACATTTGTCTCTGAAATGTCTAAAATTATTATGCATATTCATAAAACAGCCTTTAAAATTATTGATAGAACCAGTAAGAGTGACTCACTGCATGAAAGTTTTTGTTGTTTCTAGCCATAACTCTGGTACTTCACATTGGCTAGATCCTCGCCTGTCTAAATTTCAAAAAAAATCGCTTGAAGAATGCCTTGATGATGAGCTGCCATATGGGTGGGAGAAAATTGATGATCCCCATTATGGTACCTACTACATAGATCACGTGAATAGGAGAACACAGTACGAGAATCCAGTCATACAGGCAAAAAGGGCAGCTCAAGACAGTGGAGGTAAGTGAAATAAAGAGTTCTGTTAAACATACGAACTCCAGCTCTACAGTTAATTCTCATATTTATTAAGGATGTTTCACTGGTGGAAAATGAACACATCTAAAGATGTAAAGTTGAAACATTATTGGCTGAGGTTGCCAGTAGAGTGTAAGCAAGAGTGGACTGGTAACAACTGTATTTTACTTTCTGAGATAATGGTCCATTTTTCCTAACATTTTACTGAATAACAGGATTGTAGGCATGATTTTTCAGGTTTTCTTGGTGTGAATAATTGATGATGTGTTTTGGGTGTTGAGCCGAGTTCTTTGTGTGACATTTTGGTGACTGATCTGGTTGTCTCCCTCAGGTACTGTGAGCTGCTTATTATGAATGCTTACTATTTGGATGCCAACCAGGCTATTAGGTATTGTTTTTGTCGTGCTGATATTTACAGACGAGTTTCGCTCCTTGTGTTCCATATGTCCCTTGATGCACATCTGTTGCTCATTTAAACACTCTCCATCTTACTATTAAATTTATTATGTAACATGAAAAAGAGGGCCAACAACGTTTCTGTGATGTGTTAGTAGACGAGTGGTTGAATCCTTGGGTCACAGTGTATATAGGAAACCTACACACACTGACCTCAATTTCTATGCCTCGAGCCATCATCGTCTGTCACAAAGAAATTCCATGCTAAAGCATCTGATTTATAGACCTTATATGCTGTTGGACAAAGAGAAACTTGTTGAAGAATTAAAATACTTACGAATACTTTTCTGAAGGAACATGTACTCTGGTTGAAAAATTAAGCCAGCATTGCAGTCAAAATAAATGACACCTGAGGAAGAGGTTGAGACTGTGGAAGAAAAAGAAAAGCCCAGAATCTCTTATCTGTCTTATGCTGGCCCAGTCTCTGGAAAGATTGGTAGACTCTTCCAGAAAGATGGCATCCAGTGTATTTCACTACCATCAACAAAGCCCACCAGGTTAGCCATGCGGCCTAACGCACTGCTCTCCGGGCAGGAAGGCATGCTGATCCCTGGCATGAATCCACCCGATGGATTAGTGTCGAGGTCTGGTATACTGGCCAGTCTGTGGATGGTTTTTAAGGTGGTTTTCCACCTGCCTCGGTGAATGTAGGCTGGTTCTCCTTATTCTGCCCCAGTTACACTATTTCGGCGATTGCTGCGCAAACACTTTCTCCACATATGCATACACCATAATTACTCTACCATGCAAACATTGGGGTTACACTCATCTGGCCTGAGACGTTCCTTGTGGGGGAGGTCTCCACTGGAGGCCGAACCACACAATAACCCTGGGTTCGGTATTGGGCTGTAGTGGGGTGAATGGACTGTTGTAGCCTGTTGTGGGGTTGTGAACCACTGAGGGCTACAGCAGGGATGAAGCCTCTAAATCATTTCTAGGTCCCCAGTTCCATACAATACTGTGAACAAAGGTAAAATGTCTTCCTTGTAATGTTAAATATGATCTAAGTGTCCGAAAGCTGGGTGTGTACTGCATCCTGTGCGAATGTGGTGTGTCTTATGTGAGGAAAACTATTAGAAAAGTTGAGGGAATTGCAAGGAACATCAGCAACACACGTGACTTAAATAATCAGGCAAATCACTGGTACGAAGCACTGCCTGAAGTTTATGATGAAATAGGAAGCCAGTATTGTGGCGCAAGTGCCGAATCTCTAGGACAGTGTGATTAAGTAGTTTGTCAAAATAAAGGTGATGGAAAAACTAATAAGCCAGTATGATGCTTTCAGTTTAAACAAGGCTTCAGATCTGGAATTCAGTTTACTAAGATCTTTCTAGCCATCTCATCAGGGCTAGAGATTGCTGAGAGAACGTCCATTCACAGGGTAACAGCATGGGCTCCAAAAAACAAATCAGCATCAAAGGACATAACAGTCATCAGGAGTCAAACTCTGCTACAAATAGTCTGGATGGCATCCAGGTGGCAACTGTGCATAAAGAACTGTGCACTGAAGAAGACAGTTGGGTTGATTATTGAAATACTGTGCAGAAAAATGGAATCAACAAACTGGTTGAACAAGCAAAAACATGCCATTGGACAATATAATCTGAGAAATGACATCATATCACTTGACTCTATTGGCAAGGAGATATTCAGCAACATATAAAAGTGAGGATAGTGCACTGATCTTCCAAACAAGGTGTCAAGATGAAAAGTTGTTCATACATTTGCCAAAACAAACATGATATTAACACACCAGTAGCTAATAGCTTTATGCATCATGCAAGCATGGCACTGGTGCAAGAGAGAGTTGATTCTCACTGGAAGCAGCAGAAGAGGCATGCTGTTGAACCTGTGGGAAGCTTTCCAAAGCACCAGTGCTTAGATCCAACAGTGCCAGGAAAAAATGAGTAGTATTTGAAAATCTGCAGGAAGAAAGTGAACATAATTTTGTTAGCTGACAAGAACAACACTGATGTTTATGTTGCACATGGACTACAACAAAAAGATTTTCAGTCTTCTGAATGCAATTACCTACATCAGGCTTATTATGTAACATCATTAAGAGCGGCTATTCCATCACAACCTACTGAGCGAGGTGGCGCAGTGGTTAGACACTGGACTCGTATTCGGGAGGACAACGGTTCAATCCCGCGTCCGGCCATCCTGATTTAGGTTTCCCGTGATTTCCCTAAATCGCTCCAGGCAAATGCCGGGATGGTTCCTTTCAAAGGGCACGGCCGACTTCCTTCCCCGTCATTCCCTAATCCGATGAGACCGATGACCTCGCTGTCTGGTCTCCTTCCCCGAAACAACCAACCAAGCATACAGGCTTCCTAAGATGCACAAGGAAGGCATTCTTCTAAGACTTATAGTTAGTAATATTGGTGCATCAACATACTTGGTAGCATAACACCAAACACACACTGTCAGCAAATATGCTGGGAAGTTTGAGCATGACATTCGCAACTCTGCCCACTTTGTACATCTTCTCAGTCATTTGTGGCTGTGGTAAACGTATATAATGGAGAACTTTGATCTGCTCTCCTTCCGTAGGAGAGTTCCACATTCTGAATCCTTAGAACAAATTGAGGGAAATGTCAATGACTGTAGCACAGAACTCTTGAGGCACATTATCACAGTGCCAGGAGTTGAAATTGGATATAAATAGTGGCTCAACACCAACAATGCTTCATGGTCTGGTTGAAGTGCAGGCAGCTAGTAGGTCTAATAACATTGTTTGCAGTGTATGTAGAAGATGGCTGGGTCAGTCATCAAAATATCATGCAGTGAAATGGAGCCAACTACATGGCTGAGCACCAGAAAGCACACCGTTATGCATTGTAGACGTGCTAAAGTTAATATAATATGTTATGTTTCTGGCCAACAGAGGCATATGTATTCATACCTGGACTGTTACGTTGCACTAGTGATCATTCTGATCACATGGTAACTGCATCAGACATTACATTTGACGTTACAAGGGTGTGTCGAAAAGTAATGCCACAGAATTTTGTATATGAAAACTCTTCAAGCTTTTTAACTAAAACAAAGGTTATTAACATTCTATATCTTTATTCTTCATGTTTATTTCTCAACACAGTCTCCATGGTGATGAACACATTTCTCCCAACAAGAGACTAGTTTGTTGTTACCGTCACTGTAGAATGTTTGACTTCATTGACAGAGAAACCACCACACCTCTGCTTGTTCTCGAAGGTGTTGTTTAAGTTTCAGAAATAGATGAAAATCAGATGGGGCCAAATCATGACTGTATAGGGGGCTATTGTTGACAGTGAATCCAAGGTGACAGATAGTTGCAGATGTCACAACGTTCACGTATGATCTGGCATTCTGCTGAAGGAGAGGGTGCTCCGTGTGTGGATGAATTCTCCGAATTTGAAACTCGATTACAGTACACTGTTTCTCATGCATTAACTTAGTTATGTTACACACCGTGTGTTATGCACTGCAATTGGATTCCTGTAGCAGCAGAGGGTTGCAAATAGGTAGACATGAAGAATAAAGATGTGGAATGTTAGTAAATTTTTTTATTTAAAAAGTTTTAAGAGAGTCATCACATAAAAAATTCGAGGGCATTACTTTTCAGCACACCCTTGTACATCCATAGTGTCAACAGGAACATTGGGAATCATTTTCTGGAAACTGAGGAGTGAGCATTGGTGCTCTTTGCCAGGCTTTCTCTCACACCTCATCACGGTGCATCCGACCTCAACTAGTGTAATAAAAATTGAGGCTAGTTTTGTGTTTTGCTGCTATCAAGTCGCAGAAAAGTAGACAAGGAATCTTACTGTCAGTGATTATACTGCATCGTGCACTTTTGGTTTTTTGATACACTGGATGCTTTGTCTGTTGGGGTCGTGGCCAATCTTTTTGCAAAGTCTGAACAAGTACAGAGTTTGGGGATGTTGCTCATTGGGAAGTCGAGTGTTGAATGGGTGATGGAGTACCTCAGGAAAATAGTTGATGGGTTAGGATGAAAGGCTACCACAGTTTATTAGCTGGGAGGTGTTGTGTTAGATGTTGAGGAGGTTCTGCTGGTAGCAGCTGACTGCACTAGGTGGTCAATCTCAGATGCAGTTTTTTTTAACATTCACTATGGAGTGGACAATCTTTTAGCCCTTTAAATGGGTCTAGTGTACACTACTTACAGGAAGTGGCTGCTCCAGTAAGAGATTAGGTGTTTTGTGCATTGGGGAAAAAGGGGGGGGGGGGTAGCTGGAAAGTGATGGCTTAATGATGAATTATGTGTTGTAATCAGACAAGGGAGTAGGTCATACATATTGTAATCAGTAAACATCCATCCTTCCATATCAAAAACAGAAAATGTTTATGTAGTATTAGTTAACTGCAGCAATGTGTATGGTAAGGTCCCTGAAAATAGTATCACAAGGATAGGTTAGATGCCATTGTGGTGGAGTGTTTATTGCCATAAAGAATTTGATTATATGTAGTCAGATTATTAGATTCTGAGTGTGAAATAAACGGTGTATAGGTTAGTGGCAATTGTGGGTTAACAATTGTGGGTTAACTATGCTAATCAGATGCTTTGTGGACCACTACTTTACAGTGATAGAATGTGTCAGAGAAAACTGGAAACATGGTTAAAGTTCCTGATAATGCTACAGTTATATGGGAGATTTCAAGTTGCTAGTTGGAGACTTGCTTTTGGATGAGCAATGTCTTAGACATCATAGTAACTAACATACTTAAAATATTCAGTTTATTGACCGTGGAGGAGGGCATTGGTGACTATAAATCTATTATAGCATGAATGACTGAAGATGTAACTAGAAATGTTAAAGTATAACTATTTTTGTATGGCAAGTGATGAGAAACACATTGTAATTTATCAAACATTGATCTTGATTGATGAATATTTGAAGTATCACAGGATAAAACTGAAAAGTATAGTACAGTACACTTTTTCATCCATGTATTAGTAAGGTTGTAAGTGATAGAAAGACACATAGTGTCAGAAAATTGTTATGTAAGCAGAGTGATTTGTTGCATATTTAAAAGAAGCCACAATTTTCGACAGTCAAAAGCAAAAGGCACCAGGATGGGTGTAAGAAGAGCAATCCAAGAAGCATTCAAAAAATTAGAGTTCACAATTTTATTGACTGGTGTGACACGGAAAAAATGTCCGTAGGAGATTTGGCTGTACATAAAGTCAATTCTTTATAAATTATGTGAAAAAACATGACACCCTTCTAGCAGCAATTTGCAGTAGAGTACTGAAGCAGCAAAGCATTTCAAGTTATTAGAAAAAGGAACAGGTCATTCTTATTGCATGTAATGGTCATAGTAAAGATGTAGATAATTTTTGTAGAATTATGGAATGTGTTTAATGTTCACATGTTATGACCTTCTCAGGAGAATGAAATTGCCCTCTGTAGAAATCGACATGGGTTCCGTAAACAGTGATATTATGAAACTGTGCTTGCTCTGTTCATCCTTGAGATGCAGAGAGCAATAGATAATAGCACTCTGGTTGATATCATGCTCATTGACTTTTCAAAGGCTTGTGATTCACCTAGTTAAAAAAAAGAGCTTATAGAATAATGGACCAACTTTAAGACTGGATTATGACTTACTAGCAAGTGGAATTCAGCATGTTCTTAACACAAATATTTGAAGTATCCCAATGGGGTGTTATAGAGCTGCTACTGCTTACAATATTTAAACAACTAGGTGGGTACTGTTGGAATCCCTGCAAGACCATTAGCAGATGATGCTGTTGTAAACAGAAAGTAACAACATTAGAAGGTTGTTGCAAAGTGTGAGAAGACTTGCAAAGAATCGACATTTGGTCCAGGGGCTGGCGGTGAACCTACAACATAAATAAATGTGTTATATTCTGCATAAATAAGTAAAATAAGTATTACTCTTCCATTATACTATGGCTAACTAAGCACTGGAAACAGTAACAACCATAAAATATTTGGGAGTAACCACCTGGAGTGACCAACAGGGTAATTACCGAATAAAACTAGTGGTAAGAAAAGTTGATGCAAGGTCAAGATTCATTGCAAAAACTGAAGGGTGTATTGTCAGCTCCCTTGCCAACATGATCAACAGGCCTGTCTCCCCATTTAACGTGTTTTGGACATGGTGGGGTGGCATCTGGTTTCTGCCAGCATCACTAATAATATCCATTAACAAATTTTAAAATAGATGGAAGTAACATAGAACTGTTCCCCCTCCGAACAACTTCCAATATTCCTATAATTGTATTAAAGTATGGTTCAATACTACATTGTAGCCAAAGGAAGCTATATTATTGAACGTTACAACCTGTTCATAGGTGCATGAAGCTGTAATTTATGACACACCTAATGTCGATGTGGCTTCAGACACTAAACCAACCACATGAGACACAGCACCTGCATTGCATGGGACATAACAGTTAACGTTATTTGTGACTGTACTGTTCTCCAGCATTAGTTATTGTCTGTATCTGGCTTGCAAATCACGTAGTTTGTTTACAAAAATGGATGGGTGTAAAATTCCTGTGTTAACCCTATTAAAATGCACATTTCCTGTCTTGTCCATAAGCTACTTTTGTTGTTCTGACTGTAGTATACACAAATCCAAACTTAAATATCCATGAACATAGTAGAAGGCAAAAAGGAAAGTTCTATGTCGAGTCAGTAAAAATCGACTTACTAAAGTTGCAAGCAACACCATAAAAATTTACAATACCCTTCCACATAAACAGAAATAATTTTTATTATTCTTGCTTTTTAATAAAACCCGATGGTTATTCTTACCTGATTACTGTTTCTGTTCAGTAACAGAATTTATAGACGCTGCAAAATGGAAAGGCCTGAAACAACAAAATGCAAAATATCCTGCTGCAAATAGTAGATATAGCAAAAAACAAACAAAACATTATTTATTTACTGCAGCATTAACATTTTTGGATGAAAAAATAAATGCTGAATTGCAAGTGAATCGGGCAGTGATGAGAAATCAATCTCGTAATTTGTTGTTCCATGTTCCTTGGCATGTTCACAGAAGTGAATGACCTCCTGAGAGTGAGTTCACATATATTTATGTAACATGGAATACTATATAGAACACACTTATATTAAATTAATACGAAAGTTCCAGAACCTTTTAGGAAATCTGAAAGTAAAAATTAAAAAAAAAGTGTTTGATATAGCAAGCCGCTACACAACTTTGTAACTTCATGGCTTTATCCACTTCACTATGCTTGAACTTCAGGAACACACAACCACATCTTTTATGTTGTGATCTTGTGGAGGCTTTAATGTTATTAACTGACATTTAATTATAATAAATCATGCCAAGAACAGTACATTTTTGATGATTCTTCAATGAATCTTTCCTTGAAACGGTATACTTTCATAACACACAACTTACGATACAAGAATAACCAAATAAGAAAATTCTTTAACGACCAGTACAATGTTTTCCCATCATTTTATTCAATACATCATATTGAGATATTGTATGGGGGGGGGGGGGGGGGGGGCAAAGTCACACAAGGGATGATCCCTGTGGTTAATGGGACCAGGCAGACAGGTTTTTTAGGTTAAAGCCAAAGTCCAGATAGACAACAATCTAGAAGAAAAGAATAAAAGAAGCTTCATGTATAGTAAATAGGGATAAAGCTAAGGATAATATCAACTTAACATTATTGGCTGTGAGCTCTGCCAGTTATGCAAAACACCGTTTTTCTCAGTACCCAAAGATGTTTTGGCACCACTGTACCATCATCAGTGGGTTTTTGTTTTTATTTATTCTGCAATGTGAACATGTTTGGATACTGAGAAAAACTGTGTTTTGCATAACTGGCGGACCTCACATCCAACAATTTTAACTGCAAACATGGCCAATACAAGGAGCTGCAAACAAAATGATGGATAAGTATCAACTTACTTCATCAAAATATCAGGGGAATAAAAAATAAATTAGATGAGCTGTTAGTGTGTTTAGATGATCTCAGAAATAAGAATGAGATTGATATACTTTGTCTGTCTGGACACCATGTAACTGTGGGGATGGAAAGTGTCAGTATAAATGGATATAATTTAGCATCTTACACTTGCAGATCTAGCATGGATAAAGCTGGAGTTCCCATCTACCCAAAACAAGGGTATAAATACAAAACTGTAGAAGCAAGCAAACTTTGTGTCAATCAGCACTTTGAATTTTCTGCATGTAAACTACATCTAGATAATGTAGTGTTGACATTAGCAACAGTGTAAAGGTCCTCATTAGGAGATTGGGAGATATTCAGAAAAAAGTGTGACTTCCTGTTATGCTGTCTGACAAAAAGAAGTTATTAACCTGTGGTGATTTCAGTGTAAACTTCCTAGTAAAAGTGAAGTAGCAGTGTTGTTAATGACATATAACTTAGAATCAGTGATCAATTTCCCTACACGTATAGCTCAAGACTATAGTACTCTAAAATATAATGTATTCACCCAGCAAGAGGATGTAAAACTAATACATGCTTTCTCTGCGATAAATGGACTATCAGACCATGATGCGCAATTGATTAACTTACAAAACCTAGCAGGGTGTACAGTTCAGAAACCATTAAGTAAAAGGGAAAGGTCGCTCAACCTGGTATCTACAGAGCACTTCAGAGAAAGTTTAAGAAATGTTAATTGGGCAGATGTATATAATGAGCCAAATGCTGATGATAAATGCAACATATTTCTTAATAAATGTATACAAATTTACTGAATGCAACACAAAACAGTTTTCAAAGAAACCTTGGGTTACTACAGGTATTAAAGTTTCTTCAGAAATAAAAAGAAAACTGTATGAGACAGCAAGAATTAGTTAAGATCCGTAAGTAATTTTACACTATAAAAAATATTGTAACCTACTGAGAAAAGTTGTCACAAAATCAACAAATATGTATGTTAGAGATGAAATTAACAACTCAGGCAATAAAATCAAATCAGTATGGAAGGTTGATAGAAGGGAGACGGGAAAAAGTAACCACTGGGGTAGGTAGTATTACTATTAAAGAGAATGAGACCATCTTAACCAACAGTAAACAAGTAGCTGATGTATTTAACAACAATTTCTTAAGTATAGGTGAAAAAATTGATGAGAATAGTTCAAAAGAAAAAGCCAAGCAGTACATGGAAGAGTCAGTTTTGAGAAATCTTAAGTCAGATTCATTTTCACCTAACAGTCTCTTGTAAAATAAGGACAAATCATTAAATTTTTGGAAAATAAATGTTCTATTGTGGTAGATGTCATCTCTAACAATATAATAAAACAATGTGGAGCAGTTACAACTGATGTTCTGAGGCACATATAGATTGTATCATTAATTCAAGATATATTCCCAGACAGGTTAAAATATGCCACTGTCAAGCCTCTCTGCAAAAAAAGGGGTGCCACAGATGCCAATAATTACCAGCCAGTATCCTTGCTTACAGCATTTTCAAAAATCATTGAGAAAGTAATGTACTCAAGAGTGGTTAGTGGTTAGCCATCTCAACAGTAATGGGATACTTAGTAAATCACAGTTAGGATTTCAAAAATGCTGCTTCACTGAGACGGCAAATCCAATTCCACTGCTTACATAATAGAGTCTGTAAATAGTGAAATGACACCAATAGGAATTTTCTGTGACTTATCCAAAGCATTTGATTGTGTGAACCATGGCATTATATTACAGAAATTGCAATTCTATGGTATAAATGGAACAGCTTATGAGTGGTTTAAGTCATCTCTACAGAAAGGAAAACAAAAAGTTTCCTTATGTGGTTTAAGTGGTTTAAGGAAGTTTGCCACTTTATCTAACTATGATGAAATTGCATTAGGTGCTCTACAGGGTTCGATCATGGGTCCCATTCTATTCTTGATATACATGAATGACTTTCCTTCTTATCTGAAATAAGAAGCTAAATTGACACTGTTTACTGATGATATAAGCATCATTATTAATCCAGTGAAAGAAAATCCAATAGAAAATGATACAAATAATGTCTTTGGGAAAGTTATTAATTGGTTTTCTGGGTATGGGCTTTCTCTTAACTTTGAAAAGTCACAGTACATCCAATTTTCTGCTACAATGAGTGCAGGTCCTTCAATAAATATAACATATCAACATAAGTCAGTAGCCACTGCAGAGCATAATAAGTTTTAGGGTGTACATATAGATGAGAATCTTAATGCATAGACATGTTCAGAGTACCAGGAAGAAGGTCTGGTGGCACACGTAAACATGTTCAGAGCACACAGGGACAGGTACAAAGGCGAGCGTGTTAACATGTCCAGAGCAGTTAAAGGGTTAATTGGAAAATTCATATTTTGGATCTCCTCAAGTGACTAGGTTCAGCAACTTTGGCAATCAGAATAATTTTGAGGATGTAGAAATTAGTAAGTTAGCATTGTATTGTATTGAACTGGGGCCTAGAAACGATGGAGAGACTTTGTCCCCACTGCAGCCCGCAGTAGTACACAACTCCACAACAGGCTACAGCAGTGCACTCACCCCACCATCACCTCACACTGAACCCAGGGTTATTGGTGTGCAGTTCAGCCCCCAGTGGACCCCACACCCCCCAGGATTGTTTCACACCAGACGAGTGTAACCCCAATGTTTGCATGGTAGCATAATTATGGTGTACACATATGTGGAGAAAGTGTTTGCGTAGCAATCGCTGGTATAGTGTTTCTGAGGTGGAATAAAGGGAACCAGCCTGCATTCGCCGATGCAGATGCAAAACCACCTTAAAAACCATCCACAGACTGGCCGGCGCACCGGATCTTGACACTAATCTTCCGGGCGGATTTGTGCTGGGGACAGGCATGCCTTCCCACCAGGAAAGCAGTGTGTTAGACCGCACGGCTAACCGGGCGGGCAAGCTAGCATACTTCCACTCTCTGATGTCATATGGAATAATATTTTGGGGTAACTCTACACTTAGGCAAAAAGTATTCACTGCTCAAAAGAAAATGATTAGAATAATGTGTGGGGCTCATAGTTGCACATCTTGTAGGCATCTGTTTAAAGGGTTTGGAATTCTTACAACAGCCTCACAGTACACTTACTCAGTAATGAAATTTGTTCTCAGCAACATGGACCAGTTTAAAAACAACAGTGACATTCATGATTATAATACCAGAAGAAAGAAAGACTTATGCTATCCTCTACTCAACCTATCTTTTACACAGAAAGGGATAAAATACGCTGTTGTAAAACTTTTTGATAAATTACCGGATGAAATAAAAAGACTGACAGACAGCAATAATAGTTTCAAAAATAAATCAAAATCGTATGTCTTTGGTAACTCGTGCTGTGTAGTATATCGTGCTCGTGTAGTATATTGAGAGGTTGTAACAATGGAAAATTGTACTGAAATGCAGGAGGATCTGCAACGAATTGACACATGGTACAGGGAATGGCAATTGAATCTCAATGTAGACAAGTGTAATGTGCTGCAAATACATAGAACGAAAGATCCTTTATCATTTAGCTACAATACAGTAGGTCAGCAACTGGAAGCAGTTAATTCCATAAATTATCTGGGAGTAGGCATTAGGAGTGATTTAAAATGGAATGATCATATAGAGTTGATCGTTGGTCAAGCAGATGCCAGACTGAGATTCATTGGAAGAATCCTAAGGAAATGCAATGCGAAGACAAAGGAAGTAGGTTACAGTACACTTGTTCGTCCACTGCTTGAATATTGCTCACCAGTGTGGGATCCCTACCAGCTAGGGTTGATAGAAGAGATAGAGAAGATCCAACGGAGAGCAGCGCACTTCGTTACAGGATCTTTTAGTAATTGCGAAAGCATTACGGAGATGATAGATAAACTCC
Source organism: Schistocerca gregaria (assembly GCF_023897955.1). Lineage (NCBI taxonomy): Eukaryota > Metazoa > Arthropoda > Insecta > Orthoptera > Acrididae > Schistocerca > Schistocerca gregaria. The sequence goes on along the minus strand of NC_064931.1, from coordinate 334,700,172 downwards.
AGTGGAAGACTCTGCAGGAGAGATGCTCAGTAGCTCGGTACAGGCTTTTGTTGAAGTTTTGAGAACATACCTTTACCTCCTACGTATATCTCGCAAAGAGACCATGAGGATAAAATCAGAGAGATTAGAGCCCACACAGAAGCATACCGACAATCTTTCTTTCCATGCAAAATACAAGACCGGAATAGAAGGGAGAACTGATAGAGGTACTCAAAGTACCCTCCTCCACACTCCGTGAGGTGGCTTGCAGAGTATGGATGTAGATCTAGATCTAGATAGATAAATTCTTGAATAGGAATAAATAAATCTGTAGGTATAATATATCCATTTTGTGCCATTTAAGGAAAGGGGGTATGTAATAAAAATTTTAAGCTTTAAAAAAAATTGAAGAAGGAACCTTGATTCATGCATGCATTTCGTATGCATTTGACATATTCTGCATCATAACGGTTACTGTGAGATTGATCAATGGAACACGCAATTAACTAACAATAATGACTCATTTGGAAGAGATCCTTAATGTGTTGGTGCTACAAAATGCCATATATTCATAGGACGTAAGTTATAACAGGAAACCCACCATGCATGGGCTTCAGCTGGAAACAACAAAATCCAGTGTAGTATGTCCCAAGCTGTTCATGATGTAGAGAGTGTTCTTGCCTCAAAGAAGCTAAGTGTAGGTCAGTATCAAAAGAGTTTAGGAAGAAGAGAGATGCTAGGTAGTAGCCATGGGAGGGGTGTAGGGCCAGATGGTCCAGGACAAATCAGGAACAGGGTACCAGGTCAAGTGTTTCTGAAGTCAAGTGCTGGTCTTGGGCAGGTGGCAGAGGCCATAGGGAATTTGTGCAAAGTTTTTGTCAAAGAGGATCAGGATATTGTAGTAGATGGAGCAAGGAACAGCCTGGCTAAGGGCAGTACTTAGGAGCAAGGAACAACCTGACTAAGGACAGTAATTTCAGCACTATGGGTGACTGGATGAAATAGGAGTAGCAACTACTCACACAGAGTTAGTTTCATGGAGGTCCTGCAGTGCCATGACCAGCCCTTGGTAAACACTGATGTGAGCCAGGAGAACACCAAGTTGAGCAGACTGCTGCTAACTGAAATGATATCTTATATGAGTGCAATGCCTGTTGTTACAATTGGGAGATGGGGATATACTAAGCATGGCTGGCACCTGAATAGGAGAATGAATGATATATTGGCTGAGCTTCTTGCAGAAAATGTACAGGTGGTTGCCATCACCCAAAGCAAGATCCTTGTGTTTATGTATGTCAGAGAGGTACCTTTTTTAGGCTAGAAAGAAATCAAATAACAGAAGAGCTCCATGAAATGCTAAAGAACTGACAGAAAATTGGAGTTTGCTTCCTTCATCAAAATATTGGAGGATTGAGTTCTAAGGTAGAAGAGTTCCTCGTCTGTTTTGAAAATTTAGAGAGCTCTGAAAAGATGCAGATAGACATCCTTTGCCTGTCTGAGCACCACATAACCATGGGGTTAGATAAGTTACATGTGAAAGATTACACTTACTCATCCAGTACTAATACAGAAAAAGGAAGAACTGTTACATATATTAAGACAGTTAACTAGTTCAAAAATACTGAGACAAGTAGATTTTGTAGTGATCAGCACATAGTAATGTGTGATTTTGAATTAATATTGAAAAATAGTTCAGTTTTAATTGTAGTTATATATGGGTCGCTACTGGGAATTCTGAACTAATTATGAATAATTTGGGTTTCGTTACTGTGTTATATGTCAGACAGCAGCAAGCAGTTAATAATCTGTGGTGACACCACTGTAGATATTCTAAAGGATTCTAATATAAAAAATGATCTGGAAACCTTATTTGGATCCTACAAATTGATCTCGGTAATTAACTTTCCAATACAGGTGTATAAAAGCAGTAGCACCCTAACTGATACTGTTTTCTTTAGTGAAACTTAGAGCAAGAAAATAACTGTTAACCCAGCAACAAATGCTCTCTCTGATCATGATGCACACTTAGGATAAATAAGATAGAGCATTACAGTAGGGATACTCCTCATTAGGTATCAATTAGAATAATATTAATTACTCCAGGACAAATGTTTTTAAGAACAGTCTTCAAGAAACGACCTAGGACGATATTTATAATGAACAAATGCTAACATAAAATTTAATCTGTTCCATGATAAATTAGTGTCATCATTTGAACATAGCTGTCTGCAGAAGCTAAACAGTCAGTCTATTAAACAGCCATGTAAAAAACCAAAGATCACTAGAGGGATTAAAGTATCTCGTGAAAGGAAAAAGGTAATGTATGTGTTGGCAAGAACAAGTAGACACCCTGCAGTAATTGCACACTACAAAACTATTCAAAGTTGCTTATAAAAGTTATTAAAAACCAAGGAACATACCCATAATGTCAGAAAGCAGTAATTCCAACTACAGACTACAGCTGCGTGGAACGTAGTGAAATGAGAGACTGGACAACCAGCCATGGAACAGGATAACATCACTACTGAACTGAATTGGAGAGCTGTAAGTGATGAGTCACAGGTAGCAAAGGTATTTAATAATCATTTCTCAAATATAGTAGAAAGTTTAGGGGCAAACAGTTCAAGAGGAAAATCACAGCAGTATGTCAAAAAAGCAGGTCTCATAACACTCAGACATATGAATGCACACCACCTTCTGCTTCTGAAATTAAGAAAATTATATATTCTCTAAAAAATAAAAACTCGTCTGGTTTTGGTGGTCTTTCCAATAGAGTACTAAAGATTTATTCTGATGCAATAAGTCCTGTCTGACCTGAAATATGTAATGCATCGCTAACTCAAGGCATTTTCTCCAGAGAGACTGAAACATGCTGTAGTCAAACACCTCTTTAAGAATGGTGATAGGACAGATGACAATAATTATACCAATCTGTTTTGCTACTGACATGATTTTGCAAAGCTTGTTAGAAGGTGATATATTCTAGAATATTATCTCACTCGAGGAGCAGTAATATTCTCAGCAAATCATGGTTTGGAATTGAGAAGAACAGCTCTACTGAGAATGCCATTACACCTACACTCAACAAGTTTTACAATCATTAAATAATAAAATAGCACCAGTTGGTATTTCCCAGAACATGTCCAAAGGATTTGATTGTGTTAATCACAGTATTGTCCTAGATAAATTTATTTCTTGTGAGATTGATATCTACACATATAATTGAAACTCTTTTCCGAGTGAAAGTTACAGGTTATGTGGCTCTACTGGCAGTCCCTGATATCTGCCTGTTGTACAAGCTGTGCCAAACATTCCGAATGCAAAACACATTTTTGGGACACACAGAGTTGTTTATACAAGGATGATTATTATTTCACACCATTTGGTTAATTTTTAAAAATGTTTTGTCATCATTCCCACGGCTATCCTTATCCCAGCAACAGCACTTATTGCAAATACTGTCATCATTGAAAACTATAAAAGTTTGAAAGTTACCCATGGGTCTCCTGATGGATGTAACAAGGGCTACATGTAAGCTAGTGCATACTGAAAGACATATGTCAACCTAAGAAAGCTTAATGTTAATCATTTTGTTGGGCTGTTCGATATAGGCTGGATAATTGACTTGTCTCTTATTGCTTGCAGATAAATACAGGGTGTCGCACGAATTGTGTTACCATTTTGCTTTTGAATGTAAACTTTATTGTCAATACAATCTGAAAGGAACATATACTACAATGAAGAGCTGTCCATGGAGATTTGCTCTAACTCAGCACATGCTCAATATGTCCACCATTTCGTTTCCTAACTTTCTTCAAATGGACAGTGAAGTTAGTGATTACCCTATGGCACATGTCTTCCGTAATTTCACTGCAAGCTTGAGGAATAAGTCTTCTGAGCTCCATTAAATCATGTGGACATTTCAGGAAACTTTTTTTCCTTTAGGTACCCCCAAAGAAAAAAGTCACATGGGTTGAGGCCGGACTATTGGGGGGTCAATTTTGTCCATCATTGAAGCGACCTGGAAACCTGAGTGAAATGATCCGCATGCCGAAATACTCGTGTAAAAACTCCAACACAGTGTTTGCAGTTTGTGGCCTTGCTCCATCTTGCATGAACCACTGTGTGTTGAAGGGCAAGGCAATAGCAAGAAGCTGTGGAATGAAGCTATTGCGAAGCATACTCATACAACACTTGCTGTTCACAGTTTCTTCAAAGAATAAGGGTCCAATAAGTCCATGACTGGAAATTGCTGCCCACGCTGTAATCCTCGGAGCATAATGTTGTCGTTTATGAAGCACTTGCGGGTTTTCAGTGGCCCAAAAGCGTACGTTTTGTTTGTTAGCCACACCGTCTAAATGAAAATGCGCCTTGTCTGAAAACCAAACGTTATTGAGAGTTTCTTCCCTATCCTCCGCCCACTGAGCAAACAGTAGTCTCTGCAGACTGCAGTGAGCTTCTGTGCACAGGTCATCTTGTATGGGTACATATGGAGGTCACTTTTAAGAATGCGTTGAATGGAGTGTCTGGAAATTCCCAGTTCCACTGCTGCCTTTCTACACGATTTACCGGGACTTCTCTATACAGAAACTCCTACTGCTTCAATATTCTCCGGCGAACAAACAGGCTTAAGCCGAGGTCACTTTGCTTCCAATACTGTTACGTCCTGTACAAATTTATCGTACAACCTGTGGATTGTCTTCTTGTAAGGGAGCCGTTGTGTGTTAAACTGTTGTTGAAAACACCTCTGAGTCACAACAAGGCTTTTCGTTTCATGAAAAAGTAATACAACCGCCGATCGTTGCTGTGGCGTCAGTCTTCCATCGTCAGCCATTACTGCTTACTAGTCTCCTAGTGGCAGTATTTTGAATTACACGTCATTTCGTAACTCATTTGTTTTTCCAGGCTCTGCTGGTACTGCTGTAGAGATCCCAGTGGGATATGTAATGTGTGTAGTAAATTGTGAAAGAAACAATTGGTAACACATTTCGTGCATCACCCTGTGCATTTAAAAACTCATTGTCTCAGGAAAATGAAGTTTTATTTCTGATTAAATGCACAATGTCTGTAAACATTTTTGGTTTATGGCACGATCAATAAAGATTAATCTTAAAAAAATCACATACATATAATCAGTACTGCTATTAGTAAACCATATTATACTAACTTTCTGTGCAACATGAGCATTCGAACCTGTAAATTGCTTAGTTCAGCATAGAGCTAAAAGTGGACTACTGTCAGTAACCCTCTATGGTCCAAGTCACATCAGCTGATTGTTCTTGGTAATGTAGCTTCTTGTTCTTTGTAGACATCAAAATTTTTTGTAGTCTGGAATTTCTGATCAACTCTTAATCAAGTACAGGCACAAGCAGTAGTCCTTACATAAGGATGCAGTTGGTGTATTGTGTTACAACTGGTTCTCTACCAGACAAGAGTGAGGAGTGAATAAGGTGTTGGCATCATATTGAGGGGGGGGGGGGGGGGAGGCTTAAGGCTTTGATTGACTATACAGGTTTAGAACTTCCCCACCCAAGGTAATGCTTAATCATTAATGACCCCAGTGTCATAAAGACATTACACTGTATACTTCCACTCTGTTTCTTCAAGCACCCCCACTTTGACACATCAGTGACTAATATATCAATTACTTAGTACATAGAGTAATAGTTTCATGTTACATAAAAGAAGTTTCAAATGATGTTCTCTCACAAATGAATCTCACAGGACTACAGCAACTATGAGTGAAGGGCCAGTCAATCCAAATGTGTTCAGTGGAATACAACTGCCACGGGCATTCAATATGCATTTCTTGTTCATAATTATGTCTTAACATGTACTGTAGCTTGCTTTTCTCCGAAAGGTTTTTGTAGCTGTGCACAACATTTTTTTTTCTTCTTATTCATAATTCATGATAACTTGTGCTGTATAAGAAAACAGGAAAAGTGTGTAGTTTCCTCCTCCCTGTCAGTAGTTTCTGAAATTTTCTTCGTCAAACACATCAACAGTCAGTCACTAGGTAGTTTTTTTGCATGTTCCATGCATCATAATTGCAATATCTTGCTATGATGTGGAATAAGTCAGTTTTAAAGTACACTTTCTCACTGGAAACTATTACAGTATGCTGACCACTTATGTGATTGACCTAGGTTACTTTTATAAAACAGTTTTAATTATAGAGTCTGATACAATTTGCCTAAGAGTTTATTCTATTAAAAAGTTAAGGATGGTTATAAAAGATTTAAGCTACTTTTTAATTAATTCATACCTTTCCTCATGTATATGGGAAATTTTTTAAAAGTATTCTAGAGGAATACTCTTATAACAAAGCTGTGACTATGTGCATAGATTTTTATGAAAAATCTGTGTACACTCACTGTGTCAGTAACCCTCTATGATCCAGGTCACATGCACACCAGCTGAGTGTTCTTGACGATACAGTTCAGTTTTCAGCCATCAGCATTTACTGCTCAGTTTTATTACATATGGAGAATACTCCAGCTGTCCTAATGAAATCTCATCAGATGCTGTGTGTTCCAAGAATAATTTAGTATTTAAATGCACAGCATTTGATGTGAACAATCAATTTGCCATCATTTAATTGTAGCATGTTTGGCTTCTACCTTTGATGAATTACATGATTTTATTGTTTTTTTCTAGTGACTGGATCGAGTGAGGTTGAAGATGGCAGTTACTCACAGTATAGGAAGCCTCAGAATTCACAGTCATCTAGAACAAGTGGAAATGGTCACAGTTCTACATCAAAAAGATCAAATAGTAAGTGAAATATTTTAATAAAATTTTAATAAAAATGACAGCACATACAAATATATCGGTCTCCTTCTCCCTCTCCCCTCTCCAATTGCTTTTATTTATGAAACATACAGTACCTGACATAACATACAGTCACCATCTACACTAATAATAAAACTGTAAAACTATCTTCTGTTTGGACACACAATCTTCAAAAGTACTAGATGAATTTCCATGAGGGTTTCCCAGGTAACTTGAGCGTGTCGTGGGGCAACGTGTAGGCTTTTTCATGAAAATCAGATTATGGAGAATATAATATAACCTAAAGTTATATATATATATATATAAAAACAAAGATTCCAAGACTTACCAAGCATCTTTGTTTTTAATATATTTTTCCCATGTGGAAGTTTGTTTCTATTTTATTTGAACCCAACAATTACGTTTGTTATTGTCTCTGTTGCATTTCGAAATCTTTTCTATCATCTTACTTTCTCTTTTTGTTTGTACAAGTAGTTTCACTTTGTATTCATCTTCCCTTTTTCCGTAATCTACCATACAATTTATCCTGCCTAATTATACTCAATAATACGTAATTTACTTCCAAACAAATGTCTGCTTGTGTCTGTGTATGTGCGGATGGATATGTGTGTGTGTGTGTGTGTGTGTGTGTGTGTGTGCGCGAGTGTACACCTGTCCTTTTTTCCCCCTAAGGTAAGTCTTTCCGCTCCCGGGATTGGAATGACTCCTTACCCTCTCCCTTAAAACCCACATCCTTTCGTCTTTCCCTCTCCTTCCCTCTTTCCTGAAGAACCAACCGTCGGTATATATATATATATATAAGTTTCACCCATATTAATACTAATATTATAAATGTGAAAGTAACTCTGTATGTTATATTTTCATGACCAAACCATTGAACTGATTTTGATGAAATTCGATACAGAGATAGCTTGAATCCTGAGGCAGAAAATCTACTTAAAAAGATTGAAAATTCGATCCCTCAGAGATTGAAGTAAGGAATGGAACATCATTTTTACATCAGTGGGCATAAACTATGTTAAAATAGTATTAAAGTTCTTGCATAATGCTCATGTTGTATAATGTATAGCTACTTTGATAGCACGATGCATAGATCAGCACTCCTGCCCATGCTTGTCTGCATACACTGCTCAGCAGTGATGCTGTCTCATCATGTATTGGGATAGTGGGGGGGGGGGGGGGAGGAGGGGGGGGGGGGGGGGACAGAGCGGGATGCACATCATGAGCTGTGCTTCTGTGCTTACCTGACCAGGCAAACATGTGAGGGCAGTTAATGTTATTTGCATGTACAACAGTTTGTTTACCTACCATCACTCATCATAACAAAACTACTGATGTGCCAGGGCAGCTGCAGGTACAGCTAGCCTACCATAAGAAAGCACAACATGGATGCTGTTTATTTATTGCATATCTGTAATTGCACAATCATGGAGTGACGACCTATTCCATCATTTGTTGAACAGTAATTTCCGTTTCAGTTATTACTTGATGAAACATTATAATAACTACACTGAATCAATTTATTTGCTCCAATAACTTTCAACATTGAGTCTATTGGAAAACTCTGTGTACAATAGTAACAAAGCATTTTATGGAATTAATTACTAGTTTCAACTTTGGTTGCTCATCATCATATGAAGTGCTAGTCAACTAGGAGAGGTTATTAAACAAGAGGAAACAGAAAAGTTTTAGAATGGTGTGCGTTAAACACAGAATGTAAAAGAAGCTGTGGATAATTGGGTACTAATTTTTCTGCTTCGTTAAATCATGTCTGTACCTACTTGATTCACACCATATACAATGAGGTGTGTGTGTGTGTGTGTGTGTGTGTGTGTGTGTGTGTGTAAACAGTTTTGTACACCCATGTCCTGGTGTGTTATTTGTATATTGTGTCAACAGTTCAGGTGACAATGCATCTCTTACAATTCTGATAGCTTAATTGCTAGATTCCTGCTGTATTAGTATTTGTGAATGCTTGTATGTCAAACTGCTAGTTTTGTAATCTATGAGAGTACTTTACATTCTTTGCACCTTGTTTGTGGTTTCATTTCTACTATGTAACTTCTGTCTTTGATATGCTATCAGTGTGTGGGCATAGTTGGTTTGTTTGTTGACTTTTGAAGGTTTGTTGACTTTTGAAGGTTTGTTGACTTTTGAAGGTTTGTTGACTTTTGAAGGTTTGTTGACTTTTGAAGGTTTGTTGACTTTTGAAGGTTTGTTGACTTTTGAAGGTTTGTTGACTTTTGAAGGTTTGTTGACTTTTGAAGGTTTGTTGACTTTTGAAGGTTTGTTGACTTTTGAAGGTTTGTTGACTTTTGAAGGTTTGTTGACTTTTGAAGGTTTGTTGACTTTTGAAGGTTTGTTGACTTTTGAAGGTTTGTTGACTTTTGAAGGTTTGTTGACTTTTGAAGGTTTGTTGACTTTTATACGTTTGTTGACTTTTATACGTTTGTTGACTTTTATACGTTTGTTGACTTTTATACGTTTGTTGACTTTTATACGTTTGTTGACTTTTATACGTTTGTTGACTTTTATACGTTTGTTGACTTTTATACGTTTGTTGACTTTTATACGTTTGTTGACTTTTATACGTTTGTTGACTTTTATACGTTTGTTGACTTTTATACGTTTGTTGACTTTTATACGTTTGTTGACTTTTATACGTTTGTTGACTTTTATACGTTTGTTGACTTTTATACGTTTGTTGACTTTTATACGTTTGTTGACTTTTATACGTTTGTTGACTTTTATACGTTTGTTGACTTTTATACGACTGTTGACTTTTATACGACTGTTGACTTTTATACGACTGTTGACTTTTATACGACTGTTGACTTTTATACGACTGTTGACTTTTATACGACTGTTGACTTTTATACGACTGTTGACTTTTATACGACTGTTGACTTTTATACGACTGTTGACTTTTATACGACTGTTGACTTTTATACGACTGTTGACTTTTATACGACTGTTGACTTTTATACGACTGTTGACTTTTATACGACTGTTGACTTTTATACGACTGTTGACTTTTATACGACTGTTGACTTTTATACGACTGTTGACTTTTATACGACTGTTGACTTTTATACGACTGTTGACTTTTATACGACTGTTGACTTTTATACGACTGTTGACTTTTATACGACTGTTGACTTTTATACGACTGTTGACTTTTATACGACTGTTGACTTTTATACGACTGTTGACTTTTATACGACTGTTGACTTTTATACGACTGTTGACTTTTATACGACTGTTGACTTTTATACGACTGTTGACTTTTATACGACTGTTGACTTTTATACGTTTGTTGACTTTTATACGTTTGTTGACTTTTATACGTTTGTTGACTTTTATACGTTTGTTGACTTTTATACGTTTGTTGACTTTTATACGTTTGTTGACTTTTATACGTTTGTTGACTTTTATACGTTTGTTGACTTTTATACGTTTGTTGACTTTTATACGTTTGTTGACTTTTATACGTTTGTTGACTTTTATACGTTTGTTGACTTTTATACGTTTGTTGACTTTTATACGTTTGTTGACTTTTATACGTTTGTTGACTTTTATACGTTTGTTGACTTTTATACGTTTGTTGACTTTTGAAGGTGAGGTTATAAAATTCCAATTTTTCCCTCTTCCCCTCAGGACCAAGGAACATGGAGATAGGCCTCTGCCTTGTATGTGACATTCCTGTATAATTCAGAACAATTACTTTTTTATTGTCTTTAATATCAATGTCAGGGCAAGCCTTAATCATCCCCCAAATCCTCTCCACACCCTGATGATGCAACTGCCACATACTCTAAGGGAGAACCTCTGATTCTAGTATTTGGGAGTAATAGAAGTAAACATCAATGACAATGAAATTTTTTTTAATTAAGTGGAACACTTACAGCCATTCTTATGTCATTATTTATTATATGGCCATTAGGTTTGGTGCTTCAAGCCACCGTCTTCAGGCCTTAACTGACACCGAGGGCCTTAAATAAAATACACAATTCATCAGTGGCCAACATCTATGAACTGGTTTTCGCAGACTATCTGTAACAATGATGTTGTGTCTCCAACCACGGAGACCACTGATGAATCATGGCCACTGATGAATCATGTCTACAGTTGGAGTTGACCCCCTCAGCACCAGTTAAGGCTTGAAGATGGTGCACTGAAGCACTGAAACTGGTAGCCATATAATAAATAACATCATAAGGATGGCTGTAGGTGTTCCATTTTATTACATAAGTGAACAGCTGAAGTCCCTCAAACCTCCAGTGAGAAGGATGGACATACAAAAACATGAAAATTTTAGAAATCTTGGAGGCATCCTCAGATAGCTGACTACTCGGGACATTGAAGGATAACTGGTTTTGATTTCCAGACAAGCATAGATTTTCATTTGACACATCATATTCAGTGTTCCTTTAGTTAAATTTTCTCTGTTCCATATATCCGTGTAGTTTTGTTGATGACAACATAAAAATATGTAAGCATACATGTATATATATATATATATATATATATATATATATATATATATATATATATATTTATATATTTCTGTATCTCTTTGCAGATTTCGAACGAGCATTTTTTACTCGAAATCCTAATGAGCTTCAAGGAGAAAGGATAACAACTACACTTATTAAATCTTCTCGAGGTCTGGGCTTCACAATAGTTGGTGGTGATGACACTGAAGAAGAATTCCTCCAGATTAAATCCGTTGTTCCAAAAGGACCAGCATGGCTTGATGGCAAATTACAAACAGGTAAGGAGTACTATGTCTGTTAAGTGAATATATTAATTTTGTTAGATCAGTTTATGGAGCTTGGAGATCACAAAATAGTGTGAAGTAACGTTACATGTACGTTGATATTTATTAATACCTTTGTAGTCTTTTTTTAAATTTGTTGGGGTAACTCTGGCCATTTACTCATTTTAGACTATTTTATTGTCCCACAAGCACTGGTACATATATAGAAGAAAGAATTGGAATTAGAATCTTGAGCATTTAAAAATTTACTAAAGTTATGTTAATAATGGTTTCTTACAGGTGATGTGCTGGTCTATGTAAATGAAACCTGTGTACTAGGCTTCACACACCATGATATGGTTAGTGTTTTCCAGTCCATAGCTCCAAATGAGACAGTTACATTGGAAGTTTGTAGAGGGTACCCTCTGCCTTTTGATCCCAATGATCCTAACACAGAAGTTGTTACTACTGTTGCTGTAAATGCTCCAGGTAAGTTTGTTTATATTGAATATGTCATGCCATTTGGGTTTGTATCATATATCTTCATGTTACTCTTTTAATAGCGGTACGCATTTTTTGATAGACAAGTTCCAAACCTTCAATACTAATTGTAATAGTTTCCTCTTTTGTATCCTGTGTGGCCATTCTTACACAGTATTTACTAGTGACAGGGATCTTGCCTAGAGTATCATCAAGTGAGTTGGCTATTTTAAACAATTATTTGTTTCTGAAATGATTTTTACTTAAAAGTGTAATTAATTTTGTACTAGAATGTGTCATGTGGTATCCTTATGAACTGTAACATATGACAGTTATTGCTGATCCATGTACTTTGAAGTCCTGTTACAGTATGCTTCAGAATCGTTGTTGTGTAATTAAGGAAGGTTTTTTATATTTATTTTTATTTTTTATTTGTCAGTAGTCTATTTTGGAGGAAACCCTTTTACAAGTAGCTCATTATATGTGGCAGTTGTTTTTAGGTGCTGTGTGTTATATTGATAACTATATCTTTCAGTTGCTACTTATGGCATTTCCAAATTCTTTTTTCACTTCTGAGCAACGTACAGTCCCTCAGCGTGCAGTATCTCTTTAAAAATATCCACTTATTCACAATTGTGTTGAGACATCTTTGAGACAATGGTCAATTTTGTAACTCTTAAACAGAGTTGGTCATCAAAGAATGATAAAAAATGGCTATTCCCACATCCTTATATTTCAATAAAAAGTTATTTTGGTTGATATACATCAGTGATTGACAGCAAATGATACGAAAGCATTTTTTACCCGAATGTTTGCAATCTGTAATATTATTTTTTAATATCATTTGCATACAGTACTGATGTATAAAAAGGTCGTATTTGTAGTATGGTATTTCACTCTTGTCTTATGCTTAATGAGACAAGATTCTGCTCTAACTAAGGATTGAAAAGTAATGCACAATATTTTTTTTTTCTCCCCTGATATTGCAGCTTGAGTATTGAAATCTCATGACGATATAGTTTGAAGTTTACACTGTAGAGGTTATTTTGTTTTCATGTGAAGTTCTAGTGAGAATAGCCTGAACTACGAAACTAACATGGTGTGCATCTTATTGTCATCATCTTCTGAAGATATTTGTGAGTAAAAGGGCATAAATAGAGTCAAATTCATAGGGACTGTATGGGACGAATCTGTGGACCATAGCAATGTCTCCAGGTGGTGCACATTCTTCCAAGAAAGCTGTGTGATCTTTAGTTATTCATTACGCACCAGGCAGCCGGTAACAGCTGCAATCGTCTGGCGTATGATATTGTTCATAACATGTTGAAATTTTATAAATTTAGTGCTCACTGGGTGCCTAAGAACTTGACAAACACAAAGGCCAGCAAATGACGAAAAGCTTTCATCACTTAACACGTTATGCCACAGAAGGTCATGACTTGCTGAAAAAAATCATCACTGGTGACGAGTTGTGGCCATACCACTACACATCCAAAACCAAGCAGGCCTTTGCAGAGTGGAAACATGCTGGTTCCCCAACACACACACACACACACACACACACACACACACACAAAGAAGAAGAAGAAGAAGAAGAAATAAATGTGACTCAATCTGCTAGGAAAGTGCTTGTGACAATGTTCTGGAATATACATGGTGTATATTGGTGGAGTTTGCAGAACACGGGACCACTGTAAATGCTGCAGCTTACATTAAAACTTTGGTTTAGCTGCATCATGCTCTTCATGGCAGACCCACAACATTAATGCTGAAGTGATGAAGTTCTTCATGACAATCTTATCCCCATGTTCCTGTTCCTTTTTGTGAAGAAATTGCCAGATTTGTGTGGGAGGTGCTCCAACATCCACCATACAGTCCAGACCTTGCACCGTCTGACTTTCATATGTTCGGTCCCATGAAGAAATTTCTGGCTGGTCAGTGCTTTGCGACAGATATGGAAATGAAATCAGCAGTCCACAGATGGCTGTGCTCCAACCAAATAGACTTCTACAAACAGAGCATGTAGAAACTGGTAACACAGTCGGAAAAATGTGTTTAGAACATTATTGACTATGTGGAAAAGTGGGTAAAAGATGTAAGTTCATTTGTGATTTTTTTTGTTTTGTTACATATTAAACTTTTCGATGATAAAATTAATATGCATCATTTTCTAATCTCCCTCATATATTGAAATTCCTACTTTTTATGCTGAAGTTTTCAGAATATTTTGCATATCATTTTAGTTTCTTCTTATGGTATTAAGTTAGGCATGAACAGATTACATGTCCTCTGTGTCAACTAATTGTTGTGGTCCCTTCACTTTGAAAGGGCCAAGTTTATCTTGAAGCAAAATGTTCAAATCATCTTTCATTCCTTTATCAGTGGTTTTCTTCTCAGGGTATTGCAACAAGGTGCTTGTTTATATTTATTTCATTAATTTTCTTGGCTATTGTCTTTTCCTTGGCAGTTGTACTGATTGTGCTTTTAATACCTATGGTAGATTTTTTTGTCTTTACATATAAAATTACCTATATCTTGTTTTGTTCCATAGTCAACTAGAATCATATAATTATTTACCTAGATTGTTATTTAAATCAGAACTCTGAAAGGTACTCTGTTTATGATTTGTCATTTCTTTATGCTCGAGGCTTGGGATCTACATCTACATGTTGTACATGATTACTCTGCAGTTCACAGTCAAGCGCCTGGCAAAGGGTTCATCAAATCACCTTCAAGCTATTCAGCATTTAGGAAAAACAAACACCTAAATCTTTCCGTCTGTGCTCTAATTTATCTTTTTTTTTATTATCATGAACATTTCTCCCTATGTAGGTGGGCACCAACAAAATATTTTCACATTCAGAGGAGAAAGTTGGTAATTGAAATTCTATGAGAAGACCCTGCCTGCCGCAACACAAAAAGACTTCGTTTTAATGATTGCCACCTCAATTCACATGTCCTATCTGTAACACTCCCTTCTTTGTTTCACAATAAAGCAACACAAGCTGCCCTTCTCTGAACTTTTTTGATGTCCTCCATCAATCATATCTGATGCAGATCCCACATCACAGAGCTACACTGCAGAAGAGGCCAGACAAGGTTAGTGTAGGAAGTCTCTTTAGGAGACTTGTTGCATTTTCTAAGTGTTCTCCCGATAAGTCACAGACTTTGGTTTGCTTTCCCCACAACATTATCTATGTGATTGTTCCAATTTAAGCTATTTATACTTGTAATTCCTAAGTATTTAGTTGAATTTGCAGCCTTTAGCTTTGTGTGATTTATTGTGTAATGGAAATTTAGTGGATTCCTTTTAGCACATATGACAGGACCTCACACTTCTCCTTATTAAGAGATAATTGCTACATTTTTCACTATGCAGAAATTTTGTCCAAATTATTTTACAGTTGGTTTTGGCAATCTGATGACTTTACAAGACAGTAAATGAGAGCATCATCTGCAAACAATCTAAGAGGAGTGCTCCGATTGTCTCCTAAATTGTTTATTTAAATCGGGAACAGCAGAGGGCCTATAACACTTTCTTGTGGAATGCTAGATATTCCTTCTGTTTTACTTGATGACTATCCATCAGTTACAATGAACTGTGACCTTTCTGAAAGGAAGTCACGAATCCAGTCACACAACCGAGGGGATACACTGTAGGCACACAGTGTGATTAGAAGTCACTTGTGAGGAATGGTGCCAAAAGTATTCTGGAAATGTAAAAAATATGGAATCAGTTTGCATATTCAATAAACATTTAAAAATAATTTGAACACTGAAGCTGAGAATTTAAATTTAAGTTGTTTGCATTCCCTGAAGAAGAATGTTGTTTTGAAAGGTGAAATACAGTTTTCACTAGTGGTGTATACCTTAAATACACTGAAGAGCCAAAGAAACGGGTACACCAATCTAATATTGTGTAGGCCCCCCATGAACACACAGAAGTGCCACAACATGACGTGGCATGGACTCGACTAATGTCTGAAGTAGTGCTAGAAGAAATTGACACCATGAATCCTGCAGGGCTGTCCATAAATCCATAAGAGTATGCAGAGGTGGAGATCTTTTCTGACCAGCATGTTGCAGGGCATCCCAGATACGCTCAATAATGTTTGTGTCTAGGGAGTTGGAGTTTGGTGGCCAGCAGAAGTGTTTTAACTCAAAAGAGTGTTCCTGTAGCCACTCTGTAGCAATTCTGGGGATGTGTGGCATGTCACATTGTCCTACTGGAATTGCCCAAGTCTGTCGGAACACGCTTGGGACACGACTGGATGCAGGTGATCAGACAGGATGCTGATGTACGTGTCACCTGTCAGAGTCATTGCTAGACATATCAGGGGTCCCGTATCACTCCAGCTGCACAAACCCCACACCATTACAGAGCCTCCACCAGCTTGAACAGTTCCCCACTGACGTACAGGATCCATGGATTCATGAAGTTGTCTCCATACCTGTACACGCCCATCCATTCAATACAATTTGAAACAAGACTCGTCCGACCAGGCAACATGTTTCCTAGTTATCAACAGTCCAATGTCGGTGTTGACGGACACAGGAAAGACGTAAAGCTTTGTGTTGTGCAGTCATCAAGGGTACACAAGTGGGCCTTTGTGTTGTGCAGTCATCAAGGGTACACAAGTGGGCCTTTGACTCCAAAAGCCCATACCAATGATGTTTCGTTGAATGGTTCACACACTGACACTTGTTGATGGCCCAGTATTCAAATCTACAGCAGTTTGCAGAAGGGTTCCACTACTGTCACGTTGAACAGTTCTCTTCAGTAGTGATTGGTTCCATTTTTTCAAGAACTTTATCCAGTTGCAGCGATGTCAGAGATTTGATGTTTTGGCAGATTCCTGATATTCGTGGTACACTCATGAAATGATCATGAGGGAAAATCCCCACTTCATCACCACCTCGGAGATGCTGTGTCCCATCGCTCATGTGTCGACTATAACACCATGTTCAAACTCATTTAAATCTTGATAATTTGCCATTGTAGCAGCAGTAACCGAGACAAAAACTGTGCCGGACACTTGTTGTCTTACATAGACTTTGCCGACCACAGCTCCGTACAGGATCTGCCATAAATAGGATTAGACAGAACATGTGTTTTATTACAGTGGAACAGAAGAGAGACAAAATTAAACAGTAGGCTATATTGTAAACAAAAAAAAAAGGGGAACAATATTATATTCACACATTCTTGTAAATAACATCAAAAATGAACTTGGCAAAGACCAAATTAACTAAAAATAAAATTAAGTACACTTTCTGACAAAAAAGTGAAGCACCCAGAAGACATGGTCGGATGTCAATGTAAACTTCCTACATGTAAACAATGTCAGTGGATGTATAAATGATTAAGGTTGCAATTCTGTGTGATATGTAGGTAGAATGGCCACCAGAGTGCATTAGTGTTGTTCATTTTTAGTATTGTTACGAGGCCTGGTGGAGTATATAAGGGGTGTGAGTAGTATCAGATGTTGAATGATCACAGAGAAGGTCACGGAGTTGCCGCACACTCATCTTGAGATAACTTAGGACCTGACCGGGTTTAAAAGGGGCCTCATTATGGGTCTCTATTTGGCTGGCTGGTCAAATTGTGCAGTATCTAGATTTGTGGGGCATTCAGATGTGGCAGTGGACTGCATGGGAATGTGAGGGGAGGCATACTCGTCGTGAAGGCTGCAGTCAAGCCTGTCTGACCACCACTAGTGAGGATCTTTGTATTGTGCGCCAATCGCATCGTTACCCCTTCACACCTGCACCTGGTATCTGAGAAGAAGTAATGGACTCCTTGCAACAATCTGTGTCAGTACCATTGGTCAGAGACTAGCAGCAGCCACACTAGGATAATCACTGCCTTGTGTAGAATACCATTAACACCACTGTGCAAGTGGCTACACTTCGAGTGCTGCTATGAGTGGAAATTGTGGACGGCCAATGAATGGCATCGCATTGTGTACAGCAATGAATAGCGGTCCTCTTCTGTGCTAGATGACCGTCATCGGTGAGTGTGGTGGCATCTGGGTAGAGTTCCCATCTTTTGGGGAGGCACAGGAATGTTACTCCCACCACCATGGTGTGGTTGGCTATCTGATATCACTCCAGATCATGGATGGTAGTGATTGAGGGAACTGTGATGGGACACATTGCATCACCGACATCATGCATCCTCGTATGTTACCTCTCATGCGACAGCATTGTGTTGCCATTTTTCAGTAGGCCAGTGCTTCTCCATACGTGGCACGTGTGTCTGTGAACTGTCTGCATGAGGTTGAGCTGTCACCAATAAAACGTGTGAGACCAGCTCAGATGTCAATTCCATCCCAGTGCCAATATCTGGGATGTCAAGGACCCAGTACAACAGTTGTGGGCCAGCTTGCCTTAGGAGAGTATACAATGGCTTTACAACACAATTCCTAGCCAGATCAGTGTATGAACTCATGTCAGAGGGGCGCAATGTCATACTGACAAGTGGGCTCATCCTTCTAAGCTCTTTGTCAGTTTGACTCAATTTTATATACACTAAAATAACATCTCATATCCTCTCAACCCCTGATGTTTGATTTTGGTTACTCCTTCCCTTCTGGGTGCTTCACTTCTTTCATCAGGCAGTGTATATTTTATCAAATAACAATGAAATCATATTGAAAGTTAGAATTCTAAAACTCTTTCAAATGACAAGTTATCATAGGCTCACAAAATGCATAGTAAAAATAGGTAGAAACAACTGATCAAGCAGGAAGTCAAAATTGTGTATTATGAGAATTTTTCGAACAGTAGGGAGATACACCATATCAATCTATGAAAGAAGTTGAAAATTGGTTCAGCTGGGCAATCTCTTTATGGTTTTCGGGTGGTTAATCCCAGTCATTTAGGCAATGGTGGACAGTGACACTTTATTCAGAAGGAGGGGGGGGGGGGGGGGAAGGAACATGATTTCAATAGAACACTAATATGTATATAGATTTAAACATCTGTGTATCCATCCAAAGATTTAACCATAGTCATTCTGTTTATATCAAACACCCTCAGGAGATTAGCACAAAAAAGATGACTACATCAGATTCTGTATATCAGAAATTTGTATCATCAATCTCAACTCTCTCATAAGGAATTAGCTCTTCCCCATAAAATACCATTATCCACCACCACACAAACAAATCTTATACTGAAATCAATGTCAAAAATTTAAACCATTATTAATCAAGTTATCATATAATTATTATATATCTAAGGGAAAAAAATAACTTGGACAACAAATCATTAACTTTGAAGCATGCATGAAAATTCATAGAAGTGTAAAATGTCCTGGTAGCTTGAAACTGTGTGCCAGACTAGGACTTGTACCTGAGACCTTTGCCTTTTGTAGGCAAGTGCTCTACTGACTGTGCTACTCAAGCATGACTCACAACTCATCCTCACAGCTTTAAGCTTTACTTCCACCAGTACCTCATCTCATATATTCGCGTTGTTTTAAACTGCCAAGAAGTTTCATATCAGCATGCACTCTGTTGCAGAGTGATAAAAAATTGTTCTCTCCTCACTGTACTACATTAAAACACAGCAGACAAACCTGGAGTGACAATTTAAAATTAGTGAACAGAACATGAAATAGGTTTGCAGAAACAGGACTACACAAGGGAGATTATCACTAACAGTAATTCTAAAAGTAGGTGTGAGACTTTGGCAGTATAAGCAACCTATGTCAGTTGGTGCAAGAGTGTATCAACATATGATTCTTAGTTGAGTTTTATTAATAATTTGCAGTAAACTATTTTTGTTCAAAATATCATGGTATAAATTCATAAAATGTACAGCAGACGAGGGTGGAACAGGACATGTAGATAAGCCTTTTGTTCCAATTTTTAATACATAAAATGTGATGTAGTTAAGTGGAACTATAACAAATGTAGCCTTCAACTGTTCAAAAATACACACAATTTTGTGTGAGTGATCCATTATTTTCAACACTTTAAAAATACTGCACAATCATATTGCCAGAATAATAAACAGTTTTATAATTTGTAATTGAAAACTGCTAACAGTTAATTTTCTTACCAAAACCTAGGAAGTACAGTTGCAGGACACCTGACAGCAGAGGGTCCATAGTATGTCCTAATTGTGTACATGGAAAACTGCCTTTGCATGACTCACTGCTTCATCTAACTGAAAACACACAACCTCTTTGCTTGTCAAACACAACTTCTGAACCTCGTGGAGAGTCAGACAACATATCTGTTTTAAGAAATTTCACCCCCATACGAGTATGTATGGAACTTGTGCACTGCACATGAAATCATTAATGGCTCCTGTTTACTTTATGAGTAGTTAACTTGGACTTAGTTTGATTCTTCAGAATGGGATACTCTGCTCCATTTTGGTCTTTATGTGACTGAACTGCACTAATGCCATGATTGAAAGCAACTGTTGCAAAATATGTGCTGAGGCAAATATCTTAACAAAACATCTGTTTTAGCCCTCTGAAAGCTTTGTCACGTGCTGCAGACCACATGATTGCCACACCTTTCTCTCACAATGTGTTTAATGATTTTTGAAATCTGGACAACACTCACCATGGGTTGATTGTTGTAATTAACGTTTCACACTAGGACTTCTTTAAGAGTCTGGAGGTGACATTTCATTGATTGCTTTGATTTGCTACTGTTGTGGAGAGTATTCTATTTTTGTTTATAACAAGCCCTAGATACGTGGGCTGATTCTTGAAAGAATTAGTACTTTTTGAGGTTGCGATTTGACATTTTTCAGATTCTAAATATAGTGTTGAGCATTTTCGCACCTAGTAGTAATGGAGTCAATATAATTACAACATAATTGAATAACACTGATTAATTGTTCTAGAAACCAATGGAATGCAGGCTATACTGAAAAGTAGACATACATATTTGTAGAGACCAAGTACAAATGAAGTGGTAAGCATTAGAAACTTTTGAGAGTGTTCTTCTAAATTTAACCATAGATAATAGTTTTTTGCTCCAACCACTGGAGAAGCCCACCTAAGAGTAAACAATTTTGTTAACAAGTCCTACAGATTTTTCACAGCTTGGTAATGGATTTCTTATGATAGTGTGTTCAATGATTCTCGTATGGGGAATGCCTTGAACGTTTACACTCCAAATGTATTTTCTAGACTTGCTGTCTTGACAGTCAGTAATATTATTTCTCAGAAATGTAATTTCTGAGCTGACCTGCTTCTGGAATTCTATTACCACCATAGAACATAATTTCTCAGTTATTTACTGGTAATGACTGTGATGCTAATGACAGATATGTATTCCAACTAAGCAATGATGCTGAGTTGCCTATATCACCTTCATAAAACACCTTGCAATGACCTATTAGTTACCCACCACCACAGCGAAGGTCGCAACCACATGCCTGTGTAGTATTACTCAACTCGGAGCCTGTGGGAATCGTGGTGGTGGATGAAATTTTCACTGTCAGTATTTGACGAACAAAGGGAGAAGAAGTTGTGACATAAAGTTCCTGATCAACAATCTTTGCACAATTATCCTGGATTAAATTCCTGACCCCTCTTCAGTGTCTCATGAAGTAAGGATACATGACACTGCTGACAGTGATCAATCCATTGGATGACAATGTTAAGCTTGATGGCCCCCGTAGTGCTATTCTAGAGGAGTAGGCTATGTTCCATCAACAGGTTTCACTCTCTCCCTTCTATCATCACCATCCAACACAAGTGTAATACCTCAATATACATGCATCCATTACATTCACCTACACTCAACAAATACACATATTAAACAACTCTCATATATCCACAAGGAGAAGGGCCAATGTGCACGGGGGAAGAACACCCTTTCCGACAGGCAGCAGAACCTATCCTGTGGGATATCCCAGCCAACATTGCCATATGACATTCATATTTTACCTGTTATTTGCTGTACTAACAGCTTTTGTGGAAAGCCTACAACTCGGTTCTACTAGGCTCTGACTGTGTTTACATGCTGATACTTCTGCGTCCTTACCTTTTTATCCATGCAAAAAATTTTGACGTATTTGTGTACTTCACATTGAAAACAAATTGTATTTGTAAATGTGGATATTTGGTACAAATTGAGGACATGGGCATAATCTTGTTGCTGTGTTCCTTTGTGAAGTGGGGCTGAGAAGGAAGAATCGGACAACTTTCCTTTTATTGAATGCTGCCAGTTTGTAAACACCAAGTTTTCTTGCTGCTCATCACTCTAGTCTTGTGAATATAGCTGCCTCTTAGTATGAGGAAACTTTTCGGTATATTTGGCTTCGCTGTGGCCATTGGCAGTCAGTGTTTACCCACATGACATGACAGTGTGTGCAGTGTGGATACCTCCTGTTTGCCAGAAGCTTTTCTGCAAAACTATAAGCTATCCTTAACACATCTGCTTGTGAAGAATCATGCTGACATAGCACTTATGATCTAACCTCTTTTTCCAGGACTGATCTAATCATTACATCCAAGATTAGAAATTCTGCATAGGATTGCTGGCCCTGCAGATTTTCCCACTGAAATTAGCAATGACAATTTAGTTTGAAATATCAGTAATCTATTATTGATATGATTTCTTGCATCTCTTCCAATGACGGCGTACTTGTGTGTCTTCTGATGTTGGACAGTTTCTAAACTAGATGTTACTAAATAATTTTCTGACTGCAATTTTCAGCCAACACTTCACCCATATATGAAAATTACAGCTTATCCAAATTCTCTAGTGGGCACAAGTTTGTAAGCAATTTTTTGTGTTGTGGAAGAGAGAACTATGCCAATTAATGTTCCCCAGCAAGAATAAATTAACTTCATTTACTCTCATAAACAGATGCAACAAAACAGTAATTTGGGCTTAACCAAGTACTACTGGGCTCCAGTCCACCAACAGTCACTGACATTGCACTGGGAGAGTTCTTACTTGAGTTGCTAGTCACAAAGCTGGTGCCATATGTAACCATAATGGCTGCAGGAGGTGCAGTTGACAACAACTCGGATGCTTATGTTTTTGTCGGGCTGTTTCCTGCATCTTTCGTGATGGTGTAACCAGTGCCAAGAGGTGGCAGCCCCCAGTACACACATGTATTGCTTGGAGGTAGATCCCTGGTGAATGCAATACAATTGTATTACTTTCTGAGTTGACCATGACAAAAATAATGCATGCTGCATGGAAGGACACTTTGCTTTGAAAGCTTGGAAGTATTGCTGCAGTCTCTGAAAATACAAGTTCATAGAATCTTGTCACCTGTTGTTCTGAAAGGCTTCTGTTCAGAAAAAAAAACAGCTGTAACCATAAGAGAATTTATGAATAAAAAGGCAACCACAAGCACAAACAGCAGTGAATACAATTAAGATTTGCCAAACTGCTGCAGTGCACTGGGTGTAACACAGACTGAACCATGAAATCTAATCAGGTTCACTTCAATAGTAGTAGCCATAATCAAAAATCTGCCAGGTAGCATAAACATAATGTATGTGCCAGTAAACACAAGTATGTGTTAGAGCTTCCCAAAGCGGACAGGCTTATCCTAGGTCGCTACTTATTGATCGAGCCACATGATCCTGTCCAGCCACAAGCACTGCCAGTGATAGGACCTTCGATACCCATGCTGATGTCCTTGTTGCTTTGACTTTGAGCCTGTCCCCTTTAGTGTTAACTGGTACGAAATGATTGGTGATGGTCAATGTTTTCCAATGTTACATTACTTCGTCTCTCTATTGTGAATAGGTATGAAATGTGGTTATATTTGTTTTATTGTAGTTCCACAGCTGTGGTGTCATGTGACTTATGAAAGTTATAAAAATTCTTGTTTCACCTTTATTCTTATTTTATATTGCTTCATTTTTTGTTCATAGTGTTACATCAGGGATCATTTTATGTATTAATTTTATGTTCATTTTTTTCTCCATATTAAGATTGTTTTTTGTGGGCAGTTCTTGTCATTACCAGTGTAGACACACAAAAAAGATACCACATTTTAGGATTCAAATAGTAGTAGTTCTGCAAGGGAGCTTGTTCTGTTCACTCTGTTCAGACAATATGTCACTGCTACTTTGCAGTAACAGTTCTTCAAACTAGTGTGAGAGAGAGTAGGTTATTGGATGTAGACTGTTCTTGTCAACAAGAACCACCTAATTTTCTCAAAAGGTACTACTGACAGTCCTTGAGCTGCTATAACATGTGAATATTATGACATCTGTTGTGACACTATTAAAGGGAATTCTAATTTAAACATTGATGTATTGTTATGTAATAAAAAAGTGAAGAAAATTTTCATGCTACCTCTTGTTCTGCCCCCCGGGTTTAACTGTTATTATTTAGTTTTTATTTTTGTTGTATCTCTTTAACAATTATGAAGATTTCAGTGAAAGCTAACTGTGCCTGAAGTTGACAGATACAAGGAAAAAAATTCATACATATGATGTTCAAAAACTAGTCATTATATTAACAGAAAAGAAGTCTTTCATTGTTACTTTATAGTTGGTTATACTGTGTACTTTTAGTTCATATCTGTTTTAAGTAAACAGGTGTTTAAGAGAATGCTGAGGGGAAGGGAGAGTTAGAGAGATTTCATTCATGTTATGATCATGCAAGAAAGTTGCTGTTAAATGAATATGAGTGGTTTTTGTATTTTACAGATACATTTGCTGTTGACGCCAGTGTGTATATGGATCAAGATGGCAATTTGAAGAATGAAGGTTACAATTTTTTAGATGTTTCTTCAGATATAACTCATACCCATAATGGTTCTGAAGACCTTGTGAATAGTTCTGTGAAGTCTGTGCCAGATTTATGTTCCTCTGAAAAAATAAAAAATATCCAGAGACCAAGCAGTACAGATGTGCTCCTGAGTGATATGTCTGGTGATGGTGTTGCTGATTTTGATGAGAACTCTACAAAACCAGAATACATTACTATAATGATTGTAAAAGGTGCTATGGGGTTCGGTTTTACAATTGCAGATAGTGCGTATGGTCAGAAAGTGAAAAAGATTCTTGATAGGCAAAGATGTAAAAATCTTATGGAAGGGGATATCTTAGTGGATATTAATGGTATTAATCTTCGCAACATGAGCCACGGAGAAGTGGTGCAGGTGCTTAAAGACTGTGCTCGTAATCAAGAGGCAACAGTGACTGTGCAGAGAGGGGGACCTGGATCTCCAACGAAAAACAAGTCCAGGAAAAAAGATGATGCTGTAGGCAACAGGAAAAATGTATATAAAGACACGGTAGGAGGTATGTACCGTAGCAAGACGCCAACAGCTGAATTATACAGTACTCAGCAAAAAGAAGTTATTCCAAACAGACCAAAAACGCCTCTTGTTGACACAAGGAACCGTCCTAAGACTCCAACTGATAGAAGACCGTGGTCACCATCAGAGACTGACGGAAGTGCTGTGGACCCAAGTGCCAACAATGTAGACGATTCCAGGTTTACAAATGAAAGGAAGTGTGATGAAAATGGTGTGGACTTATCCAGTTCAGTGCAAAGCCCATCATCTCCCCTCACACCTTATCTCCAGGAGAACTATAAAACTGCTTTCCCATATCCTGAACATTACGACCCACGTCATGAAGCTGCTAGGAGTCCTTTAACAAACTTAAGTGATCACCTCGTTTCAACAACACTACAGGAATCGGGATCAATTCGTCCTGGAGATTATTCTCGAAGTAGGAGTCCTGGGAATGAAATTGATGTTGATCAGATTCAGCAGAGGGAGGTGTGGGCTAAACTGCATGGACATTATGATTACAAAAACAGTGGGGATTCTTATTCAGAGAATTCACCTCACTCTCCAGGGGTATTTAGTTCTAGTGTTGGTGATGTACAGAATGACTGCTCGCCCTCTTCTGACTACTTGAGACATTATGTTTCACACCCATATTACAATGGGTACAGTGGAGGACAATATGATCAGGGATACAGTTATGGTTATGGGGAAGTGCAGACAACAAGTGCATACCTTCAACACAAAGACTTTGCATATTCTCAGCAAATGTCTGGCTACAGTTCGCAGTCGCATCTGATACCTGGGACTTCCATACACCATCCAGCATTTTACACATCTGACACTGCCAACAAGAGAAAGGAGAGCACCAGTTTCGAGCATGAACAGCCACATCCTAGCAATGTTACAAGGTAATTGACAGTTAGTGTTTGTAATTAATGTTCTTGTTGTATTACGTTCATAATGTTCCCAACAAAATGTCTGTACTCAAAAGTGTTTTTTCATTGGTTTAATAAATAAAGTTAACTGCTTACCATATAGGAAAGGCACTGAAAGTTGTATAGTCATATAAATAAAAATTTGTAAATTGTATCTTATTTTTTACACTGTTGCTGTTGCTCTTACTCTTACTGCTGCCGCTGCTGCTGGCACAAAGTCTTTCAAGTTTTCAAATTCTGCTAATCCCTGTTCACTAACAAAGTCTCTCAGAAACAGATAGCCGTAGCACAGGAGGTCTGTGGACCACCTCTGCTCAGCAAGGTACTGCCATTGTTTATTCACAGTGTCCTATCTGCCCAACCAACTTGACACCGCCTTCCTTCCCTGGGTCCTTTCACATTGTGTCAATCTAACAGTGGATAAAAAACAGCTGTTTGCAGTCTCAGAACTGACATTTCTTCCTGCAGTAGTCCCCACAGTGCTGTAATGAAGCACAGGGACTTAACTGATTATCTGGCAATATGTATCTACCAGCTTCTTGATACTTTGACCTACAAGACTTAGTGCCAGGACACTAAGCCCAACCTAAACCCTTTATCCAAAATAGACCTCGTCCCTCACCACATAATCTTACTTAATGTAAAATGTAGTGTGTGTGTGTGTGTGTGTGTGTGTGTTTAATTTCTTAGTTATTTATTAGATTTCTAAGATGACATAACATAATTACAAGTACTATTATGATTTCCATTACAGTGTCTAGATATTGATAAATGTTAATTACAGCAGTATTCATTACTGAAAGATGAATATTAACACCTGGGAGATCCAGACAGTTTTTCCCTGGCCCTGTGTGTGCATATTAATTTATAGAGTATTCGTGGACTTGTCTTAGCATCTACATTCATTTTACCCAGAACATAGATGTAATTTACAGTAAAATGTTGACATCTCTTGCTTTTTTCTCATCTTTACGTGTAGCTGCCTTTGAATGTAGTACTCACAACAACATTTTCTTGAACTGTATCATTAGCAGATTTGTTTTCATGACAAGTGTGGAGGTGCTTGCACATAGGTCAGTAAAATGGCTGTAGCCACCTGTGTGACTGAGATTTGAGTTACAGAATATGGAAAAGATGACCATTTCTCCAGCTTGCACTGTTCATGTAGATATTTAAAATTTATAGTGACACTATTTCTGATCTAAATTTTGTACATTTACTGGCTTTTTATTTTTCTATAAGTCTGAAGATGAATATGCAGTGCCTATGTTATTCTGAATTATGATGCAAGGTGGTGACTATAGCCTTTATGAAAAACATTAAATGTAGTCGCAATTGCGAATTTGAACAACCCTCAGCTGTAGAATGGAATGATGACATGTCCAAAGGAACTTGGTATCCTAATTCAGAATAACACAGGCACTAAAATATTGTATTTATCTGCTGCACGGGTTAAGCATCTTTCATGTAAAATGTCTCACCTGTATGGGAATTTACGCAATGAATGTACGAGTACAGGTTGTAGACACATGATTGACAACGTACAAAAATTTTGATCTGGCCATGAGTCATGCATGGATAGCGTAATAGTAAGGCCACCAGTCACAATAAGTGGGAAATCCGAGTTCAAGTCCCGTTCTGGTATGAATTTTCATTGGCGTCATTCTATTCTACAGCTGACATTTGTTCATTTTGCAACTATGAATATGTTTAATTTATTTGAAGAGGAAGATTATGAATGTTGAAATAATTATATTATTTATGTATCTTTGGTGTGTGTACCTTGCCAAACGCAGTGTTGTCTTCAGAATTATTTTAAAGTTTTAAAGAAAGCAGATACAGTTCCTGGACTTGGTTAAGTGTTTTCATATGTTTTATACATTTTTCACTAAAATTTTGCAAAATTACATTAGACAGTAAATATAAATGCATTGTTACATTCAAAGGCCAAGTGTGCTGTTATTACGATAATTTTCTTTATTTTCTTCTGTAGATACCCAAGAGACTTAAGATGGGTAGGTTTAGGACAAGGAGTTCGAATCTATCCAGCTGGTCCAGATATGGAATGGGTGGAAACACTGGTGACTTTAGTTCGCCAAGAAACTGGTTTTGGATTCAGAATTGTTGGTGGTACTGAAGAAGGCTCTCAGGTATAAATATAGTGTAATGTGCAACAACTAAGCAAGTTGCCTGCTTTCCCATATTACCAATATATGACGGTGTGCAACTGAATCACCCATACCTGTGTAGTAACATGTAACACGTTATAGCACCCTATTAGTTATTTTCGTGTTGTGTGGATAATTTTAACTACCTGATATGAAATGTATCAGTTTTACACTTACAACACGTTCTTAAAGGAATATGTAATAACATACTGACCATTTCCTTGGTTTCTTAAGCGACCATGAAGTCTTTTGTATCACTGGTCTTTTGTATCACTGGTAGGTGGTCAAAGATTTTTATGGCCAAGTACCTTACTCCTTCCTATGCCACACAAAGGATGAGTGATTGATAGTGTAAATCATCTCTTTAACTAGAATTATATTTATGAATGCTACTGTTTTCAAACTGTGATTGATTGTTGCCAGCAAACTTAATAAGGGAGTAAATACAAAGTGGATTTTATCCATAGTGGATGATGTCGAACTCTGTAGCTGTTCCTTTATAATGTGTGGAAAAATTTCGACTACCAGTCACAATAAAAGATTATTTATTCGCCACAGATCAATAAAGATGGAGCATTATAATTATGCTGTGGTGACAGTTTTTCCATTTAGTTGCAGATTGGTTATCATATCCACATCCATGTTCCAGTTTATAAAATTTAGCAACATATTTCACTGTTGCAATGTGCACTCATTATGTTCACTGTGTTTACATCCAGTGTATGTCACACGTGCATGTCGCAAGAGTGAAATATGCTGCTAAATTTTATAAAACTGGAACATGAATGTGAATATGATTACAATTGTGCAACTAAATGGAAAAAATACCACCACAGCGTAATTATAATAATGATGATTTGTCTGTATTGATCTCCAGCAATATAAAGGTGTACATGAATGTATAAACACCTGAGGATGGGCGCAAGCCCGAAACCGGTTGTATGAAGAATAGATAATCTTTTTCTAGACCCTAGGGAGTAAATGTTCTGTGAGGCTATTGCCTGTATGCCCACCTGTCCAAAGAGCTGTGTTCTAGAGGCTTTAGAGTGGATACTAGACATTATCTTTATTGCATGCTTCTTTTCAACAAATACTCTCTCCTCAATGACAAGCTACTCCAGAATATGGTGCCATAAGACATTAGTGAATGAAAATAGGAAAAGTAAATCAACTAATTTACATTTTCGTCTACAAAATATGATACTATCCGTAACACAAACCATGCAGAGCTAAAACATTTACAGTTATCTGTAACATGTGACTCCCAGTTCAGGTTTTTATCAATGTAAACCCCTAAGAATTCAGAATATTGTGTTTCATTTATTGATTTACCCTCATGCTTTATTTATTATGGTGTGGTCAGGCCTTGTTCAGTACTGAATTACATGTTCTATGTTTTAATTAAATTCAATGACAGTCAATTTGCAGAGAACCAGTTATTCATTTTTGAAACAATATTATTTAGATTTTCAAGTGTTGGAACTACTGTTTTAGGCTTCATTATAATACTTACATTATCAGCAAAAAGAACTGTTTCTGCATCTTGGATATACAATGGAAGATGATGTATTATAATAAGAACCAGAGTTGACCCTAATCAATCCCTAGGCTAAACCAGTACTGATTATTCCCCATTCTGAAGATGATGTTTCATTGTGTGAATTCTTTGAGTTTGTTAATGTAGCACTGTGCATCAGTTCAGTCAGACATGACTAAAACCTGTTACTAACAAGATCTTTTAAGAGCATTTGTAGGTGAATACTGTGAACTGCATGGTCTGGTACTTTTGACTAGTTTCACAAGACACCAGTTGACATTATTTTTTCATTCAGATTTTGTGTAATCTGGTATGTGACTTGAAAAATAACATGTTCTGTGGAGAGACACTTTTGAAATCCAAATTGAGGCTGACTGAGCATTTTATTTTGAGAAAGGTTTTTTACGGTTCTTGCATACATAGTTTTTTTGTTTTCAGTACCTTTGAGAAGGAGATAAGTAGGGAGACTGGTCAGTAATTATTAACATCTGTCTTACTACCTTCTGTGTAAAGAGGTTTGACAATTGTATAGTTCAGTATGTCTGCAAATATCTGCCATGTTTATGGCAGCAAATATCTGTCATGTTTATGGCGGACCCTACTGTGGCATCAACTTGAATAACATCAAAGGTGTTTTGGGAAGCTATGCTGATTCATGGTCACACTGTCACTGCATACAATGCATGGAAATTGATTGAAGGTGGTTCAAAAATTTTTGCATCCTTATTGATATATTTCCAGAAGTGCATCATAGCGTTGTGGTCATGTGAAATAGAAGGCCAAGGAAATGTGGAGTTTTAACTGCTCTACTGTCACACAATTTGGGAGAGGAATGTTGTCCTGCATTACATACAGATTTGTAACAGAATGTTACTGATCAAGTGTAAATGTTCACCATGCCAGGATAATACCACCTGTCTGGATTGTCCCCTTTTAACAAGAAGAAATGTAGCCTTGTGTATCTGATCTTTGGTTTTTATTAACACATAATGTGATTTAGCCCTCTTAGGCATCCTCTTGCTGTTCCATGATCATCCAGTGATGATGGTTATCTTGATATGGATTAGTAGACATAGCATAAGGTTGTGGCTTCAGCATTCCATTGCCATGTGTCTGTTAGTATGGCCTGTCATATCCTATTGTTGCCCACCATTGAATTTCTGAATGACTGCTGCACTTCTGTCTGTCTGTCTGATGTTACGGTCCATACGTAGAAGGTATACTCTGATTAAAATAACTTTGTGATTGACAGGTGGCAGCAGAGGGGGGGGGGGGGGGGGGCACAGTTGCTGTCTTGTACACAACATGCCACATGCCCATGTGGTCAATAACTGAGTACACACCAAAAAAGAAACAAGTTGCCTTCTGACCGACTGTTGCTTATGTCTTTCTACCGGATTGTTATAATTAAAGTGCAACTACTCACAGAGGTCCAGTGTGGGCTGTGATTAACGTATAGCAGGATAACTTGTTAGATATTGTAATGTGTTAATGTGTAAGTAATTTAAGCTCAAAACAATTAGTTCCAATTTTGGCCACCAGGTGCAAATCTGGTGCTGTGAATGCAGGAAAGACATATATAAATGTTTCCTTATGTAATGGATTAGGAACAAAACATAGGCAGAAATGGTCAAACAAGTGGGAAGGGCATAATGATTTTATTATAAACCACTGCTTACACAGTTTGTTCAATATGAACACTGGAGATGTTGACGAGATGCTGTACAGCACCAGATTTGCACCTGGTGGCCAAAATTGGAACTAATTTTTTCTGGGGTGGTGGTAAGTTCCTATGGGACAAAACTGTTTTCCAGGGTAAATTGGTTTGCATTAATACACTAGCATATCTACCAAGTTTTGCTGCCATATGATAATTACAGCCCACCTCCGTGAGAAGCTGTACTTATAACCTCTCGGTGGATAGCAGGAAGGGCAGTAGTGGACACCACTGCTTCTGTAGGTACGGTGATGCGTTACGATACTGTAACCATATGTTATAGTCAAGTTACAGCAATAAGATGAGTATTCAGCCACACACTTGTTGCAAAGCAACAAATTATCTAAATAAGCGGAGAAAATTTTAAGAGTTGAACACAACTGAATGTTTGGTAACATGCCATACTACTAACGGATGCACTCTAGTTATACCTGAATTGCTTTCACTATCTTCTGTGTAGTCGTTACAGCTACTGTCAGAATTTAATGAAATAATGAGTTGTTATGTGTTACTTTCCACGACACATTCATTATCCCATGCTTTCATTATTACTTTTTTCGTCTCTCTCTCAACATTATGCCAATCTGATGACAAAGTTTGGTTTGTAACATCCTTTGTCAATCTTTCCACTTTTAATAGCACCCATTTTTTGTTGGTCCGTGCTACATAACCCTTAAGTCGAGCCCATATGAGTTTAATGGAACTGAAATGGCAGTGATATGATGTAAAGAGGTTTATTCTGAACCACAATGTTCATTAATTCACCCTTTCTACTGTCATCTGGTATGGCAATGTTTTCATTTGCCCTCCCCCAAGGATAGTCAAATGATGACTATTACTGAAGGTTTGCTGCTCAGGTTGTTTTTTGTTGTTTCTTTGATGTCAAAAGGAGGTACAGAAAAATTGACAGATTCCAGTTCTGTATGTATTTAGTACAAGACAACTCTTCATGCATTCTAATGCATCGATCAACAACTAAAACTTAGGAATTATGATTTATGTAAATTCCCAACTTTTTACATTCATGGGTGTAAAAATAAAATAACAAAACATTTTAGTACATTGATAAAAGTACTGTATTAACTAAAATAAGAGCTATTAATTTTATGACCACATAACAATGAGAACATTGTTTTCATAGCAAAAAATGACAGTAAGCTTAAAATAAGGTTGACTGTTTCTTTGAACTCAAAACATTTCCATTAATAGACCAGTCCTTTGCTTTTATACTAATGTGTCAAATAGACAGTTTTGTTTCATTTAATCTTGTTAAAGTACACTTTAGCTGTAATGTCAACTTAGATTTTGAATGTGACTGATGTTATAAATTGCGTAAGAAATAGAAACACGAAACATGAATTCAGCGTAGTGTACAGGGAAAACTTTGATGTGGTGTACAGTGAGTATAAAAACTGTATTTACTCCACAGTGCAGTGAGATATGGCTGTCCTTCCACTGTTGAAGAATTTCTATTATTATAATGTGTAAAAAGTGGTGGCCAGAAATTACTTATTCACATCTGTATATATTTTTAAAAAATTAAAAAAACCTTATAAATTTCACCATGTAGCCATATTTACAATTTAATTTGTGATGTTATCGTGCAAATGATGACTGGAACATGAAACTAACTATCAAACCTCAAAGCAATGAGCACTGTTTTTATAACATGGGAAATATCTTGGTCAGATGCTCTTCAGTGTATGTGCAAAAGTTTTTATATAGAGGAATTTTTGTTATACCCTCCCAGCAATTCATTATATTCTTAAATTTTAAGTTAAAGTTGCAGTTATCTCTATTTTTGAACTTATTGAATGTTAATATCTCATGTGGTAGGCTGTGTTCTTAATACTAGTAAGGCCTCTGAGGAATTTGTTACTTCTTCTTTTTTTCTTTAAAAATAATACGAATGATAAAAAATAGTTCCTGAAGACCGAAAGTGAAAGATATCATTACATCTTAATAACAGTTTTTCAATGAAAAATATTAGATTGCATTCTGATATTTGTGGTGATTAGAAATGTGTTAAATTCTGTATATTAATAATTGCAAGAGTTTTTGACAATTTTGCAGGTGTCAATAGGCCACATAGTTCCTGGTGGTGCAGCTGATCTCGACGGACGGCTGTGTACTGGAGATGAGATAGTGAGTGTCGATTCACAGTCTGTGTTGAGTACATCACATCATCATGTTGTACAGCTTATGGGGAAGGCAGCTGCAAATGGCAGAGTTGTTTTGGGGATACGCAGGAGAATACCTTCACAAGGTGGGTAAAATTTGCAGTAAGGATGCTAAAACTGGTACCGAGTCAAAGGTACAATTTTACTTAACTGCCCTGTTTGTGGGGAGGCAAACAGCATTGTCATTAATGCACAGTATTGCTAGTCTCATCACTTTTCTAACATAGAACTCATAGTTTCGTTAAAGCAGACCTGTTCCAGAGGTGGCTAGATAAGTACAAGTGCTCATGCTCATTTGCTGCTTGGGTAGTGAGCACTCGTGGTAAGATGCACTGGTCAAATGTCACTATGTAGTGCAGGGGAAGTGCAAACTGTGGCCGGCTGGAGTGGCCGTGCGGTTCTAGGTGCTACAGTCTGGAGCCGAGCACCCGCTACGGTCCAGGTTCGAATCCAGCCTCGGGCATGGATGTGTGTGATGTCCTTAGGTTAGTTAGGTTTAATTAGTTCTAAGTTCTAGGTGACAGATGACCTCAGAAGTTAAGTCACATAGTGCTCAGAGCCATTTTTTTGCGAACTGTGTGCTGAATTAAATTTTCACTCTGCAGTGGAGTGTGCACTGATATGAAACTTCCTGGCAGATGAAAACTGTATGCCAGACCGAGACTCGAACTCATTACCTCCGCCTTTTGCGGGCATGTGCTCTCCAAGAGCACTTGCCCACAAAAGGCAAAGTTCTGCATTGTGACTGGGTTAGGAACTTCGCGAAGGTCAATGCAGGATGGCTAGCCACAGTTATAACTTAAAGACTTACAGTATGACAGGAAGTTGCATGATAAATTCCATAATAAAATGTGTCCTGTAGCTTTGTATAAATATTTTGCTCTCATAAATTTCTATGACTTAATCTTCAGCTACAGTTATGTCGGTGTTTGGACATACGTATACGTACTTGTGCGGGCAATTTTTTTCCAACTTTTTTCAACAATAAAGAGAACGAAATCTACTCATAGAAGCTTACTCATAGGCAACAACTTAAAAGGTCATCTTTGAATTAGCAGTACTCAGAAAGTGGTACCAGATACTAATGCTTTAGTGCAAAGCTAAGTAAGTAGAATTCATTGACATGCAGTGTTTTTATATTTAACATGTGAGTAAAATAGTCACATGAGTTGAAGTCAATTTAAACTTTGTCTAAAAATGATGTTCATGCTAAGGCTGCGTCAGTCGTACAAAGTATCATGTTTCGTACTTACAAGGGAATGGTCAGACTTGTCATGTCGAAAGCTGTGTTGCTTTTTTTACCACTGTGAGTTAACATTGCAAGAAGTCTAAATGCAGAATGTTAGCTGCTGACATGACCGGGAAGTCTGTGAACAATTTTATGAAGTAAGACATTATTGTCACATGGTTTCCGCGCTTATAACTGCCTCTTGTACAACCCTGACATCTCTCGCTATGTTACACCAACGCCATCTAGGGGCAAGGTGGCGTTAGCTACGCGCCGCTCTCTTGCCACAGCTGTGAGAGAGCTGATTCCTCCAGTGAAAGTGATCGTATGATAATTAAACATTTGTTGACAAATATGGCTGGTATGTTATCTACAACATTCTTTCCACATAGCTATGAAATAGACACAAATAAATATACGGTTTAGAACACATCCGAATTATATTTCTTGTAACCACTGCAAAAATGTGAAATATTGATACAATGTTCAAAACATAGGTTTTTTGTGCACCAAGAACGTACAAGCAAAGACGACATATGACAGCCTGCGAATCACAGACGTTGTTAGATGTCCGTAGACAAAACTGGGCTGGTGTTAGGAATGAATCAGGCCTAGTATCAGTATATGCCGAGGAGTGCCACGCATATTTAATCAAATTCTGAAACAGTGGGGAGGAAATTGATAATGTACTACTGATTGCAGCTTGAGAATATTGTCACAGTGATAGACAGTAAATTGCAGTGATCTGCTCACTATAATTTTCTCTGTTAGTTTTCTGTAAAATGCCTTCCACTGACAGAAAAATTCTCTGTCTAAAGGTTGAATTACATTCGTCGTGCCGGGTGGAATCTGAAGTATCTCTACTTCTTTGTCAGGGTGGGCTCGAAATACAGCTTTTAATGAATCAGACCTCTTATGACCTGATCACGAATCTAGAAGGAGAAGAGATTTGTTCTCGCAGAACGGAAGAAAAGCATGACGCATGAAAAGTGTAACTTTTCATTTCCCCTTTCTCCAGACTTCGATGCGTCTCCCACAAGATGGTTTGCGTAGAACATTGTTCTTTTGACACATGGTCCAAAACGTCCAGTTGGTTCTTGAAGACGCACATATAGTTTAGGCAGCAATGAACCATCCAGACTAATTATGGGCATTATAGTGTATTAATGGGTGAATGCAGTCATGGACTGCGCAATCACAATATGTTTTTCCCCTTTGAATGACAGTGTTCTTTTTGAACACATTTCTTTTTGAAAACCCGACTGATCTGCATTGTACAAGTATGATTCACTAAAACTAGGATATCATTTTTTGCATTCGTAAGAA
This sequence comes from Schistocerca gregaria, assembly GCF_023897955.1. Lineage (NCBI taxonomy): Eukaryota > Metazoa > Arthropoda > Insecta > Orthoptera > Acrididae > Schistocerca > Schistocerca gregaria. Next base: position 334,663,826 of record NC_064931.1, on the reverse strand, counting down.
AAGCTTCTATCATTTCGATTTGTGTCACTTCATTTTCCGACCTGTTTCTCAATACAAATTTTGTTGTTTTTATTGCCAAAATTTTATGTGATGTTTTGAAGCGACTAATCCAACTCTGAGAAGCTGTAAATTCTTTAGCGCCTATCGCGTTGGCAATCTCTAACGCCCAATCACGCAAAGTAGTATCGCTGACACTAAATGACTGTTGTCTGTCATCAGTAAATAGCTCAAAAAGTCGCACATTTATCTCCGCCGCAATTTCCAGTCGACTCTTACATCGTCCAGCGACTTCCTTTTCCCATCTATACAATTCACGTTCAGAGCGGACAAAGCAATACGTATTTTGAACATTACTGACACGTAGGCGTTTCTTACCACTTTCGTTCAACCAATATGTCACCGCTATTTTTTTATCTGATAAGGTAATTGTAGTTGCTGGTTTTACTTTCGGAGATAATTGATGATGGTACGTGGCACTATCACTCGAAGAGTCTTCATGAGTGCAACTTTCGTCGGTGTCTTCACCGTCTGTAGATTCACAGTCTGCAATATCGAGTGTTTCAGTTGTTTCTAGCCACATGTCTGCACCATTTACATGCTCGTCTAGAAGTTTAACAACCATGTCACAGTCTTCACGCGTGTTTTTACAGGGTTCGCCATCACCTGTGAGGGGAGATTAAATGTTCACGGTAAAGTGGCTTGTTGAGTATAGATGAACATGAACAGAAAATCTTTCACATCTCTAACCAGTTTCAGGACAGTACAGTTTCAGGACAGTATGTTTCGAAATACATACCAGAAATTAAAAGGACATGCATGCCACAGAAACGAATATTCGTTTCCCCTTTCCACTAAAACCATGCAGCGATATTCCTCTTTAGTGAACGCCACGATACGACGGCCACACTTCCCAACAGTGCGCACAACGCTCGCGACTCGCCATTTCCAGGGTGGCCAGCCGTCATTGCAAGTGCCAAGCAGGAAACACAGCCATGTTCGTTAATTTTTTTAGGTGACTTCCAGTTAATGTCAGCAGCTAAAATTTTGCATACGGACCTTTTGCACAGTTAAATAACAGTGCTAAAAAAAGGAATACATGTTTCGGCATGACAAGTCTGACCATTCCCTTGTTAGTTGCCCCATGTTCTTTGGCTCATCAATTAAAAGAAATGTAAGTTTCATTCCATTGTCATTTCTCATCAATGCAGCAGTCTTAGGCAATCAATTCCCCACAAAGGTCATTAATTAGCCACAATACAGCAATACATTTCTATTCAACTAGCATTTGCAGTCCTAGAGTAGATATGTTGAAAAGAGTTTCTCATGCTGAGCTGCCTTGTTCCAATTCCTTTTCCCCTCCTCTCCCCTGCCCTTTCCACTACCATTACTCACTGTGAGCCGACCACTTACTCTCTCCCAAAGTGCCAAAGTGTACTTTCTCCCGCAGTGTGAGTGTGAGCCAGCTTGCACGATCACATGGTGAACAGGCCTGCTTTAATGTACCTGTTCAAATTGTTGATTGCCATAATCGCAACAAACTGTTGGGTGACACATCATGGGCTGACACAGATACTCTAGTATCTCAGTAGATTGGTGTATCACTTATTGCAGTCCTAAAAACTACCTTCATGTGAGTGCTGACTTTAGGCCCATAACCTAAAATCTTAACATGGTCACAGAAGTAGAATCCACTGGTATTTTACCAGGTAACTGAGCTGTCCATGGAACCAGACCATATCAACCAATCAGTTGTTACCCAAATTCTACATCAAAGTAGTCTCTTACATCACATCATAATTTTGAAGCCACATTAAGATGCGAATAATTAATATTTACATCACTGAGCTGTGTGTAAGGACTGCAGTTACTGCCACTGGTGGCCTCCTAATGCCTAATTACCCTTCATTCACAAACCATAGTTTGCTAAATGAAAGGTTTCCCCATGAATGTGCAGTGTATTCAATATTAAACCTTACAGGAGTTTCCTTGTGGACTACGCGCGTGTGTGTCTGTGTGTGTGTGTGTGTGTGTGTCTGTGTGTGTGTGTGTGTGTCTGTGTGTGTGTGTGTGTGTGTGTGTGTGTGTGTGTTATAAAAAAGGAACAAAAATTTGAGCAGAAAGTCTTGATTTTTGAAGTAAAGCCTGCTTTTCAAAGTTTTTAATTATTTCACCCTGTTCAGTGTGACTGGAAGCTGTTACAATCTTCAAGCAAATCTCTTTGGACTCATGCTTCAATACAGTAGAGTCTCCAGAAATTTCTCTACTTCTAAGAATGAATTACTAGAATGTCAATATTTTTAAACAACTGACTGAATTATGTACTAAATTTAAATTAAAAAATATTTTGCTGTGAGCTGTGCTGTATGTAATGTTAGTGTAGCAGTTAAATGTTGCTGGGTGCTGTACTGTGGGTCCCCAGTTCAAATTAAATCACTAGCAAATACTTCTTATTTAATATTTATCATTTCTAGAAGGTTCTCAAACTACTTGTGTTTGTAATATTTGCATATTCTAGAATATTCAGTATTCTTATAAATAACAGGTCCCTCCAGCCAGGAGGATACAGACATGTCTGTACACTGGTGTCCATAATATAAATGCTGTCATTCCTAAGGTTTGTACTTCAGTAAAGACCCTGTTGTTGAATTTGAACGTGCTTGTGGTTATGATAGGATAATATTTGTATACTACTGTACATATGCTATACACAAGTACAATTTGATAGTGGGAATATGCAATGTAAGAAGCTTCAGAGTAGTCCATTGTTTTCCTTTTTGTACAAAAACTAAAAATATAAGTCTTAGAAGATTTCCAAAGTGTGTATTTTAATTGTTCTTTAATATTATATATTCATTTACTACGTATTCTGTTTCACACACTAAAACAAACTCTAAATCTTTGTAAATTTTAAAAACATATTTCTAAGTTTTGTTATAAACAATTTATTTTACACATCAGTAATGTTTGATGGATAAGTCAATGACTGTATGTTAAACTCTTAAAGCGACAATAGCATTCCAAAAACAGTCACCTCTTAGTGACTAGTTATGAGGTGTTTTTGTCATTTTACCAAGTGAGGTTGCGGCAGCGCGGTTCTTTCCGTGCCTTTACGACGAACCTGCACCTACCTGTGAACATTGTCTCAGCAGATCATCAGTAGGGAAGCCAAGGGAAACCTACTGTACTTTGACATGAACCAGGCTGCAATTAAAGTCACTAATCTATGTTTCGGGAGAAAGTTTTCATACGGAATGAAAGGTTGGAAATTTTGTCCTTAAGTAACATATTCTGAAACTTAGGTGAACAGGTATCACTGCCAAGCTCGTGCTAGTCTTAACACAGTCACTCACAATCCATTACACTCACGTTAGCAAGTTTATGGTGCTGCATTTCCCGAAAACGTAATAGCTACAAAAATACGGATTGTTTTTGATTGAGAATGCTCGCCAAATATTAAGTCTGTCGGTACCTAATGCAGTCACAGTTTTCAGTCACCGACCTGCTCAATACACCATGCGGAATTTATATATTTTCTCGTCACAAAATTCACTTAAAAATTCCAAAATTTCTATACACCCATCGGAATAATTATGCCATCACATTACAACACTTTTGATGTATTAAACTCTGCTAGATCTGGCAACTTATCATTTCCATCGAAACTACTACTACTCACGTCCGAACTGTTTCATGGCTAGGCTCCGACTCTTCTCTAGAATACTCTAAGTCTTCTCTACCAGCAGAGAAAGGCACACAAAGAATATTGCTTTATCATTGGTCAGTTTATTCAACAGCAATAGCAAAACAACATTCCACCGCGTCAGTCCACGCTTTTCATCCATAAGCAATCGCAAAATAGTAAACCTAATGACTGCACTTTTTACCAACGTAATTGTCTAATATGCTGAAGTTTTGTTTATGCATAAAGTTATTTACTATTGTTATTTATACCTGAATTAACTTTTCCTTTACCATAAACTTACTTGACAAATCTACAAAAATCCTCTTTGTCCACATCCATATTTCTTCTAAATGTTCCCACACTAAATCCCACTACATAACTCGTTAAACAATTATTTTCATACTAATCTTAAACCACACTCGCGCATCATTCATACTGCTAAAACACATTTATAACATTTTACATACACAAAAAGACATAACACTTTATGAAGATATTAGAACAGTTTATGAAAAACATTCTATTACTTTAGTGCACTCTAGTGGGCACAATCGAAACTAAATCACAGTCCCCTATCCAATACTGTCCTCTATCAGCTAATACATAAACTACATGCACATCCAGTCTCGCATCACCATCTGTCACTATCCAGCACTGAGACACATCTCCCACTTAACCGCCTCCAAGGCAGGATCAGTATACGCCGCCCTACGCCTCAAGGTGGCACAGTGGAATTGCATTCAGGAGGATGGCAGTTCAAATCTGTGTCCATCCATGTGGATTTATATTTTCCATGATTTAGGCAAGTTGCTCCAGGCAAATGCTGAGATGGTTCCTTTGAAAGTGTATGATCAATTTCCTTCCCCATTTTTGAGTGTTTGAGTTTGTGCTTCTTCTCTAATGGCCTCAATGTCAATGGGACATTAAACTCTAATCTTCTTTCTTTCTTTCTTTTTGTCATTTTAATTTAGTAAACAGTTAATCTCTGTCTGATGGATTACTTATTCATAGTGTACTCATGATTCAGTTTATTTTCAATTTCAGATGTTGCTGCTCATTCCAGGCCGGAAGCTGGGTACCCATACGATGTCACTGTTACAAGACGAGAAAATGAAGGCTTTGGTTTTGTTATAATTTCATCAGTGAATAAAGCTGGTTCAACTATAGGTAAACCATTTGCAAATGATATAATAGTTATTTTGCTGCTTTCTGTCTTTTTCAGCTCATTAGTCCTCTAACTTCTGAGGGAAGCACATATTGCTCATATGGTGTAGTTGTTAATGACTCAGGGCAGGTCTTCTACAATTGGAGAAGTCTATTGTCTTTTATTAAACTTCATTCTTTTTGTGTTTACAAGGAATGAATTCAGGAGCTACTGTACATGTTTTCTAAGCTAGTTTCCATGACATACAGATAGCAACATTAAACATTCAAAACCAGATAGCTGACTGGACACAAATAGCTGTTAACATTCCACAGGCATTTTGTAAAGACCCTACTATGTGTGATCATACTCTTGGGGACAGGGGGAGTCCATGTGTAAAACTGCTTTTCAGTCAGTCTTTGTGAATTATTTGGCATTTTACAGGGAAAGCACTGTTACTGGTCTGGTTGTTCCGGATGGTTATTGCTCATTAGCACATTGTGAAATTGTTACTAAAAATTGCTCAGTACCGTCAGGCAGGTTGAGATATCAGTACAACTTGACTGTATTGTCAGCTTGTGAAATTAGGATGGCAGAAAGGCATCCTGAGAGATAAACTAAGAAATTCATTTCCGGTAGTTTCTGATATAAATATTTATAGCAACCAGTCATCACTTGAGTTACGAAATTCAACTTTATTATCCTTTACCACTTAAGGGTATTTAACATTCATCTTCAGGAGGGTCAAAATGTGTTTAGATCAGTGCTATATACTGTAAACAAGAATCTTGGCATTTGCTGCCACGTCGTTCCACCTCCTTAATTTTTTCCTGAAGTGCAGCCTTTGTTTATTTAACCAGTAAAAATCATTTCCTGTGATTATGGGACTCCATGTGAAGATTCAATAGATATGATACAGGAAGTAAGCTGTTGCCTTTTCAAAGTTAGCATGCCACCAGTCACTCATAATGACTTAGGGAAACCATGCAATAGCGAATATAACAGTTCAGACCAGATATGGGATACCACTATAGGGCAAAGGTGAAAGTACTGTACACCAATATGTTATGTATTCAAATAAATGACCTGTAACTATCTGTAGTAATAACTACTAATTATAGTATTATTTTTACTTCTCTAAGACTTTGTTGTACCAATTTGCATCATGTTCAGTTTTTTTTAAGGATGTTATAGCAGTTCTTTCTGTCTAATGGAATACATACTGTTACATGCATCTTCATTTTTAATTTTTGAGTACACCTTACAAGTGACACGTTGTACTCATTTGCACTCTTCAGTTTCAGTCTTTATGCCATCACCTTTACAGTGTTCCATTTTTCTCCACTGCACACATTGATTTTCCCCTAAGACCAATCCATATTAATATATCATGTCATGGTGTACTTCAGTAAGGTTTAGTAAAGGGAAAGTAACCATGGATGTCTTAACACTTTGACTTTCAAGAGGGATTAGTTGGATTTGGATTATATGAGGTCTGTTCAGAAAATTCCGGAACATTCTCTGTGTTTAATGTGTAACTGCCAGAAGTTTCATCATTGCATGTCTGTTAGTTATTGTTCAGTGCTGCATTGAGTAGAATGTTGTCGCACAGATTGTGAATTTTGAGATGGCGGAGTTAGAGAAGCGACATGTCTGCATTAAATTTTACGTGAAACTCAATAAGAACTTTACAGAGACACAACAAATGATGCAGGAAGCCTACAGTGATGAGTGGTCAAGCCGACTCAGTGTTAGGAATGGTTAACACAGTTTAAAAATTGCTGGACAGACGTTAAAGATGACCCTCGTTCAGGACGCCCTTTCACGTGTACTGATGATTCTCATGTCAGGAATGTCAACGAAATTGTGTGTGCCAGTCAAAGACTGTCTGTCCAGGAGATTGCAGAAGAAAGTAACATTTCAGTTGGATCAGATCATGAAATTCTGACATAGCATCTTGGAATGCATCAATTTGCTGCCAAGTTCGTCCCACGGCTCATGATTCAAGACCAGAAATACCGTCACCTCACAATTTGTGAAGAGGTTTTGGATCATGCAAATGAGAATGAAATGTTCCTTAAGAAAATCATAACTGGTGATGAGACGTGTGTCTACTGGTATGATGTTGAGACCAAGGTTCCGTCTCCACAGTGGGTCAGAAAAGGTTCTTAAAGATAAAAAAAAAAACTCGTCAGGTCAAATGTCAAAGCTATGTTGATAATTTTCTTTGACTGTGAGGGATTAGTTCATCATGAATTTGTGCCACAGGGACAAACTGATAATCAATGGTACTATTGGGAAGTGTTGCGACGCCCGCAAGAAAATGTCTGAAGGAAACAGCCTGAAATGTGGCGAGACAGTTTATGGCTCTTGCATCATAATAATGCAACCACATATTCATCCCTGTTGTTGCACGACTATTGCACAAAAAACGAAATCACTGTGCTGCCTCAGTCTCTGTACTCTCCAGACCTAGCCCCTGCGGATTTTTTTAAAATTCCAAACGTTGAAAAGCCCATTCAAAAGATAAAAATTTGCAACAATAGTCTTGGCAAAAGAAAATTTTCAGCCAGTGAAATGGAAACAGTGTTGGGAGCAGTGTATCAGTTGTGGAGAAGAGTATTTTAAGGAGACCATGCACTTATGTGTTGGGTGTTCATTGCTCAGAATCTGTTGTGATGGTCATCTTCTTGCAATTAGATGTATCCGTTGGAGGGAAAACCTCTAGCTTGTGTCCCCAACTTCGTGACACTACAGTCAGAATGCTGCCCCCCCACCCCCCACCTCTCCAGCCTTACAGGGTGCGTAGCTGTATTTGTTAGTGATGGAAATCATTGCTTTGTGGTTCACTTCACCACAGATTTGCAAGCAGTTTGCTGCACTGGCCTCTGAAGAGGCCCAGATTAATTGTGAACCACTGAGTGACAGAAGGTTCTGTAATCAAGACTGCATTCTGAAATCAATGCATTATTTATATTTTAACTGAGGATTTGCTCATTTTTAGTTTTTTTTAAAATTTTTATTAATGGGATAAACCATAGTTAAAGCATTCTTTTAAAAAAAATCTGCATTTTATTATACTTTGTGTCATAATGTTTCACTTTTACTTGCTGTTGTCACAGACCTAAAATTTTACTTGTCAGCGTGTGCTCTTAAATCTCCTTTCTGGGTATAACTATGCACTATATTTTAGTTGATCTAAACTAGAGGAAAACTGCATTGTGAATATTGTTTCCAGCTTTGGAATGAATTGGTTGAAATTCATGCACAGTGGAAAGCTGCTTTGTTTTCCTTTGAACAGCTGAAAGATGCTACAAGTGCGTGTGTCATAATGCCATTGCCTATGAAACAATGTGTGGTCCCTATAAGGGCACTGACGCTGAGACCCCAAGCTCTCTGTTAGACATGGAGGTACACCAATTTGATAACAGAGTGAGCATGTGCACACATCAGCTGTCCTATGCACTCAGTAATGCTGGAAACAGAGAAGTTCCTTACAGCAAAATGTACAGGGAACAGAAATTCTATAAAGAAGGGCACAAGCATACAGAGAGCACTGAATGTTTATTGCAATTCTAACACTCAATCAGACACCTGGGGAAATGGCTGCCACCGTAATTTGCTGGTCTTCAACAATGAGGACACCCGTGTGCTGGACAGGGGTATCAGTAATGCTGTCTGGCATTGGAGATTGTTTCATCGGTCAGTGAAAGCTGTCCTTCCTTGAATCGCTTGTGCCGTGCCTTGACCCTTGAAATAGGTGTGTTGCTTTGTGTATGCTTGTGTCATTCTTTGATGAATTTCCATTCCATGCACACTTTCCGCTGTCTCTTCTTTTGGAGCCTCCATTTCTCGTTTCCAACATGACTGAGCACAGCAGACATTTGACGTGTGCACCCACGTCCATCTAGGAGGTAGTTTGTGGCTTTAGCACTCTTAACAGTGACCATATCTGCTTCCGTTGGCAATGGAGTTATGATATCTTCCACAGTTTTCATTTTACAGTGTGCAGCTTTGTATTTATTTATTTTTTCAACCTAATATATTAGGGATTATACTTTGCTCCAGATGCTGTTTCCTCTTCAGAAGAGACAAGTGTTCAATTTGCCTGTCCCACTAGACTGTAAATGGTATAGCAGACTCTATATATAGGTGAAATGGTGTAAGCAGAGACTCTGGACTAAAACTCTCATCCCCCTTAACCAAAAAGCATGTGAAGTGCTGTCTGAAACTTCAATACATTTTTTTTATTATCAGAAAGCTATCTAGATCCTGTGCATGAAATGGGTACAACAGTTTTTAAGAAAGGCAACTCTGCATTCAGTGAGGGTAAACACTGTTACAGAGGGGTCCAAATACTTGTCTTGGACATTAAGAAATGCCCCACATAATCTAAATATCTAGATGATAGTGGTAAATTTTTGAAGTATTTGTGAAACTGCTGGAGTTTAAAGGGCTATTAACAAGTAGTGTGGCTGGCATAATACTTGGCACTAAGAGTTAGTTAAAGGCTGAAACAGATAGTAGCAAAGTCTTCAAAAAGAAATTTGAGCATTTACTGAAAGTGATGCGAGTTGATTCTTTTGTATCAGCAAACAAGAATCTTAAATCATCTGAGATATAAAATGCAAAGTTATTTGAACATGAACTATCATGAATGGGATAAAAATTGTACTTGAATACTTCTATTGGTCATCTTACCGAGCTGCAAAAATAACAGAAACTTAAAGATGTTTCCAAGTCATGTTATAATAGTTATAGAAGGTTTTAATCACCCCATTATTGATTTGGAAAATCAGTTCATAAATAACAGGTAAGTGAGAGCTTCCCATGAAATAATTATAAAAGATTTCTGAGAAAATAATGTAGAACAAGTGGTCTGGCTTCTTACCTATGATGGAAATATTCTAAACTTTCTGACTACAGAGAGATGCAATGTCGTTGAGGATGTTCAACTACTGACTCAGATCAGCCATCATAGCAATATTCTGTGTGCCTTAGAGAGACAAAACCAAGGTGATTTTGTGTTTTTAGACTCCTGACAAGCTTCTGGTACAGTAGTACATAATTTTTTCCCCAAAAAAGACAAAATATATTGCCATTGTATATTTATACAGATTTGTGACTAGACTGAAAATTTTGTAACATTCAGGACAGCACATTATCCTAAATGGTGAGTCATCAATAGACACTGAAGCTATATCCATTGTGCTTGAGGGGAGTGTAATAGGAACTATAGCTGTTCACGTTACATGATAATGCAGCAGATCATATTAGTTGCAGCCTCAGCCTTTTTACAGATGCTGTTGTTTATGAGGAAATTCTATATGTAAAAACTGCAGTAATATCGATTTAGAGCCTGACAAAATATCAGGCTGGTTCAAGGTCTACAAACTAGCTCTTAGTGTAGGGATATGTAAAGTTGCACACTTCACAAAAAGTAAAAGTGTGGTATCATTTGGCTACAGGATTAGTGAGTCACAAATAGTCATTCGTGCCATATAAATATTTTGGAGTAGCAATGTATAGATATATGTAGTGCAATGGACACATAGGTAAATTGTAGGTAAAGCAAGTAGAAGACCATGATTCGTCAGTAGGTCACTGAGAAAATTCAGTTTGTCTACAAAAGAGGTTGCATGGTGAAAGTTGTACAGCCCATATGTAAATATGGTTCAAGTGTATGGGTTCCATATCATGTTGTTCAGAAGAGGGGTTATCGAGCAAATGCAAAGAAGGGCAGTGTAAATGGTCACAAGTTTGTTTCACTGGTGAGAGAGAGAGAGAGAGAGAGAGAGAGAGAGAGAGAGAGAGAGTAAAGCAGAAATGTTGAATAATTTGAAATTGCTGACTCTCAAACAAAGAAGTGGCTATATAATAAGATCCTGCATGCAAACTTCAAGAACTGTCTTTCAGGGCAGATGCTAATAATATGCTTCAGCTCCCTACATATCTACCTCACAAAGCAAGCTGTATCAGCTGGAGTTACTACTCACTGGCAACTAGGTACCCAAGAGAGAGATGGAGGCAGTGGTGGGGGCAGTGAGAGAGACGAGAATCCATGCGCAAAGGTGGGCAAATGGCTTGCGTGCAGTTGGTCAATATGTTGCACACATCAGAGCCAGCTAGTCAGTTGACAATGACTTTTATTAAGTATGTGGTGTTTGACATTTCTGACATCAGATCATGTATTGTCACAGGAGACAGAATACTTGTCAATGCTGGACTGTGAAGTTAGGAGCAATCTACAGTTCTTATAATTTTCATGACAGAAAAATCTATTAACAATAAAACCTTGGGCCATAGACTTTGTGTCCAGTGCATTTCTGTGTTGCTTGAGAAATTCTTCTAAAAGTACATCATGATACCATCGCAACAAATTCATGTTGTACTTTAGCAAGGTGCAGTGTTGTAGATCAATTACTTGTAATTACATTTCTCAGGGTAAAATATGTGTCCTGTATGTTTTTCAGTCAAATCTTACACCAGTGTTTGTGCAAAATAGTAGCAAGTTCAGGTAAAGGTAATAGAGATGGGTGCCTATCACACTCTCCCCTATCCAAAGTAGATCACAAAGGCTCAATAATATTGAGATCTGGTGACTGTGGTGACCAGTGGAGATGTGACAATTCATCCCTGTGCTCACAAAACCAGTCCTGGACAATGTGAGCAGTATGAACAAGGGCCATGTCATCTTGGAACACAGCATCACCATTTGGGGAGCAAACACTGCACCATGGGATGGATCTGATCAGCTGAAATGGTCCCATAATCCTTAGCAGCAACATGACCTTGTAAAGTAACCAAGGAATACCACATTACGGCTGTCCTTATCATCACTGAACCTCCGCCGTATTTCATTCTTGGGATGTAAACATGACCAGAAGTTTGAAATAATGTGAAACAAGACTCATCTGACCAAGTGACTTTCTTCCATTGCTCCATAGACCAAGTTGTGGCTTTGAAACCAGGTTTTCTGTTTATGGGCATTTGCATCACTGATGAGTGGTTCTGGAATTCCAGCTCACTTTGCATTTCACTGATTCTGGATATTCTTTCATGTTTTTGTTAATGACAGGGTTTGCAAGTGCGACATTCAGTTCTGCAGTGACTTTTGCAGCCATTGTACTCTTGTTTTTCATCACAATCCTTTTCAATGTCTGCCCACCCCGATCTCTCAAAATACACTTTCATCTGCAATGTGATTTAGCAGATCATGTTTTTCAGCTTTCCATGTACTTGATACAAATCTTCAATACAATGCCTCTTTGAAACACCTAACACTTCATCTACCTTGGTTACGGAAGCACTCGCCATAAGAGCGCCAACAGTTTACCCACTTTCAAATGCTCTGAGTTCCAACATAATGCACTCACAACTACACAGAAAACTGTTCTGACCATGACTGACACTTGCAACCTATTGAGGACACTGCACAGGTGCTGTTCATGGTTAACTACAACATTGGGACCAGCAGGTGTGGCTGTCATTGGCATGTATGTTCAAGTGCACATTTCTTGTGGTGTTTCCATGTTTTTGTCTACCCCCTGTATAGAGAAACAGAAAACGGTGTGCTAAATAATTTCAATTAATTTTCTAAACTATGGAGATCCTAAATCTTTGTCTCTCAATTCTGACAAAGTTGCACCATGTCCTAATAAACCATGGACTGTGTGTCCTGAGGCAACTATAGCAATAAAAGAGTTGTGTTCCTATATGTAGCTGCTGTCTAAATACACACATTTTGTGATATAATGCATTAGTTTATTGAACATGTTAATGAATGGCTGACCCTTCACTTGAAGTGTCCTGTTGAATTGTCATATTTAAGTTATTTAAATGTCTCATAATACCAATGTGTGCTTGTGACAGAACAAGGCATGTATGCTTTGCAGTAGGCCCACTTGACAGATACACAATCACCTGCACCTGCACCTGCCCCTGCCCAATGGCTGATCTGTGAGCACCTGTGCTCCCATTTAACAGAGTTGGAACACCATGCTACAGAGTTCATGTAAATAAAATCAGGCAAATAACAGCTCACACAGAGGCACACAGGAGGTTGTTCTTCCCACACTCCATTCGTGAATGAAATGCTTACAAAGTGAATGCAGAGTTATATGGCATTGTGATCCATGGAACAGACAAGGCTAATTTAGTCTATGAAATCTCTCGTTAATTTGGATTCTGTAAGCATGCAAACTATCTAGGGCATCTATGCTGCAGATAAACAAGTTTATACCATGCATTGCTCCGTTTTCTGCCTGCAGAAGTAAGAAAGTTTGTCATTCTGATGTACACTAGAGTATCTGGAAATTTAAGGCTGTGAGGCTGCAGATGGAACAGTTAATGATGTGTCCATGAGATCCACTGTCACACAGTTCACTGTCCTCAATGTTACCACCTCACTGTTGAGGCATAGGAAAATATGCGAGTGGGAAGAATAATTGGTTAAGATAGTGAGAAATAAACAGTGCTCCCTTAAGCCAATGATCCAAGCATAGTATTTCGCCTTCTAACAGTTGAAATAATATAAAGTTTATCTCACATCTGCGGATAGGGTGTGGGTTCAGAACCCGCCAATGTAAATTGCTTGTAATATCTAGATGCCGTATTTTAACCGAGTGTCATTTTGTGACTAGAAGGCAGCAAACTGATTTCCAAAGGGAAATGTAGTATAAGTCATATGACGACCTCAGCTTATTAGTAAGTGATCAACCGACCATATATTCCTTATATGGTAAGTTTGTCAGTGTGGCCATTTTCTGCAGCAATCGTATAAATATCGGTTTTATAAATTACATGTCTTTTCTTGCTGTATCAGTAATATACAGCGTAATTCCTATTAACATTTACAAACCTTTAAAGTAACATAGATGACACTGAGACAATATAAGACACATGAGGCCACAGATGTTGGGAAATACCACAAAAATTGATGAGAAATATCAAACATGTGATGTCACCAGATAATGTACCTCAGTGCACCAGCAAGTTTTGGATCCATTGGTATGTCGCACCTTATCATCTCGACACTAGTCAAGTATTAATGCCTTTGTGGCTCCAGCCCCACATGCACAACTTCAGCGGATGGGGCTCAGGGTTTGAGTTTTGTGTCTGACAGGCAGTATTTTTTTCCATTCAGTTAGATAGTTGTGTGTTTACATTGAGGTAAGATTTATTATTTTATTCACTTGTCTCACAGTCTTCACTGGTTTATTGCAAAAACCTACCATATTGCATCACAAGTAAATGAGTGTAAGCTTCCTAATTGCATCATTACCAGTAAATGACCTATGTTTTCTTTACAAAAGTAATGTCTATAAACAAAAAAAGAAGGGACAAAAGAAAAGACACATAAAATAATAACAGTTTTTCCTTGATTACAGTAAGGGCAATAATTTTGGTACTTCTGTGTTTACAACAGAACACAATTGCAAAAGTGTTCAAAATTTGCACCATTTGCTCGAATGCAAGTATTGCTTCGCTGAATCATCCCTTCATGTCCAAGCCTAATCGCTGCACTTGTGGCAAGGTATGTCGCTTGATGACGTCATGTATTCAGCATTTCTCGTCCACTTTTGGAGTATTTTTCAATATTTTCACCCCCATGTGTCTTGTATTAAATTACTTGTCTCAGTTTCATCTATGTCACTTTGGGGATCTTTAAATGTTAATAAGAATCACCCTGTATAACTATCAGACATGTTCTGCCTTTTATATTAAGGCCATTTTCAATGGATTTTTCTAGTATAGTATACAGTTTTGTTTACACATGTTGCTTTTACATTTAAAACAGTTCATTCAATAATTTTTATGTATAGAAAATCTTTCTTACAGTTACTTTTGGATTGACATGAGAGTATCAGTATTTTCTCTCATGTGTTCATAAGTTAACAGATGCATTTTCACTTCGGATAAAAAAAAATATTTACATGTTTGCGTCAACATTTTCCTATTTCTTGTTTGTCACCTTTGTTTTGCATGCATTAAATGATGTGAAACTTTTGCTGATGATCTGGCATTACTTACGACTGGTAACCCAAGAACCATTACAATTTCTTCTGAATGGACCTTTTCTTAACTTGTCTCGTTTGTTTACAGGTTTGTCACCAACCTAACATTTTGTTTTTATTGATGTAAAAATTATCGGATGACTGTTTCAAATCTAGAAGCAACATGGGTAAAAACAAAAATGTCTGTTATTACAGAAAAGTAAAGATGTCTTTAACATGAAAAAACCACATCTGAAAATTAAATATTACTCTTGCAGCAAGAAAAAGGTGTTTGATGTCGAAATCAAAATCCTCTAAATAGTGTTGAGCCTCTCTAAATTTTTTTCTTCATATTTTTGTTTGTGACTGCATTAACAGTTTGAATCTGTGAGCTTTCGGGACATGGCTTGGCACATTTCAATTACTTACATTGCTAACAAAAACTTAACATTAAATAAATTGCTCACATTATATGAAATGAATGATAATTCCTGACAGGAATCACATATGCAATTCCGCATTTTCAAGTTTAGACCATATTTATAACACCCAGATTGTGACTGCAGAAGATAGTTGCTAGTGATATGCACCCAGCTGCTAAAATTCCATCATTTTCTGGCACCTTTATAAATTTTTGTCAAGTTTGTTCTATTATTATGCTTACTGTTATTTTGTAACTGTCTTGTAAAATGTGGCAAAAGAGTTGTATTTACAGAAGTGTGTTTGCTTTAAAGGTCGAATCATTGAAGGCAGTCCAGCAGAGAGGTGTGGACAACTACACGTTGGTGATCGTATTCTGGCTGTGAATCATATTGATATAATGAATATGCATCATGGAGACATTGTAAATCTGATAAAGGATTCTGGTTATACTGTCACCTTAACTATTGGACCACCAGTTGGTGAGCAACTTCTGTGTGTTACTGTTTTGCAAGTACTGACAGAAAAGTAGAATTTTATGATATCAAGTTTGTCTTGAATTTTATAGGAAGAAATTAAATATTTGTGGGGTGCTCATTAGGACACATATTGGTGACTTAGTTTCCTGAAACTGCATTTACTTGTTACACTGCCATTTAGTCTATTACTAAGCAAAACAGTTTTAGTGGTGTCCATTTATACTGTACACTGACTATGATGAGACATATTTATAATTTAGCTCATGAGGTGATACCCAAAATATTTGAGAATTTCACTGTAAAAATCATAAAATTATACTTACGTCATAATGTTCTCTGTCTCCTTCAGAGTAGTCACTTGGGGCATGTACGATCCCAGTGTTTTTCCCATTTTTGGAAGCACTCCTGGAAATCTGCAGGGTGAAGGGTGTTCAGGACCCATTACAATTCCCCTTGTTGTCTTCATTTGAGTCAAAACGTCACACTTACAAAACGATTTTCATCCTTGGGAACAGGTGAAAGTCGCACAGAGCTGGGTTTTGTGAGTAGGGAGGGTGGAAGACTGTTGCCATCCTGTTTTCGCCCGTGAATTCCTTCACAATAAGTGAGGTGTGCACAGGTGCCTTGTCATGGTGCACCAACCAGTCTTCCTTCTTTCACAACTTTGGGCATTTGCTCAGAACATTTTCCCTCAGTCACACCAAAACCACGCAGTAAAACTACTTGCTGACAGTCTGACCATATGTGACAAACACCATATGCACTATTCCCCGAATGTGGAACAAAATTATCAGCATTGACTTTGTGCTGCAGCGAACTTGTCGAGCTTTTTTTTGGCCCTAGAGAAGACAATGATTTCCATTGTAATGATTGCTGCTTCATTTCAGGGTCATAACCAAAAGAGTCATCACTTGTTATTACTGTAGATAAGAATTTTTGACACTCTTGAACTCTTTGCTCTAGCTCAGCGCACGTCTGAAGCTGAAGTGTCATTGGTCGATGCTGGGAAGGCAAGGGACAAACTTCACTGCTATTCATCTCGTGTTCAGTTCATCTGCTAGAATTCATCGACATGTACTGTACAACAGCCCAAGTTCTTACAAACATCATTAGTTGTCTGTCTTCAGTCTTTGTGAATCATGTCGCACACTTATGTTCAACCAGATTGATTGTCATCTTCCACAGATTTTTGGCCTTCCTTGAAGAGCTTGAACCACTCAGAAGTTCTTGCATGACTCAGTGCACTTTCACCAAATGCCTCTGGCAGCATGTGGTGGGTTTCAGCTGCAGCTCTCTTCACCTTCAAATAGAATTTGATGCAAATGTGTTGGTCATTCACATTATCAATTTCACAAACCTGACTTGCACCATTACAACTCATGATAGTGTGCGCCAAAGATGACACAACTTTGTGCCACAGTAGCTTGGATGCGTATCTCGAGACATCTAGCAGTGGAACATCATACTGCTACTAGTTTTACCGGTACAATGAAATCCTCAGACATTTTGAGTAGCACCTCATGTATTTGCCACATGGTATCACCAGACTTGCCTTACAGGTAATATTTGTGCCAGAGACATTAAACCACATCAACAAATATGCACTTTACACTAAATTTTCTCAGTGTTTGTGTCTTTGTGTGTTAGAGTGGGGGGGGGCAAGGGGGCAGTTTATTGCCCCATCTATTTCTCAAATTGTTAATCTTCAGATGTGTATTGCAAATGCACAGTTGTAAATGATGTGAGGGTGCTATAATAGATATGTCATTGTGCTGTAAAATTTCATACATTATACAATTGCTTTAATGCCATCCAAGAAACATACCTGCCAAGTGGAGTGATTCATTATATCTACAACACTAAATCTGTGTTACGAGGATCCAATAAACCGGAGTCAAAGCTGCAGTCTTAAAGATTGGACAGCCTAGAAATTGAGTAGAAAACGTAATTTGCAACTTTGTGCTAATTTCTTCCACGCAGTGACAAATGTCACAATGGGTTCTCTGAAAATAAGATGGCTGGTTTCCTGCCCTGTCCAAACTAGTGCTCTATCTGCATACACTAACTAGACCAAAAAGACCATGTGTCAGTGGGAGAATAATAGGCTGAAGTTTGAGAGCAACCAGTTATAGTTTCTAACTCCATCCATGCTGTTATAAATTTGACACCACCACATACCTGTAGGCCATGCTTAAACTGTTGTAATTTGTATGTGACTGACACATCACGGGGTGCTGTGTGCAATGCTAAAATGTGCGTTAAACAGGACTCGGTGATTTTGATGATTACTTTCTTCTTTTCCTGTCCCTGTAGATGGATGAAGTGAACAAAGTATAAGGTGGAAGTAGGTGACTTAATTAAGGAACACACATTGTCCAGAGTGGTCATATACCTTTTTGTGTCCTGTAACAGTTAGTCCCTCCTCCCATGAACCATGGACCTTGCTGTTGGTGGGGAGGCTTGTGTGCCTCAACGATAGATAGCTGTACCACAGGTGCAACCACAATGGAGGGGTATCTGTTGAGAGGCCAGACAGACGTGTGGTTCCTGAAGAGGGGCAACAGCCTTTTCAGTAGTTGCAGGGGCAACAGTTTGGATGATAGACTGATCTGGCCTTGTAACATCAACCAAAATGGCCTTGCTGTGCTGGTACTGCAAATGGCTGAAAGCAATGGGAAAATGCAGCCGTAATTTTTCCCGAGGGCATGCAGCTTTACTGTATGGTTAAATGATGATGGCATCCTCTTGGGCAAAATATTCTGGAGGTAAAATAGCCCCCCCCCCCCCCCCCAATCAGATCTCCAGGTGAGGACTGCTCAGGAGGACGTCGTTATCAGGAGAAAGGAAACTGGTGTTCTATGGATCGGAATGTGGAATGTCAGAGCCCTTAATCAGGCAGATAGGTTAGAAAATTTAAAAAGGGATATGGATAGGTTAAAGCTAGATGTAGTGGGGATTAGTGAAGTTCAGTGGCAGGAGGAAGAAGACTTTTGATCAGGGGAATACAGGGTTATAAATACGAATTCAAATATGGGTAATGCAGGAGTAGGTTTAATAACGAATTTAAAAAAAAATGAGCATAGGTAAGCTACTACGTTCAACATAGTGAATGCATTATTGAAGCAAAGATAGACATGAAGCCCACGCCTACCACAGTAGTACAAGTTTATATGCCAACTAGCTCTGCAGATGACAAAGAGATTGAAGAAATGTTTGATGAGATAAAAGAAATTATTCAGATATTGAAGGGAGATGAAAATTGAATAGTCATGCAGGACTGGAATTTGATAGTAGGAAAAGGAAGAGAAGGAAAATTAGTAGGTGAATAAGGAATGGAGATAAGGAATGAAAGAGGATGCTGCCTGATAGAACTTTGCACAGAGCATAACTTAATCATAGCTAACACTTGGTTCAAGAATCATGGAATGAGGTTATATATGTGGAAGAGGCCTGGAGGTGCTGGAAGGTTTCAGGTAGATTATATAATGGTAAGACAAAGATTTAGGTACCAGGTTTTAAATTGTAAGACATTTCCAGGGGCAGATGTGGACTCTGACCACAATCTGTTGGTTATGAACTGTAAATTAAAACTGAAGAAACTGCAAAAAGGAAGGAATTTAAGGAGATGGGACCTGGATAAACTGAAAGAACCAGTGGTTGTAGAGAGTTTCAAAGAGAGCACTAGGGAACAATTGACGATAATGGGGAAAAGAAATACAGTAGAAGAAGAATGGGTTGCTTTGAGAGATGAAATAATGGAGGCAGCAGAGGATGAAATAGGTAAAAAAAATCCTTGGGTAAAAGAAGAGATACTGAATTTAATTGATGAAAGGAGAAAATATATAAATGCAGTAAATGAAGCAGGCAAAAAGGAATACATAAAATGTAGACTGGGAATCGAAGGAAAGTGTTTCTGAAGAAGAGGAATTTGTTAACATCGAGTATAGATTTAAGTGTCAGGAAGTCTTTTCTGAAAGTATTTATATGGAGTGTAGCCATGAATGGAAGTGAAACATCGGCGATAAATAGTTTAGACAAGAAGAGAACAGAAGCTTTCAAAATGTAGTGTGACAGAAGAATGCTGAAGATTAGATGGCCAGATCACGTGACTAATGAGGAGGTACTGAGTAGAGTTGGGGAGTAGAGGAATTTGTTTGGCACAACTTGACTAGAAGAAGGGATCAGTTGGTAGTACATGTTCTGAGGCATCAGGGAATCACCAATTTATTATTGGAGGGCAGTGTGGAGGGTAAAACTTATAGAGGGAGACCAAGAGATGAATACACAGGGTGTATACGACCTGGGACAACCGGGAGATCCGGGAAAAACCCGGGAATTTTTTCATCCGGGAGAGAACCGGGAAAAACACGGGATATTTTTAGAATTCCGGGAACTTTTCATTGTTTTAGTTTTCAGTTAAATTTCTGTAGTTCTGACTGGTAAGAACCGATACTCTAACAAAGGATATTACTGTGCAGAAAAATATTTAAACAATAAAACATAAACGAGAGAAAAAACGAAAATAACTTAAATAGCAAAGGAAATGTGTCAAAGCTTTAGGAAGACTATGCAGTGCATCATAACAACAAGTTGCCTCAAATGAGCGTGAAGTCGCAACTGTTTACATTCGATTTGTTTTAGCAGTTACTCGCGGGCTCATGCGCATGCGCATGTGCAGTTGTCACATTTGAGTAGTAGATTCTCCCGATTCTGGCAACAGGAATGTGGCTGTTGGCTGTGCAAGCAGTCACAGCAAGCACCTAGATGTTACTGGGAAAAGGGAGTGCCAAATTCATATTCTTGAGTGGAAAAATAACTTGTTTCACAAAGCACCTAGCATCCCACGCATGGTTGTCTATCGATTATTCATATGATTTTGAAACGCTTCCCTGTTGGTTTTTGAACATTTTTAAGTCAATTTCAGAAAGAATCATAAGTTGACTTTTGAATGTATGCATAGTGTACGTGGTATATCTGTCAGGAGAATCCTAGAAATAAACTTTCCGCACACAAAAGGGGACGGGGCTATACGAGCTGAGGGAGTAAAGCCGAACGGATGAATGCCAATCGCTGTCTGATTATGTGGTTGATTGGGTTTGCGAATAATCAGCATGTTATAATTACTAGCAAAATCCATAGATTCAGACTACCAGAATGGAAATAAATGACTGACAGGAATAACGGGTGAGAAAGGTTACGTATTATCTTCTCGGTGTATCCAAGAAAATGAAATTTTGACAGAAAATTTTTGGCCAGATCGCTACATTAGTAGGGACAGTAGTACACTCCCTGGCTAGCAGCCGCTTCAGTTCTATTCTGGAAGTAATGCGGAAAACGTGTTGTTCGAACACGTAATAACGCCTAACCAGAAAATAATCGCGGGATAACTAAACCTGTGATTCTGGCAGGGTTAGTGAAGTTAATCGGCGAACAAATTTTGATAGTGGCAGCAATAGCTACAGAATCGGTGATGACAAGATTGTTTGTTAGAACGAGGAAGGAGAAGAAACAGGGATATCACACAAATTATGGAAGAATAAGGCGATTCCAAATTTATATAAAAATTTCGTAATACTACTTTTTGATCTCATGCTTGAGAAGCTGGTGCGTATGAAATGTGAAATTATTTCCTAACATAAAGCCTTTTGCTTGTAGTGGGTTTAATAGGCATTTGCTATTGGTACTTATTGGATTATATTCTGTCGTGTTATAAAAATGGCCATTTGTGCCAAAAGGGTCTCGTTTATTTGGTGTGTTACAAAATTCCTGCCATATTAGAAAGGCCTGTTTTGTTTTATCTAGCAGACAGTGACAAAACAGATGTAATCGGATCGAGAATCCACACCAGTCTAGTGTATTATTTGTATTAACAGCTTTTTCAGTATTAGATAATGACATTTCGATTTTTTATGTAACAAAATGTTTGATGAACTTTGATAACGTAACAGATTCTTTCGCAGAAAAGAAAGCACCCCATGTAAAGCTGTAGCAAGCTTAGAGAAAAAAATGCTAGGAGCTAAGGATTGAAGTAATGCATAATTTCTTGCTTATCTCTTGTCTTCATTGGTTTTATGTAGCCTCTGTTTAATTTTATGTCACAAAAAACAGCATGTTATTAACTAATAGGCAAAAAGAGTTCAGATTTTCTGAAGAGTTCTTGTTTTCTAGATTACAAATAATCCCATCCGCTATTAATTGCGAGATTTTTTTAAAAAGAGGGGCAGGCTGTCAAACCGGCTGACTGGGAGCAGGAGAGGCACCACAGGACATTTCAATTTGCACTCTTGAATATAGTTTGGACGTGCGGTAGAAAAATGCTTTATGAATAGGCATGGCACTGCGCTTTGGCATATTTAAGACCAAATAAAATGTCTTACATTTCCTCGAATACATATGTTTTCTGTTTCAGACTTTTAGGAAAGATGTGTGTTACAAGATGAACATGTTTTGAAAATTCGATTTTTTAGTATCGAATCGGGTGGCAAATGTAGATCCAAGGCTGATGCGCCGAGCAGTCTGAGTTAAAGTGGGTAGTATCCACGTGACCCGTGTTTACACTTAGTGATTTTGCTGTTTCCCCTTCGTTTACTCTCCCATCAAATGAAAACAAAATGGATATCTGTCGCTGGGAGCTATCAAGTGAATTAAAACACATTTGCATAATTACGGAAGGCTGAAATATGTCATTAGTTTCAGATTTTATTTTATTTCCACCTTTCTGACAGTCAAGCATTACGCCTTGTGGAACAGTGAAGTTATTTTTGTCTGTTTGCTAAAGAAATTCGACTCTTGTTAACCTTTTATTCACAGAGGCAGTCAATGTATTTGAACAAAATGTTTAATTCCACAGTAGTGGCTAGTTTCAACTGTTCGCTGCATTTCAAGTGCACGTTTTCATTTTCTAGCACATATGGCATTATGCCATAATAAAGAACCAAACATGATATAATACAGTACTGGTGCTTCAAGAAAATTTACATCCTGAAAACCACACTGAAAAGCTTAATATCAGGTTGAAGTCTACTTCATTGGGAATCTGGACATACAAATGTGCCCTGTATGCACTTTAAATGTGCACATTTTAATATGGTTCACGAAATTCCGATGCTCTTGCAGTATCCTCTGATGTCTTGTTTCTTTTATGACATAATGTATGATCTTTCAATGTTTTACACGTATGTACATACGGGATTCCGACGTCATGATAGCTACCCAAGCACAGTGTCGCCTGTTATCTGCACTCTCTGGAAACTGCTGAACGAACCTATGTCCAACAGGTCGCAGGAAAGTATTGCTAATAGTGGTTTGAAAAGCGTTATTTTCAAAGTAAATAACCTTTTACCGTAAGTTGAACTACGTGCAAGAATGTACCAGAATTTATTAAATCGCAGAGCGTTTGACTCTCATTTAAAAATCAACTCTTTGATGACGAGCCATTTAGGAGAATTTCGAACCCTGAAGATCAGGCATTTATGTCATTATTAAAAATTTTACTGGCACATTTGTTAAAGTGTAACATGTGCAAAAAAGATCAACAGTATATGCAAAAGCTTAGCTTCTCTTGAAGCTTGAGACCAATATTATATGTGAAAGCTTTCCTTTTCTTCTAGCAACACTATGTCCATTAATTTAAACTATTAACTTTCCCTGTATGTGTGTTCGTACTACTTAACAGTGATGTTGCTGTTGGCTGACTACATCACTTGAATATCTGCTGTTATTGGCTGGCGAGATCACATGACATGACCTACGAACGGTTTACAAAATTGCATCGAAATCTCGATTTCAATGATTCGGAAAGTAACATGCTGTGTTTGGTGGAATTCCAATGTATGTTTCCATAATAAGAAAATACTCAGCGTACATGTTGCTGCACATCAAAGATCTTTTCAAAACATGTCTTTTTCCCCGAGTTTCGTTTTCTAAAGCGCCAGGAAATTGTACGCCCGTGTATAAAACCATAACCATTTAAAGGATTGATAAGGGAACATATACTGTCACCTGGGACAAAGTGTATTATTAACCAGGAAATCCGGGAAAAATCCCTTTTCTTTGTCCACGTATACACCCTGATACACTAAACAGATTCAGCTGGGTGTAGGGTGCAGTAGTTACTTGGAAGTGAAGAAGCTTGCACAGGATAGAGTGGCATGGAGAGCTGCATCAAACCAGTCTCTGGACTGAAGACCATAACAACAATGACAACAGTTTGTCTTCACAGTTGCATGTCAGTTACAAGATAACTGGTTTCAGTCAATATGACCATCTTCAGATGTGTAATTGTCACTCAGTTTTACTGTAACAGATCACTTTGTAATGATAACAGATCTCTTGATGGTCAAATAGATGGAGTCTAGTTATAATATAATTAATGTGCAAATTAACTAGTTTTAGGTAGGTGGCATTCTGATGGAGTGCAGGTATAGCTAACTATGAAATAAGTAATTTAGGATGTCGTATTACATTGTTTATTCGAGGCAGCAAATTTCTCTGGAACTGGTGAAAAAAATGATGAAATAAACAAATCACCCAGATATTACCATATTATATACTTGAACAAAGAATTATCATTTCTGATCATACAGTTAGCTCTTATTGTTCTATTGTTCAACCTAAAAATGATTTTAGTGCCGACAGACTCTTGGGGGCACACTGAAAAATATTAAGTCTGTATTTGTACACACTTGGAAGCTGTTTCTTGATATTGAGTTATGATATAATGGCAGTTGTTCAAAAAACAAGTTTACTGCAGTTGCATTGTAGTACAACATGAGTGATTGAATGTTATACTTTCCCTTTGTTCATTGTGAGTGATCATTATTATTTATGCTTAATGTTTCATAACAACAGTCTAATATTTTGGCTATTAAACTTCAGATTCTCTTCATACTGTGTGCCCGTTATCCCCCAGCGCACAGATGCCACTGTGTACTGCAACACCAGTGTCTGTCTCTGTAGGAAGTGTTGCCTAACTGCAGTCCTGTCCACAAACTCTTATTAAAATTATCTGTCTTATGAATTTAGCTCCAGTAAAATCAATAAGAAAATATAAGGGTGTTGTTACAGAAAACTGCATAATTTTTTTGTAATACACAACATTTCCATGACATCTAAATACTACATAATTTTCAACCTCGAAAGCAACGGTTCACCTAATACATCGTACTGAAATATTCAGACATCACAGTATGTTATAAACAATTGTAATGAATTATTTAAACCTACAGAAGTTTTTTCATCTGTATTAGTGTACTATATCTTTATTTTATCACTGTATCAGTTACACCCATAGTACTAGAATCATAAACAAATTTTCATAAAAAATTTGTAGATTTCCTCCCTACACAAGCAATCAGTAATTCACTTCATATGACAGTTGTTCTCTCTGTAAGATATCTGACAGTGCTATAATTGCATCTGTTTAGCAGATCAGCCTTTTAATATAATTATTTCCTTGTGCCATATTATTATTTTTCTGGTTCACCCCTTTGTATAATGCATTTTAACTTTCAACAGCTTTGCCATGCTGTCTTCTAGCAGTTGCATTACAAAAAATATAAATAAATAAAATCATATATTTTGTTCAAATACAATGCAGGGTATATTAGTTTCTTAGTACATGCAAAGAGGCAACTGGTTGATTTTATGATTTCCACTGTTGAGTCTGCTCTGCTGGCTTAACACATTTCCGGAGAGTATGACCTTTCCACAGATTCATGTGACCCTCAATAATGCTCTTGACTGTCTCAGTTCATCATGCATCCTCAATATATGTAAGAAATTTTCCTTAGTTTTGGGAAACATATGAAATATCTGCAAGAAGAATGTTCTCTATTTTCAGTACATTAATGCTGAGATGCTATTTTTATCATCATTCATACTCCATAGGTAATTGCCACATTCTGTGGTTTAAAAGTGCAGAAGTCACAAGAGTGTTTCATTATGTCTGCTATATGGGCGTAAAATCAAAGATATGTTAAGTGACACCATGGAAACAACATTACAACATGATCTGCAGATGGTTTATAAATTACTAATTCCTGAAACTAATACCCACTAAATAAAAGTAACACTATTACATTCATACAAGTATGGTCTATTTCAGTCAACAGACTCTGGTAAAACTAATTGCCTTTCTTTGATATATTCGGTAACTGAATTTGCCCTATTTAAAACACTTAGTGAAATGGTCTGAGGTGTCCTCCCAAATCAGTGTTTGCAAAGGCCTCCACTATTTTGTGAGTACTTGTACGGCGAACATGAGGATCCAAGCTATTGCAGTACTTCTTCCTTTCCTGTGATGCAGTTTTACTCTGCAACTGTATCTCTTTTCAGATTTGGTCTCTAGGACAGAATCTCTATTGACAAGCTAACTTGGCCACTGGACATTGATAACACCATTTACTACATTTTTGTTTCAAACAATCTATCTCAGTTAGCTCATGTTTGGTCCCCACATCTAGGTTTGATCTCCACCTTTTCAAAACTTCTTTACATTACTGCAGGCTGTGTGAGGAAGGTTGCCCAATACCCAATGGGGTAGCAAGTCTGTGTGGGGTTTTTCAGGTTCATCTGGCACAATGAGAAGATCAGTTACAGCTGATGGCTGTGAAGCTTCACCACTCTCTTCAGGAAAACCTGAATTCTTCAGTTCATATCATTACAACCCTAAAAACTTCCCCCCCCCTTGGCCACGCCGTGGAAGGAAAGCAAAACCAAGCAAACTGCAGAAACCTACTCATTCTTATTTCCCAGTTTGAACTCAGACTGATGTAGGATCCTTTCTATGTAATAAGCTGATATTATTTGTGGAGAGCATTGAAAATGTATTTAGAGACCTCTCTTTACTCAGTTCTCTCTTAATTAAAACAGAAAATCCTGTCTGTCCCAAATATGACCTCTCTTGTAAAATAAACTTGGTGATGTACCTGCTATCATACTGCCTCATAAGGACATGGTGAAGGATTTAATTTTTTAATGGCGCATAACACTACAGACAGATGAGGACTTAAGTAATAACTTAGAGAAGTGAGGGGGGTTCACTTCGTACTTGTGTACATCGAGGTCCACCAGACAGTGAGGTTGACACTGCAGAATTCTCCCATATTTTTGAGGGGATTTTGCTTTCAGAAAAATGGTGCCATATTTCCCATCTCTGAAGTGGCGCTTTCAATGCCAATATTTCAGTCGTGGTGTATGAACAACCGAATTTTTCAAGATTGTTGTTGGTCAGTTCATGAAAACTCACAACCTGTATGTGAAAATTTCAAAGACAGTGGCCAGGTCATTGACAGTATGTCAAATACTTACTCTCCTCATTCCCTCAAGTTAATTGGCCCACGGAGAGACAAGCTCCTCCCCCTTGTGATTTCTGCAGCACGATGTTGAGGGTCTGCAGCTCCCCACACCAGCTGGAGAAGTAGCATCCTCCTCCAGCATCTATCAGTGACCTCTCACCAGAAATCTGCAGACCAGTTAATCAGTGCCAGCCAATGGATGAAGGAGCCATGGACTGTGGGTCCCAGGGCTGCCTACTCCTCTACAGCTCCTAGCCCTAAGAGTCATGACTCTCCAAAGTAGTTAAGAAGAAAAGGAAGAATTCTTGGGAGAAGGCTTCTCTAGTGGCCCCAAAGGTGTCAGCTTCCTTCATGCCATTGGGCTCTGAAAATATATTGATCAGTGTTATTTAACAACCCAATGGTGCCAGACAGTGATCTTGGGATGTGACCTGTCAAGTTGGTCCATCCACACCTAGCCACAGTGCTCTTAACTTGAAAATTCAGTGGAATTGCGATGGATATTAGTGACTTCCACCAGAATTGATACAACTAATGTTGTCCTGCCTTTGATCTGTGTTGCTCTCCAAGTTACACATTCACAGATGAACATCCTCCAACTCTTCAAGGTTATTGTGAATTTTTCTGGAATCTTACTGGCACAGAGAGAGCATCTGGAGTGGAGGTGTCTGTACATTGCTTCACATAGATGTCCATGAGTGGATTCCTGTCCATGCCACATGGGAAGCAGTGCAAACAATCCCAGTGATCACAGTTCCAACATTTTTCCAACCCCAGTAGGGCACTTCCATATCTTGAGGCAGTTACCTGCCTTAATGACAGTTACCTGCAGTAATCTGAAGACAATCCAGCCCCCCCCCCCCCCACCTTCTTTCTGCTACTACTTGGGGATTTCAGTGCACGCGACCATTTGTGGGGGAGTACTATATCATCTTACAGAGACCTTCTGGTCGGCCAACTTCTTTCTGGTTTTGAACTGTTTCTTCTCAATGATAATATCCCTATCCACTTAAGTGCTACTCACAGCATCTTTTTGGTTTTGAGATTTCTTCCCCCAATCTTGTGGCCTCACTACAATGGTTGCTATATTATTATCTTTGTTACAGTGATCATCTTCTGGTGATCGTGTCACTTCCTTGACACCGCCTGATGGGCTAATTGCCATGTTGAGCTCTGTGAAGGGCCTACTGGCAGTTACATGCCTGCTATCACCTTTGATTCCCCTCCATCAGATGGCACCACTGAAACTACGTTTCCCTTCTCTATGTGCCCCCTTCACCAGGTGCCAGTACAAGGGTGACTAAAGACATTGCAACAGCTATTCAGGACTGTTGAAGGGCCATGCAGTGCGTCAACTGGCATTCTTCACAGACCGCCCTCATCAATGTTATTGGCTCCTTGAGAAGGCTCACTACATAAATAAATGCAAGAAAAGGAATGGTGGGAGTACTGTGTGTCCTCTTTGAGAACATATATCTCTTTATTGCAGGTGTGGGGTAAGCTCCATAACCTACTGGGTTGCCAAAGATCAGTATCTCCTCCTTCATGCTGATATTTTTACCAGTACAATGGTTCTTGCTGAACACCTCTTGATTGTTGGAACACACAAAAGCTAATTTCATCCCCCTATCCTCCAAACCATGAATTATATAATGAACCTTTCATTGACTGGGAACTGCTTCCGGCTCTTGACTTATCTCCCAGTATGGCCCCAAGAGCTGATTTGATTCATAATTACATGATCAAATGATCTGATAGCAGCTCGCAAAATCCATCTACTCAGGGTCTCCAAATGTATTTGGCTAGAAGGTGTTTTTCCTTTACATTGGAAAGGTAGTGTCATCATTCCAGTCTATAAACTGGGCAAAAACCCAACATTCGTCAACAGCTACCAACCAGTTAGACTCACTAACATGCTCTTCAAACTGCTTGAAAGGGTAGTAATTCAGTGCTTATGCTTAGTTCTTAAATTATGGAATCTTTTGTCCCCCTATCATTGTGGTTTCTGGAAGGGAGGATCCACAGCTGACCATCTGTTCAGGTCGGAAATGGCAGTGTGCTTTTTCTAATGCCAACATTTCATTGCAGTCATTTTTTACCTACATACTGCATACAGTTTCGTTTGGTGCCATCACATTTTAATTACCCTCCATGACTTGGCCCCTTTCAAGGCTACATATAGATTTTTGTCAGTTTTTATCCCCCCCACCCCTCCCAATCATGTCGGCTTAGTTGGCAAGCTGCACAGCTCCCTGAAAATCCAATAGAACAGCATCTCTCAGGGCTCTGTGCTGAGTGTTATTTTATTCTTCACTACTATCAATGAGCTGGTGACCTCTGTCAGACCAGTCAATATGCCCATGTTATATGCTGACAGCTTTTGCATGCAGTATAGCTCCTGATTTGTACCCTTGGCTGAACACCAGCTCCAAGGAGACAAACAGAGGGCCTCCAGTTGGACCTCTTCCCATGTTTTCCAATTTTCTCCTGCAAGAGTGCGACTTGTCCATTTCTGTCACTGTACCATTGTCCATCCTGACCCGGAACTCTAATCGGTTACCCAGTACTTAGATATTGTTGCACTGTCCTAATAGCTATTGGATCATGTTGCACAGTCACAATTTTTTGGGACAATTCTGATAAAAAGTTGACATGGTTTTCCCATATATCTCAACTGAAGACTAGCTACATGCGAAAAATACTCCCTGCTTCCCAACACCTCATGGGATTTGGGTCACACTACTCTACTCCCTCTTTAGCGTGCCCTGATTTCATCCCGATTGGATTATGGTTGCCATGTTTATGGCTCATTGGCACCTTCAGTTTTGAAATTATTGGATCCAGTACATCATTGTGGAGTTAAGCAGGCCACTGATAACATCCTGCCTCGTAGACAGTCTCCTCTCTGAAGTGGCGATCTTACCTCTTCAGTTCCAATAATACCAACTCCTCCTCACTTACACAATCTCGATGTAAATCTGGATGTCTGGACAGAAATTTGAATCTTATTCCTCTTGAATGCAAATCCAATAATTTAACCACTTCACAGTGATATATCTTAGCTTTGTAGGAAGAATTGGGACTAGATTTGTGAACACCATTTGTAACATCTTTAATGCAACCCCTTGTTCATCTATGACTGTGAAGTGTATATTTAACACTTGGTTTGTAGTTTTTGGTACAGTTTAAGTTATACCTGAGTGGCAAATCACTTTTTATATATAAATTATCTGTAAACCTTTAACTGTTTAACAAATTTTTAGATACTGGAAAAATGTGGTACATTTTCTGTATCCAACAATATTGTTGGTACTTCTCATACTGTGTAATGCTGTGACTTAAAATGTGTATTGAATTTTTCTCTTTCTTAGAAATCTGTAATAAAAAGTTTCCCAAATTAGTCAGAAGACAGTACATTTTTATTCTATTTAGTCACAGAGTCAATTATAATGAGAACAGTATGCAGTTAATATCTTTCACTTTGGGAAAACCAAATTTATGTAGATATTTTATTTGTTTCAGATGATACCTCAAGCACAGCCTCAGTTTCACAAAGAGTAAGTAAATATGTTCATTATTACATAATGGAAATGTTTTAACATTTAGCTACTTGAAAGAGCATTAAAGTGCATTTGAAAGTAAAGTTATTTGTAGTTTAAATTGTGTCATTCTCTCTTTTTATGAAGTTAATATATTTATAGGTGATATGACAATACTTTGTATCTAAGCTACAATAGCAAAATACACCTTCCATACATCAACAATTACATTTGCACAGGTAACTTCAGGATAGTAATTTTAAACTACCTAAATCAGATACACTGCCTGACAGAGAACAGCAGAGCACCCAGAAGCTGAGGAGGAAACAAAATGAAACTTCATGTTTTTAGAGAGAGTATGTGATATTATTTCAGTGATTACAAAATGGAGTCAAAATTAAAAAGAACTTGGCAGTGTGAGCCCACTTATCGTTATGATGTTGTGCCCTCTCTGGCCACGATGCATGCAGCGATTCAATTGAGAAGGTTTTCATAGAGCTGTTCTATCCTTTTCTGAGGCAAGCTGGCCTACAACTGTTGTAAATGGTCCATGATATCCTGGATGTAGGTACTGGGGTGGATTTGCTGTCCAACTGCTGCCACATGTGTTCTGTCAGGGACCAATGGTGTGGGATGACGTGAATGTTGTGTACTGCCCATTACTTGTTCTCGGATGGCAGTTACAGTCACGATCCAAAGTCACACCCGATGGCTTCACAAACCTTGACACTAGAAGTAACGCTTGCTGTGCAACTCCAAAACGTTGGAAGAATGAGACCTCTCCTCAGGTTGCCACCATATTTGCTGACAATAGTCATAAGGAGTAGAGTAGAATCACGATTCATTGCTGAAGACAATGCTATGCCATTTGTCAGCAGTCCATGCTTCCTAGTCACGGCAGCACTCGAAATGCAGCTGTTTGTTTTGTATTAACGGCAGCCTATACATGGTGTGGTAATTCCCTAGTCTGGCTGCTGCTGGTCTCTGATGAATCGTGAGGGATAACAAAAAAACATTGCAAGGAGTCTATTACTTGTTCTCGCATAGCAGTCACAGCTGTGATGGGGCTACAATGTACTCAATGTACAAGACTGTGGTCCTCCCGTGTGCCAGTGGGACATAGTTGACCAGAACGACAAACATACCTTGCCCTCATATTGTCATGCAGACAACCATCAGACCAGAGTTACACACAAATCTGGATTTCACATGACTCAACCAGCCAGCCAAATGGAGAATCACAATGGGGCCCCTTTCAATCTCTGCAAGTGCTCATAATGCTGACGCACACAATTACTCAGCATTTCTGTGTCCTTCACAGAAATCGCTCCATTTGTGGCACTGTTCACACTCCTTATAACATCCTGCCAGGCTTTCTAACAAAACTAAACATGAACAAAACTAATGCACTCTGGTGGCCATTCTACGTGTCGCAGAGAAATGCAGCTCTAATGATTTACTTACCCGCCCATAATCTTTACGTGTACAAAATTACACTGTTTTTTGACAGTGTCTTCTGGGAACTTCATTTTTTTCTTCTGGAAGTGTATTTTCATTACATGTGATAAAATGAGTTATAAGGGATAGTGGCTGCTGCTTTATTATCTGCCACAATGTTAAACCTGTGAAAATGGCCAAAACTGCAGTCAGTAGCAATACACGATCATAGTGTGATGTTATGGCAGTATATGATTTGGCAACATCAAATTCCTTTTCTATAAAGGATATGCTAATTTTCTTATAGTGCGATTTCATTGCTATTTAGTATTGTAAGGTAAAAATATCATATAGAAATGACTTATTTAGATGAGGAATAACTTCTTCCTGTATCAGCACCATAAAATATGAGGAATAAAAGACAATTTCAAGTGCATGGTTTCAGAGACTTTAAGGTATGCATCATTGTGTGTTTAACAGGTGTCACATGAAGATAAGTTTTTCAAGTGGCAAGTTGTGTAAACACAGGATTTTGAAGTTACACAGATGCCTCATAAAGTGATGTGTAATGCCTTTGTTGTACAGCCTGTTACTGAAGTTTGTTGAGCCTCGTTATAGTGTTCTTTTTATGTACAGGTAAAACACCAGGAATCAATAGTTGTTCTTAGATGTTCTCAATTTTTTTCTATCATGCTTTGATAGGCCTTTGATCGACAAAGTGAAAACTTCTCTTTTTGGCAAAAATGCATTTCCTTTTCAAATTAGTTCTGTTTTAGGTCAGTGTTTCTGGTCGAGACAAAGCTGAAAAACAAGTTTTAAAATTTCAGTTTGTTCAGAATTTAACAAACACAGCACCCATTCATCCCAAAGCTATCTCATAGTTAATTTTTGGCATAATATATACTATACTTTATCTTTTGATGTTCCTGTAGTGTTAGCCATTTCATACATCTTTAAGCCCTGATTACCCAATATCGTGTTGTTCACTTCCTTGATGTTTTAACTGTACTTGCACTTTTGGGGCATCTCTTGCGGGGATCATCTTAAAGAGAGGTCATCCATTTCTTAACTGTCGATAATGAAAGGCAAGTACCATGTATATCTTCAGCAATGTTGAGCATTATTTTGGTTGTTGTTCAACTGAAGAGGAAATATTGGTAGAAATATAGATAAAAATGTGCATATAAACGTAACTAGAAAGCTCTCTGCTATAATGCACATAGTGGAGAGAATGTCAGTATAATGCCTTTGGAATTTTCACTTACACAAATATGATCTATTTGGATGAAAGTACATTGATGCCAGGTTGCAGCATTTGGCTGTTCTGAATGAGAACAGGCTTGTGACCTTGAAAATAGTAGCAATCAAAGAAATACAAATTTTAGCCATGGAACTCTTATTTCCATGGAAAAAATACTTGACCATTTATAGACCCAGAAATTTAATTTTGCATTTTAAAGTACTGTGAGAAAATATGTATAAAGGAACAGAATTTGTTAGTATCAGAGACATCACAAGGTATTGTGTTCAGAAGTGAACTGCTCAGTGACAGATTTATTTAGGGAAACTGCAGAATCCAAGAATAAATGAAAGATACACTTTTTTTTAAAAAAAAAAAACCAGATAAAAATTCACTTGACACCAACCTGATAGTCTATCTCCATCCTTCCAAATTAACAATGTAAGTGTAGACCAGCTGTGGCTTCAGTTCAAGAAATAGTATCAACAGCAGTCGAGAGATGTACACCAAATAAATTAACAAACAACTGAGCTGATTCCCCTTCGTACACAAAACGGGTCAGAACACTGTTGCAGAAACAACAGTAAAAGCATGCCAGATTTATATGAAAACAAAATATCAAAGGTTGGTTATCTTATGCACAAGCTCAAAATTTAATGCGGACTTCAATGTTAGATGCTTGTAGTAGTTTCCATAATGAAACTTTCTCTGAACCTGGCAGAAAATCCAAAGAGATTCTGGTCATATGTAAGGTATGCTAGTGGCAAGACACACTGCCTTCTCTCCGTGATAGCAATGGAAATACTATCGATGACAGTGCTGCTAAAGCAGAGTTACTAAACAGCCTTCCGAAATTCCTTTACCAAAGAAGACAAAGTAAATATTCCAGAATTTGAATCAAGAACAGCTGCCAACAAGAGTAACTTAGAAGTAGATATCCTCAGAGTAGTGAAACAGCTTAAATCACCTAATAAAAGCAAGTCTTCTGGTCCAGACTGTATACCAATTAGGTTCCTTGCAGAGTATGTTGATGCAATAGCTCCATACTTAACAATCACATACAACTGAATCAAAGATCCATACCCAAACACTTGAAAGCTGCAAAGATCACAACAGTATTCAAGAAAAGCAATAAGATTAATCCACTAAATTACAGACCAATATCGTTAATGTTGATGTGCAGCAGGATTTTTTAATGTATATTGTGAATTACCCCAAAGAGAACAGTCTGTTGGCACACAGTCAACATGAATTTAGAAAACATCATTCTTGTGAAACATAACTAGCCCTTTACTTATACAAAATGTTGAGTGCTATTGACAAGAGATTTTGAAATGTATTCCATATTTCTAGGTTTCCAGAGAGCTTTTGACACTGTACCACATTAGCAGCTTGCAGTGAAATTGTGTGCTTATGGAATATGATCTCAGTTTTCTGATTAGATTCATGATTTCCTGTCAGAGAGGTCACAGTCTGTGGTAACTGACGGTAGTGTTCCTCAAGGCAGTATTATAGGTCCTCTTTTGTTTCTTATCTATATAAATGGTTTAGGAGACACTCTGAGAGCTGTCTTAGCTTGTTTGCAGATGATGCTATTGTTTATCATCTAGTAAAGTCATCTGAAGATCAGAAGAAATTGCAAAATGGTTTAGTTAAGATATCTGTTCGGTGTGAACGTTGGCAATTGACACTAAATAATGAAAAGTGTGAGGTCATCCAGATGAGTGTGCTGAAAGAAATCCTTTAAACTTTGGTTACACGGTAAATCAGTCCAATTTAAAGGCCGTAAATTCAACTAAATACCTAGGAATTACAATTGCGAACAAGTTAAATTGGAAAGAACACATTGAAGATGTAACAGGGAAGGCAAACCCAAGACTGAATTTTACTGGCAGAACACTTTGAAAATGTAACAGATCTACTAAAGAGGCTGCCTACACTATGCTGGACAGTCCTCTTTTGAAGTAATGCTGCATTGTCTGGGATCCTTACCAGGTAGGAGTACATTGAGAACGTTCAAAGAAGAGCAGCATGTTTTGTATTATCCTGAAATAGGGGAGAGAATGTCATGGACATGATACAGCCTTTCGGGTGGACATCATTAAAAAACAGGCATTTTTCATTGTGGTGGAATCTTTTCACAAAATTTCAATCACCAACTCTCTCCTCCAAATGCGAAAATATTTTGTTGACGCCAACCTACATGGGGAGAAATGATCATCATAATAAAATAAGGGAACATGTGGAAAGATATAGGTGTTTGTTTTTTGTGTGAGCTGTTTGAGATTCGAATAATAGAGAATTATTGTGAAGGTGCTTTGATGAAGCCTCTGCTAGGCACTTAAGTGTGATTTGCTGAGTATCCAGGTAAATGTAAATGTTAATGTAGACATAATTGCAGTTGTAGTTGTGCAGGGACTGGACTCTTTCATGATTTTAAAAATAAAAAAAAATAAAAAAATAAAAACTAGCTCAGTCCAGCTGACACCTGCTGCTGCCTTGGTGAAACAGCTTGGTGCAACTACTTGGCACACAACTCTTTATGTGAGCATGTAATTACTACGCGCAGGGCCCCCAAACTTTTGCAGTACTACTATCATCTCCATGTTCCAAGTCTAACCTCTAGCTGCACTATATACTCCCCTCCCCCTCCCTACATGGGGGCCAAGCCATATGTTTTGGAGCACAAGTGTGACAGATCTGGATGTTCAGTGCCATGGGCTGATCATGACCACCAATTTTCCTTTATTGAAACTCAGGGTGTATGCCAACAGCCATCCTCATTTGTGGCAGTGGAACTTTGTGTGTTCTGGAGAGTGGCGATCTTGATTTAATTGCCCAGTGGGAACAAGGGAGGAAGGAAGGAAAATTGAAGCTTAATGTCCCATTGACAGTGAAGTCATCAGAGATAGAAAACAAATGGGGAGTGATGGGGAAGGACATTGGTCAAAGAACAAATGGGGAGTGGTGAGGAAGGAAATTGGTCAGTTTGTTTTGGAAGGAATCATACCTGGATTGACTTACTCATTTATGGAAACTGTGGCAAACCTAAGCCTACACAGCTGGACAGGAATCTGAAACTGTGTCCTGAATAAACATCAAGTTTGCTGTCTTTTGTACCACCATTCTTCATTTAACTGCTCAGACTGTGACATAGAAAATAAAATAACCCTGAGCTTTAAGTTAGCTGTGTATTGGTGGTGTGGATGACTGTTGGGGAAAAAAGACTCGAGTAGGCAATCACTTGGGCACGTACCACACCCCACTTTTATTAGGATTATCCAGGTAAGTAGGGCCCTGTCTGGTTAGGCATTTTTGTACAAGTGCCTGATGTGAACGAAATGGCTCTAATTGCTCAAGTTCCCAGTGGAAAAGGTGGACCATCAGGGAGCAGAAACACCCAGTCAGCAAAGAGAGCTTGGGTGGATAGTCACTCTGATGAAGCACATTGTAAGATTTATATAAAAGGGAGTGATTGTACATAAGTTTGCCAAAATTCATTTCTGGTAATCAAAAGAAAGGAGAGATCTTGTTAGACAATTTCACCATTTTATTGTCACTAAAGTATGGAACCAGTAGCTGGACCTCGCAGAGGAGTAAACTGACTTTTAAACAATACTCTGCTGACAGAGACAACTATGTCACAACATCTGTCTGAGCTTTTGGGTCCACGCAACTACCTTGTAGAAAATTAAATATATAACACCCATAATTTCAGCTAGGGACTAGTTATCTGCCATGGTAAGATTGAAATTCCCCCTGAAGAACCAGAGGAAGAGTAGAAAAGTGTGAACATTACAGCTATAAAGAGTGTTATGAAGAACATAAATGGGTCAGTAGAATAAACTGTGTCATTTATTTTAATATTTGACATATCACCAAAACACAACACAGATGGCTGCACGGACCCAAAAGTTAAACCCCATATACAAAACCCTAGAAGACATTTTTAATGCTACAGGTTTGGACATATGAGTATTGCTTGTAGCGGTGAAGCTGTGTGTGACAGATGTACATCAGAGACATATGAAGAAAATTAATTGCACACACCTCTGCGGACGTGCATGAATTGCTGAAGTGGTCATTCGTTGTAGAGCAGCGATTGCCATGAGGTGGTTTCGGGAACTGGAGATAGTAAGAAAAATCCCATATATTGAGGCTAATTCACCTTCAGAGTGAAGCAGTTGCCAGCATTCGCTAAATCTTTCACAAGGATTCATAAAAATAATGTGGTCAAATACAGCTTCTCAATGTAAACTAGTTAGATGTGAGTACATGTACCTGCAGCTACAGGTGTACCTCCAAAAGAACTCCTCAGAACCTTTGCATATTCCAAAGCCAGTAGATCTTCAAATAAGGACATTCTTAAAATGTCACCACCATACATTCAAGTAAAGCAGAGTCAGCCACAGTGTACAGTGTGTGCAGTTATTTGCTACATTTCGGATTTCCGTGGTCATTTTCTGAAACACTTGGTGCAACATGACATTTCATTTAGCAGACTGATGCAGCTCTGTTTCTTCTGTCATTTGGTGCTGCATTTTTCATTTGGAACGACTTTGTTTGGCAGAAACATAGTGGCAGTGCTGTCTATCCTTTGCCATTTGCTCTTGGGATAAAGGAAGTTCACACATCCAGTGACTGTCTAATTATCTATCATCACAAGCCTTCCAGAATTAATGGGAACCACAGTTCTGTTTCAAATAGTAGGGTGAGAATTCTCAGAGTCTATTATGCAATTGAATAATTGATGATTGCTACAGATCTGCTGTAGGCAAACATGATGCACAAAATATTTGCAATGAAGGAGCAAAAAGTTGCAATGATCAACAAATGATTTGTAGAGGATTCCGTGTTCTTTACATCAAAATGCGCATTGTACTAAATTTGCAGGCATGGAGCATGATGAAATTGGTGGTACAAATTTTCTGAAGTTGTACGCATTGCTGCTCTTTCAGTTTCTAGTTTTTGATTAAACTGCGTGAAGAATATGGAATCATTATGTATTTCTGCAAAGTATGTTGATTAACTGAAGAGGTTTGCCTGAAACTATTTTTTGATTTAAGACTCACTACTATTGAATTTTCAAAGGAAAAACAAAAGCTAGAACCAAAATTAGATGATCTGGAAGGAATTGCTGACCTTTCATTTTAAGTGATCTTGACTGAACATTGCCCTCAGTAAGTTGTTGCAACGTGATAACCAACTTTCTTTGGATTTGGTAGGGAAAGTGGATGCATTTAAAGAGAAAATCACAATGTCGAAGGGACAATTTATGATGTACATAGTGTCATCCATTTTCCTAAGCTCACAGGTGTTAAAGACAAGGTGGACCTTGTAGTGTTGTGTGAGTGGATCAGGATAGGAGCTGATGCTATTTCCAGTTGTAAAGTGGCTCATCTAACTCATAGACCTGGTGCCTGAGAATACAATTTGAAAATATTTTCAGGTAAGGAAACTCACAGGGAAAAGAACAAGGACCTCTGATACATAACTGAGGCTAATTGAGTGTGTAGGGTAGGAAACTACTATTGAATCCTACAATATTCTTACGTACTGCCTATGTTGTGCAATCCTGTATGTGCCATGTGCAGTTAAGTACCATGAGAAACTACATCCCATCCTATGGTCTGAGTAATGCGGATCCAACATCTGAGGGAGACTTGAGTTCGGGATCTCTAGCAGCACTGGCACCACCGGTTAGAAAGGCTCACTCGGTGTGCCTCCCTCGCAATCACAGACTGTCTTCTTGACCTCTGTTTCTTCCAGGAGCTTCTCTGCAACCAGTGACATAGTCTCCTGCTCCTTAGTGTCCCTGCTAACATTAAGTTGACCTTTTGTGCATGCACATTGTACAGCATAGCAATTCTGACTGCTCACTCTCAGTACCTCACGTGACTCATTAGTGACACTTTTGAAAACTTCATTGTAGTGGTGAATAAACTATAAGAACAGTTTTCTAAACGTTTTCAGGATATTGCCAGTCTCGCATCTGTTTTTGAGGTGGTTTAGAGATCATTTGCTGTTTCATCATAAAGTGACCCTATGGATTTTCAGATGGAATTGATGATCACTCTGCATTGTAATTCCAGTTTAAACTCTCCAGGAGTTCTGTAAAGTTTTTCTCAGGAAGAGTTTCCATGTCCCGATAACAGCAAATGTGATATCAGTGTCTTTATCAACATATGTGTGTGAAAGGCATTTCTTGATTAGAAAACTAGATAAGTCTCATGATTATGTACTAACTTCAGTGACAAAAATCTGCAAAACTGTCTGCATCTGTCCTTATGCCAACAGTTCGTATAAGGTATAAAGTTTATTATGTCATCAGTGAGCCAAAATTAATTAAATAATACTAAAAATCTGTTTTATTTGTGATCATTGTTGTTGAGAAATATGGAAACAACCCTTGTACAAGCTATTCAGTGTTTTGTATGTGACTGCATTGCCATCTTATGCAGTATGCTCATAGTTTCCCCATCTACCCGCCCAGGTATCACAGTGTGGTAGGGAGGGGGGTGGGGGGGGAGTGTTGAGTCAGGCAAGAGGAATTGGCACGGATGTGAGAGCTCTGCATACTTCTGGACTTCTTGGCTGTCCCTGAAGAAGAGACAAACATTTAGCCAAAAGTCACCAAATGAAGGGGGGGGGGGGGGGGGGGAAATCAGATAAAAACCTTTGCTTTATTGAGCGCTGTCACGGTCTGATGGTGAAAGCAATATTTTGTCCACCGTTCTCCCCTCGGAAGAGTCAAGTAACCCAAATGCTGTTTTCCTCATCACTTGCTGTGCATCATGAGTCCAGAAAGGAAGGTGAAAAAAGGAAACACTCACTGATCAATGGCTCCCACAGTTTAATGTAACATAAAAAGACTCAGATTTTACATGAAGGAGCTCAGGCTTCTTGCACAGAAAAAGGCACTGTGCCAGTATCTGCAGTAAAAACTTTAGAAAACTTCTAATACATGGTGCACTAAGAACATACCAATGTGTTGTATGGCATCAGCACAATAAGCTACAATTATCTCGATATGTGATAGAATGGCAGAAAGTAACTATCAGTTTTAAATGTGCCGTGACCACACTATGAATGAAATTACACAATTTGGTGATGCGTAATCACATACTATCCAGCATGTCTACAAGGAATGGTGTACTATTTGCAGTCATGTAACACAGCACAAGAACAGTGATTGTGAAAAGGTCGTAACTGATAGGTACTAGTGACATATGTCGTGCCTTGTCAATCGGAAGCAGTTTCAAACCCAACTGAAATTGCTGCTGTCATTGAATTCAAGCCCCTCTCAACCAGTTTCTGAGTGAATGTAGGGTGCAAAATGTTATTGCTTGCAACTGCACATAAAGCTGCACCTGTCTAGTGTGCCAAACAACACAGAAACTGGACATAGTTAACTGGAGGCTTTTAATGTGATCTGACAAGTAGAAATTGTGCCTCGTTCCAAATCTTGCAATGCTCTGAGTGCACCAGTGGTTTTATGAGGCAATGAACCTGCAGTTAATGAACGTGTACTTCAGGGTGAAGGTGATTCACAGATGTTTTAAGGTGTATTTTTTAACATTACTTGGACCCACTCATTCAGGCCACTTTAATCATGAACCAAGATGTTTATTTCAGAATTCTCAGTGACCAAGTGTTGCCCATTCTTCTATATCTTTATGATAAGAATGCTCTCAGATACTCCAGGCTTTCAGTGTTACATCAGTCATGTTCACAGTGCTGAAAACGTACATTTATAGTTTGATGAACACTCAGCTGCTGTATTGCACCTCAACTGGCCCACTGAATCACCTGATGTCAAGGCAGTAGAAAATGCCTGGATAGTTTGGAATAATTGGTGAAATGAAATGTAGCAATAAACATCTCTACAGTCTGGTAGCTGTACAGGATCTGGTGAACAACAACTGGCTTCAGCTGGCTATGGCAATTCAGGCCACTGTCAAGGCTAGAGGCTGGTATTAGCCTCATGTCTTCTAAAGTGACTAATCTTCTCTTGTCTGGTGTGCTTATATTTCCGTGTGACACCATACAGTAACATGGCTTCCAGTGAAAGAATTTGTTATTCAGTTCACAAAAAGCATACATTAATATTCAACAAGAGCACCGACCACAACCAATAGCACTAGCGACAACAACAACAATAGCAACCAAAATTTTTGAGCAGCTGTTTAATTCTTGAATTGGGTGCCTGACAGTGCTCTCATTTTTAGAAAAGAATCATGTTAGATGATACGGAAATGCAGAATAACTTTGACAAAGTTCCCCTTTTGTGTAATGAACTCTTTGTGAAGGTATACACTGGAGCACCAAAGAAACTGGTATAGGCATGCGTGTACAAATACAGAGATAAGTAAACAGACAGAATACGGCACCGCTGTCAGCAATGCCTAATAAGACAACAAGTGTTTCACGGAGTGTTTCGATCAATTATTACTGCTACAATGGCAGGTTATGAAGATTTAAGTGAGTTTGAACATGGTGTTTTAGTCAGTGTACAGACAATGGGACACAACATCTCCGAGATAGTGATGAAGTGGGGATTTTCCCATACAACCATTTGACAAGTGTGCCATGAATATCGGGAATCCGGCAAAACATATCTCAGACAAAGCTGTGGCTGGAAAAAGATCCTGCAAGAATGGGACCA
Organism: Schistocerca gregaria; assembly: GCF_023897955.1. Lineage (NCBI taxonomy): Eukaryota > Metazoa > Arthropoda > Insecta > Orthoptera > Acrididae > Schistocerca > Schistocerca gregaria. The sequence continues at coordinate 334,621,928 of NC_064931.1, read as the reverse complement.
ACAACAACTCAACAGAATCGTTCAACGTGACAGAAATGCCACCCATCCGCAAATTGCTCTGCAGATTTCAATGCTGGGCCATCAACAGGTGTCAGTGTGTGAACCATTCAACTAAACATCATCAATGTAGGCTTTTGGAGCTTAAGGCCCACTCATGTACCCTGAATGACTGCACAACAAAAAGCGTTATGTCTTGCCTGGGCCTGTCAACACGACATTGGACTATTGATAGCTGGAAACATGTTGCCTGGTCGGAGGAGTCTAGTTTCAAATTGTATCAAGTGGATGGACATTTGTGGGTATGGAGACAACCTCATAAATCCATGGACCCTGTATGTCAGCAGGGTTTGGTTCAAGTTGGTGGAGGCTCTGTAATGGTGTGGGATGTGTGCAGTTGGAGGGATATGGGACCCCTAATATGTCAAGAAATGATTCTGACAGGTGACACAAACTTAAGCACCCTGTCTGATCACCAGCATCCATTCATGTCCATTGTGCATTCCAACGAACTTGGGCTATTCCAGCAGGAAAATGCAACATCCCACACGTCCAGAATTGCTACAGTGTGGCTCCAGGAACACACTTCTGAGTTTAAACAGTTCCACTGGTCACCAAACTCCCCAAACATGAACATTATTGAGCATATCTGGGATGCCTTGCAATTTGCTGTTCAGAAGAGATCTCCTCCTCCTCGTACTCTTACAAATTTATGGACCCCTGGAGGATTCAAGGTTTCAATTCCCTCCAGCACTACTTCAGAGATTATTCAAGTCCATGCCACATTATGTTGTTGGCACAAGATATTAGGCAAGTGAACCAGTTTCTTTGGTTCTTGAGTGGAGAAATGTAAGACAAATACCATAACACACCGAAACAAACCAGTAATATTCAGTACACTCATAAATGGGAATCCTTAGAAGAAAGGTGCTATCATTTTTATAGGTCTCTGCTTTGTAAATTTAGAGAACTGATGTTCATGGAAGTCTGGGTGACAATTCTTCTACCCATATCATGTATCTCACATAGCAATAATGAGAATAATAGGAGAAATCAGGGTGGATATTGTTACATATAAACAATCATTATTTTGGCACTTTATAGCAGATTTAATAATACAAAGTACCCTTTTTTTATGGGTAGTACAGTGGTCTGTACATACCTCAATCTACTGGAGTGAGAAGTAAGTGAAAGTTCCAATCTCCTCAGCCCTTTAGAATTTATGACCTTTGTATACTAGAGAGCTACAGACCTCTGCATACCTTTGGATAATGGGTACAGTCAATATATGATGCATGGACATTGTAAGGACCAGGAAAAATGGTCAGTTGTTTATAGAAATATTCAGTTCTCATTTTGTCATTTCTGTTTGGATTATTCCTATGTAATGCAAAACTGCCAGAATATTTAAAGGATAACTTAGTTTTTATTGTTCTATTACTGTTGCAGGATGACGATGTACTAGGAGGCGAAGATGAACAATATCATGCTGTGGAGCTCAGCCGAGGAACTAGAGGGTTTGGCTTTAGTATTAGAGGTGGCCGTGAATTCCAGAATATGCCATTGTTTGTACTACAGATTGCTGAAAATGGGCCTGCAGCATTGGACAACAGACTAAAAGTAAGTAATTAGTGGTAGAGTGAATGTTACAGTGTTCATGATATCTACCACTGCATTATTTTTATCATAATATTGTGTTATGCAAATGCGACCATATGTATTTATGTAATGTCCTGCATTTCCTGTCACATTACTAATTTCAAGAAAGTGATGTAGTATTTTAAAATCTCTGTCATTAGCTGGATTTCTTGTTGGATACTTTTTTTCTGCTACATGCAAAATTAGAAGTGAGTGCTGATTATCTTAAGACTTGCGTCATTTATGCATGTTAGCAACCCCCTTCCCTTATCCCCCACCTCCCAAAGGGATCTAGTAAGGCATGGAGGATGGTTTTGTAAACAAAGTAATAATGTTACTTTTAACTTTGGCAGTTTGAAACACAGTTTAAAAAATGAAGAATGGGTATTACTACTTTGGCTTTTCCATGCAAATTACTATTTCATGGGAAAGATTTTGATAGTTTCATACAACATAAAGTCAGCTTTATCAGCTTCTTGCAAAATATGTGAGATTAAATGTGCTTCGTTTGCTGGCTTTTTGGCAGAAACTCTGCTTTATGTGAGGGCAAAGAAAATGGTCCAGATAAATCAAGTTGTCCCCTCATCAAACATCAGCTATAATCCAAAAGCTCTGTTTCAGTCCTTTCTGGAATTAGTATTGGATATGGTGTTGTTTACAATGGTTTCACGCATGATTCAGTGTTTTATTATCAAGTACCAGTTCAGCAAGTATCTTGAGAACTGGTTGCTTGTTTACAGAATTGTAGCTGTTCTGGAAGTCTATGAAAATTACAATGTAGGCTGAAGTGTTAAGGTTACCTTCATAAGAATAGTTCTGAGCATTGGCTTTTGTTATGTGTACGACCCTGACTTTGTAAATCCAGCTTGCTATTCTCCTGTGCGTTGGTCATATTGTGCTTCTATTCTCTTGAGTAATACCTTTGAAAAGATGTATGTTATCAATAGTAGGGAGATCTTTTTCAGTGTTAAGGGCTGATTTGTCTTCTTTGTTGTGTAGTGGGTTGACGATAGCTCATGCTAATCATGTGATAGTGTTTCTGCAACCTGCTGTTTGATATTATCTTGCAGATTAACTCTTTGTACGAGTGGTGTTTGAAAAGTTCATGCAAAGTCCGACAGATGGCACCACCAGTGCATATAGAGGTCATGTTTAGTTAGTAGCATCTTTGGAAAGAACGCACACTAAGTTTCAGCCATATTGGTCTATTTCTTTGTGTTTGGCATTCGTGTGAATCAAGGAAGATGAGTGATTGTCAAAAAATGGACAAAAAATAATTTTGTGTTGTGATTCAACATAACTTTATGAAAGGCAAAACACCTCAGGAGACTAATGAGAAGCTTGATAAACATTACGGTGACTGTGCACCTTCGATTAGAACAGTTTATAAGTGGTTTCAAAATTTTCGGAGTAGCCATATGGGCACAAGTGGTGCTGAACATTCTGGACACCCTGTGGAGGTTACGACTCCAGAAATCATTGATAAAATCCATGATATAGTTATGAATGACAGAAGAGTTAAGGTGCATGAGATTGATAGTGCTGTGGGCATCTCAAATGAATGGATAAATAATATTTTGCATAAAGATTTGGACATGAGGAAGCTATCCGCAAGATGGGTTTTGCGATTGCTCACGCTTGACCAAAAACGGAATCATGTGAAGTGTTGCAAGAATGGTTTGCAGTTGTTCAGGAAGAATCTGCAGGACTTTAAGCATAGTTTAGTCACTGTGAATGAAACATGGATACATTACTATGCTCCTGAGACCAAACAACAATCTAAACAATGAGTTACCAAGTGAGAATCTGCACCAAAAAAGGCGAAGACCATTCATTCGGCAGGAAAGGTTATGGCAACTGCCTTTTGAGATTCTCAAGGGATAATCCTCATCGACTCTGGAAAAGGGTAAAAATATTACAGATGAATAATATTCATCATTATTGGACCGTTTGAAAACCGAGCTGCAAGAAAAACGCCGGCGATTGGACCGCAGAAGAGTCCTTTTCCATCACAATAATGCACCAGCACACACCTCAGCAGCTGTGGTCGCAAAATTAATGGAAATAGGATGCCAACTTGTTTCACATCCCGCCTATTCTCCAGACTTGGCTCCCTCAGACTACTATTTGTTCCCCAATTGAAAGAAATTGCTGGCGGGTCAAAGATTTTATTCAAACAAGGAGGTGTTTAGCTGTTTTGCAGACTTGGACAATTAGTATTATTCAGAAGGGATCAACAAATTAGAACAGCGTTGGACAAAGTGTATAAGTCTGAAAGGAGACTATGTCAAAAAATAAAAAAGGTTTACCCCAAACACGTAAGTCGTTTTTATTTTTGCACGGACTTTTCAAATGCCCCTTGTATGTATATTCCACAATTATGTGTTGCTGACTTGACCTGGAGAAGATTTGCTTGATATTGCACTAGACAGATGGTATAGAGTCAAAGTTAGTGACATTGTTGGAGTGGAAATGAAATTTTTCCTGTGCACCTTCTACTTTGTTTGTTGAAGTACTTTGCAAAGGTTATTGTGCAATCTTCATTCTGCTGTCAGAGTTTCCCATCCCCTCCTCAAATGGAAAGACTCAAGTCTGAGTAGGAACTTATCTAAAATTTAAGAATTTTATTCCATAGGAATCCTTTCCCCATCTCAGCAATTATATCTCTTTTATATTGCCTCTTAAATTTCTGATGGTCCTGGTAGATTTTTGCAAGCCCTTGCCAATGTCTGTGGGACTGGTTTGCATTCCCAACTTTGGCATAGCACTGTGAACTCTGGATGATACCTTACTTAAGATCATGTTAAAGCTATTGTCTCTCAGTTGTGCTTCTTTGTGTTTTGGAAATCTAGACTTGGTGTAATAGTCACCTCTACACTTTTTGAGTAGAGAGTAGAGTGAAATTATCTTTTATCAGAGGCAGTAGTACTGTGACATTTAGTGTTTATTTCATATTCCTTCTGCTGATGACTAGTTCCCAACAAGTGCCGAACCTGTGGAAAGCTAAATGTCTCGTGGAATATGCTATCAAAATGGACCTCCACAATACGATGAACTACAGCAAAGGTATTGTGTCATGTAGATATCTTGATGATATTCCCAAAGAAGAACAGAAAGATGAAGGGCTCAGGAAGGTACTGTCAACATGAAGAATATTGTGAAAAGTGTGAATGGGGATCTGATAAAATCCAGCTCCTTTACCCTTACCTTTAATAGCACAAAACTCCCAAAGCATATCAAGGCAGGTTTGCTTTGCGTAAGTGTGTGGCCCTATGTTCCCAACCTAATGCTCTGTTTTGAATCCCAGCACTTTGAGTACACCACTCTAGGATGTAAGGGAGAAACTGCTTGTGGTAAATGTGGTAAGGCTGCCAATGAAGATGTCATTTTTTCAACTACTCCCAAGTGTGTATATTGCTCTGGGCATCACCCTGCCTGGAGTTGACTGCAGCATCTACCTTAAAGAGGGGAAGATACAGGAGCTTAAAGCGAGAAAGCATACCCATATGCTGAGGCCAAAAACTTGTATAAGGCCATGCAGCCTCCCATATTCACTATATATTTCACTTCAGCTCTTCAAAAGCCTTTTCCAACAGCTGATACCTCTACACAAATGAAAGTTGCTAGTGTCAGCACTACTTCCTGCATTTGTCAATGCACTTGTAAAGCTGTAGTAATTTCAGAGCCAGGGCAGAGTCCAGTAAACTTTCCAGCACTGCCTCTTCTGCAACTGTCGAAGTTTCTACAAAACCTTCCCTACTAAAAAAAAGCAAACAAGAAGCTTCAAACTCAGGCAAAAAGAGGTAACAAACTGTCAGACCATGTTGACATCATTTGGCCTGATGGTTATCGTGAATCTGGTTCAGAGTCAGTGGAATGTTAAGTCTGCCAGGGCAAATTATCTCGCCTCAAGACTTAACTGCCACCCATTTCAGGCTCCCCAGCCAGAAGAGAGACGGGGTGAAAGTGCAACCCCCCACAATAAATAGCGACCATACTACAGTGGATCATGAATGGGTATAAGTCTCTTGTTGAGGAACCGAAACTCCTATAGTTCAATTCTTTTATCTTGGTGGTTCGCGCATGCCCACCCAAACGCGGGACATTGCTGCATTGCCGGTTGTACGCGCCAAGAGAAGCAGCGCCATTGTATAGTTCGCAAACTTACGTTTAGGGGGGAGCGCGCAGTTTATGAAGTAAAGCCACCACGGCCGCATTAACCCTTTCACTGCTACAGAGATGTGCTCCCCGCATTCCGTGATGTCATCATTGCACTGCTCGCCTGTGCAGACACATGGTGTTTTGACTGCTTTGACACACTTTATCATTCGATTTCACAAAAACTATTTGGTCCAGAAATTTGATTTTTACACGTCGTCTTGACTGATATCTTCCCCCCCCCCCCCCCCCCCCCCTCTCCCCCCCGATGGCCAACAGCAGACAAACTGGCAGCCTTTTGAGTCATAAGAGCCAAAGGTCGATGATTAATTAAGGAGAAAGAGAAAAGGTCGAGGCAAGCATTCTTGGACTCAATCAGCCATTCCACTTGTTCTGAAAAAGTATGGGAAACTGTCAGGATGATTTCTGGTAAATGCTGTCATTCACCAATAGCAGCAGTGCTAAAATAGGGATATGTCTAAACAAAACCTGGGGACATCACCCAGGTGACGACGGAGCATTTTGCAGTTTCTAGTGCCAATGCCAGCCAGAATTCGGATTTCTGCCACTACCATGAGACTGTAGAGAAAGACCAGCTGGGTTTCAGATACAAAAGTTCCAAGTCTTACAACTGTCAATTTTCTACATGGGAGCTAGGTTCAGTGCTTTCTGAACCTTGTGATACTGCACCCAGTCATGACCAAATCCAGCACAATATGCTTCAGCATTTGCAAGCAGCTGTCTAAGTAAGTCCTCCTCAAATGTCTTAATTTGATACAGCTGACAGGTTACTTTCCCAATTTGTGGTGAGTGACAATTTTGATACCTCTCCTCAAACCGGGAAAGGACCAAACATGTCCAGTAGTCATTGGAGTGTTACTTTAACAAGTTGTGTAGAAAAGACTGAAATGAATAGTGACTCCTTAGTCGCTCTCAGTGTGGATTCAGGACAGTTCGATCCACTGTCAACAACTTGACCCTGCTGGAGGCGGGTATTAAACAGGATTTCCTATGTAATATCACTGTATCAGAATTTTCTTTGACACGAGTAAGACATATTACGCTACATGGAGACACAGTATTTTAGAGCTGTTCAACCGATGGGGCTTTCATAGCCTCCTACTAATCATCATACAGACCTTCCTGCCCAAGCACTTTTTTTGATCCTGAGTTGATGATGTGCTGTTGGATCATTTTGAGCAGCAGTGTTTTAAGTGTTAATGTCTTTGCCATAGCCATAAACAATATTAAGTCTGTTGTAAGAAGTCCCATACAGTCCCTCTTATTTGTGGCTCATTTTGCTGATTTCTGTTCTTCCTCCAGTGTTGCAATAGCAACTGATCAGTTGCAAATTACAGTGCAGAGGCGCGCGCACGTGTGTGCGTGTGTGTGCGTGTGTGTGTGTGTGTGTGTGTGTGTGTGTGTGTGTGTGTGTGTGCGTGCGCGTGTGTGTGTGTGTGTGTGTGTGTGTGTGTGTGTGTGTCAAAATTTAAAGACTCGGTGGTTCTGGGCCTCATTTTGTTTTCCAAACTATCGTGCTTGCCACACCTGAGAGATCTAAATGCCAGAAGGCATTGGATCATCCTAAAGTGTATTAGCCACAGGTCTTGGAAAGCAGACAGGGCACGTCTGCTTCAGTTTTATAGGGATTTTGTGGAACCGCAGCTAGACTATGGGTGCACAGTGCATGCATCAGCGAGACGTTCTCATCTGAAAATCATTGCCACTATCCACCACGAGGGGTTACGCTGGCCACTGGTGCTTATAGGACCAGCCCCGTACTGAGTCTCTGTGCTGAGGGTGAGGAACCCCCACTCACCATCTGGCAGCAGCTCCTCATTGTGCATCAGGTGTGTAAGTTCCTCGCTGCTCCAAATTTATCAGCACGCCATACTATTGCTTGTCTGTTTCTGGAATGTCTTTTCCCCAATCATCCGTGAGCAATAAGGCTGTTTTGGATCTGTGTGCAGCATGTGCTAGAGTCACTTGCCATGGAGCAACTGCAATCCCAAATCCACACTTTTAACTGCCTGCCACCTTGGTTACTCCAGTAATTTTAGAACTATTGCAGTGCAGGAGAGGTTGCACTCCTGCATATACTTCTATTTTTAATATATTATTTTATGACATTTTAACTAAGCACCACAACTCTAGCTGTATTCACAGGTGGTTCTAAACAAGGGAACGCTGTTTGCTCTGTTGTGCTCCCTGATTGTGTCCTAAAGATCTGCCTGCCTCGAAACTTTACCATCTTTGACACAGAATTATATGCAATCTAGTGGACACTGGAGCAGATGAGACATGTTTCAAATGCTAAATTCCTTGTCTTTCGTAATTCCCTGAGTGCTCTTGACTCCCTACAATGCCTGTACCCAGCAGATAAAGTTGTCCAGGATGCCCACCTCCACTTAAAAAGGCTGGTGAATGAGGTGTCGTCATGCTGAATGCCAGGGGACATGGGTATAGTGAGGAATGAAAGGGTGGATGTAGGAGCCAAGGAAGCATGTTACGGTCCTCAGTTAGTTCACTGTGCCATCGCCCTGCCTGCTATCGCATCACAGTTGAGGTACGAAGTCATGCATTGATGGGTAGAAAAGTGACTGGAAGTGACATACAATAAGCTATGTCTAGTAAAGTCTAAAACACAGCTGTGACATACCTTCTCCCAGCCATACAGATAGGACAAGGTCCCCCTCGTTTGTCTTTGCGTAGGCCACAGTGCTATGATGCATGACTTCTTGCTCTTGCAGGAGGACCCTCCAGTTTGTGGTGCTTGTGGCATACAGATCACACTGCACCATATTTTACTAGACTGTGTTTTATTTTCAGACCAAAGGGCAGTAGCTCGTCTGTTGAAAGATTTGCCTTCTATTTTAATTGACTATCAAATGAATTGGGTACGACTTTTAAAATTTTGTGATGTGTCCATCTTGTTCCCTAAAATTTTAGGGTTACATTTTTAATGTGTTATCAGGGTTTTTTTGGCAACTGATCAGCCAGTCACATATTGTTTGAATTTATTTTCGTTTCCCTCTTGTCTTACTTAGTTTTACTTAATAGTTTCAGAACATCTGAACAATTTTAACACTTTTTTCCGTGGTGTGGGCTACTGTGATTGTGTGTGTGATCATGGGTTACACTGGCTGAGAGTGAGTATGATTTTATCTCAGATTGCTTTTTATCTCTTGTCTCACATTAACAAACACTAGAACTTATGATGTTGATATGTTGCAGTATAGCACTGACAAGTATTGTGAAATCAAGTTCCTTCACAATGGCATCAGTGCAGAGATAGAGGATCTGTTGATCCTTTCTGCTAACCACCAAAATGTTGAATACCCATAGTAAATTGTCCTACAAAGCCAATGCAACTGGTGTGTTAGTGCATTGTGTGACTTCTTTCAGAATGTGAATGCAGGTGATTCATGGTTTACCTTCAAGCTTGTGCGTAAACTTTTTGATTCATGTATAGGCTGTGTGGAGGGTACAGATGTAAGTTAATCAGTTTGCTTGTAGTGGTGGTAATTTGGTATTGAAGGAAGCTAGAAGTTGCCCCTCATGTTGCAATACATCTTCAGTGACAGTTGTTGATGCATCGTTATAGCAGCGAGACGCACATCAGGCTGAGGATGAGCTAATACAGTTTTCACTTTGGTGATGGATGCTTTCTTTTCATCAGTGTACTTCAGTATGTCTCCAGGTTTCAGTGAATATTTTAGAAATTCCTAGAGAGGTGCTGCCGACAATGCACCATTGTGTACAAAATTTTGATAAAAATTGCTCCAGTCCAAGAAACGGTGTAATTCACGTGTCATCGTGATCTGTGCAAACTAAGAAGTAGCTTCCATTTTGATTTGATGTGGCAGATTCCTTGTGCATTGATAAGATACCCTAAGAATTTTACTGTGTTGCTCCAGAAATGACACATTTTGAGGGGTTAATCGCTGAGCTGTGCTTTTGTAGTGTAGTGATAATGGTTGCAGATGGGCTCGAAGGTTTGCCTTGCTGAACAACAAGCAGTTCATCAGTGTAGATGTAAAGAACTCTTAAGTGTGTACTTATTTCGTCCATGAAGTGCTGGCAAGCCTGTCCAGCATTACACAATCCAAATGGCATTTGCTGAAATTCTGAGAGCCCGAAAGGCATGTAAACAATGGTTTTGGGTATATCTTCCAGTGCAATGGGTATCTGACTGAAAGCACAGATGACATGTTGATTGTGGAGAAAACTGTCTTGCCATGAATGTGTGTAGCAAACTTTGATTTGTGGCACAGGCTATTGACTGGGTATTGTTCTGATGTTAACCTAATGATTTTTGGCACAAGGATGCCACCTGTTGATCTTATAAGGGACAATATGGAGTTACGAGGCCCAGCTACCATCCGAAGCACAACAAATTCGCTGTACTAACATGAAAGGTAACTCATGCTTTGCAATCTTGAGTTTTTATGGAGGTAGACAATGAGGCCTTGCATGGGCAGGTGTTTTTGGTTTGCTGACAGTGTGATATTCTGTTGAGATTTTTACCACTCCTATAGTAGGTGATGAATGTTTGACTTCAGGGAACCAGCAAAGTAAGCCATAATATAGTGAATCACCTGGAGTCCCTGTGATGTCAGCATGGTTTGCATGGCTTAGGTGTCCACAACTAGAAAAAAATAGTTGTAGAGTCAAGCAGACATGATGATGAAGATCTGGGAAGAGGCTGTAAAATCTTAACATATCTGCTCCAACAATTGGGTATAGCATGTCAGCTACAGTGAACCTCCACATGAATTCGTGTTGAAGATTGAAGTTGAGATGAAAATTTATGTGGTTGTTGGATTTTATGAAATATCCATTTGCAGTGTTCAGGTAACTACCATCAGTGTTTCGCGGGAAAGATGAGAATAAGGGTAAGTTGAGACTTCAGCACCTGTACCAATAGGGAATTGTAGCTTGGTATAGTGCTCCCTTATGAACAGTCGGTAACTGCCCAGTTTGAAATTGATCACCATCACCACTTGATTTCTGGCAGCATTTTTCTTGACACGAATAGGTTAATACTGATAGGCTGCAGCTCAAAGTTTTCTTTGATACCAGCAGATATTCTTCCTGTTGGACAGACATTTGATTTTTCTGGAAGATCATTGCTGTTGTGACACACAGGTGGAGCACCATATTTTTAAGGCCATAAATTGCTTAGATTGTTTAGCTACTTATGTGCAGCACATCCAAAGGATTCTCTGTCCTGATGGAAATGGTTGTGGTACCCTTATGTGGACACATCTTACCTATTTGGTCAGCAGTTTGAGAGAGAGCCACCAGTGCAAAATGTATTTTCTGTGCATCCACAGGAAACCATGTCAGCCATATATTGCATGAAATATAATCATTAATTTCATAACTTGCCATTGTGCAAAGAAAAAGTAATGGAGTAGTTTGTGGTCACAAATTCTTCATTGTGAAGCAATTTTTGGAGTTTTTTGACTTCTGACTGCAAGTACATTACAACCTCATACTTCATAGAGATATATATCTCAGTATTTGGTTGTGAAACTAGGATGTCTTTCACTTCCATAGCCATTTGTTCATTAAGTTCAGCCACCATATAACTATTTAGTTTTGTCCAGTATATTAATATATCGGATCTTTTGAGATTGATTCACAAGACACATAAGAAACAATTCCATATTTTTTCTTCATCCTAAAAATGGTATAATATTAGGTCCACTATACATCACGTGTGTCAACTTCTGTGCTTTGTTGAGTAGTTGTACAGTCAAAAATCATTCTTCTAGTCAGGTTATGCCATAAATTTCTTTTCTTCCCAATTCCATTCAGTTCCTCTTCATTAGTTACACGATATACCCACCTGATATTCAGCATTCTTCTGTAGCACCACATTTCAGAATCTTCTGTGCTCTTCCTGTGTAAACTGTTTATAGTCCATGTTTCATTTCCATACATGGCTATACTCCATTCAGATACATTCAGAAAAGACTTTCTGATGCTTAAATCTGCACTGCTGTTAACAAATTTCTCTTCTTTAGAAATGCTTTTCTTGCCATTGTCATTCTACAATTTAAATATAATCTCTATTTCAACCATAATCAGTTATTCTGGTGCCCAAATACCAAAACTCATCTATTGCTTTAAGTGTCTCATTTCCTAATCTGATTCTCTCAACATCACCTGATGTAATTCAACTACATTCAATTATCCTCGTTTTGCTTTTGTTGATGTTCATCTCATACATATATGTAATGTATTGCACATAAATAGAGAAAGAGATCCACAACTTTCCGGTGACACTATTGATGATAATTTGCTGAAAGCATTAACAACCGTGAAGTATCTAGAAATAATGATCCAGAGTTATCTAAGTGCAATCATCACATAAAAATAATCGTAGAAAAATCATATGCTTGGTGGAAATTCATTGGAGGAATCATAAGGGGATGTAATTAATCCATAAAAGAAGTGGCTTACCAGACAATTGTAACACCAGTTCTTTGAGTATTGCTCCTCAGTCTGGGATCTTTACCAGGTTTGTTTAATGGAAGACGTAGAGAATATGCAGTGAATAGTGGTACATTTCATATTGTTACTGTTTCATAAGGAGGGGAGCATTACAGAGGTTCTTGACAAACCCCAGTGGCAAATGCTGTAATAGAAGCTTTGTGCATCATGTAGAAGTTTATGATTGAAATTGTGAGAGTGGTTATTCTGGGAAGAGTCAGGCAACATATTACTTCCTCCTACATAAATCTTGTGAAATGTCTACAAGATAATCAGAGAATTCAAAGAAGTTAGAGCTAATATTGCGATTTATTAACAGTTATTCTTCCCATGCATCATTTTCAAATGAAACAGGAAGGGAGGAAGGCGAGTGGCACCAGAAGTAACCTCCATCAGACACCATAAGGTGGTTTGTGGAGTAATAATGTACATGTAGCTCCTTATACTTCATTTTCATTTCTTCAATGGCCACTGGCCCCGACCAACATTTATAAATATTTATGGATACAGTAATATGATGGAAAATATACAATTGGTGTGTGGAAAGGCAACTGTTCACCATGTACAGATAACGTTGAGCACTCCTAGCTTTTGTAGCAATAGCTACCTACTTTTTCTGTATTAAAATCATTTATATTTACTGCAGGCCTGTGTGCAACCTCGAGGGGACTAAATCATATGAGATTTATACATCTTGTGAAATTTTTATTTCCTCAGATCTGCTGAGTACTCCTCATGTAATATAGGAAGTGTACCCATAGTTAAGTCCTCTGCCTGCTTTGTACCAGGCCGTATGAGTATTCAGCAAAGTGAATGAGTGTGTGTGTGTGTGTGTGTGTGTGTGTGTGTGTGTGTGTGTGTGTGTGTGAGAGAGAGAGAGAGAGAGAGAGAGAGAGAGAGAGCGCGAGGGGGGGGGGGGGGGAGTGAAATTTCTTATTATTTGTTTTGTTCTGTTTCAGATTGGAGATCAAATAATAGAAATCAATGGAATCAACACAAAGAATATGACACATGCTGAGGCTATAGAAATTATTCGAAATGGAGGACCTTCAGTGAGACTGCTGGTGAGGCGTGGTGGCAAGGTGCCACCGCCACCACCTGTTGGAGGTAAATTGCTATCCTATTAAAACATTCAAGACTGACCTGAAACACTTGGGACAGATACATGTCGGCTGATGATTTTATCATATTTGTTTGAAAATGATATCTTTGTAACAGTGAATTCAGTAAATTTTTATGTAATGTCCTGTTAAAGCTGCAAATGTTGTTTACTTGTTCATGAGGGTATTGAAATAATATGTTAAAATAGCAGGCATACGAAGATCTGTTTTATCAAGTCATGTTTTAATTCTAAAGGAAGTCTTGTGCAATTTATTTTTGTACATAATTTGCTTTAGTGTGGTATGTACTGAAACAATCAAGCATACGAAAACAACTTCACAATTTAGACACTGCCAAGATGTTTATTTTTTAATACTTTTCCTTTCAGACTCTTACATATGAGGGTAATCCCAAAAGTAAGGTTTCCTATTTTTTTTTTATAAGTACAGAGCTCTGTTTGTGTGGCAGTTGGTCACACTGTTGTGAAGAGGGCTTCACGCACTGTGTGTAAACATGCACACTCCGCACTGAGGCGTTCATTCTTGCCTTGGAAGCCGTTGAGAATGGAGCTCCCATTGGATGTTACCACCAAGTGTGAAATGCGTGCAGTTATTTGTTTTTTTACCGCAAAGGGCACTGCAACGATTGAAATCCATCACCAATTGACGGAAGTGTATGGTGACTCATGCATGGATGTCAAAAATGTTCATAAGTGGTGTAGAGAGTTTGCAGCTGGTTGGACCAAAATTCATGACGAACAAAGGAGCAGGAGACCGTCATTTCTGAGGAGACAGTGTTGAAGGTTGAGCAAAGCATGCGTGAAGATCGGTGAATCATCCTGGATGATCTCTGCACATTGGTTCCTGAGGTTTCCCGAAGCACCGCTCACAGAATTTCAATGGAAACATTGAACTACCGGAAGGTGTGCGCAAGATGTGTGCCATACATGCTGACTGAGGACCACATGTGGCAACGAGTTGATGCTTCCTGCACATTTCTTCACCACCTTGCAGCCAAACAGGACAACTTTCTGGACTCAATTGTCACGGGTGTCGAAACCTGGGTATACCACTTTACACCTGAGACCAATCAACAATCACGCGAGTGGTGGCATTCTTTTTCTCCAAAGCCACGGTAATTCAAACAAACACAGTCTGCCGGTAAAGTCATGACAACTGTTTTTTGGGATCGGAAAGGGGTACTGTTGGTCGACTTTATGTCCACTGGGACCACAATTTATGCTGACAAGTACTGTGAGACTCTGTAAAAACTCAAACAGGCAATTCAGAACCGGAGAAGAGGAATGTAGGGCAAGGACGTACACATTATCCATGAAAACGCTCACCCACACATTGCTCGGCACACTGTTGCTCTCCTGCAACAGTTTCAGTGGAACATAATCACCCACCCACGCTATAGTCCTGACTTGGCGCCCAGAGACTATCACCCGTTCGCTCGGTTAAAAGAACATTTTGCCAGAAAGCGATTTGGCTCCGACGATGAGGTGAAAGAAGAGGTTCATAACTTTCTGAATAGCATGGCGGTGAGCTGGCATGACAGAGGCACACAAAAACTGACACACCGTCTACAAAAATACATTGACAAGAAATTGTGATTATGTCAAAAAATAGCTAAATGTTCAAGCTGTAAACTGATGTGAACTATTGTAGAAATAAACAGGTCTATGTACTTATAAAAAAAAATAGGAGACCTTACTTCTGGGATTACCCTCGTACATCAGCACACACTTTTTAGGTATATGACAGGTGAAATTTTTTCTCTGTAGGTAGTATCTTTCCATCAAAATTGCTGGTACTAAGTCTATTAACAAGCCATGACATGGAGGAGAAATAATTTCTTGATGTTCATAGCTTTGTGTTACAAAAGAGTATTCTACAAGAAACCACACAGGGGGTATACTTGATTCTTCCATCAATATTTCATGTTCCCTTATGAGGTACAAATAGTAATAGGCATCACAAACATGGAAAGTAAAATTTGTTCCATTATTTCAATTGCTTTCTGTTGCAAGCAATCATTTGATCTCAAGTTATCCACTTCTTCCACTTCTAGTTTTTGATTATTATAATCCAAAATAACATTATATATTATTTATATATATCCTCTGCTCCCTCCCTTCCTGCTCCCTTGTCCAATTATCTCTGTGGCCAAAGCAGTGTAGTATGTTGAGAGCATGTAGACCAGATATTCCCTTCTTGATCTTCTTGATAAAGATTAAGATATTCCCTTCTCTCAAAAATCATCTTTTTTTTCTCATTCTCAGTTTGACAGATGCACGTTAAGAAAGATATTTTCTGTTAGCCATGCAAACACCTATTGTTGGTATTTTGCAACCTTCAAATTCTCTGTAGAATAAGTTAAAAATAACACTGAAAATTTAAATGGTAAAAAATGGGTGTATTTTGATTAAAATGAATTTGTGATTGGTATTTCAAATAGAGGAGTAGTAGGGGCCAGATGTCATCCAGCCACAGATATTTCCAGGGCTTCACATGTTTACTGTGTAGCCTGTTTTGTGGGTACCTTAAGAGCTGTGACTCAAGAGATTAAACGACATGTAGTGAGGAGAGTACCCAGCCATGCGAACTGGTTTATTATTTTTGACGACTGGCTTCTTTGGTCTTAAGGCTCATTGTATGTGGTGACTGCTCTAAGGAATGTGGCCTCTAGGTGCTGCGGTTTAGCTACTAGACTTCCATATTACCAAATTTTGTGTTCTCTGTGGATTAGTGTGCTTAGGACATCTTGTTGTGAATGGGTATGACAGCTGGAGGCATGCAGTAAGAAGCCGAAAACACAACCTGCTGAGGATGAAGAGAAACCAGTTCTGACGGCAATCGTCCCATATTTCTGGAACATATCAACAAAAATCTGAAGAATACTCCGGGAAAGTAACGTCAAGTTCTTGTGCTGCCAGCTACTCAAGATGAAAGCACTGTTGGGAACAGTTTAGGATGACCTAGGACTTCAGATATAAGGAGTCTGCCACATCCCTTGCAGTGCAGGAAAATTTATGTAGGCCCAAGTATCCAGACAGGACATGAGAGATGTACTTGAGCTTTAACACCACATAGACAACAAACAGCTGACAAAGTCTTCTGCAGTAGACACTGCATCTTCCATGGACTCGCTATGAATTACAATGGCACCAAGTTGGTACAGCAACTGAAAACCTTCAGGAAGTGTATTCTCGATGAGACTGTAGAGATCCAACTACGTGACAAACTAATAAATAAAGTAATGGCTTTTAAGTAAGCAAAGCCAGGGACTGAGGCTTGAGCATGATCAAAGCACAGTGGCAAGCTATGTGGAAAACTGCTCCCTTCATGGTAACAGAAAAAGACAAGAATGTGTTTTGTCATGCCAACAGAGGCCAGTGTCCCGACGTCGCACTTCCTGCACCACCACACACAGTCTGCCATGTTCATGTGCAGAGGCTGCCGGTGAGAGGAGGTGGGGAACTGGTTATAGAGGTGGCACCAACAGAAAACAATCAAGACAGCGTTAATGCCTGCAGATGGCAAGTAGTCGGCTTGACAAAATATTGCAACTTCCGGATGACACCACCCAGCTGAATACCTGGGAAATATTCAAAACATTGAGAACTTTCTTCTGGCTTTCCAGAAGTTAGAATGAAGTCTGCTGTTCTCAATTTTAAGGTGTCCGTGAGGTTTATGGGCCTCATTTTCAATCTTATACATATGTGTTTGCCACATCTGAAGGACATAAGACATTTAGTCAAAGAATTCAGCATTTTAAAATGTGTCATCTGTGAATGATGATGAGCTGACGTCCAGCTGTAGTGTGCCTTTGGACCTGAGCACCTTCATTATAAATTGGCAGTGCACAAATCTAATAGACTGTCATATGTGAAGGTACTGGATGCATTCCAGCACGAGGTAACAAGGCTGACCATGACAGCTTTTAGGACCAGTACTATTTGTAAACTTTGTACTGAGACAAGTTATCCACCATATTACATTAAACATTAGCTGGTCATGGTGTGACAAGCATGCAAAATGTATGCTGTACTTCACACACCAGAATACAATACTGCTGCCTGCATTCAAATGGAATGAATTCTCAACAACAGTCTGTGAGCACAATACCTTTTTATCCATTCATTCCAGGCAAAGAATGTCCATTATTAATGTAATTAACTAATTTAGTGAATAGTTCACTTCTTAAATAAGTGTTTTATAAGTCATATTAAAAACAAAGATTCCAAGACTTACCAAGCGGGAAAGCACCGGCAGACAGGCACATGAACAAAACACACAAACACACACACAGAATTACTAGCTTTCGCAACCGATGGTTGCTTCTTCAGGAAGGAGAGGGAAAGACGAAAGGATGTGGGTTTTAAGGGAGAGGGTAAGGAGTCATTCCAATCCCGGGAGCGGAAAGACTTCCCTTAGGGGAAAAAAAGGACAGGTGTACACTCGCGCGCACACACACACACACACACACACACACACACACACACACACACACACACACGGATGGATGTGTGTGTGTGTGTGTGTGTGTGTGTGTGTGTGTGTGTGTGTGTGTGTGTGTGCGTGTGTGTGCGTGTGTGGGTGTGCGTGTGTGCGCGCGCACGCGAGTGTACACCTGTCCTTTTTTTCCCCTAAGGGAAGTCTTTCCGCTCCCGGGATTGGAATGACTCCTTACCCTCTCCCTTAAAACCCACATCCTTTCGTCTTTCCCTCTCCTTCCTGAAGAAGCAACCATCGGTTGCGAAAGCTAGTAATTCTGTGTGTGTGTTTGTGTGTTTTGTTCATGTGCCTGTCTGCCGGCGCTTTCCCGCTTGGTAAGTCTTGGAATCTTTGTTTTTAATATATTTTTCCCATGTGGAAGTTTCTTTCTATTTTATGTACATCATCATTAATTTGAACCCAACAATTACGTTTGTTTTACAAGTCATTTAGATCTGCATGTGTAACTTTGTATGTGCTAAGAGATCGAAAAAAAGTTAACTGCCTTTGACATTGTCTTCAGAATTCTTCTCTTGATGCATATACAGTTCTCAGTTCAAAGGTATATGCAGTTTTGAAGCCAGTGGAAGAGATGAGGTGTAACTGAGGGGAGAAGTTTCCTTTCTGCTATTCACAAAGCCCTTCAGGAAATATACTCAGCAGTTAAAATGGTTTGAGACATACAGGAATTCTTTGTTTTGCACAAATGAAGGGGAAAGAGATATCATGCTGCTGGATTAACGGTATGTTGGAATCCAGGTAAAGAAGCAAACTGTTACAGCAGTCAAGAAGGCCTGCTTAGGTTACAGATCCAAACAATTTGATATTCCCCCTGCATAATGACATGTCACTGTTTAGTAAGATAATGCCTCTGTGGAATTGAGGAAGGTTACTCAAACTGTTTTATGTATTTTAACCTCGTCTGTCACATTTCAATATCGTTATTACAGACCCAGCTGTCCGACTCTGCCGAAAAATCCATTGTGATAAAATAATGATGACTGTTATTCTTAATTTAAATTTCTTTATTGATCAGAGCATCTCTTGTTGAGTAATCATCCTTTGCCCACATCTCGTGGTCGTGCGGTAGCGTTCTCGCTTCCCACACCCGGGTTCCCGGGTTCGATTCCTGGCGGGGTCAGGGATTTTCTCTGCCTCGTGATGGCTGGGTGTTGTGTCATGTCCTTAGGTTAGTTAGGTTTAACTAGTTCTAAGTTCTAGGGAACTGATGACCTAAGATTTTAAGTCCCATAGTGCTCAGAGCCATTTGAACCATTTTTGAGTAATCATCTCTCACTTCTGTAAAATGATATGCTACTTTTTACACTGTCTGATGTCACATCATCAAAAACACCAAACATTATTATTTTCAGCAGTGAAATGGAAATTATTAAGAGGTTTTGAACATGAGTTTAATTCTGTGCAACGTTTTAGATCAGTTATACAATGTCGAGAGGTTGCTCACAAGACATTAACTGACATGCAACATCCCGCTTTCTTGCAACATTTTATCTATCGAATATACAGGGGAAAGCGGGTATTCATTACCTAATATCTAAAGTTCAGATTTCCATAACACTGCCACATAGTACATGTGAATACTGCCAAGTCAGCAGTGTGTTTCACATGTCCATGGAAATGGGGCAATGCGATTTATTCTCCTGCTCATACACATGTGGAGTACTATCAAAGAGGACTAATTGTTAAAGGGCATCTTCTATACACCAGAGCTTCACTTAAAATGTTTACTAGCTAAACTGGCATTCAGGCATATAACCCATTGTCAGCAGCAACTGATACAAATGATAACAAACAGTTGTTTGTACACTAGTCTCTACAATGTAACAGTTGTACACATAACAGCTGAAACATAAGTCTATGCAAATTATTTGTGTAGTTCAGTTCGGTGTTCACCTATAAAACAAACAACAACGTAGATACCTAGAATCCATTTACAACCGTATCTGTGTTTTATGATAGAATATGAAATCTATACTACCTCACAGTGCACAAGTTGTGTGTGTTGCAGCTGTCAAATCTTAAATGGTACCATTTCTTGGTCACGTTGGATACAACTGTCATTTAACATATATATGGAGCCAACAGAAGGGCCAAAGAGCCTGTATTATAAAAAATGCACCTTGAATAAATTATCCAAATGGGATGGGAATCGGTAGATTTGAAGCTCATGTACAGACAAACAAATGATTAGAATCTCAGACAAATATGATGAGTTATTCAAGAGATGGTTCAAATGGCTGTGAGCACTATGGGACTTAACATCTGAGGTCATCAGTCCGCTAGACTTAGAACTACGTAAACCTAACTAACCTAAAGACATCACACATATCCATGCCCGAGGCAGGATTCAAACCTGCGACCATAGCAGCAGTGCGGTTACAGACTGAAGCGCCTAGAACTGCTTGGCCACAATGACCAGCTTATTCAAGAGAAAGAGCTTCACAAATTGAGCAACTCAGTGGTATCTTGCTCCACCTCTGACCTTTATACAAGCACTTAATCAGCTTGGCACTGGTTGATAGAGTCATTAGATGTAAACCTGAGGGATATCATGCCAAATTCTTTCCAGTTCACGCGTTTGATCATCAAAATTGCAAGCTGGTTTGAGGGCCTTTCCCATAAACATTCCAGATATTCTCAATTGGGGAAAGATCTGGCAGCCTTGCTGGCCATGAGAAGGTTTGGCAAGCATGAAGAGAAGCTATAGCAACTCGTGACATGTAGGGGCATTATTTTGCTGAAATGTAAGCCCCAGGAGGCTTGCCATCAAAGGCAACAAAATGGGGTGAAGAATACTTTCAACATACCTCTGCGCTGTAAGGATGGCGTGAATGACAACAAAAGGGCTGCTGCTGTGAAATGAAATGGTACCCCAGAACATCACTCCTTGTAGTTGGGCTGTATGGTGGGCTTCTGAATCCCACCACTGTCCAGTATGTCTCCAGACACATCTTCACCCTGGAATATTATTGACTAGAGAAGAATTCTGTTCAGTGATGAGTCCCTCTGTGAACTGAGCCTGACTGCAGATAGTGAGAGTTTCTACTGCTCGTCTTCAGGCTTGCCAAATCTTACCTCTGCCAGGAAGGTCACCCAATATCTCCCCAGTCGAGAATGTTTGTTACATTGTGGGCAGGGCTTTTAAATCAGATTGAGATTTTGATGATTTCTCTTGAATAAATCATCAAATTTTTCTGGAAATGTAATCATTTGTTCATCTGTACATAATGCATCACATCTACCGATTTCCATGCCATTTGGATTCATCCGTGGTGCACGTCATTATGTCTTAGAGTGCATTTTGCATTTTTATACTTACTGTCCAAACATGGTAGTTTTACATGTATGAATGCGTGTCACAGGTGCATATTTATATGATCTCAGAAGTAACAAGAGATGTGTAATATAGACTCTTTGGCCTATCTGCCAGTTCTGTATTTACATTTTATAACAGTTGTGTCTGGTGAGACCAAGAAATGTCATTGTTTAATATTGGACAGCTGTAACGTAAGTGACAATTGTACACAGTGAGGTAGGACAGATTTCATACCTTATCATATTAACACAGACACGGTTATAATTGGTTTCTAGGTATTCTAGGTATCCACCTGGTGTTTTGCTTTCTAGATGAACATAGAGCTGTACATACAAATAATTTATAATTGACACAAATCTCATTAGTATAGAGATGCATAATCTAAGTAGACTTACACTTCTACTGTTAGGAATACAACTGTTATGTTGTAGAGATTGATGTCATGCAGTTATTTGTTGTCCTTTGCATATGTGCCACTGATGATGGGCTATACACCCAAATACCAGTTTAGACACTAAGCATTTTATGTGCAGCTCATGGTGTTTCAAAGTTGTCAGTTAACAAATATATTTGCAAACTGCAGAGCACCAGTTTCTCAAGATCTCTAGAAAGGTCTACGGTTCCAGATTATCATTCCTGAAATAACTTATGTCTATACATATTTGCTAAAATATTAGTGTGTCTTTGCGAAGTTTTGCTTTTGGAATTGTGTATCAGTAACAAACATGAACCAATACCCGTGTCATTATTGCCATACAGTGCAATTAAATGTTTGGTTGCCTTTTCTTCTAGCTGTCACTTTTTTTCTCCTTTGTGTTGAGAATAAATTTTATAATGTGATACCAAGCTGTATCTCATATCCCATAAATTTTGCGGCTGTCATTATGGACTTTCTAATGGCCTCGTCATTTTACACATAGACTTGAATTTATCTGTCAAGAAACAGTTGACTGTGCGTTCTGTATTTGATGCGATTCAATTTCATACAAATTCATACTGATTTTGTGTGTTTGTTGTGAAAACAGCAGTTTATTTGAAGGGAACCTCACAGTTCTAGAATTTCTGTATGTTTTACCAGCATTGTTTGTGTGAACAATCACAAAAGTTGTGTCAGGTCTAAAACTCTCATTTTTTACTTTAAAAAAATGTAATTTATACTTTGATTTACTGTGTGGATGTGCTCATGTAATCATTTTCATCAGGTCGAGTATATTACTGCCTATGCCCTTCAGTTGAAAGCTTTTTATATAGATTTTTTGAGTTTTTCATCAGGTGCTACTGACACTGTTTACATCATAGTGTGAGAGAAACAGCTCATATGAGCATGAATCTCCTCCACTTTAAGGAGAAAGGTATCTTTATCTACAGATGGCTTATGTAAATCTACAATATCATTAATTTAATGATGTGTGGCCAAAAATCTGTGCCCGTTGTAGAAACTTTAAGTAGTATATTTGATCTTAACAGTTTTCCTGTACATTTAGATAATTTAATCAGATACCAGATGGGTTATTTCTGTTAATATACACATGTAATTTACATGTATAAACTAGAGCTGCATTTTAATTTCACATTGTGAAGTCATTGTACCTGTCTGAAAGCTGCAAAATCTTTGTGGTCTTAGGACTCAAATTTGCCCTTTTATATGTTGTGCAGAGCCTTCAGGTGGTCTGGGTAGTGGAACTGCTGCGTCACCCCCATCTGGATGCCCACCCACCCATGGGCAGCCTGCCGGTCTGAGGCCAAGTAGTGTACTGGCGCAGCAGCAACAACAACCAGCACAACCAGCATCTCAGCCACCTTCTCAGCAGCAGCAACAGCAACAGCAGCCACAACAACAGCAAAATGGGGGCCGCAATGGGGACCCAGTTTACTGGGACCACCGTTACAACCAGAGCTGACAGTAATTCGATCATGTCACTGCCAGCTGCTTTGCTTTGGTGCCTAATTCAGTTCATTTATGTTTCTCTTTGTCCTTGAAAGAGGAATCGCCTACAGATGTGAATGTTTTCCTTAGCAGTGGATGCATTTTTTTTTTCTTTTTTTTTTTTGTCCACTTTGATCTCATGTATGCTAAGATGGGACACATTTTTATGCTGTCGAATCTCACATGTGACTGTGGAGAGAAGAAGATTCCTCTTAAAATAAACAGGAGAATACTCTGCCTGTAAAATGTTCGCAGACAGGATCTGCTGTTTGCCTTTGTAGCTGTAGTTTGTATAAACATGCTGCTGCTGCTGCTTTCGGTGCTTTGTTACTCTCTCTCTGGCAGCGTCAAAAGAAACAGACTGTACTGTTTGTGCTGATACCACAAAGAGAGAGGCTGTAAAAAGATTGTAAGACTACTACAGAAATGAGCAGAGCAGCCTGTGAAATATCAAATAATCTCCAGAGGATGTGTGTTAAAGGATGTACCTGAAGTTCAAAAGGAATTTCAGTTCTTTTTGTTTAGAGATCTGTGCCTTAGCTGTACACTCTTATTATACCATAATAAAGAATAAGAAGTCCTGTAAGGCAAAGAACCAGACTTTTCAAAGAGCACTTACAATAACTTTAAGTATATTTGTTCTGTAAACTTTGTTACAATTTTACTCAAGTTGTTGTTTGTAAGAAAAATGCTTTCTGTAGATTTTGTTTTTTTTATTTTTTATTCAGAGTGTTTAAAAATTTAATAGAGAATTCTGTGTATGTCAATTTCATTTCTCTGTGACTGTTATCTGTAAATATGTGTACATATTAAAACTGCTACTGTTAATGTATATCCAACATTCAAAATTTTAATTTAATATCTTTGTTGTACAATCATGTATAGAGTTACTAGCAGCAGTACAATGGGCAGAAAAGTTGCCTGCCTGCTTTTTGTACACAGAATGGTTGATGGGTGCCAGTGAAAGTTGTGTGGTTTTTATTATTATGAATTTATACTGAATGATGCTGAAAATATTGTGTGATTTGTGTCTGTTGTAATCCATTAAATGTAAGTTGTACTTAATTAATGTTCAGGTTACTTCTTATACAGTGAAATCTTTGCATTATGTTCTTCAGATTTTTTGTTTGGTGCATAGTGACATTGTTATTATTGAGTTTTATAGCATTTTAAATGATGGTAAATGCGAGTAATTAGTTTGCTGACTGCCATAACTGAGAGAATATTCTAGTCTTTTATCATTCACATTTGTTAAAGCAATTCATTGTATTTTTAGTTTTTTGCTGTGGGAAGACATACTGTTGAAATGTCGTTACAAAAAATCTTAGTTTTCCCCTCATGTATCCTTAGTTATTTAAAAAAAATTGTATTTTTTTGACACAGATCAATCAAAGTCTGCACAGGACTTCGAGATTGTCATTCATGGACCATGATATTTAATGACACTTGCTCGCAGTGGCCCTTGACAATTCAAAAAAATTTTGAATTCAGCACTATGAGAAAATATTGTAACAGTTGTTTTTAGAGTATTTTCCCTCATCTTTCATATAAATATTTTCCAAAGATTTGCTGTTAGTTTCTACATTTCCTTTCCAGTTTGTGAAAATAATTTTATTTGATTGTAGTTAAAAACCTCTAGACTGCTTCATCTGATTCTGGAAAATCCAAATAATGCAGGTGCTAACTGCTGTATACTGAATTTTCTAAATTAAACATTGTGGGATAGTACTTTATTTGCATTTTATAGACTCTGTTGTAATCAAGTGGGTCATGTGAAAGACTGAGAGAACATTGCATTTCTATGTTATTTTCCAATCTTAGATCTTTAATCATTGTGGGGAACCATTTGGAGAATCATTTTATGTTCAGGCATCACATTAGTGGTAACATCAAATTATGTTTGTGACACACAGTTTTCAATGACGGATTAAAATGGTATTTTGTGTAGACGTGTTACAATTTTTTAAATGCAGAAAAACATTGCAATAATCATTCCCGTGACTTGGAATAAATAACTGCATATTTGCCTTATGCTCTTGCATTCTACATCTATAAGTACATTTTATGAAAGTTTGAGGAGTGGATCTGTCTGTATGATTTGGAGCAGAAACGCTGAAGTGAATGGGAAGCTTGGGGTGTTACCCCTGCCACCCTCCTACTACTATTCGTTTTGTAGATGAGCACATGTGCTACCACAGCTACTGTAACAATCATTGTATTGTAGCCTTTACTGATGATAAAGATAATTTGAGCTCCAGATTGTTTGTTAAATTCACAGGTGGAGTGAATATTGCATAACTGAGTATGATGTTATGGCTATGTTTGCCGGACTCACTTTGAGGCTGTTAATCAAGCATCAGGTATTAATAAATAAAACATGAAGTGTACTTTTTGTTTCTACTTGTTGTACTGTGTCTGTGAATATTTATACGCATTAAATGTTATAAGGAAAGTTATGGCAGAATATAAATAATTTAGGAGTAAAGGAAACCTCTCAAAGAATAGCACAAATGTTGATTCCTTGACAGGCACACACAAAAGAGAAAGAAAACATGCTAGCTTTTGGAATAAAATCTGGGGATTTGTTCTGAAAGCTAGTAAGTTTTCTTTTTCCTCCCCATCCTCCTCCTTTGTGTGTGCCTGTTGACAACTCAGCGTTCTGCTATTTGGTGAGGTGTCTCTTTTAATCCTAAAATATTTCTGTGCTTTAACATTTATTGGAGATACTTGCATAAAGAATTATTTCATAACTTTTTTTGCACTGCATAAGAGTTTGTCTCTTTATGAAAGTTCTGAGTATGAAAATGAATGTTTCACCTATCATATTTAAAACACCATATTTTGCTCCTTGAGCAAAATTCAAAACATTGTTTACTGCTTTACCATCTTCTATAAGAGTTAAAGTCCGTGGGGCATTAATTTCAAAGTACTTGACTTCCAGATGAGGAGGCTTTTATAAATATACTTGGGTGAATTGTGTGTAACATGGCACATGATTTTTTTTCCCCTAAAGGCTTTTAGTATTCCTATATACTGTTCTCATGAAATTTGGAAATCCTGCTATTCGATACACTAAGTTTTGACAGAATATACAAAACAAAACACCAAGTTTCTTGCACGAGTGCTTTATTTCAGAAAAGATGCTGTGACATTGCAGTACTGATGTTGGCTATGAAAATTTGAAAGTATAATTTATATTTGTTTTGTATCACATGTCTGGTACAATGCAGTTCTGAAATGTACTGATTTGATGATCTACTTGACATTATTAGAGATTGTGTTGGTGTTGAGCTGTGAAGCTAAGTGTGTTTAAAAATGTCTTTTTCAGTCATTGAAATAAAATGAAAGAATTCGTTAATTCTTGAGTAAGTTGAAGTGCCTTTAAAATTGTTAGAGATCCTCCAGTATTAAATGGAGAGCTATATTTTTTAAAAAACAATATGTGAATTGTAGACATTATTGAGTAAATGTGCCTTCTCTATTCAATAATATGGCATATGTAGTAGTTCCCTTTGGATTCCATATTATTACTCTTGAAAGTTTTCTTTTTTGCCAGATACATTTTAATGTCAGAAAAAGAAAGAAAAGGAAAAAAGTAAATTTTGCAGTCAGTTATGGTAATACATTATTATAAAAAAAAAACCTCCAATGAAGCTCATCTTTCCCTTCTAATTCTTGAAATTTTCACATAGTGAATGAAATCGAAAAAGTATATGTTTGGTTATCCCCGTCTGTAATACTATTTCAATGTAAGCTCCTGTAACATTGCGAGATAGGTATACTGTTAATTATGCTGTTAGAATTTTGTCCTATCGTGATATTACAAGAGTGACTGGACATTTTCAGGAAAATGCTGATGTGCTCTGTTGTGTGGTGTCATGGAGACTTCACATTGGCATTTCTTTCTTTAAACAACAGCCACACTCAGCTGTGAATCGTGAAACTTAATGATTATCATCAAATTGTTTGTGTGTATCTTAATCATTTCATTTAGACAACAAACTAGAATTGCAGTTAAAAGTGTATATTACCATTCTACCATTTTTTAAATACAGTGAAGTACTGATTCACCTTACAATTTGTTTAGACAGTATCCTGCTATTGCCTGCAAAATGTAGGGACTATACAACGAGAAACACTAAAAAAATTGAATAAGCAGATTGGATAGTATAGGTATAGTAAACGAAGTATAACCTCACACACTATCATAAAGGAGTCATCTTAGTTGTGAAGAGGTCAGAAGGTGCATTAATTTCAACTTGTTACATGAGTAAAGACAATAAGTAAGTGCCACTGAATATTGTGTGTGTTAATGATAACTGTTTGTAGTGAGCCATTATTTTGTTTACATTTGCTCCATTTATGTATTCTTTCAGGCAAAATAAAGTTTATTTCAGCATATAATCAGGAGTTATTGTAAGATTTTCAGATAATTATTTTTATATTTTAGTAATTATCAGTTTGACAAATGTCTTCAGTCATGCACATACACAAAAACCAGATGACAAGAGAGTAAGCATTGCAGTGTGTGTGTGTGTGTGTGTGTGTGTGTGTGTGTGTGTGTGTGTGTGTCAACTATGAAAGACATACCAATGTTTTAATTTAGTCTCTTAAAAAGAAACTATCAAGTATCTGACTTTAGGTTGCACAGAGAAAAAGCTCTACTGGTGCTTGTATATACAGGGTGAAAAGTATTTAAACCGACAAACTCTGGGAGGTTGTAGGTGACATCAAAACAAATATTTTTCCCTAATATCATTTTTTCCTATGAGGATTATTTAAACCGGCGGAGGCCGTATTACAGTCTTCATTGTCAGAGGGCATATTACGCTGTTCAATTGTAGGCAACTGCTGTCCACCAGCATAATAGTGCATTGTCTCTGTTTACTAATGGAGCGATACATCTGAAGTGAGTACACTGATATGGTTGGTGCGTACTACATAGCACACCACAACGGACGAGCTGCACAGCGGGTTTATTAACAACAATATCCTAATCGCCGTATCCCACATGATATGACCTTTGATGCTGTGTATCAACGTCTGCGTGAGACCGTGTCATGTAGCAGATTGCCTGGACGGGGACGCCGTCACATGGTAAGAACGCTGCAATTTGAGGAAGCTGTCTTGCAGCATGTGGAGCGGGATCCTTTAATCAGCACTCGTGCAATTGCACGTAACATGGGGACGAATCAGACAAATGTAAGAACAGTCCTTTGAGAGCAACAGTTATGTCCATTTCGCTTAGAGTGTGTCCACGACGTGGAACCAGTTGCTTATTCATCCAGAGCACAGTTTTCACAGTGGTACCTGGAACAGTGTGGAATGCATCCTACATTTCCATCCTCTGTGTTATTTACCCATGATGCAACGTTCGGGTTTGATGGAGTCTTCAACAAGCACAATTCGCATGTTTGGAGTGAGGATAACCCCATGCCACAGTTACTAGCGTTCATCAAGTGTGGTTCTTCATTAATGCGTGGGTCGGTGTTGGTGGGGACTCTTTAATTGGGCCATATCTGCTACCTAAGCCATTAAATCGCAGGCACTATTACAATTTTCTCGCCAGAGCATTGCTGGAAGACGTCCTGCTCCCTACAAGACGACGCATGTGGTTCCAGCACGACAGGACGCTGGCACATTTTAGTCGTGTGCGTCGATTCCTGGACTGACAGTTCCCAGAAACGTGGATTGGCAGAGGTGGTCCTCTACCATGGCGTGCTCAATCCCCAGATATGTCCCCTCTCGACTTTTTTGTGTGGGGAGAGATGCGCAACCTTATTTTAGCAACTCCTGTTCCATCAGAAGAGGATCTGGTTGCCCGGATAGTAGCAGCAGCAGGAACAATTCAGGATGCTCCTGGGGTTTTTGCCTGTGTCAGGCAGAACATGATCCGACGGTGTACCCTTTGTTTACATGTCAATGGAGGCATTTTTGAAAATTGAAATTGGGTTGTGTTAATGTGTTGTTTCTTGGTCAAAAAAAATATGGAAAAGTGTTTGTTGGTTTAATTAATTTGCCGTCAGAAAAATCTTCCTCTACCAGTTTAAATACTCCTCATAGGAAAAAATGACATTAGGGAAAAATATTTATTTTGTCGTACCCTAAAGCCTCCCAGAGTTTGTCAGTTTAAATACTTTTCATCCTGTATTAATGATGTGTGCCATATACATTATAGAACATTTCTAATTTATTCACTGTAGCGTGTGAATCATAATGGCAGGTCAGGATGGCATCTTTCACAGTCTAGAAGAAAAAGTAGTTTACTACTACACATTCTTTTACAAATGTGTCTGGTAACTGGACTGTAACATTAATAACTAATTGTTTTATCCATTACATACACTGCCAGAAAAGAAATGAGTACACCATTGTAGAGGTTTCCTATTCACTCAAGATTTATTGTTGCAACTGTGCAGATGGAGTACATGAAATGATTACATATACAGATCAATAGCACAAGTGGTCTGGTACCGGGTGTCGACCGATTCTGAAAAACCCATATTAGTTTAGCATGTGTTGTAGCTTTCACGGGCAGCAATTAAAGTGCTGCCTCTGGTGTCCAGTCAACTATACAGATGGGGATACATTATGCTACACCTGCTCAACCTGATCACATAGTTCTGTAAGAGTTGTCGGTTGACGAGTTGCACGAGTCATTTCTCGTCCCATCACGTCTGCAGCTCGTGGTCTCGTGGTTCCTAAGCATGGGCTCCTGGGTTCAATTTCTGGTGGGGTTGGGGATTTTCACCTGCCTTGAGATGACTGGGTATTGTCCTCATCATTTCATCATCATTCATGCAAGATTGGACTGAGCAAAGGTTGGGTTTTTGTGCGGGCACTGATATCCGCGCAGTTGAGCACCCCACAAACCAAACATCACCATCATCGTCCCATCATATCCCACACATGCTCGATTAGAGAGAGGTCTGCAGATTGCGCTGCCCAGGGAAGTTGCTGCACATCTTGCAGAACATGTTGAGTTTCATGGGCAGTGTGTTGGTGAGCAAGATCGTGTTGAAACAGCAGATCCCCTTCCTGTTGCAAGAATCACAAAAGAACAGGTGTAACAACATACTGCACCCCCAGAAACACTGAAGGTGAACAAGAGTGGTTACCTATTGCACCGCAGACCCTGAGGTCTGAGGTGTGGCCTGTGTGTCTTGGCCGAATGCACTCTACGAGACAGTGCTCACCAGGTATATGTCGTATGTGCAAATTACCATCATTTGCATGCATAATCTGCTTTCATCACTGAAAACTGCAGTGCACCATTCCATCTTCCAAGTGAGCCTCCTACGGCACTGTGCATTTTGATGCTGTGGCGTGACTGGAAGAGGGGCTAGAGATGTGCATGCCTATAGTCCCATGGCTAATAACCAGCTTGCAACAGTTTGTGTTGATGTGTCTGGGCTCACAAGCCTTCTTATCTGTGCTGTGGTAGCTGTACAATCTGCTACTGCTGCCCTTACAATATGCCAATCTGGGTGGGGATCTGTGCTGTATGGACAGCCAGAAGTTCGTCTGCGGGTGTGAGAATGTTCATGTGACCACAAGTGCATCTCCATAGCATGTTTGTCTGCTTGCTACACACATTTGCATCACACTGAGCCTTCCGGTTATGAGCATTCCCTATCAATGGGTAGACACGCATGACACTCTGGTAGTTATGCCACTACGCTATAGGCCATCGATGTATCAAAATTGCCCTTGTCTTTTCAGATGTACTACTAGTCCTCAATGTATGAATACATTGTGTTAAGTTTCTTGATGAAGAGATCCGATATTCTGTGTTCCTCATTTTGAATAATCAACATTAACTTTTTATGCTTCTCATTACTAAATGATTATTTCACTCATTAGCAATTTTACAAACCCCATTCTACAACAGTGTGTAGTAAGTCAAATGCACCATGTGTTCTGTATTTCCAAACTTGTTTTACAATTTTTTTTGTCTGCATGCACAAAGAATTCAATGGTTGTCTGTTACTGACTCACAGACTTCTTTCATCTAGCTAACAGTCTTTCCTGTTGTGTATATACTTAAAGTGCTATATTATGGACTTGCAGAATAAACTTTAGAAACATTGGTGCTGTTATTTTTCCATGTCATCTGAATGTTTTCAGCTACAGAATATCAGTGGTGAATACTACCAATGTGTCATAAAATTCTGGTCTGGCCACGTACCAAAATCAGTTTCAAATAGGTTCTGCTGATGATGTGGTAAGATTTGGAAGTCGCGCATTTTGTGAGTACATATGAGACATAACTCATGTTATGTCGAAGGTGGAAAGAGAACAGTGTTGGAGAATCTCCTACTAAAATGTAGTTTGCATAGACTTTCATTCAGAACAATAGGTACAGTGTTTGGTTATTTATAAAACTACATCGTATTCTGTGTTGGTAGAATTTGTACTTGCACTTTCATAACATGAACAGGGTTGCAACAGGTTCTGGAAATCAGGGTATTTCAAACACATCAGGGAAATTTGGAAAAAAAATGCAGCTGAGTACATGGACTGCTTCCCTACTCCCTCACTACTTCTGCTTCTCTCCTTCCTACCACTCTCCTCAGCTTGCAGTCAGTGCTGTCACCACTTTTTGCCACTAGCCTAGCAGGCACTAAAGTGCAGGCCCTGCCCATCGGATCTAGTTTCATCGACTTGCCTGCAGGTGGGTCTGTCTGTGTGTAGCATAATGCAGTGGATTTTCAGGGTTTATCCGTGGACCCGGGACTGTGGTGCTCCTCAGCAGGCCAGAGGCGATGGGCGATGGATTTCAGGAATTGCGACTGTCTCACCACAAGTACATTGTACAGTGTGTTGTTTTATAGACATTTTATTTGTTCTAGTACATTTAAGCACTTCAAAATTAGTTTATATGTAAAAAAGTATGGACGACAAAAGGAAGGAAATTGTTTCAGTCAATGGCCAGCTTGTATGCTATGTACTCATATTTCTCGGAAGAAAAATCACAAAATACATGTAAAATAATAGATATACCACAGTAGGCAATAATGAACATAATAGTAACAACATTTTTTGGCAATGACGTACAGTGTTGGTTTCTAGAATTCGTCCCTGCTTTATACATTTCTTTCAAAAGGCCTACTCTTTTTTCCTTGATGACAATATTTCAGACTTACGTATTAAGTGTACAATCCTTCTGGCTGTTAATGTCGGCTTTTGACACAAGAAATGCTGTTTCAGACAGTTCCTCAATTGTTTTTGTGAGTAAATTGTGTCCCAGTCCTCCTAGTGAGGAAAATTACTTAGTAATAGTAGGAACAGAATACAGATACTCTATATGGTTTTAGACATGCTGACTTAATAGCTGCAATAATGGATAACGGACTGTCTGGAAACAAACACACACACACACACACACACACACACACACACACACACACACAGGGGCATGGTGATGACTTGGATTTCGTATTATTTCAGAAATTACAGGATTTTTTAATTCTAAGTATACCTGCATTTAAAAAATAATGTAGATTCACAGAAATATGTGTAGGTATAAATTTAACGTGTGGATGTAAGTAATGTTTTATGCAAAATTTTAACGTACTTAAAAATAATACACTCCTGGAAATTGAAATAAGAACACCGTGAATTCATTGTCCCAGGAAGGGGAAACTTTATTGACACATTCCTGGGGTCAGATACATCACATGATCACACTGACAGAACCACAGGCACATAGACACAGGCAACAGAGCATGCACAATGTCGGCACTAGTACAGTGCATATCCACCTTTCGCAGCAATGCAGGCTGCTATTCTCCCATGGAGACGATCATAGAGATGTTAGATGTAGTCCTGTGGAACGGCTTGCCATGCCATTTCCACCTGGCGCCTCAGTTGGACCAGCGTTCGTGCTGGACGTGCAGACCACGTGAGACGACGCTTCATCCAGTCCCAAACATGCTCAATGGGGGACAGATCCGGAGATCTTGCTGGCCAGGGTAGTTGACTTACACCTTCTAGAGCACGTTGGGTGGCACAGGATACACGCGGATGTGCATTGTCCTGTTGGAACAGCAAGTTCCCTTGCCGGTCTAGGAATGGTAGAACGATGGGTTCGATGAGGGTTTGGATGTACCATGCACTATTCAGTGTCCCCTCGACGATCACCAGAGGTGTTTGGCCAGTGTAGGAGATCGCTCCCCACACCATGATGCCGGGTGTTGGCCCTGTGTGCCTCGGTCGTATGCAGTCCTGATTGTGGCGCTCACCTGCACGGCGCCAAACACGCATACGACCATCATTGGCACCAAGGCAGAAGTGACTCTCATCGCTGAAGACGACACATCTCCATTCGTCCCTCCATTCACGCCTGTCGCGACACCACTGGAGGCGGGCTGCACGATGTTGGGGCCTGAGCGGAAAACGGCCTAACGGTGTGCGGGACCGTAGCCCAGCTTCATGGAGACGATTGCGAATGGTCCTCGCCGATACCCCAGGAGCAACAGTGTCCCTAATTTGCTGGGAAGTGGTGGTGCGGTCCCCTACGGCACTGCGTAGGATCCTACGGTCTTGGCGTGCACCCGTGTGTCGCTGCGGTCCGGTCCCAGGTCGACGGGCACGTGCACCTTCCGCCGACCACTGGTGACAACATCGATGTACTGTGGAGACCTCACGCCCCACGTGTTGAGCAATTCGGCGGTACGTCCACCCGGCCTCCCGCATGCCCACTATACGCCCTCGCTCAAAGTCCATCAACTGCACATACGGTTCACGTCCACGCTGTCGCGGCATGCTACCAGTGTTAAAGACTGCGATGGAGCTCCGTATGCCACGGCAAACTGGCTGACACTGACGGCGGCGGTGCACAAATGCTGCACAGCTAGCGCCATTCGACGGCCAACACCGCGGTTCCTGGTGTGTCCGCTGTGCCGTGCGTGTGATCATTGCTTGTACAGCCCTCTCGCAGTGTTCGGAGCAAGTATGGTGGGTCTGACACACCGGTGTCAATGTGTTCTTTTTTCCATTTCCAGGAGTGTATCGTTATGTAGGATGTGTGACGAGAATTCTTCCACAAGATTGTTTATACGCACACCACTACTGAGATTCAGTTGTATTTTACTTTGGGAATGCAGCCTTAAGAGGGAAAAAAGTTTGAAAAAGATTGAAGTCATTTTTCCATGACAACAGACTGTACCTTTTACAACTTCATGGAAGGAAGTTTGTAGAGTATATATAATATTCACTGTTCATCATTTGTATATTTATGAATGTCAGCCATAAGACACTCTATAAACTTAACCAACATATAATTATATTGTGACTGTCATTAACATCATCCATGAAATATACATCTAATTTCAATGAATTTCTTAATGGATATTGTTGGAATTATTACTCCTGTGTATCATTTTCTCTTATTATAGGAGAGGTGGTTGTAATGTTTGGGTTGTGAGCAAATGAAAGGTTAATTCCTGTGTAAATAAAAATGAACTAGGTAAATCTACATTTTTCAGATGAATAAAAATATCATTATTTAAGCATGCATGTGTAGTAGGGCAACAGTCATTTTAATATTGATCTGTATTTAAACTTGTGGCTATTAATGTTGAACAGTTCACAGTCCATTGAGTGGTGAACTTATTAAATAACTCCATAATAAGTATTCTTACACGCAAATGATGATAGTCAACAGCAATGTCAATGTGAAATGTTTGAAGCAGCATTTCAGTTTAGTGTAGGATTTGGGAGTGATATGTCATCTATCCCAACAGTATTTTCCATGCCAGCAATAAATATATAAATACATATTGTTCTAAACATAACCATCTCCCCCCCCCCCCTCCACCACACACACACACACACACACACACACACACACACACACACACAGAAACAAGCAAATCATGAACAAAGTAGCATATTTATCACAGATATGGCTCAAAGGTATTGTTCAGTTTTTAATGTTAAATCCTTGCAAACTTGCAACCATTTCCATTTGGCTTGCTATATGAGAATATCTTATTATTCCTGATACAAATAACTGTTATCACTGGTCAGCTCCATATTTGATATAAACAATGTCAATGGTGTTTTAGCCAAGTTTTGGGGTCTCTGAAAATAACTGTTCTACAGTTTTATTTATTTATGTAGTCTCAGCCAGTTTCAAGCCCATATCCCCATTATCAAGTGCTTATATTCATTATAGCTGGACACAGTGTGTCATCATAATACCTTGAACACATATGATGAATATCACATCCAGCATGTGTCTTCTTACTAATGAGAATGGCTATGCAGGTGGAGTGTTGCACACATCACACATGTAATATGGAAGACTTTGCCAGCCAAACTGAGGCTCTGCGTCTTGGAAAAATTAATACGATGGTCAGCTTTAATATGGTCTTATTACTTATGTCTGTGAATCACTCTTGTCTGCTATCCCAACTCTTGGATAACACAGTGGTGGATCTGTTCAATGAAACCCTAACATAGTCTCCACCACACAAATAAATAAGTCAATTCTGATCAAAGGAGTGATGTTGTGATAGGGTGCCCTTTATCGCCAACCATAGCTAATTTGTTCATGGAGAATTTTGAGAATATCGCCATGCAGTAGCTCCCACAAAGCTGGGTTGTTTTTCACAGGTGCAGAAGTGGAGCTTGATCTGCATGGAGGAGGATAAACATCAGGATGGAGTTTTTGAAATGAGAGAAATAAAGCGCAGTATGAATATATTTTGGGTATTCGGGATACTTGTGGGCATGTCTAGGCTGGACTGTAAGGGTGTCAGCCAGTCTAGGTGGTTGTAGAGTAGGGTAACAGGAAGAGGAAGAGAATGCTGTAAAGTTTTGAGTTAACTGTTGGCTGGCCAAGAGGAACAAAATCAGAGACAGGTGTCCTAAGCGATCCACTCAGTAAAAAGCTAACAGAGAAGAGAGACAGAGGCAGATGGTATAAAACCACCTGCTCCGTATCATAGCTGAAGTACAAGAAATCGACCACCTTGTATTCCGCAGTTCAAAATGCAGCCAGAAATTGCCATGTGACTCCTTTTTCATGCCTCCTATTAACTAGCCATTGTGGTGCATGTAGCTGGTTTTGTCAGCAGAGTACCTTAGAAAGTGGTATGATACTAATGCCACAGTTCTACAAGGCATGTAGTAGGCACTGTGGGAACTTACGCTGATAGCTGGTCACAGCTTCAAATCTGAAAGAAAATTTTAGATCGTCAATAAATTATTAAAGTAAGTAACCCAGAGTAGCTAGTCATCCCGCACAAAACTTCCCGTTCTGTGAGTCCCATGTTCATTAGGGGTTACCCCTTTTGGAGACTTAAAAAGTAGGAAGAGATGTTTTGTAATGTCAAATATATTGCAAGAATTGTCATAATGATGAAGGTAGTCTAATCTAAAATTTTATTCTGTTACAGTGCCAACATTTGAACATGCCTAATTTTGTGAATCATTTGCTTTTGCTACATAATTTAGGGAAGCAGCCTACTCATGCCATATAAAATTCATATGCTTTCCATTGTGTGCCAGCCTAGTCTGCTGTAACTAGCTATGACATCATGAATGTTGTGCAATACCTTAAAAATAAAGTAAATAATCTGAAAAGTTAATAGCATATCAGGAGTTATGCTAAAATGATGATGTGTTAAGTTTCAGTTTAGTAACTTCAACAATTTTCAAAATTTGGACATTTTATGTAAAAATCACCGGCGCAACAGAATGGAGCTAGAAACTTCAAAATTTATATTCAGATTCCTTTTTCATTGTAATTTAATGGGAACAGCATGCTGGACCTCACAAAGTAATATTTTCATTGAAATTCATGATTTTCTGTTTTTGTGTCCTAAAAGTTCAGAAGCAAGATAGATTAAATAAGTGATTAGATAAAGCTAGGATGTTTAGATTTAGGTAGAATGGAGATGCGCTATAATAACAAAGATGTGAGAAGTTTCAAAAAGGTAGCTATAAAACTATACCTGCAGCATCTCTCTAAAGGGCAAGTCCAGAGCTCATCTATTGCGTGCAGTACAACTAAAATAATTCTCTCGCTAAAAGTATTTAACCCAGCCACATTAGAATTTTATTATAGATACTTAACCTGTGTGAAGATTGCACAATTAAATTGGCCTTCAGTAAATGAAGCAATTAAATAGTAAATTGAAGTGGTGCTTTGCTAGCCCAGCAGCTTTGGTGGTCCGCACCGTGGCTATATAAATAGAAGTGTGGGAGCTATAGTAAGATTCATATCAGCATGCACTTCATGTCAGAAGCCAAGTCACGTTTGTGCAGCTGCCAGGAATAACCTTGGATGCCATATTACGTAACTTGATATGCACTTAACAATGAGTTCGCATTGGGGTAAAGTGTTAATTATGGAACGACTCCAGTGATATAGTCTCAGTTTGCATATGTCGTATTTTCACATGTTGCCGCAGGACAGACTTTCTACCATTACTAGCGTGGCATTTGATGAGTATTAACATCAAATTTTGTCGAGCATTCTCTTTGAACATTTACATCGATAATGATTATTGGACAGTTTCGTTATCTAGGGATAACAGGATCTGCCCCATAGACTCTGAACAGCTCTGATAGCACAATAGCTGATATGAGTAATCATTTGTCTGGAATTTTATGCTTTATCGTTTTCAGAATATAGTGAAAATTGTTGTAGTAAACTGCATTTTCTATGAATCCCAGACATCATCCTAAATCCTGAGAGTAATGAACTTCAATAATCAGTAACTTTTATCCTCCATCAGAGTGGGCACAGTGAACTTTGTTTGCTGGTTTCACGTTTTTGCTAATCACTTTCTGGTTGCCAGCATTGAAGTTAGAGAGTCTGTGTTGAGAACAGCAATACAAAAGAAAATAATAATTCTAATTTTCCACCCGCCACCCCACAATAAGACGTGGATAAATCCTATGGTATTTGTGTGCCTGTGTGCATCTGGAGATCA
Source organism: Schistocerca gregaria (assembly GCF_023897955.1). Classification (NCBI taxonomy): domain Eukaryota; kingdom Metazoa; phylum Arthropoda; class Insecta; order Orthoptera; family Acrididae; genus Schistocerca; species Schistocerca gregaria. Next base: position 334,583,822 of record NC_064931.1, on the reverse strand, counting down.
GGAAAACACCGTTATGAGAAGAGAAAAATCTTCATGTAAGTAACTTCAAAAGAGGAGCAATGAGAAATAGCGCAGGGAAGTGCTATACTTTGTTTTTGTGTTTATTTTTAATTTCACAGATGTCAGATGCTTATTTTGAGCGCTTACTGTAAATGGCTGTAAAAGCCATTTATCAGACTATTAAGCACTTATTGTGTGACACAGTTTTTTTTGTTTGAAAAATATAAAAGGAATTAGTGCATTTTTTTCATCAGATAGTATTTGTCTTTAGGCAGTGGTCACAGAGGCAAAGGTATCTGTGAATTCCACCAACAACCAACATCATCCAGTCTTTTCAAATTAGTACGCCACTACATGTGCAGTCACAATGTAGCTGATCGTATCACCCAAACGGACAGATTTGGGATGACAGTCGGTGAAATTCAAATCAGGTTTTTTCAGTCATAATGGCCGACATGGCAAGAAACATGGATTGTGGGAAACTGATAACTTTAGTCAAAGGAGTAGTTTGTGGCATCCTGAGGATGAAAAATATCATAACCAGGATATAGCTCAGAATCTGTGAACTGAAACCACTGGTTTATTGGAAACCACAAGTAGCAAAATCTTTATTGAAAATTTAGGTGTAGATTATAATCACATGATTAAAGTTACTGTAGTTGATCTTTTTGGGTTGTGGTAGGTGGACATTAGTTGTCTTCAAATTACTGTTACTGCTTACTGGCATTTTTTTGCTATTTGACTGGTTATTCTGTTCCGTGAAGCGGTTTGCAAATGTGGTGGATGTATGCTTTTCCACTTTACAGTGCTTTGGCTGTCAGAGTATCCTATTCCAGACTATGTGTTTGTCTTTCACACGAATGCTGAATGACCGTCATTAAAGGTTAACTGAAATATGTCTGCATAACTTCAAATAAATTCAGCTGCTTGTCTAGAGGTGTGGTTTGAGATCTGTTAAAAAATTGATACCGTACTCGTTTAAAGATGCTATTCTGGCTCAAGTAAAATAAGAAGTAACACTTTGACATCTAGTGATGACACCTTTCCAATGATTAGGCCTATACCGTGTTCTGAAAATTACGATTTCAGAGTTTCTGTGTGATATGTTGGATTTTATTTACCATGCCCTAAATACTATTAAATGCAGACACTATATCATGGCAGTCGGCCGCAACCATAAACAAACAAGAACTTATACTGCCCGAGGGTACAGGAGTGGTGCGAGGGAATAAGCTTTGCCTCCCTCTGGAAGGGCTGCCATCCTATGTCTGCATTGCGTGCTTCCACAGAAACAACACTGACATAATGGTCAACAGGATTGTTGATTCCTTTTGATGTGATGAGAGTCGCATGCACAATGCAAATTGGAGAACACCTCTACCGGTAACTTACGCAATCATAGTTCTAAACACTCCCCAACAAATACTGCCATGATATAGTGTGAGCATAATTTAAAATCTAATATTTTCACTCTTGCACCACAAGTTCTATGAAATTTTTAATTTATTCTATATTGAATTTTGGAGCTATTCTTAGTGAAAGTGTCCTAAACTACACTGTAAAATAGTTGATTTTCTTTATTAAAAGCTACACTGAATCTGAAATAGTACTGCCTCCAGAAATCTTGTTACATCCTTTCTCAAGTCCACTTGGGTTAGTGTACAAAGAACAGTGAAGCTTTCAGTACTAGAATCTGGTTATCTGAATATACCTGTTGCCAGTATTGCATGAATATACACCATTTTTACAATAAAGTGAGCTGTTGTGAAACCACAAATATATAATTAAATAATACCTGCTTACCTCACACAAATTTTATCCATTCATTACATAATAGAAACATCTACTTTCACCTCATAAATTAACCGTTATGTGCTCATAACTGCTTGCAAAACCTTTATACACCCTAGTCACCAATGTAGCGTAATAAACCATACTCTGAACAATGTGTTTTGGAGAGATCCTTAGTGCAGTGTATCACTGAAGCTACATATTTTCATAATACATGGGTATTTTGTAAAACTTGTCTGATAATTACAGTAACTGAAGACAGTGTGTACAGTATTTCATCTGTTCTTTTTGAGCTCATTTGGCATCTATTTAATAGCAAACGCTGCATTGCAGAACTCGTCTCCGAGCACAGAGGCATCATGGTAGTATCCATCTCATGCATGGAGGTTAAAATCCAACCTACTTCATACACAGACTTAATTCTAACCTAACCTAACCTGGTCAGCTCCGCCAAAAGTTGGCTAATGAGATCAGACGCACTGTGACCAAGCCATCGTCCAGTGTCATTGGGTGACCTGTAGCAATGGCATCTGACAAACATTGTCTATGCCATTGTTAACATAGCCTTAGCACTAATTAAGGCCAATTCACAATGGCCATCATGTCATGTCATGCCATGCCCAATCCTGTCAAAACGTTCTGCAATGCATTTCAAATGGCAACATCCACACTGGTCATCCCGTCCTGTCACGTCACATCACATCACTTTAAGGTTTCTCTGGAGGAAAGTTATGATGGCCGATGCCATCCATCCATTGCTGATCACATGACCCAAAAGCTCATTTCCTCCCAATACACGGCCATGGGCAGATCTCCATATTTTGTTTCATCGTAGTTTTTGTGGTTGATATCAGCTGATTGTTGTTCATTATTTGCTATAAATTGTTGGTTTTTGTTACTTCTTTTGTTGAAATTTATAATAAATGATGACAGATTACCAATAATAGATGTATGGTGTGAAATCCGTAACTCTTTGAGGTGTAAGTATTTGAAGGTATTTGTTTCCTGTATTACTGAATAAAAAAAAGTGAGAACTTATACTTTCATACGGGTTCCAACAGCTGAAGAGGAATGGCTTAGAATAGTAGTAACTTTTGATGAATTGTGTAACCGAGATAAGCTTCAAATAATACCTACCGAAAATTGCAGATATTTCACATGTTAACTTTTGTGAGATGAACAACTTGTTGTATTGCTTTTCGCTGAGCAGGAGCAAGGTACACAGTTCACGTAGAAATTGATGATGTTTGTCAGGTGTGCTCCCCACTTGGTCGTCTGCATATGCATGAAGCACCTACATACGTGTGGGAATAAGATCCATCCTGTTCCACCATCTAGTGATCGTACGCATGAATCTCATGCAAGTGGCCTCATCTATAAGGTATGCGCTGGCAGAAATGGTGCATCATCTTGCAAGCTCATACATCCCATGTAGAATGGGTTTAACAGTGGGAAAGTGTATCTCAGAGGTCAATTAATGTTAACTTCATAGTACAAGACCTTTTTAATTAAGTGAGTAAGGGAACTTGGAAATCAATGTGGTGGCATTTTGCCAGTACAGTGCAGCCAATTTTTACGCACCTCGGCAACACACAAAAACAATTTTTCAAGAGTTTTTAGTGGATGTATTTGTACAGTGTGGTACTGCACACAATTTGTAATCCATTTTACTAGACGTAGGTTCCAAAACAAGACACCACTGTGAATTTGCCTTATGACAATAGGAGGAGTAACCTAGCTGGTGAGGTCACAGGCATGAAATGACTCGAATGGAGCGTTTTAGCTGGCTTTCAAATCATTTGAATTTCATTTCTGTTTTATAAAAGAATACTGAAGTTCAAGAATGAAAAAAGCATGTTACGAGCATAAAATGACGTAATTAACTATCTAAGATGATTTCTAGAGAAGAGTCAAATACCGTACTCTATGTAGTACATTAAAAGTCATGACGTAATCCGATACCATGGAAAGCGCAAAAATTGCAACATTGGGCTCTGTTAGTAATTATCAGTACGAACGATGACTTGATGTTTTGGTAACCAGATGGTACGGCCACAGCACTTGATTCATCTGAGGAAGTTTTGTCTTTATTGCTCCAAGGTCACTGGGGGAAGGGGGGGGGGGGTAGTTTGTACAAAGCAACTCGCCCGACTCTGTCCATCCAGGCCATCTCAACATGTACAAACTGATTTCGTGGCTCCATTCTGGAACACACAATGGTTGTTGGTGGCAGATGCATACAGTAAATTTCCATTTCTTGCCCCAATGACATCCACCACTACTACTAGTGCAGTATCAGTTTTGTCCTCTATTTTTTGTGTCGAAGGTCTTCCTGAGGTCCTTGTCTCAGACGATGAACCACGATTTACATCAGCCGATTTTCACCAGTTTTATGCTGATAATGGCATACACCATGTAACTACTGCTCCTTTTCATCTTCAATCTAACAGTGAAGCTGAACGGTTCATTCGAAAGGCGCATGTAGAAAGGCCATTCTTCTCACACACGGGAGCAAGCCTTAAAGATTTTTCTTGCTCCTACTCCTTGTTGCCACGTGATGGAAAGTCGCTGGCAGAATTATTACATGGTCTTTGTCATAGTGCCCTGATGCATCTTCTGCAGCTGCTGCAGAAACAGTTAGTTCCACAGGGACGTTTTCTTTAAAGTTTTTGGTAAGAAACATCTTCGGGAGCATGGTGTCATACACACGTTTTCTGCTGTTAGACTTAAGTCGTTCAAGGTTCCTCTGGGCACCAATGTCATCACCTGAATAAGCTGCAGTGCTCTTATGTTAGTGATTCTGGCACATAATGTTTGTACACACATCCAGCAAGCCATTGGGATCTGCAAAAGCAGGCCTTTACACTTCGCAGTTTGTGTCATTCAGAGTGGTGCTGATGGAGATGGGTGTTGCACAGCTGCCGCCACCAATCCAGCAGCCTGAGCAGATGTCTGTGGAGCCACCACCTCCTGACAGCCGTCACGACAATAGGGTACAAATATCTCTGGAGTGAGCGTTTGGATGCACAAAACAGATTCTGTGTTGCCAGTATACAAAGCCACCCTGGTGACCTGATCTCGGCACACCATAGCTTTGTCTGTAAAGTGCCTTGTACATTTACAATGTCATTACATTGCTAGTATACTCAGATTCTGTTCGTAGGTGTCACGGATTTGGTATAGACACATTGTAAACGTTTTTGATATACCTCAAATAAACCAGACTCTTCATCTTTGAAGAGAAAAATAAAGAATCATTTTTCCTTCTTTACGGCAAGTCTCACAGCCCATATGTACTCATTTTTTTATATCTGGGACAGCCACCACTATCTTTGGATTTTATATGGAACTTTATCATTTTGCCGAGTCTGTTGTGGAAAATTTTTCCTGTGACAGCATTTCAAAACGGCTTAGTAGAAAACCAGCACATTTGAAAGTGCCCCAAAAAATACTGAACATGTCGCATGTTAGAGGTTATACCACCAGCTTTTTTATGTTTATTTTCCTTGCAACAATGTTTACATTTGTGCAGCTTTGGCCAACATCTAGGGTATAATATATGTACCTCAAAGATATCAGGATGCAAATAAAATAAAAAAAGTAAAATACTCCTGTTGGCTAGGGAGCAGTTTTGCTTACTGGTTACGCTTTGACGTATTTATTTAGTGCATTTCATGTAAATAATCCCACTACATTACAGTCTAAGTACAACTGAAAAAAAATCTGATCGCCGGTTAAATGTGCTAAAAGCCATATGCATCCCAAATACTAACAATATATATCACACATTTCACTCTCCCCTCTTCCCCCTCCCCAAAACACACTGAAGACTGCATGAACTTACAATGCTGTTGCCTCCATAACATTTATTTTAGCTTCTCAGTGTCATCTGTTGAGGCATAGACTATGTAACATCATGAAGGCGAGTGGACAATGACACATGACAGAGTTTGATGGCCTGTTAATCAAGTGGTACACATAATAACATGAAGGTTATTCCAAAAAGGGCAGCTGAATTTTTACTTTAATTACAGTCTCTCTCTCTCTCTCTCTCTCTCTCTCTCTCTCTCTCTCTCTCTCTCTCTCTGTGTGTGTGTGTGTGTGTGTGTGTGTGTGTGTGTGTGTGTTTCAGATTTTGTTCCCCATTATTATGGTTCACATTCAGTCTGATGATTTCTTATTGACCTGTTTGCAAAGCAGAATATGCAACCCAAGTATGAGGATGCCAGTGTTGTGATAAACATAAATGAAGGAAGTTTTATGCACCAGACTTGTGCAGAAAATTTATTTAAGATAAATGCTGAAATTTCACGCAGTATAACATGTCATACACTGAAGAGCTAAAGAAACTGGTACACCTGCCTAATACTGTGTAAGGCCGCTGTGAACACATAGAAGTGCCACAACATGACGTGGGATGGACTTGACTAATGTCTGGAATAGTGCTGTAGGGAATTGACACCATGAATCCTGCAGGGCTGTCCGTAAATCCCCCAGAGTACGACGGGGTGGAGATCTTTTCTCAACAGCACATCGCAAGGCATTCTAGATGTGCTCAATAATGTTCATGTCTGGGTAGTTTGTTGGCCAGTGGAAGTGTTTAAGCTCAGAAGAATGTTCCCGGAGCCACTCCGTAGCAGTTCTAGTGAGGCGTTGCACTGTCCTGCTGAAATTGCCCAAGTCTGTCGTTATGCACAATGGACATGAATGGATGCTGGTGACCAGACAGGATGCTTACATACGTGTCACTTGTCAAAACCGTATCTAGACGTATTAGGGATCCCATATCACACCAACTGCACATGCCCCACACCATTACAGAGCCTCCACCAGCTTGAACAGCCCCTGCTGACGTGTAAGGTCCATGGATTCATTAGGTTGTCTCCTTACTCGTACACATCCATCCACTCGATACAATCTGAAACGAGACTCGTCCGACCAGGCAACATGTTTCCCGCCATCAACAGTCCCATGTGGGTGTTGACAGTCCTAGGTGAGGCGTTAGGCTTTTTATTGTGCAGTCAGTTTTACCGGATTTCTGATATTCACGGTACACTCTAGAAATGGTCATACGGGAAACGCGGTTCCAGACTGAAGCACCTAGAACTGCTCGGTCACCCCGGCGTCGAAAATACATATTTCAAGCCGGTAACAGGTATAAAACATCATCAGTAATTGTACTAAATGCCTTCTCCACAAATTATTTTGAGCAATTAGATCAGGAGTCCACTCGAAGTGTAAGTGGCTGTGAAAAAATACTTGGCCTCTCAGCAGCAAATAATGCTTAGTAAATAAGGAGCATCATGATGGATACAGGGATTAGTGAGCACATGGTCGTTGTAGGGAGACTCGCCAGTGCAACAATAGGTTAATAAAAGATGGTATGACTCCCCATTGTACACAAAGCAGGCCAGAAAAGTATTGCAGAAGCAACGAAAAATGCACGCCAAATTTAAAAGAACACAAAATCTCCAAGATTGACGATGTTTTACTGAACTTCGAAACTTAGCACAGACTTGAATGCTAGGTGCCTTTAATAGCTTCCACAATGAAACTCTACCTCTAAATCTAACAGAGAATCCAAAGAGATTCTGATCATATGCAAAGTACACAAGCAGCAAGGCACAGTCAATACTCTCACATTGTGATAGCAATGGCAATATTACTGATGACGATCCCACTAAAGCAGAATTGCTAAACACATTTTGCCAGATCCTTTGACCAAAGAAGATGAAGTAAATATTTCAGAATTTTAATCAAGAACAACTGCCAGCGAGTAACTTAAACGTAGAGATCCTCGATATAGCAAAGCAGCTGAAATCACGTACTAATGGCAAGGCCTCTGTTCCAGATTGCATACTAGTTAGGTTCATTTCAGAGTATGCTGATACAATACTCAGCAATCATATACAACCATTCGCTTGTTGAAAGACCTGAACGTAAAGACCGGAAAGTCACACAACTCACACCAATATTTAAGAAAGAAAATATCAGTAATTCTCTGAATTACAGTCCCATATCACTAACATCAATGTGCAGTAGGATTTTGGAAGGTATGCTGTGTTACAACATTATAAATTACCTTGAAGGAAACGATTTATTGACAAATAGCCAACTACCCAATGTGGATTCAAAAAAATGTCGTTCTTGTGAAACACGTCTAGGTCTTGATTCAAAAGAAGCCGACTTTCGGCGTTGTGCATACCTATGAAAGAACTTGTGCCCGAGATGAGGGGGTGGCGGCCGCTGTGTCCTCTGTCTTCATGTCCAGATGAGCCATTTTTAGTCGTTTGATAGACTCCGCCTCCTCTCTCCCGTTCCAGCGAATCTTAAATGAATGTGGCCTCCTTTACACCACTTCAAATGGTCCTGTCTAAGGAAGCAAGAGTGGGAGTCGAAGGCATGCTCAAATGTGTGTGTGAATTCCTAAGGGCCCAAGCTGCAGAGGTCATGGGGCCCTAGAACTTACGCACTACTTTAACTAACTTATGCTAAGAATAACACACACACACACAACCATGCCCGAGGGAGGACTCGAACCTCTGGCGGGAGGGGCAGCACAGTCCGTGACATGGCGCCTAAAACTGCGCGGCCACTCCGTGCGGCTGAAGGCATGATCCTTGGGAATGTAGATGCAGTGGGCCCACACAAGCAGTTGTAGAGCACACTCTTTTAATGATCACAGACACATACAATATAAATCCCGGGTTCGATTCCCGGCGGGGTCAGGGATTTTCTCTGCCTCGTGATGGCTGGGTGTTGTGTGATGTCCTTAGGTTAGTTAGGTTTATTTAGTTCTAAGTTCTAGGGGACTGGTGACCATAGATGTTAAGCCCCATAGTGCTCAGAGCCATTTTTATTCTATAAATCCACCACACAGTACAAAAGGCGCAATAAAACAATACAAAGAAAACTATGTAAACATTCTACTGTTGCCGGCCGGGGTGGCCGAGCGGTTCTAGGGACTACAGTCTGGAACCGCGCGACCGCTATGGTCGCAGGTTCGAAACCTGCCATGGGCATGGGTGTGTGTGATGTCCTTAGGTCAGTTAGGTTTAAGTAGTTCCAAGTTCTAAGGGACTGATGACCTCAGATGTTAAGTCCCATAGTGCTCAAAGCCATTTCAACCATTCCGCTGTTGCCGTCACCAGTGGTGGGTTTAAAAATTGTAAGATAAACAGGTAATGCATAGTTTGTAAATCCAATGAATGTGCTCTAAGTTATAATAAAAATCTCATTATAATCTTAAATTTTTAAAACTAATAATAAATAAACAGACTCACCAGTCAGCAAAGTTTGCGTCTGGCTTTGACGGCAGAAAACTCGTTGATCATATCTTCATAGTTTAGACGGTTACCAGTTAGGAGGTCAGGTTCGATGTGAAGAATGGACAAGGTTTTCAATCTCTCCTCAGACAACGTAGAAAGTAGGTACGATTTCAGTCTTTTAAGAGCCGAAAACGAGCGTTCTGCTGAACAATTGTAATTGCCATACATAGAAATATTCCAAGAGCAATGTCAACACTCGGAAACACGGACTGTAACCTCTCTTTTCTTAAAAATTTACTCATTTCTACTGGTATATCACTAATACCAGAAGATTTCAAAAGTTCCACGAAATGTACATATTCACTAGGGGAGGTAGGCTCTTAATCTGTGTCGTATGACGCTTGGAGTTTTGCTGCACATTCAGAAATATCGTCAGGTGAACTTTACTTAAGGTTACTGGAAACTGTGGAGGAGTCCAGCAGTGTTCCTTAGCTATCCTTCGTCCTCACTAATTCGGCGTACAAGTTGCCGAGTACTGCGAGAAATGTTTCCACTCTGAATTTTTCCCTTCCAGTCAGAAAAACGTCTACAGAGTCCGCTTCATCGTCATCATGAAGTTTGCTTTTTCGTGATCTTTCATAAGTGCATTCATAGTCTATATCAGCCGCAATCTCCTTGAATTTATTTTCATAACAGTCGAACATGCCACAAATAGATGCAATAAATCCTACAAGTGATTCATATAATTCATGCACTATCAATATTTACACTTTTGCATCTCTGGCAGCAGTCGTACTTTTGTGCCCATTTACAGAATACTTGTTGATTCTGGGCTACACCAACTTTTTAGTCAGCAGCTGTATGGTATCCCGTACTCTTGGTTGTGCCATGTTATGGAATGCTTCAAAAACGCCATGCTGAAAAAACTTGGGTACAAAAACGTGTGTCATGTCGTGTGTGACATGTACAGTCTTCATGGTTGTGTGACATCTTGACAGGCAGTCGGTGGCTAAGTTCTTGCTGCTGCTTATGTAATGCACATCTGTTGGGGATTTTGATATGAAGATCACATCTATAATCACCCTGAATGAGCTGCTTTATAATCACACTGAATGAGCCGCTAGGCTATCCTTTCTTGAATAGAACTGTGATCAACACGAGGTCTTTATAAATTGTGAAGGCTGTTCCTTCAATTGAACCCCTGAAGTGCCAGACTGCTGCCTACAGCTCCCTGTCAGTAGCACTACAAGAACTCGGCATGTCTATGAGTAGGTGTAAAAAAAAGGCTAACGGTTGTCAGGTGCCTTCAACAAATTGCTGGAGTACCACCCCCACAGTCACCTGACATGCATCAACTATAACAGCCAACAGTGCCTGAAACATAGATGTGCCAGCAGAACTGATCCCACAACACATACCTTCGCTTTCTCAAACATTGTCACCTGTTCCAGATTCAAAGGTACATTTTTTTGATCCCACTGTGTCTTTACCTTTGATCAGATTTGTTGGTAGTGCCAACAATATTGCAGCCTGGGGTAAGTGCCAGCAATAGTAATTCAACATACCTAGGAATCTTCCCAGGTCTTTGAATATTTTAGGCATGGGAACATTCTGAATGTCTTTTACTCTTTCCACAAGAGGCGTGAGTCCTTCTGCTGACACTTAAAAAGCTAGGAATTTCACGTTGGCAAAACAATTTTGTCTTTGTTGACCATGACAATGGCTTGTAAAAACTCCCCAAAGGTGTTTTTTGTCCTGTTCTCTTGACAGCGAAGAGACTATGATGTTGTCCATCATACAAAATATGTGCACTGCAAATCTCAAAGGACCATGTCGACCATTATTTAGAAAACTTAAAATATTAACTCTGCCATCCTTATACATATATGAGATTATTATATTTTTGTTCACCAGACATGAATTATTTGAGGGGAACCATTTTGTCCATTCACATGATACCAGAAACAAAGAAAATTTTATGCTCCCCACCCACTGCCTCAGACTGTATGCCCAGGGACCTCAATACATGGGAATGAAAATTTGTAATAAATTAAAAGGGAACAAATTGATGGAGATGAATTTAGGTTCACTTAAAAGAAAGCTATATGAGGTACAGACACTGAAGTGTTATTACTCCGTAGATGAATTCATGGGGGACAAACAGGAAATTTGATCTGGGTACAATGTGTTATCCTTATAGAGTCATTATTTATTATAGTGCTATTATTTATTAATGTAAAAATCATTGTAATTGTTTTATAAATTTTTGACATGTCTCCTGTACACAAACCAAATGGATTGCAAATGTACATCATGAGATGAATAAAACACAATTCACAATCCATATAACAGAATAAGCAGTCAAGATCATGGAACATCAGGTGAATCAAATGCCGCATTTTTGGGCAATGCTTTTAAACCAAGTGGCATGTAACAATATTTAAGTAACCCCAAGGATGTGGTGATTGTCATCTGAATTTAAGTGTGTGCATGTGTTCAACCAGTAACAGAGAAGATTGTAGCACCTGCCACTGAATTCTTTACATCTATCACATGTTGTATGGAATACCAGTCTGTGGTCACCCTTGAATTTAATACCCAGTGGTCTTGACACACTCTCCATGTGCTGTTGCATTTCTGTATCAAGTGCAATGGTGAAGCCCACTGGCTCTGTGAAGGTGTAGTCACTCCCTCATTCATCTGTCTGTTTATGCCTTTTTTTCTGTTGCAAACTTCTTGAGGGTGAGGCAGCACAGCTTAGCTGCCAACAGAGTTCCTGGAGTGGTGCATATGATATGCTACATGTTACATTGAATAATTGCCTTAGCCTCTACCATATAAGAAATGCCTAGGAATTCATTGAGAATGTCATATCATTCTTCATTGTGTCTAGTTGTCGCTACTGTTGCCTTTTGTAGTAGACCTCTCCTGATGTCTGTGACAAGGACAAAACAACGCAAAAAATCTGCTCCCAAGTTGGGCTCAGTGATGTTCACAACCAACAAATTCCACGATAAGTGTCCTTGTAAATGGAGATCTAACATTCTCTTCATTTTAAAAATACACTTCTGTTGCTGCCGTACCACCTGAGTGAATTACGTCTCTCAGTAAAGCACTAATATCCAATACTGTGTTGAGCAAAAAGTCCTTTTTCCTGACTGCCTATCTCTCATGAACAGTCATTTAGAATGGTCTGTGATGTTTGTCAATCTGACTCTCAGATGTTGTTCCTCAGGCTTGAAGTTATTCTTTTTTGGATTGTGACCACAGAATCACAGCCGGTGTGTGCATATTAAATTTACTCCAATATTTGGTATTCTCCACTGGTGTTATTGTCACTGACTTCAAGGACATATACCCATTTGAACAGTTGTGGGTGAATGAAGAATGATGATTTGACATCTCTGCTATGGGGATCTTCTTGCATTGCATGTCCAGACATGCACTGTAGAAAATATCATTTGCAAATGACACCTTTGAATTCAGCACAGTGGCCGCAGTACTGGAGAACAACTGAGAAATCTTGTCCAATATCCTGCTGCACCCATTAGAGGTCATTGACGAAGTTGGGTACCAACATGGAGCCATGCAATTTGATGCCATATGTCTGAACCTTTGATGCAAGTGGCACCAGTAACTTTTATCCTTTCAAAGCCTGTTGTCATACTGTCTGTTCCCTTTCTGTTGTCAACTGCTGGATTTTGGATGTGATGTACACTGCTTGTTTTGCAGGACTGCCACATGTGCAGCTAGAACATGAATGTTTCTGGTAGCTGCTCAGTAGTAGGAACCGGTGCTTCCATGTTGATGCTTGCTCTGGGGCTGTTGCATGTGTCTGTCTCTGAAATGCTCATTTCAGGGCCTTCAGCTGAAGTGATGCAGTCGACAGAGCTGCCATCTTTTAATTCTAAGAATGCCACCATAACCTCAGTGTTTTCTACCATCACTTGAAGGGGAATGTCTTTGTCTGCAGCTAAAATTTTTTCTCATATTTCTGGTAGTCTTTTAAGCCAAAGCGTAAGGTGACAGGGTGGTTTGTTACTTAAATCTTCATCAGGTGATAACCTCTTTACTCTGTTTCTGGATGTTGGGGTGAAATGGTTAATTAAGCAGCTATTAAGTGCTATGTGCAAGAGTTCAGAACTTCCTCTCTGAGAATCATTTTTGATTTGCTGAGGCGTGTTATGATGTAGTGGAACTGTGCCATGTCACTGTAAATGTCCTACTGGTTGAAAAGTGCTCTCTGCATACAAGGACCGAAGTTGAGGTCTGGATGTCCAAACAGCAATTTGATGTGATGTGCGATCCTACCTTGTGCTGTAGACTGTTGTAGTTGCGGTTGTAGGCCATCGGATGTACCTGATTCAGTTGCTAAGAGTTGGAGCTGAGCATTATCATTGTTCTCCTGTTTTACCCAGCTGTTGCTTTGTGTAGTCGTTTTCTGTTCAAAGCTTGGTCACCACTGTAGAAATGGTCCTTGGAAAACACACACACTTTCGTAAATTCAGTAATATGTAGGACGTAGTTACATTATTCATACCCTTATTCACAATAGTAATCCAACAGTTTTATCTTACATAATACAATCCTCCATATTTTAATTATTTGCAGCTATGCCCTTAAAACATCAGACAGTTTTAAAAATGTTCATAAGATATTAACATTTTATAGTCAGCAACAGTAATATATGTAGTATTTCATATTAAGTCATTTGATACTATGACTATCTCATCACAAACTTGTTTACTGCAATTGAGGCACTACCCATATGTGAGATCCATGCAATTGAGGCACTACCCATATGTGAGATCCAGTTCGCAAACTTCATAAAACTCATCAACTACAATACAACAGACCAAAATTATTCATCCATTTGTAGTCATTTCCCTTATTTATTCCTCAGAGTCTTACACATCATGTCATCATAAACAAGAGTACAATAACTTACAGAACAGGGCATAAGAAGTCCCTAACACATCATTTTCCTGACATCATCATCATAACTACAGATAGTTCATCATCATCATCATCATCATCATCATCATCACCATACACACAATGATAAAAATACTTCACAAAATTTCATCTCAACATAAACTTCATTGGTCTCACAGAATCTCCATAAACATCTTCATAATATCATCACAATGTCATAAATCTCACTAGTTTAACCTCAAGGAGAAAAATGCTCTGAATATAGTCATTATATTCCAGTCATAATACGCACATAAAAAAAAGGTTTGCCTCATCTTGGTTCCCAGAACTCCTAAAGATAGACATTCACTTTGGATATTGTATTACAGACAGTCCCTCGCCGGCCGCGGTGGACTCGCAGTTCTAGGCGCGCAGCCCTGAACCGTGAGACTGCTATGGTCGCAGGTTCGAATCCTGCCTCGAGCATGGCTGTGTGTGATGTCCTTAGGTTAGTTAGGTTTAAGTAGTTCTAAGTTCTAGGGGACTGATGACCACAGCAGTTGAGTCCCATAGTGCTCAGAGCCATTTGAACCATTTGAACACAGTCCCTCTGACTGTTCAGAGATGTCACTAAACCCACTCAAAGATGTAAACAACCATGCATGAGCAGCACCTATTAGATGGAGGGGGTCAAACAACTGATCAGTTCCAGTCATTCCACCAGGAAGGTGGTACACAGCCCATGTTGTCTGTAGTTCAACCATGCCTAGATGGACAATACAACGGTTCAATCGCATCTGCATTGTTACTTTCTGCCAAGAAGGGCTCTCAGCAAGGGAAGTGCCCAGGTGTCTTGGAGTGAATGAAAGCGATGTTGTTTGGGCATGGAGGAGATCCAGAGAGACAGGAACTGTTGATGACATGCCTCGCTCAGGCCGCCCGAGCGCTGCTACTGCAGTGGATGACTGCTACCTATGAGTTATGGCTCGGAGGAACCCTGACAGCAATGCCTCCAAGTTGAATAATGGTTGTCGTGCATCCACAGGAAATTATGTTACAACTGAAATTGTGCACAATAGGCTGCATGATGTGCAAGTTCACTCCAATCTTCCAGGACGAGGTCCATCTTTGCAACCACGACACCATGCAGGGAGGTACATCTGGGCCCAACAACATGCTGAATGGACTGCTCAGGATTGGCATCACATTCTCTTCACCAGTGGCTGTAGCATATGCCTTCAACTAGACAATTGTTAGAAACGTGTTTGGAGGCAACCCGGTCAGGCTGAATGCATTAGACACACTGTCCAGCAAGCGCAGCAAGGAGGAGGTTCCCTGCTGTTTTGCGGTGGCATTATATGGGGCCGACGTATGCCGCTGGTGGTCATGGAAGGTGCTGTAAGGGCTGTACAAGATGTGGATGCCATATTCTGACCGATAGTGCAACCATATTGGCAAGGCATTCAGCTTCATGGATGACAATTCTCGCCCCCATCATGCACATCTTGTAAATGACTTCCTTCAGGATAATGACATCACTGAACCAGAGTGGCCTGTAAGTTCTCCAGACATGAATCCTATCGAATATGCCTGGGATGGATTGAAAGGGGCTGCTTATGGATGATGTGACCCAACAACCACTCTGAGGGATCTACGCCAAATTGCTGTTGAGGGGTGGGACAATCTGGACCAACAGTGCCGTGATGAACTTGTGGATAGTATGCTATGATGAATCTAGGCATGCATCAATGCAAGAGGACTTACTACTGGGTATTAGAGGTACCTGTGTGTTCAGCAATCTGAAGCACCACCTCTGTAGGTCTCTCTGAAAATGGTGGTACAACATGCAATGTGTGGTTTTCATGAGCAATAAAAAGGGCGGAAATGATGTTCCTGTTGATCTCTATTCTAATTTTCTGTACAGGTTCCAGAACTCTTGGAATCGAGGTGATTCAAAACTTTTTTTGATGTGTGTAGTACAGCATATGTTTGAAGCAAAGAAAAATATATATTGCATTATAAGTGATCTTTTATGTACTTCGTATAACCATTAACTTTACGTTGCTTTCAGAAACACCAATCTCCATTATACCTTCCTCTCACAAATACACCACAGTAATGACTGAACTGACATATCTTATAACATTTCCATTTCTTTTAAACAATTTTCAACTATCTAAGACATTACATGGTTTGTTGTCACTAATATTATCTTACTATAATCAAATTAACAGTAAAATTTTCTCAGTCTGACTTTCCTTTATGTAGACATTTAAATTTCTTTTCAAATGCACATAAGTTGTCCAACATTACAGTAATTTCAATCTGTTTACCTTCAACTTAGTCAAAACACTCAAAACAGTAGTAATTCAATAAAGCATATCATGGTTTAAGTAAACCAGACCAAAAGTAAATTGTGCTTAAAGTATTAAGCAATATAGCAACAATGATACCCTGCAGCAGGATAATGGCTGGATAACCATGGCCCTTGTCTATGGACCAAAAGTCGATAAAGTTCCAGGTCTAGAAAGTTTTAACAGCCCAGACATCATTGCTTATTGGACATTTCATATTGCAGAGGTCTACAACAGAGATATGGGTAAATCATATTACCTCTCTGCAATGCCGTTTGTTCTCAGGATCAGAAAACATTGTAAAATTAGTGAATCCGAATCTGTGCCACTGTGGGTCAAAAGTGCTGACAATTGTAAAAAAATTGAACTCATTGGCAACCTCACCCACTATTATAGAAATTAAATAAATTCTTACCTTTCCTTTATCCTTAACAAAAATATTACATTAAACAAATAAAAATAATTAATTAGCATATTCCATCAGCCACATGCTATTGCTTTATACACTGTAAGGCGAGTATGCCTTGTCCACCTATAATATTTTGGCATGTTCTCTGTGTGCGATCCAATGCTGTTGCTCACGCGGCTGCACGAAGACTGACACCTTCTCCCCAGATTCATTACTTATATAGATGAAGCTGTTGCCTCCTTGAGCCCCCAGTTCTCTATGTACACTTAGCGCTTCTTGGCTGACGCTGTGAATGAGAAATTTTCTAAGTCCTTATCCCATACGCATGGATCGACATTATCCCGTATGTGCGCATTAGTCATTTTGAGTGCATGCGTTGCTGGTGCAATGGACATTTCATATTGCAGAGGTCTACAACAGAGATATGGGTAAATCATATTACCTCTCTGCAATGCCGTTCATTCTCAGGACCAGAAATCATCATAAAATTAATGAATCCGAATCTTGTCAGTGTGGGTTAAAGGTGCTGACAATCATAAAAATATTAAACTCATTGGCAACCTCACCCGCTATTATAGAAAGTAAATAAATTCTTTCCTTTCCTTTATCCTTAAGAAAAATATGACATTAAACAAATAAAAATAATTAATTAGCCTATTGTGTTAGCCACATGCGAGATACTCGGTGTGAGCATTGACCTTAGTCATTACACAACTGCGCCAGCAACGTGCGCACACAAAACTACTAGTGTGCACGTGCGGGATAACGCCGATCCATGTGTACAGGATAAGGACTTAGAAAATTTCTCATTCACAGGATCAACTAAGAACTGCTAAGTATACATCAAGAACCGGGGGCTCTAGGAGGCAACAGCTTTGTCTATATAAGTAATGAATCTGGGAAGAAGGCATCAGTCTTCGTGCAGCCGCGTGAGTAACAGCATTGGATCGCTCACACAGAACATGCCAAGATATTATATGAGGACAAGGCATACCCACCTTACAGTCCATAAAACAATAGACAATATTGCTATTAATACTTCTAACTATGTAGGTGCACAAGTCATTCTGCATGGTCCAACAGCTTTCTGTGGTGGAGTACCTAACTTTACCATTAGCAACAATGATACCCTGCAGCAGGGTAACGACTGGATAACCGTGGCCATCGTCCATGGGCCAAAACTCAATAAAGTTCCAGGTCTAGAAAGTTTTAACAGCCAGGATATCATTGCTTATTGGACATTTCATATCACAGAGGTCTACAACAGAGATATGGGTAAATCATATTACCTTTCTGCGATGCCGTTCATTCTCAGAACCAGAAATCATCGTAAAATTAATAAATGCGAAACTGCTAAGATATTCCCAACATACTTTTACATGAACATAATGAAAATCAAATACAACAGAAATTTTAAACTTGGAAGTAATGTTGTTCTCTCTTTGAAGATACTTTTAGAACAAATAATTCTTCATATGTAAGAAGTTTCCTAATGTAAACAGTAAACCTGATAAATCTAATATTTGTTTCAATTTCTCTTATACATTTTCCATTCATTACACACTCTAAGACATAAAAAATGATGCAGCATGAAGGAATTATCCAAAAATGGTGGACATTGGTACATGTGATGTACATGTACAGAAACAAATGATTACATTTTTATAAAAATTTACTCAAGAGAAAGAGATTCACAAATTGAGCAAGTCAGTAACACATTAGTCCACCTCTGCCCATTATGCAAGCAATTATTTGGCTTGTCA
This sequence comes from Schistocerca gregaria, assembly GCF_023897955.1. Lineage (NCBI taxonomy): Eukaryota > Metazoa > Arthropoda > Insecta > Orthoptera > Acrididae > Schistocerca > Schistocerca gregaria. The sequence goes on along the minus strand of NC_064931.1, from coordinate 334,565,323 downwards.
TTGAATGACAGAGTTGTTGGATGTCCTCCTGAGAAATATCATACCAAATTCAGTCCAACTGCAGTGTTGGATCATCAAAATCCTGAACTGGTTGTAGGGCTCTGCCCATGATGCTCCAAATGTTCTGAATTGGGAAGAGATCTGCCAACCTTTCTGGCCAATTTAGGGTTTGGCAAGCACAGAGAGAAACAGTAGAAACTTTTGCCATGTTGTGTGGGCATTATCTTGCTGAAAAGTAAGCCATAAAGGGCAACAAAACAGCAGGCCATATGTCTGGGGACAGTCAGGTTGGTATCCCACCACTGTCCTGGCCATCTCCAGATATGTCTTCAGCCTGGAGTCTCATTGACTGCAGTAGAATTCTCTTCAGTGATAAGTTCCACTTCAAACTGAGCCCTGATAACCAGTGAAAATCTGTCTGGAGACACCATACGACCCAATAGCCAGGAGTGATTGTCTGAGGTGCCATTTCATTTCATAAGAGGATCCCTTTGGTTGTTATCTGTGGAGCCATTGCAGCACAGCAGTACGTCAACTATATTCTACATCCCATTTTGTTGCCCATCATGGTAAGCCATCCTGGACTTACATTTCTGGAAGATAACACCTGCCCACATATGGCAAAAATTTCTGCTGCTTGTCTCTTTGTTTGCCAAACCCTATCTTGGCCAGCAAGGTCACCGGGTCTCTCCCCAGTTTGAGAATGTTTGGAGCATTCTGGGCAGGGCCCACCAACCAGATCAGTGTTTTGATGATCCAACACTTCAATTGGACAGAAATTGGCATGATATCCCTCAGGAGGACATCAACTCTATCAGTCAATGACAAGCTAAATAACTGATTGCATAAGGGCCACAGGTAGACCAATGTGTTACTGACTTACTCAATTTGTGAAGCTCTTTCTCTTGAATAAATCATCCAATTTTTATGAAATTCTGATAATTTGTTTGTTTGTATTTGTACATCACATTTACTTATTTCTGTCCCATTAGTATAATTACTTCATGGTGCATCTTTTTTGCTTTGTCTTTAGAGTGTATTTAATGGCTTTAGTGAGATCATTTGAACATAATATGACTGCATCATATTTATTGGACTAGTAAAAAAAAAGAAGATACTTTGATGGTAAGAGTAACTTACAAAAAGATAAAAAAGTGGGAAGGAGAAAACATGTAGTGCAGATATTGGAAATTGAGAAGAAATACTGCAAGAGCACATGGTTCTGGGTTAGCTAAGCCCATGTCACAAAATGTAATTGTGACCCAATGAGAACACTATTATCATGGTTTACTTTTTTTGATTCCAGTTTTTTCACAGATGATGTCAGTTGCAAAATTTAACTTTGTCATCACTCTGACTAGTGTTCCTGTCACCTGTAACATCATTTAAGCTTCCTTCCCCGAGGACTGTTTGTGACCCTGTACCATGATGTGCTGCTAATAATTCTCCCAACACATGTTTCCCCACATTTCAGTTTGCAAAATAGCTTGAACACTGATTGCTCATAGTTCTCCCAATGACTTGTTGTAGTCACAAGTTTGTTATTATTGGTGATTGTCAACATAAAGTTATATCTATTGCTTTCCATGTACACACTTTCTATGACAGCTTCTGCTTTTAGTTCTAAAATATCTGTAAATATGTTCCAACTTGTGTTGTTTACTGACACAGGTAAGACCACAGATTAGCTCCACACCAGTTTCCCACACCACAGAGAAGTCACTGTCTGTCTCAGTTAAAGACCCTTAATTAACAACAGGTTGGACTTTAGAAGTGATTCTTTATACCATATTAACAAAACAATGTTTTGTTACTGTTAATGTGTCACTAATTTGTTTATTTAAATGCTCGCAACTGGAATTAATTGGTGATACTAATGAACTTTTAGTGTCTAGTCTGGAACCATTTACTTTTGATTTCACTTCTAATAATAGATTGTAAGTTATTCTTAACACATTGTTAGAGCCAAGGTTACCATTATATCCTAAGTAAATAGTATCTTGAGTTGTATCTATGAACCACTCCCCCCTTCCTCCTCACTGCCACAGTGTTATCTCGGAAATAAATGTTGTTCTTGGACTAAAACAACAAATTTAATAAAACACTGTACTCACATGACATTATGCATAAGTCAAACTTGCTAATAAATTATTGGTTGATGCAATTACCATTCATTTCTGGTGCTTGTTCCTTGATTTTCGTTTCATGGCATTCAAATATGTAAGGTTCCTGTTTCCACTTTCAAATTTGAATCAATATTCCTTCATAGCCCAGAGTCAATATTTTTTGGATTTTGGTTTTGCATGACACTTTTGTGTAACAGAAACACTATTAATACTCTCGCCAACACAATCTGTAATCCCAGCATCAGACCTCACATGTAATGCCCCTCCTTTAATGCATTTCCCATGGCTAATAAATATTGCTTATCCTAGCTGATTACCACAGCTATAATGCCCCTGCCTTTAATATTCCATAATTTCACTGCTGATAAGTATTCTATATAATAACTCTGTCAAATAATGTTCATAATTATGTAAGCAATGATGTCCTACATTAAAGGCAGACAACTTTACATATCAACTTAGAAACTGTAATCAGCTTTCCAAGATGGCTTCACTGTCTGGGTACATATTACATTATAACATTCAATTCCAGGGTGCAGGCATCTTTTAAATGAACAGGCTGAGAGATTAATAGGTTTGTAGTAATGTATGCAGTTTATTAATTCCTTCATGGACATTCACAGTTTTTCCAAAGCACCATACATAACACTTCCAAACCCAATGAGAATTCCAAAGACATTTTCTTGATTGAAATGGTCTGTAAACGATCTGTCACAAAACTGACCTGAACTGAAGTAAGTCTCAAAACAATCTGATGCACTTGGTGCCATAAGCAGCATAATATAGAATGTATATATGATTCAGAAGCTTTGACAACATACCGTAAGTCAAAATATTGTTCAGACAACTTACATTCTTTAGACTGTCAAACAGATTTAAATTACACATTTTTTCTCAACATTTATATTTATATAAAGATTTTTAGTAGTAATATCAAATGACAAAATTTATGAATATAAAATTACACACTTTCTGTTACTTAAAAATATCAATTTCATATCAGTACTAAAATAAATAAAAATATAAATGGAAACAGATAGTTTGCTTTTATCTAAAACTGAAAAGCAAAAATACTGTAAATGAAAAAGATTTACTTCCAGAGCAAGTGTTGTTAATAATGTCCACTAATTTTTGTGAGGTCTAATTGATACAGGATATCGATATATTAATAATAAAAATACGTTTATCAAGAAAGTGTATCTGACAATCAGAAAACTCTATGATGTCCACAGATAAGAAATATATAATTTTCACAAGAAAATCAACTCAAGTCTGGCTAAATTTTAAATGCTAACATACAATTCATTAACTGAACAGAAGTTCTGATGGGACTAGATTCATTACAATGTGATGTGGTGAGTTTGCTCTAATTGGGCTTATTACTAATGGAGGGATGATTAAAGAAGAAATAAAGTTTTTTAATGGTGTTACATTCATGATATTCTTGAAGCTCATGAAAACAATAACAATAGCGTTTATGTGACTGGCCTTCTGACAAGTAGTGGTTGTGATGTGTTGGCACGACACAGGCAGTAGACATGACAGACTAGCTGCTAGGCTGGTACTGGTATCCACCAGCAACACAAGCACTAAATTATTGGTCTAAATGGGAGATCACCTTGAAAAAAATTAGGAGCTAAAATCACTTGGAGGATTCTGGGTGTCTCAGACCACATACACACATCAAAAAAAGTTTTGCATCACCTCGGTTCCAAGAGTTCTGGAACCTGTACAGAAAATTAGAATAGAGATCAACATAAACGTCATTTCTGCCCTTTTTATTGCTCATGGAAACTGCACATTGCATGCTGTACTACCATACAGAGAGCCGTTCAGAGGTGGGTTGTCCAGATTGCTGTACACAAAGGTACCTCTAATACCCAGTAGCAAATCCGCTTGCATTGATGCATGCCTGTATTCATCATGGTGTACTATCCACAAGTTCATCAAGGCACTGTTGGTCCAGATTGTGCTACTCCTCAATGGCGATTTGACGTAGATCCCTCAGAGTGGTTGGTGGGTCACGTCGTCCATAATCAATCTATCTCAGGTATGTTTGACAGGGTTCATGTCTGGAGATCATGCTGGCCACTCTAGTCAAACGATGTTATTATCCTGCAGGAAGTCATTCACAAGATGTGCACAATGGGGGTGTGAATTGTCATCCATGAAGACGAATGCTTCACCAATATGCTGATGGTTGCACTATCAGTTGGAGGATGACATTCATGTATCATTCAGTCATTACAGCGCCTTCCTGCGGCATACATCTGCCCTACATAATGCCACCTCAAAACATCAGGGAACCTCCACCTTGCTGTACTCACTGGACAGTGTGCCTAAGTCGTTCAGCCTGACTGAGTTGCCTCCAAACATGTCTCCGACAATTGTCTGGTTGAAAACATATGTGACACTCATATGTGACGAGAATGTAATGGCAATTCTGAGTGGTCCATTCGGGATGTTGTTGGGCCCAGCTGTACTGCACTGCATGGTGTTGTGGTTGCAAAGACGGACCTCGACATGGACGTTGGGAGTGAAGTTGCGCTTCATGCAGTCTATTGTGCACAGTTTGAGTTGTAACATGATGTCCTGTGGCTGCATGGAAAGCATTATTCAACATGGTGGCGTTGCTGTCAGGGCTCCTCTGAGCCATAATCCATAGGTAGCAGTCATCGACTGCAGTAGTAGCCCTCGTGTGGCCTGAGCGAGGCATGTCATCAACAGTTCCTGTCTCTCTGCATCTCCTCCATGTCCAAACAACATTGCTTTGCTTAACTCCGAGACACCTGGATACTTCCTTTGTTAAGAGCCCTTCCTGGCACAAAGTAACAATGCACACATGATTGAATTGTGGTAATGACCGTCTAGGAATGGTTGAACTATAGACAACATGGGCCATGTACCTCCTTCGTGGTGGAATGACTGGAACTGATGGGCTGTCAGTCCCTCTCCATCTAATAGGTGCTGCTCATGCATGGTTGTTTACATCTTTCAGCAGGTTTAGTGACATCTCTGAACAATCAAAGGGACTGTGTCTGTGATAAAATATCCACAGTCAACATCTATCTTCAGGAGCTCTGGGAACTGGGGTGATGCAAAACTTTTTTTGATGTGTGTATTTCAATTGCACATATCACTCCTACATGACACCAATTAAAATGTATGTTGTGATTACCAAGTTGTAAAAAGTTATATAATATTAACATTTAAGTTTACCAACAGTTTGTGTATATTGTATTATGTCTGATGCATCCCAATTGATTTTCCTTGACCATGATTGATTCCAGGGACATTACTGTAAGTGAATTGAGTACAGATGCCCCATGGTGGAGTTTTCTTATGCAATGTGCTACAGAGAATGTGGGAGAAGTTGGCAAATGAGGTGCTAGGTGACACGGGAGACTGTGGTGCTGACAACGGCTCTGCGGCAGTGTGGAGCAAGTGCAACATACAACCACTAATCAAGCAATGTGCACCAATTGAGAACCCCCATTTTAATGAAATGGAGTGTGCAGACATGTATGTGAGATGAGGGACATTTGGCAACACCTTTGGATGACAGTTAATGTGGTGAGTTAGAACACTGAACTGTGGGGGACTGTATTGGGGTTGCAGCTCATAATGCACTGGAGAGCCTAAGAAACTGGTAAACCTGCCTAATATCATGTAGGGCCCCCGTGAGTTCACAGACTTGCCACAACACAACATGGCATGGACTTGACAAATGTCTAAAGTAATGCTGGATGGAACTGACACCATGAACCTTGCAGGGTTGTCCATAAATCCGTAAGAGTGTGAGGAGTTGGAGATCTGTTCTGAACAGCACATTGCAAAGCATCCCAGATATGCTCAATTGTGTTGATGTCTGGGGAGTTTAGTGGCTAGCAGAACTGTTCCTTGAGCCACTCTGCATCAATTATGGATGTGTGAGGTGTCACATTGTCCTGCTGGAATTGCCCAAGTCCATCATAATGAACAATGGACATGAATGGATGCAGGTGATCAGACAGGACGCTTACGTATATGTCACATGTCACACCCCACACCATTTCAGAGCCTCCACCAGCTTGAACAGTCCCCTGCTGACATGGAGGGTCCATGGATTCACAAGGCTGTCTCGTTTGCCCTCTCCCTCCCCCCCTCTCCCCCCCCCCCCCCGGTTCTCCCCAGCGGTGATACCCATGCTGGTGGGTACATGAAAATGAGCTGAAAGTCATGCGACTCATATGAGCGTAGTGACTGAGAAATGTTAGAAGTTAGCAGTGATTACTCTGGATTTAACTTTTTTGCTTTGAGGATAGAATACAGCATATTATTGTGTTACGAATAGCAATCTCGAAATCAAAGTTAAGTATTTCATATGTCTCTTTGGGAATTGTGAAAAACTGGCATAAGCTGCATCTTCTTGATTCATCATAATGTGGCAAATTAAATCACCTAAATAGCTACACATTCCCAGTGCTTCAGTAGACTCTGAGTTGACCACTTTAAACTAGACCAAGGAAACAAGTGGGCATTAGAATGGTCTCTTTTGCAATAGTTGGAATAAATTAAGTATAGCAAAATGATGAATCTTATCTTCAGGATTTAACTGACAAAGAGGTGAGAGGTTTCCTACTATAGATATCATAGCAGCCATAATATCCTCCTCCAGCGACTCATGCTAACAAAAATCAGTCATGAGACAAAATGAGAGCTACATAGAATGGATCTCTTAAGCAATGAGGCATTGTGCAAAAGCATACAGATGCAGAAATAAAGTTTTCAGCTAGATCAATATTAACATGAGTATGAATATGAAAGTCGAATATTCACAGGTGCCTGTATGTAAGTATAACATGTGCTGAACATCCCATTAAGTAAATTAATACACACACATCAAAAAAGTATTGCATCACCTTGGTTCCAAGAGTTCTGGAACCTGTAAAGAAAATCGAAATAGAGATCAACATAAACATCATTTCTGCCCTTTTTATTGCTCATGAAAACCACACTTTGCATGTTGTACCACTATACGGAGAGACCTTCAGAGGTGGGGGTCCACTGCAGTAGTAGCCCTTGGGTGGCCTGAGTGAGGCATGTCATCGATGGCTCCTGTCTCTCTGTATCTCCTCCATGTCCAAACAACATCACTTTGGTTCACTCTGAGATGCCTGGATGCTTCCCTTGTTGAGAGCCCCTTCTGGCACAAAGTATCAATGCAGATGTGATCGAACTGTGGTGTTGACCATCTAGGCATGGCTGAACTACAGACAACACAAGCCGTGTACCACCTTCCTGGTGGAATGACTGGAACTGATGGGCTTTCGGACCCCCTCCATCTAATAGGTGCTGCTCATGCATGGTTGTTTACATCTATGGGTGGGTTCAGTGGCATCTGAACAGTCAAAGGGACTGTGTCTGTGATACAATATCCACAGTCAATGGCTATCTTGAGGAGCTCTGGGAACCACAGTGATGCAAAACTTTTTTTCATGTTTGTACAAGAAACACAACAACTTTCATTAGTGAGGGAAGATGGGGAGAAAATAGAAGATAATGTTACCTTAGACTTCTTTTGTACAATGTCTGTTGTTTTAAGTATACCAATCTCTCAAATTGGTACATTGGTTAAATGGTGCAGTGTACATCAAGGTAATGCAGCCCAATCTGTTCCTTAACACAATCATACATGTACATCTCCATGATTACTCTGCAATAAATCTACATCTACATGGATACTCTGCAAATCATACTTAAGTGACTGGCAGAGGGTTCATCAAACCACCTTCACTATAATTCTCTATGAGTCCAATCTCAAACAGCATGCAGAAAAAACAAACACCCATATCTTTCTGTGTGAGCTCTGGTTTCCCTAATTTTATTATGATGATTATTTCTCCCTATGTACGTCAGCAACAACAAAATATTTTTGCTCTCAGAGGAGAAAGTTAGTGACTGAAATTTTGTGAGAAGATAATACTACAATGAAAAACACCTTTGTTTTAATGATGTCCACCCCAAATCTTGTATCATATCAGTGACAGTCTCTCCCATATTTCTCGATAATACAAAACATGCTGGTCTTCTTTGAACTTTCTGAGTGTACTCTGTTAATTCTATCTGGTAAGGATCACAGACAACACAGCAGTACTTCAAAAGAAGGACTTTCTGGATTACTTTGTTAATTCAATCTGGTAAGGATCCCAGACTGTACAGCAGTACTCTAAAAGAGGATGAACAATTGTAGTGTAGGCAGTCTCTTTAGTAGATTTTTTACATTTTCTGTGTGTTCTGCCTATAAAATGCAGTCTTTGGTTTGCCTTCCATACAACATTTTCTATGTGTTATTTCTGATTTTAGTTGTTCATAGTTATAATTCCTACAAATTTAGTTGAATTTATGGCTCTTGGATTTGACTGATTTAATAGATTCCTTTTAGCATTCATGTGGATGATGTCATACTTTTCATTATTTAGTGTCAATTGCCAATTTTCACACCGTTCAAATATCTTTTCTAAATTGTTTTTCATTTTTTCATTTTTTGATGACTTTAGTATATGATATATGACAGAATCATCTGCAAACAACCAAAGACAGCTATTCAGATTGTCTCCTAAATTGTATACATAGATGAGGAACAGCAGAGGGACTATAACACTTCTGTTTTACTAGATGACACTCCATCAGTTACTGTGAAACTGAAGAACTATGAACTGTGACTTTTCTGACAGAGTGACATGAATCCAATCATGTAACTGAGACAATATTCCATAAGCATGCAGTTTCACTACAAGTTGCTTGTGTGAACAGTGTCAAAAGCCTTCTGGAAATCCAGAAATGTGGAATCAATTTGAAACCCCTTGTAAACAGCATTCAGCACTTTGTGTTATTAAAGAGCTAATTGCCTTTCACAAAAATGTTTTCTAAATCCATGTTGACTGTGCATCAATGGACTGTTCTCTTTGAGGTAATTCATTCTAATCACAGACAATATATGTTCCAAAATCCTGCTGCATATCGATGTTAATGATATGGGCCTGTAAGTGCTTGGCAGAGGGCTCTTTGAAGCACCTTCAGACTCTTTCTCTACCATACCTATTTCTAACAGTGTGTTGGAAAAATGAATACTTAAATCGTTTTGTAAAAGCTCTGATTTTTCTTATTGCATTGTGATCATCATTTCTTCCTATGTAGGTTGTTAACAATAAAATATTTTCACAATCAACAATAGCAAATGACAGAAAAGCATAGTATATACAGTCACTTTAGTAGACTTGCATCTTCTGAGTGCTCTGCCAATAAAATGAAGTTTTTGGTTTGCCTTCCCCACAACATTATTTCTGTGAGTGTCCTAATTTAAGTTATTTGTAGCTGTAATTTGTAGGTATTTAACTGAATTGCCAGTCTTAAAATTTGTGTGATTTATTGTGTAGCTTATATTTAATGGATTTATTTCTGTACTGATGTTGATAACTTTATTGTTTTCCTTATTCAGAGACAACTGCCAGTTTTTGCACCATACATATATCATGTCTAGGCTGTTTCAAAATTGGTTTTGATCTTCTGATGAGTTTACTAGATGGTACATAGCAGCATCTGGAAACTAACTAAGAGGGCTCCTCAGATTGTCCCCTAAATCATTTGTATAAGTTAGGAATGGCGGAGGGTCTCTCACACTTCCTTGGGGAATGCTGGAGATCACTTTTGTTTTACTCTATGATTTTCTATCAGTTACTATGTGCTGTGGCCTTTCTACAGGAAATCACAAATCCAGTCACACAACTGAAGTGATCCTCCATAGGCAAGCAATTTGATAAAAAGCCTCTTGTGGGGAACTGTGGCAAAATTCTTCTGGAAATCTAGAAATATTGAATCAGTTTGAGATTCCCTGTTGGTAGCATTTACAGCAGCTAGTGATTGATGAAAAACAAGGGACCACAACAGTGAAGTGTGATATGTTTTTACATAGTTTTCTTTGTATTGACTAATGTGCCATTTGTACTGTGTGGAGAAATAGTATTGTACATGTTTGCAATCATTAAAGGAGTGGGCTTTATAACTGCTTGTGTTTGCCTACTGCAGAAATGTTGATCTATAGTTTTGGTCTGTTGTGGTGCTGTTGATGAGTTTTATGAAGTTTGTCAAATGGATCTGACATATGGGTAGCATCTGAATTGCAGTTAACAAGTCTGTGATGAGTAAGTATTTGTATGAAATGTCTTGTATGTAGTGCTAAATATATTACTATTCCTGACTATAAAGTGTTAACATCTTAAGAAAATCTCTAAAACTGCGTGACATTTTAAGGACACAGTGGCAAATACTTAGAAAGTGGCCGACTGTAAAGCATAAAACAAAATGGGGGATTATTATTGTGAAAAAGAGTATAAATGATGAAACTAAGTTCAGTGTATTACTTATTTTACTGAAGTGTGATATTATTTTGTCCAAACATGTATGAGAAAAAAATATAGATATGTTCATGATTCCTGAGAATTATTACTGTGTGCAATATTAAAAAATTATTTGAGCTTAATGATCTTAATTCTTTTATGCTTACTACTTCATCTAATGTTACACTCTGGTTTAATAATTTGATGTTTCTACCTCCATGATAATAGAAAGCTATTATATCAAAACTGCACTAATAGTATTGAAGAGAACTGAATTCTCTTGTATTGTTATTAAAATATTTACTCTTTTGTTGCTTAAATCTGAAATATTTTCCATTATACCTAAAGATTTCTCATGTTTCTGAAAATAAGTTGCTCACGTTACTTTGTCTTACAAATCCATGTTTTTCAGTACCAACACTGGGCATAACAAATTTTTTTAATTCTTTTTTTTTCTTAAAAAAAGACCTAGAGAGTTCAGAAAATATTTATCATTATGTGAAATGGATAGGAAGATCACTATGGTTTTGTGTTCATACCCTAGCTGGGTAACTTTATTTTTCTTTAGTTGTTCTGCTCTTAAATCAACACAAATATGTCTTATTAAAATTACTGAAAATATTTGGTTGAATTATTTTCTACGAACTTTGTAAGTCTTCAAGGTTCTTATCAGTAAAACCTAATTATATTTTACTGTATTTCTCAAGGAAATATTCTTTATGAAACTGACCGTTCTTCTGTTATTTTTTGTGCAACATTTGTATCCAGCGTAAACTGAGGTATCTAATCAATTGTTACAACTATTCTTAAATTCAACTGATAATGTGTTGTTCTTGTGTTTATATGAAACTACACTTGCATCACTGGTCAGTACAGAGTTCAGTAAGAGAAACTGAACCACACAAACTTTGCTATGTAAACCTTTTATTAATATTTTATCATATGCTTATGTAAAGTTCTTTGTTACATGTGCTACAAATTTTTCTTTGATCTTTTTGAATGTGACATATTAGTAGCTTTATCTATGCTTTCTTAACTTCAATATCAATGCCAGATGGTAGATAGAATAAAAAAAGCATACTGCACATGAAAAGTCATTCCAGCCTTCAAATTAGACCAACTGTAATCGACTTTCAGAGAAAAACCATCTATGTATAAAACCCAGATATAAAGACAACATGTATGAGAACAACAATAAAACTGTATGAAAAAGTCAGAAATGAAGTAATGCACATCACTCATGAAAAGAGCAAAACACAAAATGTAGTGATGAGTACTAAGATTATATTATATTTATGTAATTTGTGTGAAACTGACTCTGTAGCTTTTCACGCATTTTTAAAATTTAATTTTTGTAACCATGACTTTTCTGAAGAATAATCATATTTGTTCACTAAACAGGTACTCATTATCAATGAAACACTTAAGCAACTTTACAATTTCCTTCAAGATTTAAAACTATTGTAATTTCCTTTACTATACTTTTATTTTTATTCACACTTCTGTCACATTTGTCGTGGTAGAGTTTTGTAAATTTTATTACTATTTCATGGCTATTTAGATAAATAACTTAACCAAAATGTAATTATGAGGGATGTATAGATTTTCTGTACAATTTGTTTTACAGTCCCATTCGAAACATTGTTATAATTTCACTTTATGTATTTCTGAGTAGCATAGCATTGGTACTAAAACAAAACTTCTTGTATTTCAAAGGCTTCAAGAACCTTCAACTTCCATAAAAGAATTTATTTGGACAACTAACTTCTGTATGCGATACCTAAAGCCACAAAATATTGTACAAATTCTGTGTCCAATATTGCTTGAGGGGGATACTTACTCATTATTTGTTGATCTGCTGAATCATTTTGTGTGCAGAGAGTATTAAATGGTATTGGACAAGTCATTATACTTGTTAAGCATTTAAAAAATAATTAACACCAAATTAAATATACCTAGACTTACACAATTGTATGATAGTTATAGACTACAGGATATAGTACTAGTATATTCACAAGATGTTCAAAATTAAGGTCAAAAAGGCCTAATTAAAATTTGTGGATACATTTAAAATTAAATTAAGTACAGATAAGCATTACATAATTTATACAGTAGTTAAGATTTACTAGATAAATATAATAAGTACGTACGTGAATCTAACCCCATCAGAACATCTGCTCAATTAATGAATTGTATGATAGCACATAAAATTTAGCCAGACTTGAGCTGATTTTCATACATAAATTATATATTTTATTACCTGTGAATGTTCATAGAGTTTTCTGATTGTGAGATACAATCTTTCTGTAAATATGTTTTTATTGTTTTTATATCGATATGTCATCATGCGAATATCATGTGAAAGGATTAATAAACCACAGATGTTACAAAAAAGCTATTAATCTCTCAGCCTGTTCATTTAAATGGACCCTGGACTTTGGGATTGAATATTATGTTGTAATATATGCCCACATGCTGAAGCCATCTTGAAAAGCTGAGTAAAGTTTCCAAGTTGATATTTAATGTTGCCTGTCTTTAACTTACAAAATCAGTGCTTACATAATGATGAACATTACTTAGCAATGTTATTATGAAGAATACTTATCAGCAGTGAAACTGTGGAATATTAAAGGCAGGGCATTATACACACAACAAAAAAAGTTTTGGATCACCTTGGTTCCAAGAGTTAAGGAACCTGTACGGAAAATTGGAATAGAGAACAACATAAACATCATTTCTGCCCTTTTCATTGCTCATGAAAACCACACATTGCATGTTGTACCACCATACAGTGAGACCTTCAGAGGTGGGGGTCCAGATTGCTGTTCACACTGGTACCTCTAATACCCAGTAGCACGTCCTTTTGCATTGATGCGTGCCGTATTCATCATGACACACTACCCAAAAGTTCATCAAGGTACTGTTAGTCCAGATTGTCCCACTTCTCAATGACGATTTGGCATAGATCCCACAGAGTGGTTGATGGGTCACATCGTCCATAAACAGCACTGGAGAACATGCTGGCCACTGTAGTTGAGCGATGTCATTATCCTGAAGGAAGTCATTAATAAGATGTGCATGATGGGGTGCGAATTGTCGTCCATGATGACAAATGTCTTGCCAATATGCTGAGGATATGGTTGCACTATTGGTCGGAGGATGGCATTCACGTATTGTTCAGCCATTACGGCACCTTGCATGACCACCAGCAGCTTACATCAGACCCACATAATGCTACCCCAAAACATCGGGGAACATCCACCTTGCTGCACTCACTGGACAGTGTGTCTAAGATGTTCAGCCTGGCTGTTTTGCCACGGCATCTGTACTGCGCTGCATGGTATCATGGTTCCAAAGACCTATCCATGGACGTTGGGAGTGAAGTTGCGCATCATGCAGCCAATTGTGCACAGTTTGAGTCATAACATGACTTTCTGTGGCTGCATGAAAAGCATTATTCAATATGGTGACGTTGCTGTTAGAGTTCTTCCGAGCCATAATATGTAGGTAGTGGTCATCAACTTCAGTAGTAGCCCTCGGGCGGCCTGAGCGAGGCATGTCATCGACGGTTCCTGTCTCTCTGTATCTCCTCCATGTCTGAACAACATCACTTTGGTTTATTCCGAGACGCCTGGATGCTTCTCTTGTTAAGAACCCTTCCTGGCACAAAGTAACAATGCGGACACAATCAGTCCACAGTATTGAGTGTCTACACATGGTTGAACTTCAGACAACATGAGCCATGTACCTCCTTCCTGGTGGAATGACAGGAACTGATGGGCTGTCAGACCCCCTCCATCTAATAGGCGCTGCCCATGCATGGTTTTTTACATCTTTGGGTGGGTTTAGTGACATCTCTGAACAGTCAAAGGGAATGTGTATGTGATACAATATCAACAGTCAACGCCTATCTTCAGGAGTTCTGGGAACTGGGGTGATGCAAAACTTTTTTTGATGTGTGTAGATGTAGGCATCAGCCAGTATAAGCAATGTTTATTGGCCTTTTGAAATATATTAAAGGTGGAGGGAACTATAACATGGACTTTCATGAAGGGGCAGGAATGTATAGTATTTATTATTAAGCACTGTAACAGCCTCAAGATGTTCGATTCTTCTTCCCTGTAGGAGGGAGGCGGAGGCCTACATGCCATACCACTAGTGTTGATGCTGTGATGTCAAGGCTGATGGTACAGCACTTCCCATGTGACCAATTGACTTTCCCCAAACAGATGAACTGAGTTTTGGCTACAGTGGACATCGGAGGTAGCTCATTATCTCTGCTACTGGGTTTGGTGTGCATCAAATTGATCTTGGAGAGACTGAAGTTTTCCGTCATGCCTCCCCTCCCACCCACAACCCCCCCTGTGTAGGAGTTGTATATCTCTTCTTTCCAATAAATCACTTTGGTGAAAATTATGACTTTATCTTATTACTCCTAAATTCACAGCCTATCCCATCGCCCACACTCCTAGTGTGTACACTCTGTATACACATATGCTGATACCAGTTTGTTATAATATTACAATACATTAATTGTGCAATTTCTACTGCAATCACTAATCATTTATATACACTTATGTGAGTTGTAAATTATTCCAAATTTAAAATGAACAACCTTGACACTCAACCAGAAAATTTTCCATCATGGAAGTATACCATCTGATGAAAAATATTCAGACACTGTTATGTAATGTGGAATTGACCACTAGATGTCATGAGAGGTCGGCCTGCTAGTGTAAACTAAGCCAAAGAACATTGTGTTGTCATTTTAGAATCAGTAACAGCTGAATGGGTAGGTCAGGAGAGTTCAGTGAGTTTGAACATTGATGTCACCTGAATAACAAATACATCAGGAACATTTCAACCTTTCTAAAGCTGTCCAAAGTAATTGTTGGTGATGTGAATGCGAAGTGGAAATGAGAAGAAACAACCATCACTAAACCAATACCAGGTAGACCTGATGTACTGATGGACATGGATCTTTATGTACTGCAGAGGTTGGCTGTAAAAAATCATGTGTAATCAGCACAAAGAATCATTTGTGATTTGCAAAGTGCTATCAACAATACAGTTAGCACGACGACTATGTGTAGTGTAATTTAAACAGTCCCAAGATACATTGTGAACCCTGCAGCACCAGTGGGTATTGATCTTATCATTTGGAAAAGATAAGTTCATATGAAAACAGTATCAATTAAAATTAATTATTTCGTGCTTAAGTTTGTATTCCATGTTCTTAGAACAATGTTGAAGTTTTCACATAAAATTTTGTAAATACAATTCTTGAAAATTTTGTTAAGTATGTACCAGCTATTGCCTCAGACAAAGGTATAAACTCTTTGCTTTGTGTGATATCTTTGAACTTCTTCATTGTGCACAAGACTGGTGGGAAGTGGTCATGAATGGTGGTCAAGTTATTTTGTGAGGCTGCAGGAAGGAGACATATTGTTTGAATTATTAGTTCAACTTGTGGTACTGTAATATATGAAAAGTTTCAAAATACAAATATTTTAATGTTCTGATACTTTATACATTATTACATAACTTGAGATTTACCTGATATTCACAATCAATTCATCAGTTAATTTTCTATGTACTAGCCCAACCTGCAGACTATTACCATGTCTCTAAAGAAGACAACAAAGCCAACATCAAGACAATCAGCTAAGTACGAACTTTATATTTTAGTAAGTGGATATGCCCTTTAATGCCTCTCACTTCACAATGAAGACTAATGTCCTGACTGAGGACAAGTCACTGCATATGTACAATAGAATAGGTATAGTTACAGTAAGGAACTAAAAAGAATGAGGTACAACAGTCAAGCAGCTCCTCATAAGCTACACGTCTGTAGTCACTACTGTGCTATGCAAGAGGAGTGTAAAGACTAATGCCAATGGACAGTAGATGACTGGAAGAAAGTGATTTGGAGTGATGAATCTTGCTATACCCGCTTCAATGTGATGGAGGGGTTTGGGTTTGGTGAATGCCTGGAGAACGTTACCTTCCATCGTGTGTAGTCCCAACAGTGAAGTGTAGAGGAGGTGGTTTTGTGGTATGGGGTGTTTTTGTGGACCCTTTATCAAGCTAAATAAAATGCTAACTGCATAAGGAGATAAACACATTTTTACACTATTATGTATTGTGGTATAGTAGAGCAACAGTTTGGAGATGATGATTGTCTGTGTCAGCATGACAAAGCATCCTGTCATAAAACAGCGTCTTTGAGGCAATGATTTGTGGACAGTAACATTCCTGAAATGGTCTGGCCTGTCCAGAGACCTGACCTGAATGCATTGGAACACATTTTGGTGGAGTTAGAACATTGCCTTCATTCTAGACCCCCGCATGTTTCTGTAACATTACCATAATACTTGGATGTTGTTCAAACCTACCAGTAACAAATTTAGCAACCCACGTCTGAATGCTTAAATGTCTTCCTTAGTCTGACCCGGTGCAGATCCCAAACACTTAAATAGTATTCAAAAGTTACAGATAAAGCTCATTTTAATTAAATTCTCCCAATAAACTGAAACTGACCATTCCCTTCCCTACTACAATCTTTATATGCTCATTTCATTTCATATACCTTTGCAACACTACACCCAGATACGAGGGACATTTCATAAATAATGCATGCTAGTTTTTTTTACTTACATGTTTATTTATTAATTTTTTAATGTTGCTTTACATTCGTTCATTATAGTCTCCCTGCTTCTCTATCACTGAATCCCAACATCTCAGAAGCATTCCATCCAGGACACCACTTTTGTTCATCTGTTGAATGGCTCAGATAATGGTGATAGAAAACTCTTCCAAAGAAAAATTGTGACGTCCACAGCTTCGGGAACAAGCTGAGGTGTGGTGGACTCATGTCCTGGCTCTGGAGATGATGTGGCAACACCTCCCATCTGTTATTGGGCTATAATATTGCCTATATGCAGGTGAGCATTGTCATGGGGAATGAGTGGCCTAGCCTTGAGCAACTGAGTTCAGGCTTTTTGCATTTTTATGTGCACGTTTTGCATGATGTTACAATAATACACTGCTTTGACACTTGTTCCATATGGGACTCTATCTGCCAAGATTATTCCTTGGTGAACATAAGCGAAAATCATCATCTGCTTCAGCTTTGGTTGAGTGTGTCAAAATTTTTTTGGACATAGAGAATCTGAAGGTCTCCACTTATTGGACTATGATTTCAAATCTGTTTCAAAGTCTCTAACCTATGTTTCATCAATAGCAACAATTTTACCCAAGAATCCTTGACCTTTACAGTCAAATCATTGTTTGAGCAGGGTTGCACTGTCCAGGCGTTTCAGAAGCCAAACAGTGTGGGATCCACCTCACAGCAATTTTTCTCTTCTTCAAATCATTTGTCAGAATACGGAATACTGATGCTGGAGGAATTCCTGTGGCTTCAAAGAGTTCCTCACAAATTGTGCTGTAACTTTCCTCAAAAGCATCTGCCACAAGTTTCACACTTCATTCATCTGTTGATCTTTGTGGCCTTCCAGGTTTTGGGTTATCATGTACGCTTATATGACCACCACAAAAATGATTAACCAAACATGAAACTGTACTATAGCCACTGTAAACTCACCACAAACTTCAGTTAATGCACTGTGGATTTCTGTCTAGTTTTTGCCGCACCATGTTTTGATATTGATGTATGACCTTTGGTCATCAACAGTCACAGTACCTGTGACACCTGCAGGGTCCATTTTTAATTCTTATCAATTTTAGGTTAAAGTACACACACACACAAAAAAACATGCTTCTTCCTCAAGCTCACAACTGTAACTGATGAGATTTTCATTGTTGTTGCATCAAACAATCCACAGTAATACCAACCTATGCATTATTTATAAAATGTCCCTCATATTTTTTTGACTTGACTCTGTCAAGCAGCAGACTAATAATACTGAACTCAAACATTATTGGTTTGTTTTTCCAACTAATCTGCATTATATTACATTTTTCTACATTTAGAGCTAGCTGCCATTCATCACATCAAGTATAAATTTTGTCTAAGTGATCTTGTATCCTTCTAAAGTCACTCAAAGATGACACCTTCCCATACACCACAGCATCATCAGCAAACAGCTGCAGACTCCTGCTTACCCTGTCCACCAGATCATTTATGTATATGGGAAATAACAGCAGTCCTATCACATTGTGACAATACCCATGTCACTGATGAACACTCACCATTGAGGAGAACGTACTGGGTTTTGTTACTTATGAAGTCTTTGAGCCACTCACATATCTCAGAAACTATTCCATATGCTTGTACCTTTGATAACTGTTGGCAGTGTGTCACAGTGTTAAATGCTTTATGGAAATCTAGGAATATGAAATCTGTCTGTTGCGCTTCATCTGTGGTTCGCAGTACATTATGTCAAAAAAGGCAGGCTCAGTTTCACACAAGTGATGCTTTCTAAAACTGTACTGATATGTGGACAGAGGCATTTCCCTCTCAAGGAAATTTATTATATTTGAACTGAGAATACTTTAAAGGATTCTGCAGCAAGCCAATTTTAAAGATATTGGTCAGCAATTTTGTGGCTCCCTTCTTTTACCCTTCTTATATATAGGAGTCACCTACACATTTTTCCAGTCACTTGGGACTTTGCGCCAGGTGAGTGATTCACGATAAATGCAAGCTAAGTATGGGGCCAGTGCTGCAGAGTGATCAGATAGTATGTGGTGTACATCAATACAGGTCATAACTGAGGCATAATATAAGATAAAACGCTACACATTCTTAATCTGAGACAAGTAAATTCACTTTAGTTACACTGAGGCATCATCATTCAGTCAAAATGCTGAAGTAACCTATACATCTAAATAGTTGTATACATGTTATTGTGGTTTTGTATTTGTACTCGCATGTATGAGTGTGTAGAACTGAGTCATGGCAAGAGCAGAAGTGAGACTAAGCTATGTGTAGATTTAGTTAAGGCAATTAGTTTAGTACTGATATATTTAGATGCAACAGCAGCAGGCTTGAAGGTAGCATTATGAGCGTGGGTTATTGACAGTGGCAGCTAACAATCTATCAGGCATTCCCTTATATCTATATCAGTCAAAGAGCAGTATTTGAGCATATTTCAGTTGCATTCCAGCGTTATTTAGTCAATCAGTCAGTCAGGCGTATAGGTGACAGTCTTGCACATTGGAACACTTTGCAGACTTTCACCTCCAGCCAGCCCTGTTATAGAAGTTGAAAATATTTTCTTATTCCATTTTGAAATAATAACATTCACATTACGTGTTGTGCAGGACATGATAAAAGTCATGGTCGTTAGGAACCAACAACTATTTATTAGGTCATGGTGTGTCAGCATAAACATAGGTGATGCAATACAGTTTAGTGACATGTACATGACTTGTAATGTGTACAGATTTGTTGTTGTGTGCAGACTAAGGAAGAGTACAGACTGTCAACTGGAATTGTGGCATGGCAACGTAAAGAGCATTTTCCTGCCAGGGGCTACTGGCTTTTGACTGCAGGCAATTGATGGGCTGGGCCGTGATCGATGACATCTGGTGGGGGCCTGGAGCAGCCAAATGGTGCACTAACCAAACAGCGTGATGCGCGCTATGGTAGGGGCAAAAAAGGTGTAGTAACATACTGGTTACTACACCCCACCTTCCTTGAAGGGAAGAGCGGCCAGATGACCATTCCTCTGTGACATGCTGGAGGGTGACGCACCCTTAGTGTCAGAAGCAATTGTCCTGGGCATGCACAGTTCCAAGTCTGCACAGGCCTGTGAGCAGGGATGGCAATGGAGGGAACATGGTCTTGCCCCTTCCTCTACCTCCAGGAAAGGGCAGCAGATGGTCCTGGCACCCTGGAGACAGGGACTGGCTGACATTTGAGTCATTGATAGGTGCTGTAAACTGAGGAGCCGTGGTTTCTGGGGGGAGGGTAGGCAGCATCAGTAGGAACAGCAGGAGGTGCCTGCATCACTGTTGGAGGCACCTGCACCAGTGCAGGAGGTGCCCACACCAATGTGAGAGGTCCCTGCATTGGTACAGGAGGCACTTGCAGCAGGGTAGGAAGAGCCCATATTGGTGCTGGAGGCACCTGGAGGTGTCGACAGAGGTGCCTGAACCTCAGTTGGAGGCATCCAAGTCAGTGATGGAGGAACTCGCATAGGTGCAGGAGGCATCTGTGTCTGGATAGGAGGTGCCTGTGACCAGGTAGGAGGTGCCCGCATCAGTGGAGGTGGTATGAAGTGGATTAACTGCATCATCCACATGGGGGCGGTCACATGGTGCGAAGGTGGGTGGGCACAGCCAGGGTGGTGTGCTACCAAAGCAGACTGCAATGCCGGTGGATGCCATTGCAGAAGCAGGTATTATAAAAAGAGATGAGCAAAAAACCAACTGTACAAGGAAGATCATTGTCAGAAAAAATGTATGACAGTGGTGAGACAGTCGTGTCTGCTGTGGTAGATAATCGATGAAAAACAGATGGAAATGCGGGAAAGGCATCAATGACCATCAACTAAAAAGTGTCAAAGAAAGTTCAGCAAAGGCAATAAGGATTCTGTCCTGAGCTAGCTTGAGTGCTGTCCAAGGGAGAAAAAGGAGTGTATGGTACTGAATGTAGACTGCAGCAGGCCATGACCAAGAACAGGAAATTGCTGTGTATTGTAGCTTATCAGACGGAGTTTGATGGGAGCCAATTGGTGGAAGCCCAGCCATGCATGGGTTTGGAAGTTAAAGAGTGACATAACTGCTCCAGTGCCCACATGCAGCTCCCTCATGTTGTACAAAAGTAAGAGGGGCAAAACGAAAGTTCCGCACTGTACCCTCATTGTTGCCAATGGAGTCATCTGTTGAGACAAGGTTTGCTGGTTGGGACTGCAGTGGCTTCCTTGTGACCCAGAGGACTTGTTGCTATGTGCCAACATGTCCCACAAGCACCAGTGGCACCATCCCACCCCCCCCCCCCCACCCCACCCCCTTTGCCACCCTTTGATTTGATCATAGCAGGGAAAACAGTGTATGAGGATGGATCCCCACAAGAAATGGTGCACTGATGAATGACTTCACTGGGTGCTAGGTGGAAATTGCATCCCAACCCATGGAGAATGCAGAGGTTGTGGCAGGATGTGAGAAAGAAAACGAGACTGAGACACATGTAGGAAAGTGTGCCTTAGGAAAAAGTCACCATAATTGGAAAGACATGGGTGTGCAAGTGATGAACCAGTCCTGGAAAGGAAGGTTGGGCCCTGAAAAGGGGACCAACAGACTGTTAGGGAGAGGCTGGGTCCTGAAAAGGGGACCAACTACAGTGAAGGAATGGAGGCAGTTTCAGAAAAGGAGGCCAATGAGCAGAACAATGAAAAAGAGGGAGGCTGTTCCTGAAAAGGAGACCATAACAAAATCAAAGCAGTAACATTGTTTGTATCCCTTACCTGAAAGGTGATTAACTGTTGGTGGAGCCTATGGTAGAAGCTCGGCAAACCTGAAAAGCCATGAAGTCGAGGTGGAGCCGTGTGTCAGAAGTTTTCCAGACTGGATGAGAATCAACGGATTGATGAACACTGTGATGGTACACCGAGAGATGGTGGAGCCTCTACTGTTAATGCAGCCATGAAGTGATTGAAGGTGGCTGTAAGAAGTTGCTGTTGCTGTAGAAGAAGACAGAAGCTCCATAGTGGAGCACATGAAAGTTTCGTACTGGAGCACACAAAAGTTTGACTCATCACCACTTATGTTGTGGTACAGGAGCCATTAAAAGATGTGGTCATGAGTAACCAATAATTATTTATTAGATCAAGGTGTGACAGCATAAACATAGAAAGTAGTACAATACGGTTTAGTGACATGAACAAGACTAATGACAAGTACAGACGCGTTGATGTGTGCAGACTGATGATGAGTACAGACTGTCAATCGGATCTGATGCATGGTGATATAAAGAGCATTTGCCTGCCATGGGCCACTGTCTCTTGGCTGCAGGCAACTGAGGTGCGAGATCACGATTGGCAACCTCTGATGCAGGCCTGGAATAACCAAACAGTGCACTACTCAAACTGCATGATGCACACTATGGTAGTAGTGGCAAAGGTGCAGTAACACACAGGTTACTACATTATGTGTGCTACAGTCTTTTCCTGAAATAAAAAAATAAAAAAAACTACTACTCTGGAAAAGTTAGGTTTTTCCAAATATGAAAAACTGTTCCAAGGTACAACATAGTCATGTACCTAGGAACAAGAAATATTCTTTTCAAATTTACAAGTGCTACAATTGAGAAAATCTTGTCAGTATTGTATTTAATAGTCTATGTGTTATGTTATTAATCTACTAAACTAAAACTAAACTCCATCTGAACATGTCTCAGAAGACCCTAATGATACTGACCGACTGTCGTGTCACCCTCAGTGTAACTGGAGCTGCTACTTCTCAGTCAAAGAGCTCTCCAGTTTGCCTCACAAAGGTTGAACACACCCTGCTTGCCAACAGCACCCGACAGACTGGAAGGTCACCCATCCAAGTGATAGCTAAGTCTGACAGTGCTTAACTTCTGTGATCTGACAGGAATCGGTATTACCATGGCAGCAAAGCCTTTGGCTTATTACTCTACTACACACTTATAATTACTAAGTGAAATCAAATTAAGTGGAACCAGTTACAAGTTAAAATTATTTTGAAATAGAAGATATTGGAAACCAACACAAACTTCCATTTCAAAGACAGGGAAAACTGTTAGGACACTAAAGGAGCTTGGTTCATTTCCAGATATCATGTATACCATTACAGAACACCTTCTTCTACCAGATGGCGCATGAACGACAAAGTATGGCTTAATCATTCACACATCACATAACTATTTTTTTTAAAAAAATGTACTGAATTTTACTTACCATAAACTCTGTAACTGAAGAATTAGAGTTATCCTCCAGATAGTTTTAATATATTATACTACACACAAATATGTAGAACTTTTCATATTTACAAATGCTGCAACTAAGCACAACCCCATTTCTCACAATGAAAAAAACTGGGGAAAATGCTGGAAACTGTTTGTGGTGGTTTCTAGTCTGTGTTCCTTTATGTGATTCTAATTTTAGTCACTAGATTGGAACATCAACCAGGAAACATCATGTGTTTCTAGGTACACTATCCTCGAGGTACAACTGTTTCCCCTATTCACATTTGTAGCTGTTTTAATATCAATCGAAATGCTTTTTGAATAACAAGCGAGGACTATCTCATTATTCCACAGCAGCACAACAGTCTCAATTATAGCAAAAGTGATTCTGGTGTGTAAATATATTTGGGAATAAATGGTTCTAGGGAGAAGGTGTGAAAAATGTTATGTACCAGTTTAATTGTAAGCTTCAGTAGGAGGCAGCTTTTGTATTCACATTTATCATGTCTCTATTTTCAGCAAATACTAAATCAGTACTCATATACATTAAGATATAGCTGTGCAGTTAGGAAACACCAGGTTGTAATTTAAGGTAAAACTCTTTATAAACAATTTCATGAGAAAGGAGCATTGTGTTAATTGTCTTGTCTTTTAGACAGTTTAGAGTTGCTTTCTCCTGTGTAAATAGTGCAACTTACAAAGTATATATTATTTAATGAAGCTACAAAAGCATAAATGTACAACAGCTAACAATGTTTTCTGTTTTACTCCTAATGGGAGAGGGCACAGGCAGAGGGATGGTGTGAAGGTAAAATTAAAGTAGCTGAGCTCAGTACCTTCACACACAGAAGGAAGTGGTGCAAGCAGGAAGCACACAAAGTTGCCACTGCATTTCCATAAGTACATCACCCATGAAACCTATGAACCAGCTGAAATGTCAACTAGGGCAACTAGAAACAACTTATCAAGACAGATGAGCGTACCAGGAGGCTGCCATAAAAGTAACAAATACTGAGTATGAGTGTACTTTTAGGAATGACATCACCAAAGAGAAATTCTACAATAAAAATCTGAATGGTCCGAAAAAAGAAAAATATACGGATGAAAACTATCATACTATTTGATACCAATCCTAAGTGATGTCTCTGAATAGTCAACAAACACTGAACTCTGAGAGATTAAACCATCATAATTTAATCAAATCCCGCATCTGTCATGGGCTTCAGAAAAGGACCAAAAGAGAAAAGTGAAGAAAAAAGTGCTTCAGCAATGTAATAAGCCCAATATTCCAGTGAAATGTTAATACACCCAGAAAGCATATGGAGGAAAAGAAACTTTTGCTACAAGGAAGATTTGTTCCCACATTTTGAAGAAAAGAAATTTAAGCATCTTGGCACACCTGTTTTTGAGGTTACATTTCGCACAGAAAGGACAGTCTCAGTAGGGAGACAACCAAAAATTGAGTAACTACATACATAACTGATGCATACCACAGTTTATTGCTCTCTCACTATGGTATCACAACCAGGTGATCTATCACCTCAAGTACTTCATAGGATAGCCAAATGTTCCCTCTATCAGAAATGTACAAACAGTGCCAGTGCTTCTAGGTTGCATGCCCCTATCTCTGCTGCAACCATTAAAGCAGCCCAACCTGCCACAACGGAGACAAAAGAGTACATGTGTACTGAACCACAGTGGTTAAAGCAGGCCAACTTGGGTTTCCACTAGCCTGGAAACTTCACAGGATCCATTCAGCCTGCTGCAGCAGACAACAGAGAGCACTGTCAATCCAACGCATCTAGACAGGTATATGTTTGTGTAGATAGTATCACTGTGGTTCATTTATCATAACTGTGGGAGCAGCAAAATGAGCAAACTAAACTTATAGGAAGCTGAGAAGAAATAAAGAAGTGGGTACTGTATACCGGTCACAAAACAGAAAGCAAGTTGAGCAGGGGAAAAGTTTTCATGTGTTTATGAGGCAGCTTCAAATAAACTGGTATGTGTCTTGCAATGCAAACTGTGTACAACGTTACTAAACAATCATTCAGGAACCTCAAGTATGTTATGACATGTTTGTTAATTTGACCAGCTTTTTCTTCACTACATAAACATTTTGCATGAGGACAAAAACTTAGTGACTGAAAAGTATGTGTAAATGCATGCTAATGGCTTACCATTTAGCAGCACATGGGCTCTCTACATTTAGGGAAAACATTAATTTGAATAGGAAATAAATTTGGACATATATATATATATATATATATATATATATATATATATATATATATATATATATATATGTCCAATGGCCAGCTACACACATCCGTCCACATCAAACCCACCAACAAGCAACAGTACCTCCATTATGACAGCTGCCACCCATTCCATATCAAACGGTCCCTTCCCTACAGCCTAGGCCTTCGTGGCAAACGAATCTGCTCCAGTCCTGAATCCCTCGACCATTACACCAACAACCTGAAAACAGCTTTCGCATCCCGCAACTACCCTCCCGACCTGGTACAGAAGCAGATAACCAGAGCCACTTCCTCATCCCCTCAAACCCAGAACCTCTCACAGAAGAACCCCAAAAGTGCCCCACTTGTGACAGAATACTTCCCGGGACTGGATCAGACCTTGAATGTGGCTCTACAGCAGGGATACGACTTCCTAAAATCCTGCCCCGAAATGAGATCCATCCTTCATGAAATCCTCCCCACTCCACCAAGAGTGTCTTTCCGCCGTCCACCTAACCTTCGTAACCTCTTGGTTCATCCCTATGAAATCCCCAAACCACCTTCCCTACCCTCTGGCTCCTACCCTTGCAACCGCCCCCGGTGTAAAACCTGTCCTATGCACCCTCCCACCACCACCTACTCCAGTCCTGTAACCCGGAAGGTGTACACGATCAAAGGGAGAGCTACGTGTGAAAGCACCCACGTGATTTACCAACTGACCTGCCTGCACTGTGACGCTTTCTATGTGGGAATGACCAGCAACAAACTGTCCATTTGCATGAATGGACACAGGCAGACAATGTTTGTTGGTAATGAGGATCACCCTGTGGCTAAACATGCCTTGGTGCACAGCCAGCACATCTTGGCACAGTGTTACACCGTCCGAGTTATCTGGATACTTCCCACCAACACCAACCTATCCGAACTCCGGAGATGGGAACTCACCCTTCAGTATATCCTCTCTTCTCGATATCCGCCAGGCCTCAACCTCCGCTAATTTCAAGTTGCCGCCGCTCATACCTCACCTGTCTTTCAACAACTTCTTTGCCTCTGTACTTCCGCCTCGACTGACATCTCTGCCCTTACTCTTTGCCTAAATATGTCTGCTTGTGTCTGTGTATGTGCGGATGGATATGGTGCGTGTGTGTGTGTGTGCGCGAGTGTACACCTGTCCTTTTTTTCCCCCTAAGGGAAGTCTTTCCGCTCCCGGGATTGGAATGACTCCTTACCCTCTCCCTTAAAACCCACATCCTTTCGTCTTTCCCTCTCCTTCCTGAAGAAGCAACCATCGGTTGCGAAAGCTAGTAATTCTGTGTGTGTGTTTGTGTGTTTTGTTCATTGTGCCTGTCTGCCGGCGCTTTCCCGCTTGGGAAGTCTTGGTCTGGTGGTATACACCTAGGATGAAGAAAGCTTAGTTTGAAAGTATAGCTTCTTCTTCCAGACGTGTACATTTTAGATTAATATAATATGAAAAACAAACTTCATCTTTATTAAAATGCATTTGGGGAGTTTAGAATGAAATATTTTGGCCATTTAGAATCAATTCAGCAAACCCACAATACACGTCATGGGAAAAATAATTAACGTTGGTGTAACTGGGGCCATATTTGGCTATATCACACTAAGGTTACAGAAACTAGACTTCCGAAGTCTTAGTTTCATTTGTATTGCAGTAAATAGACGTCCTGAGGTTCTTAGGTGCAAAGAATCTTGACTTTCTGAGATGGTTAGAGGTGACCCTATTATGTTTCAAACTGAGAATAGCTAGTATTAGTCAAAAGAGTGTGAAAAGAAAACTCTTCATACCAAAATAAATAAATAAACCCAAAATATGCCAAAAAATGTAAAATAAAAGACAAATAAAATCTACCATTTTCTGGCCTACAATGACCCAATATGAATATATATTTCACTGAGCCACATCTTGTGATAGTCAAGTCTTTTCATTAACTTGCAAACTGTATGGATAACACTGCTTCATAGTGTAGCTCAGTGGGAAGACAGGCATGCAAGCAAGATGCCTGTAGCCTGCTTGGGCATAACTTGGCTTAGATGGGAGTAAAGCAGTGTGCCCATTCTGCTAATAATGTGTGGCCTGGCTAACAGGCAAGCATAGACAGCTTAAAAGCAGAATGTGTACACCTTTGCCCTGCATACACTTCACCTATCTGTAGCTCAAAAAGCACTTGCTGACCTTACAATGCATCCCCTTCATCCATTTTTTCTGTGTGGAGAATTGTATACCATTCTTCCTACACAATAGTGACAAGTGCAGGATAGAAATTGTGCACCCTTCTCTCGGAAGTAGACCACAAAGACTTAATAATATTGAGTCCTGGTAACCGTGGCGGCCAGGGGCGGGGCAATAATTCATCCTTGTGGTCACAAAACCAGTCCAATAGGCACGAAAATGTTTTTCTTTTCATATTGGAACACAACATCACCATGGGGGAACAAACATCGTACCAGGGGATGGACCTGATCAGCCAAAATGGTCACATAATTCTTGGCAATAGTGTGACCTTGGAGAATAGTCATGGGGTCCATGAGATACCACAATATGTCTGTCCAAATCATGAAAGAGTCCCATGACATGTTTTACTCTTTGGATGTAAATTCAGCTAGAAGCTGGAGACAGGGTGAATCAAGATCCATCTGACCAAATAACTTTTTCCATCATTGCATAGGCAAAGTTTTATGACTCAGGTATCATGTTTTCCATTTGTGGACATTTACAATGCTGATGTGTGGTTTTGGAATTACAGCTCACTCTGGAATTCCTAGCTTATGTTGCTCCCTTCATATTGTTTTGGTGCTGACAGGATTTGTGAATGCAATATTACATTCTGCAGTAATGTTGGCAGCTGTCATCCTCTCAACTTTTGTCACAATCTTCTTCAATGATGATTTGCCACAATCACTTGAGACACACATTTCTCCATGTTGTGAATTATCAGATGATAGTCCTCCACTTTCGTTATATGCAGCATATATCTTCAACAAGGTGCTTTGCAATACACCAAACACTTTGATAACTTTGTTACAGAAGCACCCAGCATTCGAGCACCAACAATTTGTCCACATTTCAAGTCACTTATCTTCAACACTCACAATTACACTGAACACTGTTCTGACCATGACTGACATTTGCTACATACTGAAGACATTGCACAGGTGCTGTTCATGATCAAATACAACAGTGCTTGGCTGTCATCTGCATCTATGTTCAAGTGTGCATTTCTCATGGTGTTTCCATATTTTTGCTCAAACCCTATGTGGGAAGCATTCAGTTTCCTGACTAGCTTAAGGAATATAACCCACATAATGGTTGAACAGTATCCAATTGTTGTTGTCATTGCCAGTTACAAATCCAGTCTTCTGCCACCATAGAGCAGTCTCTGAGAAGGGTATTTTGGACATATATTCCACCAATAATGAAACTAGCTATTCTACTTTTGCCAATAAAACACTCCATTTTGCATGTTGTGGCTCTTATCATTTTCAGTTTAACGTGTTATGAGACAATTTACTGATTTGTGGAATGTCTCTACTTTAAACCCCCCCCCCTTCACCATGAGTCCCCGTTTGTGCCAGTAATTACCCAAGTGTTATTATCACTAGTGTTTGAGGGAAGACATTGGTGTGGAGAGATAACATTTTTTTCAGTTTGATTCTGGGATCTGTAAAATACATTAGCAACTTCCATTGTTGATCCAGAAGTTATCAGTTCATTCTGGTAATCTGCTTCCTGCTGTTGGTGGCTACACATTCTGTATTAAGGAAAGTTCAAGTAAGTTTATTTTCAGCCTTGAGAGAGCCAGTAGTGATGCATCTGAGAATATCCTCCAAACTGTATACTATCCTTGCTTTCTAAGTAAAATTTTAAATAACATCCAGCAAGTCTGGTCATACAGAATAAGATATTATTATTCCACAAGCTACAGTTTTCAACAGTACTAGCTTTTACACTGCTGTAAATAATATCATGTGCATGGCAAAAACATAGTAATGGGCCTTATTCATGGTGGAATTCGTTACTATCTGCTCCTTTCTCAATCTCACAACTACATTTCAGTTCTAGCAGTGATGTTTCCGGCTTCATGTATTAATAATTTCACTTAGTTGACATAGTTAGAGACATTTAATGATTGTTCTTTCAAGCTCCTTAACACTTTAAATATGACCATCCCCATGTAACTGTGGAGTAGACAGAACTCTTATGCAGTGATTTTAAGAACATGAACACAACCCTGCCAATTACACTGGCCAAAGATGCTTTCATGACTATCATATTACAAGCCTCAGTGCTAATGGTTCTGACACATCACTTTATATTAGGCAGCAACAATGTATGGGGTACATAGCACATATAATGTACTTAATTCCTTAGACACCTGCATGCCTGACTGTGGAACAATATTTTAATATCTGTTTTTGGGCAGTGAGAGCTATCTTTTACAAATGAATGTGACTAATGGAAGTATCTTTGTAATGATTGGAGTAACTTTCAATAGGACACCCAGAAATATTTGAATTGGAGATTTTAAAATGAGAAATCATTAGTAACTGGGATTTAAATCATCATTCCACAGCACTTTAGATGAAATCTAAATTTTCTCTTGTACATACTAATGGGTCTGACTGTGTAGAACATGGAATATACATGGTCCTTAAGACAATGGAGGCAATAATGTATGACTGAAGGAAGAATTTTTTCATCTGATCTGCGATAGCCCTCATATTAATTCAAAGAAAATCATATTTTTCCAGGACTTATTTCCCCTGGTGCAATAGCAGCAATTTTCTGAGTATTGGTACAAGTCAGATGGGATAGAGAGTAGAAATATATCCACCTACACATTGCAATCTTTTGCTGGGTAAAATGATCATGCAACAGTTGGAGGAAATGATACTGCAGGTTAAGAACAACAAGATCTACTTTGTAAATGATTTTAGTCTGCCACAATATTTTCTCCCTCACTGAAACAGGATGGTTTCAGGTAACTCTGTGCATGGTATTGCTCTCAATGCTTGACTTTCCTTTCTAGATATAACACCCCATTCACTCCACGTAATGGTAAGCATGACTATTATAACTATGCAGGACCATTTTAATGGATATTTTACATTCATGTAACAGGGTTAACAACTCTAAATTTAAGTTATATTTAGCCTCTACTTTTTCTGATCTTTATCTTCTGCCTGACAAAAATGTGAAGCATCCAGAAGAATGATTGGTTGTATAATTCTCTGTGACAAGCAGGATGGCTACCAGAGTGCATTAGCATTGTTTGTGTTCAGGTTTGTTTGTGCTTAGTGTTGTTACTAGGCCTGGTAGGGTATAAGGGACATGAACAGTGTCAGATGTTGAGTGATTACTGTGAAAGAAATGAAGATATGATTTACTCATGTGAGACAGCTTTATTAGCAACCAACAAAATTTGAAAGGAACCTCATTATGGGTTTCCATTAGGTCAAGTGGTTGTCTGCTGACATATCGTGACTCATTCACCTCTGCACCTGCCACCCAAGAACAAGTAATGGCTTTGTGACACGCTTCCCAACCAAGTCAGTGTATGCATACTGCCAACTTCTTTGTAAATTTGACTTGATTTCGTATTCACAGAAAAAATGTCAAGTACCCCCTCAACCCATGAAGATTCATTCAGTTTTCTCTTCCATTTTGGGAGGAGGAAATAGTATGAAACTTCATGGGTTGAAAGGGTATTGGATGTATATGTGGCAAAAAGAGGGTACATTGCAAATATAATTATCTTACAAAAGCTTGTAAACAATATTTGCAGATCACATTTTGACAAGTTGAAATGCAAGATCTAGTGTTTTCATCTGGAGCATATCTTGCATAATTCTTTCAAATATCATTCTTGGACATCCCATAGCTACATAATGGCACATTGTCACAGTCACAGAATGGATTTTCAGCTTCTTTCCACTTGTAAAACCAGAAGTTACATCCTCCACGATTTGTCCAAATTCTATTTAAAGGTGTCCATTTCTTTCTTGGTAAATTGAAACCAGGCAGAATTCTGCTTTGATTATTCATCAAACCTAGGTGTTCATGATTTGAACAGGCCCATTCTTCATGCAGTCTGATCAGCACACAATTTCTTTTCATGAGAATCTCACCAAGCTTCCATGTGGGTTTCCTGAATTTCAGTCTCTCTGGTTTCTGAGGGTGCAGTCCAGATGTAAGGATAGTTGAGTGTAACTGCAACATTTCTGTCATTCTATTAGCAGAGCTATTTGTCCTTGAATATGAGGGCAATGGATATTGGATAGCACTGGCAACCATTTCAGACATGTTGATTCATGCTGCTTGATATTATCCTAATTGTATCATTCAGTTGAGTTTCAATTTTAACAGTAATTTTCTGATAACAGAAGTAGATGAAATTTTAAGCATTGTAGAGTGACTGGATTGTACTACTTTTGTTTAGTGAAAAATGAGCCAAATGAATTTTTTTACCTCTTGAACTCTATCGTTAGTTTATTTATTTTACATTTTAGTAGCAGAATATTTTGATGTGTGTGTGTGTGTGTGTGTGTGTGTGTGTGTGTGTATGTGTGTGTGTGTGTGTGTGTGTGTGTGTGTGTGTGTGTGATGGAGAGGTTGGAGGGCAAGGAGAGCGTGCTTCATCTTCATGTCCCCGATCTTATACATATGAACTCTCCGTCACAGAGTTGTAAACGTAAAACTGTTCACACGTGGAAGTTGAATTTCACACAATCTAAATATAAAAGTTGTTTGTTTGCCAACTGTGTATTAACAGATTAGCTTGTGGTAGTTTAAAATGTGTTAACACATTCCCTCGACTCTGTTTCTTCTTCTTGTCAGGGTTTTCCACTCATTCCTTCAGTCCATGATTCACTTCCATACAATGCTGTGCTCCAAATGTTCAGTCTCAGATATGTTTTCCTCCAATTACAGTGTATGCTTGACAGTAGTAGACTTCTTTTGACCAAGAATTCCTTATTTGCTTGTGCTAGACTGCTTTTTGTGTCAACCTTGCTTTGTTCGTCATGTGTTATTTTCCTTCTAAGGTAGCAGAATTCTTTAACTTTGTGATCACCAATTTTGATGTTAACATTATTGCTAACCTTGTTTCTACTAATACTCAAGACTTTTGTCTTTCTTCAGTTTACTCTCAATCCATATATGCTCATTTCACTGTTCATTCCACTCAACAGTTTCTGTAATTCTTTTTCACCTTCACTGAGAATGGCAATATCATCAGCAAATCTTATTGTTGACATCCTTTCACCTGAAATTTTAATCACATACTTGAATCTTTCTTTTACTTCCATCATTGTTTTTTTTTTTTCATGCGTGGAATGAATGATAGGAGCAAAAGACTTCATTCCTGTCTGACATCCTCTCTAATATGAGCACTTCATTTTTGATCTAGCATTCTTATTGCTCCCTCTTGCTTCTGGTACATTTGTTACACCACTCATCTTTCCCTATAGTTTACTGAAAGTTCTCTCAGAATTTTGAACATCTTTCACCGTTTTACATTGTCAAATGCTTTATCTAGGGTGACAAATCAAATAAATGTATCTGGATTTTTCTTAAAACTTGCTTTCATTATCAAGCACAATATCAAAACTGCTTTCTGAGTGCTTTTACCTTTCCAAAAACCAAACTGATCATCATATAACAGATCCTCAGTTCTATTTTCCATTCTTCTGTATACTATTCTTGTCAGCAACTTGTGTGCATGAGCTGTTAAGCTCACTGTGTGATAGTTCTCATACCAATCTGACCTTGTTATTTTTGGGATTGTGTGGATCATATTTCTGTAAAAATCTGATGGCATGTTTCAAGTCTCATAGATTCTACAGATGAATGTAGTCAACCTGCTTGAGTACAAAGTGTATAATATAGTATAAAGTCTTTTGTTTTCAATACTATTCTGACGAATTCTAATCAACATTTTCAGGGTTCACTCAGCCTTGTGATGCCAATTGAGGAGCTACTCAACTGAATAGTAGTGGCTCCGGTCACAGAAAACTGTTGTAACGACCAGGAGAGTGGTGTGCTGACCACACGCCCCTCCTATCCGCATCCTCAGCTGAGGATGTCACAGTGGTCAGATGGTCCTGATGGGCCACTTGTGGCCTGAAGATGGAGTGCTTTAATTAATATTGAAACTGTAACTATGAACCATGTAAAATATCAAATAAAACCCTTTATTCACTCTCAAATTGCGAATTTATGGAAAATGAACATTTCAGTTTGAGACCTGGAGGGCTCATCTTTGGGTACTTAAACTAAATTTTCATCACAGTTTGTATGCACTGTTGACTGAGATTATTTTATGTAAACAAATTAGCTGCAGGTTGGTGTAATTATCTTTAACATGACTGTTATTAACAAAACAACTCACAGTTTCTTGTAGCAATAACACACAATATGACTACAAACAACTGACATTGCATTCTTAAGTTTTTCCACATTAGTGATTTTCACATTTGTTGACACGTTATTTGTGTGCATTCTAAAAGCTGTGAAAGTGTTGCCATAGACAGTAAAAAAGAAGCAAAAAAATGAGCAAAAATATTGTAAAGATATAAGAACTTTTGTTTCAGTTTCATATAATTATTGCTATAACTACTAAATAGCTTTTGTTAAGTGATTTTCATGATTGTTAACAGCAAGATGTGGTGCTTGTTCTGCAAATGATGTTTGATACATGGTGAATATGTGGGCTGCAGGCTCGGATCCTAAGGACAGCTTTCTGCCTGAACCAAGTACATCATTTATATCACACAATGGAGGCTATTTGATTTTACTGGATCTGTTAATTATATTGATTTGTGTCATTAAGGTACCCTGGATAAACAGTAGTTTATCACACCATATACTTTATAGCCATAAATTTGTAGAACTCCAGCAGATCTGTAGAACTGACGCCAATGAACTGTCTCTGGTGCAGGCAAAGGAAGTAGTGTGTGGCACATGATAAAGTGAAAGATTAGGTTGGCTAGGATGGAGACAGAACAAAGGAGCAAGAAAACAACAGAAAGAAACAAAACCAAGTGGGAGACATGGAGACAGGGGAGGAAGTCGGAGTGGAAAGAGACTAACAGAAATTGAGGCCAGGATTGCAGGACGGGACTGAAGTACCCATTGTAAGGACAATTCATATCTGCATAATTTAGAGAAGCTGGAATGAGGAGGAGATACAGGTACAAAAGGAACTTGTTGTGAAGTAGTTATTGAAGTTGAACATCTTTTAGTATATGTATGTGTGTTTTGGTTATTAGCTCTGAATGACATGCAGAAGCTCAGAAACATTTTCATATCTTACTGAGAAGAAATTCTGAACACTGTAACTGGATTTTCTAGCACATAAGATAAATATTTAGGTTATAACAACACATGCCATATGGCATTGCAGTAGTGCTAACCACTAAACCCAAGAAGAGAAAAGTCAAGATTTTTTGAACTGTCTCACAGCAGCATGTAGTTATGGAAAATCTAGAATTGTAGATACTTTATATGAGAGGAGAGATCACATCTCCACAGACAGAGGAGGTGATGAGCAGTAGACAGGCACATAACAAGGTAAAAAAAAAAAAAAAAAAAAGCTTAGCTTCTGTAACATCTAGCAAACATATGCACACATAATATGTATACCGAAACCTTACCTTTTCAGAGTTCAAATACACCATGGTCACATTTCCTACAACACTACACTATTACAGACGTCTGATTACACGGTGTACTACAGTAGGTCTGCGTGCGGAGACGAATGCAGAATAACAATAGCAGCAAGTGCTACATGTGGACACTGCGACAGCTAGACCAAACCACAACAGTGCACTATATCCACACATGTAAACACGGTTGTCATCGTAATCATGTCCCTGCAGATGCTGCTCTCCAAAAGTGGCCCGTGTTTGATACAACACTCAACTGAACGTCAGAGGTTTCAGGCGTCAACTTTAGGTTACAATATCTCCAGATGTAATTAACATTTTACAATGCCACAAATGGCACTGATTACGTGTTTGTTTATATGTTCAGATGTGCTAACAAAACTAACGTGGTTCCATTTTAAAAAAAACGTAGGTTTGTGTTAAAAAACATACTACTGTGCATTTTTTATGGTTTCTATTAACCAATTACATTAGCCCCTCTCCTCACATTCGGTCTGTAGAATCGATTCGTCAGTATTTGATATGGTTTACGAAATATATCCAGCAGTAATGTTAGGTGACTCACCCTGTGTGTGTGTTTCTTTTAGCTCTGATAGCTGCCATTTTTTGTATGGTTGTGCCCTAGCTGGTGATTCCATTGTTTATTAGCAGTGATCTACTATCTTATAGAAACCATCCTGGCAGTATTTTCTTCATGAAAGAAGTGCCATGTACAGGTGATTGTACACACATTGTACAGTCTAATTAAACTCTACAAAGATTTTTTTTCAATTTTGAGGGTGAATATAGCAGTTGATGGCCCAATGAACAATATAGGAAGGAAAAATAAGTTGTGATCAAAAAGAAATTTTACTTCAAAGCTTAATTTAGTATTGACAATAGCATTGCTTTAGTTCATAAACCAGATCAGTATAACAAAAACACTAATGCTAAGTTGGTTTTCATTTGATAAATGGAATCTCTTCCTTAGAATCCATGTTAAATATTGAAGTGATGCACTAATATTATGTCCAAAAAACAGAATATTAAGCCAGATGAGCATGTAAATGTTATGGATGCTGTGAAGCTGTATTCAAAGCAAAATTCCTTATTTTTCTGAAATATAAAATACTGCCAAGTTGGTGGACTAGCTATGGGTTCTCCATTTGCCCAAGTATAACCCAAAATGTTCATAGGTAGGTTCCAAACAAAATTTCTTATATAAAGTTTATTAATTCCATTACTCTTCTAGTCAAAAAGAATGACATTTCTTTATGTTTCATGAAACACAAAAGTCTACATGTCATTAGTTCAACAACCAGTGTAGATCCTATTGGATATTGCCTGAATTGTTTTTATCATATAATAATAATAATAATAATAATAATAATAATAATAATAATAATAATGAATAAATAATAAAATAATAATAATAAAATAAATAATAATAATAATGAATAAATAATGAATAATAATTATAATAACAATGAACATTCACCACATCGTCTACAGAAAGCCTAAGATTACAGTTAATACTATCTGCTATCTCATTAACATATAGCATGATCATAATTGCTCTATTACACTTCCTTAGGATGCACCAGATATTATTTCCATTACAGAGGATGACTCCATGTTTGGATAATGTGCTGCTTTCTGCCCGTCAAGAAATGTACAGTCTAATCACAGAACTGGTTAGACAATCTGTAGGAATATATTTCTCTAATAGTATGGTACTGAATAAAAAGTGTTGTGAAAGTTGAAAACATCAAATTCATTTTTTCCAGGCACGTCATTATGTTTGAATCTAGAATATGAGGGAAGATTATCATATTATGCTACAAATGGAGGTGGTGAATATAAGATAGTAGTTCTGGGGATCAAATCTGTTGCCCTTTCAGTGATGCAGTGTCTCTGAGAGTTGCAAAAAAAAAAAACTTAATCTCCCCAAAACAAGTGTACATGATTGCTGCAAGTTAAGTCTTGTGGTATTATTAGTAAGTGTGCTGGTTTTTACTGCCTTTTTATACACTCATCAAACTGAGTTCTCACTGCTTTGGTACATAGACACCATCACTATCAGTCCCCTGCTTCAGACTCCACTCTCTCAGTCAACAACACTTTCTTGACTCCCTAGCATCTCCACTTGTTTTCTGTCATTGTTGAGTGGATCCAAGCAACTGTGAATATAATCAAACAAAGAAAGTTGCAATTATACTTCATTTGTTTCATATATTTAGCCACAAACCTAGCTCATGTCTACCAAAATTCTTCCAAATCTCTTCCACTGTTTGCAATTTCTGCCACAGTCATTTCAATCACATTTTTTATACTCTCCCTTATGGTCAGAATTTGACATCATTGCAACTGTGAGATAATACCAATAAAAGTGATATAGTTTTAATAGTTTCATGAATTTTATTAGTTTTCTCCAATTTCTAGGAAATATTCAGAATTTGATATTCCATCAACTGAGAAAATATTAAGGATAAAAAAGAAGTTGTTCCAGTAGTTTCTTAAATTTTATTGGTTTCCTCCAATTCCAGGAAATAGTACAAACAGTATTTTCACATTATATTTGAGTAATTTCACAAATTTTGTAGGTATCCTCAGAATCTAGAGAAAAGTACACAAAATAATTCTAGCATATATTTCAATAAATCACACATGAATCATATGACAAAATTTTGTAAGGTGAGAAGAAAACTCAGTCACATGCAAACATGTTATAAGTTTTGTCGGTCACAAAAGGAAATAAAAAGTAACCATGTATATAATTTCTCTTAGAGTAGTCACTGACTGAAAAGCACGGTTGCTCTGTAAATGTCTCATGTTCTGTTCAAATACTACTGTAATATTTAAGCTGGTATCCTATTTAATTGCAGATTAAGAATATGGAGACACATATTGCTTACCATGTATTAAAATATTTGTACAGAGTTTCTCACATGCAGTGTGATACTACAGACAAAATGATATATAATCAAGTGCAGGCAAAGTCTCTTACCAGCTTTATTACAAAATTCTGATTATCAGATTTTGAATAAATGAATTATTATATGAATCATTGCTTACAAATCTTCCCACAATATTCGTTTTCAGAACAGTACTAAAATTAAAACACTTCTGGAATTATGTTTATTTAATGCTCAGAATGTTTTGAAAAGAAGTTTACGATGAGACGAACTAATGTTGAAATCCAGTATAGAAAGAGGGCATAACATAATGCTACAATATATATAATAGCAAATTCCATGAGAGACATTCTGACAGTAATAAAACCAACTTCACTATTTAAAAGAAGTGGCAGAATGGAATCTGAGTGCTTGATTACTAGTGAACTATTTTTCAAATACAATTATGAAAATGCATCCACTGAAAATTCTGTAGTAATATCAAAGAATCATGCAATTTGCCTTCAAGGTATTAGTTATAAGTCAATTAAAAAACAGGTAACATTTAACAAGTCCACTGTCTCATCAGCAAGATGATGTCTTCATTCAACAAGACGTCCTCTGACTGGTTACCATATTAAGCTGAAAAGGATTGCACATAAACTTCAGTTCCTTGGACATATTGACATAAAGGCTGAAAAAAATAGGTGCACTTGCTGGTTAGCAATTCCTCATCCCAATTAAAGACAAAAGTGTATCTAGGGAAACCTAATCCTGCCAATAGGTTTACAGAAATATGATTTAAAAAAACAAGGCTCTGACATTGCTGTAACTGTGTGCAGTGTGGCAAAGCACATGTAGCAAGAAATCTGTGCTGTGCTGGAGTTGTCCCATTAGCTCAGTGAGATGAGCCAATGCTATGAGGAATGGATATGCAGACTCACTGATGTGCGATTCACATTTGCACCATTTTTTTTTCAATTAATTGTATCCAATTTACATCTTCAGAATTTAGTGTCTTGTGTATTTGTTTCTCTTTCTGCTGCCTTTATTTGAACATTAAGGTATAACATGAACTTCTTACAGAGGTAAATAACCACTATGTTTTGTCCATGCCACAAATAAAACCAACAGAAAATAATAGTGGATACAGTAACTTCATCTGTCTCCAATAATTTACAAAAAATGCAATAGATAGGCTACACTGGATTGTATATTATGTTGTGCATGATAATTCCATTCTGTTAGTCTGACATCCAGGCTTATCTTCACAGAGCCATTACATACATGTACGTGCAATATCCACTTTAGAGATGTTCAAAGCGACCACCTTGCATTTACAAACACTTCACCATTCACTGGAACATATTTTGCTGGACCCTGCACAAAACACTTGCATCCACCATTGCCGAAGCGGAAGGCACATGAGCTATTAGGTTGTGTACATCAATGGGCGAAGAACTATAAACTTGTCCCTTTAAGTGTCCTAACAAATAAAAGCTAGTGGATTAAGATCCATGGGAGGTGAAGGCCACAACATTGTACATACACAACCAATCCATTTCACCAGAAAGGCTTCATTTAAACAGTTACACTCATTCACTCCAAAGTGTGTCCGCCCTGATAGCTGAATGGTCAGCATGACGGCCTGCCGTCCTAAGGGGCCCATGTTGGACTCCTGGCTGGGTTGGGGATTTTCTCCACTCAGGTACTGGGTGTTGTGTTGTCTTCATCATCATTTCATCCCCATCCAGTGTGCAGGTTGGTCAATGTGGCGTAGAATGTAATAAGACCTGCACCAAAGAGGCCAGACCTGCCCCGTCAGAGGCCTCCCGGCCAATGATGCCAAATGCTCATTTCCATTTACTCCAAAGTGTGGTGGTGCGTCATCGTGCTGATACTGTAGCTGATGCTGAACACCAAGTGGGACATTTCATAATGCATCAGGCAAAGTATTGCAGAGAAACGTGTGAAACAGAGGCACATTCAACTTGTTCAGCAATAGGTAAGGGCCCAGGAGCACTCCTCCCATTATTCCAGCCAACAGCTTTATGTCAAAGCATGCCTGAGAGCCACATTCATGGATGACACATGGGTTGTGTTCTGACCAATAATGCTGTTGTGAAGGTTGAAAATATCTTCAAGAGTGAAGCTAGATTCATCAGTCCATGTCACATTATTTATAAAAAAGATCATTATCTTAGATTGGGCCAAAAGCCATTCACAAAACTATACTCATCAAATGTGGTCTTCTGGCTGCCGATGTTGAGTTAACATATGATGATATGGCTGCAGTTCTTCATCATGCAATACTTCAACAACCAGTCTTTGAGATATATGGAACTGTCTTACAATATCATGGGTACTTTGCCAAGGTGAATGGTGAATCGTTTCAACAATCATGTCCCCTGTTTGTGGAGTACATCTAGTCCTTGGACAATCTCTGTCCATCATTTGTGGGGAAAGATTACTGGCTTCCTGAAGGCACTGCTTCAGATGACAAAGAAATTCTTACCAGGATGGTGCCTTTGAGAGTACTGTGCAGCATACACACAAACAGCAGCAACAGCTTGGAAATCGGATGTTCCCTGCACCAAAAGTATATTGACATATTCACTGTTTGTGTACTCTAGCAAGAAGTGGCCCTATATGAATTTGACAGGACTAGTTATTGTTGTGCACTGCACTGTTAATAGACACATGCATGCAGGTTAATGGATCCCACTGCGATGTGATAGGCTACTGTTGTATACCAAAATTATGTCCTGTTTATAAATGCTGAGAACTATGAAATGGATATCTAAAAAATACAAAATGAACATGAACCATAGCACCATGCTGGATGTGGATTTGGTGTCCCACCAGTCTACTCAGTGACCTAATGTGGGTGGTATGATAGTGCAGTGTGATACACATTCCCCTGTATATTCTGATGTGCTACATGATGTGATAGTGTTGTCAGCTCCTCGTTTTCATAGATGTGTTTCCAAAATGCACCCCATTTTTGCTAGATAAACTTTTGTCTTGAATGTGGATGAAGAATCACATGCCAACTTCTAAGTGTGATATTTTATCTTCACTCTGTATATTTTCTATTTGCATGATTGTACAATAATAAAATATATGTATTGTGAGTTGTAATATATCTGTACTGAAGAGTGCCATTTGACACTTTGTACACTTCAGTCATAATAGTGTTATTGTCATAATGTAACACAGAAATATTTAACCAGTTCTACATAATAAAGATGTAATGACAGTTGTATCAAAGTAGCAACAATGTTACAATACTTAAATAACCAGATTTCTTGACTGCCATTTACTTTTAATTGAAGCAGCCACATTAGATTTATGTGGACATCCGTGTACCTCCACAGGTACATGGGTGTCCACAGAAATTTATCCAAGATGGGATAAGATTCTGCAATGGCCATTTTTCCTATAACGATTCAGTGAACTTGAGGCTGTGTCATGTTGGAAGAACTAAGTTTGACAGGGGGTACACAAAATGTATTGTATCTCAACAGACTGATAGTGATAAATCTTTAAAGGTAGATTACTGTAACAACTAAGAGGTAGGAACATTTCATTAACCCACAGCATCCTCCAGCTCTCCCCCACCTACATCCAGTACCATTTGAATCTGCTGGGATAGTTCTGCAATACATGAAAACATGAAGTAAATCCAAAGAAAATCCAAGGCACCATCTTCACTCACACAACTTGGCTTTTCGATCAGCCAAATTTCCACTTCTTTATCTATGACCAACCCTCCCTTCTGACTAATGTAGTAAAGTATTTAGGACTAACCCTCAAAAGAAAACTAAGATGGAACGCATACCTCCTTACCAAAACTGACTTCCACTAACAGACCACACCTAGGGTCTACAACCTTCTATCAATATCCCTAGCTATTAATCCCTCACCTGTTCCATTGTAACATATGCCTACATTTCCTGGATATCTGGTTCCCATATGTTCTACAAATTCCTTAAAATTTTGAAAAGACATGCACTCTGCCTCTACTTTCCACATCTGCCTACCTTCCCCAA
The DNA here is from genome assembly GCF_023897955.1 of Schistocerca gregaria. Taxonomy (NCBI): domain Eukaryota; kingdom Metazoa; phylum Arthropoda; class Insecta; order Orthoptera; family Acrididae; genus Schistocerca; species Schistocerca gregaria. The sequence goes on along the minus strand of NC_064931.1, from coordinate 334,523,075 downwards.
CTTGCATCCTATACCAAGTTATCCACTTATCACACCTTCTCCTCTTCTTGGAATACCTTCAGATCCAATGCATTAATCCCAAAACCCAGTTCCAGTATCCTATCCACTAGCCTCCAATCTAAGTACCCTGCAGCACCACTATATCCAAATATAACTTTCTATGCACCTTCATGCCGTATCCATCCTGTCCCTCCAGAACTTCAGTCAACTCTCAGTACCCAACAACAAAACCTGCCCCAAGATATACGCTTTATTCCAGCCCCATTCACAATTTCTCACCTCACACTATCCTTCCACTATCCTCCCTCCTCCTCAATGACTTTCAGCTGCTACCTGCAATTCCATAAGACCTATGGTCATACTCATCATTCTACTTCCAAAAAGAATGTGATTATTTTCATGCACCACCAGCATCACCATTATGGCTTAGCAGCATAATTGTCATCAGTGATTATATTCTAATAGTAATTTAAAATTGTCTAAAGGGTTTTAAAAATAATAAAAATTGTCCTCAAAAGTATATTTAAAAGTATAATTTATATAAATTTGCTTTTTATCTAAAATTAAACTTTTTTAAATATTCAAAACCTTTAGCTGAAGAGAGGTTCCATCCACAGCCAGGACTTCCCTTAGTGGGGCACTGAAATGACAACAAAGAAAAATATAATTCATTAAATTATCCAAAGTACTATTTTTTATTATAAATATGACTATGGAAGCCACTTCCTTGAGTTAGAGATGTGAAATTATACTCTCATATTTTAAATTCAGAAAAAGTGAGGAAATAAAATTGGAAATATTCCTGAAGATAATTTTATTCATACACAAAATTGCTCTCAAAAGTAGGGAAAATAAGAAACACCCAAGAAAATCCTCATGCATAACAAAAAGAGTCAATGAAAACTTGCATTCAATAATACTCCTACAAGTCAATTAAACATTAAGTAAGCTTTAAAGAAATGTTTGTTCGATTCTCTTGCCAAACTCTATTGACTTACTAAACTTCAAATCTGATAATGTTAAATGTTGTTACACTATATATTCATCTCTTCTATTTCTTAACATGAACTGTAGCAAACAAGATTACACAAATATATTTTGAAAGTTACTTATTTTGGTGTGGAGTGAAACGCAGGCTCAGCACTAGACTGCATGTGCATGTGCAAAACCCTAAAAAGTTTGAGGTGAGCATTCAAGTACATATGCAACTGGAAAACTCTAAAAATTCTCTCAAACTGGCCAGAAGAACTAGCTCTCAGCAGCCATGGAACAAACCAACATGGTTCTCATCTCCACAGTCAGATACTTTATTGTGCAGCCATGCTAACTGGGTTGTAGAATTAATAAGTAAATGACTGAATGTGCATGTTGCACACTTTAATAATCAAAAAGAAGCTACATTCAAGAAAGGGCATTTTTAAACCTTGAAATCTGACCTATTTTACCCCCCTACTCCAGTACAGAATTTTTTTTCTCCTCATATTAGGTCCACTCTCCCATGAGGCTCCGCCTAATCGTAGCACTGTCCATGTGGGCAGGAAAGTTTGTGTGCTCCAAGGAAGCTGAGAGCTATATCGGTGGTAGCGTAGCTACTGGCAGGTCCAACCTAGCCGGGCAGGTCTTAGCAGAGGAGCCAGACAAAGTGTGCCTCACAACGACCCGTCTTATATCCTATATCCTATATATCCTACTCCATACCATCTCCTCAGTTACCATTCCTTTTCTTTCTCTAATTACCTTAACACACCACTGCCTTGTGGTTGGTCTCAGGAGGGATGAAGGCTAAGGGAGAAAACCCTGAAAGAAAATCTGGAGTGGGGCCCCAAAGGCGGTTGGAAGGCGTACTATGTCCCCTTCCGCCAGCTCCTGCAACCGAAGTGATACCAGACGTATTGGCTAGCCTTTCCTCCTGATATTATCATTTAGGCCGAGAGGGAGACCATGATGATTGGGCAACTCACGTGTCTTCATATTTATTGCTCAGGCTTGTAGCATCCTGGAGAGGACACTTCAGCGATGTCCAAGGACTTTGGCACAACACGGGAAGAGGCAGTTACCAGTTATAAGCTCTGTCTGATAGGCGTAAGACTCAAGTGCCAGGGGCCACTTCCAACGGTGGAAGAGATTATTGCATCTCATTGGACAGCTACCCCCCGCCTCAAGCTGGGCAGCCCCCAGCCAATAAGGTGCTGTCCCACCACTATCCGCCTGCTTCATGGGGTGTGTGGAGCTTAGAAGTAATCTTCGACAAGAGGGTTGATATAGTACACCTACCTACAACAAAAATGAAATAATAAGGAAATCACTACTTCGTATTGTCACCTGGAATGTTAGGACCAGGTGTCCAAGGTACATCGATGATGCTCAAGTGGTTAATTTCATCCGTAAGACTGCCGTAATTGACAGACAGGTCCATTGTTTGAATGTTGACATTGCGGGACTGCAGGAGGCACAGCTTCCATCAGGGAGGATAATTACACATTCTTCTGGCAGGGGAAGTCTCAAGACAAGACAAGACTTCATGGTGTAGGCTTTGCTGTTAAAAACACCTTCCTGGACTGTACTGTGCCACCATCCGGTGGAACAGAGCGAATTATTGCTTTGAAAATATGCTCCTCAAGTGGCACTGTCAACATCCTAAATGTGTACGCTCCCACCTTATCATCCAGCATGGAAGAGAAAGATCTGTTTTAAGATTTACTCAGCGACAGAATAGCCAAGATATCTAGCACCGAGACACTGTATATTCTAGGGGACTTTAATGCTAGAGTTGGATCAGATAATGACATATGACCGAATTGCCTGGGACATCATGGGGTGGGAAAAATGAATGAAAATGGCCAGAGACTGCTTGAAGTTTGCTGCTTTTATGGAATCTGTATTACAAACACACATTTCCAGCTTAAGGATCAGCACAAGGTGTCTTGGAGACACCCGCGCTCTCATCACTGGTATCAACTTGACTTACTCATAGCTAGGCGTACTGGTCTCAAAAATGTGCTACTGACACGAAGTTATCATAGTGCTGATTGCAACAATGACCACACCCTGGTGGCGTGCATATTGAGGCTCACTCCTAAGAAATGTCACCATGCTAAACTGAGAGGTCATCCCTGTATCAACACAGATCATGTTCATGACACTCAAAGAAAGCAGCATTTTGCCAGTAATTTTGAAAGTGCTTTCCCACGAAACGTGGAAGCAAAAAGGAATGTTGATAAGAAATGGGGGCAAAACTCTCAGGTGCAATCTACAACTCAGCAGTATTGGCCTATGGAATAAAAGGAAAAAGAAATAAGGACTGGTATGAGCAAAATTTGGAAGAAATGTAACCAGTCACTGAGGCTAAATGGAGAGCCCTGCTTGCTTACAAAAGAAACCCAAATTAAAGAACTCGAGATGTCCTATGAAAAGCAAAGAACAGGGCACAGCAAACATCCAGGAGATGCGCAAATAACTACTGGCTGAATTTATGTGCAGGTATACAGAGAGCAGCCGATTCTGGGGATGCTAAGGCAATTTATGATGGTATTAAGAAAGCAATTGGACCAACTGTCAGAAAAACAGCTCCTCTGAAGTCATTATTGATGAAGGCAAACAAATGGAACACTGGGTTGAACACTACCTCGAGTTGTATGCAGCCGAGAATGAAATTAGCAAGGATGCATGTGACGCCATCAAACAAATACCAGTTATGGAAGAACTAGATGCAATGCCTACTATGGAAGAACTTAGTAGAAAAATAGATTTTCTTGCTAACAGAAAGGCCCCAGGTGAAGATGGGATACCTTCAGAGGTTATTAAGTATAACAAGTCTGTTCTTCTCAAACATTTATATTCACTTATCACAACCAGCTGGGAAGAAGGTTATGTCCCAATGAGTATGCGGAATTCGAGGATAGTTACTCTATATAAACAGAAAGGGAACAGAAGTGACGGCAACAATTACCGAGGCATTTCATTACTAAGTGTAGCCGGAAAAGCTTATGCAAGAGTCATCCTAATGCGATGACAAATCTCAACTTCCAGAATCTACCCAGAATCTCAGTGTGGCTTCAGGCCTGGCTGAGCAACTGTAGATATGATCTTCTCCTTAAGACAGCTACAAGAGAAATGTCGTGAGCAGCAGAGGCCACTTTATATTGCTTTCATTGACCTTGTTAAAGCGTTTGATTTAGTGAGCATAAATGGGCTTTTCAAACTGTTTCAGGATATTGGATGCCCACCTAAACTGCTACAGATAATTGTCTCTTTCCCTGAGAAAACACAAGCAACAATCTGCTTCAACGGTAAAACATCAGAAGCATTCCCCGTTAATAGCAGTGTTACACAGGGGTGTGTGTTAGCTCCTACATTATTTGGGATTTTCTTTTCCCTTCTGCTCAGATTTGCCTTTGAGGACTGTGAGGAGGGAGTGTGTCTACATATGAGGTCTGATGGAAATCTTTTCAACATTGCTCGTCTCAAGGCCAAGACCAAAGTAAATACAGTTGTTATCCATGAGTTGTTATATGCGGACGATGCAGCTCTAGTAGTGAACATGAGCTGCAGTATATAATCAACAAATTATCAAATGCCTGTGAAAAAATTTGGTCTACTCATCAGCCTTCAAAAGACTAAGATCATGGCACAGAGCACTACCAACCTTCCATCCACCAGCATTGATGGCAATCCTCCAGGTAGTTGATGACTTTACCTACTTGGGATCCACAATATGTAGCAACTTGTCCATGGACACTGAAATTACTAACAGAATCGTAAAGGCAGCATCTGTCATGGCTAGATTGAAAAACAGAGTATGGAACAACGGACTGCTTACCACAAAAACTAAATTAAAAGTCTACAATGCTTGTGTTATAAGCATCCTTCTCTATAGCTGTGAGATATGGACAACTCTTTCTAGGCATGAATCTCGACTTAACAGCTTCCATCTCTGCTGTCTCCAGAAGATCCTTCAGATCTCTTGGAGAGATAGAGTACCCAACACCAAAGTCTTTCATCGTGCAAGCACAACCAGCATCTTTGCACTCCTGAGTCATAGACATGTAAGATGGTTGGGACATGTCAGGTGCATGGATCCTGAACGGATACCGAAACAACTGCTGTATGAAGAACTTCAGGAGGGTGTGAGGCCAGTGGGATGACCGCATCTTTGTTTCAAGGATGTCTGCAAGAGAGACCTGACCAAAACCAGAATCAATCCAAGTCACTGGGGAAGCACTGCAATTGACCGTGTCAATTGGCGAGTAACTGTGCGCAACGGCGTCAAGCTCTCAGAGGACGAACGCACACAGGAACAAATCAGGAAGAGGACAAAGTGAAGAGACAGAGCGGCTTCTGTTCGAGGTCCCTCAAATCTCACATGTCCGAACTGCAGTAGGGACTGCCACTCTCGAGTGGGACTCTTTAGCCACAGCAGACGCTGCAGACTCTGAACCAAGCATGTCACACCATCATCCCTCAAGGATGGACGGATGCCATTGAAAAATTAGATCCATAAATGAACACACCTACAGTACAGCATGCTGGTATTCTTCAGATCCTGTTCTGCTGTGTAAAACTGAATGTTCTCTCAGCAAGCCACAACAGGTCTTATTTGGACTTGCACAAATGGTAAACTACTACAGTATCTCAGTGTCAGGTTGTTGGATTGATTCTTTTTCTGCAGTTTGATAAGGGTGGATATGTGTAAACATTAGAGAAATGAATTGGTGTTCCATCTCAACACCTGTAAAGATACAAACCTGCCTTTACTGCAGAAACTGATGAGATACCAAAATGACAGCATACTTTCTTGTTGACAGCTTGACATATAAACAAACTCAAGTTATTCAGTGATTTCTTAAGTCACAGGACTTCCTGTTGCACCTGGATACTCTAAATCTACTGTTTATTAGAATAGGAGAAATAATTTTTCACAATATGTGAAAATCTGAAGTGAATTAAAAGTCAATACTCCAGAATCAAGAATGGAAAGATGTAGAAGCTGACAGGGAAGTTCAGTTTGAGTTGTGAAGAAATGTAGAAACGTTTGGGGCAATACTGATTTCATGGCTTATCTTAGAATATAGGGTGAAGAAAGGCAAACCTACATTTGTGGCATGTGTAGATTAGAAACAAGCTCTTAACAATGTTGAGTGGAACACACTCTTTGAAATTCCTAAGGCACCAAGAATAAAATACAGACAGCAAAGATCTCTTCAATATGTACAGGACCCAGACTGCACTTATAAGAGTTGGTAGATGTGAAAAGGAAGCAGTAGATGAGAAGGGAGAGAGATGGTGTTGTAGCCTCTCCCTGCTGTTATTTAATCTGTACACTGAGCAAGAAGTAAAGGAAAACAAGGAGAACTTGGGATTAAAGCTCAGGGAGAAGAAATAAAAACCTTGAGATTTGTCAGTGACACTGTTATTCAGTCAGAAATGGCAAAGATCTTGAAACATCAGTTGAATGTCATGGATAATGTGGCGAAATGAAGTTATAAGATGAAGACTGAGAAAAGTAAAACAAGGGTAATTGAATGACATCAAATTAAACTGGCAAAGCTCATAGAATTAGGTTAGGAAATGCAACTCTAAATGCAGCCAATGAATTTTGCTATTTGGCAGCAAAGGAAATATGATGGGTGTAGTAGAGAGAATATACGAGGTGCTATCCAAAATTTCACGACTGGTGCTGCCATCTGTTGAAAACCTTAGGTTTGGACTACTGGTCACCATCACCCTCGAAGTAGTTCCCATCCACACATACACATTGGTCCTAGTGCTTCTGCCACTGGTCAAACGTGTTCTGGAAGTCCTGTTCTTTGAGGGTGTTTATCACTGGCAGCGATGCTTCATGAATCCTCTCTATAGTGTCGAACTGTCGGCCTTTCAACTTGAGTTTCAGTTTTGGGAATACTGTGAAGTCGCGAGGTGCCAGATATAGGGAGTGCGGTTGGTGGGGTACAACCGCCATGTCGTTTTTTTGCCAAAAAGGTCCTGGTGAGCAAGGATGTGTGACAGGAGGCATTGTCATGATGCAGCAGCCAGTTCCCTAGACGCCAAAGTTCAGGCTGTTGTCGCCGCATGTTTTCATGGAGCCATCGCAAAATGTCACAGTAGGACACAGAATTCACTGTTTTGTTGGGTGGGACGAATTCTTTGTGCACAATTTCCTTGGTACTGAAGAAAATGATGATCATGCTCTTCACTTTGCTCTTCACCTGTCTCGCTTTTTTGGGTCTTGGAGAGCCTGGGCTCTTCCACTGGGACAATTGTTGCTTTGTCTCTGGGTCATAATTGTAAATACAGCTCTCGTCACTGGTGATAACCAGTGATAAGAAGGTTGGATCATCAGATGCGGTCTGACGAAGGTCTGTGCACACTTCAACACGCTGTGCCTTCTGATTGGCAGTCTAGATCCTTGGCACAAATTTTGCAGCGACATGATGCATGCCCAATTCATCAGTCATCATTCATTGACATGTCCCATAACCAATAACCACTTAATCTGCAAGGTCTTGAATGGTTCAGTGTCAATACGCACGAACCAATTGTTGAAGTTTGTGATATCTTGCATTGTGCTGCTAATGGGCCTTCCAGTGTGAGCATCATCTTCGACATCTGTGTGGCCAGCCCTGAACCAAGCATGCCACTCAAACACACACATATGGCTCATGCTCTGCCACCCAAACACTGGTTGAATCATTGTAAGGGTCTCCACAGCACTTTTCCTGAGATTCGCACAGAATTTGATACACACGCACTGTTCTGTTTGTGGATCCACACACCAAACACAGAGCATTACGGAAATCACTGTGGACACTCGACACATCCTCCCAGCTGAATGCCACTCTGCACACTGACTCATCAGATATGCAGCTCTTGCCACCTAGTGGTGCAAAGATCTACTACTCCTACTTTCCAACACAAGTCCCGAAAACTTTGGATTACACCTTGTAAAATGCAGACTGGCAGTAGTAAGAAAGCAAAGTGTTTCTGAGAAAGAGAAATTTGCTAACATTAAATATAAATTTATGTGTTAGACAGTCTTTTCTGCAGGCGTATGTATGGAGTGTAGCCTTGTGTGGAAGTGGAACATGGACAAGGAAAGAATATCAAATTTTGAAAAGTGCTGCTATAAAAGAATACTGAAGATTAGCTGGGTAGATCATGTAGCGAATAAGGAGGTATTGAATAGAAATGTGGAGACCAAAGCTGGACTACCTCAAGCAGGTTCAGGTGGATGTAGATTGCAGTGATTATTCAAAGATAAAGAGGCTTGCACATCAAACAGTCTTAGGACTGAAGGCCACAAAAACAACAACAACAACAACAACAACAACAACTCCAGAATTGAGGAAGGGGCAAGTGCCCCTTCACCCCTTCTCATCCTTGCTGAAACGTATGCACAGATACTGCATATACCTGCAACACATTGACAGCATTCCTGTTTCAGATTTCAGTGTTTAATGTGTAATATCACAAAACCATCGCAGAGGTTCTTTGTAAAAGTTATCTAATTTCATTTCTATTGCTGAATTTTGTTCATATATTAGGAATTAATCAGAACCTAATACACTAAATGAAAAATTATCTCACATTTAATTCAAATTTTGAGTTCTTCAGGATATCATTAGTAGCTTATGTATACCATCTGTGATAGCATGGTAAACTGAAGAACAGAGCCCTGGTTAATCTGTTCTAAAAATTTCTGCTGGACACAAATGCTGAACTGCTTCACTGACTCTGTCAGAGTAGAAAAGCAATTACACTACATGGTCATTTCCCTTCTGCCTCTGTGCCCTATGTCACAGTGTGGACTGGATACCATGAAGCTAAGAAACTTCAGGACACTTAGCATCCTGATGGCTGATGACACAGCTAATCCACAAACATATGTTGTGTCGATGCATTGGCAGACTCTAGTTATGACATCTCGATGCAGCATTGCATCAATCATCTGTGCATGCCATCACTGACAGACAGCAAACTACCTTGGCATGAGGGTGCTGCAAACGGCTGCCTGCCGTCAGTGAAGGGGTCGGTAGAGAGTTTGGCAACAAAGCACAATGAACCTTTGTCAAATGGCCTCTTCCAGACAACTGCCAACCTTGCTCTTCTGTGTCTGAGGTTCGACACTGTTGAGCTGCCCGAGCAACCCAGTAAAGCCTTTACCTAGGGCCACTGCCAGTAATACTCAACACCTTGACAGTGCATTTTCTTCTCAGCATTTCTTCTCATAGATGTCCACCTCCACTGAACCAATATGAAGATACTGCGAATAGATGCCAGACTGTGCCCATTGGATGAGGAATGTGAAGCTGTATCTGCTCTAACTTGGTGAGTAACAAAGAGTTTTACGGCACTATATCCATCTTTGCCAGACAGGTAACCTGGCCACTACATTGGTTAGCAGTGGTGGGATTGGTGGAGGTATTACCAATGCCAATGCCCTGGTAAGTAAGTAGAAGCTTGTGTGAACCTTAGATCCTTGTGGGTGCCATACGTCCTATGTTCTTGATTAAGAATACATACCCTTTTTCTTTTCTGTGTAGAAATGAACAGTAGGTAAGATGATAAGAATGAAAGTGGGTGTATTTTTAGGAAATATAGATGAGTGTAAATAGTAGACATGTTAAGTTACGGATATAATATTGTGATTTTGTATCAAATGAAATTGCTTTTTGTGAAGTTAACTACATTTTTGTAATTTATTTTATGACTATTTATCTACTGACAAGTAAATTACAGTCTGTCACAAGTTAAATAAAATTTTAAGATTTTTGTTAGGTACATATGGTATTCATAATTATTTGAGTGACTCAAATGATGGCAAATTACAGTATTTTTAGATACTATTTCTCTTCAGAATTATGTTCCTATTTATTTTTCTCTGTTTTACAGTGATAGGATAATGGTCTTTGTGGGATCTTATGTTTACATTCTCATAAACAAACGAGGAAAATACAAAAGAAGAAAATGATGCATTGTGTTACAGACTTCCTTAAAAAAAAAGGATTATGTATTTTAAGACTGAAATGGCATCAAACATTCACATGTAAAAGTGGTATCTGCTGATTCATTGTGCCTAACTGACCTCAATCTTGCCTCTTTACAAGTTACTGTGTAAACAGCCACCATAGTGTCCACAACATTTTGCTACTGTAAGTTACATGAGAGTTGTCTATAAATGGAAAATGCTTTCCACTTTAAACTTATGTAAATCATTCCTGGGGAAGGTGTGTCAACAGTCCATAGTTTTGCAAAAAAGGTTAAAATGTCAATGGTATCAGGCACAGAAGACAAATAACAAAGCTGAGGAACAACAAGAAAGCACACAAAAAGGAAAATCAAACTGCCTAAATTCCACATCAGATAATGGTTGATGGTACCCACTCTTTACATTCCCAAGGATAAAACAAAATAATTCATTATGTGGTATCAGGTGTTCAAGATGACATCCCCAATCAATGTGAAATTACAGCTCCTGATGTGCAACACCATGCATGTGGTGTGAGTCCATCTATTCCAAGAGGAGCCAGGAGCTCCAATGCAGTTTCCAGAAGCTTCCTTAAAGGTAAAGAGGAAAGTGGTAGAGAGGAAAAATATGACACAGCAAGAGGTGCAAATTTCACCTGCAGCTACCCATGCTCTTCTATATGCAGTGAGGTAATGAGGTAGACCATCATAGATGTGGGAAGGTACTGTCTGTAAATTATTCCATACTGGGAACCACAACACAGAACACTACCTTGATTTACCTATCTAATCTCCCTTTCAAGATCATGGCCAATGAAAACCTAAAATATTTAAATTCCACATTGGACTCACCACTCCCCATGTCCCTTGACCCAACTCAATGACAGCAGCTCAAAATAATTGAATTTCAACACAACAGCTACTGGAACAGGTGAGGCAATAAGGAGTATCAGCATGGACTCCTTATATTAGGGACTTCTACTTCAGCCATTCTCTTAATCTTTATTGTGATAGATGTTGCCTCTTCCTATCACAATTATAGGGTGACCAAAATCCCACCTTCACTACCCTTCAAACTACAGGCTTATATCAACAATGTTGGCCCTCATGAAGAAATGACATGATTACTGAAAAAAAAACCTGCCATCAGAGTCTCTGCAAATATATAATAATTTGACCAGTGTACAGACAATAACTAATTTCCAGTACTTTCAAACCTAGGAGATTGTGCAGACTAGAATGTGAACTGTGCTCATTGTAAATGTGGATCCAAAATCTTGATAAAAAGTGAAAGTGCAGTCAAAAGGATGTAGCGACATTGGCTAGTGCAAGCAGTTGTTGCTGTAATCACGCTCCTTACTGTAAACAGCTGGCGCAGCATTCTGCCTACGTAGCTGCCTTTGGTCTGTTGGTACAACCATTCAGCAGGTGAACAGCAATGTTCCCAAAATCTGGCACTCCAGCAGTGTTGCGACACTGGAGCTATATGATTCCTCGGCATCTGCATGCCTATGTCTCTGACTCTAGTACATATAAATAATGACCAGGTCACCCAGCTGGTAAGGGTCAACAAATCTGCAACTGTTGTGTAGCAGGTTACTGCTGTGAGCCTGGAGAAGCATTGTTGCTCTACCACCATGTGCTTGTGCAGTGAACATCATTTATCATCCTATGGGATTGCTCACTGTGTGGTCCAGTGTCAGCTCCAATGGGCCAAGGAGCAAGAGAGAGCCAGCTAGACACCATGGACCCTGGGTTCACTCCCCAGCTCTCATCACTTCTGTTATCCGCTGCTTCTAGGGCAGGCCACCAGCATGCCCTACTTACTGTGTAGGCATCCCATCTGCAATGCCAACAACTAAAGCAGCTTTGCCACCAGCTGGGAATGTCAACCTCACCAGGCTGTTCCACCCCTGTGCCACACTGAGCTGTGGTGAGTGCAGACAACAATACAAGAACACATTTCTACTGAAGGACTGTAGGATCAATACCCACTGTGTGCCTACTGGACATGGGCACTGGATCTCTATTGTAGGCTGAAAGTAAGAAATAAATCAATTGCTTCCAACCTGTGTGTGACTGGATTTGCTCATGTTCCCCACAGGGTGCCATACCAGTTGCCCTGATAAGTCTACTGCTGACCTCCCCATCCTTTAATGGGCTCATCAGTACCCTGCACTGTCAGTATCATTACATTTTTAATAAAGTGGAGTACTGGAGAGTTTAATCAATAGGATTACACTCTGGAGTAATATGTTCAAAAACTCACTGCAAGCACCCTGATATACAGAGGGGGCCAAAAAAATGTATCCACTGTTTAAAAGTCCATAACTGGCAAACTAATTGACGGAGTTGTCTCATCTTTGGTAGTGTAATAGTTTGTAGTTCCGGCAATCGCCACACAAGTGATGTATTATGTTGTTTTGTTTTGTTGGATGACAGTTGCCAGATTGTTGTTAGCTGCACCTAGTTACTCGAGTAAACATGGCTGGTGCAAGGCTTACATTTGATGAAAGGAAGTCAGTTTTTAAGTGGTATTTTATGTAGGAAAACATTAATGAGGTTCAATGGCAATGGCAAAATGAGTATCAAACATAGCCACCGACACATTTAATGATTCGTTGCATTTGAGACAAATTTGAAGCCGAAGGCTGTGTTATAGATGTACACAAACAACGATCTGGATGACCTGTAACAGTAACAAGTCCAGCTAATTCCTGCCATGTGTTACAGCAATTCACTCCCTCACCACAAAAGTCTGTGAGGCAGTGTGCCTGTGAAACTGGAGTGAGTCGCTCAAGTGTTCAGCAAATTTTGAAGACAGCAAAGTGGAAGTGCTACATCCCACGATTGCTACATGCAATGAACGAGGACAATCCAGATCATAGAATGGAGTGCTGCGAGTGGTTTACCAACATGGTGTGCAACGATTAAGAGTTTGCAGAGATGATTGTGTGGTCTGATGAGGCACAGTTCTAACTCAGTGGTACAGTAAATCACCACAATTGCATCTACTGGGCCGCCGAAAATCCAAATGTCCATATAGACAAAGCCGTGAATTTGCCAGGAGTAAATGTGTGATGTGGGTTGGCTTACTGGGGCTTGATGGGGCCATTCTTCTTTGACGGCACAGTTACCAGTGAGGTGTACCTTCAGAAGATTCAGACATCCATTTTACCTGCCATCCGAGACTTGTATGGAGATGGAAGAGTTTACTTTCAACAAGATGGTGCCTCAGCCCACTACCAAAATCGTGTTAGGACGTATCTCGACAAAAATCCACCAGGAATTAGGATAGACCATAGAGGTGCCATGGAGTATCCACCACGTTCCTCAGACCTAACTCCTCTGGAATTTTACATGTGGGGAACACTAAAGAACATCATTTATTGACAAAAGCCTCGCACATTGTATGAACTTCGAGAATCCACCATACATTCATGTGCAAATATCCAATTGAACACATTGCAGTCAGTAGTTCGTGCTGCAGTTCGGCAGCATCATTTGTGTGTGTATGTTAATGGTGGCCATTTCAAACACCTACAGTGATATCTTTAAGTTGAACTTTAAGCTACACTTTCACCAAAAATGAGACAACTCCATCAATTAGTTTGCAAATTATGGACTTTTAAGCAGTGGATACATATTTTTGGATCCCTCTGTAGTTTTCCAATGATTTTGTAAATCATTTCTGGTAAATGCCAAGCTAGTTCCTTAAACAGGGCTTTGACATCACCTCAACTATCCTTTTCTGGGTAAGCTAGTTCTTTATCTCAAGTTACTACAATGTCAGTGGCATATCATACACTGATGTTCCTTAGCTTTCTTCAGTGCTTTGAGAAAGAATAAAAATCTAGGTTAACAAATGGTAGATATATTTGTTAAACGTTTTGTGGGAGTATTCATGAAAGACAGCTGAGAACTCAAGAGTGCCACTGCTGGTCATTTTTAGAAGAAAATGTATACACACATATGTGTGTGCGAGTGTACACCTGTCCTTTTTTTCCCCTAAGGGAAGTCTTTCTGCTCCCGGGATTGGAATGACTCCTTACCCTCTCCCTTAAAACCCACATCCTTTCATTTTTCCCTCTCCTTCCCTCTTTCCTGACGAAGCAACTGCCAGTTGCGAAAGCTCGTAATTCTGTGTGTGTGTTTGTGTGTTTTGTTCATGTACCTGTCTGCCGGCGCTTTCCCGCTTGGTAAGTCTTGGAATCTTTGTTTTTAATATATTTTTCCCATGTGGAAGTTTCTTTCTATATATATATATATATATATATATATATATATATATATATATATATATATATATATATATATATATATATATATATATAATTTGCACCAAGTCAGAAGTTCAGATTTTGTGAATGTCGAGAGGCGGTGCCATCCATACCTTCTTCCTTGTCGGTCACTACTATTGATAATGTCAATCTTGATCATCTTTCCCTGAGTCAGGTTCAACATGTCCATCAGTTACTGGAGGCTTTTCCTGACTTATTTTGTGATAAACTTGGAGTAATGAATAAATTAGAATATCATATTCATTTGACTGACAATATTCCGATTAGGCAGTCCACATATCATCCCTCACCACCTAAGATAAAAGTGTTGCGGGAGAAGGTACAGAGGATGTTAAATCAAGGGGTTATCCATCTCTCCACTCCTCCGTATGCCTCTCCGATGCCTAAGGATTTGGGGAGTGACTGGAGAAGATCCTCCTGGACTTCTGGAATGGTATCGTTGTGGCAAGTTTTGAAGTTGGATGTATCTGTCTGGTGGAGGGGTCCTTTTGCCAGGTATTCCTTGCAGTTTAATTTATTTATTATCATCCTCATTATCACATTCTTGATATAGGTTTTTTCAGAATACATTTCACAACTATATAACATCTTTAAAAAAAATTTCTATGCTGAATCCATATGAATCTATCTTACGTTTGATGCAATATACAACTAATAAGTGTTTTTACAACTTATTTTCTTATGTGCTTGAAAGACCTATTCCTTGATGTTGTGATTTCATTTGTCACATTTATGATATCATATATTCTTATGCAGTTGAGCAGAGCTATTCACTTATACTGTAGTGACATTTGTTAAGCATGTGGTTCTTAATCTTTTTATGTGCTTCACAGACATATTCATTGATATAATTTCATTTGTCACATTAATTTAAACATATATACTTATACAGTTGTGCAGAGATATTCACTTATGCTGTAATAACATTTGTCAAGCATGTGGTTCTTTATATTCTAATATAGTTGAACATAGAAATTCACTTACACTGTAATAACATTTGTCAAGCATGTGATTATTTATAGCAGTTTTAAATTTATCCTCATTTTACAGTTCTTTGATATGTTTTGGTAGTGCATTAAAAAGTTTGATGCCTTGTTTACATATATGTTTCTGACTTTGGGTCCTTGTTACAGCTTGTAAGTGGAGTTCTTTACATTGCTGTGTATTGTAATTATGGCAGTCTGTATTGGTTTTCATTTTGTCCTGATTTCTCTTGATCACCAACAGACATTTCAGAATGTATAATGATGGAATCGTTAAAATTTTCAATGCTTTAAAAAGGGGCCTACAATGTGTTTGAGGTGGGCTTTGGGTCATTATCCGAATAGCCCATTTTTGTAATTTGAAAATCTCATTTAAACAACAATTTGGTTTTCCCCAGAATACTATCCCATAGGATGCAATGGACTGAAAATAGCCAAAATATACAGTCATTACTACAAACTCTTGAAATTATTCTAAGTACAAAACATGCTGAATTTAGTTTTAGTGCTAAGCTCACCACATGGTCCTTCCAGTTTATCTTCTCATCAACGTACATACCCAGGAATTTTGCACACTGTACTCTTTCAAGTTGTTTGCCCTCCATGGTGGGATTTAGGTTGTCATGTTCATTTACTTTCCCATATTACACATAATTAGTTTTTTGCATTCAGTGTTAGCTTGTTTGCACTAAACCATTTTTGTATACATTGTAGGACATGGTCCACAGTACTGTGCAATGACTGCTTCATATCATTAACTATTAAACTAGTATCACCAGCAAATAACATGATTCTAGCTTTTGTCTCTGACATCTGAATATCATTAATGTAAATGAGGAACAGCAAAGGGCCTAATACACTTCCTTGGGGTACTCCTACTGTGACCTCCCTTGGGTCTGATCTTAGTTTAACTTTTTGTTTAATATTTGGTGCTGCAATTTCAACTACCTGCATCCTCTTTTCCAGATACTACTCAAGCCACTTTTTACTGGTCCTCTGATACCTATAGCTTTAAGCTTTTGCAAAAGTATGCTGTGGTCAACAGTGTCAAAGGCTTTTGGCAGATCTATATTTATTCCAGCTACACTTCTTCTCTCTTCCAATTTAGTGGTCATTTCTTTTGTGTATTCCAGTACAGCTGTTTTGGTACTTCTCCCAGCTTGAAATCCACGCTGATTACTGTTTATCAGATTGTGGATATTAAGATAATGTGGACTCTATATTTCATTAGTATCTCTAAAACCTTAGAGAAAGTTGGGAGAAGTGAGACAGATCTGTTGTTTTCTATTTTAAACTTGTAACCCTTTTTCAACAGGGGAACGACTTTAGAAATTTTCAGTTTCTGTGGAAACACGCCCTGAACCATTGACAAGTTTGCTATGTGTGCCAATGGTTTCGCTATTTGATTTGCTGTTTTCTTTACTAGTGTTATTGGCACCTCATCTACTCCAGCTGACATATTGGTCTTCAGACTTTTAATCACTTTTAAAACTTCCTTTTTGTTTGTTGGGGCTGCCATCATACTACTGGCTGCCTTTGGTGCTGTTCTCTCAACCTGCTCCCCACAATTCCTGCTTAATGTCTGGGGTATATTTAAAAATTAATTATTTATATAATTAGTCATGGCATATTTATCTACCATTTTATTCTCCTCATCTTTTAGAATAATTTCCTAATCTTTGATAGGTAGCCCGGTTTCTATGCTCACAATTTTTCATGTTATTTTAGTTTTGTTTCTGGACTGTTTTATTTCCATGTCATTGCTTAATAACTTTGAATTTGCAATTACCCTGTGGTATATTTTTCTATACCTTTCTACATATTCTATAAAATCAGTATCTGCACAACAATGGTGGAGCCTTTGTCGAGAGGTAGGATTATACAGTCAGGATCAGTTCTTAGATGGTGGACTACAGTTCTTTCTGCAAATGTAAGATTAGTTTGCATGTTGAGTAATTTGGGGAATGATGGTGAGGCAAGTCTCGAGGTTAAGAAATTCTGAAAAATTAACAGGGGGTGATTTGTGGACAGTGGGGGTGGATCACAGTTGGCTGGAGGAGTGAACTGAGTCGGGCAGGGTTCAACATTGACCTTTGATTGAGTCTGATTGGTAGGATCGTTGGCAGGAAAGTATTTCCACTGTAGCAACCGGGAGAAGGAGAGAAAGTTTTTAACAAGTCCTGCACTGTATTTGGGAGACCTTCTCTCCTTCTCCCAGTCCCAAACATGCTGTACAAATGACTGAAATATACTTACATAATGAACAAGAAGGATGATAAGTCAGATAACTATCAATTAATATAATTATTATCTATAACTAAACAGACAATATCAGAAACAGTAATCCCTGATTTAAATATTTAAAGCTTATTAACCTACATGGAAACTGTTTTCTAAGACTGAATCATCACTGGACAGAAAAATGTAATCAATTATGTAGAATGAGAAAAGGTATTAGTGGGACAGCTTTATATCAGGATATGATTGGACAATCGTTTTTACATAGGAAATCACACACTGTGATATTTAGTTACAACATTATGGAGCTGAAACAAATATGCAAATACTTTATACCTGTTTCACATAGTAAAAAATTGAAAGTTATGTTCAGATTTTGTTATACTCAGTTATAACAGCAGCAAAGGACACTCATAAAAATGAACAATCATAACTGAAATTACCAACTTGCATTATATTGAATGGAAGACAAATAAAGAAAACTGAATAAAACTCTAATTAGTGGAAAGAAAGGTTAAAGGCTAAACAAACAAATGTATGGATGACTGAGGTACCCGATAACTTACTGGGAGACGGAGAGGTAACTGGGCTGATGGCAGGGAAAGGACAGAGCTAAAGGGTAGATGCATTCATAATGTAAAGACACATAATAGGGTAAGATGTGTGTGAAGACAGAAGGGACAACTAAAAGCAAGAGAGGGAGACAATGAAACTACAATGATATTTTGAAATGAAATTGGGAGAGGAAGCCGAAGTATGAGAAGTAAAGCATCTGAGAGGGCAGAAAGTTTGTTTTGTATGCAGAGGAAGATGGTTCAAATGACTGGAAAATATACGATGGTCAAAAAGCACAGTCAGAAATTGAAATAACTGAAACAGAGGGCAGCAGAGGTGTTACAGATATTGAGAACTGGATAGCAAGTGTGAAAAGGTAGCTGTATGAAGAGCAGAGGAGGGCTCATTTATAAACAGTGAGTGTGAGACTAATACTGAGGGAGATGTTATGAATAATGGGAAGGACACTCTCAGTTAGGCGAAGGAATGATAGAGAGAAGAAAACTGTAGAGGAAGAAGAGAGTTACAGTTACCATCTCACTGGCAAAATCAGAAGAAAATTGAGACTATTAATATTAGGATATCTGAAAGAACAGTGGAAAATAATAGTGCAATTTAAATCTCATGTTATGTGAGATGCACAAAACTGCAGCTATTAGCATTTGTAATTTGCTTTGACCAAGCTAGAAAATTAAAAACTAATCTTCTCGGGTGATAAAATCAATGGAGAACCCAGAACTGAAAATCATGCATTTGGTCAGAAATATCTATCTTAATATAAGCTTTAAACTATGTAACAAAATTAGTAAACCTTAGCAGGGGGAAGTACATACTAGTTAACCCCCCCCCCTCTCTCTCTGTCTGTCTCTCTCTCTCCCTCTCTCTCTCTCTCTCTCTCTCTCTCTCTCACACACACACACACACACACACACACACACACACACACACACACACCAGAATGACAAAGGAGCACTCAAGAACAAAAGTAAAACCTGAGTTGACAAGAAATTCTATCTTCATGAGAAATTATAAAAAAGAATATTTGTATCAGGCACTTTGGAATGACAGTAAAATCTCCATAGTAATCCAGTGAGGCCGTCACATACCACCTTAGCCTAGCTGCAC
Source organism: Schistocerca gregaria (assembly GCF_023897955.1). NCBI lineage: Eukaryota > Metazoa > Arthropoda > Insecta > Orthoptera > Acrididae > Schistocerca > Schistocerca gregaria. The sequence continues at coordinate 334,503,910 of NC_064931.1, read as the reverse complement.
CATGTGTTAATGGTAGCTCTGCCACAAGACAAAAGCCTGATTTTTCTGTCATTTATTTGGCTGTACAGTTGATACCTACATAATCTCTTAACATGTGTGTGCCCTTCTCCGAGAAATGACCCATGCACAATAGAGCAGTGCTGTAGGTGCACAGAAAAACAGGTTGGTAATAATCTATTGCGTGTTAGGATCACAAAACTCTACATGGTAGGTTGAGGGTTCATAATGATGAGAAGCAGCACTCATGCACTATGGTTAGAGACTCAGAATATGATATTTTGGAATGAAAGACACTCTCAACATGTAAAAGTTGAATTTCTCTACAACTGACTTGTACACAAGTCAACAAAGCTTCTCCCAGAAGAACCATGTTGAACAAGTGGCTCAGCAGCCACATATTGTTTTGAGACTCTCAGTCTTCAAGGCTAGTTTTTCAGTATGGACTTACATTTCTCCCTAACCTGAAGTCTCTTCCAACAGTGAAGTCAACTTGGTGGAACTATAACAGATTTAGGAAGCAGTCCCCGAGGTGAATTGGTCCCATTTTGCCCTACAGTTCTTTGTTGATGGGCGAATTTGGAGTCAAGAGGCTAAACACAATATTGGACGGCCATAGTACTGCCGTGATAACAGCAGTGGCTATACAAAACTGACACGTTACAGGGCAGTAAAGCTGTGATCAGTACTGATCACTTCAGTGGTATACATACTGGACTGAAATTACGTTTAAAGCTAACATTTTCTGACTGGGTTCCATGGCTTCATATAAGCACTATGGACGACAAACAAGAACGAATTATACTGTGAAAAGGGGAAGAGTAGAATCGAGGGACTCATCGATGTCGAGGTAATAATAGACAGCGCTTTAGCTCAGTCTGAAAAGGATGGGTCAGAAATGGCCCACAGACTTGTTTAAGGAATCGAGAAATTCAACTACTACTGAAAATTAATAAAAAAATAGTTTATCGTAGTAATATACATGTAACAATATTTCAGAATTTCATTAAGAGTTTACAAGCTAATATCACAGGCAAAAATATAATTTCCCCTTTGATCGCGTAGTTTTACAAAATAACTCCCATTACCGGTAAGTATTCCTCAGAGAACTTCGAACAATTCCTTTTATTTACGGAACGATTTGCGTACAACTTATTTCATACCTGCATGACAATTAAGAACGTGCAATAATCAGTTACAGGCTGCCGGTATCACTTTTTGACGCACCACACCAGAGCATGGTAATGTAGTTCCTACGACTCTGTGCATGAGAAATTTACCACGCGAAAATTGTGCTCGAATTAAGTAATACCAAAAGCTATTTTAATAGCCTTGCAGATGCACAAAAGCGTTATAGATACATCCTATAAATTGTAATATTACTTATATTTCGAGAATACGCAACTGTTCTTCTACCATTAATCATGCACTTATTAGAAGAATGTGCCATTTTGCTAACAACTCTAGCATTATTATAATATTGTGTACACAAGCATCGTCGCATAAATTTCACGTTGTCCTTTGTTACCACTGAAATGTTTACCCTCAAGAGCTCTGGATAAGCCCGCACACATCAGATCATTAATGAAACATAGTAGAATACCTTAATTAAATACTTTCCAGAGCTTCGTCCTGTTCTTCCTTTCAAATTTCCTCGTAGTTTTATGAATCTCTCAACTGTTTTGGCTGCTGCCAACCGTAAAGGACCTTGGGTTACTTTACCCACTTGACAAAACGGTACATAACGTGTTGATACACAGATGTTGTAGGAGAACATAATGCAATACATATTAACGTTACGCGGTTGGTCGTACTGGTTTTCCATCATTTACCAGTATATCTTTTTCATTATATGAATGGTCGCTGATTACAGTTTACACTTCAAGTTAGGATTCATCTTCTGGAAAAACTTTTGTTCATGGTAGGTTTTGTAATACTGGTAATGTAAACATGTACATCATACTCCGCAAGCCACCTAATGGTGTGTGGCGGAGGGAACTTTCGGTACCACTATTTGATCCCTCCAACCTTGTTCCACTCGCGAATAGTGCGTGGTAAGAATGATTGTCGCTAACCCTCTATATTGGCTCTAATTTCTCGAATTTCCTCCTCGTGGTCAATACGCGAGATGTATCTGGGGGGAAGTAATATGTCGTCCGCCTCATCCTGTAAAAAATGGCTATGAGCACTAGGGGACTGTGGTCATCAGTCCCCTAGAACTTAGAACTACTTAAACCTAACTAACCTAAGGACTTCACACACATCCATGCAGGATTCGAACCTGCGACCCTAGCGGTCACGTGGTTTCAGACTGAAGCGCCTAGAACCGCACGGCCAAACCGGCCGGTCCTCCTGTAAAGTTCTGTCCCGAAATTCCAGTAGTAAATCTCTCCGTGACGCTCAACGTCTCTCTTGTAACGTCTGCCAGTGGAGTTTGTTTAGCATCTCCGTAAAGCTCTCTCGCCAGCTAAACGATCCCGTGACGAAACGCGCCGCTCTTCGTTGGATCTTCTCTATCTCCTCTATCAGTCCTACCTGATAGGGATCCCTGATAGATTAACAATACTCATGACTCGGGTGAACAAGCGTCTTATAAGCCACTTCCTTCGTGGGTGAGTTACATTTCCATTTCCGTTGCAAATGAAGGAAGACGTTTACAATGACTAGAAAAAGGTTTTTAAGGTACCTTACTGATTTCAGTCAGCAAAAGTGAAGATAAGACATTTGCCATATTCGTCAAAATTACGTGGAAAGCTCAGATAGAGTCTTTACTGTTCCTTAATAACTAAAACATTTCTCCGTGTAAAAAGGTACCATCTACTGAAATTAATCCTCTACCGCTGCTATTACTGTGGTAGGTGTATAACTGCAAAAAACATATCTGAAGGTGGGGACATACAGTTCCCAAATTCGCCAATTTTTCACCAGAAACTCTGACATAGTCCATCATGTAGTGTACTAGTCAAAATATTTCTTCATCCAAAAAATACCAACCTCCACTTGTACTAACTAAAATCAGTGCGTTAACGCAGCTTCTACAACGTCATTGTAATAATTGGTCTGCACTGAGTTTGTGTACGGCTACTATGTACCTCAAAGCAGCAGCTACGAGCAAATGCAGAATTGCAAAAGAGATGCACTTGAATCAGTTCATATCTAATTATGAATGTATCTGTATTGTGTCATCTCCAGTCTCTATTAGCAAGAACTATGGGGTTTAGAGGAGAAATTATTCTGGGTCTACCTACTCTCAGGAATTGCAAGCAAGATGGTAGATACTCCTACTTAGTTGATGAAACATCACGAAAAAATGTTGTGACCTTTGCCAAAAGTCTTTTTATGGATTTACAACAATTGTTTAGTTGTAGACGTATATCACTCATCAGTGGCGTAACCTGGGAATAGTATCCAAGGCGTGTATCCAGGGCGTAACTTGTGCACCGCTTATGTGGAGGTACACTTGACTGACAGGCTGAATAGGAACGAGAAGTGCCAAAGAAAATGGGAAGAGAGAGGGCAAACGAGGAGGAAGAAGAAGAAGAAGAATAGGCAATGAATTGTCTAAGCAACAATTCCGTACGACCTAACTCACAGAGACGGCTGTTTCTTGTTCTCGACTACTTGAATAAGCAATTTTCACTGTGCAAAGCGAGCAAACCCAACGGAAGTGTGGAATATATAAGTTAACGGAAAGGTATGGCCACAATGTCAGGATACATTTCTCACACACGGGGAGAGAATATACGTTATGTGGCCATGGGTCCGAAAACGCTTTATTCCTATGTTTCTATAACTCTTCAACACGTTGATCATCTACTTTGAAACGAGTCTCCATTCATGAAGAGCACATTTGCATCCAAGTGAGGGCCAACACATCGTTGAATGAACTATCCATATAAGTGTACCTGTGCGGGAAAATCAGTTGCTAATAGTGCACCCACAGGGTGTACGCGGTACAGATACAGCATGCTCTAATGCAGCATTCTGCAGACTGTCATGTGGTGAACATTACTTGTTGCAGGTAATTGTCTTACGCTGACACTAGGGTTGTCGTCGAATGCACGAAGAAGTTCCTCTCCCAGTCGCGACTTAAACGTCCCATGCTCCTTTAAGACGACGATCAATTGTTTGAAACGTCCTCCTGCCGGGACACTGTCGGTATGGAACTCTCTCCCGATACAAACAATGGGCGCCATATCCATAGCCATCCACATCTCCGTACAGCAAATGGGTGTCTGCCAACTCTGTATTTGACTACAATCCATTGCACTGTACCGCAAAGCTACGTTCTTCAACAGTCCGTGATTTTACGCGCTCGATGCTAGTAGAGCTGTAACGTGGGTCACACGTTAACACTATCTTATTCAATTGGAACAACAAACACTGGCGGTGAACCTAAGAATTACAGCATAACGTACATTCAAACCAAATGTAAATATTTTGATCATTTCATGTAAGAAAACGTTTCATGTATTGCTGGTGCGTCCCGTCTCTGAGTGTTTCCCATGATTAATGTGATTATGAAGTCAAGCAGAAAATGAGCTCTGACAAGGAGATACATCGTTATAACGTACATTCAAACCAAATGTAAATATTTTGATCATTTCATGTAAGAAAACGTTTCATGTATTGCTGGTGCGTCCTGTCTCTGAGTGTTTCCCATGATTAATGTGATTATGAAGTCAAGCAGAAAATGAGCTCTGACAAGGAGATACATCGTTATAACGTACATTCAAACCAAATGTAAATATTTTGATCATTTCATGTAAGAAAACGTTTCATGTATTGCTGGTGCGTCCCGTCTCTGAGTGTTTCCCATGATTAATGTGATTATGAAGTCAAGCAGAAAATGAGCTCTGACAAGGAGATACATCGTTATAACGTACATTCAAACCAAATGTAAATATTTTGATCATTTCATGTAAGAAAACGTTTCATGTATTGCTGGTGCGTCCCGTCTCTGAGTGTTTCCCATGATTAATGTGATTATGAAGTCAAGCAGAAAATGAGCTCTGACAAGGAGATACATCGTTCTCAGGCTCAAATCCTTATTACACATTTTATTCCTCTATGTGTGAGGAATGTTTCCTGAAAGTTTGGAAATAGATTTTAGTTACACCATGTATTTTGCGTTTGTTGTCTTGTTTGTTCGGGTTTCCGTTCATCGGAGGCGAAATAAGTGATAAAGGATTCACGTTATTGTTGCAAGTTATGCGACCTTGGTCTTTCTGTTATTCAGTGTTTCGAATTGTATCAAAAGAGTTGTCAGTGGTAACAGACCAGCAACACGGCCTGAAATAACCACAGAAATCAATGTGGGGCCTACGACGAATGTTCAGTTAGGACAGTGTGACTAAATTTGGCATTAATGGGCTGTTTCAGCAGACGATTGACGCGAGTGTCTTTAGTAACAACATGACGCCACCTGCAGTGCCTCTCCTGGGCTCGTGACCATATCGGTTGGACTCTAGACGAATGGAAAAGGGTGGCCTAGTCGGATGAGTCCCGATTTCAGTTGGTAACAGTTGATGGTAGGGTTCGAGTGAGGCACAGATCCCACGAAGCTATGGACCCAAGTTGTCAACAAGGCACTGTGGAAGCTGGTGGTGCCTCCATACTGGCGTGGGGTGTGTTTACGTGGAATGGTCTGGGTCCTCTGGTCCAACTGAAACGATCAATGATTGTAAATCGTTATGTTAGGCTACTTGGAGGTCATTTGCAGCCATTCATGGATTTCATGTTCCGAAACAACGATGGAATTTTGATAGATGACAATGAGCCATGTCACAGGGTCACAATTGTTCGCGATTAGTTCGAAGAACGTTCTAGAAAACTCGAATGAATGATTTGGCCATTCAGATCGGAGATCACTCGTCATGAGTCCCATCCAACATTTGTGGGAGAAAATCGAGAGGTCAGTTCGTGCACAAAATTCTGCACTGCAACACTTTCGTTAATATGGATGGATATAGAGTCAGCATGGCTTAATATTTCTGCAGGGGCTTCCAACGACTTGTAGAATCCATGCCACGTGGAGTTGCTGCAGTATACGAAGTAAAAGGAAGTCCGACACGATATTAGGAGTTATCCCTTGATTTTTGTCACCTCATTGTAATTTAGGTAAATTTAACATACACAACTACCATGTACAATAGACGAAAACTTTTTCTCATGTATAAACAACAGAAAACGAAACTTAATGTGCAAAAAAATAGTTTCAGTACACTTTTTCGCTCATTTCTAGAGTTACTATGAACAAAAACGTGAACTTCGACACTGTCTGGGTAAGAGTGACAGTCTTGCTTTGAGAATGAAACTGGTGAAACTAAAATTTCTTTCACCAGCCGAACTGGATGCTTTTTCTGGTGATCTTCTAAAAGAATCGGAAAATATTGCCTATTGTTTTTTCCAGTAAGAAGTCACACTGTCGTCCATTTTCTCAGTTTTGGCTTAAATACCTCCCAAGCTCATGTATTGGTGCAAGACTATCATTGACTTCTGTCCACAAAGCAAACTTCTTTACTTTCACTGGTAGTGAAATTTGATGAAATAATGGTCTCGCCACAGCTCATACCAGCTTCTCTCACCATCATGCTTCTTAACTGGCTGGAAAAGAATGAGGATGTTTTAATTTATTGTGTCGAAAATCAGTGACAAACTGAATCCTATAGTGAATGTCGAAGTGCGTTTGAAAACTACACCAAATGTCCTGTTCTTGAACTATTTCATTGAGTTTCAGGTCTCCGCCAGGGTCACTGCCCGATTCGATCGAGCGATCTTTAAAAGTATTCCCATATATTCGGGATTCTCTGACCGACCTTGGTTTCGACTGGCAGTCGGCAGTTTCCTTTGGAACTGGTAACCGTAGGCTCTGTCCATGACCATGCAACAGGAGATGACTCAACTTACACTTACCAAGAAAAATGAACATAAAACTCAAAATAGCATTTTCTATCAAGGAATAAAACTGTACAATAAATTAACAAAAGAGATTAAAGAAATTGTAAAAATATACTTATTTAAAAAGGCAGCTAAAAAGTACTTATTATGCAATACATTTTATACATTGAAGGATTACTTAGATAAAACAGAGTAGGGGTTTGATAAAAAACGTTATAAAAATAGATAATAATAATAATAATAATAATAATAATAATAATAATGATTATAAAACATCCAACATTCCACGTAACACCTTCACTTTATGATTTATTCCTTCTTTTTTTCCTTTCTGGAAACACTCTCCCCTCAAGCTATGTATAGCACAATACTTCGTCTTTCTGAGCTCAACATATCACTCATTATGGAGGGATGCTGACTCAGTTTTTCAGGACAGCAAATGGGACGTTACGGTACAGAAAATGGTCCAGAGATCACTAGTGTGTGTCTGTGTGCGTTATGAAACAACGTGCGTATAGTGTGTGCAGTGACTGATAGTGATATATGAGTGAACAGTGTGGCATTACATTATTTAATAAGTTATTTGTAAAAAGAGTACTGTACACCAGGAGTAAAATCTATTGATTGTCTCTAACTAGAAGACTGAAAACACATGTGTATACGAATTAGCTAATTTTCAATTGGTCTAAACTTGTTAATACTTTGACATGTTCTACATCCTTGTAAAAAGAGATCTACGGGTGAATAAAGCTACTACTACTACTACTACTAATGTAACAATAAATGGATTCTGTGTCTTATCTCAGACATGAATTTATGCCTCGTGTCTTCAGATATCGTTTCTAGAGACGAAATGGTGATTACAGGAAAGTTGGCGTTTACACCGAAGTCCTATTTCAAAGCCCTGTCTGCCCTAAATGCTGTAATAATGTCATCTTCCATGGCAACAGAAGACTCACTGTAGGTGACTTTCTTATTTATGATTCGTTACAGGTCTCCTAAGTTCTGTAATAATGTCATCCTCCACGACAACAGAAGATGCACTGTAGGTGACTTCTCCATTGATGATTCGTTACACATATCCTAAGTTCTGTAATAATGTCGTCTTCCACGGCAACAGAAGGCGCACTGTAGGTGAATTCTCCATTTCTGATTCGTTACGGGTCTCCTAAGTTCAGTAATAATGTCATCTTCCATGGCAACAAAAGATGCACACTAAAGTGACTTCTCCATTTCTGATTCATTGCACGTCTCCTTAAAGGGCTGTAAAAAGCATGATGTTTTAAAAGGTCTTCAGCAATTTAAACGATAGCTGATAGGACTTCAGTTTGTTAACAGAATAGCGTACAAACCGTGGTGTTCAAAAATTGAGGAGGAAAATAACTATCGCGTGATATGTCACAGCCAAGTAACATTGCAAGATGAAACATCGGATTAAAGGAAGACTTGAAAGCAATTCAGAGGTGGGCTGCTAGATTTGTTACCGGTAGGTTCAAAAAGTGTGCAAGTATTTACGTAGATGCTTGGGGAATTCAAATGGGAATCACTGCAGGGAAGGCGACGATCTTTTCGAGGAGCACGATTGAGAAAATTATAGCACCCGCATTTGAGGCTGACTGCAGAACGGTTCTACTGCTGCCAACGTACATTTGGCGTAAGGACCATGAAGATAAGATTAGAGACATTAGGGCTCGCACGGAGGCATATAGATTGTCCGAGATGACTGGGTGTTTGTGTTGTCCTCATCATTTCATCATCATTCATGAAAATAGCGAGATTGGACTGAGCAAAGTTGGGAATTTGTACGGGTGCTGATAACCGCGCAGTTGAATGCCCCAAAACCAAACATCATCATCATCACACATATAGATTGTCGTTTTTCTCTTGTTGTATTTGCGAGTGGAACGGGAAAGGCAATGATTAGTAGTGGTACAGGGTACCCTACGCCACGCACCATATCATGGTTTGCGGAATATGTAGATGTAGATGTAAAAATGTGGACTACACGTAGAAAGAACTGCTAGAATATAGTACAGAACTTAACTGAACGAAATATGCAATGAAACGAACAGAAATGACACTTTTATACAAGGACAATAGTTACACTGAAGTCACGGCGATGCACAATAGGCCCTTTGACATTGGAAAAGGTGAGACGTGGTTCTCAACAGGGTGTGTGGTCACCACAAACGGCAAGGCGTTCCTGCAACGTGCCCCCATGTTGGCCACAATGTTGGTAAGGAGTTCGTGTGATCAGGCGTTTCATTGTTCCACCAGCGCGGGTGATAACTGTTGGATGGTCGTTGGTGCCTATGGGCATGCAGTAATATGTCTCCACAATACATCCCACATATGTTCAAAGGGATTTAAATCGGGGGGGATGGGCAGGCCAGTCCATTTGACGAATATCCTCTCGTTTCAAGAGCTCCTGCATCTGCGCAGTTCAATAAGGTCACTCGTAGTTATCGATTAAAATGAAGTCAGGGCCGCATGAAAAAACACTTGTGGAGAAGTGGGGAAGTGTCACAATAACATTCACTTGTTAGTACACTATGTTGAAAGATTTGGAGGTCAATATAGCTGTACAACATTATGCCTCCTCAAGCCATAACACCTGGACCCCCAAAACGAAGATTTTCCACAATTTTCCTGTTTGCATTATGCATTTCACCTCTCACCATATGAGAGTACATCCAGAATCACTACTTAGACTGGATGGCCCCACTTGTCGTTAATCCAGTCCCTATGCTCTTGGCATCATCGCAAACGGTGCCGCTGATGTGCAGGTGTCAACGGAGCACAACATACTGCTCGTCAGGTACAAGGGCTACCGCCATCCGATCGCTGTGCCACTGCGGAGTGTGAGACTGTTTGCCTTTCAGTCCTGTTAAATGTGGCTGCAATTGTACCCACTTTTTGACGTGGATCCCTTCTTGCCTGCTGCACAATGTAGCAGTAATCTGATGGTGTAGTTGACCGCAGTCAACTACTTTCTCTCCTGAGGGCAGTGGTCCGCACGTTTGGAACGCTCCCGTGCACGTGAAACAAGTACCAAACTCCTGGGCTACACTCATCACTCAACGTCCTTTCCTCCATTTCACCCACGATTCTTCCCCAACTGAAGTCATCCAGATGTTGTCTCTTTTCCCGTTTCTTCAAAATTGCCTCGTGTTGCCCTATTTGACTCTATAGTCACGCTGCCCCATGTCGTTATGTGATAGGCTGGAAGACCTCTGACAACATACTCGACGCACTTTCATTAATTTCCACCGAGAAATTAATATCTTATGTTACTTTACCTAACCCGTCCTGAAGTTTTGCGGAACAGTGTATGAGGGGCGTTTGAAAAGTCCGTGCAAAGCCCGAGAGACGGCACCACCTGCGCGTATCGAGGTCATGTGTAGTTAGTAGGATCTTTGGAAAGAACGCACACCAAGTTTCAACCATATTGGTCTATTTCTTTGTGTTTGGCATTCGGGTGAATCAAGGAAGTCGAGTGATTGTCAAAAAATGGACGAAGAAGAATTTCGTGTGGTGACTAAACATTACTTTATGAAAGGCAAAATGCCTCAGGACACTAAAGAGAAGCTTGATAAACATTATGGTGACTCTGCACCTTTGATTAAAACAGTTTATAAGTGGTTTCAAAATTTTCGGAGTGGCCATATGGGCACATGTGATGCTGAACGTTCTGGACACCCTGTGGAGGTTACGACTCCAGAAATCATTGATAAAATACATGATACGGTGATGGCTGACAGAAGAATTAAGGTGCGTGACATTGCTAGTGCTGTGGGCATCTTGAATGAACTGGTACATAATATTTTGCATGAACATTTGGACATGAGAAAGCTATCCGGAAGATGGGTTCCGCAATTGCTCACGCTTGACCAAAAATGGAATCGTGTGAAGTGTTGCAAGGATGGTTTGCAGCTGTTCAGGAAGAATCCGCAGGACTTTAAATGTTGATTCGTCACTGTGGATGAAACATGGATACATTACTATACTCCTGAGACTAAAGAATAATCTAAACAATGGGTTACCAAGGAAGAATCTGCACCAAAAAATGTGAAGACCAATCCTTCGGTCGGAAAAGTTATGGCAACTGTCTTTTGGGATTCACAAGGGATAATCCACATCGACTATCTGGAAAAGGGTAAACTATAACAGGTGAATATTATTCATCGTTATAGGACCGTTTGAAAACGGAGCTGCAATAAAAACGCCGGCGATTGGATAGCAAAAAAGTCCTTTTCCATCACGACAATGCACCAGCACACACCTCAGCACTTGTTTTCGCAAAATTAATGGAAATAGGATTCCAACTCGTTTCACATACTGCCTATTCTCCAGACTTGGCTCCCTCAGACTACGATTTGTTCCCCAATTTGAAGAAATGGTTGGCAGGACAAAGATTTTATTCAAATGAGGACATGATTGCAGCAAATAATAGCTATTTTGCAGACCTGGACAATTCGTATTATTCAGAAGGGATCAACAGATTAGAACAGCGTTGGATGAAGTGTATAAGTCCAAAAGGAGACTATGTCGCAAAATAAAAAAGGTTTACACCAAACACATAAGTAGTTTTCATTTTTGCACAGACTTTTCAAACGCCCCTCATATTTAGTTCACTAACGTAATATCGTTTCCTTATAATTGACCTATTTCTCCTCCTTTAGAGAGCTTTTCGCACAAGACCGAATATTGACTTCGTACCGATTCTAAAATAGTTAACTGTTATTCCACTGAGTTCTGTATTTACACATTCTAACATAATCAACCATGTATTCTGGCGAGTATTGTGTTCTATGAGGAGCATTAAGAAGGCCAATTTTCTTTGCTTAAGTGACAAGTTATTTTGCCATAGTCAGAATAGAATGAGAATGTGGTCAACTGATGGACTGATAATCGTCTTTAAAAACGTTTCGTAGCAATATAATTAGCATGTGGAAGGAACAATTCAGTCATGGATAATCATGCAGTGCAGTGATAATGATGGCACCTTGTCGTAAGAGGCATGCTTTTCGAAAGCAGTCTCCTGAATACCAAGAGACATAAAGTGTACTGGACTATGTGGCAAAGAAAAAAGAAGGCAATAGAGTTTTCAAAGTAAATTGTACTGTGCAGTTCGATATCATTAAGCAGGGTATGATGGCAAAGTTTGATGGAGCATGAGAATGCAGTTCTTCCAGTCATTGTAGGCATTTACAACATTGGGCATTGGACATAGACAGAATGTATAAATCTCACTGCATCACTGCAAATTATTATTATTTTCAAAAAGGAGGTCCAAGCACGAAAAGATAAGGATGATGAAGAAGAGATGATTCAAAGAGTTCAAATATTTGTTGCTGAAGTCAGTGTGCATACCATGATAGAAAACATCCAAATGCATTCTATACGGAACTGTGATCAGACTTGGTTCAACTTTGAGCTTTCTTCTGAAAGAACATTATGCATGAAAGGGGAAAGAAACTCTGTCTTGACACTGTATTTGGTTAACACTCAAGTTGGTCAATGTTGCTATATCAAACAGACTGTTGGCAGGTGGAGGAGATGTGTTGGACAGTAGCGAAGATGAACAAGTGCTCACAGAGTGTCAGGTACACATTTTGAGCCCATATTTACTGACATACTTCCTCGTTTTATTCCATAGTATCACTCACCTCTGAAAGTCGTGCCTATCCTATCACCCTACAAACTTAGCAACAACAGTACCAATGCATGTATTCCATTGTCAGAGGTATCAAAACGACTTTCACTTATAACTTTCAACTTGTTGGTTTCTGGTGCAGGGATCCTTACCTCACATTGATACGTTTATCCTTCTCCATCATTGTAGAGAGTTTGTAACAACATCGTGGAATCACCCTGTATGTACATACATTTAAAGGTATCTATAGCTTTGATGCTCTGTTGCATCATAGCATGACATTTCCAGTCATGGGTTCTTATTCAAAATATTATGCACTCATTCCCCTTGACAAGTCCTGGAAGATTGTAATGGGAATTTCCAAACACTCTGCATGCTTCCATGAACCAAAGGGGAAGTTGGGACAACATGTGTCAAGGGACATAGGAATGTGGTGCTCTCCAAATGTCTTCGTAGATGAAAGTGTTAGTGGGAAGATGATTAAAGAATATCTGAAGACATTTTTTGTGGTCAGCCATGCCAAGGGGCCCGGGTTTGATTGCCGGCTGTGGCAGGAGATTTTCTACACTCAGGGACTGGGTGTTGTGTTGTCCTCAACATCATTTCCTCTCCATCTCGGATGTGCAAGTCATCCAATGTGGTGTCAAATGCAATAATTACTTGCCCTCAGTGACCAAACTTCCCCAAATAGGGGACTCCTGGCCCACAATGCCATCCGTTCATTTTGTCAATTTTGAAACCACATGTGCTGACAAAGTGACTAGTCCTTTGTGACTTCTGGTCTGGACATCAGGATGACCAAGTGCTATGGGAATGCTCTGGAAGAAAAGGTACAGTTTTAAAAACCATTCCACACAAAACTACAAAATATTTGCAACCTCTGGGCATGTATTTCTTCTGGCAGTATAAAACATATGATAAGAGAATAAGAGACTTTCTTAAACTACACTCCAGGAACATATAGTCAAAATTGCAAGATAGATTATTTATCATGAAAATGCATTCTTTCATTTACAGTCAATTATCTGCAGAAATATATAGACCACTGCTACATTACACATGGCAGAAGACTGGCTATGACATTGATGAACCTGTGGACAACTTGGAAAGTGTCACTGACATGGTGCTAAGCACTGATATTATAAAATGTGTAGCTATGACATGTGACCAGCTTGCTTTTCTTCACAGCACATTTTGTAGTCATTTATATAGCTTTGAACATTTTATTGAAAGTCCTCACTTGTGTTTGTAGTTAAGATACCAGCATGTTGAGAAGTACGTAATGGTCCTGTGAGCAAAATTTCATACAGGTATTTTCAGTCAAATACAAATGCTTTCCTTGTTAGTATTTTAATATTTTGTCATTACTATAGCACACCTATTATCAAAAAGGTGACACATTCTTGAAACAAAACAGTGCATATCATATACTACCAAAAACCCAGCTGTACAATAGAGAGAGGATGAGGAGGGAAAAGAAAAAGAGGGGAGTGGGCAGTAGGTAAGCTGAAGGGGGGAGGAGGGATGCGTAGTGTAGACGGAGACCAGTGTAGAGGGGTGCATATCATATACTACTTAAAACCCAGATGTACAATCGAGGGAGGATGAGGGAGGAAAAGAAAAAAGGGGAGTGGGCAGTAGGGAAGCAGAAGGGGGGAGGGGGGATGCGTAGTGTAGACGGAGACCAGTGTGGAGGGGTGGGGGTGGCTGGGAGGATGGACCATAGGTGGAGGGGGATAGATAAAATATGGTACTTTGGTATAATACGTTACATATCTAACCATATACTGTAATATTCCTTGAACATCCATTAATTTCATATTAATGTGGTTTTACTAATTGCAGCATGTGAAGATCTGAAGGACAGATATAGGTTCTACATACATTTTCAAGTGACATACCAACCAATTCATTTTATAAATAATGTTATATCAGTCTATGAAAGATTATTAGCAGTTATTAACAAATATGAATTACTATATATTTTTCAAGGTCCTATAAGATATATGCTTATATTATTGAGATTAACTTAATGTATGTGTCTCCATTAAAAACAAGCATACAGTCACAAGTTCAGTAGTGTCATTACTTAGACAATATGGACCTGTGATTACAACTAGATAGTATTAATAGCCTAGTAGTTCAATAAAAGAACATTGTGGGGGGGGGGGGGGAGGGTTGAAAAGCAGGGTGGAGTTGGTAGTGATGGAACTGGAGGGGCGAGTGTTAGATACCAATACATTCATTTTACTAATAGAACAAAAATCAATTAAAATATTAAAAGTTAATAAAAATATTGGAAGGTCCTGTAGGTCATATGCTTGCATTGTGGGGATGTTAGATTAGTACTGACTTAAACTATATACCTCTATTAGATTCCAGCATGCAGTCACAGGTGCATTGGTGTCATTACTGAGACAGTATCGACATTGGAATACAACATCACAGAGTTTGTTGCCCAGTGATTAAAAAAAGGAAATTGGCTATGAACATACAACAACCTTCCCTTACTCCACCCCTCCAATCTCTCCAACAGCCTCCCCCCTCCCCCTGCCATCCACACCCCTACACTGCTCTCCCCTCTCTGCCCCTCCCCCTTGCCACCCAAGCCCCCATGTCACCCATCCACTTTTATAACCTCTACTTGATCATCCATGAGTGTTAGCTCCTTTTGCTCAAGATATAATAGAGGTAATTAATGCACAGTTAAAAGAGACCACCACTTGTCATGACAGCAATGCAGTCTGGGGGATTGCAGCCATTCAAATAATGACCCAAACAGCTTGCAAAATTTGGAATGACCTGAATAAACTGCTCCAGATACCTCTGTATAACTGGAGGAGCGTTTGCAACCCTGAAAAGTAGTCTATTGTATCTAAATATGCCAACAGACCTGTTAAGATCTAGGACCAGTTTTTGTTTTTTTTCATCAATAGACAACTGCAAATAGGTAAAATCAGATCTATTTTTGAAAAAAAAATGCCAGTAGCACACTTGGCTAGCAGTTCCTCTGGTCTAGAAATGAGGCACAGATCTAGATTAAATAGGGCATTTACCACAATTTTCAAATCATTCATAATTTAATTGCTTGTTTGACCTCTCAATGTCTACTAATGATACTGCCAATTGACTTAATCCATCTGGAAGTATGAATGCTTCCAGAAAAAATGTTTTAGAAACTACAATTAACACTGATGCTTGCATACTAAAGGATGGATGATGTCAGTAATGAAAGAAAAATACTGACTGACTCCAGTTTATTTTCCATCATGTCTTGCCACTACTCCTCCCACAGCTGCACGGCATTTTGGCTTCACAGTATGATGACAGTCCATTGGGTATTAGTACAGAGAGATGCATCGAGCTCCCTGCTGACCTCTTTGGCTAATATATCTGTTAGCTTATTTCACCAGATTCATAGATGCCCCGGTACCCACAAGAAGGATACCTGTTTCCCCTGTTGCTGAAGATGGAGCAATTTATCTTGTATTAACTGAATCATTTTTCGCTGCTGGGTACATTTGCTGCAGTGCTCATAAGGTGCTAAATTAACAGGAGCAGATGAGAAACTCTTTGTTTTGATGATATATCATCTGCTTCAGTGCCCTTACAATCATATACAGGTCAGTACTAGAAACCATGAACTTATTGGGGAATCAACAGATGAATACACAATCATAACATGGACATAATACTGTTATCAGTAGTTGTAATCATTATTGCACTTCAAACTCCAGGCTGAGGAACACCATTCTTTGGTTCAAAGTGATCAGACAAGATATTGCCAACTATGTATTTAAAATAATGTGGGGGAAGGCAGGACTGTAGGAATACTGGTAAACATCTCCAGATTCCACATTCATGGACTGTGTAAGGATATCATTCCCCATTTCATGTCGCATGCACAGAAAATACTGTTGTACAGCCACTTCCAAAGGAATATCGATGGTCAATTTATATCTCTTAAAGAAATACTGAGACTGACCGAGGAATTTTCTGGATTCTAAAATCCAGACAAGGTGGTGGTTGACCACGTGCTCCAAGGTGTTATCCTTGCATCTAATGAGAGTGATATGATAATAGCTGCTTGGGCAGGTGTTGTCCATTACAGTTTCCAAAAGGGGGATTGAAATGAGTTTCCTCCATGAGCTGCAAAATTGTCCAGAGAGCCATATCAGATTAAAAAGGACAAGGATGGTTTCTTTTATGCTGCTGGCGAGGACCTGTTACGTACTCCAACGGACTCTTGTAGCACAGCGCAACTCACCATTCAACTGGGGAACAGGGTGTCTTCAAAGCTGGCCTGTAAACTGTGGTGTGGATGCTTCAGCAGCATGGTGGATCATCTTTGTGATATTATTCACCCAATCTAGTTTGCTATCACGGTGTTCAAAACAGTGAGTTGGCTGTACTGTATAAAATTTGCATTTCTGAGTTCCTATTGTAGCAGTTTGTCTGTCTAGTGAATTCAGATTGTCGAGCAGTCACTAAAATGAAAGTTGCAACCCCTTCCCAGTGTGAAAAACATGCAAGAGATGAAGAGCATATCAAAAGATCAGGGGCAGAGAATGACCCTGTAACAATGCGGAAATGCGTGCTGCATCCCATCTTCAGAATACGGAGGTCTTCTGGCAACAACTATAGACTGGTGGAAAGTGGTAGTGGCACCCCATAGCACATTCTGTGCATTAAAATACTGACATAGAAGGAATGCATGGGGGAACTGAGTGATGTAGCATGTAACAGTCTCCTAACCAATTGGTTGATGAGGAGACAGGTACTGGATTGTATGCTTACTGTGGCAACAACTGGTTGTATATTGGTGGTAAGGGGGAGAGAAGAGTGGAGGGTGGTTGAGTATCATCAAATGGTGACACCTGTAATCAGTTGCTGCGAATAGCTGCTGTCGCAGGCAGTCTTCTGTGAGCCTGCAAACAGGAAGATACTGGAGTAGTTGTAAACTGCTGGCTGTTTTCAACTGACAAAGCAATTGGAAATGTACCATGGCAGTGGTCTGAGTTTTGACCACTTCTCTGCGACACTTTGCTGGATGGCATTTGTACTGGAATTCGGATTAGCACCCAACACTGTGTGAATAGTAATTCTCTTTGATACGTGAGTGCAGCTGAATGTCCAGGAAGTTGTGAATAGCTACATGGTAGTCCAAAGAATACTAAGTACAAGCAGTAGGTTTCTTGTGTTATCTAAAGTAGCTTGTTTAATTTACACAGTGTCTGACTGTACTTCCTCTCCAGGATTGTGGATTTCATACTACCTGTCCAAACTCATGTGGTTTGGTTTAAATAAGGAAATTTGTTCAGCTGGTGGCACCTTCAACTTGGTAGTGGCCATTAATGATGTAGCCAGCTAGGCAATGAGGCCTGTATTTATGAACTTGTTGCCACTGTGGGTGTTGTCCATGAATATTGTATAGCCCAATTGTGTAAAGTGGTATCATGACATACGTTTGACCCTGGTGCTGACTTTATTTGACTAGTAATGGATTAGTTGTATGTCACTGTTTTGCTCTGAGCATGCTGCATCAGTGAGGACACAATGCACCAGTATGTTGCCAGATTTAGCAAGGACATGGCTGCTCTCATGTCCTCTGAATGTCAACTGCAGTGTGATTGATATTAAGAACCACTTTCAGTTGAAGCAGTGGCCATCACAGCAACACAGCCACCACACAAATGGTACACAATGATGCAGCAGGACACATTATTGATTTTTAGCTGTGGCAAATGCTCAACGAGCTCACCACAAACAAAACAGTTGGCAGTATGGGATGTGTACTGATGTTAATGGTACCTGTTGCTACAGTTAGGACTGATTTATTCAGGCTGAATTTCCTGTGGGTCATGATGGATATAGTTGTATGAGTTGTCTTCAGTCTGGGATTAAATAATGGCAAACAATGCACTTTTTCTATGCTCTTGTACTAATGATGAGAGTGAATCACTAACTACCATATAATCTATTGTACCCTGCACCACAAGACTATTGGGCAGCTGGATGCTCTGTGTGTTAGATGATGACATTGACTGAGTGTCATCAGATGACTGACAACCGCAGTGTTAAGTACTAGAAAGAATCAGCCACTAACGAAAATGTCATACAAGCTTTTGCTCAAACTGTAACTTCATCAGCTTTAGGAATTTTAAGCAATTTACTCAGTGTGGGATGAGACAATTCTACAGCCTTATTGCTGATGTGCTGTCCAGAGATAGACAAAGAGTGATGTTATGGGTTGGAGAATCAGCAGAAAATGTGCCATAATGTGTACATGAAAAATCACAATTTGGTGCTAAAACTTGTAAGTCCACAGTCCTAGCTGTGGGACTGACAACAGTTGCCTTACTTGAGTCTGCATCTTGTAGTGCTGGAATGTGTATCGTGCTGGCAACCATGATTGTTATAACGTCAAGTTGAACAAATATATTTCTAGGACGACACAATACATGTAAGTCACATATCACATAAAAAAAGGCGTGTGTACACTGGAACAGTCAAATCAGCACTGAGTCCAAGTCTAGCGGGCACTGGTTGGCTGGCCGGTTAGGTGGCGCAGCTGCTGCATGGCTGGCAGACAGCGCCGCATGTAAAGGACGTGCGTAACTGCGCGGTGGCACTTTGGAAGATTGGTGAGTCACAACAATGACTTTTCCTGTTTCTCTGGAGGGAGCTGCAGATTGCACTTTTGTAATTACACTTACAAATGCAGGTGTTTGTGTTGGTGCTACTTCTTCTGTTCATGTAAAAGTATTAGCTGTTGGGACTGGTTTTTGAAAGGGAAAGCAATCAAAGTAGCAAAACCATGCCATTGCATAGATTTATAAATCTTTTTTGCTTCACTGGAAGTAATCCATTTTGTTACTTTGAGCCACTATACTATATTTTCTTCAAGATATACTGTGCAGTCTCTACTCAGACAGGATGATCCCCAGGGGAAATAACACACCACAGTGGAGACAAACAAAATACTCCACAGTGGGTAGCCTTACCACCTTTTCTGCAAGTGGTGTGTTTTTTAATTGCTAGAGTGCCATCCAAAGTGCTGCAATTTAAAACAGGATGTTGGACTGTATGAATAAGGCCTCACTGTTAAATGATTGCACCCTGCCCTGATGTGCTCTATGAGTGTAACATTACTCAGTATAAAAATAGAGATATCAGTTTTCTGAAGTTCATGACCTACTCTTTTTCCCTTGTTTTGCATGTCAATCACACCTTCTTGAAACCACCCATCTTTCGTTACTTCTTTTGGAATGTCTATTACACTGTCCAGTCACATTAATGTGACTACCTGTCAAAAACTTGAATAACAATCTTTTGCAGTGCTGACCACTGCAAGACATGCAGCAAGAGAGTCAATGAGTTCTGGAAGGTACTAACAGGGATGTGGAGCCATGCCAACTCCACTGTCATGGCCAGCTGCATGACGTTTCTCCGTTAAGGATCCAGGGTGTGAACTACCTGACTGACACGTTCCCACAGATTCTCGATTGGGTTTAAATCTGGGGAGTCTGGTGGCCCTGGTGGCCAGGGCAGTATGGTAAACTCATCCTGGTGCTCTTTGAACCATGCATGTACACTGCAGACTGCGTGATACATTGCACTGTCTTGCTGGTAGATGCCATGATGCTGAGGAGAAACAGACTCAAGTAGTGATGGACATGGTTCTAGGGGTAGATGCATAGTTGTATTGATCCAGTGTTCTTTCCAGAATGACAAGATCACCTACGGAATGCCACAAATTCATTCCACAGGTTATAACGCCCCCTCCTTCAGCCTGGACCTTTCTGACAATCCAACGGTCATCTGTCCGATATAGCATAAGACACAATTCATCAGAAACGGCCACCTGTCACCACTCGGTGGACGTCCACTTGTGCTACTGGTGTACAAATTCCAGCCTTTACGCTGATGAACAGCAGTCAGCATGGAGCCATGAGCCAGGTACCTGCTGCAGAGGCTCATATGAAGCAAGTTGGTAGGCCCTTCGTACATTTCTGTGGTTAGTTGTTGAACAGTTGAACTTCTATTTGCCTGTACACATCTCTGCAGTCGTCTTTCACCCCTTTCATCAGTGGCCCATTGTGCATCATGATGGCCTTGGCACCAGTTTTGGATGTCACCATTTTGCCATGCACAGTATACTTTAATCACAGTGGCATGTGAACTGTTTACAAACTTAGCTATTTCAGGAATGCTTCCACCCTTGGCCTGTAAGTCAATGATCATGTCCTTTTTGTGGTCAGATAAACAAATCTTATTCTGCAGTACAACAACAACTGCTCTGTTTTCTGTCCCCCCCCCCCCCCCTCACCATCCCCCTCCCCCCTGACACACTTTATATACCCTCCACTTCTCGTGCTGCCATCTGCAACTTGTGAGTGGCTATCACAGGTTGATATAAAATGTAGGTATTGGTTACATTAATGGGACTGGACCATGCATATATCTCCATGGCCTAATGCCTTTGCTACAATTCAACGTGTTGTGCAGCTCTGTTTCTATGGCAATTTTCTGTAGGCATTTAGCTGCCTGGAGTTTTGTTGCTTGTTAGGAACTATATGTTTCAACCAGCTGCATCCTATTTCTCAACAGCTTCATAGATTTTAAAGTTCCAGAAAGGCCCTGTAAATCTTTATGCATGATGAAAGGTGAAATTTTCTAAAAGACATCCTGTTTTCTCCAAACGATCAAATCTTTCTCCCATGAGTACCTAGGGAACTAATGGTCCAACCATACAGAGCCTTGGTTGCCAGGATAAGCTCTGTACAGCTGTAGGGCAGTGGACCCTAGAGGTGCCCTGCCAATGTCTCTTTTGCCTCAACAGTTAACCACATGATTAGCAGTTAACATACATTGAGGCTGATGGATAAATAAGATCTGGCAGCACACTTCACAGTCACCACCTAATAATTATGGGTTTGTCAAACCTGTTCCCAACCAATGAAGGTTTATATTGAAATGATCACCATTCAGCATGACCAAGACATACTGGGTGTTACCCCCACAGGGGAATCATCAATTTTGCTAGCGGAGGGAAGTGTGTGTGTGTGTGTGTGTGTGTGTGTGTGTGTGTGTGTGTGTGTTGTTGTTGGTTGGTCAGGGGGGGGGGGGGGGGGAGACAGGGGCTTCACTAAAAAATCAGGTTCAAATGAATCTACATTGCAGTAGTTACACAGAGATGAGGAGGCTTGCACAGGATACACCAACATGG
Source organism: Schistocerca gregaria (assembly GCF_023897955.1). NCBI lineage: Eukaryota > Metazoa > Arthropoda > Insecta > Orthoptera > Acrididae > Schistocerca > Schistocerca gregaria. Next base: position 334,482,128 of record NC_064931.1, on the reverse strand, counting down.
AGAGCTATATCAAATCAGTCTATGGATTGAAGACCACAACAAGAACAACAACAACAACATTTTATTTCTTATTCTAGTCTAGCACTTTACTTTCAGAATATTTACTCCAATAACAGTATTCCTCGAACAGTTCTCACTCAATCACAGTGAAGTTGATGCCACTAGATTTTAAAAACTATATAATTCTTGAAGACTAATCCAGCTGATGATTTCATTCAAGGTGATGAACTTCCTTGACTAAAGAGGTTCCAGAAATTGTTCACACCACTCACGAATATATTCTACACATATGTAATAAAAAGATGAAGTGATACTATTAAACATACTCATTGTCACTTGCCACTCAGTTTTCATATCCTGCAATTGATGTTTCACAGCAGATTTTTCTGATTTCTTGAAGTTATTAGCACTCTTTTTCTCATAACTCATAATAAAGATGGTTTTTAATCTCCTTTTCTTCTACCCATGATTGGTGTGTGCTAGAATCTTCTTCTCATCACTAAACTTTTACAATACCTCTAAGACACATGAAGTCAAATGCTCTTCACTTTCAACATTGATCTTCAACAACTCCAACATTCTCACTATGATGCCTTTATCTAGAGTCAAAGCTAACTACTAAAGGCACCAACTGGAAGGGTCCATCATCACTGAAATAACCTGTGCTGTTTTCAGTTCCTTCATTAATTGTTCCACAGCAAAACATTCAATAACTTTTGAGATTATTCATTTGATTTTCATCTGTAAGCATGAGAATGCCTCCTTGAATAGTGATTTATTATATCATTAGTACAGTCCATGGACTCGAAACTTTGGCTGTGTGTCATTTCATTGTGTGGTATGCAAATGCATAATTTTCCTTTTCTTTTCCTTTATTTGTCTGTAACTATTGTCACTGATAAGTAGCTGTCAATTTTTACACTCAGAGAGTTATTCTGAAGCATAGCTTTACATTTCTTGGACTACATCTCAGTTACTATGTCGCTGCATCCTCTGTGCAGACTGATAAATATTGCACTACAAACTGTATAGTCTGCATTTTCACTGTGCCCTTTATAAACAGAAATTTTTGCAGAGGCAGCAATACTTCACAAATCATTGTGAAATGAATGGCAGAAGGTACTTCCCATTGTACCAGTTATTAGAGCTTCCTCCCATTCCATTAACGTATGAAGTGCGGGAAGAATGATTTATTAAACACCACTGTGCATGCTGTAATCAGTCTATTCTTGTCCTTGTAATCCCTATGTGACTGATACACAGGGAGTTGTATTATTTCCGCAAATTCATCACTTAAAGCTGATTCTTCAAACATTGTAAGTAGGCTTCCTCAGGATAGTTTGTATCTATCTCCAAGTGTCTGCCAATTATGTTTCTTCAGCTTCTCTGTAACAATCTCATATGGGTCAAACAAAAGTTTAACCATTTGTGCTGCCCTTCTTTGTATACACGCAGGTATTTGTCTGAGGTACCAATTCAAATTGTGATTTATTAATGTTGTAGTTATAGAATATTATGCTTTCTCATTTTCTGAAGTGCAGAAATTTACATTTCTGGACATTTGAGGTAAGTTTCTAGTCATTGCAATACTTTGAAATTTTATCTAGATACAGCTGAATATTTGTGCAGTTTTTGCAAACAGTACTTCTTTAAAGATAACTGCATCATCTGCACAGATTATGAGGTTACAATTACTATTGTCTGCAAGATCATTAATATACAACATGAACAGCAAGGGTTCCAACACACCTGACTCCATCAAAAATAATATGCTGCATCCTCCCTACCAAGAAATTATAATCCATTCACAAATTTTGTTTGATAACGCACAGCCCATCCTTTTGATAATAAATGTAGATGTGGTACTGACTCAAATGCTTTTGGAAGTCAATAAATACTGCATTTACCTGACTGCCTTGATCCATGGCTTTCGGGATGTTGAGGGAGAAAAGACTGAGATGGGTTTTGCATGCCTGATGTTATGGAATCAATGCTTGTTGCCACAGAAGAGGTCATTCTGATTGAGATACTTCATTATGTTAGAACTCAGAATATGTTCTAAAATTTTACAACAAATGGATATCAAGGACATTGAACACTAATGTAGTCACTCACTTCTGCTATCCATCTTGTCGGCAGTTGTGACCCATGCGTTCGTCCAACTAATGGGCACAGTTTTTCGTTTGAGGTATCTATGACAGATTATGGTTAAAAGTGGGGCTAATTCAGTTATAAATTTGGTACAGAATCCGAAAGGAATTCTGCTTTTGCTTAACTACCCTCAGTTACAGTTCCTGTCTCATCCACGATTGTCTGTGCACTAACTTTTCTACCACAAACAGCCTTAAACATTACTGAGATCTTTGGCTTTTGTAAGAGGTATTTCAATAATATACTGCTAAGATAGTCATTGGCTGTTTTGTGCATTGCTCTCTTGACAGTCAAACAAAATTCATTCAGCATCTCTCTATCTTTGGATGTATACTTCATTTTACACCTGTTACACAGTAGTCTCTGTTTCCTTAGAAGTTTCTTTACACTGTCTGTATACCATGGAGGGTCCCTCCCATCATGAACTGTTCTACTAGATACCTATTTATTAAGTAAATGGTGAACTGTTCTTTTAAACTTGAGCCACAGTTCTTCTACATGCTCCTCTCCAGAGATAAATATTTCTAATTCCTTATTGGGATATAACACTATTGCCTCTTTATTTCCTTTGCAGAACATGTGAATCCATCCACTTCTTTTAGTTGTGCTTTGTATGAGAGGCTGTCACATGAAAATGAGACAGGTGGAAAAAATAAGTAAACTGTTTATTATTTCAAAAGTAATCACCATTCTGTTAATACACTAATCGCACTATGAGTCAGTGCCTTCACAGGAAAGTGCTTCTAGTTGCCTACAGAACTATGATTGGGTCAACGTGTGCACCTTTTCATCCAAAGCAAGTCAGTAGTCATGAATGCCTTTCCTTAGGGCTCCAAAAATACAGAAAGTGCCTCAGAAGAGATTGAGACTGTATGGAGGATGTGTAAAGGCTTTCCAGTGAAACTTCAGCACTGTACTCAAAACAATCTGGGAACAAAATATCTGCCCACATGTTGCCAAGGTTGTTTTGACTATGCTGCAGAAGTTTCACTGGGAAGCCTTTACACATCCTCCATACAGTTTCAATGTCTCCCCATGCAACTTCCATATTTTTCAAGACATAGAGGAAGACATTAATTACTGTTGATTTGTTTCAGATGAAGAGGTGCATGCCTTAGTACAGTCATTGTTCTGTAGGTAACCATAAATTTTTTTCTGTGAGGGTATTGACTGTCATGTCTCACAGTGGGATAAATGTATTAATAGTTATAGTGATTATTTTGTAATAACAAACTGATTACTTACTTTTTTCCATTTCTCACATTTTCATTTGGCTACCCTTATACTTGGGTCATCAGTGATGCTACAGCAGCCTCATTGTCTCATTACCACTGATACCAGTTTCTGTTTGGACATCCTCAAAGAGGTAACATTTGTTTGTTGCTATTGGATCAGGTATATTTCCATCATGAGTGGGCTTCTTACCTACCTGTTGTAGGTAGTTTTCAGAAAATGCATTTAGAAGTGTATCACAGGTCACTGTGTCATTCCCACTATGTACAAAACTGTAATTTTCAGAATTGATATTTGGTTCAATAAAGTCTTCTCCAGTGATGAGAGCATAGTTGGGGAACATTCTTACTAGCAAAATGAGATTTTTCTCTAAAGTTTTAAGCTTTGTTTGAGGATGAGTTCAGTCACTTATAAAGGGATCCAGTTATAAGTTTCTGTTCACAGTTAATACTGATATTTGTTTGACTATAGTTCCTCAGCATTTCCTGTCCAATTCTGTTATGTGAATAAACAAAATAACTTGACTGAACACATGTTTATATGGTGGAGTTATTTTGAGTTTATTGAATGACTACTTATTTGCAGTTGTTAAGTGAGCTTTTATTGTAAAGTGCATTTCTGTGTGTTTAATTTTTAAGTGTGATGTTGTCAGTGGCCTACTTAGTGTTGGTGGGTAAAGGAATGGATTGCTATATGTGGCACCTTGCTACTGTCTATGGTTGAAAGTGCAGAAAGTTACTATGCTTCTCTCATAATTAAATGTGTTACTGATAGTCTGCATAGATCTTTTCCATTCAGGAATTGCTGGCACTTGTCATGATAGCTGCACTGTGTGGAACCACTTACTGCATATCCATTGTATATCCTTCACAATGGATGTGAATAAGTTTGATGGAATGATACTGATCATGTTCAAGTCTAGCACAGTAATTTGCTGTAATGCACTGCTTGACTTATGTTGAAATATCTTATGTTTTATAGCACCTAGGTGATCTTCTACTGTTGCAGAGGAAGACAATTTAAGCTTCTGGGCCTCTTCAGATTTTGGGAGAGCGGAGACTGGGTGATGCATTTAATACCTCTCACACTGTGAAAAGTATTTCAGATGCTAATAATGGAGACAAGGAGACTGACATTGTCCAATACATATTGACAGCATGTTATGCTTGGAAAAGGTTCTTCAATAAGGTAGACAATTGACAGCACCAACTGTTGAACTTTTTTACATGAGAGCCCACTTAACTGCAAATAAATACTTACTTAATACATTGAAAAGCTCAGTGAAATTATTTTACCTGTGACATAAGAGATCTGGACAGAAAATATGGGGGAGTTATAGCCTGCCTGTAAACTGAAAAATGAGAAGCATGCATCATGGAGGACATTGCATTTCCCAGAAGATCACTACAGCTGCATTACAGGATGAATAAGAATTAATTTCCCCGTATCCTTTATTTAGGTTAGTGTTGTTAGTTACTTATATCTGCATTCCACGCAGTGTTCATACATTTGTGCAAACTAAGCACTCCCTAGACATGTCTGCACACTTCTTCACCAGTGGTTTGTAAGATGCACTATGGAGGGTTTCTATAATTTCGTGAAACAACCCGTACAGTAGTTGCTTCTTCTGACATAGTGGGATAGACATAGTGGAGAATCAGCTACTCCACTTTCATTTTGCAGACTTATGAAGGAGGGATGTGCATGACCACAATCCAGAGAGCTACCTTCCCTCGTGCTTCTACCCAACAAATCTCCCTCAACCCAGGTACACCCCCAACATAAAATTAATCCCTTAATATGGCCCTACTGCACTTAGGTATGGTAACAACATTAAATTTTCATTTTTAACCCACCTCACTTAAAGATAAACATTAATTTTATACTGTTAGAACAATGTCATTAATAATCTGCAGTTTTTCCATCACCTGATATGCAGAAATTGTTAGTCCTAGAGAAGAAATGAGTAGGACCTTTTTTGTGGAAATGTAATGTAATTTAATTTTGTACTGGGAAATATATTCACTAAGGGCTGCAGTTTTTGAATTATTTAAGAAAAACATTAAAAAGTGACCTTTAAATGTCTCCAATGCTCACACCCCACTGGTCAGAATATTTAGTACATTGTTCAGGACACTGCCTCATAGCATTGTACAAAAATTACTGAATACACAATTTTTCCCTCTAATTTTCCTTCATTGACTGGACTACATATGGTGAAAGGTGGGAACACAAAATGCACCCAGGAACATTATCAAATATGATCATTTTGGAAGTCTGGATGATATTGTTTTGGAAGGCATAATGCTGCACAGGTGCATTCCACCAATAAACTGAAGTCTGCCACCTGCTTTACCCACAACTGAACCTACAGGAGCATTCCATTACATATCCTCACAAAGCGTTACACTCAAGTATTTCTATGAGTTGGCCAATTCCAACAGTGACTCTTTCCACTTGTGCATCTTTTCAGGGGTACATTCAGCCACGACTTTTATTTTTTTGGATGACAATGCACAACTGCATCGAATTGTGCAGGTGCAGGAGCTCTTGTTACAAGAGGATATTCAGTGAATGGAGTGGCTTGCTTGTTTCCCCTAGTTACGAGGTTTGGCCAGAAAGTAATGCACCACATGTTTTTTGTCAGCCTAAAACAAAGCTAAGAATGTGAAATGTTACATAAGTATTATTTGAAGTCTCCTGAGTGAGCACACCAAGTTTCTGCCTCTTTTGACACTTAGCGTACCTGTGGAACAGTTTCAAAATGGTGTCTGTAGGTAATGTATGTTACAAGCAAAGCACCACCATTGAATTTCTCACTGCAGAGAAAGAAACAGTGGGGAATATAAAAACTGCTTGTGCGAAGTCTATGAAGCATATGCTGTTGACGGAAATACAATTGCTCGAACAGTCCACAGGTGTACTGCTGGTTCATAGTGTACCATGGGCACAATATTTTGGCAATCAGGCATGTCACCCCATCATCCGGTGTGCTGATGAATTGAGCTCCTGAGGGGGGTGACTATATTATATCCATTACCCTCGCAAGGCGTTCTCTCCGGGGTCTGCGTCTGCAAGTCAGCAGTCGCTGAGATGCTGGTGGCGGCATCTTTGGTGGTGTTGGTGTAATTGCCTCATCTGCCCTAGTCACCCATTTGTTTCCTTTGCTGAGCATCTTTTTAATTAGACTCAATGCTAGTTTCCATGTCCTGCTGAGGTTGTAGCTGCAATCTCGGTTGATGAGTCCACTCTTGGTACGAATTTCGATAGCCTCTCTAACGACACTGTCCTAGTATTTAGATATCTGTACCAAGCCCATGGTATGTTGGTAGTCAACTTTGTGATCTTCAGGCAAACAGCACTCTGCGACCACCGACTTGTTGGGGTACCCAAGTCGAGTGTGCCTCTGATGTTCTTGGCAATGATCTTCGATGGTACGCACTGTCTGTCCAATATAAGTCTTCCCCCATTGACATGGAATCTGGTATATGCCAGACTTCCAAAAACTGAGATCATCTTTGACACTTCCCAATAATGCTCATGTTTTATTTTGTAGGCAAAAGACAGTTCCTGCTCCGTTTTTCCTCAATATTCATCCTATTTTCCCCAATAGTGTGCCAATATACAGTATATAGGCAGTGGCTATCTCTTCCTCTGTGAATTCTTCTGTCTCCACACGCTGTACTGTAGAGGTGGGGCAGAGAGCACATCTGATCTGCCATTCTGAGTACCCATTTTTCCGGAATAGAGTTTTGAGCTGTTCCAGCTCTTGGAGCAGACTCTCTGTGTCAGAGGTGGTGTGCACCCTGTGTACCAGTGATTTTAGCACCCCATTCCTCTGCGCAGGTTGGTGGCAGATATCCACATGCAAATACAGGTCGGTGTTTGTTTTCTTCCTGTGCACCCCATGGCCCAGGGTTCCATCCACTCTTCTTTTGACCATGACATCCAGGAATGGTAATCATCCTTCTGCTTTTGTTTCCATAGTGAATTTGATGTTTGGATGTATGGAGTTCAGTTGTGTAAGGAAGTCTAGGAGCTTGTCCCTTCCATGGGGCCAGATCACAAACGTGTAATCCACATAATGTAGAAAATAAGTAGGTTTCCATTTGGATGACGCCAAAGCTTCCTCCTCGAAGTACTCCATATAGAAATTTGTGACAGCAGGCAAGAATGGGCTCACCAAAACAACTCCTTCTGTTTGTTCATAGTATTTTCCATTGGCGCCATCCAAATGGAAACCTATGGAAGTAAACTTCTCTGCCACTTTGTCTAGCATTACTTGTTTTTCAGCTTATTCACAACTAACATGTATACAAGTTTACATGTACTGTACTGTTTATTTACATCTACATTCTTTATTTCTTGCAAGGAGACTAGAAGGATGAGCCAGATTACTAGTAAGGCATGATTCAGGTTTTGTTTACTTTACTTGCTGTATCGTATTTACATTGTCCCATGACAGAATGTGCTATGAATCAATGACAGAATCATTCATTACTCAGTGCTGTTCAGAGACATACAATACAATATGATGGAGCAGTACCAGTACAATTTTGCAGAACTCACTGAGATGCCTTGTGTATGAGAAAGTACACTGCAATGTTTTCCAGGGAACCATTTCTCAACAGGCGTCATCTGTTGTGACAAGTGTTTAGTTCTCTCGATTAATGAATGCGGGAAGCTGGTTTATCAGAAAGAAGAAATGAGGTACTTGGCAACATCTGGACCACTTGCACAACCAATTTTGAAGAGGAGGTGCTGTAATGTGTTGCAGCAGACCCCACTACAAGTACTAATCATATTGCATTTGAAATGGCCGCTGCACATACTAGCATGTGGGGAGTTCAACATGAACAACAATTACACCCATTTCACCCACAGTGAGTACATGCAACACTTGTGACTGGCTTTGCACAAGGGTTCCATTGTGTCAGTGGTTGCCTTGACAGTATTTGCAACAGAAGGAATAGCCATGAGTGGGATGACAAAAGCCCTCAGTCTGTAGTAGAGTCACACTATCAAGTATGTTTTGCTGTGAATATTGTGGCTAGAATTGTAGGCAACAATCATATTGGGCCAGATCTTCTACCTGGCTGTCTGAATGGCCACCAGCACTTAAGGTTAATGCAAAGAGTTCTACTTGAGTTGTTGGAGAATATACCCTTGGTTGTTCATGAGAGAATGTGGATACAACATTATGCTGCACCACCTCACTTCAGTGTGGATGTCCACAACCATATCAATGCTGCATTTCCTGGTCACTGGATACAAAGGGGAGATCCCATTCCATGTCCTGTGAAGTTACCTGACCTGAATCTCCTTGATTATTTCCTATGGGGATATCTAATGTCACTTGTGTGTCAGACCCCAGAGGATACAGAGATGGAATTAGTTGCTGCATTGAGGTTGATGGCCATCAGTTTCAGCACATTTTGTAAGATACAGTACAAATGATGTGTTCATTGGGTCAGTGATAGTATTTGCCATTACCTGTAACTACTGTAAATAAAAAAGTACACAGTAATGTGATTTTATTCCTATTATCTCCTTAAGTTGGCTTCTCCAAAAACAGGTTCAGTGGAGCATCCTCTATGTTTATTAAATTTTTGCACACACTTATACAGGGTGATAAGTATTCAAACCGACAAACTCTGGGAGGTTGTAGGGGATATCAAAACAAATATTTTCCCCTAATGTCATATTTTCCTGTGAGGATTATTTAAAGCAGTGGAGGTCGTATTATGCTCTTCATTTGTTAGAGGCCATATTACGATCTTCAGTTGTTAGAGGGCATATTACGCTCTTCAGTTGTAGATAATTGCTGTCCACCAGTGTGGTAGTGCATTGTCTCCATTTACTAATGGAGAGATACACCTGGAGTGAGTACACTGACATGCTTGGTACGTACTACTAGTGCACCACAATGGATGAGCTGTGCAGTGTGTTTATCAACAACAATATCCTAATCGCCATATCCCGCATCATATGACCTTGGCTGCTGTGTGCCAACATCTGCATGAGACCGGGTCACTTAGCAGGTTACCTGGACAGGGACGCTGTTGTACGGCAAGAACGCTGCAATTTGAGGTAGCTGTCTTGCAGCATGTGGAGCGGGATCCTTCAATCAGCACTCGTGCAAAGAACAGTCCTTTGAGAGCAAGTGTTACGTCCATTTCACTTACAGCGTGTCCACAACCTGGAACCAGCTGATTACCCACCCAGAGCACAGTTTTCGCAGTGGTACCTGGGACACTGTGAAATGCATCCTACATTTCCATCCTCTGTGTTGTTTACCGATGAAGCAACGTTCGGGCGTGATGGAGTCTTCAACATACACAATTCACATGTTTGGAGTGAGGATAACTCACATGCCACAGTTACTAGTATTCATAAAGTGCGGTTCTTCGTTAATGTGTTGGTCGGTGTTGTTGGGGACTGTTTAATTGGTCTGTATCTGCTACCTAAACCTCTACCGGTTTAAATACTCCTCATAGGAAAAAATGACATTAGGCAAAAATATTTGTTTTGATGTCCCCTACAACCTCCCAGAGTTTGTCTGTTTAAATACTTTTCACCCTGTAGAAACACCCTGTATGTACTCCATTAGGGAGATGTACTTTGAACTACCTCCATCTCAAACAGGGATGGCACTGCATATTCATTAGTTATTCCTCTGACCGCCCCTGGTAGCTGAGTGGTCAGCGTGATAGAATGTCAATCCTAAGGGCCCGGGTTCAATTCCCAGCTGCATCAGAGATTTTCTCCACTCAAGGACTGGGTGTTGTGTTGTCCTAATCATCATCATGTCATCGCCATTGACGCGCAAGTCGCTGAAGTGACGTCCAACCGAAAGACTTGCACCTAGCAAATGGTCTACCCGCTGGGAGGCCCTATTCACATGACTTCTTTTTTTTTTTTTTTTTTTTTAGTCATCCCTCCTAGTGGAAGAAGCACTGTTGCACTGCCAACTATGTTCTCTGGCAGAGGAGGATTTGTGTTTTATTTTCATAACAGGTTTTGTACCAGTCATGCACTTATTAGGACAAATCAGATCTGCTACACCTCCTGCACTGAAAACCATAAGTTCATACTTACTACCCATACTCAATGTATGCAGTTTGCCACTTAAGCAGCTGCTGGTATGTTCATATTGGCCACATTTGTTATGCTAGCACCTACACAGCATGGACAGTATGCATACCACTTGCTTCTCTCAGTTATTACAGTCCATTTTCTAGTGACCACAATCCCCACACCTTGCACAGGTTGGTGTTTTGTTTAAGAATTTCAGTGGGTAATGTAAGTCACAGGATCTGAAACAATTTCAGACACATTCCTCATGTTTAAGGATTGAAAGGCCATATGAACATGCCTCTTCCTCAGAAAACTGTTTTTAATGGAGAGGCTTACACCAATGATGTGATTTGCATAATAATATATCCTAGATCCCATTTTTAATCTAGCCTCAACCTTATTTCTGAATTCACCTATACTGATGAGCTCAGCCTGGTTTAAATTGTGAATTTCATTCACAAAGTCCTCTTGAGCTATGATGTATGGGAGCTTCTCACACTTAGTTAGATACTCTCCATCTTCAATGTATTTATTTGTATTTCAGCCATTTTACCCATCATAATTAGAAATGACTGTAACATTTGAGAAATGTTAACATATTGTAATGAGTCTGTTTGCCATACATGCATATAAAGACTATCAATAATTTACATATACAATTATATTATGCTATAAAATTGTTCTATTTCACTGTCACTTACAAGGTGATATGTATATACACACTACCTTCACTCACAGAACTTCATTACTCTATGTTTTTCAGGATTGGTTCACCAAATTCCTTGATAACTGAGTATGTCTTAAACAGACAATAATGCAAGAGTTGGTACATTAGGGTGGGCTTGTTTGCTGTATTTGAGATGCACTGTGAATATAAGCAAGAGAAAGAGCTAATGCCATCACTGTAAAATGTAATAGGAAGTCCGTCAGTTTATAGTGCCCTTTTCTCTTTGAGTAGTCTAAATTGTTTCCCATCATTGGCCACTCATTGTTAGGGTTTGTGATATTGTCGCTTATATATCTTACAAAAATACCTTGATGGGTTATTAATTTTAATATTCCATTTATTTTACAAAATATTTGTTTATTTTGCTCTTTATTTTGCTACAAAACTGATTTATTGTTACACAACTTCTGAGCTAGCATAAAATATTAATTTTTCAACTAATATTATGATCCTACTATTGTTTTAGATCCACAACTGATGCTTAATGAAAGACTCCAGAAGAGAGTGGATATATACTGACACACTGTCTTTAGAAGTGGTTGCTTCAGAAAATGCCTGGAAAAAAACACATACATGCCTGCACAGTTTTTATTCCCTGGAGACCACTAGGAACAATTAACCTTTAGATAATATAAGATAGGAACAATAGTTTTCAGGATCACATCAACAGCACATAAATACTTCTCAGCACATATAAAAATACTGACTGTCTATCTTACTTACTAAATTTTCCTCGTGGTTTATAGTTGTGGGTGAAGTTGTCTTGTGTTTCACCATTAAATAAATTTACAATGCTTTTTCCATGATATACAACTGTTTCCCAATAATTTACACATATTTTTAGACTTTATCTTATGATGTTGTCACTTATGCACCTTACAAAAGTATCATAACATATTGATGGTTTATTAGTTACTGTATTTCATTTATTTTACAAAATATTTTTTTCTTTTGTACTTTGGTTTGATGTAAAACTAGTTTATGATTACACAGCATCTAAGCTAGCATGAAATAATTTTATTTTTTCCCCTGATTAGGCTTTGAAATTGTCTAATGTGATGATCTGCAACAATTCACCTCTGACAAAGAATATTCGTAATGAAAAGTACACTCAGAACATTATGTACATTTCAGTTATTCACACCATAAATATTAGTCATAATTATACATATTGTTCCATATGACATTTGTTATTAGTAAAAAATAGACCTCATTTACAGGAATTGAAACATACAAATAGTAGATTTAAAAAATCTGATGAAAATACACATGTACACTGAATATTTATTTACTTCATGGTTAGGAAAGTTTACAGTTATATGAAACAATGATTATTAGAATTACACATGATTAACAAACTATAAAAGTTATGCAAATATGACTTTTTTTAAAGTCAAAACTAACACCTTTTCTTCTATCCAGCATTTATTTAATTTCCTAGTCACTGTACCTGGAATAAAAATTAATTAATAAATTAATGAATCTTTGCACAAGAATGTTAAGAACTAGTATGTATGTTACATGTATTAGTTGGTAGTCGTATACCAATATTTAATGTAAGTGACCATTATATTTATTTATTTATTTGTCCATATAAATCTCTTTTTAAGTACATATATTGTACACAGGAGATTGGACAGAAAACCTTTTTACCTATTGGATTTTCAAATGTCAAACATAAATTTTATAAATTTTTATGATAAATTGGATCTATACAGTTAATAATTACAAATCTTTGAAATACTGTATATTTATAACTTATTTCTACAATTAAAGATACAAATTACATTTTTTCTTGCATAAGATACTGTGACACTGAATAGTAGCAGTTTTTCAGAAGGTAGGATGTCACAGACTTTTTAAAGCTTTGTAGTCCAGTAAGAGATTTTATATGTCTTGGTAATCTGTTGTAAAGTTTTGTTCCTTCATGATATGCACCTTTTTGGCATAATGTGGTGTTACAATGATTGACATGTATGTCACTGTCTGACCTGGTACTGTAATCATGGACACTTTTGTTTTGAGGAAAAAGGTTTTCTTTTCTCAGTATGCTTTTTTTGACATGCATGACTACTTCCAGTATATAAATGCAGGGAAGGGGTAGGATCTTTAGATCTTTAAAGAAAGGTTTGCATGATTTTCTGCTGCTCACTTGTTTCATTATTCTTATAATTACCTTTTGTTTCCTGAAAACTGTTATGGCCTGATGTACATTTCCCCAGAAAATTATACTGTACTTCAGTATTGAATGTACATGAGCAAAGTATACAGCCCTAACTGTTTCTGCACTAGTAGTGTTGCAGAGAATTCTTACCACATAGCTCATTTTTGCTAGTTTTGAATTTAGGACTGTGATATGAGTGTTCCATTTAAGATTTTTCTGGATGTGAATCCCAAGAAATTTAGTTTCATTGACACAACTAATGTTTTGGTTATCTATACATATTACAGGTTGTGCCGGATTTTTATTTTCATCAGTGTGGAAATTCATGAGTACTATTAGCCTGTTTCCGGTAAACCATTCAGACACTCCTTTTGTAATATCTTTTGCAGATGCAGTAAGATTTTCTTCATTATTCCCTTCAATCAATAGACTGGTGTCATCTGAAAACAGTACTGGTTCAGAATCCCTAACGTGTGATGGGAAATCATTAATGTAGACCAAAACAAGAAAGGGACCCAAAATGGACCCCTGTGGAACACCATGAGTTAGTCCACATGGCTCTGAAACGTGTACCTGGAGCTCATTTCCTTCTGTGTACTTAATTTGATTTACCTGAGGGCGATATTCCAAATATGATTTGATCCACTGATTTGGCACACCTCTTACACCATACCATTTGAGCTTCCTCAGGAGTATAGAACGATCAATCACATCAAAAGCTTTTGTTAGGTCCAAGAATAAACCTGAGATATTTCTGTGGTTGGCCACTGCATTTAAGACATGGTTTATCAGATTGAAAGTGTCAGTTTCAATTGATCTCTGTGGTCTGAAGCCATGTTGACATCCAGAAATAATATTATTCTTGTCAAAGAATGTAATTAGTTTTGAAAGGAACACTTTCAATAATTTTAGAAAACCCTGACAATAGAGACACAGGCCTATAGTTCCCCATACATTGATTATCACCTTTTCTATATAGGGGTATTACTTTTGCCATTTTCAGTTGCTGAGGGAAGACACCACATGATAAGGATGAATTGCATATGTCCAATAAAGGTGAAAGTACTTGTCTTGCTGTTATTTTTATAGTATTATCTGGAATATCATCAGTACCAGTTGAATACTTATTCTTCAGTGAATTAATGGTATTTAGGAGCTCTGTTGGCCTCACTGGACTGAGGAACTTGGATATATTGTTTATTTCAACAGATGAAAGTTCTTTCCATGTTGTATTAATATTACAATATTTTCAATTATATTGTAACATTTTTTGTGACTGCTCTTAATAAGCTTTTGTGGTTAGAGCTGAGATAAGATTAGAATACATGTAACACTCTTTACACATTTATAGATGTCACTAATCTAATAATCATGGGTTTGTCAGCCAGTAGGTTCCAAATAATTCAAATTCAAATAAAGAATTTGTGGCGGCAATTGACTCTGAAAAAGTCGACCACCACATCTATGAGTATGAACTTCCTTGAGTTGTGTTCCCTTGGTGTGGTTTCGGCCATACTTAGTATACTATTGTTATTTTTTGCTATGAGCATTGTGTAAATACTCCATTAATAAAGTGTATTTAAGAGAAAATTGCGTCTCTGGTACTTTCTACTATGACATAGTACTGGAATACCCATAAATTAAAACAATAAACAAACAAATGAATCACTTTTTACCTTTCTTCCCACAAATTCTGTATTTTATTAGCATTATGTTTACTTCCTTCAGCACTAAATAATACTTCATATCAGCACTAATGATTTTATGATCTATTGCGTTTGGATATTCAGCAAGGAAAAATGACTATCTATGTCTATGTACACATACTTCTTGGCAACATAAATGTCAAATGGGCTCCCTTGAATACTGCTTATATAAAGTTACCCAACTCAGTGTCATGAGAATGATACTAGATTTCCATTTGTGTTGACTGAGCTTTTCTGTTACATTTTTGTAGGAGGTATAGATGACATAATGAAATTATAGTGGAATTCATTAAACTTTAAAAGGTATCCCAATTGTACACAAACTTTCTAACAAAATTAATGATATATGTCTTTACCTTGCCCAGTGGATATTATCAGCTTTTGTTACGTTACCATAAAAGAAGAATGCACAAAAATGTGTAGATTATAGACAAATTAGTTTAATGGGCCATTTATTTAAAATATTTCAGAAAGTCTCCCATCAAAGTTTGTGAGAGACAGTTTGGGTTTAGGAAAGGTTTTAGGTACAAGCAAAACAACACTTGTACTACAAGTTCTGGCACAAAACTCTTATGATCAGGACACAACTGTAGCCTTTGTTTTTTATTGATTATGAAACACCTTTCGCAGAGTACAACTTATGGAAATTCTCAAAAGAATGGAGGTAATCAGAAAGTCATCTGCTTCAAGGAGAATTCATATTCGAATCAGACAGCACAGATTAAGTTTGATAATGAGGGCACTGAATTGGTTAATATCTGTAGAGGAGTCCAATAAGGCTGTGTTCTGTGACTCCTGTTATTGAATTTGTACTCAAAATGTGTTTGTTTCAGAAGCACATGGTGATACAGATAAAGGTGTAAAGGTTAATGGAGTCTTCTTTGTTATGCTGATGATAAAGTATTGATTGCTGATAATTTAGATGATCTACAACAACTCAGTAACATAGTAAGAGATTATAGCAGTAATGTAGGTATGAATATTAATACCTAAAAGAAACACCACTTGACTTTACTCATGCTACTTTTGCACCTTCCTTTCTGCAGTCTCCCTTTTTCTGCGTTTTATCTCCTCCTTCCAGTCCACTCCTCCATGTAACTGTACACTACACTACACTACACTCCCTATGCCTGTGCCAGTGAGAGCACACCTGTGCCACTCTTCCCTCCATAGCTGTCTCCTCCTATCACCTCCTTTCTATTTTTGCCCACTGCACCCAATAAAACCTGTCTCCCACTCAAACTGAAGTGCTGGTACAATGTGGTCAGTTTGAACTATCAAACCATAGAAGAATGTGTGTGTGTGTGTGTGTGTGTGTGTGTGTGTGTGTGTGTGTGTGTGTGTGTGTGTGTGTGCGCGTGTGTGTGTGCGTGCCTGCGTGTGTGTGTGTGTGTGTGTGTGTGTGTGTGTGTGTGTGTGTGTGTGTGTGTAATCTGCTCTTGTCATCTCTTATGGAGTCCATTGAAACATTAGCAACATTTATAGTCTTATGCATCTATCAACAAGTTAACACGTAACAAGTAAGGAGAGTTGTTACCTTCACTACTTCCATTACATAGGGGCACTTTTTCTGCCAACACACATACCCATTTCCTCAGTTCTTATAGATCCACATGGTTGGGTGAGGGATGAGTTCACACACTTGGTTGCCATGAGTGCTCGATCCTGGCAGTGATCCATGGTCAGCAGGATCAGAAAGTCTCCAGACAGAGGACAGGCTGATGGCTTGCCATCTAACCAACTTCACCAACAGGTACGGCCAGTCTCCACCACCCCCACACATGTCTCCTTCACTTTTGATGTTCATTGTATTCTTGCCTACTTCATCCCCCTCTGATGTTTCTTGTAGCTTTCCGATGGAGCTTCAGGGACTGGGTGCAGACATGCTTCAGTATCAACCAGTGGTACTGGATGGTCAGCAGGCACCGTATCAGCTAGCTCCTGCCCCCACCTCTGAGGCCCCAGATGCTCCTCATAGGTCCTGTTCCAGTGTTGGCACTTCCTGTAGCTGGTGTCTCCACTGGGCCAACACCCTGCAATGGAGCTGTCACTGCCATGGTCATTTCCAGACACCCTGCAGTGCTGGCTGACAGGGACTCCTCACAGGCACCCATTGATGGTGGCCCAGAAGACATGGATGTCTCTCTTCTGAATACCATATATCCTCCCACACTAAGGGGGGGGGGGGGGCAGGAGGTTATGCCATGAGGAGCTGGCTTATCCTGTTACTACTCAACTCACCTACACCGGCATCTCAAGTGGTGGCACCCCCCTGCAATTGAGCCATCACTGCCTCAATCATTTCCAAATCTACTCTTCAGTGTTGACTGAAAGTTGCTTCTCTGCTGGTGGCTGTCAACAGTGCCACAGAAGACATGGCTATCACGTTTTTGGCTGCCATGTGCCATTCCATGCTGGAGCAGGGAGGGGGAGTGGGGGTGGAGGGAGGGGGACATGGGGGAGCTATGTCAGCAGACTACCACCTCACAGTCATTCTATCAATGGGAGAAAATGTGGTAACACTATGTCACCACACCTGCCACACCGGCACCATGCTGGACATGAGCATAACAAGTCACGGGTAGCCGGCTCATCTTGTTATGACTCAACTTGCCTATGCCACACCTGGTGGCATAGGTCTGGCCACCAGGCAGCAGGGCAATCAAACAGTGGCAGAAGCATTGCAGCAAGGTCATTGCATTCAGCCAGTGGACAGCACCACCTCACACTTCAGACAAGCAACCTACCTATTATAATTCTAGAGAAGAGGACACTCTTCTTTATTCTTGTATGGTTCATATGTATGCTTACTTGACTACACTGTTGGGTCACTTGTTACTTATTTGGTCTTGACCTAGCTGTGTACATGGACTCTGTATGGCCCATAAGTTTGGTGTTCAGATTACAGTGATTTTGTTATTCTATGCATAGTTATTTGTCTGTGTTATTACATTTTCCAATTCGAAAAATATAATGCTGCTAATGATTTTCAAAACTAGCTCAAAATGCTGTTAGTATCATCATATATCATACAATTATATCTAAGGTCCTCTCACTTCAGCTTGGACAGCAACCAGGTTATATAAATATGAGGGTCAGTCAAAAAGTAATGCCCCCTACCGTTTTCTTTTTGTTTTGTATTTGTTAAGAATTTCATATGTAACTACAAAGGTTGAAAACCATGACATTGACAATTAATTTATAACTTTTCATTACAATCTACATCCACTTCCATAGTTCTGGTGCATCCTTTAATAAGTGCATATATTCCAGTACAGTAATACACATGGTCCTGTGTCTGAAGCCATTGGGGAATGGATATTTTCACGGCCTACTTGTCTTCAAAGTGAATCCCATGATGAGCTTCCTTTAGCATCTGAAACAGATGGTGCCAGTTTGTGACAGGTCAGGGCTGTATGGGGCATGAGCAAGACTTCCCATCCAATTTTCACAATCTCTTCAGTTGTGTGACAACTGGTGAGTTGTCTTGCACTGTCATGCAAATGAAGAACATCCACCATAGCTTTTGTTGGGTGAAGTCTCTGAAGATATGCTTTAAGTTGTTTGGTGGGCTCCAACATACTGGAAAAAATTTAATGTACATCCCTGCCCCAAAAATTCAACCATAATGACACCCTCTGCATCCCAGAATACTTTCCTCAATGATAGCACAGTTTTGAACTTTTTCATTTTCAGTGAGTTCTTGCGCTGCCATTTCACTGACTACCTCTTTGATTCTGGTTCAAAATAATCATCCCATGTTTTGTCTCTAGTCATAGTTTTTTCCAAAAACTCCTTTCCCTCCAAATGGAAGTGCTGCAAGAGATGGAAGGCAATTGTTTTTAAGTTTCTTTATTTTGATTAGTTAACATTCTTGGTATCCAAGTTGCACAAACTTTTGAAGCCCAGTCGTTGAATAATCATCATCACACTGCCTTTACTAAGGAAGGTAATGCAACACAAATCATCCGCACTCACTCTGTCATCAACTTGCTAAATGTTGTGTGGAGTCATTAGTCTGCCACTATGTGTTTTGTCAGCCAACAGCGTCATTACAGCAACAAATCCATTGTCTAACAGTGCTGATTTCCACTATTGCATCACTATACACATTTTTCAGTCTTTCTTGAATGTGAATGGGTGTTTTCCCTCCTGCATTCAAGAATTATATCACAGAATGCTGCCTAACATGAACATTGATGTCAGCCATTTTGCAAGCAACTGCAGTACTGGTATATGTTGATGCAAAAACTTACTATTACAATGGATTGGAGAGGAAACGCTCCAGAATAGAACCAAATTCAGATTTTTGCCTTAACAAACTATATTTAAGGAGAAAAAAAATAGGAAGCATTACTTTTTGACTGGCAGTCATACTTCTTCATCTGCATCTTGAAAGTCCAGAGGATGTGGTCTTCCTCCCCTTTCAACTGATGGTGGATCAGGAGGAGGAGGAGATTAGTGTTTAACATACTGTCCACAATGAGTTCATTAGAAATGGAGTAAAAGTTTGGATTAGGGAAGGATGGGGAAGGAAATTAGCTGTGCCCTTTCAAAGGAAACATCCTGGCATTTGCCTGTGTGATAACCACTGTGCCACCTTGCTCAGTATGCCATGGATCAGGTTGCCCAGATGTGGTGAATACCATGTTGCACCACAGAAGATGCTTTGTAAATCAAAGCAAAATGCATCTAGTGTAAAATTCTCTTTAACTGGAGTAAGCTTAAGAGAGAGGAATCAATAATATTTGATTTCAACAGCTGCTGCTAATGATGGCTGGGTAAACAAACATATAAAGATTTTTGTTCCATAGCCAGGTGAAACATAACACCATAGAGAAACACATGAAACTTCTTGGTTGCATAACTAATGGCCACAAATTCCTCCTTGATTTGTGAACAGTTATTCTGTGCCAAGTTGAGCATCTCTGAAGCAAAAGCAATGGTCTTATCTGAACCATCTGTGTTACATTGAGACAGAACAGCCCCCATATCATATTTGATGCATTGGTAACCACAACAAGCTGGCAACCCAGCTGGTATGTCCCCAGCACAGGGTGGGATGCGGACCATCTTCCAGTTTCCAGAATGCTCATTTGCAGGCATGTGGTGTGCCACTCTTGAGCAATGGATTGAAAGGATATGCTACTGCAGCTCTTTGCCTAAAAGCGTGGAGTTCCTTCGCATTAGGAGGTTTGTTCACTGTCTGTATCCCCCAATGGAAAATGGCGTGCTCCACATATTCAGTAGAAGGGTGCAAGAAATACAACATATTCAAATTTCATTTGAGGCCTGTACCCTGCAAGCTCTGAGATTGAAGCTGAAAGTGTGAAGAGGGTCCTCAGCGGTGAGATCTGTGACAACAATTCATCAAGTTAGTTCATACATCAACGGATTCATTGTATCGGTTGCCCTAAATAATGTTTGGAATGAGCTTGTGCACTAGTGACTCCAAAAGCTGGTTGTTCTAGTAGGGACTGTATGACATATTGACAACAAGAAGCTGATGTGATTCAGCATCAAGAGGCAGCTGTAAATATGAAGGTGGTTTTAAAAGTTCTCAGAATCACCATCAGAGGTCAGCACTAGCAAAATGCGTTGTTCACGTGATATTCATTGGACTGTTGCCTGTAAACACATGCCACATCAGTGATCTTGGAAGAGAGCTGTGGAGGTGATGTGTCTCTGTCCCACATAGTGATTTGCGAAGATGGAAAAAAAAATCGAGATTCAAGCAGTGATTAAGTACTTCATAAAGAAAGGTATGAAAGCAAAGGACATTCATGCCAATGTCCAGAATACACTGGGGGACTCTCCTCCATGTCCTAGTCCTAGTCAATGTCCTAGTGGACAAATAAATTAAATTTAGTCAGGAGAGCTTAGAAGAAGATCTGTGCAGTGGTTCACCAAAATGTGTCACTACTCCCGAAATCATTGCAAAAGTGAACAAAATGGTCACGGAGGATCGCTGATTGAAAGTGGATAAAATTGCTCACATTTGCCAGATGTCATCTGAAACGGTATATAACATTTTAACTGAAGAATCAGAAATGAGAAAATTATCTAAAAGATTGGTACCATGACTCTTGACACTGGACCAAAAATGCCTGAGAATGGACATATTGGAACAATGTCTGGACCATTTTAGGAGAAACAAACAAGATTTTTTGTACAGGTTTGTGACCACAGATGTAACTTGGGTGCACTACTCTACCCCAGAGACAAAACAACAGTCAAAGCAGTGGAAACATACTGATTCTCCAACACCAAAGAAAGCAAAGACAATTCCTTCATCAAGAAAGGTCATGGCATCAGTGTTCTGGGATGTGGAGGGGATTCTTTTTGTAAATTATCCCTCGTTGGAGCAAGTGCATTAATCTACAAGGACACTACATTGAAAAATAAAAAAGTTTCATTTTTATTTATTTATTTCTATTCTGTTCTGAGAACTTCTGAAACCACTCTCATATGGATGTGGCAACACCAGTTTTGAAAAATAGTCCCTCTGCAATTTTGTCATGAGTTCTTGCACGTGAGGATTGGGGAACATATCAATGACAGACTGTGAATTGTGCATCACCTTGAAAAATACCACAAAGGTGGAGCTTGCCCTTTGGTTTCTTAATAATAACTAACAGTGTAGCCCACTGACTGGACATTATGGATTCCATGACACCCACAGATGTCAACCCATTTATTACTTCTTTTACTTGGTCACAAAAGTCATGCACACAGACTGGGCATGAATAACATGAGGTTGTGCAGGGAGTTTGAGGGTGATATATACTGCATAATCTGTAGACTTGCCTTGTCTTACGTGGAGGAAAAAAAAAATGTAATTTCCTTACAAAGACCATCCAGTTCTTGATAGGACATAAGGTCTGACACTAGCATACCAAATCCAAACACCATGAAAGCATCCGAGGCAGTTTTCCATAAGGACACTGTCCATTACAAGGAATGTCAATGAGTGCACCACCACTTTTTATGTTGTCTCTGTAATAAGCTGTCCTAGAACAGGCCATTATTGCTGGTTGTAACTGACAACATGGCATGAAGTAGGAGACAGCAGAGGGGAACCAAGTTTTAGATTTCAGAAGTGATATTGCTGCACTCGTATGCACTTGTGACTGAAGGGGGTGTCATTGGTATGACACTGATGAACAGTTTGTTAGAAAGAGTTGAAAAATTGTTACCTGCATGACTAACAACATTAGTGTTCATAATGTGAGGGTTCAAAGCCACTGCTGGAGATAACCAACAGTTGCACACCATTGCTATGTGTTCTTTCTTTTGACAGTGATGGCAAGAAGCTAAACACTGAGGGTAAGTTGGCTGGTCATGTCGAACAAATCAAGGAGAGCAGGAAGGCAGAGACTAGTGGGAGTCAATCCACCATGGCTGAGTGTGTGTGGAATGCAGTGGCCAAATGTGCTGTACCACCATGACTTCCACCTCTAAAGGTATGCAGAAATGCGCAGCCCGGGAATGCTTATCCTATCTTCTACTTCTGCTTCTTCTAAGGACGGGTCTTCCAACTGCAGTGACCATTGATGGACCTCTTTATTGGATGACGACCTAACACTAGCGTCCTGAATTATTGTGTAGGGAGCAGCAATGAAGCAAAACTTGCAAATTAAACCGTGCAACTCTGCAGCTCAAATCTGGTAACACTGATGAGCTTGTTCCCCACACTGACAAAACTCCACTCTCATACCAATCACATAAGTATGTTTGTGACAGTATGAAGTCAGCAAACAACATATTCCACCAAATGTCAGAGTTGTAGAATCCTGAAGGGTGCTAACTTGTCTACCAAGTGCTACAGCTGGGGAGAGATCCATGACAGAAAGAGAGCTTTAAGAGAGTTAATGTCTGTTACTCTGAATGCTGCAAAAGTGTTGGCATAGATGTTTCTCATATGATTCCTAGCCTTTGGCAGCTTCATCATAGGAGGGAAACATTATGGATAGGCTGGTAAGTTATGGGGCCACTTTAACAGGCCTGCCAGCACTCTGTCCAACGTAGTCATGTTTACCAGTTTCTGAATTTCCAACAACCTCTGAGTTTCCAGCTGCTGCTGTAGTAAACTATGAAGAACTGCATTCGTTGTCATTCCAATTTTGTCAAAAACCACACTTGGATAATAAACCGTAGTCAACACCACTTGTGGGGCAACGCATACAAATAAGTACATAGACAACAACCAAATCACTTTAATGAGAACACTAGTCATACATGTGACTGTAGGCTTTCCCAGCATAAACTATTGGTGAAGGTTTCTCGGGTCTCCAGCCGGGTGATAGCGATATTTCACAATGTTTCGGAAAGTGTCATACTACCCATCTTCTGGCGAAGTGTCGAGATTTGTGGAGAGGGGGCTATTTATATGTGCTCAAACCCCTTGTGGGACACTGCAGCCACCACGTGACAAACTCAGCTGAATATGTAAAAATACTCAGGGACATGAGACTACACAGGGAGGATCTACTCTTGAGCTTCAACGTGATGTCGCTTTTCACAAAAGTGCCCCTTCAAGACTCCTTGGCACTTTTAGCCCAGCACTTTGAACCACAAACAGTCAGCCTCTTCAAACACACACTAACAATCACCTACTTTCAGTGCAATGGGGAATTATCACCTCAACAGCATCCATCCTAACTTCAAATTTACAATGGAAATGGAGGAAAATGGATGCCTCCCCTTTCTTGATATTTTAATTAAGAGGAAGGCAGATGGTTCACTGGGGCATGCAGCACATAGGAAGAAGACACACTCTGACTTATACTTTCATGCAACAAGCTGCCACCATCCAGCACAAAGACCAACAGTACTGACCACCCTGGTACACAGGGTGCTTGCCGTCTGTGACAAAGACAGCCTACCATCTGAGCTGCAACACCTGAGGGAAGTCTTTCACCAAAATGGCTACAGTGAAACGCAGATGAACAGGACACTTACAAGGAAGAAGGCAGCAGTGAGAACCCCAGAAGGAGATGATGATGAAGAAGAAGAAGACAAACGACTCACATTCCTTCTGTACATGGGTCCGCTCTCTGCCAAAATTGCACGACTTCTGGGCAAATACAATATCAAAACCATTCTCTGACCACCACCGAAGACGAGGGATCTCCTAGGTTCTGCCAAAGATGCGCTGAACCTTAACACACCAGGAGTATACAGCATATCGTGTGAATGTGGAAAACAATACATTGGGCAAACACAGCGCTGCATATCTAAACGCTGCGAAGAGCATATCAGATGTGTGCAACTGGGTTACACTGAAAAATGTGCCATAGCAGAACACAGCATAAATGAAGAGCACACCTTCAACTTTGAAAACACGAAGGTACTGTGCCGAGCATCTGGCTTCTGGGAACGTGTTATCAAAGAATCCATAGAAATATGGATTCATGACAATCTGGTCAACAGAGATGAGGGATACCAACTCAGTGCAGCATGGAACACTGCGATAGCGACAATCCGTCGGGAGCACACCCGTCAACATCCTCCACCGCGGACGCAGACAGAAGACTTACACCGAGAACCAAACGCGGCTGCTGCAGGCGACCGCCATCCCCACCACTGCGCGCACGCCGCTGGTCCACTGCAGCCACCGCAGGTCCAGTGGAAGGGGGCGACTGCGCATATAAATAGCCCACTCTCCACGAATCTCGACACTTCACCAGAAGATGGGTAGTATGACACTTCCCAAAACGTCACGAGATATCAACGATATCACTCAGCTGGAGACCCAAGAAACCATCACTAGTCATACAGTCCATACAAAGACTGTTTACATAAGTAGGCTGTGACCAAACAAGTAACATGCGTCCTGAGAGTGGAGTCACATGAAGATATGTATGAATCATAACAGATGAGGAAGAGAGCCCTCTGCTCCAGCATTATAATAGGTAGGTTGCTAGTCTGATTTGTGAGGTGGTTTTGTCTGTGGGCTGCATGCCCTGACATTGCTGCAATGCTGCCATCACTGTTTTTATTGTGCTGCTCCCTGGTCGTCAAACACATACCGTCAGGTGCCATTGCGGGCAAGTTGAGTTGTAACAACATGAACTGGCTCTCTGTGTCTAGTTATGTTCATGGATAGCATGGCACTAGTTGATAATGTGGTAACATAGGGTTATCACAGAAATAGGAAACACTTCATGGTGATGCATATTATTCTCATGTAGGTTTCAAGATAATTATAATTTCATTTCATTGAACTGAGTTGTTGCATGATAAAGTCTCTATTTGTGAACAACCAGTAAAATATATATTTTGCAAATAATTGTAATGGGTTAATTAATTCACCGGGAGGGTAAAAAGGAAATGTAGTGGAAGATCCAACACTAATGTCACACTATGCTGATTTTTCTGTTGCATGACAATGATGTCCTTGAGGCAAATCAACGCAAAAATCAACAGCGATGGGCAATTGCTTCAATGTATGCTGTGCAACAGTGGAATGCTTTACAGACTCATAGGGGTTGACAATAGCAAAATCAGAAAGCAATACTGAAGATTACTATTTATGTACTTCCACTTAAAAATTTCAGTAGTTTGTACAAATGAGACATGCTGCATTTATTGGAGACCAGATGGCAATCTCCCACACATTCCTCAAAAATGAAAAATGACTGCACAAGGTGTGATTGGGGCAGGCCATTCAAAATACAAAGGTCACTCATTTCACAGTGTACCCACATCCAAAGCAGTCTGTTGTAAATGTACAGGGTGTACAAAAACATGTATCAGAAAATTTAGAGATTTACTCTTGACACGAAAACATTAAAAATGTTCGTCTGAAAATCCTTCATTATGGGGGTATGAAAGGAATGATTCCTGGTCGTTTATTTTACCTCAAATATGCATTATTATTCACCATGTTTACAGTTGATCATAGCATTTGCTTTGTTATGACTGACTATTGTTTGTTCTGTTTTACAGTAACTTCCATCAAAAAACATCATAATGATTTATGCAGTGTCTGAAATGATGGTCATACACTAGATGTGTGGCCTAACAGATGGGAATGCAGAAACAGCATGTCCATTTTATGCTGAACAGTGCTATGAGAAGCAGTTACTTTGAGCAAGAACATTTTAATGACTTTACTAATTATTGTGGGAGACAGGCTCAACTGAGAAAAGAGTTGCAGATGGTGGGGGACTATGTCATAAATGGATGTGTGAGCTTGAAGAATGGTTTCCTCTTACTGTGGATGTAACTCCATCAACTAATACAATGAAAATCATAAAAAGGAGAGGTGTTAATCATCTGCACCAAATGCTGAGTGGTCAGTGTAGCTGACTGCCATACAGAGCACTCATGTTCGATTCTTAATACTGCCAGAGATTTTTCCTTGGGGGAGAACTGGAACATGGTGCAATCAGCCTCATGATTCTAATTGAGGAGCTACTTGGCTGACTAGTACCACCTCCAGGTCACAAAAACTGACAATAGGTGGGGGAACAGTGTGCTGACCTCACACCCCTCCATGTTGGATCCAATGATACCATTGGCAGAAGATGGTACGGATATCAGTAGGCAACAATGGGCCTGCCAGGGCCTGTCGGTAGAGTTTATGAAGGTGTTATTATATGGTGATCTGGAACATTCTGCATGAAAGTCTTCTGTCTCTACATCACCTTAATTGGCTGTAAGGATTAAATGAGGCAAACTTTTGGCCAAGAATAACCTTCTGTCAGTACATGATATGGCTGTGTGGTGTGTTTCTGCATTTATTCTTCTTATTTCAGTAAATCTCTCCTTAGATAAGTATCAACTGGACATCCTCCATATCTCCCTGCCCTGGCCATCCTCATACATTAGCGTTTAACTTCTCCCTCTCATCATATCTGTTAGCTATCTGAACCTACTTCTTCCTCTCCCTCTGTTTCCTTCTACTTTTTCCATCATGATTCTCTGTAGCAAATAATTTAAACATAACATGTGTCCCATCTGAGATGTTTTTCTTTTCTGTCCCATCCTCATGAAGTTCCTTGTCTCTTCCAACTTCCTCAGCACCTCCTCATTTCTTATTCTGTCAATCCATTTCACTTTCTTCATTCTTGTACATAAACACATTCAAAAACTTTGTTCTTTCTGTCTGACTGGACATGTTTCAGAACCATAAAACACCACAGTCCGCATGAATCTTTTGGCAAAACCTCTTCTTAAGTGTAATGGGGATGCATCTGGCTATCAACAAACCTTTCACTCCTTGAAAGTTGTCTTCTCATGGAGATTATGTAGCTCAGTTCCTCTATACAACTTCCACTGGAAGTTATCAAGCTTCCCAAATAATGGAATGACTGAACTTATTCCAATACATTCCATCTAGTGATATGTTAATCGTGTCATCTTCTTTCCTTGTTCTCATCGCTTTGGCCTTGCCAATATTCAGTTTCATTCCAAACTTTTTACCCACACTAAATTATTCCCCATCATTAACTGGAGCTCTTCCTCCATTTATGCTAGTACAGTCATACCATCACTGTACCTGATGGTTTTAGTGTTTCTCCTCCCTCTACAAATCCTTTTGATTTTTCCAAGGCCTTATTGATCAGTTTTTCAGCACATATCTTCAAAAGTGTCGATGGCATACAGCAACCCTGACTCACACCTCTTCCATTACATGCCTATTCAGTTTCAATTTCTTTCTGTCCCATAAAGAGCTGCTTTATTGATCTTCTATACTCCCAGTCTGTTCCAGTATCTTCCAGAATCTTCAACAGCATACAGTAGTCAGTTATGTTAGATAGTTTTTGCCATCTGAAAAAAACAAACATACATTTTTCTGTTCACTTCCAAAAATCATTCTGTAATACCCCCTTAACATTTCCTGATCACAACCAACTGGTTAAATGCACATCTGTTATTTACATGTGTTAGTTCAAACTGCCACCGTAGCTACTGTGCTGACATCTCTTATATACCATGAATAACCATACAGTGAATTGTCTCATGTCATTGATAAGATTCTGACTCTAGGGATGCGGATGTTGCTGTCAATGGTGACAGCGGCACAGCAACTGCTTCTGATAGTGGAAGTTCTGATGTTTGTTTGGGCAATGACAATGCTTCTTAGTTACTGCTGTTGTTTCTCATGATGGTTTTACCACAGCTGATGCTGGTTATTTCTCTGCTGTAGCAGTTGAAGGTGGTGGTTCTGCTGTTGCAGTTGGTGACGGTTGCTGTCCTATTTTTGTTTGTAGCTGGCATGTTAATGGTGGTTCTGCTATTTTAGGCACATTACTACATTTGTGAGCTACAATTAACGTTTCCAGAATCTGATAGCTTACCTGCAGTCAACAGGATCAACAAGAGTGATATATTCTCTTTTCCAGTCACATGAGTCATACGCATGTATCAGATTCCCAATAAACATCTATGAAAGGAGTAAATTCTATAGTGCATTCGGTGGAAA
This sequence comes from Schistocerca gregaria, assembly GCF_023897955.1. Taxonomy (NCBI): domain Eukaryota; kingdom Metazoa; phylum Arthropoda; class Insecta; order Orthoptera; family Acrididae; genus Schistocerca; species Schistocerca gregaria. Next base: position 334,453,638 of record NC_064931.1, on the reverse strand, counting down.
GTCAAATATTTTTATGCCAGACATAAAATTCCCATGGGTGAAGATTTATTTTCTCTTAATACAGGGTTGCTTATCACGTGCAATTTCTTTGGGTATGGGTGTTACAACTACCACAGAGAGTTCACTGGTCATGAGTCAGCAATCTAAAAAAAATCTATGAATCATTCAGATACTTGAGACTCGTAGTATACAGCATTGTAGCACCATCTGTCATGGAAACAACACAACAATGGATGGCTGATGTTTATTGTATTATTACACATGTGTCAGGGTGTTCTTTTTAATTTTGTCAAAATAAAGTGTTTCTCCAAATAACTTCTTGGTTGTATTAATGCTTGAAAATAACAGAAGAATAACCAACATTGATTTTGATAAAGAACAGAATTTCTTTTCTTAATGAGTGACTGGAAAGAACCACAAAATACTCAGTGAGAAGAAATAATATGTTGCTCAACTGTTTGCTCTACAACACAAAAATTCCATATATGAGGGTTGCCCAGAAAGTAATGAACTGCATTTTTTTTTCTCAGCTGAAAACAATGCTATGAATGTGAAACATTACGTATGTATTATTTGAAGTCTCCTGAGTGAGTGCACCAAGCTTCCATCACTTCCAACAGATAAAGTAGCTGCAGGACAGTTTCAAAATGGCATCTGTAGGTGATGTATGTTACAAGCAACTTGCCATCATTGAATTTCTCACTGCAGAGGAAGAAACTGTGGAGAGTATTCACAAATGCTTGTGCAAAGTCTATGGAGCATTTCCTGTGATAGAAGTACAGTTAGTCACTGGGCATGGAGGGTAAGGTCATCAGAAGGCAGTTCGGTGGAGCTCCATGATTTACAGTGGTCAGGGACACCATCCATGGCTGTCACACTTGACATGCTGCAGTGAGCTGATGCTGTTTTTCATGATGGCAGATGCCATTAAAGGATGCCTTCCCTTTTGATACTGTCCTCAAATCTACCTTAGTTTTTATCTTGATGAAGAAAATACATCTTATTCAGTCCTGAGAGCAAATCAGAAAGTGGTGTTACCCAAATTATTGTGAAACTGCAATGTACATCTACTCCAAAGGATGATTTTGTCAATAAATGAAAACAGTTACCTGTTGGCCCCTTGCTTCTAATTCATTGGCTTTGGTACTGGAGATTCTGGCATGAACTGTTGCTCCTGTGTAAACTTAATGTTTGGCTCTGACAGACTTACATTTGGCGGATCATTTTGTTTTGGAATCACACCTTTCTTCACCTGTAGATCATTTAACAAATTCATTATTTGTAATTGCAATGATAGTTGGCAATTCAAGCCTTCTCTCTAAGGCTGCAAGCAGAAAATTTGTTCAAGAAGCAAAAAATGTTACCTGCAGATCCCCTTTCTCCAATTCCATAATAGTTTGTAGCACTGGAGGTGTATACAACAATGGTTGCTGCTGCAAAAATGTGGTTTCAGTCTCTGAATTTGAAAGGTCATCACATTCTGGAGTCACAAATGGTTGTTTATGTAGATAATCTACTAAATGCTGCAGCTCATCCTGAAGTGCAATTTCTTGTCGTGTTAACTGTCTGCCTCTTCCCCTTTGGTAGTAACATCTTCTATACTGTGCTCCTCTCATTGTTCTTCGTGACTGGTACATTCTCAAATTCGCAACAAAATCTTTATAATTCTGTATGCTGCCAAAGAAAACAGTTTAATTAAGTTAATAGTTTATGCATCCACATTTCGTTTTATAAGACTGCCAGTTTAAAATTAGGAACCTCTACTATTCTACATCTATATGTATATCTATACTATGCAAAATACTATAAGCGGAAGAGATAGACTCCTTTTTTTCTAGCTTATTTCCAACTTTGTTCCTTTTTCATTCTTGTAATGGGTACAGGAGAAATGATTATGTATACTTTGTGTTACTAATCTACTTTTCTTGCAACAATCTGCATGTGTAAGAAGTAACTTTCTTGAGTAACCTAAAGTGGAATCACAACATAATCTCTCAGCAGGAAGAGCTGATGACGGGATGAGTTTCAGTGGAGGAATTATGAGGTAATGTAATTCATTCTTTAGAGAAATAGAATATAGAGAACTCACTTCACCAATTTTTGAATATTGCTCATCATTCTGGGACTATGATAATACAAATGGTTATCAGAGATTTATGTATCTTTGTGGTCTGAGGTGCTCTCCAGACACCTAACGATGTTAGCACATTTAGACGGAACTTTGGATTGGATATCTCTACAGAGTACCACCATTCTTCCCTGATTTGACTTGACCGTGTTGTTGGATTATTAATGGTACAATTGACAATAACAACTTCATTTTCATGTCTTATCATGCAGGGTTTGTGTAAGGACTGATAAAACATTTTCTAGATTTGTATGTGTTACTCACTCAGTTTTATTAGAATATAAGTAGCTTCACACCCTAATTTAAGTGTGAACTCAAATTGCTTGCATTACTCAATAAACAGGGGTTTTTGTAGCTAGTTCAGTATTGGTCTCACACAATCAAGAAATGTGCAAATATACACCCTAGTCAATGTGATAATTGTGGGATGTGTGGTGGGTAAAATTTTTATAGGGTTATTGAGGCCTGACAACAGTAAACATGTTCAAAGGGATGTAGGCTGCTGTAGTTATGCAGAAATGAAGAAGCCTGCATATGATAGACTAGAATGGAGAGCTTTTATCAAACTAATCTTTAGGCTGAAGACCACAACAACAACAACAACAACTGATCTGGAAAACAATATTTTATAAGCAAACTGTTTTATAGACTGACTAAAATTGCTCATTATCGTATCAGTAAATAGACGCCTACCATTTAACTTATGTACAAGTGAACATATGTGATAGTTATGTTTTACATCTCCAGGCATTGTTATTTTATAGAATACGTATGAAGTGGACAATGCTCCTTATAACTCTTCAAATATGTAATAAAATACTGCTTCATTTTCTTTTCCTTCCTGCTAAAATCACAACTTTAAAATATCTATACATTAATCAATTTTTATATCTAAAAACTAAGAAGATGTACCTTACAACCCACGGTTGCTTCATCAGGAAAGAGGGAAGGAGAGGGAAAGACGAAAGGATGTGGGTTTTAAGGGAGAGGGTAAGGAGTCATTCCAATCTGGGAGTGGAAAGATCTACCTTAGGGTGAAAAAAGGACAGGTACACACACACACACACACACACACACACACACACACACACACACACACACACACACACACACATATCCATCCACACATATAAAGACCAGCAGACATTTGTTAAGTTTTCTGCCTGCCCTGGTTGTTTTTATATTGTTTGAGATGTGGCTCATCTGTGCAACTAAATGAAAGGCTGTTTGTTTTGTGCCATACATGTTTCACTTCTTTTAATTATGGAGCATCTTTAGTACTGATTTTGTGATCTTATTGTTCCATATATATCATCCTGGAATTGTACTCAGTAGTCTGGCATAGACCAGGATGTCTGACTTTTGGTGTTTTTGAGTACATTTCACTCAAACACTTTCAATGTGTGTTGGTTGTCACAAACAGGACTCCAGGATGGCATATATGGCCTTTAAGACTACAAAATCACCACTGAAGATGCTTCATACATACAAAGATGTGAAATATGTGTGGCACAAAACAAATAGCCTCTCATTTAGCTGCATAGATAAACCACATTCCCAAGACTTAAGAAGTTAATCTGTTCAAAAAAGAATTTCCTCAATGGACATTCATAAGAGTAATGAATGAAGAGCCAAATGGAACTTTCAGCCACAGGTTGCAGCAAATGGCTTGGGCTTTAGTATATAGCCATGATGATGTTGATACTAAATGTAACTGTTTTATAAAAGAATTCTGTGCTCTTTTTGAAGAAATATTTCCCAAGAAATGGGTCAGAAACAGTGCTTCCAATTCTGTAAGTAAGCCTTGGATTACGAAAGGTATAAAACAGTCATGTAAAACCAAAAGGGAAACTTATGCTGCAATAAGATTCTGTAAATATGTAGAAAAATGGGAACACTATAGATTATACTGTAAAATTTTGAAGAAACTAATACAGAAATCAAAAGCCCTTTATTATGAGAAGAAAATAGATAATTCTAAAAATAAAATAAAAACAATTTGGAGCATTGTAAAAAAAGAAACAGGAAGAGATACAACAAGTAAAGAAGATGTAAATAAACGGTACCCTAGTAGATAACCCCAAAATGGTGGCTGAGATTTTTAATAAACACTTCCTATCAGTAACTCAACAGATTGGTTGCAAGCCCAATGTTGATGAAGCTGTAACTCTTTGTCAAACAGTATATTCAAACACAATTTCAGAAATGCACCTTAATCCTGTCACTGTAGAAGAAATTCAAAACATCATCATGTCTCTAAAAAGTACGAACTCTGCAGGGGTTGATAATATATCTCACAATTTATTGAAATATTCTTGTCGTGTGGATAAGGGACATTCTCTGTCATATTTTCAATGCTTCCCTTCAGAAAGGTGTTGTTCCCAGTAGACTTACGTATGCCATTGTGAAGTCCCTGTACAAAAAGGGCAATAAAGCTGAACTAACTATTGACCTACCTCTTTGCTGACAGCTTTCTCCAAAATTCTAGAAAAGCTAATACATGTAACAATAACTGATCATCTCGTGAAGAATGGAGTTCTCAGCAAGAGCCAATTTGGCTTTCAAAAGGGCCATTCAATAGAAGACGCAGTCTACGAATTTGCAAATGAAGTTCTAGAAACCCTTAATGAAAAAATGCTAGCACTTGGTGTCTTCTGTGATTTATCCAAATCATTTGACTGTGTTCATCACCAGATTCTCTTGCAAAAAGGAAAATTAGTAGGAATAAGTGGTGTTGCAGACAATTGGCTACAGTCATACCTCCAAGACAGAAAACAAAAAGTTGTCTTGAATAGCTCAGGTGGAGTATGTGAAACTTCCTCAGATTCTGAATGGAGTTCCATTACATGTGGAGTGCCTCAGGGCTCAATTCTTGGGCCACTATTATTCATGATTTTTATAAATGATCTACCATCATGCACAAGCCTGCTGTGTAAATTTACACTATTTGCTGATGATACCAGAAGTTTTATGAGCAGTAGAACACACAACAATCTTGAGGAACTCATTAATCACATACTCTCAGATGTGGTTAATTGGTTTAAGGTGAATGGTCTCTCATAAAATTCCAATAGGACCAGCTTTATTCAATTCTGTACAAAAACAGAAAAAGAGAGAGAGAGAGAAGTGTGACATGTGGTAATCAACCAATAGTAAGAATGGAAACAACAAAATTTCTTGGAGTGCACATTGACAAGAAACTGAACTGGTCTTCACATATTATTGATCTCTGTAAGAGGCTTAGTTCTGCTACCTATGCTTTACGGGTTGTCACTACATGTGTTGAACCTAACACTGCAAAAGTGGCATATTATGGCTATTTTCATTCTTTCATTGAGTACGGAATTATTTTTCGGGGAAACCAGCCATTAGGAAGGAAAGTGTTCATTGCACAGAAACGAGCTTTAAGAATTATATGTAGACTGCGCCCAAGAGACTCGTGTAGAAATAGTTTTCATAAACTTAAAATATAGACAACTACATGCCAATATATTTTTCCTCTCATGTGTTTTGTTTGCGCAAATACAGAGATATTTCAACCAAACAGTAATTAGCATGAGCATAACACACGGAGGAAGAATGACATACACAGCGAGCTCAGAAATTTGAGCTTGGCACAAAAGTGTGTCCACTACACTGGAGCAAAACTCTTCAATGCTCTTCCTCCTGAAATAGAGACAGAGATTCATAACAAGAGTAAGTTTAAGAAAAGACCAAAAATATTTATGCTAGAAAAAGCTTTTTACAGTCTAGATGAATTTTTAACTAAATAAATTGTACTATTTTAATATTATATAATACAAGTTGACATTATGACACTAAGAATGTTATTTAACCTGAGCTCTGTATCTGTGTGTGCTCTGTATCTGTTTTCTGTAGTGTTTTAATGAGTCTAAGAAAATATGTATTACTACCCAAAGAATTTACTGTATAGATTTTTATATAATTATGTACTCAAATTTCTGTATATGCTATAAGATTATCAGATTGTATTTGTAAAAAACTGACTCGTTCCACATCCTTGTGTATCCAACACAGTTGGACCTATGGAACATGAAATGAATTAAATCAAATCAAATCAAACTACATTGTTCCAGTCTCTTGCCAACGATATTTTTTGTACTAAGATATAACTATATAGCAGAAGCCTTGAGCTGTCGACAGGCACATACAATGACCATTGTGCATCTAGCCAGCACTATGTAGGGGCACAGGCTTATGTCTGTGTGTGTGTATATGTGAGTGTGTGCGTGTGTGTGTGTGTGTGTGTGTGTGTGTGTGTGTGTGTGTGTGTGTGTGTGTGTGTGTGTGTGTGTGTGTGTGTGAGCGTGCGTATGTGCGTGCTTGCGTGCATGTGTACATGCGTGTGTGTGTATTTGTACTCTAGCTTGAGAGAGATTGATTCCAAAAGCTAGCACGTTTTCTTTGTCTTCTGTATGTGCCTGTCAATGACTCAACATTTCTGCTATTCAGTCCATGGTCTCCTTTATTCCTAAATTGTTTACATTCTACCAGAACTTTACTGCCATTTATTACTACACTTCTAACTGATAATATCTCCTCATACATCATTGCATAATCAGTGACATATCTAACAGAGCAATTAAATGCCAAATCTCCACAATTACACTTCTTTACAGATTTTCATATAGCACAACTGCAGACCATGAGTTGATTTTTACATGGTTCTGTTTTAAGAAGTGAGCTGATTCTTAAGGTCATTTTACTCCCAGTAAGTGGTTAACTTTGAACTTAGGATATGAGCTAGAAATCTGCTACAAACAGGAGAGACTAATACATTTGATCTTTGAAGAACATCCATTGTTACTGCTGAAAGTGTTTCACTACAAGTTATTAAATCTGTCATAATGAAATATAGCTGTTACATTGTTATCATACTATTTGCCTGTAACTTCAGAATGAAAAAATAACTGTGTTTTAAGGCCACATTTCAGCTGTCACAGATCTGACACAGAAGCAATGCATGAAATATTTTAAATTATAATCATACTTATGTAATTTTTAACATTTTAACACAAAAGCTATGTCCACAAGCACTATTGTAAAATAATCTATAAGCAATGAAAGTTGTGTGGAATTTAAACTGCTTTTAGTCTTGTGCACTTTGTGCAGTGACTGATACAACAAGATTTTTACTCTTTAGCCAACAAATTGGAAGAACAATGCATGTGTAAGGCAGGTATCCAGATTAAAATCATAATCTTGCTCATAATTTCAATTTGTCATGAATGTTCAACAAGAAGTAATCCCTTCTGCATATTAGAAACAATATAGTGAATGATTTTCTCTTCAATGCAATCAATGCTCATGAGGAATTGCAATGATGACTAACAACACATGATTTAAGTCTGTAAAATAACAGCATGATCATTCTGTTAAGGTTAACTGTATCCTGCAGTTACAGTAATGTATGTCTATATGATACTTTTAAAATATTGATCCTTTCTCTTTATTCATTTCTGTGGCATGATTACAATAACATAATAAAATATTTTTAATGGTTTATGCAAATGCAGAGCACTAAATTCATAGATTAAGGAGTATTCTCTGATTGTAGAATATAATAATTATTCTACAGTGATCCAGCAGATGAGAATAAATGCTGGAATTATTGCAGAAATAACTGGATGAATATAACTGTAAATTACTGGAATTAAAATATTACTGCAACTAAACATAATTATATTAAATTATTTAACTTTCAACATCAATTAGTTATATAGTAAGCCCGCATGAAGGAGAAATAAAAATGAGTGACTGACTGGTAACTTCACATATTTTAGAGAAATTTCTTCCATCACTAGAAAGTTTCTGAACATGTGGATCATTGAACAATATAATCTGATGCAGAATTATTTTATATTGTTTTATTATTATTAATTACAAATGTTGGGGTAATACTCCCAATCAAGAAATCGAAAACATGCACGAGTATTGAGTCTTAATTCACAATTCTAAGCAGTTTTCTACAAGAACAGTACAATCTGATGCAGAGCATTCTGGTGAAAAAAATGCACCATTGTTGCTATATTTCTTCTTACAAACAACACCAGTCAGTTTTAGCCTGCAGGGCAGTTTCAGATAGCTCTGCTTACACATTTAAAAATGCATACAGTTTTGTTGTATGTATTTTAACATTGTATGCATAGTCTGAATTTATCCATTTTTATGCTTGGTACCAGCATTATAAACCAAAATTTCACTGAACTGTCATGGAGTCAATAAGTCCTAAATCAGTGGCAGATCTTATAACGAATCTTTTTTGTGATCTTCATTATTTCTGAAATGCCATAATAACTAGAAGAGAACAAAGAATTGTTAGATCAACACTGATATTTGTGAAAAATTTTGTTCAGTTTTGAGTTGAAAATTCTATTCAGGAGTTGAATTCATGTCAGACAATAAAGATGACACTACAGATTACTCTTCCTTATTTCACATTCTGGTGTGTATTTTGAACAGTATTCTCATCCTTACTGCTCAAGGTGTTGTTATGTTTAAAATGAACTTTCCTGGTATTGTTGATGAAGAGCACTAAAATTGTAAACTGTGAACAAAGAAATCTAAAGTTGTACTCTACTGATAGTCCTCCAGCATCAGGGATTTTAATTACTGGGGAAACATAAACTAATTAATAATTTCAGTTCACACTATATTTCACTGGAAAAATTTCAAATGTCGTTGTTACTCTTCACATTTGAATATCTTACACAAAGTGACAATGAACTGTTAGTGAAGACCAGAATACTCTTGCAAATATGACTGCAAATCTATAGTCTAGTTTACACTATAGCAATATTTATATTATCAGAAGATTTAGAGTTGCTTTTGCAAGATACTGCTGTGATTTTCTCCTGGACTGTTTGTTCCTATATTTAATAAGCAATTATCAAATTTTCTCCTTTTTATACATTCTACAACCTATTGTTTCAGCTACATGGCTTTTATTTGATCATGTATATCCATATTTTCTTTAACTTGAAAGGAAAATGATGTCTCTCCTCAGGTGATCTACAGTCGAATAAACTGGCAGATTTGTTTGTATTGGACAGAATATCATGAAGGAAAAGATAAAAAGAATGATATGGGAGAGAGAAAAAGTTGAAAGTCAACCCAAAACAAAGACTAATACATAGTGAAAACAGTAGATATTTAACAACTCATGTAAATATAGAGCTCCAAGTGAATTCAACAAGTACAATTTCATGTTAATGGATCATGTTTGTCCAGAAAAATGCTACAGAGAAGGACTGTAAACATTCAGCGCAGGTCCCTCTACAACATATCTAAACTTTCCAAATCCATGATTAACATATCTGATTGTCCCCTTGTCAGGTCCATTTAAGTCCGGCACTGTTAGAAACAACATGTTCATCAGCCGCAACACTATCCAACATAAGACTAAGTTTGTACAGACAAACAGTAGCAGTGGCCATCATTCACCTGTAGAGATGAAGCTGGATAATAATAACTGAGAACAACTCCACCATGTGGCAACTTTGTGTTTGCCACAATGTAAGGTCACATGACCAACTGGCAATATTGGCAGCTTTCATGCTGTAGGTGCCCTTACCAAATGTGGGCAAAGTCATGCATATCAGTACTTTGTGATCTCTTCCATTTGCACATCTTGCTGGGTTACTAAAACAGGGAAGCAGAAATTGAGCATGAAGTGAGACAGGATTTTAACCTATCCCAAATGTTACTCATCTGTTCATTGAGCAAGCTTTGAAGAAAACCAAGGGGAAATCTGAAAATGGAATTAAAGTTCTGGGAGGGGAAAAAAAGAAAAGAAAAAAATGAGATTTGCTGATGGTGTTGTAATTAGATCAGAGGTAGCAAATGAACGCCATCGAGAAAGTCTTGAAAAGAGACTAGAGGATGAACATCCACAACAGCAAAAGAGGAGTAATATAACTTTGTTAAATTAAGTCAGGTGATTCTGAGAGAATTAGAATAAGAAAGGAGGCATTAAAAGAAGAAGGTGAATTTTGCTATTTATCCACCAAAATAACTGGTGACAGTCAAAGCAGAGGCGATATAAAATGATGACGGGCAATAAAAAGAAAATATTTCTGAAAAGAGAAATTTGTTAATAATGAATATAAATTCATATGTTAGGAAGTCTGTTCTAAATATATTTCTCTGCGGCATAGCCTTTTACAGAAGTGAAACAAAGACGAAAAACAGTTTAAACAAGAAGAGAATAGAAGCTTTTAGAATGTGATGTTACAGAAGAATTCTGAAGATCAGATGGGAAGACTGAATAACCGATAAAGAGTTACAGAATCAAATTGGGGAAAAAAAGAAATTTATGGCACAACCTAATGTAAGAAGTGATTGATTGATAGAAGAAACCTGCAGCACCAAGGAATTGTCAGTTTAATAATGGAAGGTAATATAGGTGATAAAAACTGTAGAGGGGGACCAAGGCTTGAATGCAGTAAGTAGATTTAAACTGATCTAGTTTATAGTAGTTATGCAGAGACGAAGAGACTTGCACAGGGTAGATTACCATGGAGAGCTGCAGCAAACCAGTTTTTGGACTGTAGACCACAACAAAAACTATGTAACTTAAGAATATTTCATTTATCTTGTTTGTTTCCAGCATAACAAGAGCATGTTATACACATGAAATGATAATCTTCTGTTCATTTACTCATTTTATTTCATCACAATCATACAAACTTTAAGGGGTGCCAAAGTGTTAACACTGACAAATCCTGTAAATTGCCTTCGTTGTGTAGTAGTTTCTCAACAAGTGTCACACTAGGGCACAATCAAATACATTTAAGATTATTCACAAACATCTTGTAGATCTTGCTTCATGATAAACAGCTGTCTCCATACTGTGCTCGCATTATTGTCCTTGCATTTACCAAATAATATGTGCCGGTTTAACACCTTCCACAAACAAAAAGTGAATCACTACCCTCATTTCTTCCTTGGTGCAGGTAGTCTACTAAGGTGCCATGTTTCACAGTCTGCTACAACATGATGACTAATATGGGAATAAGAGTGGCATGCTGTACAGAATTGTTGCAGACAATGATACTTCAGCCCTGGATGCTAGCAGTGTTACCAAGCCGCATGGTGAGAAATTTCTGATGTCCCCTCGTAGAGCACTGAACTTACGGCAAACCAAAATTGAGAAGAGAGAGAGAGAGAGAGAGAGAGAGAGAGAGAGAGAGAGAGAGAGAGAGAGAGAGAGCAGAAAGACAAATTTTGGTTCACAAGTTACATTCATAAATTACAAGCAAAAGGCAACATAATTTAAATGGCAGAAACTCTCCATAAATGTTGTAGGAGAATATAAACACTTTGGGCTCAGTGCAATAGTGTGGCAAGACAATGTAGTATGGATTCGACAAGTCATTGGAAGTCCCCTGCAGAAATGTTGAGCCATGCTGCCTATACAGCCGTCCATAAACGTAGAAGTATTGTCAGTGTGTCATTATGTGCACCAATTGACCTCTCAGTAATGTTCCATGGGATTCATTTTGAGTGATCTGGGTGGAATACCATTCATTTGTATTGTCTAGAATGTTTTTCAAACCAGTTGCACGGTTGTGGCCCAGTGATATGGTGCAGCTCGCATGGTCACAAGCCCAGTAGAGGCACTGCAGGTGATGTTATGCTGATAGAGAAGGCATCAGTCATCTGTGACCGTAGCCCAGTAATGCCAGTTTCCACAGATCAGCCCATACCAAAGTAGTGAATGGATATATGCACAATATTTCTGAATCACTGTTGACATTTTGCTTATTATATGAAGAGCATAACAAGATTTGAAAGATTTTTTCAGGGGATGTCACATGACAGTCCCTTTTTAAATTTTTTGTTATTATATTCCTAGAACTTTAGATTCAATAACTGATTTAAATAATGTATTGTCAAGGCATTGTCTGTGGCTTCCTCTTTGTACAAGGAGATGATCACAGCGATCTTGAAAATATTGGAAATTGTACTGATGGAAAAGCGATTGTTAGTGATAATCTGTGCAACAGAGGTTCTACAATATAATGAACTTGTCACTTTATAATACTATCTGGAACACCATCCAAACTACATGAAAACTGATTTAGTAGGCTCATTATCAATATGAGCTTGTCTATCTGAGAAAAATTGATCCTCTGGGGGTTTTCAGAATGATGTATATTACAAGTTACAAAGTTATTTAGGATAAGATAATTCACAATTTCGCTAAATAATTCATTAAAATATTAGTTACTGAATTATATGAGATATCGCGCATTTTGTACATATTTCAGATTTGATGATATTCCATGTCACAAATATATTTCTTTTTTTTATTTGGAGATGTACTCATTATTCTCCTTTTATACATCTTTAATAACTTTGTTGTACGTCTTATTGTACTAACTGATGATATTTTGCTTTTCTAATGATACATGATTTTGTTTGTATGTAAATGCAGCAGTCTTCTCTTTTCACTAAAGATATTTATTCCCTACACGTGCATCAGATTGTGCTTCCAATATGTGATGCTTGGACAACAACAGTTTGCTCATTTTGGCCAACTCTGCCGTTGTTATGCGTAAAAAAAAAAAAAAAAAAAAAAAAGGAAAGGCGAAACGTAATATGTGGGATAAAGGTTTGTTAATAAAATGACAAATGTATCCTCCATGTGAAGTTACTCTGAACTGAAGATATATTGATATGACTGATATAATTGTTTCATGGTCAATAGAGACTGTAACCTCAGCACTGCTACACCTTAAAAAAAAGCAGAATACAATAATGAGGCCAACTGAAAGTTGTGGTACCAGCCGTCAGCTTAGACCTGTGACGTCGTCATGATGGCGAACAGACCTATTTCAAGAATATAACAATGACGTAATTCATCACACCCGCGAAGAAACATAAACAGATCTAACACAGTAAATATTTAACTCCAGCAATAAAATGAAACTAACAGGACAAGCACGGGAAGTAGGGTATTTTGGGTGCTGTAAAACTAAATACACGACAATAAGAACAAGGACACAATTTCTAAACAAATATCATCCCAAAAAATCAAGCAAACAATGTTCTCAACATTCAACACAAGTATGCAAAAACGAAAACCATTGGTATAGTAAATTTCACTTGACTTAGATGTAGCTCAAACGGAACCATTGATACCTAAAACCCACACTCAACCCGAAAAATCTGTAGCGAAAGTTTCATTTGACTTATTATGAGAGAAGCTAAATATGACAAGAAAGACTTGCAACAATATTCCCATCTCTCTCTTACTGAAGAAGCTGTCGAGACTTCAATATGCATATATAAATCTGAGGTACACGAGTGTATTTCATCTCTTCCTGCAAAAGATTAATAAATACCATGCAAGTACCTCCGATATTTTTGTCATTTTCCCTCCTCTAAGTGATTCTGAGAGAATTTATATTTTTAGTAACGAGATGTTTTCCTGTGACAGGGTCAGTTGCGTCGTAATTTGGTAAAACTATAACGTATGCAACACCACTATTTGTCTTACCTTAAGTGGCTGGTTATAATGTGATAAAGGGACACGTCTCTTGCAATTTTGGTTGAGATGGATTGATTTGTAGTGTAGCCCGAGGTCTAGGTTCGGTTGGATGGTGATAATTTCGTTCTGAGTTGGCAAAGCCAACGGACGTGAACGTCAAAGTACAAGTTGTGTTTACAGATCCACTTGTAGCGTATCCTAATGTTTACCTTCGCGTCATATTTTTAAATACACTGTCATATTTAACGCATTATTTGTACTAAAAATTAAAATTTCAAGATAACTTCAGAAAACATGTATTGGATAATTGACAAGTCTTCGATGATTACATCGATGCATGTTATGTACTTATACCATACATGAACTACGAAAAATGCATGGTACTCGATTTAAATCTCTTGAAACAAGGCTAGCTTTCCTATATTCGATTAAAGGTTTCCTATATTCGAATAAACGTTTGCAGAAATCTGAAATTGATTTGTTTCATGTCGCTCGACATGGTTCCGCAACGTCGGCTGCCTCACAACACTATTGTTTGCTTGTACAAGCATGCGCATTGTCGGTACACACACTCAAGTAAGTGCTAGTGGGTATTCTTGCACGATCTTCCGTGACTGAAAATCGATCAAGCCTCAAACAATTTGGACGTTTAACCCTAGTGCAATAGTACCTTACGTGCGATTAAGCAAGCTTGTACGAAGTGCTTGATCATGCATGCTTTCAATCTTGTTGTTACGGTAGCCGACAGTTCAAGATAAAACACTTACAGCCCAAATTGCCTACGAGCAAATTTGCATTATTTTGCAAGGTTGTCCCAACAATAGCTCAAATACAGACCGCTAACACATGCTATACAAGTAACTTGTCACAAAAAGCGAGAGATTATAAGGTTTTACAACCGGCCACTGGGATCAGTGGCATGTATTGAGAAATAAAACTGGATGTTAAATATGGGGAACAGAAACACAATATTGTTTTACTACGCCTCCGGTAATGGAAACTGACATTAAATTACTTTTGAAAACCAAAAGTAAACTAGATATTCGAATATAACTTACCTAATACGCAACTCCACAAATGGCTGAAGTACGCAATAGAGTATCTGGCGTTTTATCGAGTGTTAATTGCAGCAGCAAACCAAAGAAGAATCTGAATAATTCGTCTTGCCGCTATGTGTCACTTCTCACTCATCTGCGGTCAGAGTGTCTTCAGCAGTATCGATTTCGTTTGTAACCACCAACGTTTGCGATCAAAAATTAGTTCAATACATAATGAGCAACAGCGCGAATGTACCTATTTTTAATTTCTCATTTTTGTTCGATCCGATACTTAACTGTTGGCGAATCTGTCAATTCGCAAAGCTATTGTTCTACTTCAGTTTCATTAAACATTTAATATCCTGTCCCCTTCTACAGTCAATTTTAACTGCACTTCGGCAAATTCGCGAGAGGGTGGCAGGGGGTTATTGCCTCCTCCACACCTCACCGTAATTCGCGGAGAAACGCACCCCCACCCCTACAGGTGAACCTAACAGAAGGAAAATGTGCGCGCAGTTGACACATAAAGATAAATTTATTATCAAACGTAAGTAATCTGTTATAGCATATCTTTTTCTGGAATTTGGCATGGGGAAGGCCTTAAAATTGAAATTTATTCTAGAGTGGGGTGGGGGTGGAGGGCAAGAATAAACGATTTAAAAATAGCCAGTGGCTCTAACAATGGGATTCACGCAACAACTACGTAAGGCAGAGAAGATGGCGTAATGTAGCAAGCAGAGCCATTCTGTGTTCGTGCCGTTGAACGGGAGCAATAGAGCTGCTTACAGTCGTTCGACTGATCAGTGTTCTCTCGGAGACGCCATTTCTAGCTCGCAATAATGATGGCTATCTACAGAGAGGGTAGTCGTAGTGGCAGTTGACCATACGGATATAGGCCTAAAAGATGCAAAATTCAATTCTGGGTCTGTAGAAGTTTGCCACCGCCCTCAGTGACTCAAAGTTTTGACACTGCATTTGCCTGATGAAGTGTTGTTGCCTATGTGAATAGAATATTAATTGATTAATAACAGTAATTTTAGACAGTGGAGAAAAGAACAGCAATTGACTGCGAAATCGATCGTTTTTAAAGTCTGTTTTCTTCTACTCATTGCGTTATGTTACAAAAATTTTAATTTAATGTCATATACCTTGCAACAAATATGTGCCACGTTTAAAGATGACTGTCTCCATAATGCGCATTCACTAACCCAGGCAGCTGATAGGAACTAAGCACAGACGCCCGTGATTTGTCAAAACTGGAAGACACACAATAATACCCCTTCTCACATCTTTCTAGCCTCGCAGTTGCCGCACTACGTACCCCTCTCCCCCTGAGACAAGGGAGCAACTTTATTTAGTTCACAGTTGAATTCACCAATGTCAACTAAAATTAAGTACGTCTTAAAATATACTCTGCCTGTATTCTTTTTTTCACTGAGCAGGAAAACTACGCTGCTTAGCTTTTACGTTAGTTGATGTTTTCTGATTTGGCTGTTAGTGCTGGGTGCAAATTATTACGAGGGGCGTTCGACAAGTAATGCATCTCATTTTTTCCTCCCTTACTGGAAGGGCCTATATGCCCGCACTCTACTGTCGACGTCGCAGCCAATGTCTTGCTGCATCAATAACCACCTAGTCACTCACATACTCCTTCCTGCGGAGCGCATCCTTCCTCGGCCCAAAGAGATGGAAATCGGAAGGAGCGAGATCCGAGCTGTAGAGCGGATGATGGAGAACAGTTCAGTCAAGTTTTGTAAGCTCTTCTCTGGTGCGCAGACGTGTGTGAGGTCTTGTGTTGTCATGGAGAAGGAGAAATTCATTTGCATATTTGTAGCGACGAACACGCTAAAGCTGTTTCTTCAGTTTCCTGAGGGCCGGCCAGCACACAGGCGAATGGACAGGTGTGAGCGACCTTGTTGCGATGATGACAGAGGTCCCGCCCAACGACTCACCGGCTTTTGTTCACTGCCAGGTCTCTGAAAACATTCTGTGAGCGCCTAGGAATGTCTGCGATGCTCTGGTTAGAAAGCACCTCCGTTACAGACGCCATTTTGAAGGTTCTGCATACAGCCACTATCTATCGGAACTTCGTGGAACCACAGGGGTTGAGGCGGGAATATTCCACAATGTCTCATAACAAATTGTGCATATTTTCAACATGCTGCTGACAACCGCAGACTGCACGAACACTTGATTCGTGCCTTTGCTCATCCCTGTAGTTTGATGACCACTGCTGTAGAATTAAGCTTTCATTCTGCAGAGGAGTGCGCCAGTTCTGGGAAGACTGAAATGGTATGCCGAACTGAGACTGTAACCTGGAAACTATTATTCTGCTAGCGAGTTTCAAAAAATCTGCGGAGCGATACATTCGTTCTGGAAACCTTTGGCTAAACCCTATCCCACAGCACCCTTTCTTACAGTGGTGCTAGACCAACAAGTAGTGCACGATAAATTCTGTGAAGTGTTGAAGGATAGAGAGATGTACTGGCGTGAGTAAAGCCGTATGGCGTTGTCGGCCGGAAGACCCTATCTGGGAAGTTCGGAGGACAACACAGTCACTGCCCCAAGAGGAGAAAGTCGCCGAGCAGGTCGGGAATCGAACCAGGGGCCCAGTGATTGTGAATAAGTAATGGTGTCCAGAAGACAAATAGCTGCTGCCAACGCAGTGAAGGCGAGGTGTAAGGCGTGGTCAGATAGCTCAGTCTAATTCACAGTCAGGCACAAAGTTTTAATATACCGGGATGGCTCAAAACAATATTATACACTGACAAAGACATCCACAAAGAGGGGGGGGGGGACAAGAGGGGGCACATGCAGCACCCCTCCCCTCCCCCTAGCACCCACCAGCAAGCTGGGATTTTGAGTACAGAGTTTTCACTAATTACAAAATTCTCATACACTTCCAGGAATGATTTCCGGTAAGTCCGCTAAGCCTCTCATGTAACTAGTTGTAGCATAACGTCGTTGATTGACAATGTATATAATATTGTTTAGTTATTTATGGCAGTGTATGGAATAAAGTTTATTTATTTACTTAAAGAATTCATACGGAAATCGATTGCTGTGTATGGAATATTGTTTAAACAATTTAGACGATGTGTAGAATATTGTTTAGTTATTTATGGCAGTGTTTGGAATATAGTTTATTTATTTATTTAAAGAGTTTTTCAGGAAATCGATCACCACCCCTGCCACCCCATCCCTGTCCTACAGCCCCTCCCCCTCACCTATCCCGCCGGCCGCTGGTGGCCGAGCAGTTCTGGCGCTACAGTCTGGAACCGCGACCGCTACGGTCGCAGGTTCGAATACTGCCTCGGGCATGGATGTGTGTGTTGTCCTTAGGTTAGTTAGGTTTAAGTAGTTCTTAGTTCTAGGGGACTTATGACCTCAGCAGTTGAGTCCCATAGTGCTCAGAGCCATTTGAACCATCTCCTGTCCCCCTCCCCTCCTCTACCTGGAAATTGGCGGATCTCCGGTGGAGAGGAAAGATCTCACGAACGGAAATTCGAGGGTATATTGTTCTTTTATATAAAAAAAAATCAGTTTGTGGGGTTTGGATTTCACTTGCTCATTAGTCTCTGCTGTTTGGAAAGATGCAGGTCTTGTGAGAAGTAATTACATCCATTGCATTTCTTTTCTATTCCAATTGCGGAAGGACACCGTCATGAAACACAAATCACATGTAATTACACACACTTAAAAATCACTCGATCGCAAAGCACGCACCACGCACCATCCCCTGCCCACTGGAGCACACAGGATGCTACCGCACACACTCCCAAGAATTGGGATGCACCGGCAGCCCCTGTAAAGTGGCGACGCTGCCTTCGGCTGCCAAACCACGTGCAGGTGCCAGTTTGGCTCCTCCAAGTATGAGAGGGTGGCATCCCTTTGATACATGACACCAAAGAAACAGCTGTCGAAATACGTGTTCACCTAGGCACCGTTGCTGGAGAGATTATGCAGAGCTGTGGGTCCAGCGCTGAGAGAGATGTCCATTACTTGTCACTCCCTTCCTGGAATACGTCAAGCGCTGCAGAAATAGTTAACCGTCGCTTTTGTAGGAGCTTTCGTGATGTCTCAGCTTGTCTGCATGTAAACTCTTTCCCTAACAGGACCTGTTCACGAAAATAGCCCAGAATAACACCGAATGCATTTTTCCCGATGGTTCTAACGAGACACCACGTGTTTTCTTCCTGGAAATCGTGACGTCTCAGAAACGGTAAACGTTCTCACCGCTAAAAGCCCTCATCATGTCTGCGCATGCTCGCCAAAACACCATTAATCTTAAAAGCATTCTTGTTGTTTGGAAAGAGAGCACTGTCTAAGCACAGACGGGAGAATTGGAACAATTACGCAAACAGAATTCGAAGCATTGTCGCACAGAAGAGAAAAATGGCTGGAATTTTCGGCGTCCTACGGCTACTGGTCTGGAGATGTCCTAGTGCCACAGTGGCGGATGAGTGATGGCACCCCCACCAGAGATGAATGGTCTGCTTCAGCTTGTCTTTGAACACTTTCTTTCTCAGAATTTACCATGTATACCTTGCCTCCAGTTTGTTCAAATTATTTTGGTAGAACCACAATTAAAATTAGGAATGCTGCCGCAGTTGACACTGAGAAATGTACTAGGTATGTCTACTCTTTATGACCATGGTTCTGGAATTAATCTCAGTATCCATAGCGCACATAATTTACCATGTAAAAAAAAAAAAACCTTTCATTCCCCTTACGACTATCAACGTGCTGAATCTGTATGTCCCACATGATAGGACACAAACTCATTTTCTCTGGTCAGGCCACAACACACGCTGCAGTAACATTGCATTGCAATATATACACATTTAACACAAACAGTGCAGTTATCTTTTATATCTGTACAGTATCCGAAAAAATTATGGTATGCCTACACTCACACCAGCTATATGTCTCGATTTTCCTCAGTCCTAGGAAATTATCCGATAAAGTCTTCGAATCAGCGCTTCTGGAAGGTGCTGCATCCTTCCAAGTTTCTCTCAAACAAGTGTTATGTAATTAACGTAGTATTAAGAAAAACAGTCTTAATCGCGTTTTTTAAAATTTATTTAGTGCCGACCGGTTTCAGCCCATCGCAGGGGCCATCTTCAGGGCGAACATGCCGCTGGTCGACTGCTGGTCGCGTCACTTCTACCAAGGTGTGGCAGGAGACATCTTGGTAGACGTGACGCCACCAGCAGTCGACCAGCGGCATGTTCGCCCTGAATATGGCCCCTGCGATGGCCTGAAACTGGTCGGCACTATATAAATAAAAAACGCCATTAAGACTGTTTTCTTACTACCAAGTTAATTTTATTTCAATCGCTTTACTCTACAATGTAATAAAAAATTGGGGTTCCTATTTAAAGAAACGCAGTTGATATCCGTTTGACCTATGGCAGCGCCATCTAGCGGGAAAACCATAGCGCCATCTAGTTTTCCCCTTCAAGCTAGACAAGTTTCGTTCTTTCTAGTTTTTTCGTTTGACGCTTATTTCATGAGATATTTGGCCCAGTCACGATCAATGGACCAGACCGCCATGTCAGGATTTGTGTCAGTGCATTCCAGCATTCCATGCATAGCTTCCACCACACACACAATTTTCCCCTGACTAAGAAATCATTGTGAGCCATTGAGTAACTAGGCATTTATCCTGTGTTTGAAGACATTTGCGTGAAAACTCGAAAAAAACAAAAACAAAAAAACCAGAGGAAACTGAAATTTCCACTCGTGAATGCCGATGTCGGCGATATAACAGATTCCTAATCATCTTCATAGTTTGCAAAGTCAACTAAGGTGGTTCAAATGGCTCTGAGCACTATGGGACTCAACTGCTGTGGTCATTAGTCCCCTAGAACTTAGAACTACTTAAACCTAACTAACCTGAGGACATCACACACATCCATGCCCGAGGCAGGATTCGAACCTGCGAGCGTAGCAGTCGCACGGTTCCGGACTGCGCGCCTAGAACCGCGAGACCACCGCAGCTGGCTTTAACAAACACGATCGCAACTACTACTGTATGTTAACTGCCACAAGCGGTCTTGGTTCTACAGGTGCATACAAGTAACCATGTTAAAATCTATACTGGCTTTATAAATAGAGGTATGGCATAACCACCAAATGAAGTGCTTTTTCCTGACAAATAAAAAAATGGTTCCAACGGCTCTGAGCACTATGGGATGTAACTTCTGAGGTCATCAATCCCCTAGAACCTAGAACTACTCAAACCTAACTAACCTAAGGACATCAAACACATCCATGCCCGAGGCAGGATTCAAACCTGCGACCGTAGCGGTTGCGCGGTTCCAGACTAGTGCCTAGAACCGCTCGGCCACTCTGGCCGGCCCAGACAAATACCATGGCACTTAATATAGATGGTCATCACCGGATAGTATATTATCAGACGAACAGTGCGGTTACATGTCGTGGACAGTGCAACCTCGTAATAAAATTACCGAAGTTAGAAAGTAATTCGACTGAGGAACGTGGTATGAAGCCAGTATTTGCAACTTCCTCACGCCACCGCTAGACATATGTTCAGTATTTAGAACGAATTATGTCTCGATGCTAAGTCGAAGATTTGGTGATATATCGACTAGGTTATAGGCAATGGTTGACTGAGAAGGATAACAAACAGTAGATGGTTTGCTGATTGAGGTCGTAAGAAATTTACACTAGCTTTCCAGATCTCTAGTGCTACGTTTCCTGGTAGAAATGATGTCAATAGTTTGGAATCAAGTCTTTCCATTCAACCACATACCTGCGTAGGATCCTATGGAGAAGTCCTTTCATGATTACAGCCACTAGTGAATCATATTTCTGGCACTCTCATATCGTGAAACGAGTCACCTTTTTCGAAACTACCAGCTACTGTAATATTTTAGATAGTCTCTATGCCTCTTGCAACTGCCACCATTTCTGCAGCTTTGCGTATGTGATAGTTCCAATTGAAGTAGGAACTGAGCAGAAGTTGGAGAGAGCTGTCTCTACCACCTTCTGCAAGCCGTGTAGAAACAGAGAGACCTGAGTAAGTGCGCCAGGACTGTGTTTTGACCATTCAGTGGAAATAGGAACATGTTGTCAAAGCTCTGCCCACACAGTAAGATGTATATGATCACTACCAAACGCAGCCTGCTCCTGCCACATGAGGTAGTATAAAAGGCAGTACGGGAACTGGGGAGAGGACGAGGAATTTAGTACTGCATTGTGGTGTGATTCCACGGACTATACTGTAAATCGCAAGAGACGCTCCCTATGGCCCTGTCTCGCTGTTTGAAACATTGTTTTTTTTTCTGTTGTAACACGCTTTATACACTGCCATACATTTTTTTTTTTCCAACTTGACTTCGAGGTCTGTGTCAGTTTCTAATCTGACATTAACACATTCTGATCCATTGCCTCTGGCAGAAAACTAGACGTCACATGGTATAAGTTATGTTGTTACGATAACACCATATGCATGTGTCACGCCGCGCGTTATATCTGGAGCGATGTTTGGATGCGTATCCTTAATGTGCCACATCCAAGTAAACGAACGAGTGAGGATCTGCTGCGCACTATACATCTGGACCGATGTTCAGAGGCAGATCCACCACACATCACCTCTGGGACAGGGCTCTTAAATGAACCAACCACGCGTTATGTCTGAAGATGTGTTCTACGTTCGAAGTTGGGTCCACCAGCGGCAGATCCACACTCGAACTCTCACTCAGGTCTACTGCAAGTCCTGGGAGCCATCCGTGACATACACACATCACAGACATACAAAAAGCGCACTGCACATGTGGAATATGTGGGTGGATTTGCGCTAGGTGTTGACAGCTGAACTACATTTACAAGGAAGAACATGGAACGAGAGGTGATGTCATGATCGCATGGCTAGAAGTGACATTAAAAAAAAGTCGATAGAATTGTGGTAATGACGGAAAATACGTATAATTTGATAGAAAATACACTGAAATGTGGGGAAATTGAGGAAGCACTTGCATGACTTGTGGTTGGCACAGAAGAATTCTTGTACTCGGGAACGAGTATGTGACAGCAAGAGGAATACCAGAAAACATTGACATGGAAGCATTGAGGACCTTGGAAACAGTCACTTTTTTCCGTCGAGGCAGCATTCTTCCGTATGTCTATTGAGGGAATAGTGATACACTTGAGTTGACGGCTATCTTTGATGCTTTCCTGGGAAAACAGAGAACCATCTCCCTCTAAAATTACTTGCACCTGCGTTAAAGGATAACATAGAGTGGGTGGGGTGGTCGGTTGTGGTGGAGTTGTAACGAGGTGCAATTTAATGGTAGACTGATCATGCATTCTAGAGAGAGAGGGAGGAGTTGCTGCAGGCAATTTTTTCGCTGTTCTGTCAGGATGCAACGGTCGCATGAAGTAGCCTGCCTTTGACTCGTATCCAGCCGCGTGTTCTGTGTGGGTCTTAGAGCAGTGTCTACTTGCAATTGTTAACAGTAATCCTCTCAATCATCAGAGTATTTCCATCTCATGTGTGACGAAACGTGACACATTCCTCTAAACGAACGAAGATTTATGCGATGTACTCAATTCCCCTATTGCATCTTGGGTATTAAGCCAGCCAGAGTGGCTGAGTGGTTCTAGGCGCTACAGTCCGGAACCGCGCGACCGCTATGGTCGCGGGCATGGATGCGTATGATGTCCTTAGGTTAGTTAGCTTTATGTAGTTCTAAGTTCTAGGGGGCTGATGACCTCAGATGTTAAGTCCCATAGGGCTCAGAGCCATTTGAACCTTTTTTTTTTTTTTTTTTTTTTTTTTTTTGGAGGGGTTGGGGGGTATAAAATCGAGACTTCAGTTTCATAACTAAGATGATTCTAAGTTAGCGATAGGTGTTTATGAGGCACTGCAATACCTGTGTATACATTTGCCTGACAGATCTCTTGTTTACAGAATTAGTGGCGGCATTACTCGTAATTTCACATGTCAACCGCCGCTGCTATGCGTTTATCTGTTTCCTTCTAAGAGGTATTCCACGTTACTAACGATCATTTTATATAGGACTGATGCGAGCATAGTGTAATTTCTGAACAGTGATCGGATGTGGACAGTGGACGCTATACATCTGTGGAAGGCTATATGGTGCATGTATCATACAGAGACACTGTTTTAAGGAAGTAGTTTTCTCGTTTTAAGGTTCGATACCACAGTTTATCGCAGAGAAACGTGCAAGAAGGATGTATATCATGAACTGGAAATATATTCCTTACACTGGACTATTAACAGCACTGCATTCCATGACTGACAGGTCGGAAACTCAAGCGATCTAAGACTATAGCCTGTTTTAAGTGCGGAAACTTGTAGCCTTAGGAGGGCATTTGTTTATGTTCTCTCTTACCAGTACCTTCCAGGTAAGGATCCCAGACTATAGAACAACACTTTAGAGTTGATAGTGTGGTTGATTTGCGTAAAAATGCTTCGAACTCCATCCGCCTGGGGCTCCAATGTGCACAAAAACCGGCCATTTCTTGTTCTTCTTAACTGTCTGCTGTTACATCACAACACTTTCAAATCTGTTACAATACATCGATAAGGGGTGCTAACTTCCTCGACCTGGGCGCATCTGGAGAAATCTTGTGTACTTGGATGGGCAAAGACTCGGCTCGCTCCATCCATTCACAGGATGCGGAAGGTAGCGGTCTACTTCTGGTCAGCTGTAGATTAAATTGGTATCGGTGCTGCAGGGCACGCTGGTCAAAGACAGTGCGAGGGGTTCTTCCAGTCTCTAATTTTATCCCAAGACTGCGAGAATGCTCAGTGACTCCCATCCGCATAGAGACAGATCGTAAATTATGCACAATGATCGTGGTTCCAGAAATATATAGAGCACTGTCTGATATACTTTGATTATATATATATATATATATATATATATATATATATATATATATATATATATATATACATGTGTGTGTGTGTGTGTTCAAGAATTAACGATGAATGGATATACTGCACACTCATCTATCTATATTCGCAATGATACTCGCAAAGTAGAGAAGAGGCGGTTTAGCTATGATATTGAAACTGGAGAATATGCTGTTGCATCATTTGTTGGTGTTGAAATTACTGTAAAATTCCTAAAATTGTTCGCACTATCAGCTTTGATGCTTCTTATTGGAGTACTTTGACGGTGCCTTTTCCATCCCATCTGTCCACTGGTACGTTGTTGGTTACCACATAATGATTGAATGACATCGCTTGGTTGAGATGGAGAAAGAGTTTTGGTGGGGAGTCAACACCTTCTGGGGATGGATAGCACTGAAACAGTGATCGTGTACATGACTGCAATATGAGGAATCAGTCGAAATGGAACGCAGAGCCATCAGCTATCCCATCACTGTGACAGATGAGTTTAAATGTAGGGGTCGTCAATCAGCTTTGGGCAGCAGTTTAGAAAATCTCCACAATGCAACCAAACTGTACCACTTTCCTTATGTTGTAACTGTCTTTTACGTAAAGTCATGCACTGCATGTGTTGTGTTATGGTAGCAGTGGTAACAACATGACTTAAACTGTGCAACGTCTAGTTTTCTGCTAGAGGACCAGAGCGTGTTAATGTCAGTTTAGAACCTGACACAGACCTCGAAGTCGTGGCAGAAAAACGAAATGTATGGCACTGTACAATGCGTGTTACAGCAGAAAAAGCAATGTTTCAAACAACAACACAGAGTTACGTGGATAGTCCCTTCGGCTTATAGTATAGTTTGTGAGATACGGTCATCCTCCTACAGTACAGGGGATGCAACTTTACACTAGTCCATGCAATGGGTCAATAGCTGTATGCGAAATAGGATTGACACATGTGCTCGACACCAGCATGCAGACGGTATTTGTTTCCGATATGTGAGAGGTGAGATGTGCGCTACATATCTTATCGAATTCCCATTTGGATTAATTTAGTGGGGCTTTTACTGTTCATAATTTTTCTCTGCTGGATGGCACAGAATAACGAAGATAGCATGTTGGCGTTATAGACGTGACTGGGCACTGATGGATGCAGATCTGCTTTGGACAGCAGTACTTGTGTGTAGTCTGGGGGTGCACCACATTGCAGTAGCAAAATTCTCGTCCTTTCCCCAGTTCCCGTACTGTATTTTATACTACCTCATGTTGCAGGAGCAGGCTTCTTTTGACACTGACCTTACACATCGTACATTGTTGGCAGAGCTACAACAACACGTTCCCATTTCCACCGAATGGTCAAAACATGGTCGTGTTGCGCTAACTCACGTCACTCTGCTTCTACGCTGGTTACAGAAGGTGGTAGATACAGCTCTCTCCGACTTCTGCTCAGTTCCTACTTAAATTGGAACTATCACATACGCAAAGCTGCTGTAATGGTGGCAGTTGCAAGAGGCATAGGGACTATCTACAATTTTACTGTAGTTGATAGGTTCGAAAAAGGTGACTCGTTTCACTATATGAGAGTGCCAGAAATATGATTCACTAGTGGCTGTAATCATGAAAGGACTTCTCCATAGGATCCTACGCAGGTATGTGGTTGAATGGAAAGACTTGATTCCAAACCATAGACATTTCTGCCGGAAAGCGTAGCATTAGAGATCTGGAAAGATAGTGTACATTTCTTACGACCTCAATCTACTGCTTGTGATCCTTCTCAATAAACCATTGCCTATAACCCAGTCGATATATCACCAACCCTACGACGTGGCATCAAGGCTTAAT
The DNA here is from genome assembly GCF_023897955.1 of Schistocerca gregaria. NCBI lineage: Eukaryota > Metazoa > Arthropoda > Insecta > Orthoptera > Acrididae > Schistocerca > Schistocerca gregaria. Next base: position 334,427,227 of record NC_064931.1, on the reverse strand, counting down.
GCGTTCTAACTACTGGAAAAATATCTAGCGGCAGAGCGAGGGAGTTGCAAATAATGGTTGCATACCACGTTCCTGAGCCGAATCACATTCAAAATTCGGTAATTTTATTATGAGGTTGCACCGTCGGCAACATGTAACCGCACTGTTGGTCTGATAATATACGCTCTGATGGTGGCCGTCTATATTCAGTGTCGCCGTGTTTGTCCTGGGAAAGCACTTCGTTTGGTGGTAATGCCATACCTCTATTTATAAAGCTAGTATAGATTTTAACATGGATACTTGTATGCACTCATAGAACCAAGACCACTTGTGACAGTTAACATACAGTAGTAGTTGCGATCATGTTTTTTAACATGACATTTTTTAAGACGATTACACCTCTCTTTCTAATACACAGTGGTACCACTCACAAGAAAAACTTATGAGACATGTCTACCCATAGCTGATTTTCGGTCAGTATTATTTTATATCGTCAGCAATCAGTTATTGGTGAAGTATTATACTTAGTAGCAAGGGATGCGTACTATGTTCGCCTTGAGCATCAGGCTTATAAAGTATGTGTTTGTGTTCCGACATGTGCAAAGGAAATGACTATGTCCACTCGTAAGGAAGGTATGGATTTGACGTCAAGTGCTGTGATAGCAAAGGGAAAAGTATGTAAAGTCATAAGAAAGGTACCGATATTTCTATTTCCAGAGACACAGCCATCAGCAGCGTGTATTTCCTATACTTCACTTATTGTCAAATGTCATTCAACTGAGGCCGGAGTCGTAATATTTAGTTGTATGGAAGTACAGGGATAAAATATACATGAGGTCAGTTTTTTCACTAAGACGATTCTGTCTATGCTTGCTTGGCGTGCAGCGCCGGTGACCTTTGGCAGGAATGATTCACAGTTCCTGTTAACGGTAGGAGCCATAAGAATGGAGAGGCCTGTTGGAGTGTAGGAATGTAGCTGACGTAACCGTGTAGTCCTTTTGATGGTCAAATAGCGAACAAATACTTAGTATGTGTTGGATAGCATTCGTGATCGCGTGGAAATTTGAGAAGACTCAATATGGACGTGTGTTTGAGTTGGACCATTATTCCCGCCCATGTAAATTGTTTGGTTGACTGCTTCTGCACATTTCGTTCCTTTATTTAGTTGAGGGAAAATCGATTGTGGTGAATGCATCTACCATGTGGAAGACACGTTTATCGGTTCTCTGAACATGAGAAACACCTTAGTTGACTTTGCAAATTGTAGGGATAATTTGGAATCTGTTACATCACAGACATCGGTATTTGAGAGTGGAAATATCAGTTTCCTGTATTTTTTTCGAGTTCTCACGTAAAGGTCTTCGCAGACGTTATAAGTTTCTAGTTACTCAGTGGTTTACAGCATGCTCCACCTTCCCAAAGTTTCAGGTTTGTAGAGAAATAATTTACAGTCAATATCTTCGGAGTTATGTAGAGCGAGCGATTGGTAGGATACTGCAGTGTGCTTGATATCAAGAAGTACTGCGAAAATGGTATTATATTATGGCAAGCCATGTGAAAATACATGTGTTCTTGTAATCCCAGAGTCTGGAGATGGGTGTAGGAAAGCAAGTAAGCAGGTCCGGCCCAAGAAAAGTAACGCTTTTCTGCTGAGGGGAAACGAGCCAGAATTTGTAGAACAGTTCTGAGAGTGACTTTGCTCTGCTGAGGGCGCTCTGGTCACACGTCGGGAGCGGATGACTTGTGTCTGCCGGCTATGGGAAAATATCTACTGCTGCGAGGAATATATACGGTGCTGTCTGTCTTTGCGGTATATGTACGAGTGTCTGGGGGTCGATAGCTATACGAATGATGTAAGAGGGGCAATGTTTGCATGGCGCAGGATACGAATTGTATGTTTACTACATTGTCATGGTATGCGGTAATATATTTCTGGGTTGGTGATTGGTTTCACGCTCTAATATTGAAGCTCCTGTCCTCAGTAGCAGAACAGTGTAATTGAATAAGAGTCTTTCCGTATTTGACAATCTGTAGCCCACTTAGCAAGGTTTAATTGTCGGCACGAAATGGTGATCTGTGCAAAATAGTTTTTTGCTGCTGAAAGTATCGTCTGGAGAAAGTAAAAAGAAAGATGGACAGTGCTTCCACACCAGCAGCATCAGTAATTCAGCAGGTAAATTCAATAAGAACCAATCATAATGCTCCATTCATTTCACAAGGCATCCTTTGTGCCAGCACATAGGAGCCTCCACATAGCAGTGAAAACGTTTGCGTTCTGGAGATGTTTGTTTACTGCAGGACTTAACGATTTGCAAGAAGGTGGATGGGTGCCACATTAGGTCCATCAGGAGGAATGCATTCGGCATTATTCTGCGCTATTTTCGTAAACAGGTTCTGTTAGGACAAGAAATTGCATGCAGACAAGCTGAGACACCATAAAAGCACCTACAAAAGTCAGTATAACACTGAGAACCTTTTAGATGGTGAGTTGCCACAGGGACGTTTAGTGGCGATGCGTCAGCCACGCTGGATACACATTTACGGCTAAACACAGCTCGTATGTCCCGTCGATATCGCTCGGATGAAAGCAGCCTTTGCTACTCTGGAATGGATTTCCGTAGCGCGATCTGTAACGTCAGTATCCACAGGTATAGCGTCAATGGTAAACACACGTGCTGCCCAGAGATGTTTCGCACATGGGACCGGTGTGAGTGCGCCTTGGAGTTTTGCGATATCAGTATAACACTCGAAGAACTCTGACTGTATACCTGAAAATAGATGCGACTTTCACCTGCAGCAGTGTGAGAGTGGTGGCTCGCCCTGCCTTGCGTCCAGCAGTGACTCGCTGCGGCATTGCTGTGCATGCGCCCTTGGAGCCTCTGATATGTTGACAATAGTTCGAAACCGCTCTTACGTGTAATGAGTTTTTGTGCACTACATTATTTCCAGGTGTTTAAGTGTTGTGAGCGTGTTGGCAGACCATTTTATATGCACTATTTCAATGAATTACGAGTAGTCTGCAGGACAACACATCAGTGTACCGCATTATTTCGGTGAATTACAAAAAGTTTGCGGGTTTGTATGCTGTGTAGTGGATAACTTTGACATTTAAGAGTTGATTTAGTGTCTGCATGATGTGGTTGGCAGGAGAGCCAACACCGTTACTACAGGAGTCCGAAATGCACGCGTTTTAGCTCATGCAGGCTGGCGTGAGGTCTAGAACATGACAAGGGAATTAAAATTGAGAAAAGCGGACGTAGCTGGTAGAATACTTAACTTTAATCCATTAATGACGAACGTCGCTCTTTATGGTACATGATTCACAACATCAATAGTACGGATACTGGCGCCTTGCTAGGCCGTAGCAAATACCGTAGCTAAAGGCTATGCTAACTATCGTCTCGGCAAATGACAGCGTAGAAGTCAGTGAACCATCGCTAGCAAAGTCGGCTGTACAACTCGGGCGAGTGCTAGTAAGTCTCTCTAGACCTGCCGTGTGGCGGCGCTTGGTCTGCAATCACTGAAAGTGGCGACACGAGGGTCCGACGTATACTACCGGACCGCGGCCGATTTAAAGGCTACCACCTAGCAAGTGTGGTGTAGAAGTCAGTGAACCATCGCTAGCAAAGTCGGCTGTACAACTCGGGCGAGTGCTAGTAAGTCTCTCTAGACCTGCCGTGTGGCGGCGCTTGGTCTGCAATCACTGAAAGTGGCGACACGAGGGTCCGACGTATACTACCGGACCGCGGCCGATTTAAAGGCTACCACCTAGCAAGTGTGGTGTCTGGCGGTGACACCACATTCCTCCCCCGCAAATCGGCGGACGGTTGTTGCATAAGGGTTCCGCCCGCCGTGGGGAGGACCCCATGTTGACGTATGTGACGAGGTGGGGAGCCTAACAACAGGCGAGGCTGTGCCACCCGCACCCTACCATTCGGACCGCGGGGAGCTAGGAAACGCCTGAAAACCTGCTCCAGGGTGCACGCCACCATGCGGTGTATGCGCCCGTAGAGAGACAGGAGGGGCCGAAGGGTCGACCTCCATCGGGCCAGGGCACCCGACGGCTGCAGCGGTTCGTCCTATGCGGGCGCCGCCGGTGGGAGAACAGGCGGCGGCGGCGGCGGCGGCGGCGGCGGCGGGTCGCCATGGGGCAAAATGGAAGGCAGCGTCGGTAACACCTGGGGCTGAGGCAAGCCAGCAGATGGGTCCCCGGGGCGCTGACCGGACGGCACTGTCGCTGAATGCAGACGGCGAGCGGCAGATTCCGTGCGACGACAGAGGCGCAGCTGGTTGAGATGCCGACGCACCTCACCAGAGGCCCCCAAAACCCGATACATAGCGCGTCCGAGGCAGCGAAGAATGCGCCCTTCGAGCCAACGCCGTGAACCTCGGTAGTGGCGATAGTAGACAACGTCGCCTGGAGCAAAAGCAGGTGTCTGCCGCTGCACAGGAACCTGGTGCGGCGGATGTAGCAAAGAGATCAAGGATCGATGAGAGCGACCGTGGAGCAACTCAGCCGGCGAGAGACCATCTCGGGGCGGAGAGCGATACGAGGACAAAAAGAGCAATAACACGTCCTCCCGAGAATGCGACTCTTTTAACTTCAACATCTGTGACTTGAAAGTCCTGACCAACCGTTCAGCGGCACCGTTTGACAGTGGCGAAAACGGCGCGGACGTCAGATGTTGAATACCATTGGCCTTGCAGAATGACTGAAATTCTGCGAACATGAATTGTGGGCCATTGTCGGAAACAAGAGCCTGTGGAAGACCTTCAATGAAAAAGATAGCGGATAATGCTTGGATGGTGGCAGATAACGTCGTTGAAGACATCCGGACAACAAATGGAAAATTACTGAATGAATCTGCCACAACCAACCATCGAGCATTCCAGAATGGACCAGCAAAATCGATGTGTACGCATTGCCAAGGGGAAGTGGCTTTTGGCCATGCAAAGAATTTCCGCGGTGATGCTGATTGTTGATCGGCACACACCATGCAAGAAGAGCACATATTCGTAATCGCGGCATCGATTCTGAACCAAGTACAGTGCTGACGAGCAATTTGTTTCGTTCTCACTATATCCCAATGTGGTTGGTGGAGAAGCTGTAAGACAGAGGACTGTAACGATCGTGGGACCACGACCCTGGACTGATCATTATCAGAACGCAACAGCAAAACACCATGTCGTACAAAAAGTCTCTAGTTGTGAGCAAAAAATCGGCGAACCAATGGTCCCCGATCCGTGATGTTGTCAAGGGCTATTGCGTAGCAACAAAACGCAGAACAGGAGCAAGGACAGGGTCGGCAGCTGTGGCTGTAGCTACACGACGAAAGTCAATCGGAAACGATTCGACCACGTCATCGGTTTCCGCATCAATAAACATGCAGGCAAGTTCGGAGAAATCGAATGCCCTATCCTCAGCAACAGACAAGCGGGACAACGCATCGGCGTTTCCGTGCTTAGCAGTGGACCGATACTAGATATCGTAGCGGTACTGCGAGATGAAAATAGACCAGCGAACGAATTTCTGCGCTGTACGAGGAGGTACAGGCTTGGTCGGATGAAAAAGCTATTTCAAAGGTTTGTGGTCTGTGATTATGGTAAAGTGATGACCATACAAGAAACCATGAAACTTTGTAACACCAAGTACGAGAGCCAATGCTTCTATCTCGATCTGTGAATAATTTCTGTGCGCAGACGAGAGCAATTCGGACGCAAAGCAATAGGGCGATCGTGCGATTCATCTTTGTGCGCAAGCACAGCACCGATCCCGAAATCAGATGCGTCCACCATCAACAAAAGGGGCTTCTGGGGATCGAATGGCGTAAGACCAGTATTGTAAAGCAATGTCGATTTCAACTGGCGAAAGGCGCGTTCGCGTTCCGTCGTCCAGACGAACGGAACACCTTTACGGCGTAATCGATGAAGCGGAGCTGAAATGGAAGAGGCATGCGGCACATAGCGATGGTAATAATTGATTTTTCCCAGCACACTCTGTAGCTGCTTCAAATTCTGCGGCGACGGCAAGTCTTATATGGCATGAAGGTGCGGGGGACTGGGATGTATGCCTTGGGCATTGAGTGCATGCCCCAGGTATGGCAAGTCCCGAGCAAAAAACACACATTTGTCCTTCCGCAAGCGAAGACCATTTTGTCGCAAGACCTGAAATAATGTTCGTAGATTGGCCAAATGTTCTTCTTCCGTCTTTCCAGAGATCACAATATCGTCCAGATAATTTGCTGCAGTAGGGACCGACGAACAAACAGTTTGTAGATATTGCTGAAACAATGCAGGGGCGGATGCACACCCGAATGGCAGTCGTTTGAATCGATACAAACCAAGATGCGTGTTAACCACCAAAATGCGCTGGGAGTCTTCGTCCACCGGTATTTGCAAGTACGCATCTGCTAGGTCCAACTTCGAAAAATATTTACTCGGGCACAGTTTGTCAAAAAGATCTTCTGGGCGTGGTAAAGGCAAAAGTTGCAATCACTAGTTGTGGATTCACTGTTGCCTTGAAGTCCACACAAAGTCTCAACTTTCTGGAAGGTTTTGGCAAAATTACTAAGGGTGATGCCCAGAGAGAAGCCTGCACACGTTCAATTACACCTTGTGATTCCAGTTCGTGTAATGTTTTTGCGACCTCATCACGCAATGCGTGGGGAACATTGCGCACTCTGAAAAATTTCGGTTGCGCGTTCACTTTCAGTTCCAAATGTGCTTTATAGTTCTTAGCGCAACCGAGGCCCGGTGCAAAAATGTTTGCAAATTCTTCACATAGACGAGAAACACTGTCTGAAGGCACAGTCTGGTTCACTGATATGACCTGATTTACTATAGAGAAATTAAACAACTGAAATAAATCGAAACCAAACAAGTTCACTGCAGAAGAAGAACGAAGGACGTAAAATGATACAGGTTTTGTTTGTCCTTTGTATGTTGCAAGAAGGCTGCACTGTCCTAACACAGGGATCTCTTGTCCGGAATAGCTAGTTAACTTAACATTTGCGGCACGCAACGGAGGCGTTTTAGCTCACGCAGGCTGGCGTGAGGTCTGGAACATGGCAAGGGAATTAGAATTGAGAAAAACGGACGTAGCTGGTGGAATACTTAACTTTAATCCATTAATGACGAACATCGCTCTTTATGGTACATGATTCACAATATCAATCGTACAGACAGTGGCGCCTTGCTTGGTCGTAGCAAATAACGTAGCTGAAGGCTATGCTAACTACCGTCTCGGCAAATGACAGCGTAGAAGTCAGTGAACCATCGCTAGCAAAGTCGGCCGTACAACTGGGGCGAGTGCTAATGAGTCTCTCTAGACCGGCCGTGTGGTGGCGCTCGGTCTGCAATCATTGATAGTGGCGACACGCGGGTCCGACGTATACTACCGGACCGCGGCCGATTTAAAGGCTACCACCTAGCAAGTGTGGTGTCTGGCGGTGACACCACACTGCACATCAGTGTACTGCATTATTTATGAGTATTTTTTTTATGTATGTATGCTGTGTAGTGCATTAATTCGGAAATTTAGGAGTTGTTTGCGTGTATACAGAGCGTTTAACATGCGTTATTTAGGTAATTACGAGTAGTTTGCTTGTCTGTAGGCTGTGTGGCGTGACCCCAAGCATGTCAGAGCGCGTGTTTTGTATCAGTGTAATAGATAAACTATGTGAAATCCGTCCATAAGTAAATTGCTCAAAAATAAGTAAAGTACTCTCCTTCTTCTCTCCAGCAGCCCAGCACAAGCTGAGTCATTTTCATGCCATTTTTCACGCCGACCACTATCTAGGATTACGTCATGGAAGGGATGACAGCGCCCTCTGGTTGCAGTACTGCTTACTAGGTCAATTGGACTCCAGACCTCATGGTGCACAGACCAGATGGCGGTACTGCCTCAGATTGTTTAAATAAAGACTGCCTGCAAAAATAAAGACATATGTCCATCATATCCAGCACAGGCTGAGCCCTTTTCTCGCCAAATCACCCACCCCAAAACCGCCATCTTGGATTACATCACGAGAGGGATGACAGTGTCCTCTGGTAGCAGTATTGTATACTCTCAGTTGGACTCCCGACCCCATGGTGAACATACTGAATGGATGTACTGCCTCTAATTGTCAAATAAAGACATACATTCAGCACAGGCTGAGACATTTCCCTGCCATTTTCCCCCACCTCAGACCGCCATCTTGGACTACATCATGGAAGGGATGACAGTACCCACTGGTGTTGGTACTGTGTATCAGGTCAGTTGGACTCCGTACTCCATGGTGAACACACTTGATGGTGGTACCGCCTCTAACAAAGACTGCATGCAAAATACAGACTTATGTCCACCACAGGCCAAGTTCTCTTCCTGCCAATTCCTAGGAAGAGGTTGCAGTCAGATGACTTAGGTTAGTAGAGGTAGCGATGTAATTTGACCTTCCCGCCATTTCCTGGGGGAGGGTCGGGGTTAGGTTAGTGGAGGTAGCCCAATTGACCTATCTCCCAACCAAAAGTCAAACGTCCCGCCAAAAGCCGCCATTTGGATAACGGTACTTTCGTCATCAGCTGACATCGTGGCCGCCATATTGGATGACGTCATCAGCCGATGTCACGGCCGCCATCTTGGATGACGTCATTTACGGCATCTTGGATAATGGTACTTTGGGGTAGCACTCCCCTTGTCGCCCTACTAACGTGCAGCAAAACTCCAAGCGTCATATGACACAGATTTAGAGTCTTCCTCCCCTAGTGAATGTGTACATTTCGTGGAACTTTTGAGTGATATACCAGTCGAAATGAGTAAATTTGTACAAAAAGAGAGGTTACAGATCCCTTTTCCAAATGTTGACATTGCTCTTAGAATAGATACTGGAATATAGTTCATTCATAAAATTCTTTGTTTCAAAGACTGCTCACTGACAACCAGTCATGCAAAGTTGGCAGAAGGACTTTGCTTTACCACTGTCAATAAATAAGTGTCAGTGTCCAAATATGAAGGACATCCCAAAACTGCAACCACAGATGAAAATATGATGAAAGACCACAACATAATATTTGACAACTGGAATTTAAAAAAAGTATGGCAAAGCTAACACCATAGGAATATCAGAGAAAGAAGAATTAAGTTTGAATTAAGGCAATATTATGAAAAGGACAGGTTGTTACTCACCACATAGAGGCAATTTTGAGTGACATACAGGCACAACAAAATGACTGCCAAACAGGTAAGCTTCCAGCCACACACATGCACACACCAACACAACTCATACATTACTTGATGGAGAAATATTTCCATGGTAAAGGCAGGTGACCATTCAGATTTGGCACAACTCTGAAATATAGAAAGGTCTTGATCTCACAATTCTTTAATAAGTGTTATGAATTTCAAAATTTCATCATCAGACTGAAGATGTGGAATAAAGTGTATAAGAAAATTAACGATAGCAAATATGTAGATAAGTATGCATCTAAGAATTCTGATATACAGAAATTTCTATTAGTATTGTATTCTGAGGCATCACCAATTTAGTGTTGAAGAGCAATGTGGAGGATAAAAATTTTAGAGGAAGGCCAAGAGATGAATACAGTAAGCAGGTTTAGAAGGATGTAGGTCGCAGTAGTTACTTAGAGATAAAGAAGCTTGCACAGGATAGAGTAGCGTGAAAGTTGCATTAAATCAGTCTTTGTACTGAAGACTGCAACAACATTGTTCTTGCATTAAAATCAAACTTTAGTACATGTTAGCACCTTGTGAACCACTTGAGAAAAATTCACATATGACAATTTCGTGGAAGAGAAACTCGTATACTAACAGCCTGAAATGTGCACCATTTTCTATTTTTTTGAGCCTGTTCGTGACTGTATGCCTGTTGTTCTGTTATTTCCATTTAGTTTCTTCTATGTACTTTTAATGAAATTATTGCTGTTCCACCTGAGAAACCTTCAGTATCACTTATCTCATTTTTAGTTTTCATGTTGTAACTAAAACCTGTGTGGCTCATTGACTACGTGGGTCAACAAAAATCCAAGAATTTGAGCTTGAATCCTCAGCCATATACAGGACTCTTTTTGTGACACTCAACCATTATTTCACTTCTGTAAATTATTTGAGTAAGATAAAAATATCAAGTTGCACTGTGGTGACTAGCCAGGTAAATCAGTTCAGAGGTGAAAGCAAGGCAAAGGCATCCCACCTCCAACAGGACTATGCCTCACAGACCAGAGTGGTATTCAAACAAATCTTCATGCTGAGAACAGTTCTATTTGATCACATAAAAAATGCTACAAATCATCCCTGTTCTGTACCTGTCTGGACTAGTTTGGTCAGTACATATAAACATCATAGAAGAACTACTTACAACTCTGCAACCCATAGTATTTTGCTTTACATAAACACCGTGCAGAAGTATGAAGGTTCACTAAAATGTATCCTTATAAGACTTCTTTTTTAAATACATGACATGTTTTCACCTCAGTGCAATAACTTTCAAATACTGACTACTTTCTATCTAGCAGGATGCTGTGGTAGTGGTATCTTAGTAGCTTTAATATTATAGTAGAGCCTACAACGCTATCCCCGTAGACTAGACTATCAAATTGAAATAGTCCAGTCTGATATATGATTGTCACATACCATAACAGTTTCAGCCGATCTCTGAAACGCTTCTAAATGTCATAATAACTGATTATTTACATGAACAGTTGCCATATTACACATGTTGCATTAAGTGGGTCACCTTCAGCCACTTAGATTTATTAAGCAAGACAAGATACGATGTGGTCTGGCAGAAGGTTGTAGACCACAAATTTTATTGAAATGACAAATTAACTGTTGTACACAAGCAGAAATTACATTTCATGGTTCTACCATATTTGAAATAAATTTCAGTATTTTGTAAGTTACAGGAGACTAAACTAAACTTGAACAGGAAGCACAGGAATTGGTATTCCACATGAAGTTTTTAAGTCTTTCTTCAGTATCTGTGGTACTGACAGGCGTGTTAAAGTGCAACGAACAGACAAAAGGTCTTCAAATAAATGGTCATGATCAATTAACTCTTCATTCTCAAAAAGACCAACAAAAGTTGGGTAGTTGAATTTTCTGTATAGCTCCTCCACAATTATTTTATCCTTTTCAGTATAGAGTTTGGAATTTTTTGCAAAACACCATGTGTCTAAAAGTATTGCACCTGAAAATAATTGAGAAGAAAAGAAAATGTTAGATGTTTCAACCTTTCAATTCTACTCATAACAAGTATATATTCACTGCCATAATTATGGCTTAACTGCGTAACTGCACTGGTGCCAATAATAAGATGCACAACAATAAAAAAAACTGTTTTCAAAAAGTTGGATATGACTTACTAAGAGCAAAAACAAAGTGGTCATTTGAAAAGAAGAAACACTTTACATAAATAAATTATATGATTGTACAAATATGAAGGAAATAACCATGTTAAAATCCAAGACAACAAACCATAATTTCACATTTGAATCATCTTGAATGGTAGTTCTTAATATTCAGTTTTTTTCAAAGATTTGGTTTCAAAAGGTTTCTATGTCTACATTTATACTCCATATGCAACTGTTAGAATTACTGGGACAAGGCTAAATTAAAAACTTAGAAATTTGTGGTGATTCACGTACCAAAAACTGGATAAGCAAACCAACTGATAACACATTGAGATAGCTTCCTTAATAATTAGGCAGCAGATAGAACATTTCACAGAGTCTTTAAATTCGCTCCATATTCTTGTCTTTGTCTGTTGAAATAGATAGCATTTTAGCTGGTAAATCAACCATTAGTCTCAACTACGATCAGTTAAAACACTGTGTACTGATATATGTAAGCCACAAGAGTCAGAAACTGGGACATTCCCTTGTCAAAACAGAAAGCCATGACCTGTTCACCACTGAAAAGCTGACTTTACTGCAGTTTATTGTCCATCACTTCCTGCCACTCTTATTCCCACTGACAGAGGAATCTGAACCTCAGTGGTGAAGTGACAGCATGTAGGTAGACTGCACAACTGCCCAGTGGAATTTCAGTATGTGCTTTCTTGGTTTCCACATTTGTAAAATCTTCGCTCAGAATTCCTGTGTGCTATGGCAACCAGCAGAATGGGAAATCCTCCACCACCATTGGTAGATGGAGGAGATTCTTGTGAATAGTCTGTGCATGTTTATTTTCTCAATACATGAGCTATATCACTTGAAAGGCACTCAGGAATTCTGCTCAGATGAAGAATTTCACAGTTCAAATGGATTGTACCCCTAAGATAAAATGCAACTCTGGGCTGACCACAATAAATGTGTTTGAGGACACAACCTACCATTAAGAGTCTCTATGATTAGAGAAACTGGAAATATTCCAGTGAGGTGAAAGAGGACATTTGAAATGTCATAAAAATTGAGTTGGTAACACATCCAGGCTGTACATCATTAACCTAACTATAATTCTTGGTATCTTCAGTTACCAGAGCAAAAGTTAACTGCAACCCTAAATAAGCACCGATATTTCTTTATTAAACTTCTCAAACACATATGTTTAACTCATTAGTTCAACCCCCTGTCTGTGATTTGCTACTGATAACTTCCACTGTAGGAGTTACACAAATTTTAAAAATCATCAACAAATAAGAGGCACTGCACTTGACTTCTCACTTTAGACATAATTTTTTAGTATATTATGCCTATGGATGGTATCATATGTTTTCCAAATGATAAAAAATGTACCATATTTACCCACATACAAGAACTTATTAAGAGGTTTTTATCAAATCTTAAACATATTCTGACTAATAAGAATTACAGACTGTTTTCCTGATGTAATGTACCTACCTAAAAAAATTAACATTGTGCCTAAACTTATGCCATTTATTAACTGTCCACATTTTGCAAATAGAAGGAGAAATACAATAAATCAAAAAAGAAATGCAGTTAGTGCAGTGTCTGAAGGACAATTTCATCAAACTATACAGACTATGGGACATGGTCAGTATGACATACTGAAATTTGGTCGGTCCTGGAGTCATGCACAGAAAGCTGATGTAGTTAAGGTGACCACTCACAATAAGCAGGAAACCTGGGTTCAAGTCCCAGTCTGATATTAATTTTCATGTTTCATTAGTTATCCATACAGCTGATGTAATATCATATTCACAATCTGTGAATACATTTCATACAAATAAATGCTTTACAATAATTTTTACCTTCGCTCCCTTTTTTGTTTACTATGTCTATGGTACCACTATTTTTAAACATCACCACTAGTATCATCAGCTTCATTTACAAGTCTACAGCCATTTCTTCCTTCCTGGCATTCTTCCCATACAATGTTATTTTCTGTTGATGGCATTCAATATGCAGCACTTTTTTATTCCAATCATTATATATTCACTTGTGATTCTGCCTTGACAATAAGGTGACACTGGCTCAGCTTGTATATTGAGGGTTTCTTTAATGTTCCTCATGGAGTGAGGACATGGTCTCCTTGAAGAAGAAACTTAATGTAAAGCTATCAGACCTGAGCCTTAATGAACAGATTCACAACAACTTCCATTAAATGAATTTGTGAGATCATGCCATCAGGAATTATTACCAAGTATTGTTCTCTGAAATCAAATCTTTAACTTCCTGGGTGAGAAAAAAATCTTGCACCAACATTTTCATTTTGTTAAGCAAAGAGTCAGGAATTCTGTTCCAAATTACCTTCAACCAATCTAACATAGTGTCATTAGTCAACCACACCTTTTATTGATATTTACAGTTAAGTCCTGCAGGCAGTTTCTCTTACGGTATGGGTTTCCTATGAAGCATCACATTTGTGAGCAGTTTCCTTCCACCTGCTAGCACATCCAGCATAACTATTATTCTGGCCTTTTCATTACTAGAACTTATCATAGGAACACTCTTCATACTGACAATACTATTTTACAGTATATCAAGATAAACAGGCATATGATCAGCATTTATTACATGGCCTAGCAAACAGTCATTCCATTTTCTTAGGTTGATTCATTTTATGACTCTGATACACGAATAGATTTTCATCAAATATCTTGGGAGGTTGTTGAGCTACTGTTGTTCTGTGTCACCTTCTATATCATCCTCATGCACCAGCCAGTACTTGTTTTGAATTCCACAACACAAGCAGTTGGAAAACTCCTCTTTATCTTCAGTACCTTTATTGGGACAATTTCTTGAGCAATAAGAAAGCCTTCATTGTGTTTATTTTGCACATACTGAATCAACAGCTTTTCTAATTCATGAAACATTCCCTGCTTTGATTAATCTACATCTACATACACTGCTAGTCATTTGCTGCTTTGAGTAAACAAATGCAAAAAAATTAATGAACAAACATTCACTGGATAATGCAAACACACCAAAACAATATCAAATATACTCTAATAAACTCCAGTACTTAAACAATGAAGGTTATGGTCTACAATGTAGTCTACAAATTGTGTTGAAATCACAAAAAGTATAAACACATGTTCCATTGGTATTACTATGCACCAACTCAGTCATACCCCTAAGATCCATGAGCACATTGGCATAGCAAATGTGTAATTTCTCTAAGTAAAAGCCCATAAATATGCAGTATCTCCAAAGTAACAAATAATCAAGTCACCAACATTTCTGCTAATTCCACGAAATATACTGGACAAAACAATGTTGCCAACATTAGTAACATCCACCATCAGTGTGTACCCATAGAATTAAAATTACTATATACCACACATACTGATGAACAATTGCTGAAGATTATCTCATGTGGCAAATCCTCTAATTATATGTAACAATGGTCTATAAAATAACCTAGTAGAAGCCAATCAATAAAAGCAATAGCTACATGTGTGTAATATACACATACATAATCATGAACTTAGAAATGTCCACATGGAAATCCAATGGAATTACCCAAGAGACACATACATATTAACGTACAAGAACAAGACAATAAAGTCCAAAGAGTCCTTAAGAAGAGGAAACCAGATAATAACTCACACAAATATGACAAACACCAAGCACATCATTTCACGTCCTCACTAACCTAATAAAAGGTGGTGCCATCCATCCCATACCCAATCATAATCCACATAAAGTAATATTACACAAATTGCATAATTCATATATCAAAACTCTGCACGCCTAAACTAAACTGTGATAGTGGAATACCATTGTAAAACCAAACTGTATGTCCAAAAAGCATTTTGTACATAGAAACTCAACAATGAACCCCTCCCAGTCACTAATGAACCAGACTCAAAACCATACATTTAAAACAAAAACAAAGGCGGCAGGTGAAGTAATTCATTATGTAGCATAGCATCAACTGCAACATAGTCACAACTGTGCAGTGCAAAAGCACATACAAACTAGTAAAAGAGTGGGATAATAAATGGAACAACCATCATACTCACAAACATTAAAAAAAGGAAGTAATCATTAAATATCTAGACCAAATGGTCCAACCAACCATTCCAGTACCACACACTGGTCCTTACGTGAAACATATGTTGGTGAACGTAGAATCATTCTGCAGCCAGCTTCAAATGCTAGTTTTCAAAATTTTCTCATTAATGCTACTCAAAAAGAACATCACCTTTTTGAGTACTCGGAGCATTTCTGTAACACTTGCATATGGCTTGAACCTGCTGGTGACAAATATAGCAGCCCACCTTTGAATTACTTTGATGTATTCCTTTAACACAACCTTGTATGAATTCCAAACACCTGACCAGTACTCAAGAACAGGTTGCACAGGTGTCCTATATGTGGTCTGCTTCCCTAAAATTCTCCCAATAAACTGAAGTCAACGATTTACATTCCCTTCCACTATCTTGGCATGCACATTACATTTCATATTGCTTTGCAATGTCACATACGTTGTAGGCTTGTGTTTCCTACTCATTTCTACATTTAGAGATAGCTGTCATTCATCACAACTAGAATTATCATATCCTCCCAGTCACTCAACTTCCACACCCTACTGCACAGCACAGCATCATCTACATCTACATTTACATCCATACTCCACAAGCCACCTGAGAGTGTGTGGCAGAGGGTACCTTGAGTACCTGTATCAGTTCTCCTTTCTATTCCAGTCTCGTATTGTTCATGGAAAGAAACATTGTCAGTATGACTCTGTGTGGGATCTAATCTCTCTGATTTTATCTTCATGGTCTCTTAGCACGATATACTTAGGAGGGAGCAATATACTGCTTGACTCTTGGGTGAAGGTATGTTCTCGAAACTTTAAAAAAAGCCCATACCGAGCTACTGAGCATCTCTCCTGCAGAGTCTTCCACTGGAGTTATCTATCATCTCCGTAACGCTTTTGCGATTACTAATTGATCCTGTAATGAAGTGCGCTGGTCTCAGTTGGATCTTCTCTATCTCTTCGATCAACCCTATCTGGTATGGATCCTACACTGCTGAGCAGTATTCAAGCAGTGGGTGAAAAATTTTACTGTAACCTACTTCCTTTGTTTTCGGACTGTATTTCCTTAGGATTCTTCCAATGAATCTCAGTCTGGCATCTGCTTTACCAATGATTAATTTTATGTGGTCATTCCATTTTAAATCATCCCTAATGCCAACTCCCAGATAATTCATGGAATTAACTGCTTCTAGTTGCTGCCCTGCTATTTTGTAGCTAAATGATAAAGGATCTTTCTTTCTATGTAATCGCAGCACATTACACTTGTCTACGTTGAGATTCAATTGTCATTCCCTGCACCATTCGTCAATTTGTTGCAGATCCTCCTGCATTTCAGTACAATTTTCCATTGTTACAACCTCTTGATATACTACAGCATCATCCACAAAAAGACTCAGTGAACTACTGATGTTATCCACAAGATCATTTATATATATTGTGAATAGCAACGGTCCTATGACACTCCCCTGGAGCACACCTGAAATCACTCTGACTTCGGAAAACTTATCTCCATTGAGAATGATATGCTGTGTTCCGTTATCTCGGAACTCTTCAATCCAATCACACAATTGGTCTGATAGTCCATATGCTCTTACTTTGTTCATTAAACGACTGTGGAGAACTGTATCAAACGCCTTGCGGTAGTCAAGATACACGGCATCTACTTGGGAACCATTGTCTATGGCACTCTGAGTCTCGTAGACGAATAGCGCAAGTTGGGTTTCACATGATCATCTTTTACAAAACCCATGCTGATTCCTACAGAGTAGATTTCTAGTCTCTAGAAAAGTCATTATACCCGAACATAATACGTGTTCCAAAATTAGCAATCAACCATAGATCGTTGCCTACCATATCGACCAAATCATTTATGTACGCAGAAAATAATAGCAGTCCTATCACATTTCCCTGGGGCACTTCTGGTGAAACCTTTGTCTCTGATGGACAGTCACCAACAATGATAGCATACTGTCTTCCACCAATTAAGAAGTTTTTGGGTCACTCACATACCTGGAAACTTATTTCATATGCTCAAATCTTCCTCCACCGTCTGCAGTGGGGTACTATGTCAAATGCTTTCTGGAAATCTAGGAATATGAAATTTACCAGCTGCCTTTCATCCATTGTTCACAATGTATCCCATGAGAAAAGGGAAAGCTGAGTTTCACACAAGCAGTGCTTTCTAAAACCACGCAAATTTGTGCACATAACCTTCTCAGTCTCAAGAAAATTTATTATATTCTAAGTGAGAATATATTCAAGGATTCTGCAGTAATTCAATGTGAGGGACACTGGCCTGTAATTTTGTGGGTCTGTTCTTTTACCCTTCATATAAACAGGAGCCACCTGCACTTTTTTCCAGTCACTTTGGACTTTGTGCTGGGTAAGAATTCAGTGATAAATGCAAGCTCCATGAACATTTGTCATTATTTAATTTCTCTGTAATATGAAGTCACCTATAAACATTTGCTTCTGTTATACGAAATTTTCTTCCTGCTGCAAAATTGTTTGTGGCATCTGCTTCATCAGTCACAATTTCTGTAAAAATAGCGTTGTATTGCCCACATGAACTATGTGAAATACAAATAATTAGATCCTTGTTTTTCAAAAGTGATGGATGCAATTTTCATTAATGAAGACCAAAAAACGAAGACCAGCTGAGGGAAAAAATTTGTGTAGTCACAAATCTTTTACAGTAGTGTGGGATGAAGGAGGGGGGGGGGCAGTTTCATGAACAACATACTGAAAATCCTGACCAGTAGGGTGTGGGTGTGGGTCTGGATCTGGGTGTGGGTGTGGGTGTTGGTTTGGGTTTGGGTTTGGGTGTGGGGCGGCATTTAAATGTCACTTTTTTATGTTTTTCTTGAATATCTCAAAAAACTGCAGCATCTAATAAAAATTTTCCCAGTATATAATATCCTACAAAAAGCATCCTATTCATTTTTTCTCTAGGACTAATAGTTTCTGCATTGCAGGGATGGAAAAATTGCAGATTATTAAAAATAGTGTTTGGTCTGTATAAAACAGAAGTTTTAGTTAAATGCAGTTTGTTAAGAACAAATATTAAATTTGTGTACCACATCTAAGTGCAGCAGAGTTATATTAAGGTATAAATTGTATTTTGAGGGTGTAAAAGGGTTGAAAGCTAGGGGTAGATGCCAGAAGCATGAGAGAAGATTTTGTGATTCACTTCCTATCTTCATAGGTCTGCAATATGTAGAGTGAGCAGGTAATCCCCCATTCTCTCTACAGCACTATTTCACAAAAAAGTAACCGCAGTGTATTTTACAAAGTTATACCAAGTTTTTCACAGCACACCATATAAATTATTGGTGATATAATGAGGAGACACTCCTGATGGAGGTACTTATTTTTTTCAAAGTGTGTTAACAATACATGGAACACAAATATGAGTTGCTAATAACACAAACACAAGAAAAGCATACAGGCAGATTCTACATAAATCTCTGCAGACTGTTCTGCGCTGTTACATCCTGTATGACAGTTGCAGTGTTTTTCTGGGAAAGCGGACTTCCTCCACCACAAGCACTGCTCACTTTTCAATTTACACACAGACTATACCTCCGCAATATTTCCAGTCCAGTTCTCTAGTGTAAGTAGACAAATGACTTACTGAGCCCATGTTTATATAGTAGAGTTATTTTCAGTTTATGAAGTGAGTGCTTATTTGCAGCTGTTAAGTGAGCTTTTATGTAAAACTTGCTCCCATAAACAATGGCTGAGAAATGCTTAATTTGTAAGTATGATGTCAGTGACCTATGTAGTGCTGGTGGGAAAGGGATTGAATTGGCAAATGTAGCATCTTGATGCTGCCTGTCATCCACAACATTTTGCAGAGCTGTGTAACCATGTTGTAGTCACTTCATGGTGAATTAATGAATGGCCTGAAAGTTACTGCACTTCTCATGCCATGAACTGTATTACTGCTAGACTGCATAAACTCTGGAATTTCTGACACTTTTAGACTGGGTTGCGCTGAATGAGGCACTTACCACACATTCACAGCATATCTTCAATTATGAATATCAGTATTTCTGATGGAACAGGCCTCATCATATTCAATTGTAGAACAGTAATCTGCTGTAAAGTAATACTTGACTTGTGTTGAAATGTCTTAGTTCGGTAGAACCCAGGTGACCTACTTCTGTCACAGTGGGAGCCAATTCAAGCGTCTGGGCCTATTCAGATTTTAGATGAGTTGAGGCCAGGGTGATTCATTTTGTACTATCAACCAGAGAAAATTATTCCAGCCATTGATAAATTAGACAAAGAAATCAACACTGCCAAATACATAATGACAGCATGTTACACTTGGGACAGGCTCTTCAGTGTAGTAGACAAATGAATTTTTTTTACATAACAGCACATTTATAAACTGCAAAATAAATACTCATTCCATAAACTGAATATAACGCCACTATATAAACACTAGTTCACAAAAAAGTAAAAATAAAAAAGAATAAGCAGCGTCCAAACAGGCCTTGAAGGCCCAACAGTACCGACCAGCCGCCATGTCATCCAAGCCCTTAGGCATCACCAGATGCATGTATGAAGGGACATGTGGTTATTAGCATACCACTCTCCCAATCATTGTCAGTTTTCGTGAGCGGTATCACTACTTCTATATCAGATAACCCCTTAATTGACCTCACAAGTGCTGAGTGCATCCCATTTGCAACAGGACTCGGCATACTCAGATAGTGACCCATCGAAGTCAAGCCCGACAGTACTTAACTTCGATGATCTGAAACCACTAGCTCATTGCTGTTATTTTGTCTACTTGCATGAGAGAACTGGAAAGGAAATGCTTGGGATGTCTGTCTGTAAACTGAAAAGCAAGCAGCACTCATGGTGAGGGAAATCGCCTATTCTGGAAGAATACTACAGCTACAGTAGAGGGTGACTAAGAATCAATTACCTTGTAGTGCAGTACAACAGTGCACAGAGATTTACATTTGTTCTGTCCATATCCATTTCTTACATTATGACTGTTAGTAATTCATATCTGTATTCCATGTAGTGGTAACACACTTTGTGGAAAATAAGTGCCTGCACACCACACAACCTGTAATTCATAAAGCAAGCTGTGGAAGTGTTGATATAACTTTGAGAAGTACCCCATATATGCTTTTTGTGGTGAAGAGTGGTAGAATGTGGAATTGGCTGCTTGAAGTTTGGACGGTAGGAGACGAGATACTGGCAGAAGTAAAGCTGTGAGGACAGGGCGTGAGTCATGCTTCGATAGCTCGGATGGTAGAGCACTTGCCCGCGAAAGGCAAAGGTCCCAAGTTTCAGTCTCGGTCGGGCACACAGTTTTAATCTGCCAGGAAGTTTCATATCAGCGCACGCTCCGCTGCAGAGTAAAAATCTCATTCTGGAAACATCCCCCAGACTGTGGCTTAAGCCATGTCTCCGCAGTATCCTTTCTTTCAGGAGTGCTAGTTCTGCAAGTTTGCAGGAGAGCTTCTGTAAAGTTTGGAAGGTAGGAGACGAGATACTGGCAGAAGTAAAGCTGTGAGGACCGAGCATGAGTTGTGCTTTGGTAGCTCAGATGGTAGAGCACTTGCCCGCGAAAGGCAAAGGTCCCGAGTTCGAGTCTCGGTCAGGCACACAGTTTTAATCTGCCAGGAAGTTTCATATCAGTGCACACTCTGCTGCAGAGTGAAAAATCTCTTTCTGGAAATTGGCTGCTTGTTCTTCATTTTTCAGATGATGATGATGATTATTATCATTATGATTATAATGATGATGATGACAATGGGGATAATTTGTGGGTGAGGGTGTTAAACAGCAACATCATCTGTGCACTTGCATGATGATATACAGAGCATAGTGAAAATCTGTTAAAAAGTATCAATAAATCGGAAAACCAAGATGACATGTCCCACAAGAATTGAGAAGAAATCCTGATAAAGTGAGCGTCAGAAAAGTCCCAAATGCAGCAAAATAACTAGATAAAATCAAGGATAAAAAATCAGAACAGAACTGTGGCTGAACGAATGCTTATAAATAATGAGTGATCAAGTCACTCTGTGACATTAAAACCCCACACCCAACATTTTAGGAAGAATTCCGGACATCACACAAAAGCTTAAAATGTGAACCACACTAGCCTCATTATCAGTTAAAATAGGTGGTATCTTCTGTGAGAGACCCAGATCTGCCCTTGGGCCATCTTACAAGCTGTGATTGGAAAGTTTCAAGAATGGAACCACTACTGCTTACTACTTTGGTTGGTACGTAGACGGAGGGTGGGGAGTGAGTCATTGCCTTGTCCTTGAATGCCCTCTGACAGTAAACTGTGTTTCCTTTATTCAGTTTGTTGTGGCAGTGGATTGAGTGCAGTTCTGTTATGGTTTGTTGCTGGATTCTGTCTGCATGAAAATGGATGTAAAAATGCAGCAACAAGTTTGTGTGAAATTTTGTTTCAAAACTGAGAAAACAGCTTCTGAGACTTATGAACAATTAAAAAGAGTTTTTGGAGATAACTGAATGAGCCAGTCAAATGTTTTTGTCTGATTCTGCAGATATAAAAATGGCTGCAAATCATTTGAAGATGAATCACAGTCTGGCCATCCTTCAACCTCAAAAATGAATGAAAATATTGTGAAAGTTCATGACTTAGTGTGCTCTGATCATAGACTTACAATTAGGGAAATGGCTGATGAATTTAATTTAAGTTTTTATGCAGTTCAGTCAATTTTATGTGAAGATCTGAACATGCATCGAGTGTCTGCAAAATTCATTCCAATTGTTGTCAAGTGATGAGAGACTATATTGAGTTGAAGTGTGCCAAGAACTGATTAATCAGACTAAAAATGTCCCATATTTGTTAAATAGGATAATTACAGGTGACAGATCATGGGTATATGGATATGATCCTGAAAACAATGTGCAGTCTTCACAGCGGAAGACTCCAGTTTCACCACAACCGAAAAATCACCGCAAAGTCAGTGAAGAAGATGAAGACAAAATTGGTGATTTTTTTCGATTCTACCAGTATTGTGCATCATGAATTTACCCCTGGAGGACAGACAATTAACCAGGAATACTACAAATGTGTCCTTGAGCATTTGCACCAAAAGGTACAAAAAAAAATTCCGGGATTGTGGAAAGACAGGAGTTGGGCGCTACTCCATGACAATGCTCCGAATCATCGTACCTTATCCATCATTGAATTTTTGACCCAATTCAACATTCCTGTGCTTCCACAGCCACCATATTCCCCTGATTTGGCCCCTGTGGATTTCTACCTGTTTCCTAAACTGAAATTTTCACTGAAACGGAAGCAATTTGACTCGACTGAAGACATCCAGGCAAATACGGAGAACGTCATTAACACACTTCAGGAAAAAAAATTCTAGGAATGTTTCCAAAAGTGCAAATACTATTGGGACTATTTTGAAGGAGATGCATCACAGTAGCATGTAAGTACCACCATTGTACAATTACAAGCCCATTCTTAGAACTTTCCAGTAATGCCTCATATAAAACACATACAATTAAAATATGTCGTACTGACAGCTGCACCTCATATCTGTGAACAATGGGGACTCTTGATGATGTAAGAGAAAGTCATGTGTCAATGGGCAATGTTCCACTCACAGCCAAGTAAAGACTACTTCTTCAGCTTGTCATGGTCAAAAGGAGGTAAGCCACAGCCATTCTGAAGGTTTTATAAAATGTAGTTTCTTATTCCTCACTTCCAGCCACTGAGCCTCCCATCAACACATGGTATTCTTGGTCACAAATGAGGTGACAGGCTGCAGGAGGACTGAACAGTGAGCTGGAGGTGGAAGGGAACAAACCTCCTTGGCAGCCACATCAGTGAGTTTGTTTCCTTAAATCCCTATGTACCCAGGAACCTGAGTGAAAATTATTTTCTTTTCCTGCCTTTGCAAAACAAGGAGAGAATCCTGCACTTCTTGCACCATCCAATCTGCTGCATACATCTAATCAATAGTGAGAAGGTGCTTTGACAATCTAAGCAGATGTGGAATTTCCTGCCATGACATTGCGTCATTTGCTCCACTGTCCTCTGAACAATGAACAATTCAACATAATAAATTTAAAACTGCGCCTGGAGTTCTGTTCTGAGGACAATGTTGTGGAACATGAGAGAGAAGCTAATAAACTCTTCCTGCTTAGACCTACCCATGTAAACAGTAACAAAATCTGGTTAGCAATGTAAAATATCATTATTTTTAACTTTAAATTTGGAAAATTGGAAATTTGTGCTAAGATCTTATGGGACCAAACTGCTGAGATCATCAGTCCCTAAGCTTACACACTACTTAATCTAACTTGAACTAACTTATGCTAATGACAACGCACACACCCATGCCCAAAGGAGGACTCGAACCTTCGAAGGGAGGAGCCGCGCAAGCTGTGACTGGACACTTTAGAATGGGCGGCTACCCCACACGGAAATTTTAATTTTAAAAATGTAATCTGGGGTACAACTCATCCTGTAAGTATTCAATCAGAAAAGTAATCTGGGTGTCTTTAGTATCCAAGGGAATTACCTACTCCAACCCTGGCTTTGTACCTTAATGCCCACGATCTGTAGTATCTCAATGCTCTCCCTCAAAAGGTCACAAATGGCCTCAATGCCCATGGATAGTGGCTGAACAGCCAATCATTGTATGGGCAGTTGCACAACATAACTGGATCCTAGTAATTTAAGAATGGACAAAGCCCTATATTGTTGGTGTATCATGAGGAGGAGGTGTCAAATAGATACTGGACACTCACAAACCTCTCCACACAAGCTAGCAATTGAAGCCATACAATGAGCCACTGTTGGCAGCCTAATACCTTTGCGGTGAATTTTGGAACACATATTATGTTCGAATATAATGACTTTTCTGGAGACTAGAAATCTGCTCTGTAAGAATGAGCATGGCTTTCAAAAGAGACAGTCATGTGAAACCCAGCTCGTGCTATTCGTCCACGAGACTCAGAGGGCCATAGACACGGGTTCCCAGGTAGATGCCGTGTTTCTTGACTTCCGCAAGGCATTCGATACAATTCCCCACAGTCGTTTAATGAACAAAGTAAGAGCATATGGACTATCAGACCAATTGTGTGATTGGATTGAAGAGTTCCTAGATAACATAATGCAGCATGTCATTCTAAATGGAGAGAAGTCTTCCGAAGTAAGAGTGATTTCAGGTGTGCCGCAGGGGAGTGTCATAGGACCGTTGCTGTTCACAATATACATAAATGACCTTGTGGAGGACATCGGAAGTTCACTGAGGCTTTTTGCAGATGGTCTTGTGGTGTATCGAGAGGTTGTAACGATGGAAAATTGTACTGAAATGCAGGAGGATCTGCAGCGAATTGACGCATGGTGCAGGGAAAGGCAATTGAATCTCAATGTAGACAAGTGTAATGTGTTGCAAATACATAGAAAGATAGATCCCTTATCATTTAGCTACAAAATAGCAGGTCAGCAACTGGAAGCAGTTAATTCCATAAATTATCTGGGAGTGCGCATTAGGAGTGATTTAAAATGAAATGATCATATAAAGTTGATCATCGGTAAAGCAGATGCCAGACTGAGATTCATTGGAAGAATCCTAAGGAAATACAGTCCGAAAACAAAGGAAGTAGGTTACAGTAAACTTTTTCACCCACTGCTTGAATACTGCTCAGCAGTGTGGGATCCGTAACAGATAGGGTTGATAGAAGAGATAGAGAAGATCCAACGGAGAGCAGCGTGCTTCGTTACAGGTTCAATTAGTAATCGCAAAAGCGTTATGGAGATGATAGATAAATTCCAGTGGAAGACTCTGCAGGAGAGATGCTCAGTATCTCGGTACGGGCTTTTGTTAAAGTTTCGAGAACATACCTTCACCCAAGAGACAAACAGTATATTGCTCCCTCCTAAGTATATCTTGCGAAGAGACCATGAGGATAAAATCAGAGAGATTAGAGCCCACACAGAAGCATACCAACAATCCTTCTTTCCATGAACAATACAAGACTGGAATAGAAGGGACAACCGATAGAGGTACTCAGGGTACCCTCCACCACACACCGTCAGGTGGCTTGCGGAGTATGGATGTAGATGTAGATGTAGAATCATTTTGAGGATCAAAGGCCTTGCTGATTCATAAACTTGTCGTTGTATGCAAGCCAAAGTCACACAAAGATCTTATAAACATGGAGGAAATGTGCCCTGTCGGATTCCCACAACCTATGACTGACATATTTATGAATGTTTAAGGCATTGAGACGTCTCTATTTTAGTTCTTTAACATGTGGCAGCCATGTTAGCTTCTCATCAAAAATGAGGTTCAGATATTTCACTTTTTCCTTAAAAGTGAGAAAAATTGCCCCGTTCTAAAACAGGTAAATTACAAAGAGAGCAGGAGTTATTAAAATCAACACAAACAGTTATCTCCAAAGAGAATTTAAGACTCGTGTGTGAGATCATTCCTCTATCTGCTTGACTGTCAAATGCAATTGCTGAATAGCTGTTGCAAGGTTGGAGGACATACTGAAGTTGTAGAAATCATCCATATACTATGAACACAGTATAGGATGTTGTACTCTGAATGAAATACTGTTGATAGCAATGGCGAATGCTGTGATACTTAGAACACTCCCTTGGAACACACCAGTCTCCTGATTAAAACAGTCAGACAGGACACTCCTAACCTTGTATCTAAAATACCTGTCTATCAGAAAGGACCATACAAAGGTGGGTAGACATTCATTGAACCCACTCTGATAGAGCTGCAACAAAATGTTATGCCTCCAGGTAGCATTACAGGCCTTTTGAAGAATACATGGCTTATGGAGGAAAGCTTGTCAAACTGCTGCTTCGAGCAGGGTCTGGTTATCAAGTGTAAAGTGATAACTCCTGAGCTCATACTGGGACCAACTTAGTAGGGACTCGATTTTGAGAACCCATGCTAGGCACTGGTCGATCATATGATCCAATGTCTTTCGTATACTGCTTGTTAGGCTAATGCTATAAAAAGTGACTGGTGTTCATCAGATTCTTCTTTGGTTTTAAAATTGGAATTAAAATAGATTCTTTCCATGAATTGGGAAAGGTACCTGTCATCCAAACTTTGGTTAAGGAAATGAAGGATGCCATCCTCCTACTGTGGGTTCAATTGTTTCAACATGCCGCACGTTATCATGTTGTGCCTGGGAATATTATCATGACCTACTGACAAGACGAAATCCAACTCCCTCACAGAGAAAAGCTGTTGTATTTCTCCATTTTGGTGCAACAAAAATCAAAATCAGCCTCTCAATGGAAAGCTGGGTCCTGGCTAGAATTGGTTGTAAGGCAATTACACGATTCATCCATTGTCCACAGAGTGTCTCTCAGCAGTGTTAAGAGATCCCCCTCCTCTCACATAGCTGCTACTTTTGTTCATGAGTTGTGCCTTGAAATCCCCCTCATGGGTTCCCATATTTTACTCAAAGATGTGGATCTATTGATGAAGTTCAGGAACTTTTGCCAAGAGCTCTGCTCACTCTTCTGAATTATTCCCCTTACTTTTATCCACGCCATTCAAAAGAAATCTGTCGGGCACTGATTGAATCTGTGCATAGCTGCCCTCCTGACCCTGATTACAGGAAGGCACTCATTACTCCACCAGGAGATAGGTTGCTTCCTATGCGTTCCCAATGACTTTGGGATGAATGCATCAGCAGCATGGTGAATCATGGCTGTAATGTGGTCCACCCAGTCCCAGCTGCCATCACATTGCTTAAATACAGCCTTTCTGAACAGCCATCTTGATGGCTTCCTTTTGGGATCTGCTATATGGGGTAGAGGGATCCAGATTGTGTAGTGGTCACCCCCATGGAGATCATTGCCCCCTCCTCATTCATCAGTGTCTGCAAAGACAGACGAGGAGAAGGAGAAGTCTACGGCCAAAGACAAACCAGTAGCAGTGCTAAAATGTGTAACTTGACCTATGTTCATCAATATAATGTCTGTAGCATGTGTCAGATCTTCAAGTATCTGACCCTTGGGGCAAGTGGTGTTACAATCCCGCAGTGCACTGTGTACATTTAAGTCCCCTAAAAGCAGGAAAGGATGGGGTAGTTCATCAAGATGATGTGTGAGTACCTCAAATAACAACAGTCTCGTAGGGAGGTAGGTACACAGAGCATGCCGTGGCAGCAACTCGGCGCACTATCCGAACGTCGATCACTTTTAGCGTTGTGCTACAGGGCACTGGTTAGGAGTGGAAAGTGCCCAAGTACAGGTGCTGGTGTGTGATGGTGGTACACTGGGCATCTTTTACATTAAAGTGTTGAGCTTGGGAACAGGATTCTGTACTGTGGAAGCATAAGAAGTTGCAAAGACAGGAGGTCTCATCACCTTGTATTCCTTTTTTACTTCTGAGTAGGGGAACTGCTTGGTCACTTTTATTTCCTGAATTTTGCGTTTCTCAGCAAAAACAGGGCAGTATCAGCTCCAGATTGGGTGGCTCCTGGAGCAGTTGTTGTAGATTGCTGCAAACAGCAGTCAGTCCCAGAACCATTGGCTGCCTCTCCACACTTCCCATATGTCGCTTTACCTCCACAACTCAGCATTGTATGGCCAAAACCCTGACATTTGTAGCACTGCATAGTGTTAAGCAGGTAACAGTGCGCAAAAGACAGAGGAACCCTGCCATGATACGTTTAGGCAGCACTAGAGGACTGAAGGTCAAATGAAGGTGGTGGTCTTCTCAATTTCTCCACTATTCCTTCTTGTCCTTTGCTCCACATTCACTGTCCCCATTCTTGTTTAAGTTCTGTAATGTCAATGTCCATAATATCATGGCATGTGATCACACCTTTGCTCAACAATTAGTCATGCAATTTTTGTGACCTCCTAAGAAGACTCACTTCCTTTGTCCTGTTATTCTCAACCAATAAAGAATCATTTTGTAGCTGCTTGATAGACTTTAAGGTACCAGCAAGCCCTTTGAAGCCTTTAAGAATATAAAAAGTGGACACTTTTTCAAATGCCCCTCCTTCCCCTCGATCTGCACAAACATTTTCTGATTTATGACTTCTCTAACCCCATTACTATACAAAATTTGATTATCAGGAGAACTAGCTTCCCTTGTTTGTTTGGATAAGAGGGTGTGAGTGTCCCAGAAGGTACATGCATCATGCTGAGAGTTGATATGAAGTTTGAGCATGCCATCTTGGTCTCACAAGCAGTTAGGGAACTAAGGGTCCACTGATACAGGGCCCTGCTTGCCTCATTAAGCATTATACAACTGAGGTGCGGCAGTTTCCCCAGAGTTTTTCCATTAACAATCGTTCTATCTCAACAGCCATGCACCTCAAAAGGGTTTTTATAGAGGTTTTTACCATCCTCAATATCCAGGAGGTTAAGCTAAGATCCCTGTTCCTTATGACACACAACACTCCACTGTCACACCACACAGTGGTTGCTGAAGCATGCCCAGAGCTCATGGTGACAGAGGACTGGCAGCATTTAGCAATCTCCAGCTCATCAATTCTGGGATCGTCATTAACTTTGCAGACCTACAAAGAAAGGAGCTGCATGACCACAACCCAGCAGGTTACTTTCCCCTCATGGTTCTAACTTCCACCCTCGCCTTTCCATACTGTTATACCCCAAGAACACAGTTTATCCTTTACTACAATTCTATTGCACTTCAGTGTGGTACATATATTTAATATTTATTCTTAACCCATATTATTTAAAAATATACTTTAATTTTATAGCATTAAAACCCTATTTTTTAATAATCTGAGACTTTTCCATCTTCTGCAATGCAGAAATTATTAGTCCTTGATAAAATATTAGTAGGACATTTTGGAAGGAAATTTAATGTGTTTTAATTTTGTACTGGGAAACATTTCACTAGAAACTGGGATTGGCAGTATGAGGAAATTTGCTCTCTGCTGCTTCCCTCTTAACATTTGTTTGGTGCTCATTGAAGCTGGCAACACTCTCCTCCTCCCATCATTTCCAAATTCTTCAAATTAAATCCCATCCTTCGAAATTCCTTACATTAAATCTGTGAATGACCTTAATTATCAAATATTTATCTGAAACACAGGATGACATCTGTATGAAGCTACAACACAATGTAAATCACTGATCTCAGCAACAACTGTTTAATCTGTGAAGGTAAGACAATCTGGAAAAAAGTGTCATCTTATAGTTAGGTAAATACAATAATAATATTGTTATATACACTAAGGGATTGCTGTGAAATACTTGCCAGATAGTGGGAATGAATCAAACTGTTTGTCCAATTTCTTTTGACATGTCAAGCATAGAGAATGAATAGTTATTATGCCTGTCTCTGGAAGTAAAGTCACGGCAGTCACTGGAAAAATGTCAAAAACATAAAACATGTTATCTGCTGAATGGGGCATCACGAATTAGAGAGTAAATTCTTGCTAGTATCAAATTTTCAATACTCATATAATTCTGGTTACAGATATCTTATGTAAATGGGACATAAAAAATTGAATATTAAGGTTTTTTTGTAAAGACAAATGAATTGAAGTAGCTTCCTAGGAAAAAATGAATATGAAACACTATAAAAACTAGACTTATTTTCTGAGATATTTGCCCATAGATAATAGTGCAAAGAATAATCAAGAAAAGCAAATTAAAACACAAATAAATGAAAAGACAAAAAACAAAGACAGAATATCTGTCATTCAGAGGCAGGACCTACAAGAAACTTTCATATAAAATGGTGGTATATTTTTTGACAGGCCAGGATTAGTAACAGATCTCAGACTAAAACAACATAATCCTTTCTTTATCACACTATATGCTATAATTATTTCTAAAAGAGGGGCTGTAACAAAGGAAACAGAGAAAATGTCGGACTGTGGAATTCAAGATGGTAAAAGATTCAGCAAACCCTTGATAGTATTTGACAAAGGAATGGGGAGCTACTGTGGTATTGGATACTCAATAATTGAATATCATAGTACAAAGGGAAAGTGACAGACCTATCAGTATTGATGAAATATCGCCCAAGTTTTGAGATTAAAATACCTTATCTTCAGTGATGTAACATGATGTTACTGGCTTATAAAGTTAGGCCACATATGGTGTTTGTGGAAAAAGGGAAATATGTTCTCAATATTCTGTTTTGTCTGCTTCAGTTTTGTATACATTAAGACTATGGACAAAATTTGGGGCCAGAGTTACTAAATGAAGTAACATTATATTTCAATGACATTCTAATAGTTATTTTTAATTGGAATGAGCTACACAAAACTTTGACAGGAGTGTTAAGGGCAGACAAACTTGGTGGAATGAAACTGAAATTAAATAAACCGGAAGTGGTCAGATCATTCATACATCCAGAACAATGGAAGTTAAAAGACATTCATGTTTTCCGTCACCAAAAAATGAGAAACAACTAACAGCAATATTTGGATTACTTGAACTTTATAAAATACTTGTGACTGATAACTCTTTTAATAGTCCATGTTTGAGCAAGCTGTTGAAGAAATATGTGTGCTTGTACTTAGATTTTTTTATTAATTTTAATCTTATCCATCAGGTAAAAATAATAATAATAATAAATTTATCAAACAGGCTGCTGAATTTGTTCCTTGTGAACTGATGTTTGGAGAAAAACCTACAGGCTGAGGTTGGATTCCCTTGGGAACCTGTAACATTCCAGACTTATTGTTACCACCCCTGCACAATGTATTACAAGTTCAGTACTCTTATCTCTCGAGCTATAATTAAATTCAACTACGTTTTGATAATAGGAAGAAGGCTTTTAGAAGAATAATGGCAATACCAAACAGTAGTATTTACAATACCCTTTGTACCACAAACTATCAAAATCAGATTCAGGAAATTTATATAGAAAATGTTTAGATAAAAGAATAATATATTTCATTCTCGTCATCTGTAAATGGTAGGAATTAAATCTCGAGCCTAATTAACAAAATATAGGTAATTGATCATTTAGCATTGTTAGAATGCTTATTTCTGCAATTTCAATATTAATGTTATTTTTATGTGTTTAGAAAATGTCTTAAACTTGTTCTAGCAAAGTAAGGAATATTATAGAGGGTTTGATAATGTTAAGCTATTCCATATTATAAATTATGTTTTGCATTATTATAAACAGTAGTACATTGTGGGAAGAATACAAATACTCGCGTCAAGTATTGCTAGTGCAGATGAGTGTTGGAACCACTAGTGGACAGATCTGTGCATACAGTTGAGATAAGTTCTTGGTGCATGATTCAGGTTTGGATTTACAATAGAGCAACTCTTGATCTGGACATTGTCTAAAACAGCATATTAGAGCACTGCAGTGATGGATTCCCCCTACGCGACGTAGCAACTCTGTCCTACGAAGAAATTTCGTCTGCATTAGATGCATATTTCAAAGAATCAGTCAATGTAGTTGTCAAACGGTATACCTTCTTTCGTACAAAACGTACGGCAGGTGTGGGTTGCAACCTTGAAAGGCCTTCCTAGGGATTGTGCTTTTGAGTGTCAATGTGGACTCCCTTATTCAGATACTATGGTACGTGATGCAATTGCACAGAACGTTTCTGATGTTCGTATAAGGGAACAGATTTTGGAACTAGTAAATCCCTCCCTTCAACAAGTGATGGACATATTGGATCGGCAGGACACACTTGACTTTGCTCAGGAATCATTTGAAACTTCGCCAGCAGTGTGTCAGGTTAACCGGCCCGCCGGGCGAGATGCGCGGAGCAGTAAACAGCACTCGCGCCCGGCCGCGCCGCTGCCGCCAGGCTGTCAGCCACGAGTTCCGTGACGGCAAGCAAATGCAGTGATCAAATCATGCCCGCGGTGTGCTACTAAACATTCGCGTGAGAATTGCCCGTCACGCCAAGCTATTTGCTTTTATTGTAATAAAAAAGGACATGCTCAGAGTGTTTGCCAGAAAAAGCTCAGATCGGAAGCTCAAAACCATTCCAGGCCCTTTTCTTCGCGCCGGAATCGGAATCGAACCAAGGATACTAAGGCTCGCGAAACTTCGCTCATGGAAATTCATGTCGTTCATTCCACTCCGCCCAGTGCCACTCTCTCTTACAGTGGCTGTGTTCGTCCCACAAATAGTGTGTGTCTACCTCGCCGGAACTCCCGTCAAGTCGCAAGTGATTTTGTACCAGTGTCAGCTCACGTTGCACTAGACAGTCGCTCTTGTCGTCAGCAGGACAATAAACTTTTTGTAGACTTGGACATTAACGGCAAAGTGGTGCCATTCCAGCTCTATACAGGAGCTGCAGTTTCACTGATCAATCAAGACACTTACAAACTGCTGGGCACACCTCCGTTGCGTGCCGCAAATGTTAAGTTAAGTAGCTATTCCGGACAAGAGATCCCTGTGTTAGGACAGTGCAGCCTTCTTGCAACATACAAAGGACAAACAAAACCTGTATCATTTTACGTCCTTCGTTCTTCTTCTGCAGTGAACTTGTTTGGTTTCGATTTATTTCAGTTGTTTAATTTCTCTATAGTAAATCAGGTCCTATCAGTGAACCAGACGGTGCCTTCAGACAGTGTTTCTCGTCCATGTGAAGAATTTGCAGACATTTTTGCACCGGGCCTCGGTTGCGCTAAGAACTATAAAGGACATTTGGAACTGAAAGTAAACAAGCAACCGAAATTTTTCAGAGTGCGCAATGTTCCCCACGCATTGCGTGATGAGGTCGCAAAAACATTACAAGAACTGGATTCACAAGGTGTAATTGAACATGTGCAGGCTTCTCTCTGGGCATCACCCTTAGTAATTTTGCCAAAACCTTCCAGAAAGTTGAGACTTTGTGTGAACTTCAAGGCAACAGTGAATCCACAACTACTGGTTGCAACTTTTGCCTTTACCTCGCCCAGAAGATCTTTTTGACAAACTGTGCCCGAGTAAATATTTTTCGAAGTTGGACCTAGCAGATGCGTACTTGCAAATATCGGTGGACGAAGACTCCCAGCGCATTTTGGTGGTTAACACGCATCTTGGTTTGTATCGATTCGAACGACTGCCATTCGGGTGTGCATCCGCCCCTGCATTGTTTCAGCAATATCTACAAACTGTTTGTTCGTCGGTCCCTACTGCAGCAAATTATCTGGACGATATTGTGATCTCTGGAAAGACGGAAGAAGAACATTTGGCCAATCTACGAACATTATTTCAGGTCTTGCGACAAAATGGTCTTCGCTTGCAGAAGGACAAATGTGTGTTTTTTGCTCGGGACTTGCCATACCTGGGGCATGCACTCAATGCCCAAGGCATACATCCCAGTCCCCCGCACCTTCATGCCATATAAGACTTGCCGTCGCCGCAGAATTTGAAGCAGCTACAGAGTGTGCTGGGAAAAATCAATTATTACCATCGCTATGTGCCGCATGTCTCTTCCATTTCAGCTCCACTTCATCGCTTACGCTGTAAGGGTGTTCCGTTCGTCTGGACGACGGAATGCGAACGCGCCTTTCGCTATTTGAAATCGGCGTTGCTTTCCAATACTTGTCTTACACCATTCGATCCCCAGAAGCCCCTTTTGTTGATGGTGGACGCATCTGATTTCGGGATCGGTGCTGTACTTGCGCACAAAGATGAATCGCACGATCGCCCTATTGCTTTGCGTCCGAATTGCTCTCGTCTGCGCACAGAAATTATTCACAGATCGAGAAAGAAGCATTGGCTCTCGTACTTGGTGTTACAAAGTTTCATGGTTTCTTGTATGGTCGTCACTTTACCATAATCACAGACCACAAACCTTTGAAATAGCTTTTTCATCCGACCAAGCCTGTACCTCCTCGTACAGCGCAGAAATTCGTTCGCTGGTCTATTTTCATCTCGCAGTACCGCTACGATATCTAGTATCGGTCCACTGCTAAGCACGGAAACGCCAATGCGTTGTCCCTCTTGTCTGTTGCTGAGGATAGGGCATTCGATTCCTCCGAACTTGCGTGCATGTTCATTGATGCGGAAACCGATGACGTGGTCGAATCGTTTCCGATTGACTTTCGTCGTGTAGCTACAGCCGCAGCTGCCGACCCTGTCCTTGCTACCGTTCTGCGTTTTGTTGCTACGCAATAGCCTTTGACAACATCACGGATCGGGGACCCATTGGTTCGCCGATTTTTTGCTCACAACTAGAGACTTTTTGTACGATATGGTGTTTTCCTGTTGCGTTCTGATAATGATCTGTCCAGGGTCGTGGTCCCACGTTTGTTACAGTCCTCTGTCTTACAGCTTCTTCACCAACGACATTGGGGTATAGTGAGAACGAAACAACTTGCTCGTTAGCACTGTACTTGGTTCGGAATCAATGCCGCGATTACGAATATGTGCTCTTCTTGCATGGTGTGCGCCGAACAACAATCAGCATCACCGCGGAAATTCTTTGTATGGCCAAAAGCCACTTCCCCTTGGCAATGCTTACACATCGATTTTGCTGGTCCATTCTGGAATGCTCGATGGTTGGTTGTGGTAGATTCATTCAGTAATTTTCCTTTTGTTGTCCGCATGTCTTCCACGACGTCATCTGCCACCATCCAAGCATTATCCGCTATCTTTTGCATTGAAGGTCTTCCGCAGACTATTGTTTCCGACAATGGCCCACAATTCATGTCCGCAGAATTTCAATCATTCTGCAAGGCCAATGGTATTCAACATCTGACGTCCGCGCCGTTTTCGCCACAGTCAAACGGTGCCGCTGAACGATTGGTCAGGACTTTCAAGTCACAGATGTTGAAGTTAAAAGAGTCGCATTCTCGGGAGGACGTGTTATTGCTCTTTTTGTCCTCGTATTGCTCTCAGCCCCGAGATGATCGCTCGCCGGCTGAGTTGCTCCACGGTCGCTCTCATCGAACCTTGATCTCTTTGCTACATCCACCGCACCAGGTTCCTGTGCAGCGGCAGACACCTGCTTTTGCTCCAGGCGACGTTGTCTACTATCGCCACTACCGAGGTTCACGGCGTTGGCTCGAAGGGCGCATTCTTCGCTGCCTCGGACGCGCTATGTATCGGGTTTTGGGGGCCGCTGGTGAGGTGCGTCGGCATCTCAACCAGCTGCGCTTCTGTCGTCGCATGGGATCTGCTGCTCGCCGTCTGCTTTCAGCGACGGTGCCGTCGGTCAGTGCCCCGGGGACCCATCTACTGGCTCGCCTCAGCACCAGGTGTTACCGACGCTGCCTTCCATTTTGCCCCATGGCGCCGCCCGCCGGCAAATCCCACAGTGGACGCGTCGCTGCAACCGCAGGGTCCTCCCTGGGTCACGCGCCGCCGATCGCTTCCCGTGACCAGTTGTCCTCCGAGATGGAACTCTTGCCCGCTCCGGACCATATGTCGTCTTCGTCCGTCGGGTGCCCCGGCCCAATGGAGGTCGACCCTTCGGCCCCTCCTGTCTCTGTACGGGCGCATACAGCACATGTTGGCGTGCACCCTGGAGCAGGTTTTCAGGCGTTTCCTAGCTCCCCGCGGTCCGAATGGCAGGGTGCGGGTGGCACAGCCTCGCCTGTTGTTAGGCTCCCCACCTCGTCACATACGTCAACGTGGGGTCCTCCCCACCGCGGGCGGAAGCCTTATGCCACAACCGTCCGCCGATTTGCGGGGGAGGAATGTGGTGTCACCGCCAGACACCACACTTGCTAGGTGGTAGCCTTTAAATCGGCCGCGGTCCGGTAGTATACGTCGGACCCGCGTGTCGCCACTTTCAGTGATTGCAGACCGAGCGCCAACACACGGCAGGTCTAGAGAGACTTCCTAGCACTCGCCCAAGTTGTACAGCCGACTTTGCTAGCGATGGTTCACTGACTTCTACGCTGTCATTTGCCGAGACGATAGTTAGCATAGCCTTCAGCTACGTTATTTGCTACGATCTAGCAAAGCGCCAGTATCCGTACTATTGATATTGTGAATCATGTACCATAAAGAGCGACGTTCTCCATTAATGGATTAAAGTTAAGTATTCCACCAGCTACGTCCCTTTTCCTTAATTCTAATTCCATTGTCATGTTCCAGACCTCACGCCAGCCTGCGTGAGCTAAAACGCGTGCATTTCGGCCTCCTTTAGTTATACGGGTTGACTCTCCTGCCAACGACAACAAGTTGTATTCTACATCATTGTAGTGAAATCCATTATGGTTTCCTGTATTTATTGAACAAGCATATTTTAGCTCACACATGCAGTCATTGAGGGATACCAAAGGCAAAATATTCACAGGTATTTAAACCATTTTAACTACTCATTAACCAGTGGGACATTATAAACCATGTGCTCAATGACTGCAACAAGGAAATTGGCAACATTGGTTTTAAAACGTAAAATTATTTCAAACCTCTTACAAATGATGCTAACAATTTTTTGTTTATAAGCCCTACAAATCTTACTGGTTAAGATGTAGTTCTGAATTTTAAGTGAAATAACTGGAGAACAAAAGATAAAGTTATCAAAACATGTAATGAACAATAAAGTTCAGGAAAGGAAAAGGAGACATGACTACAATTTTTGACATTTACACCATGGTCCATTTAAAGTTTTGGAGATTCTCCATAATAATGCATATAACATACTATACTCAAAATTGAGCCCACCCAGATAACCGTGCGATCTAATGCACTGCTTTCCAGGCGGAAAGGCATGCCAGTCCCTGGCACGAATCTGCCTGGTGGACTAGTTTTGAGATCTGGTGTGCCAGCCAGTCTGTGGATGGTTTTTAAGGCAGTTTTCCATCTGCCCAGGTTCCCGTTATTCCACCTCAGTTACACTATGTCGGCAATTGCTACACAAACATTGTCTCCACATATGCATACACCATAAATACTCTAAAATGCAAACATTGGAGTTACACTCATCTGGTGTGAGACATTCCTAGGGGCCGTCCCACTGCTGGCCAAACCACACAATAACCCTGGCTTTAGTGTGTGGTGGCAGTGGGGTACGTGGACTGCTGTAGACTGTTGTGGGGTTGTGTACCACTGAGGGCTATGATGGTCTAGGTCCCCAATTCAATACAATACACCACTCAAAATCTAATAGGTTACAGGTTCTAAGAAATAGCATTGATCTGAAACCAGAAATATTTTGTTTAAATTGTTTAAAAATGGGTTGGTAAATTAGCAATAGAAAGAAAAATAGTCCTGTGACTGGAAAAGACTTCACTTGCAAGCAAGGTGGAGACATTACTGAATAATAATAATAATAATAATAAAAGTTGAGTATTCGCTCTTCTTCTGTGAATACATTATCTGACAAATAGTACTTTTCCAGCTGGGAGAACATATTCTTAATTTCTTGGTTTGCTCTCTGTTTTCCACAATCCTGTCTGTAGATACAAGGGAAAATAATTTTCTTCAACTATCCTGAATCAACTATCAGAGTAAACATTTAAAATGTAATTGAAATTTGGGACTTTACCAATATGAAATTCAAAATATGGAAGCTATTGGAATTTCAGTCAAGTTAATTTGGGTCAACTGGGAAAATGGTACACACACACACACACACACACACACACACACACACATACACACACACACACACACACACACACTACACACACACACACACACACACACACACACACACACACACACACACACACACACATATGCACGCACACAGGAAAGAAGGAAAAATGCTGAGACATGAACTTCATTGCAGTGCTTGATGTCCTGTCAGATAACTGTTTGTCTCTCAAGGCAAGAACTGTGCTGCAGTGGTTCCCGAAGAACGATAGTGAATTAATTGATGTCTCTGTCACCAAATTTGCCTGATCTGAATCCAGTGGAACATGAACAGAAATTACAGGACCATAATATAAGGAGAATTACATGACCCATCATAGTCATCTGGTGCCACATACCTCCAGAAGTCTACTAAGACTTGCTCAATCCAGAATGGATGCTGTATCGTTTTCCGAAAGTGTTCAGGTGGTCATTCTGTTTGTGTGTGTGTGTGTGTGTGTGTGTGTGCGTGTGTGTGTGTGTGTGTGTGTGTGTGTGTGTGTGTGTGTGTGTGTGTAAAAAAATGTAGAAATGTACATGAACTACCAGAATTTTTGTACTAGCAGCAAAAGAAACAGATTTCAAATATTGAGTTCTGGGCAAGTTGTGCAAGTGTTCTGGGAATGTTAATAAAGCTTTTTGCTTATATTACAATGGGCATTCAATAAATAATGCAACACTTTGTTTCTGAAATCAGGTTTTTTCTCAGGATTCCAGTACACCATATAATTCCCCATTCATCTCACTACAAAACCCTATTTTTCAATGTAATTTCCACTCAAGCAACAGCCTTATGCCACCTTACCGAGAGAACGTGGTACCACTCTACTGGTTGAAATCAGAGCCAATGTCTTGCTGAATCAATAACCTCCCCATCACCAACATACTTCTTCTCATGGAGTGCATCCTTCATTGGGCCAAACAGATGGACATCGAAAGGTGTAAGATCCGGGCTATAGTGTAGATAAGGAAGAACAGTCCAATAAAGTTTTGTGAGCACCTGTCAGGTACACACAATTATGTCTGAGGCTTTGTGTTGTCATGGAGAAGGAAAAGTTTGTTTGCATTTCTGTAATAACGAACACGTTGAAGTTGTTTCTTTAATCAGAATTGACTGCGGAAAAAAAGTGTTACATTACTTACTGAACACCCACCGTAGTTCGAAAGAGTACTGTTATGATTAATTTGATATTGTCTATTATCCAAAGAAGATTAATGATCATCAGAATCAGTTAATAATATTTGTAACTTCAAAGTTTTATTCTTTAAGATAAATTTTGTTAGTAAGGGTAAAGCAGGTAACGTTACATTTAATAATGGAAGACTCAAATAATGAAAGAACATTTACTGAGATTTAAGAAATAATAATAATGTCGTAATGATGAGGTTTATGAGGAAATGATGAAGTGAGTAGTGAAGAATATTGGGTATTATGTGGTATGGAGATTTTATTTATTTATTTAACCTGATCTTAATTTAACCTCCCTTACTTTGGACCATGGATTCTCACATAGATCAACTTTTTTACACCATAGTTTCCTAGGAAACAACAAGTTTAACATGAGAAATAGCATTGAAATGATTTGAGTGTCTAAAGTAACAATGTGAGTAAGTAACACTGACTACGAATTACTAAAATTAATACTGGCTGCTACTGTAGATGCTACCAATAATAGTGATAATAGTTGTAGTAATAATACTAATACTAATACTAATACTAATAATAATAATAATAATGACAGTGGCAGATATAAAAAGCTTTTTTAGGTGTACAAAATAGATGTTTTATAATATAATGAGTTCTAGGGAAAGGAAATTTAAGGAGACTGCACCAGCTAATAATTATGGGAAATGCGGAAGACGTGGTTGGAAAGCAGGATGAACAAAGGTATCGAGTGTGTACAGGGCAATGGTAATCATTATTGTTGCTTTAGTAGATATGTCATTAACTATCTTTTGAAGCTGGAGATGTTATTCAGTTCTGTAATATAATGCGGGAGATTATTCCAGAGTTGAGTTTCTGCTACTGAGAAGGGTTTTGAGACTGCAGCTGAATGATGGAGTGAGCAGAAAGGATTTTGCTCTGATGGGAACAGGTATTTCTGTCATGTTGTTAGACAAGATTGTTACAGTCAAGGATGGGTATAAGGGAGAGTCTGCATTGACAAGAGAATAGAGAAGACAGAGGGAATGGAAATCTCTGTACTTGTCTGCACATAGCAAGAATAGCTGTGCATATGATTCTGAAA
The DNA here is from genome assembly GCF_023897955.1 of Schistocerca gregaria. NCBI lineage: Eukaryota > Metazoa > Arthropoda > Insecta > Orthoptera > Acrididae > Schistocerca > Schistocerca gregaria. Next base: position 334,387,061 of record NC_064931.1, on the reverse strand, counting down.
TATGATCAGAGATTCTGTGGCGACAGTTGACCACCAGTGACTTCACCAGCGAAGTGCACAGTAAATGGTCTTTGGAGACTCGAGATTCATTGGAGTTCCATCTACGACTTGACTGAGTGATACGCGTGTCGTGAATTTCTGTATTGTTTTTCTTGTGTTTTCTGTAATTATACGATCTTAATAAAAGTGTCTTATCGTAATAAGTTGGAGTTTTCTGTGTGTGGTCCGTCGCTATAGCCAAAAAAATCCACATTGGTGACCCTGAGTCGTGAAAATACGTTGCATTCGCTTGCTGTGTATCACAAGTTTCGCGCCAATAGACAATGTCGCAGCCTCCAGTTTTTCCAGCAGTGTAGGATGCTGCGACCGCATAATGGACATTCAACTGTGAAGTGCAACACTTTACCCCGTGTGCTACTAATACACTGGGAATGTTCATAACTCTGGTGTCTGCTCACCTGGCCAGACAACTCTAACCTCTGCCGGCATACCACACCGGGCACTATACACATATTTGCGGACACCTCCTATGGCATTCTACAATCGACAGAATGCTCCTCCAGTACAAGATCACGGAAACCACTCGCCCTAGTCTCTACAGCACAACATGGACCACGCGGCTGTCCAGTTTTGGCGTCCACACGCATGGCTGCCCCCTCCTCAGAGCGGCCCGCCATGTAACGTGTCCCCCTCTGCGCCAGCCAAAGGGACACTCACGCCAACCACTCCGGGCCATTTATACACCTATACATTCTGCCGCCACACGCACACCTCGGGTGACGCACCTGCCGTGGTTCCGCCCTGTCATTTGGTTATCAATCGTGATCTCGCACCTTTGCTCAAGATTTTGGCTGCATCGGTGGCTGATCCTTCTGCACCTGCCACAGTGTGCTCATCTTGTGGCCGTACAGATTCCCTGCCTACAAGGACTGGATACCACATCTCGCCTTCATAGCTAACGGACGTTCAACACAACAAATCGCCCATCACTGAGGCACAGTTCGCACCGGCGAACACCGTGCAGAATCCCTGTACGTTTAGTGCCTTTCCTACAGCCCTGCAAGCACTGGCCCCCAGTTGTTTTCCGAAGCTGCCGCCATTACAACCGGACAACCCAGTGACGTGGTTTACCTTGATGGACAACATGTTGGACATACACGGTATTGCAGACAACAGCACTCGTTTTGTGTGTTTAGTGAACCACCTGCACGACCACCCTGATCTCATCAGTGACTTGTTGCTGAACCCACACAAGAGCAACAAATATGCCTCTGCTTGTGCATTACTCATCAAACGCCTCTCACATCCGCCAGCCGATACGATTCACAACGCAATTTACGTCGAGACTTTAGGCGACAGAACACCCTCACAGCTGTGGCGACGCTTGTGTGAGCAGGTCAGTACCAAGATCTTGCCGAACTTAGCGCTCTGGGCATTGTGGTTGGTGAAGCTGCCGCAAGAACTACAGTTACATTTGCTTCCACATACCGCAGCGCCACTTCAGGATAAACTACGGCTGGCAGACCAGGTATACACCATTATTTGACACAGCCACCTCCCTCTGCACAGAACAGTGCCTAATATCACCGAGGTTGGTAATCCTGTGATTATACTTCCACCGTCGAGCGGTAGAGGCCGAGCGCGTGCGTATCGCTGACACCACATGGAACAGTAGCCATCTAGCGACCAAGATCTGGAACCACTAGCGTGTCTACAACAGCCTCTCCCCACCCCAACCGGGCTATTGCCTCTCCGCTCCCCCTCAGCTTCCCCACGACTTCGACACAGCTCCCATCGAGTGCTCTTCACTGGTGGACAGCCTCACAACTTCCATAGCCCAGCTCCAGCCAGAACGCGATGCAGTCGACGATCTCCGTGCTCACAACGCGAAACTGAACCATGGCATATCGTCGGCTACGCGAGCCTTCACCGAGGCAAGATGCCTCGTAGGATGCCTGTCAATGCAGCCACCATCCGACACCAGAGATGCACCTCGTGGAACTTTGTCGCCACCGATGCCTCACATACAAGACTTTGTGCAAGTACTTAGCGGAGCATGCATCTTCAGTGTCTCGGACTGCCGCACGGCATACTTACAGATACGAATGGAAAAGAGTGACATACCAAAGACAGCAGTGATCACACCTTTTGTCCTGTACGAATTTTGTTATATGCCTTATGGTCACAAAAACGCAGCCCAAACTTGGCAGCGTTGTGTAGACTCACTTCTGTTTAACTGCACATATTACTACACATACCTTGACAACATACTAATTTTTTCCCCCTCCGACAAGGAACATGAACTCCACCTGGCCACGACACAGGACTTATTGACATGTAACGGAGTCAAGATCAATAATGGCAAGTCACAACTCCTCTGCCCCGCTGTCACTTTTCTAGCGTACACCGTCCCCTCAGATGGTACAGGGTACGTTCCGAAAGTAATGCAATTGAATTTCCCGCGCCGCTCCTAGTAGTCGGAGTGGGAGCGGGCCACATGGAGTAGGTGGGGAGGACGCTAAGCTTTGCCGCAAAACCGGTTTCAGTGCTCTCCGAGCTGTGGAAGCGGCAGGACGTCTGTTATTGTAAACCTCTGCGCGCCGACCGTGTCACGGAAACCAACCGAGTGGAAATTTCAAGTGAACTTTTGCAACGTGTTGAAATTGAACCTGATTATTTGGACGACGTCATCACTGGTGATGAAACCTGTGTTTTTGAATACGACCCAGAAACAAAACGCCAAAGCTCTGAGTGGCACACTGATCAGTCCCCCAAGCCCAAAAAGGCAAGAATGAGCAAATCAAAAGTGAAAACAATGCTCATTGTCTTTTTCGACAGCAAAGGAGTGGTCCATAAGGAGTTTGTTCCTCAAGGACAGACAGTTAACGCTGCCTACTACGTGGATGTGCTGGAAAGACTCCGCAAAAGGGTCGTCAGGACGAGAAAGGACATCTCCGCTACCTGGCAACTCCATCACGACAACGCGCCTTGCCACAACGCGCTACGAGTCCGCGAGTTCCTGGCCAAACACCAGGTGCCAACGCTGCCCCACCCCCCCTATAGTCCTGACCTCGCCCCAGCTGACTTCTTTTTGTTTCCTAGGATTAAGTCAGCCCTGAAAGGAACCCGTTTTTCGTCCATAGACGAGATCCAATCCGCCGTGACGAAGACCTTGCGAGAGGTCCCAGAAGACGCCTTCCAGGGCGCGTACTGGTCATGGCTGAGTCGCTGGAAAAAATGTGTAGAGGCCCAAGGACAGTACTTTGAAGAATTTTAAGTGTTTGTGCAAATCTGTTCAATAAATTACTTTAAAAAAAATAATTGCATTACTTTCGGAACGCACCCTGTATATGCCCCCTGCAAGAGCAGGTTGACTGCATTCGCGATCTACCTCTCCGAGTGTCATTTCATGAATTACGCCAGTTCATAGGAACTGTCAATTTCTACTGTCGTAACCTTCCGATGGCAGCAGCAATTCAAGCCCCTGTGAATGATGCATTGTCTGGGAAACAAACCTCGTATAGTCGACGTGTACAGTGATCTGACAACATGGTGAGAGCTTTTGAAGACCTTAAATCAGTGTTAGCACATGGTGTCACTCTTGCCCACCCTTCGCCAGATGCCTGCATCTCTATTACAGCAGATGCAAGTGATTTTGCAATCGGTGCAGTCCTCCAACAGCATGTCGATGACACGACACAACCACTCCGGTTTTTTCCCACAAAACTATCTACAGCTCAACGTAAATGGTCAACATTTGACAGAGGATTGCTTGCAGTTTGTGAAGCTGTAAAATATTTCTGCACAGACATCGAAGGAAGGAATATAACAATTTTCACAGACCGCCGCCCCCTCGTGGAGGCTATCCGTAACCCCGCTGCTGACCTTCCCCCATGTAGGTTTCGGCAAACGGACTTAATTTGCCAATACACAACAACCATCCATTACATTCGAGGTTCATAAAATGTGGTGGCTGACTACCTATCACGTATCACTGCAATTTCATCCACCATTAATTTTGACGAATTGGCCCACTTACAGGACAGTGACACCGAATTGCACAACCTCCGGCAGGACCCAGATACTTCCCTTCAGATCATTTCGTGCAACCCACCAGGCTTGGACAGGCCACTGTGATGTGATACATCCATGGGCACCACCTGGCCTATTGTTCCACCTGCGCTGCATCATCAAGTGTTCACTACATTACATAACCTGCCACATCCTGATGCTAAGGCTACTATGCGCCTGGTTACAGAATGCTTTGTGTATCCAGGTGTTGTACTTGGGCTCATGCTTGTTTACAGTGCCAGCACAGCAAAGTCAGCAGGCACACACAACCCAGTCTGGGTAAATTCGACATCCGCTTCCGACATGTACATGTGGACCTCGTAGGAACGTTAACCGTGTCTGATGGTTTCAGGTATATCCTATCCGTCATTGAGCACATTACATGTTGGAAGGAGGCAATACCCCTGCAGGACATCACAGCGTTTTCCGTAGCATGCCCATTCGTATCCTCCTGGATAGCTCGATTCGGCTGCCCTACGTCCATCACCACTGACCAGGGAAGACCGTTTGAATCCCTGCTATTTAACAAACTCTGCGTCCTCTGTGCTGTGGATAGATTCTGCACTAAGGCTTACCATCCTCAGAGCAATGGACTGGTTGAGAGGTGGCACAGGACTCTGAAAGCAGTACTCATGTGTCACGGTGGTGAGTGGTATGATGCCCTTCCCTTGGTTATGCTAGGAATACACACGGCTTACTAGACAGACCTTCAGGCTTCACTCACAGAGCTCCTGTATGGCGAGACCCTAGTTCTCCCTGGAGAGTTCGTCAGTTACGAAGCAATTGCTGACCTATCTGACCTCCCCACGGTAGTTGAGCATGTCTGGACACACAGTCGTGATCTGCACGCCTCCTTCACGCCCACATATCCGTCCTCAGGTTTTCTGGCATTTGGCACTGGACTCCTGCGAGTTCGTTATGTTACGGGATGACACAGACAAACCGGCATTGCAGCCACCTTACTCTGACCCGCATCGAGTAGTGGCTTGCCCAGGCAGTACTATGGACATTCTCATCAGTGGCCGCCAGCAGAAAATTTCCTTCCAACATGCGAAAACAGCCTGAACGATCGAGGAATCTGTACCACACCATCTCAAGTCAAGTGTTCTTCCATCAGGCGATGACCCCAATCTCACACAGACTGCCCACTCCACTGCACCCCACCATGATCGTATGTGAACTGAGCCTACACCTGTGGGCAACTCATTGGTTGCGTATGATGATACTCTACCCTCGTTTCATACAGGCACGGTGTGTGACAATCCACAACCTCAGGCTCAACCACATGTTGCGTGTGACATTACCCCTTCCCAGTTGTTGGCACCCAATACCCCCACAGAGTGTCCCAATGTTTCTCCTGAACTACATTACTCCCCCCCCCCCCCCCCCCCATGCCATAGTGACCCCTACATCCGCTGTCAATGAACTTTGCATCTCAATCAACACCTCTGAGTGCCCACACAACGAGCTTTCCTTATAGCTCCATGAGGGATCCATCTTCGTCCTCCGCATAGGGGACACTTCATGTAGGTCCACACCCATGTTACATATCACCATCCTGCGCACAGTCTCTATCCCAAATGGGGTGGATATGGCTGCCATAGCTGCAACATTCAGCACCAACAGGATGCACAAGATCCGCATCCCCCTCCCCGCCTGTACTGCAATGACATCTTCTGTGCCAGTCCAGTTCACACACGCAGGTCAACCAGTCTGCCGATGCTTCAGAAAGAACATGCTCTAACCGAATTTTAAACTGCAGAGATTGGACATTTGTCAACAATTTATTTTGTGTTTCGACAGTTTGTGACAGTTATGGGCTTCTGAAGAACACTGTGACAGGTGATGAAAACTGGATTCACTATTTCGACCCTGAAAGCAAGAGAGCATCAATTGAGTTCCATAACAAAGGTTCACTGAGGGAAAAAAAATTCAAGACCATGCCATCAGTAGGCAGAGCCATGCTCACATTGTTGTTGAATGTGAAGGTGTAGTGCATCTGGAATTAATGCCTAAGGGCACCACCATAAGCTCTGAAATGTACAGGGAGACTCTCAGAAATATGAAATCATGAATTCAAAGAATTTGTCTGCACATGAAGCATCCTCTCCTTCAGCATGACAATGCCAGACCACAAATAAGCACTGTGACATCTGCTACAATCCAACACCTTGAGTTCACTGTACCTGATCATCCTCCATACACATATTTTTTGACCGCATCTGATTTTCATCTGTTTCCTAAACTTAAGGAACACCTTCGAGGCTATCACTTTTGATAGTGATTGAATGGTGCAAGCAGAGGTGAGGTTGTGGCTCCATCAACAAAGTCAAAAGTAGTTGGGAGAAATGTGTTTGTCGCCAGAGTGACTATGCTGAGAAATAAATATGTAAGCATGATGAATAAAGGTGTAGAATAAAGTTTAGTTTCTTCAAAAAGGTTCAAGAATTTTCATATATAAAAATCAGAGGAATTACCTTTCAGCATGCCCTCGTGAATGACCAGACACAACTCAATATTTCCCCTCTTCTAAACTTCATTTAGTATTTTTTTCCTTTACTTCCCACATAAAAATAGTAATAGTGGGCATGCTGTGCAAACTACACTAGACAAATGGGTTATGAAGTCACAGAGACGAAACACAAACTCCCTGACCCCTCAAAAAGGTCAGGAACCTGAAACGATCAATAATGTGATGGTGAACATTATCGAGACATACCACCAAAACCTCAATGTGATGCCTCAGAAGTGTGAAGTGCATATGGATACTTTTCAGGCCCACCTTGAAGATTAGTCGGCTGCCAAGGACGACCAACAGTACCAGCACAACTGCTCAGAAGTCAACATACCTGGAACACAGCTATTCGTCCACGAGACTCAGAGGGCCATAGACACGGGTTCACAAGTAGATGCTGTGTTTCTTGACTTTCGCAAGGCGTTCGATACAGTTCCCCACAGTCATTTAATGAACAAAGTAAGAGCATATGGACTGCCAGACCAGTTTTGTGATCGGATTGAAGAGTTCCTAGATAACAGAACGCAGCATGTCGTTCTCAATGGAGAGAAGTCTTCCGAAGTAATAGTGATTTCAGGTGTACTGCAGGGGAGTGTCGTAGGACCGTTGCTATTCACAATATACATAAATGACCTTGTGGATGACATCAGACACTGAGGCTTTTTGCGGATGATGCTGTGGTATATTGAGAGGTTGTAACAATGGAAAATTGTACTGAAATGCAGGAGGATCTGCAGCAAATTGACGCATGGTGCAAGGAATGGCAATTAAATCTCAATGTAGACAAGTGTAATGTGCTGCGAATACATAGAAAGAAAGATCCCTTATCATTTAGCTACAATATAGCAGGTCAGCAACTGGAAGCAGTTAATGCCATAAATTATCTGGGAGTATGCATTAGGAGTGATTTAAAATGGAATGATCAAATGAAGTTGATCGTCGGTAAAGCAGATGCCAGACTGAGATTCATTGGAAGAATCCTAAGGAAATGCAATCTGAAAACAAAGGAAGTAGGTTACAGTACGCTTGTTCGCCCACTGCTTGAATACTGCTTAGCAGTGTGGGATCTGTACCAGATAGGGTTGATAGAAGAGGTAGAGAAGATCCAACGGAGAGCAGCGCACTTCATTACAGGATCATTTAATAATCGCAAAAGGGTACGGAGATGATAGATAAACTCCAGTGGAAGACTCTGCAGAAGAGACGCTCAGTACGGGCTTTTGTTAAAGTTTCGAGAACATACCTTTACCCAAGAGTCAAGCAGTATATTGCTCCCTCATACGAGTATCGCACGAAGAGACCATGAGGATAAAATCAGAGAGATTAGAGCCCACACAAAGGCCTACCGACAATCCTTCTTTCCACAAACGAGACTGGAATAGAAGGGAGAACCAATAGAGGTACTCAAGGTACCCTCCGCCACACACCGTCAGGTGGCTTGCGGAGTATGTATGTAGATGTAGATGTGGAATTTAAACTAAAGGTCAGTGACACATATGACTTCGAGCCCCCTGAGTAAACCCCACCCACAACTGAAAATCCATTATCACAATGTCCAATCCTTGAGCAACAAAACTGATGACTTAAGCATTTTTCTGACCAGTGAACTCAGTGATATACCAGTAGTATGCCAAGCAGAGCACTGCCTCTGCACTGATGTAGGTATGTTAATCGCACTACCAAACTTCAAATTGTGCGAACACTACTCCAAATCAAATGATGGACATGGTGAGGTTGCCATCTTCATCAAACAACACATTGAATATAGCCCCACTTCCTACCTTAAAGGAAATAGGAACAGATAGAACTTTGAATGTGCAACCATAAAGCTTACAGATCTAAATCTAATTGTAGCTACAATTTACCATCCCCCCTTCCAGTAGTATTAATGATTTTCAGTTACAAATGGACTTGTTTCTATCCAAAATAAGTCAGTGGAAACAGGATGTGATTATATGTGGTGTCTTTAATATAGACTTTCTCACCCACAACAGAAACTGGGAAACATTGATTAACATTGCAAAAACTTATAATCTGCATGGCCTTGTAAATGAGCCCACTAGAATAACAACCACATCCAAGACAGCTCTAGATCAAATTTTTGCAAATAGAAATAAACTTAACCCAAATCTAGTAGTATACAATGCAGGATTCAGCAACTACCAAGCTGTCATTCTAAAGGTCAATATCAGCAAAGATACCTCAAACCCAGTCCCACCTAAAACTTTACGAAGGTTTTTCACTCAAGAGAACTTGAACAAGATAAATGCCCTCCTTAGTAGAGAAAAGTGCATTGAGATGTACACAGCCAATGATGTCAACATGAAATTCAACATATTTCTTGACAAAATGATCCACCACTTTGAAGAGGCCTTTCCACAAAAACCAGTAAGAATAAATAATAATAATAATAATAATAGAAACAAAAGTTGGATTACATCAACTATAAAAATCTCTTTAAAACATAAAAGAATAATCCACATGTTATGTAAACAAAGTAGTGACTGCCCCCAACTAACAGAAAACTATAAAAACTACACTTGTATCCTATGAAGAGTGAAAAGACAAGCAAAAAGGATGCAAATGATGAGTACATTGACAAATCCAGCAATAAAGTAAAAGCAATGTGGAATATCATAAAAAGGGGAAGAGGGGAAACGAAAGCTTCACACACGAACATAGAAATCAAACTTAACAATAAATCTATATCTAATCCCAAAGTTGTGGTGAACTCTTTCAACAATTTCTTTACGATCATAGCTGAAAAATTGATCCAAAATAATCCTAACACAAGTCGCCAACCAGCAAACCAAAAATATCACACATGTCCAGAGACAATTTTCATTAGCAAAGTCACTGAAAATGATGCTGCAAAAGCCCTCAGAGAGTTAAAAAATTCATATTCAGCTGGAATTGATAGGTATCCCAGCAGCTGTAATCAAAAATTGTGAACACACAATTGCTGAACCATTAATGCACCTCTGTGACTGCTCTTTCCAGGCATGTATCTTCCCTGAAGCTCTGAAACTTTCTAAAGTAATTCCTGTCTTCAAGAAAGGTGACAATAAAGATATGAATAACTACAGGCCTATCTCAATCTCATCGTGATTTTCTAAAGTTTTTGAAAAAATAATGTACAAAAGAATGATGGACTTCATTTAAAAAAAAGATTTACTAAGTTTAGCTCAATATGGGTTCAGAAGCAACAAATCTACTGAAACTGCAGTATATGATTGCATAAATACGCTATTAGAACTGTTAGATAGAAAACAACCCATAACAGGCATATTTCTGGATCTATCAAAGGCTTTTGACACTGTTGACCACAAAATATTACTGGAAAAATTAGAACACTATGGTATCAGAGGAATTGCAAACAACTGGATTGCTACATTCCTAACCAATCAGATGCAGAGAGTCAGCATGAAATATACTAATAGACAAAGCAACTCAATAACTGAAATACTGTCAAGTAACAAAAATGTAAAGCAAGGTGTTCCAAAGGGCTCAGTATTGGGGCCCCTACTTTTCCTCCTTTATATTAATGACTTGAGCCTGAATGTTGATGCACACAAAACAATAATATTTGCTGATGACACAACTGTAATCCTCAAAGAGGAGAATACAGAGGCTGTACAAAAAGCTGTGAATTTGGCCACTGATCAACTCAGCAACTGGGCTAAAATCAACAGATTAACTATCAACACCAAAAAGACAGCTTCCATGAATTTTCACACAACACAAAATGCAAATTCCTCTCAGCCATTTGTCACTGTAAATAACTAGTCAATACTTACCGACACTGTTTTCAAATTCCTGGGTCTGTGGGTTCAAGATAATCTGAAATGGAATACACATACAGGAAAGGTAAATGCCAGGATTTGTACTGGCTGTTATGCACTGAGTGTATTGAAAACATGTGCTAGCCTGAAAACATTAACCAGTGCGTACATGCAAGCCCACCTAAAATATGGTGTAATATTCTGGGGAAATTCTCCAACTGCTCTGAGCACGTTCAGAATCCAGAAGAGAGCAATGAGGATTATTACTGGGGGCAAACCCAGAGACTCCTGCAAACCCATCTTCAGAAAGTTGGAAATCCTTACACTGCCTTGCATCTGCATTCTGAGAGACTAAAATTTTTCAGAAACCACATAGTGACAACTGACCCCAGAGTCATAAAAAATAATGAAATACATGAACACAACACCAGGAAAAACGCAAACCTGCATGTTATACGCACAAACACTCAACTGTGTAAAAAGGGAGCTTTCCACATGGCCTCCAACTGTTCAACAATCTTCCCACTAGTATGAAGTCCATTGAAGACAACATAAAATTTAGCAAAGCCGTGAAGTCATATTTGTTGTGTCACTGTTTTTACTCTCTAAATGAATACTTACAACAGTAATCTCGCTCTTTGTGTTAAACTGAAAACAATTGAGCAATAGAATACATTAGGATACTATAGGCCTATGTTAATATATGTTAACAATGTTAAATGATATTTTCCGACATCTGCAACACACTGTGTACCATCAGATCACATGGAATAAATAAATAAATAAATAAATAAATAAATAAATAAATAAATAAAAAATGAACATCATTTGTTCCATTTTATTCCTTTCTTTTCCTGTATTTATTTATTTAATTTTACTCTGATTGCCTATGTACTCCATATACTCTGGTGTTTTAATAAATAAAGTAAACAGCCAAACAGTTGGCAGAAGTTTATTTATGTAAACGTGAGTCACTTTTTGGTACTATAACGAGTATCTTCTTCGGAAGTACAAAGAGTAACCCCAAAAAATTATGACAAAACAAACAATAATTTGTAGCTGCCAATTATGCAGTAAAATAATTAAAATTCAAAATGGAATGTGAAACATTTATTTACTTGGTTACGTTAATTAAAACATTTTACATGAATTACAAGTTAACCAGCTGAAGTCATACCCAGTAATTACAACAAATGTCCACTGAAACTGCAAGAGTAAGACACGTATGGCTGTTGAACAAAGGCATTCATGGAACTAAATGCATAGCATCTGGCAATAGTGCTTGCATAAACCACCATCAAGCAAGCCACACATTTCAAACAGATGCCATTACAAAAAACCTCAATTATTTAATATATATCTTTTTCTGTTGTTATAGTTATCAATTCTACCTTTTAAACTGTTTCTGTATCACTTTTCATTTGTAATACCTGTTTCCAAGCTATTCATTAGTATTACTGTCAAGCACCAATTTTACTTTCTTAGGATTTTTAATTTAATGTAAATTGTGACATAGGCGCTGTTTCTTGAGTTTAGTGTTAACGTTTTGAGCAGTTCATTCCCTTCGTATTTTATTTATTGTTCAATTTTTACCTTTTCAATTGCATTACCACTGCACTGTCAAAGATAACATTTACGAGAGATGTTTGAAAAGTCCGAGAGATGGCGTGTATCGAGCATGGAGGTAAGAATATTTACCTCCATGGTATCGAGGTTATGTTTAGTTAGCAGCATCTTTGGAAAGAACATACACATAGTTTCAGCCATATTGGTCTATTCCTTTGTGTTTGGAATTCGTGTGAATCAAGAAAGTCGAGTGATTGTCAAAAAATGGACGAAAAAGAATTTCGTGTGGTGATTAAACATTACTTTATGAAAGACAAAACGCCTCAGGAGACTAAAGTGAAGCTTGATAAACATTACGGTGACTCTGCCCCTTCGATTAGAACAGTTTATAAGTTGTTTCAAAATTTTCGAAATGGCCATTCTGGACGCCCTGTGGAGGTTACGACTCCAGAAATCATTGATAAAATCCATTTTATGATGATGGATGATAGATGAGTTAACATATGTGAGATTGCTAGTGCTGTGGGCATCTTGAATGATTGGGTACATAATATTTTGCATAAACATTTAAACATGAGAAGGCTATCCGCAAGATGGGATCCACGATTGCCCACACTTGACCAAAAATGGAATCATGTGAAGGGTTGCAAGGATTGTTTGCAGCTGTTCGCAAAGAATGTGCAGGACTTTAAGCATTGTTTCATCACTGCGGATAAAACATGGATATGTTACTATACTCCCAAGACCAAACAACAATCTAAACAATGGGTTACCAAGGAAGAATCTGCACCAAAAAAGGTGAAGACAATTCCTTTCCCCAGAAAGGTTATGGCAACTGTCTTTTGCGATTTGCAAGGGGTAATCCTCATTGACTATCTGGAAAAGGGTAAAACTATGACAGGTGCATATTATTCATTGTTATTGGACCATCTGAAAACCGAGCTGCATGAAAAATGCTGGTGACTGGACTGCAATAAAAGTCCTTTTCCATCACGACAGTACACCAGCATAAACACCTCAGCAGTTGCGGTCGCAAAATTAATGGAAATAGGATTGCAACTCTCATTTAACATCCCCCCCACCCTATTGTCCAGACTTGGATCCCTTGGACTATTATTTATTCCCCAATTTGAAGAAATGTCTGGTGGGACAAAGATTTTATTCAAACGAGGAGGTGATTGCAGCAACTAATAGCTATTTTGCAGACTTGGACAATTCCTATTATTCAGAAGGGATCAACAAATCAGAACATGTGGGGCAACGAGTAAGTTTCTTCACTGGTTTAAAGTTTTGATGCCATATTTAATCACATGAGCCTGGCATCTAATTTGGTGGTCAGCCAGAAAACGAAGGGAAACATACTGACCTTAGTTTCCAGTCTGCACGGCCACATTCTGGTCCAGCCCACTGAAAGAAAAGTGTGTATTTCCCATTTCTTTGCGAGATCTGGACTATGACTTCAGTAAAAGTTTAAAATTCCAATCAAGATTTAATTTAATTAAAGTTTCTCGCAAACAACACTAAAAATTGAGTTCTGTTCAATTGAAAACAAGTCTTTGTAATCTAACAGCACCTTTAGCAGTTCAAAGGCGGTCTCTACGGTAACTTCCTACCAAATTGTTTTCTGCCCTGACTAGCATCACTCAACTGAAAGTTCGCAATAAATGTTCAAAACAATTAATGCTCGCCATAAAAGAAAATAAATTCACCACTTGACACGCGGAATTGAATTTCACACAGACGGCACACTAACAGTTAATTTACCGAATTCGAAACGATCCAGGGTGGTGTACAGTCGTCGCGAGTTCACTATCCGTTGTCACTGCCAAATACGCAATTGTCACAGCTCGGCTCTGATGTCATCCGAGGCTGAGCGCGACCAGACTTTTAACTGGCGTGGACCTCACAGTGTCTGAGAGCGAAGTGAACCTTTCTACTGCTTCAGGGGCTGTATTTATAAGGTGACGGTGTGGACTGCCAAGAAAACATCTGTTGTCCATTTGCATACAGCGGCAGTCTACAAACGACCGCCATCTCAGGCACATAATCTTTAATAAAATAGTTACCAATTACTTCAGAAACTTCTTAATTTTTTCTGGTATGTAAATAAGCAGTTTGAAAGCATGTAGAAAGTTTTAGCTTGCTAGAATGATAACTTTGCTTAATAGAATTCATTTAGTGGAACTAACGGTAAATTATTACCTCTGAACCATACCTTTGCTAAGACTTATATCAGTTGCTATTTATGTTACAAGTCTTAAACTTGGTGAAGCTCTATTATTTGGTATATTTGATCATCTGTTTTAACCAAATCCTCTATCATTAAAATTCCAAGTACTTAATCTACAACACTAAGGTACATTTTAGTTCCAAAATTGGTTTTTATTTAATTACTCAAAAACTATAAGAGGTTGATTAACGTGGACTCTCTGTTATTATTTTTGGAGTGTACTGAAGCATAAAACAAATTTACAAGTTGCTAAGTCCATTATTTAGCGTCTCTGATTTTTCTCTTGAAAGGGAATTTTTCCGTAAACTATTAAGTTTAGAACATCAAGAGTTGGTATTTGGAACATTATTACACTAAACTATAATTTAAAAAAGTTTTAAACATAAATTTTGATTTTTAATTTCATACTAAATTGTGGTGCAATACTTGTGCGCTACATGCAGACGCGTTAAGGTGACGTGGCGCTACTAGCAGTGAACTGGGGTAAGTCCCGGCGCACACGCTTGCCTCTGTATCTCACACATAATACAGCACTTGGTCTGCTTCAAACAGCGTTGGACAAAGTGTATAAGTCTAAAAAGAGACTATGTCGAAAAATAAAAAAGGTTTACCCAAAACACATAAGTAGTTTTTATTTTTGCACAGACTTTTCAAACACCCCTCGTATTACATGTTTGTGCTCGATGTAGATGAGTAACATGGTTTTCCAACATTTTTACAAATATAGGAAGGTTTTTATGACAATAATGAGTTAACATGTGATCTACATCTACATTTATACTCCGCAAGTCACCCAACGGTGTGTGGCGGAGGGCACTTTACGTGCCACTGTCATTACCTCCCTTCCTGTTCCACTCGCATGTGTTTCCAGGAAGAACAACTGCCAGAAAGCCTCCATGCATGCTTGAATCTCTCTAATTTTGCATTCGTGATCTCCTCAGGAGGTATAAGTAGGGGGAAGCAATATATTCGATACCTCATCCAGAAACGCACCCTCTCGAAACCCGGACAGCAAGCTACACTTCGATGCAGAGCGCCTCTCTTGAAGAGTCTGTCACTTGAGTTTGCTATGCATCTCCGTAACGCAATCACGCTTACCAAATAACCCAGTGATGAAATGCGCCGCTCTTCTTTGGATCTTCTCTAATCCTCTGTCAACCCGACCTGGTATGGATCCCACACTGATGAGCAATACTCAAGTATAGGCCGAACGAATGTTTTATAAGCCACGTCCTTTGTTGACGGACTACATTTTCTAAGGACTCTCCCAATGAATCTCAACCTGGCACCCGCCTTACCAACAATTAATTTTATACGATCATTTCACTTCAAATCGTTCCGTACGGATACTCCCAGATATTTTACAGAAGTAAGTGCTACCAGTGTTTGCTCTGCTATCATACAATAAATGATCTTTCTTTTTATGTATTCCCAATACATTACATTTGTCTATGTTAAGGGTCAGTTGCCACTCCCTACACCAAGTGCCTATCCGCTGCAGATCTTCCTGCATTTCACTTCAATTTTCTAATGCCGCAACTTCTCTGTATACTACAGCATCGTCTGCGAAAAGCTGCATGGAATTTCCGACACTATCTATTAGGTCATTTATATATATTGTGAAAAGCAATGGTCCCATAACACTCCCCTGTGGTACGCCAGAGGTTACTTTGACGTCTGTAGACGTATCTCCATTGAGAACAACATGTTGTGTTCTGTTTGCTGAAAACTCTTCAATCCAGCCACACAGCTGGTCTGATATTCCGTAGGCTCTTACTTTGTTTGTCAGGTGACAGTGCGGAACTGTATTGAACGCCTTCCAGAAGTAAAGGGAAATGGCGTATACCTGGGAGCCTGTATCTCATATTTTCTGGGTGTCATGAACAAATAAAGCGAATTGGGTCTCACACGATTGCTGTTTGCGGAATCCATGTTGATTCCTACAGAGTAGATTCTGGGGTTCCAGAAATGACATGATACGCGAGCAAAAAACATGTTCTAAAATTCTACAACAGATCGACGTCAGAGATATAGGCCTATAGTTTTGCGCATCTGCTCGACGAACCTTCTTGAAGACTGGGACTACCTGTGCTCTTTTCCAATCATTTGGAACCTTCCATTGCTCTATAGACTTGCGGTACACGGCTGTTAGAATGGGGGCAAGTTATTTCGCGTACTCTGTGTAGAATCGAATTGGTATACGATCAGGTCCAGTGGACTTTCCTCTGCTGAATGATTTCAGTTGCTTTTCTATTCCTTGGACACTTATTTCGATGTCAGCAATTTTTTCGTTCGAGCGGTGACTTAGAGAAAGAACACTGCAGTGCGGTCTTCCTCTATGAAACAGCTTTGGAAAAAGGTGTTTAGTATTTCAGTTTTATGCGTGTCATCATCTGTTTCAAAGCCATTATCATCCCAGACTGTCTGGATATGCTGTTTCGATCCACTTATTGACTTGACGTAAGACCAGAACTTCCTAGGATTTTCTGTCAAGTCGGTACATAGAATTTTACTTTCGAATTCACTAAATTCTTCATGCATAGCCGTCCTAATGCTAACTTTGGCATCGTTTAGCTTCTGTTTGTCTGAGAGGGTTTGGCTGCGTTTAAACTTGCAGTGAAGGTCTCTTTACTTTCGCAGTAGTTTCCTAACTTTCTTGTTGAACCACGGTGGATTTTTCCCGTCCCTCACAGTTTTACTCGGCTCGTATCTGTCTAAAACGCATTTTACGATTGCCTTGAACTTTTTCCATAAACACTCAATATGGTCAGTGTTGGAACAGAAATTTTCCTTTTGATCTGTTAGGTAGTCTGAAATCTGCCTCCTATTACTCTTGCTAAACATATAAACCTTCCTCCCTTTTTCCTATATTCCTATTTACTTCCATATTCAGGGATGCTGCAACGGCCTTATGATAACTGATTCCCTGTTCTGCGCTTACAGAGTCAAAAAGTTCGGGTCTGTTTGTTTTCCGTAGGTCCAAGATGTTATCTCCACGAGTTGGTTCTCTGTTTAATTGCCCGAGGTAATTTTTGGATAGTGCACTCAGTATAATGTCACTCAATGCTCTGTCCCTACCACTTGTCCTAAACATCTGAGTGTCCCATTCTATATCTGGTAAACTGAAATCTCCACCTAAGACTATAACATGCTGAGGAAATTTATGTGAAATGTATTCCAGATTTACTCTCAGTTGTTCTACCACTAATGCTGCTGAATTGGAAGGTTGGTAAAAGGAGCCAATTATTAACCTAGCTCGGTTGTTGAGTATAACCTCCAACAATAACAATTCACAGGAACTATCCACTTCTATTTCACTACAGGATAAACTACTACTAACAGCAACAAACACGCCACCACCGGTTGCATGCAATCTATCCTTTGTAAACACCATCTGTGCCTTTGTAAATTTCGGCAGAATTTACCTCTGGCTTCAGCCAGCTTTCCGTGCCTATAACAATTTCAGCTTTGGTGCTTTCTATCAGCGCTTGAAGTTCCGGTACGTTACCAACGCAGCTTCGACAGTTTACAATTACAATGACCTAGTAGACAAAGAACTGGTTAACTAAATAAATAACCCTGTAGAACATACACATTATTCTGCTTTTATTTTATTTTGTAAGACACATGTGAAAACACTTCATAGCCCATGATTACAGTATAGAAACTTTTATTTTTTGATGATGACCACTCTTAACACTGTCATCATCTGATCTAATAGGAGAACATGAAGATAATGAGTGGGGGGGGGGAGGGGGGAGATTACAATTAATTTCACATATTATTTAAAATATAAAACAAAATATAAAATCTTACCTACCTTATGCAACTTGTTGTAAAAAGTGCCATGTTACATTACATTAAGTAGAAGCACAAAAAGACACTCCACACATATACGTATATTTATAAGAAACACATAGTTGATAAAACACATACAGCTAATCAGATCCTCATATCATTCATGCATATCAGCATTAGACATGACTCTCCCAAGCTTGTCACACAGTACTGAGCTACAGGCAGTGTGTTAACACAGAGGCAGCATATCCACTACAGAGTTATCTATCTCACTGTTGGATGGTCACAGCACGTGATAATTTAATGTGTAATTCTCACAGCATCCAACAGTGAGATAGGTAACTTTGTAGCTGATCTGCCAGCTGTATGTTAACACTTCCCCTGCAGCACAGTGCAATAAGCCTGGGAGAGTCATGTCCAACAGTGACGTGCATGTATTGTACAAGGATGTTATCAACTGTATTCATTTTATTAACTATGTGTTTTTTATGAAGATGTGTGTGTGTGTGTGTGTGTGTGTGTGTGTGTGTGTGTGTGTGTGTGTGTGTGTGTGTGTGTGTGGAGTGTCTTTTGTGCTTTCACTTAATGTAATGTAACATGCCACTTTTTTAACAAGTTCCATAAGGTAAGGGAAATATTGTATTTCCTATAATAGGTGAAATATCCCATTATAATTATGTTCTCCCCTCAGATTAGATGAGAGCAGCATAAGAATGTTGAAGCCAGTCATTCTAGAACAATAGAAGTTTCTAAATGTTGAAGCCAGTCATTCTAGAACAATAGAAGTTTCTATACTCCAATCCAGCATACGGAGTGTGTAGTTAATGTCCTTTTCATTTGTTGTTAGGACTTAAGATTGAGTCACTGTCTTAGTAACAGGTAATTTTTGCGAATGTGCTTAACAACTAACATTCAAAGAAGTGAAGAAAACAGTAAAGGTATAAATGGCATAACAATAATTTGAAAATGTGATAAATATTTCTGTAAACACATAGTTTTTGGTAGTAAATGAACAGTGATGATGGTAACACATTCGTTTAAAAGTTATCTCAGGTGTAAATACTCTCATATGTTTAGGAATGTAGTGAAAAGTTGAATGATTAAATAAAATTGTTAAAAATGCAAATTAAATGAAATCCTAAGTTCGAACAATACACAGTTAATAACATTTACAATGGTGTCAGTGCTCTATCAAAATAATATTGTGCTCACCTCCTTTGTAATTTCATTACACGTTTACAGTGAATCACCAAAGAAACTGGTATAGGCATGCATATTCAAAGACAGAGATAGGTGAACACACAGAATATGGTGCTGCAGTTGGCAGTGCTTCAATAAGACAACAAGTGTCTTGCGCAGTTGTAAGATAGGTTACTGCAGCAACAGTGGCAGGTTGTCAAGATTTAAGTAAGATTGAATATGGTGTTATAGTTGGTGCATGAGTGATGGGACACAGCAACTTCGAGGTATCAACACACTGGATATTTTCCCATATGATCATTTCATGAGTGTACTGTGAATATCAGGAATCTGATGAAACATCAGAATCTCCAACATTGTTTCCATCAGAAAGAGGTCCTGCAAAATCATGGACCAATGACAACTGAGGAGAATTGTTCGGTGTGACAGAACTGCAACCCTTCAACAAATTGCTGCAGATTTCAATGCTGGGCCATCAACAAGTGCCAACATGCAAACCATTCAAAGTAACATCATCAATATGAGCTTTCGGAGCCGAAGGCCCACTTGTATACTCTTGATGACGGCATGACACAAAGCGTTATGCCTCTCGTGGACCCATCAACACCAACATTGGAGTGTTGATGACTGGAAACATGTTACCTGGTCAGACAAGTCTTGTTTCAAATTGTATCGAGCAGATGGATGTGTATGGGTATGGAGACAACCTCATGAATCGATGGACACTGCATGTCAGCAGGGGACTGTTCAAGCTGGTGGAGGCTCTCTAATGGAGTGTGGCATGTGCAGTTGGAATGATATGGGCCCCTGATACATCTAGATATGACTCTGACAGGTGATGTACATAAGCATCCTGCCTGATCACCTACATCCATTCATGTCCATTGTGCATTCCGATGAAATTGGGCAATTCCAGGAGGACAATGAGACACCCTACACACCCAGAAATGCTACAGAGTGGCTCCAGGAACACTCTTCTGAGTTTAAACACTTCCACTGGCCACCAAACTCCCCAGACATGAACATTATTCAGCATATCTGGGATCCCTTGCAATGTGCTGTTCAGAAGAGATCTCCACTCCCTCGTACTCATACGGATTTATGGACAGCCCTGTAGGATTCATGGTATCAATTCCCTCCAGCACTACTTCAGACATTAGTCAAGTCTGTGCCAGATCCTGTTGCGGCACTTCTGCATGCTCGTGGGGGCCCTATGATGTTGGGCAGGTGTACCATTTTCCTTGGCTCTTCAGTGTATGTTTCTGTATTAGTGATTTCAGGTGGTAATTTACTTTGGAAAATTTGTGTGTATATTCAGACACACTGAATGGAAAAATCAAAAGAAACCTGACAATTTAACAACATATTACAATGATATTCTAAAACATACAAAAATTTTGAAAATTAATAACTGCCTTTGATCATGAAACTAATGGTGTCTCACAGTAAAGCTTACATCCAGTCAATCAAATTTTCATTCTGATGAACTGTATAATACTGTGTACCAAACAGAGACTTGTAACATAGAAGTCAAGCAGTTCAGCTAAAGTTCTTACTTTACACAGCACGCAATGCAGACTTACAGTGTTTCCCGTTAACCAAATTCGAAATCACAGATTCCTCAAGTCTTCAATCAATGCTGACATGTGCCCAATGTTTAGTACTTCCAAGAAGTTCCAGTAGCCTGAAAATGGTATTCATTACCCCCCTCCCCACCCCCCTCTTCCCACCGCCCACTAACTTTATCAAGCTGAGTGGTGTTTGGCCTCGTGGGCTGTGCTTGACTTTTCAACTCAAGTGCAGAAGATGGGCCAGTGATGGACACCTTTTGATCAAAAATGCTTACTGGTATTCAACTTATGGTCTACGAGACAAATGGTTGGTACTGACAGTTCGTGGGGGCAGACGGTAATGTTGCTCAATGTGGCGTATTACACCCCAGTTGCTGTCACTCACATATCCCAGGGGCAAACATAAAAAATGCAACTTTATGACGTTTCAGGCAGTACACCTAAATTTATTTACAGTAACTGCTTTAATACATGAACTTGAAAAACTGAGAAAAGCTATTACATATATAATATGCTGAAATATCCTAGTCATTTGATATACTTGACAACAGAAATGAAAATTATTTTTTTCAATACTGTCACGCATTCACTGTTTTCCTTTTTGTTGTTCCATGTTTCCATTTTTAACTTCTTCAACAATGAGCAACAGAAAAATTTACCAATATATTAATAATTATAATATGAAGGAAGTATTCACAATGTGATAATCAGTCAGCAGCAATCTCTCCTCTTCAATTACAAAGAGTGCTGCACGTACAGCAATGGAAAAACTCAGTTCACGTTGCTGTCATAATCCGATTTTAAAAGTTTTTTCTGTACAGTTTGAGCTTTGCTAGCATTAACCTAAGTTTCATCTAGCCACAGAAAACTTTTGAATATACCATGATCCTCCACAGCAACTTACAACCACCATGTAACAATAAATGTCCTTGAAATTAATATTTTATGTCCATTAATAACTGAATAGCTGCAGGCCATATCTTTGTCCACTGAATGCAATGAAAATGTGCTGATTGTAAAAAGATCAGCTTTCAGAAGCTACAAAAGAAACAAGATTTTCCAAAAGTGTGCTTCTTCATCAGCAGATTTTTTCTGGTGTCTGCAGCCTTTCTGCCACAAATTACAGGAGTGACAGATGGAATCGGTCATATATTATGCAAACACACTGAAAAAACTACTTACAAATAAACAAAGAAGATCAAAGAGTGTCTCAGATTGGCAAAGGAGAAAATGGACTCACTTGCAATGTTGGGAATATACCGCATACCATGCACATGTGCCGGCCGCGGTGGTCTCGCGGTTCAAGGCGCGCCGTCCGGAACCGCGCAGCTGCTATGGTCGCAGGTTCGAATCCTGCCTCGGGCATGGATGTGTGTGATGTCCTTAGGTTAGTTAGGTTTAAGTAGTTCTACGTTCTAGGGGACTGATGACCACAGCTGTTAAGTCCCATAGTGCTCAGAGCCCTTTGAACCATTTTTGAGCCATGCACATGTGGAAAAGTTTATGTTGGAATGACTGGACGATCAGTCAACACCAGGATCACGGAACATAAGGGACATTGTAGGTTGGTGCAGGTGGCAGAGTACACACTGTGTGAGATGAACCACATAGTAAAATTCACCGACACAGAAGTTCTGGCTGTAGAAAAGAACTATCACACCGACTTGTTCAGAGAAGCTGTAGAAATTCATAAACATGAGAACAGCTTGAACAAGAAAGAAGAAGGGCTCAAGGTAAATGGATCCTGGCTTCCCATGCTGCAGCAAACAACAGTTGCAGGTAGCAAGAGAATCACATTGAAAATGGCCGAGGAGAAGCCCTTGCATGTTGGCATGCCAGGTATGTATAGGTTGTGGCTGTGAGCTCCGCTCCAGTCCACCACCAGCAATGGAGGGTGAATCTTTGACAATGAAAGCCACTCATGCTGGCAAAACATCAGAAAAATCATCAGACAAATGTCGGCCAAAGAATCCGAGATACAAGCCAAGAAGCAGTTTGTTAATTCAGTTTTGTTTTATCTGTGAGTGTGTTATAGATATTTCGTGAGTTCTACCTCATTTCTTTACAATGTGCATTTCGTGTAATGTATCAATGTCTTTCACTGAGTGTTTGCTTCTTCCAATTGCATGAAATTCAATTTTACATAATTGTACCACCGAGCGAGGTGGTGCAGTGTTTAGCACACTGGACTCACATTCGGGAGGACGACAGTTCAATCCCGTCTCCAGCCATCCTGATTTAGGTTTTCCGTGATTTCCCTAAATCGTTTCAGGCAAATGCCAGAATGGTTCCTTTGAAAGGGCACGGCCGATTTCCTTCCCAATCCTTCCCTAACCCGAGCTTGCGCTCCGTCTCTAATGACTTCATTGTCGACGGGACGTTAAACACTAACCACCACCACCATAATTGTACCAACATACTTTTAACCAATACCCTTTCATGTTTTTCACTTGTAGAGTCATTGAGAAAATGGAGTAAAGATGAAATTTGTATGGCAGTATGTTTGTTGTTGTGTTCTTCAAACCAGAGACTGGTTTGATGCAGCTCTCCATGCTACTGTATCCCGTGTAAGCTTCTTCATCTCCCAGTACCTACTGCAACCTTCATCCTTCTGAAAATTAGTAAATACAGAGGTCAAGGCTAATATCAGTTTTTGTATTCATTGTATTATTTTTGAATACAGTTACTGCGTGAATGTTAAAGTTTGTGAAAATATTGTAATTTTTTTTAAACATAGGGAATGAATTGAAATGTCTTGAGTTTAATATAATATGTTGAAACATGTTTACTGGTAGCGTTTCATGCCAAGTGCTTCTCAACTCAGATACTTTGAACATTTCGGCATTTACATGTTTTGTGGTATGACGAAGTGTTTTACTGGCATAGTGATTTTGATGGATAAAAAACAGATGAAGCTAAAATGATGTGAATGATCAGAATTTTACATAAGGGCATGCTGAAAAATAATACTTCTGATTTTTCCATGAAAACTCTTAAATCTGTTTAATTAAAACATTATTATTATTAACATTCTAAATTCACTCCTGGAAACTGAAATAAGAACACCGTGAATTCATTGTCCCAGGAAGGGGAAACTTTATTGACACATTGCTGGGGTCAGATACATCACATGATCACACTGTCAGAACCACAGGCACATAGACACAGGCAACAGAGCATGCACAATGTCGGCACTAGTACAGTGTATATCCACCTTTCGCAGCAATGCAGGCTGCTATTCTTCCATGGAGATAACCGTAGAGATGCTGGATGTAGTCCTGTGGAACAGCTTGCCATGCCATTTCCACCTGGCGCCTCAGTTGGACCAGCGTTCGTGCTGGACGTGCAGACCGCGTGAGACGACGCTTCATCCAGTCCCAAACATGCTCGATGGGGGACAGATCCAGAGGTCTTGCTGGCCAGGGTAGTTGACTTACACCTTCTAGAGCATGTTGGGTGGCCCGGGATATATGCGGACGTGCATTGTCCTGTTGGAACAGCAAGTTCCCTTGCCAGTATAGGAATGGTAGAACGATGGGTTCGATGACGGTTTGGATGTACCGTGCACTATTCAGTGTCCCCTCGACGATCACCAGAGGTGTACGGCCAGTGTAGGAGATCGCTCCCCACACCATGATGCCGGGTGTTGGCCCTGTGTGCCTCGGTCGTATGCAGTCCTGATTGTGGCGCTCACCTGCACGGCGCCAAACACGCATATGACCATCATTGGCACCAAGGCAGAAGCGACTCTCATCGCTGAAGACGACACGTCTCCATTCGTCCCTCCATTCACGCCTGTCATGACACCACTGGAGGCAGGCTGCACGATGGTGGGGCGTGAGCGGAAGACGGCCTAACGGTGTGCGGGACCGTAGCCCAGCTTCATGGAGACGGTTGCAAATGGTCCTCGCCGATACCCCAGGAGCAACAGTGTCCTTAATTTGCTGGGAAGTGGCGGTGCGGTCCCCTACGGCACTGCGTAGGATCCTACAGTCTTGGCGTGCATCTGTGCGTTGCTGCGGTCCGGTCCCAGGTCGACGGGCACGTGCACCTTCCGCCGACCACTGGCGACAACATCGATGTACTGTGGAGACCTCACGCCCCACGCGTTGAGCAATTCGGCGTTACATCCACCCGGCCTCCCGCATGCCCACTATACGCCCTCACTCAAAGTCCGTCAACTGCACATACGGTTCACGTCCACGCTGTCGCGGCATGCTACCAGTGTTAAAGACTGCGATGGAGCTCCGTATGCCACGGCAAACTGGCTGACACTGACGGCGGCGGTGCACAAATGCTGCGCAGCTAGCGCCATTCGACGACCAACACCGCGGTTCCTGGTGTGTCCGCTGTGCCGTGCGTGTGATCATTGCTTGTACAGCCCTCTCGCAGTGTCCGGAGCAAGTACGGTGGGTCTGACATACCGTTGTCAATGTGTTCTTATTTCCATTTCCAGGAGTGTATTTATTCCTCATTGTAATCACCTTGGCAAATAATATGTTTCTCCCATTGAGAGACCAGTTTGTTAATATCATCACTGTGAAATGTTGGACTTTGCTGACCAAGCCACAACCTCAACTCTGTCTGCATTGCTTCATCACTATGAAATTGATGTCCTTGGAGGTGTTCTTCAAGTTTTGGAAACACTTCAAGTTTTGGTCTGGCATTGTCAGTCTGATGGAGAGGGTGCTCCATGCATGAATGAGATCTTTGAATACCCAGAGAGCTGCAGTATGTAGACATAAAGAATAAATATGTAGAATGTTAATAATGTTTTTTTTTTATTTACAATGCTTTAAGAGTTTTCATTTAAAAAACTGGAGGAATTACTTTCCAGCACGCCCTTGTAATATGTTTTTGGAGAAGAATAGCCTGATCACAATGCTACAATCAAGGAGAATGATCTTAACTACTGTGTAAAACAAAATCGACTTCCACACCACAAATTTTACTGTATACATTGTACATTTTTTATTGGACCAGATATCCACAAATCGTGTATTGTTTGATAAACAGGTCTCAGTTTTGTTTTATATATTCCTTGCAGTCTCTCTCTTAATGATGCCAAAAACTGAATAATAACTATTTGTCCTTGCATGCAGACTTTGTTTTCTTTTTATGTCACAAACTAGAATAGAGCATTTTCAGAATATAAAATGGTACTGTGCAGATATCACTGGAAGGTATCAGTGAGTTTAAAGTTGAAGTAATTAGTACTTTGCAAGAGTGACTGTAGAATGTTCCAATGCTGCTGAATTATATTTACACTTCACACATTCACTTTCAAGAATGTCAACGTGTCAATTTGGTCTGCTGAGAGAGCTGGTTATTGTAGTGGTGTTTAATGATGTCATTAGCTCATAGAATGGTCAGTTGATAGGAACAAAGATATACCTTTACTATACAAAACTATTTTATCTTTGAAACAGAACTGCTTTTTGTTAATATGTTATTTGTATGATATGCAGAAACTGGATTCATATATGCTTCCTAATGGTGAACTAGGAACCAGTTGTGTGCACTTAAAAAATTGGTGATTTGTGAAGATTTTACAAGTTTGAGGTCACTGACTTTGATACAATTATACATTGTGGTATAAAGATTTTATTATTATATCAATTATTGAGAATGATTATAATTATTTAAGATTATAATGACAATGATTAATCAACTATGAATAATTGTAACATAAAAACTACTTAACCTGGTTACTGTCAGACTGTCTTTCATCTAGGTTTTACACAGGTCATTAATACCATACTCACGTAAATGTTTAAAGTGGCTGAATATTATTGGATGTTTAAATATTTAAATACTTTGGAACATTTTCATTTTAAATTACTGTTAAGGCAGAAAGAGACTGGGTGGAACATTACACATGACGATTATGCCATGACAAGACTTTAGTCTCAGCATAATATGATTGTTGACTGTACATGTAATAAGTTCTGCTATGCTAAGAATTTCCATATATTACTGAACTTGCAGTTCTTGGTGTAAAGTTTAGAGAAATGTTGGAAATTATTGTACCATTTTGCAGAATTATATCAGAACTGGAATTAGGAACTGAAACGAAACAAGAAATTGATGACAGTTTTCAGGGTTCTATCATAGAAGGTGCAGAAATTGACTGTAGCAGAGCATAATGGGACATCAGATATCAATGGAAACAAAAGTAAAGTCAAGTAATACACTGAACTGATGGAGCCACTTACTAGGGACAATGCAAGGTTCAAGAAATGATTTTACTGATTAGATGGGGGATGTCAAGAGAGAGCCATGATGATACAAAAAACGATCTGGAATCAAAATTAGAAAAAAGTGATTCTAGAATTCAAAAAAGGGGTAGATGATATATAAGAAAATTAAAAAGAGAATTGGATGGTGCAGTATCGGTTGACACACTTCCAAATATGCATTCCATCAGTTACACCTCTGCATTTTCTACAGCTGCCATGAATGATTATGCTGCTGCCAATGGATGCAAGTACCCCTCTCCAGAGCTCCTGTGGCAGGTGTACCTATGTTTGAACATTAAGGGAGTGACCCATTTTTGTGTATTTGCCATCTACAAACTTTTAAAGTGGCAAGAACTCGACATCTTCTGAATAGACAGTGTAATGAGGAGTGAGAGATTAATAGATCTTTTGTATCTGTTTATATCTCTACATTCAAATCTACTGTTAGCATCTGACACTGCAACCACAGCAACAAACATATATATATTATTTTTGCTATTTGATATTAGATGTAGCATAAATAATACCTGAATTCTCTGTTCATGAACGGCATATCTGTTCCTCACCCCTATGTATGTGTGTTATATATCAAGTTCGGGTACCAAGCAAACAAATGTCAGAAAGGAAAAGATTAAATAAAATATTTATGGTCATACAATCCTTGATGACACAAATTAATACGGAGATAAAATGAGATAAAAGTTAAGGAGTTTGGGGAAGTCACATTAGAAATGCTGGGACCTGTGGCTAATTTAGAGAGGAAAGCAGAAGGAAATTGGATAGTAATGAAGCCAAAAGTTGTACCTGTAAGAGAAACATATCTTTCCAATCTAGTCTTTGAACCTAAGGGGAGTTTATACCCATGGCATTTATAAATGGGTGAGGAGTGGTAGAATGGTCAGAAAAAGATAAGCTTTGGCCTATCAAGGGCTTTATTAAAGGTTGAAAGTATTAAGTGGGGTTGAGACCTATCAGAAAGTTATGAAAATTTTCACAAATTTACAAAAGAGTTCCTTGGAAAGTAGTCATCAGAAGTCAAAGGATGTAAACAGGACATTTACTAAGACACTGTTAAATCTGTGAAAGAATATTGATAACATTTGCCTAAAGGATTGAAGTATTCAGATCAATCATTGGATGATACTGATTTGATAGACAATTTGATGGAACATTTACCTGTGAGCAAGAGGTGTTATATACTATTCAATAATAGAGGAACACCACAGCACATAATGTGGATTAAAGTCCCCTAAAAGCAGCAAGAGACAAGGTAGTTCATCAAGATGATGTGTTAGGACATCACTGGCAATGGGCACATGGGGCAGTAGGTACACAGATCACACTGTGACAGCAATATGGGCCACTATCTGAACAGCAACCACTGGTAGTGTTGTGGTTATGGGCACAATTGAGAAGTGGAATGCATCAGTGATGAACATTGCTACACCACCTTTAACCCTGACACAACTAAGGTCACCTTTTCCATAGTGCTGATAGCCAACAAGTACAGGCATGCCAGGCTGTTTAAAATTCAATAATATTCCATTGGAGTAGGGAAGAAGATAACGAGAATATAGTAGATAATGAAGGCAATAGCGGAGATAGAGGTAATGGTAGTGTTGATGACGATGAAGAAAGTAGTGATGAAAGTACTGATGGAGAGCCTGAACTATATGTTTGGCATGAGTCTGTGATGCAACAGGTTGTGGCTGAAGGTGGATAGGTGATGAAGTGGCAGATGAGAGCTTGGGTGTTGCAGAACAATTCAGTCCGTAAACAAATAATTCTGAAGATGAGAAGAGGAAGCTTGCATTTTCATGGTTTGTAAAAGGAAGGATGTGATAAGCGAGGATAGAAGTGAAACATTGTAAAGTGAAAATAAAAGAACTGAATGTTACGAGAAAAGGGCTGAAGATTCACTTATACAAGGTTGGAAAAGTGATTGGTGACCCAAGAAGATATAGAAAATCATTTACTGCAGAAAAAGGATGGTGAAGAAAATGAGATTCTAAGGCAAACATTGGTATAGGTGGAAATGTACAGGATAAAATTAAAAGCTTTAGTAGATAATGTGTCTGAGATCAGTGCATTTCACGAACATTCCATTGAACTGTTGAAGGATATCGAGGATATGGCTCAAATACTGGTATCAGGCTCGAAGATAGTTGGAACTATCAGGACACTGAGTAAGCCCATTAGGGAGCATGTGGTTGCACAGTTACCTTAGACGGAATACCACTGGAACACTGGTTGCTGATGATCCCTAATATGGTACGAAAATTATCCTTGGTTTGGACTGGTTAAATGAATACAAAAAATAAATTTTGAGGGATGTTCTTTAAAACTGAAGATTGGCGAGAGAACTGTAAAAGTAAAACTGTTGCTTGAAGAGGAGCCTTTAGTAGGTCACCTGATGACAGTCATTCTTGGTGGAGAAGTAATGTCAAATAATCTACACATAGGGTATGATTGGGGTCAACAAAAGGAGGAGGAAAACAATGCTAAGACTATTTTAAATTAAATAAAGGAAGTACAAGCAGTTACAGAGCAGCAACAACATCAGTTGATGACACAAGTGTTGCAGACAAACAGAAAAGTATTTTCAGATAAACCTGGAAGGGTTCTGAATTTAGAATGCAAATTGGCTGGCAAACAATATAAAACATTTTTCATCAAACCCTACCTAATACCAGTTGCCTGAAGAAAGGCAGTAGCAATGGAACTTGATGGCATGAAACAATGGGGTGTTAGTGTAAGGAATGAGAGTCATTGCAAAAACACTCTCATAACAGGGAAGAAGAAAAGTGA
The DNA here is from genome assembly GCF_023897955.1 of Schistocerca gregaria. Taxonomy (NCBI): domain Eukaryota; kingdom Metazoa; phylum Arthropoda; class Insecta; order Orthoptera; family Acrididae; genus Schistocerca; species Schistocerca gregaria. Next base: position 334,357,281 of record NC_064931.1, on the reverse strand, counting down.
TGGGACGAGGGGGTCATAGATGCTCAGATGTTGAACAGCACATTCAAAGAGCAAACTGATTGACATGAAAACATAGACAAATTACTCATATTTCTTCATGTTCAATATATGTGCAGCCTTGATGCAGCTATGGGTTACTGAGAGGTTCCATTAGCTAAGGAGTATGTTAAATATACAGGTTTTCTTTTTCAAGGCAAATGTCACCAGTACAAAGGAGTACCCTTTTGGTTGAATGTTTCAGTCTTAGTGTTCATATGGGCTTTAGATATACAGGGGGCGTAACTGAGCACTAAATTAATTGTATATGTGAGTGATCTACTTCTTACCACTGAGAAGTGGAAGAGACATTGTCAGTTACTAAAGTATGCATTTAAAGCTTCAGTGATATGGGGCATTTTTCTGAGGCCTGTGAAACATGCAAACATGAAGTGAGACCATAGAAAATCATAAGTGTGTGACTGAAAAGACTAATAAGGGAAGGCAAAAGATTCTGTGATAAGTTTTAATATAATGAAAACAAGTGACAAAATTAGTGATTTTTTTCAGAATTCATTAAATGAATACAAATAATTTAGTTCTTAGAAGATAAAGATGAGTTGAATGAGCAGATGTGTACTATTGTGAAGAGTAGAATTATTTTTATTGCAGTCAACTTGTAAGTGCATTGTACCTTCTCTTGAACAATAAAGCAGTATGTGCCTGTTGAGTTAAAGAAATAATTTCTTTTAATTTTTGGTAACAGTATATACAGAAGATAATCTAAAGTTAAGGTCATAAAATTTTATTTGAAAAATATTGTGTATTAGTTTAGAACTGACTACTGCATTTTTTGGTAAGTTTTGAAAAATGTTTTCCATTACTGTGTAAAGGATTTTATTTGTACTTAAAATATTTTGAAAAGTTTAAATGGTTTACACACTCAATTAGGCATTTGGTATTAATAGTATGGATAGCTGGTAGAGGTTCTACTTGTTCTTTGTATTTACAAAATAAAATAAAAAACTTGAAGTTAATCTAAAAATGAAAAAAACCTGACATGCTAATGAGACATTTTAGGGTGCTAATAAGAATAATGTTGCACCTCTATGTAATGTAATTTCTATATTTAATTTTTTTAAATTCTCTCTATGCCTCTGTCTAATAACTCTATTCCTATTGTGTAATGTGAGGGGATAAGAAGTTTGTTTAGATTTGAGGTACAAATATGTGATTCTTGATATAAATGTCATAGATTAATCAATGAATTAATTTTTTTTTCCATATTGAGGAACAGATAATAAATTAGCGGCACATGTGACATAATGAGATATCAAACACTTGAATGAGAGCTGTAGTGGCTGGGAATTAGAGTAGTGCTGAAACTATGGTAAAAATGAGCTAGATTGGTCTACTTGTATTTTGTAAAGGTGAGGTATCTCAATGATATTCAGAGGTGAAAGTATTTTCGTTCCATTATTTTGTAAGAAATAATTATTACTTTGTGAACAATATGTTGAAACAAATGTGTGGCAATTGGTACCATTTGTATCTTTACACACATATTTAGGATGTTTTGGTATATATGTGTTGTTGAGTGGTGTATGTAACAAATAAATGGCATGAAGAATTTTTCTACTAGCATAGTTGTTTTAAACAGATACAAAACAGATGAACCTGAAATGAAGTTAGTGCTCAGGAATTAATAATTTGACACTGGAGACAAATAACCTGATCACAACAACACGATCAAGAGGAAAGGTCCAAGAATCTTAACCACTTGTTAAACAGTATTGCTTCCAACACCAAAAATGTAACGGTATGCATTGTACATTTATTATTGAACTAGATATAAGCCAGTTGCATACTGTTTGGTAAACATGATTCAGCACTGTTTAATATATTCATTGCAACCTCCTTTCAACAGTGCTTAAGAAATGCATAATAACTATTTGACATTGCATTTAGACGGTATTATTTTATTGTCACAAACTATTACATTGGTGCATAAGTTTGTAGTGTTTTCGATTTGTGTGTTAGTATTCCAGTTGATATGGGCTGATTTATTGATTACATATTTTTATTTGTGGTTCACTGTTCCTGCTTGAGATTACATATTGTCATTTGGAGAAAGTGAGTTGAGCTGTGGCTGCTAGAAAATGAAGAGCTAAGTGGAAAAATACAAACGTTTACGACATATCCTTCTGTTTTCTGTTGGAGGGGTGACATCAGTGGAGGTAGCCAGAAACACTTGCACCATGTATGGGGATAATACCATTGGACAGAGCATGGCAAGAAAATGGTTTTTTCCTTTTAGGGAGAATTATTTTGACATTAATGACTCTCCACGTTTAGGAAGACCTTCAGGGTTTGATAATGATTATTTAAACACTTTAATTCACAATGATCTATGTCAGTGTTCTCAAGAACTGGAAAATGTGAACTGTGATCATTCCACCATGATACAACAATTGCAGGCAATTTGGAAGGTACAAAAATTGGGTGTACAGGTACCACATGCTCTAAGACAAAATGTCAAACATCAGTGAGTGGCCATACGTGCATCTCTGCTTGCTTGTCATCAATTGGCTCATGAACAACACTGACCATTCCTCTCCTGTATAACTGCTGGTGACGCAATGGTGTCTGTATACAAACATAAGGAAAAGAAAGTAATAGTTGACTCTTAAAAAAGCAGCAACTCCCCATAACAAGGACTGGGTGTATTCACAAAAAAACATGTTATGCATCTGGCTGAACAACAAATGTGTGGTATACTACAAACAGCTTTCCTGAAATTGAACCATCACTGCTGACATTTATTGTCAACAGCTGAGATGCCTTGCAGATGCAATAAAAGAACAACGACCACGAAGACTGCATGAAGTGATGCTACTTCACAATAACACCTTCCTACATTCCGCTATACTGAAAAAAAGGAAAAAAAAAACACTTTACAGGAGTTGGGTTGGAAACTCTTTCCACACTCATCTCATTCATCTAACCTTGCACTGTCAGATTTTCACCAGTCCATTCTCTATCAAAGAACCTTCGATGAACTTTGTTTCATTCCAAAAATGTGCTCTGACCATGGCTCAATTAATTCTTTGCCTCAAAACTATGTGACTTCTACATTTGCAGAATCTAAAAGTTACCTCATCATTGGCACACTGTTGTATTTAGAGAACACAAATATATTATTGAGGTCTAAATTCTCTGTTATTGTTATCTGTTGTGTTTATGAAACTTACAGAAAGATGCCACAAACTTATGCACTGACCTAATAAAATAGGCCATTTACAGCTTTCCTGCCGATTCACATATAGTAAGAGATGCTATTTACGTACACTAATTATTCAGTCAGGAAGCACAGGAAGTGTGTGTGTGTGTGTGTGTGTGTGTGTGTGTGTGTGTGTGTGTGTGAGAGAGAGAGAGAGAGAGAGAGAGAGAGAGAGAGAGAGAGAGAGAGAGAGAGAAATGTGCGGCGAGCCTAGACAGGAACTGTTCAATCACTAAATAATTACAGTGGAGCTATTACTGCTGCAAACAGAGTTGGAAGGTATCAGTGAGATAAAACTGAAGCAATTGGTACTTTGTCGAAGTGACAAATGTGATGTAACCAGCTCCAACAGTGACATTGAACTATCACGGCTGTCCAGTATCAGCATCTAGCTCCGGTCCTCACCACAAGTGGTGTCACAATTTGCAAGCAGTCACTGGAAGTGGCACTCTAAGAGGAAGATACCAACCCGCAACACAAGTTGGGTAACTCGGTGGGATCCCATGACCACCGACTGTGCATGAAAGGGAAGCAATGGTTGGGAAGGGAGTGAGACAGGGTTGAAGCCTATCCCCGATGTTATTCAATCTGTGTATTGACTAAGCAGTAAAGAAAACAAAAGAAAAATTTGGAGTAGGAATTAAAATCCATGGAGAAGAAATAAAAACTTTGAGGTTTGATGATGACGTAATTCTGTCAGAGACAGGAAAGGACCTGGACGAGCAGCTGAACAGAATGGACAGTGTCTTGAAAGGAGGATATAAGATGAATGTCAACAAAAGCAAAACGAGGATAATTGAATGTAGTTGAATTAAATTGGGTGATGCTGAGGGAATTAGATTAGGAAATGAGACGCTTAAAGTACTAAATGAGTTTGCTATTTGGGGAGCAAAAGAAGTGATGATGGTCGAAGTAGAGAGGATATAAAATGTAGACTGGCAATGGCAAGGAAAGTGTTTGTGAAGAAGAGAAATTTGTTAACATCGAGTATAGAGTTAAGCGTCAGGTAGTCGTTTCTGGAAGTATTTGTATGGAGTGTGGCCATGTATGGAAGAGAAACATGGACGATATATAGTTAGGACAAAAAGAGAATAGAAGCTTTCGAAATGTGATGCTACAGAAGAATGCCGAAGATTAGATGGATTTATCACATAACTAATGAGGAGGTATTGAACAGAATTAGGGAGAAGATAAATTTATGGCACACCTCCACTAGAAGAAGGGATCAGTTGATAGGACATGTTCTGAGGCATCAAGGGTGTTGTGGTTGGCAGGAGAGTCAACCGTGTTTTTCTAAAGGAGGCCGAAATGCACGTGTCTCAGCTCACGCAGTCTGGCGTGTGTCTGGAACATGACACGGGAATTAGAATTGAGAAAAACGGTGGCATACTTAATTTTAATCCATTAATGGAGAACGTCGCTCTTTATGGTACATGATTCACAATATCAATATTATGGATACTGGCACCTTGCTAGGTCATAGCAAATAACGTAGCTGAAGGCTATGCTAACTATCATCTCGGCAAATGAGAGCATAGAAGTCAGTGGTCAGTGAACCATCACTAGCAAAGTCGGCTGTACAACTGGTTCGAGTGCTAGGAAGTCTCTCTAGACCTGCCGTACGGCGGCGCTCAGTCTGCAATCACTGATAGTGGCGACAAGCGGGTCCGACATATCCTACCGGACGGCGGCCGATTTAAAGGCTACCACCTAGCAAGTGTGGTGTCTGGCGGTGACATCACAAAGGGATCACCAGTTTAGCATTGGAGGGCAGTGTGGAGGGTAAAAATGAAAAAGGTAGACCAAGAGATGAATACACTAAGCAGATTCAGAAGGATGTAGGTTGCAGTAGGTACTGGGAGATGAAGAAGCTTGCACAGGATAGAGTAGCATGGAGAGCTGCATCAAACCAGTCTCTGGACTGAAGACCAGAACAACAACATCTTTCCTTCCCACTTTTCCCCATCTTGCCTTGCTTCTTTCTGCACAAACTTCACATCTCTTCTGAGGCCATTATGACTATTAAAAAGCTGGAATTAATTTAGGGAACTGTCTTCCAAAGAATCTATTTACAAGTAACACGTTTTTGGTGGAAGTTGATTCAACAGGGCCACCTTTGTTCACCAATACCTCTGCCAGATCAGTAATAAACTCAGTAAGATGTTTATTGGTAGGGCTTGACTTTTTATATTAAACATATAAATTTATGACCATTATCATGCAAAGATGGGAAAAAAAATTATTTCTTCCTTTTGTTTCCTCTCAAAACTGTAGTGCCCAATTTGCTGGTCACTGCTGTCGACACCTGCCTTGTTTTTATTGTAATCCAAAATACAATCAGGTTTCATTTTCTCTATAATGCCAAACTTTGTTCTGACATTGACATTAGATATGCTGTCATTTTGTTTTGTTGTCAAAATAAACATATCCCTAGTGTATCTCCATTTGACAAATAGCAAATGGTCTCATATGCGTAATGAAACTTAACTTTTTCTCCAGTCTTTGGGCTACCAGATCTTTAGGTAGTCCTTTTTTATTTTCGATTACTGTACCCACTGTGCCTTGGTTTCTTTCCATAATTGATAAGTAGATTAGGGCTAATGTATAAATGATCATTTGCATAGAGTATGGCCTTTCCATAGAAACTTTCACACAATCTGTTTACTACATGAAAAATGCTGTTATTGGCATTTGCATGACTACCAGGATATATTTCATTTTTCAAAATATATCCACTTTCACATGACATTAAAAGTTTATGCCATATTTGTTAGGCTTATTTTTCATGTAGGACTTGAAACTAAGTCTGCCATGAAATGGGCCAATTACTTCATCTAAAGTAAAATTTCCATCTGGTTTGTACATTCTTTCACATTTGCCATTAATATATCAAAGGTCAGTCTTACCCTGTGAATAGGATTGTGTGGTTCTCGATTTTTTAAAATTAAAGTTCCATTATCTATGAGACATAAAATTCACAGAATTGGCTGAAAACAATCTCTTGATATATACCTTCCTACAAAGGAAGTCTGCAGAACAGAATTCGTAGAAAAATGATTGGTCAATTTCCATTTTCTAACAAGGCACACATGTAAAACCACACCAAAAACTTATACAGTTCACAGAGTTTCACAGTACTCCACTTATGCCAAACTGAGAGCTGCTTCAGGTTGCCTCTAGCATTTAGGTTTCCAGTAATTGTTCTAGCATACCTATTTGTCTCTCATTTTTGCAGCTTCAGCAGTTCATCTGAAAAGAAGGTTAACAAACATACAAGAGTTCTGCTCAATCTAAATTTGAATTCCATGCGATTCTCCAAGAACTAGAAGCTGTGAAGCAGTAATGCCATCATCTGTCCACTGACCATCTGAAAGAAGCAGATTGATATGTTGAGAAGGATGTATCTCTGATATATTATCAGCGGCAGCAGTTTTATCTTGAGGTCTCCCTGACACTTCATCATTAGAAATGCCTTCTTCTGCAGCATAAATCATACAAATTAGCTTTCAGGTGTACAATGCACTTATTGAAAAATCAATAGCTTACCATTACTATTTTCGAAACAAGAAATTTGTTCATCGAGCTCTGAGTCACTATCATTCAACAAAAACTCTCTCACATAATTAAATAAGACCATCTTGAAGACGAACACAAAGTGTGAAACCGACAACATAGACAACAATCAAGACCCTGTACTCTGTGTGGGACCTAGTGAGGTGTTCCACTTGGTAACAAGATGAATCGGAATGCTCCAAAGTAAGTAACATTCCTTTCCCACCAGTACAAGTGACAGGAGCTGCCAACTGTATTTTTTGCATGGTATTACAAGCGTCATAGACTATCCTTATACAGACAACAGACATAAAACAAATGGAATACGTTTACAAATGTGAGAAATGAGCCATGTGGGTCCTGCGTTGCTCATCTTTTTGGAGTAAATCTGTGGAACATAGGAGCTATTTTACTCGCCTCTAAAATGTTAATCTCCTTTGTCATTAGCCACATTTCTCTAGTCACAAAAATCAGTGAACATAACACTAGGACCAAAAACAATCTCTACAAAGAAGTCAAAAAGGTTTATCATTAGCACAGAAAGGAACCATATACATGTGTACAATGTGTACACATGTATTCAGCAACCTACCAGAGCACATTAAATGTCATTTTGACATTGTAGTAGAGTTTATGATTGTATTAAAGAACTTTTTATCATGCAAGTCCTCCTACCACATTGGCACAAATTTTCAAAATTCACTAATACATAGTACATCTATAACTAACACAGCTGATGCCACGATACTCACAACCACAGACTTTACTTCAAATTAATAACTAATATTAAATGGTACTTGAACAACGTTGTTTTGCTCTGCAAAAGGACTACATGGCTGATAGGAGAAAATCATTCTAGGAAATTTTGTGTGAATAATATGGAAACATTTATGTATATGAGACAAGATCATTGTTGAGCTGCAGACATGTAAGTAGAAAACAACAACTTGCTAAGTACTCAGAAGAAAAAAGCAAAAAGGGGAGAATTTCTACAATAACACTAATCAAACAAGGTAACTGTCTGATGTGTCAAATTCAAACATGCTCTACTTTTTTGTCTCTTGCAATTAACATAATGTAAAAATCAGCATGCCAAATTTTTAACTACCAATTCATACCAGAAAGGACCAGCACAAGGAGGTTGGGGATAATTCCCACCCCCACTCCTTGCAGAGTAAGTAGAAGTACGTAATGGGTAGATGCAGATGATAGATTTAGATGGTATTAGGCAGCTAATACCTCAGATAGCATGATGAGCATGAATGAAAATATTCTGCAGTCTTACTGGGCAATTAAAAGAAAATTATTCAAGGCTGAGTTATAAACAGGAGCTAACACTTTTTGCAAGTTTCTTTTAATTGCTGTAATACATCATTCTCCGCAAAAGATAAAGCTTAAAAATATTTTGAATTTTGAATCTCCCTGTGCAGGTGATGGAGAACTCAGAAAATGTTTAGCTGCTTACTGCAGAGAGCTACAACGTTTACTAACTAAAGCAGTCAACAGAAAACACATGCAAAGATTATCTGAACTGTGAAACAATGGTTGAACTTTTAGGTGAAATTTTAAATAATTAATAAACAAGTGAGAAAACAGTTTAACTTACTTAGTGCAAATCTTTCAACAAAAAAGCAACACAAGAGAATTATATTCCTGAAGCAACTTCAACTGATATGCTAAATCTAACAACCAATTATTTCCAAAAGAAAAGTTAGAAACTAATCATGTCCTATCAGTTGAAAAAAAAATGACTGCATATTGGTTAAACAAAGGTGACAAATGTTCACATGTCAGTATTCGTCAAAAGATTTCATTTTGGGCCGTGTAAATGCAAACAGTGTTCCGAGAAAAACAAAGTTGCAATGTTAAATTTGAGATATGTGACATTTTTTTCTACAGACAGACAAAAATCATTTAGTGTTACTGATGTTATCCTGTATGACTGGGCTCTAGCTGCAGCGAACAATAAAACTCCAATAGACATTCCACCTTCTCCAGGTCTGATAACACACTTTAAGATATCACGCAAGTCTGTGTCTAGGAAAATAATTCTGATAAATAAATGTGCACCAAACCAATGTCCTGCAAGGGAGATAAGGTACAGAATGAATTGTTCAATATACGTACATACATCCCCCTGCATATAAAGGCTGTCAGGTATATTGGATTAGGCAGGATTATTCCGAATTTCCAGTTGCCAGCCCAACTCTTGATTAAACCTTGTCAGGAAAGGAAAAAAATCACAATCACACGAAAATGGACAATAACCCATATATTATGGTCTCCACTTTAAATTGTTCAGCATAGGTTTAAAACTGAGATGCAATCTTGTAAAAGTTACTGGAACTTAAAATTCTGCTTTTAGTTTTAGTCAGTGAGCAACGTTTGCAAAATGGACTCAAAAGCCAATGTTTTTGGGCAGCAATTCAGAATATGCTCATAACAGTGCTTAGTCATAATCTGCAAAAACAAATAAGTAGTGTTGTGCAGTTTCCTTTGTGAACCATTTTTACAAATACGGACTCAACATTAGACAGCAAAATAAAAGAAATGTCAGTGCTGAAAAAGAAACAAAAATTGAAAACTTCGTTCCCTAGTGCAGGGTGAAAAGTTTACTCATGGTTGTGAAAAGGTAAAATTATCGTAATGTTCACTGTACTGTGAGCTCCTCATATGTCTGTGTTTCTCATGGAGGTGAAAATGACGTAAAAAACGCAAACACTGCAACACACAGAAGTTCTATTCAATAGTCAGCCTTGAAAATGCAAATGAAGGTAAGTTCTCTTTTTACCTCCCATGGTAACCAGAAGCCCAGAAAAAGAAAAAGTAATAGCTGCAGAAGCATCCTTTGTGTTGCACTCAATTCAACATAGCCATGGTTATGTTTCTGGGGCTGCTGCAACAGTTTTCTCCCACATTTGATTCTAAATTGAAAAATATCAGAAAAAATATAAAAGTGGAAACAGAGGCAAAGAAAATGCCTTTGACAGTACTGGATCCATATTCAATAGAGCAAACAATTAAGCAGTTGGACAATTCTGTTTCTTTGGATGCATCCAACAAATAACACAGTAAAACCTTTGCACTGGTGGTATGTTACTTTTCTTGTGAAGAACACACCTGTATGTCTAACTCAGTTGCAGCAGAAATAAAAAGTGAGCTTACCAAAGCATCTTAACCACTGAAGATGGTCAGCAATTTTTTTGCTGATAATGCAACCGCTAATTTTGGAAAGAATAAAAGTATATAAGTCAAGCTATGCAAAGTAAATCCAAACTCAACTGCAGAGGTATGTAACTGTCCTCTCTTGAATAACATCAAAAACCAAGCAGCAATTACTTAAAGCTTATTAAGTACTTATTAAGATATATAATGGATTCCACTAATCTACTAAAGGACTTGGTGAACTAAAGGACTTTTTTTGCTTGGATGGGCATTGAATGGTAGGAGATTTTAAACCACATAGCATAGCTGGCTCTCTCGCTCTGGCCCTACATACAGTGAATAATGATAAACTTTAAATCAATCAAATCTTACTTCCTCTCGGAAGAATACACACTAAAGATACTCAGAGATTTTCTTGAAGATGAATTATTTTTTTCCATGCAGGGTGACATCACCGACAGCTGCTGATATTTCGACAGGCACACACACTGTCATTTTCAAGGCAAAACTGCAGCAAGTAAGTGCTGTGCAAAGGAATTTAAAATCACAGTTCTCAGTGCAAATCTGGGGAGACAGGCTCTCTCTCTCTCTCTCTCTCTCTCTCTCTCTCTCTCTCTCTCTCTCTCCCTCTCTCTCTCTCTATCTCTCTCCTCTCTCTCTCTCTCTCTCTGTGTGTGTGTGTGTGTGTGTGTGAAAACTAGCATCATCACAAACCAGAGATGACTCACGTCCAATAACAAACAGATGTGGTAACGTAAACTCTGTCCCTATGTTTTTTGACAAGGGAGAGAGGAGGATTTCATGCAGAATTTAAACAAGACCACCATCTCTAATTACAGTTATTTGCCAATTTAATTTCAACAGCTTCCTTAACAACAATATCCCAGTAGTTGGATGTGCATGCCACAATCCCCAGTTTGTTATATTCCATGGGATAGCCAGTGCTAAGATAAGGTTCTGCAATGACAGATTTCCTCAGCAGTTGTAAGCAGGTGTGATGCTTATGCTCAGTACATCAGTCCTGCACAGATATGAGGCATGTAAAACATTATTTGTCACATTTTGGGGAAATATGTGAAGTATATTTTTCAACCACCATCTAAGATAAGAATCCCTTTTGATTCCAAAAGGATGATTTCAGTTTGCGTAAGACAGGTGTCTACCATATTCCTTGCAGTTGTGGAATGTCATACATTAGTCACATTATCAGGACTGTGGAGGACCGGTGCACGGAGCATAAGCAGCACACATGTGTACAACAGCCGAGGAAATCTGTTATTGCAGAACCTTGTCTTGGCACATCTTGTCTTGGCACAAGCCATCCCATGGCATATAATGACATGGAGATTCTTGCTTGCATGTCCAACTAAAGGGAAACTGTTATTAAGGAAACTGTTGAAATTAAATTGGCAAATAACCTTATAAATAGTGATGGTAGTTTTGTTTGAATTCTGCATGAAATCCTCCTCTCTCCCTTGTCAAAAAACAGAGAGACAGAGGTTATACTACCTCATTTGTTCATAATTAATTTTACTATCAATAACTTCTGACATCAGTCATCCTCTTGTATGTCCATCATTGTGGCTAGAGGTCTGGAGGACTACGGCCATTCACTATTGTAAGAAAATGAAACACATACAGCTGTCCTTAAGGTGCCATTTATTGTGTAGCTACCAGTTTCGGCACTTCAATGTGCCATCTTCAGGCCTTAGTCGATGCTGAAGGGGTTATCATGATCCATATATACGATGCATCAGTGGCCAATGTAACTGGTTAATGCAGACTACCTACAACTGTAATGTCACCTGTCCAACCATCAACTGTATAAACCCTGAAGATGGCGCATTGGAATGCCAAAACTGGCAGCTTGACATCCTAAGGATGGCTGCAAGTGTTTCATTTTCTTACAATCTGACATCTTTGGTTTGTGATGGCACTAGTGTTTACAGTGTGTGTGAGTGTTATCTTTCCAGAGTTTCTCCGAGAACAGAGGTTTTAAATTCCCTTAAACAGCACTTACTTGCTGAAGTTTTGCCTTGAAAATGGTAGGGTGTGCTCCTGTTGAAATATCATCAGTTGTCGATGATGTCACAAGGCTGCATTTTCATAAGTTATTTGAACATTGTATACACCAGGAGAAACTCAGGCCTCACATTATTTTTGGCATATCAGGGCTTCACAATGGACATTGATGGTTATTTCGCATCATTAAATGCAAATCTTCAGTCTGATGATGCACTCATAACAAATCTGACTCTGTGACCCACTTTGTATCTTCTCTGAAACAAAGAAAGGAAAATCATTTTTGGCTCTGTCACACCCTTAGTTATCTTGAAGTCCATATATGATGATCATGTCAAAACATTCAAAAGGGAAGTGGCTTATTACTTGCAGCATAGTACACACTGTCTTGTCAAATGATTTAACTTTGAAGAGAGTGTTTACAAACGTTTCAAACAATTTTCATTAAAAGGGACACAGTGTTCACTTTCGGAAGTCATAGAAGCGATTTCTCGATCTGAACCTCATATAGACGAGGATTTGATGTTCTAATGATATGTGCAATTAAACACCTTTCTCAAGGAAGAAGGGGAGAACTTTTTTGAGCTGAAGTCTGAGAAGTGGGTGAAATTCTTTCATCATTATGAAAACTGTGAAAACCTGTTTGAAGCTGTCTGTTTTGTATTTTATGTACTTTATTTCAATGCTGCTCCGGAAAGAATTTTCAGCCTCTTGATGAACACTTGGGAAGCTGAGAGAAACTGTTTGTCAATGGCTACATTGACTGAATTAATGGTGAAGATGACTTACTCATCTGTTTACCTACAGTTAGGCATTTTCTTGATGGGGAAGAAGGGAAAATCCTACTAAGGAGATTGAAAAGCAAGCAGAATTATCAATAAGGGAAAGTGCAGTGCATTCTTACACTGTATTCTGATTTGTATGTCTATGTGTGTTTTATCCAGACCTCATAAAAAAATCCTGAAAATATTCAGAAAAAACTTTGGAACCCTGCTGCATACATTCATGCTCTATGATAAGTTTGGTGGTATATTTTTAACTATTTGATATGGTTTGCTTTAAGAATCAACCATAGAAATTGGACCATGTGTTCAGAAGTGTATGTTCTGTGCAGAAACATGTTGTGGCAGATTCATCAAAATCTGTAAAAATGGGAAAGGAAAATGTTACCTTTTAATACTTGACCATTTTCATCCAGTTTGTGCACAGCATTGTGCCTTCTAGATTCTTGGTCATGTCATAAAAATCTTGTATCACTTACAGCCACAGTTTAAACTCACTGACCAAGAAGTACAGGCAATTGAGATTGCACTTAGTACAACAAATGTACCTCAGCTGTGGCATTTTGCAGATCGTTGGCAGAGTAAATTATTACTGACAAATCACAAAAATGTCCTGTACATTCTTTTTTACACTGCAGTCACTAGTAAACTTTCAGGTTTTCTATTGTAAGTTTAAAAATTCTAATTTTTATTTGGAACATTTGTCAAAATATACGGATATTAGGACAGTGTATTTCTAACTCTGGTCTAGTTGAGGTCGGTCCACAATATATAAGACTGTCACATGTTGACCTGATTGCATGATAATGATGCACAAAATGTACATGTTTGGAATAGTGTATCAAAATATTTTACAATTTTTCTTTCAATAGGTTCAAGGCATGAATGTTGAGATGTTACACCTCTAGTACTTATTGTGTGCATTTCCTATATATTTAGAAAGAATACTATGCATAAAATAATAAGTGATCTATTACTCTGCCTTGCAAGCCACTGAAACAAATGGCAAGAAAGTTTATCATCTACAGGTCACATTCATACTTTATGATTTATTCATATTTATTTTGAATTATCATCTTCTAGTTATTTGTGTTTTAATTAGTGTAGCCTTTTTAACTTTATAACAATGAAAAGATTTTAGGTTGTGTTAGAATTCAAAAAGATCCTAATGAGGTAGGTCTTGTTGGTACTCCTCAACATTATTGTGATGCAATTATATCTGCTGTGGCATTTTGCAGATTCCAGTTATGTCAAATTATTTGCTTTATTATTTTTCTCCTGTTTTGCTTTAATAACTTCTTTGGCTATCTGGGTATTTTTTCCTTATTTAACTTACATATGTTTTTTTTCTATGAATAGTTATTTTTTATGTCATGCTAGATTAAGTGTGTATGTTGAAAGAACTAAAAATTTTTCAGTGCAAATCAGGATATTATTTAACAGAAATAATTTTATTCAATTTTTTGTCTGAGTATATTTTGCATAACTAATATTGCACATTATAGTTTAATTGTAATAGAGGTGGGTTATGAAATATTAGGTTAAATTAATTAAAGTGAGTTTGGTTTATTATTTCTCTTGTTTCACATCATATCAAAATTTTAGTATTTATTTACTTTCTCAACTTAGGTAGATTTACAATAAATTTATAGTTAATGTATCACAATTATTGTTGAGTTAATTGTTTCCTAAGGTACCTAGTTTCTTAAGGAAAAAATACTTTTAAACTTAATTGGCTTTGTCCAGGTGTTAGACTTAAATGTTTGTAATAATATTGAAATTAGTATATTTTGTTTTTAGTATTTGTCATTGTTAATTTGTTAAAGGAAATGGCAAATTTGGTTTCTGCATGTTTATCAGAAACGTGATCTTGAGACTATTTTGAAGTCTGGCCTGCTCACAGAGAAAATTTTAAAGAGCTATAGTGTTTTCAATGTGCAAAGGCAGCATAATCAGTAATCTCTTAATTAGTGGTTGAAATAAAAGGCTTGACGAGAAACCACCCTGATTAATTTTGGAATTTAACTGTTAACTCAAAAGTTTAATTTTGTCTTTAGGACAAAAAGATCCTATAGAGCTTGACATTTTACTTTTTATGTAGTTTTTAGTTGGTCTCTCTATATTTGATGATAATGTTTTGTTTGAGTGACATGAAGGATAATTTATCATGACCCATAATTTATGATCACAATATTTAGTTACCTTAGGGATAACAGTGTAATTGTTTTTGAGAGCTCATATTGGCAAACCAGACTGCACACTCAGTGTTGGATTGAAAACAACTTTCAATGTAGGAATGTCTGTTTGACCTTTAAAATCTTACATGATCTGAGTCCAGAGCAGCAGGAGCAAGGCATAAGTGTTGACATGTTATATATAAAATAATTATCAATGTAGTGTGATTCTTGAGTTTCTCCCGGCGTATTTGATAATCAAAATATCCACGGGTGTACTGCCGGTCTATAGTGTCCAACGGGCACAATATTTCGGCGATCAAACATGTCGCCATCATCAGGTGATGATGGCGACATGTTTGATCGCCGAAATATTGTGCCCGTTGGACACTATAGACCGGCAGTACATCCGTGGATATTTTGATTATCAATGTAGTGCTTTGCCTTGCAAAACACTGTAACATCATGAGAAAAAAAAATGTAGCTTCACTGATGAGAGAATTCAAGGTATGAACACGCACCTATAAGTAAATACCTGGGCAACACATTTCCCTGCAACTAAATGAAATAAATTAATAGATAAAACTTTTAACATGAGGTCAGACTTTTCCGTTAGTTCACTCTGAAGAAGAGTATATTAAAATACGTCATTATAGTACAAATTACCACAGAAAAATGGATGCTTACATAAAATCACAAGCAACACGAGAGGATAAGTGGAGGTGAAAAGATTGAACAAAACTATCTTGACCTCTGGTAATAAAATCAGTGTTGGATGCCACACATGAACAAACACAAACTGACAAGTAATTAAGTTCATACAACTATGATTGATAAATGGAACATCAACATTATTGATGGAAAATATTTAATTAAAACTACTGATTATCAGACAACTCATAACAATACGCAGGAAAATTCTTTTATAATGAAGTTTAGTAAATATCATGACACTAAAGATTTTCTTAAAAAAAACAATGCAAAGAATATATGTATGAAACAAAATCATTATTCAGGGTGGTCAAAAAGAGTCTGAAAAACTTGAAAATGTTGCAGTGTAGCTTGTGCTGCGAAATAATAATTAAGAACAACTGTGCCATTTCTGAGATAATAGCACTGAAGTTAGGAAATCAGGCCATTACAAATGCAATGCAGTCCGCCACAGATGGTGTCACCAAATGTGTTCTTTGTTTGGTTTCCTAAAAGAGAACAAGACAGTGAAACAAAAATTGGACATGGAACGGTAGTCTCATAAGCAATCATCTGCACTACGAGGACAACTGATACTATTGTATCTGTAGAGCCACTTGAATTTATACATGCAACAGCCTGATTCCCAAACTTCAATGCTAATTGACTCAGACACAGTGCAAGGTATAGAACTTTTACTTTAACAATTACTTCTCAGAACAACCTACATTGTAACAACCTTACCAGCTTTTCGTACTGATTCTGACCACCCTGTGTGAGCATGAATGAAAACACACAAAAACAAAAGTGAATTTGGTAATCAATTAAATCCAGAAAATTCTGCAACAAGCTATTTCAATTAATCAGTCTTATTTGGATCAAACTTCTAATGTTCCATGTAACACACTGGTTTTTCCATCCTACACTATTTACAAGTACAACGATTAATCATCTGTGAGATTGTTCATAACAAGCACCAAATCTTATACTTCCATGGACAATTCAGAACAGAAAATACTAACTAATAATTTACAGCCTTCACATCACATATATCTGTCAAAATCACAGCACCAAAACGCCAAATGCAACGGAAATGAATTTAATGTCACATATTACATGCATGCCAATACAGACAATTAGATTTACATAAAGAGCTGTACACGATGTGGCTTTGTGGACTCAGTATGAGCTGAAGCACTCATCCTGACTACTGACAGCATCCAAATGCTGTGGCATGAAGTCAAAGTGTGGCTGGTTACATTTCTTGAGGATCTTCCCACATGCTGTTTGTATGCTGGTCAACAAAGCATCGGCACTGGTCACTGCAGAAAAAAGCGAAAGAGAACAAGAAGGCAGAGTAGGAGCAGCAGAAGGTAGTACATTCTGCAATTCAACAATCTGTGGGCAATGTCCATATACTCAGCACGGGTGACACTGTTGGTGTGCTTGGCACTGGTAACAGTGTTGACACACCTAGCACGGACATGAGAGTTGACGCACCTGGCACGGGTGACAGTTTTGGTGCACTTGGCCCGAGTGACAGCGCTGTCACGCTTGGCACGAGTGACTGTGCAGGTGCTCTCTGTGTGGGCAACTGTACTGGTGGGCTCAGTGCGGATGCGCTTAGTGCGCTTAGTGCGAGCGCGAGGTTTGGTGCGCTTAGTGCGGACAACAGTGTTGGCACGCATAGCATGGCCGACAGCATTGATATGCTTACTGTGGGCGACTGCGTTGACCCACTCTGCACAGGCGACAGCACTGGCATACTCGGCACGGGCGACAGCATCGGTATGGGTGACAGTATTGGCACGGGTGACACCAGTGTCACACTTGGCGTGCTCGGTGCAGGAAACAGTGGTAGCGGACAATGCAGGTGACATCATTGGCGCACACGGCAGGGGAGACAGTCCTGGTGCGGGTGACAGTGTTGGCGCACTCAGCATGGGCGACAGTGATGGCATGCTCGGTGAATGTGACAGCATTGACACACTCTTCACGGGCGACAGTCTCGGCATGCTCAGTGCAGGTGACAGTGTCGGTGCGCTCACCATGGGTGACAGTGATGGCATGCTCGGTGAATGTGACAGCATTGACACACTCATCACGGGCGACAGTCTCGGCATGCTCAGTGCAGGCGACAGTGTCGGTGCGCTCACCATGGGTGACAGTGTCGGTGCACTTAAAGTGGATGACTGAGATGCTGTACTCACTGAGGGCGACAGTGGCAGGGCCCTCAGTGTGGGCGACAATGACGGTGTGCTCAACACGAGCGGAAGTGACGGTTCAGGCGACAGCCTCAACACTGGAGACAGCGAGGGCACTGGAGACAGCGATGGCTCTGGAGACAGTGACCGCTCTGGAGACAGCGACATCTCTGGAGATAGCGACGGCACTGAAGACAGCGATGGCTCTGGAGACAGCGACGGCTCTGGAGAGAGCGACGGCACTGAAGACAGCGACGGCTCTGGAGACTGCGACGGCTCTGGAGAAAGGGATGGCACTGAAGAAAGTGATGGCACTGGAGACATCGATGGCACTGGAGACAGCTTTGTCACACTTGGCAAGGTTGACAACATTGGCGAGGACGACACAATCAGTGTGCTCGGCACGGTTGATAGCGTTGGTGTGCTTGGTGCGGGCGACTCTGTTGGCGTGTTCGGTGTGGACAACTCTATTGGCATGCTCGGTGCAGACACAACCGTCGGCATGCTCGGTGCTGGCGACACTTTTGGCATGATCGGCGTGGGAGTCTCTGCTGGCATGCTCAGCACGGGCGACTCCGTTGACATGCTCAGTGGGGGCAACTTAGTGGGCATGCTTGGAGCGGGTGACGGTGCTGGTGAGTGTGGTGCGAGCGACTGCGGTGGAGCACTAGGCATGGGTGACTCCGTTGGCATCCTCAGCGTGGCCAACTCAGTAGGCACGCTTGGAGCGGGCGACTGTGCTGGAGAGTATGGTGCGAGCGACTGCGGTGGAGCACTTGGTACGGGTGACTCCATTGGCATGCTCAGCGGTGGCAACTCAGTAGGCACACTTGGAGCGGGTGACTGTGCTGGCGAGTGCGGTGGAGCACTTGGCACGGGTGACTCCGTTGGCATGCCCAGTGGGAACAACTCAGTAAGCACGCTTGGAGCGGGCGACTGTGCTGGCGAGTGCGGTGGAGCACTTGGCACGGGTGACTCCGTTGGCATGCCCAGTGTGAACAACTCAGTAGGCACGCTTGAAGTGGGCGACTCTGCTGGCGAGTGCGGTGCGAGCGACTGCGGTGGAGCACTTGGCACGGGTGACTCCATTGGCATGCTCAGCGGGGGCAACTCAGTAGGCACACTTGGAGTGGGCGACTGTGCTGGCGAGTACGGTGGAGCACTTGGCACGGGTGACTCCGTTGGCATGCCCAGTGGGAACAACTCAGTAGGCACGCTTGAAGTGGGCGACTCTGCTGGCGAGTGCGGTGCGTGCGACTGCGGTGGAGCACTTGGTACGGGTGACTCCATTGGCATGCTCAGCGGGGGCAACTCAGTAGGCACACTTGGAGCGGGCGACTGTGCTGGCGAGTGCGGTGGAGCACTTGGCACGGGTGACTCCGTTGGCATGCCCAGTGTGAACAACTCAGTAGGCACGCTTGAAGTGGGCGACTCTGCTGGCGAGTGCGGTGCGTGCGACTGCGGTGGAGCACTTGGTACGGGTGACTCCATTGGCATGCTCAGCGGGGGCAACTCAGTAGGCACACTTGGAGCGGGCGACTGTGCTGGCGAGTGCGGTGGAGCACTTGGCACGGGTGACTCCGTTGGCATGCCCAGTGGGAACAACTCAGTAGGCACGCTTGAAGTGGGCGACTCTGCTGGCGAGTGCGGTGCGTGCGACTGCGGTGGAGCACTTGGTACGGGTGACTCCATTGGCATGCTCAGCGGGGGCAACTCAGTAGGCACACTTGGAGCGGGCGACTGTGCTGGCGAGTGCGGTGGAGCACTTGGCACGGGTGACTCCGTTGGCATGCCCAGTGTGGACAACTCAGTAGGCACGCTTGAAGTGGGCGACTCTGCTGGCGAGTGCGGTGCGAGCGACTGCGGTGGAGCACTTGGCACGGGTGACTCCATTGGCATGCTCAGCGGGGGCAACTCAGTAGGCACACTTGGAGCGGGCGACTGTGCTGGCGAGTACGGTGGAGCACTTGGCACGGGTGACTCTGTTGGCATTCCCAGTGTGAACAACTCAGTAGGCACGCTTGGAGTGGGCGACTCTGCTGGCGAGTGCGGTGCGAGCGACTGCGGTGGAGCACTTGGTACGGGTGACTCCATTGGCATGCTCAGCGGGGGCAACTCAGTAGGCACACTTGGAGCGGGCGACTGTGCTGGCGAGTGCGGTGGAGCACTTGGCACGGGTGACTCTGTTGGCATTCCCAGTGTGAACAACTCAGTAGGCACGCTTGGAGCGGGCGACTGTGCTGGCGAGTGCGGTGGAGCACTTGGCACGGGTGACTCCGTTGGCATGCCCAGTGGAAACAACTCAGTAAGCACGCTTGGAGCGGGCGACTGTGCTGGCGAGTGCGGTGGAGCACTTGGCACGGGTGACTCCGTTGGCATGCCCAGTGGGAACAACTCAGTAGGCACGCTTGGAGCGGGCGACTGTGCTGGCGAGTGCGGTGGAGCACTTGGCACGGGTGACTCCGTAGGTATGCTCAGCGGGGGCAACTCAGTAGGCACACTTGGAGCGGGCAACTGTGCTGGCGAGTGCGATGCGAGCGATTGCGGTGGAGCACTTTGCACGGGTGACTGCATTGGTGTGGGTGACTGCATTGCCATACTCGGCACAGGTGATATTTTTAGCACACAGTTTTGATGCACTGGGCCCAGTAAACAAGTTTTAGCATGCAGCACAGGTGACAGTGTTGGTATGCACTGCACGGGCGACAGTACTCGTGTTGCTGCCCTCAATGTGGGTGGGCGACACTGCTGGCACTCTCAGCAGGGGTGGGCGACACTGCTGGCACACACGGTGAAGGCAGGCAACGACAGTGGTGGCACACTTGGTGAGGGCAGGCGATGACACTGGCGGCACCCTCGGTGAGGGCAGGCGACACTGCTGGCACAGTCAGCGAGGACCGGTAACACTGCTGGAAAACACAGCATTCTTTGCTCTAATTTCTGACTTTGGTGAGTACAAGTTGGAAAATTGATTACATTAGGTCTCTATCAACAAATTTCTGTGGGCAAATGTTTTAAAAACTAAGCCTACTAGCAACAGCTTGTATATTGTGAATATATTATTTGAAAATGGTATCAGAATTTTAAATATAACAACTCTACCTTAAGCCCATCTTACTGGGTGTTAAGATTTGCCTAAGTTTGCTAGATGGCGCACTTGGCTGCCAGTTAACAGAAAGGGGTGACAGTTACCTCCGATGCTAAAACTCTCACACAGCATAAGATCAGCTGCAAATTGTATCGTGACTTGCTGCCGGTTGTACAGAAGAAACATGTCCACTTCAAGTGCACTTATTCAGTGAAAACTAGAGTTAGTAGTTGTTTTGGTGCTAAGCCCATGCCAATGAGCAAAGAAAGAAAGAATGAACAGAATCTTGGGTTACAGGGAGAAATATAGAAGAATGTGGGCTCTCTATGCTTCATAGAGAATTGGGGTTAGTTTGCATAAACCTTATTTCAATTAGTAAAGTATCATGGTTTTATTACAACTTGACATTAAAAGTATACCAATAACGACTGTTACACATGATTTCATCTTAATAGGGTACAAGGTCCTTCATCCTTCGCAAATGTTATATAAACAGATTTGCCAATAGTTGAAGAATTGCTTCTTACGGTTTTGCCTCTAATTTTAAACAAAGATATAGTGACGTGTCAGGCACTTATGCTTCTCAAGAAGGTAAGTGAATTATTGCTAACACACATATTCAAAATACAAACTTAATTTTCATTTATCATCTAATTTAGTTTTATTAGAGGGTAATTGTGAGACATGTTTAATAAGCATCTCTAAGCCTGCTGTCATACTGCTTTTTGAGCAATGAGAAACACAAAGATCTAGCTCATTCTACACAAATAGCAAACAGTACACTTTCATGGATGACACTAGAGACTTTGATGGATGTCACAAGTGTGATAGAAGATTTGGCTATAAACGTAAGTCCAAGATAACTACTAATACATTTTTGCTTAGAGTTTCTACTTGTTATGGTACAACAGTGAAATAAAATGTGATATTGTGTCCACACGATCCTGCTGAATGGAAGATATTTAAAGATATGTTCCACAGACTCTGGCAATTCCCTAATCGCATTGGAGCACTTGATGAGATATGTATCAAGTTCAGGCCCATGCATTCCGATTGTTCATCATTCAGAAACTACAAATACAATGACAGTATTGGTCTTTTAGCATTATTGGATGATAGTTATAAATTTTTGTTTATGAATATTGGCAGAAATAGCAGAATGTATGATGGCACAATATTCAGAGACTGTCTCTTCCAAGAGGCAATGGATAGCTTACTAAATTTGCCAAAAAAGTTCCACTCCCAGGTAATGAACATTATGTCCCTAAATGTAAGTGGCAGGCAATGCTTTGGCATTAAAAGAGAGTGTACAGGAACCATATCCTGAATGGGACATGACACCTGAAAAAAGAACTCCAGAATTTGTAGAGCACTCAAGAACATGCATTTGGCATATTGTCAAACAGAATCTGAATTCTGCTGCACAACATCTCGCTGTTTTCCAAAGCTGAGCTCATTACAAAAGTACGTTCCTTGCTAAATAATTTTCTACTTTCTTGTTTCAGTCCTTTGTCACACTGACAGAGATTAATTTGGCAGCTTCATTTGTCTTCTGATTTCCAAATGAGATGAACATTTCGCTCAACCTCCCCCCCCCCCCTACTCTCTCTCTCTCTCTCTCTCTCTCTCTCTCTCTCTCTCTCTCTCTCTCTCTCTCTGTGTGTGTGTGTGTGTGTGTGTGTGTGTGTGTGTGCGCGCGCGCGCTCGTGAGAGAGAGAGAGAGCGAGAGAGAGATCCAGTGTATGTTGAGAGCCACTATTATGAGATAATCTTTTGTCTTTATGATAGTTATCAGAAAAATATAAATACTAAACATTTATATGTGTCCCGAATTAACAGTTTGCGAAGATTAGTTTGCTCTGAATATATAATAGGTAGTAAGGTACTATACCATTCTTATTAATAGATAAGGCCGGAACTACTGGTGTTTCTTGCAAGTAACTTTGCCTCCCCTGCTGGAAGAAGTGGCATTGATGATTCGAAGGGTTATGTGGTTGCTACATGATGGTGCTCTAGCCCACTTTGCCTTTAATATCTGGACACATCTCAGTCGTGTCTTTCCTGGTCGATGGATCGGGCAAGGGGGTCCAGTTGCACAGTCTGCTCAATTGTCGGATCTCAACCTATGTGATTTCTGGTTATGGGGCCATCTCAAAAGTATCATGTATGTAGAGTCCATTGCAGAAGTGGAGACACAGGAGTAGTGTATTCCTGCTTCCTTGGCAATTTGCATCCTCGCCGATGTATGTGTGAGACAGAACATGCTTCAGCAAGTAGAAGCACACATTGAGGCACATGGAAACCATTTTCAACACATACTGTAACAGTGTCTGCATGGTACTGGACTGCAGTCTCTGTAACAATGTATGACTGAATATATGGTCTCTAGCATGGAAAGCCTGCATTTCTGGACATAAGTTCATTAGACATTTTTGTTCCATATCCTCTCATTGATCAATCCCTAGATTTTGTACACCCAGTATATATACACATGAATATGAGGTTACAACAGATACTCAGCTGTGGCCTCGATGAAGGAAGCATGTTTTAGGAAAATGAGTGTAAATCTAAACCAGAATGGCCAGACAGGGCACGCACCATCCACCCGAATATGGGCCTGTGTCTTACTAGCTGTACTGCCTCATATGGTTGGCTCCTATTGTACAATTTTATTTTGATTTACATACAATTTGTTCCAGATAACTTACAATAAAAACACAGTTTTGTTCTTCATTACCGAAAACATCAAGCACACCCGCTGGTGACTCCAGAACCAAAAACTCACTGTTATAACCCTTGCACAACTGCCAAACAGACCGGTAAACACACTACTATTCCCCAAGTTTGTCTCAATGTCCTGAGTCAGTATCCCAACATGATGGGTGAGATGTTGGTGTCAGGAGAATGACAAGACATCAATATCTGCACTGTAGATCTTGGCACATGCTTTTCTTGGAAAAGCATTACAGTTTTGAAATGTGAGTATTGTAACTAACCCCTTCCTTTATTAACCATTAATTCTGAATCCTCTAGGTAATCTTTCTGTATTATGCATTACTCATAGAGAACATTTTAGCTCCATTTTAAATAGATGTGTTTTAGTAATCTTTTTAATCTCTTTGGGCAATTTCTTTTACAATTTTATCCAATATTCTGTTTTCCATTTTTCCTTGGTAAACATAAATACATGCTGGCCCTTGTTCTGTCATTGTTTTTCTGGTTGCTGTTGTTTTTCATGATATGCACACCATAGATGGATAAATGTACTCACCTCGTGCAGTAAGGATATCCAGTTTTTCAAACAGTTCCACACAGTCAGAGTACCTAACTACCCTCCTAAATTAACCATACATGTGCTGAACTACATATTCCATACAAACTTAAATTCTCTAATGAAGTATTATGACAGACCAATAAGTCACAGAAGATTCCAACTAGTATCATGTCATCTCTTACGGATTTTTTGTGCTTGGTAAATGTATATATTATCTGCCTCAGAAGTGGCCCTTTTGGAAGTCAAACTATGATTGGATAAATATCCTATGCCTACACTTGTGGGATGTCATCCCTGAAGTACACTCCTCAAAACTTTGGGAAATTGTGTAAAAAGTGGCACTGGATGGTTGTTATTGTTACCTGTGTAGTCACTTGTCTTATAGAGAGGCTTAACAATGGCATATTTTATTTTTTTCTGGTAAAATATCAAGATTTAATAATGCTTCACAGATGTAACCAAGAAAATGACATATCAGAGAGTAAAGCTTTTATGCAATATGTATACAATATTAGAGGGCCTTTGCTAATATGGTCACGATGATCTTTCTTTCAGTTTGGGATGAGATATCACATTTTATATCACTACATGTCCTCTGTCCTGTTTACTTTCCCTTCTGAACTGCTATATTTACCCAATTATAGGACTTTTCTTTCCGAAATTCACCATTCAAAAATATGAGGTCATCTTACATTCACAGATTAAACTACTGCTGCAGGGGTCAACATTTTTACATTAGTTAATAGATGAATGTAGGGGACGCATTTACAGGTAAAGGTCATGTGCATATTTATTTTGAAGAACGTGGAAGGGTAGGGCTGGGCAAAAGATACTGGCATTCAAACAGGCTCGAGATTTCCCAATACACTGAAGTGCTCAATACAATATTGGCCTTGCTAGAACAGTAGCAACATTTGACACATGTGTCACATGTGAAAGGGATATGCAAGGAACTATGAAGTAACTACTACAACAATCTACTGCTCTTTCTTAAATGTTGACAATTTTGTGAAACACAGGAGGAAACAGTGTCAAATACTGTTGTCTTAAAAACTCTTGTTGTATCTGAATGGGTGTGAAATAAGAGTTCTCATACATGTATGGATACTGCATACAAACATGTTTGCTGTTTTTTAAGTAAAGGTAACATTCACAGGCAAAAATGTTTGCTTCAAAAACCATTACTTGAGTCTGAACCCAACTCAATATTTTATTTGGTTATGCTAGACTGTAATGATTTACTAAGTGAGTTTGCAAATGAGAAATTAGGTCACTATCTACAAAGCAAAATACATGGTAAAAATGTTACTAGCTTTTAATACACTTTAGAAGATGGTGACATTCAGGTGAAGCAAAAATGAAAATTAATATAGAATTAAATGTGTAACAAATGAATTTGAGCACAATAAACTGAGTGTAACTGTTATCATGAGAATAAATTACAGCGGCAAGAATCATCAAGGAGATAGTACCAACATACGTTATTAGATCACAGGATGAGTGAAAGTTTGGGAATTGAACTGAATCGTGACTCTGCTCTTATTTACGTACTAGCAAATCCACAATGCTTTGCAATTACTAACTATGTATGGGAATGGGATATGTGTCATAATCTCCACCTTCTCCTCGTCCTCCCTCCTCCTTCTGTCCATCACCCCTCCATTCTCTGTCCTCTCCCCTCACTCTTTCTCTGTCCATTTCCTCCATCCCTTCTTTGTTCATTTACTCCTCTCTGATATTGAGCCTTCTTTATTGTTATTGCAAATTTAGATTCTGTAGCAGCATTGTAAACATAAGATGATAAGCCAAAAATATAATTTTTCTGTTTTTTGTGACAACTGCCTGCAAGGAAGAAAACAAAACAGCACACTGTTGTGTATACAATTTTTGTTTAAAAATATGTATAATGAGAAAGAAAACGTATGGTAGAAACAATTATGGTAACAGTTTAAATGTTCTACTGTGGTAGATGAAACAGTGTGAGAAAGGAAAGAAAACCGCCGATATTCACGGCAGAGCAAAGTGCAGCACTTTCTTCCTCTTAGTTGGTTTTAACAGAAAACATGTTACTTGTTGTTTAAAAAAGTATACAGCCTATGTCCATCTGAATATTCATTTGAGTA
Organism: Schistocerca gregaria; assembly: GCF_023897955.1. NCBI lineage: Eukaryota > Metazoa > Arthropoda > Insecta > Orthoptera > Acrididae > Schistocerca > Schistocerca gregaria. The sequence goes on along the minus strand of NC_064931.1, from coordinate 334,330,951 downwards.
TCATGTAAAAATATCACGTAACTTGGTCAAGAAATTTTATACATTTTTGATATTGTTTCCCCTTTATGTATACTACAAGGCGAATTCGGAAAGGATGGTATGATTTGGTGTGATATGGAAACCACAGTAAAAATTCAACATAGTTTTACACAGATGAGTTAGGCAGTGTCTTTCATGTGTGTGCCGATCGCTTCAAATAGCTCTTTTCAGTTCTGAGCACAAAGTGATCACTTACAAATGCCTAAAACAATAGTGTCTCCCACCAAGTATGTGGATCTGGTGAGAGATTTTGCCTGAAGCTGTGCTGCCCATATACCATAAATGTCATGTGCTGCTTCCTTCAAGACAATTCTCAGCCAAATTCTGCATAAATGAAGACGCTCCTGCAGCATTTTCAATGGGAAGTTTTTAATCACCCACAATACAGTACATAATTAGCTCCCTCCATTGTTCATCTCTGCTCGCATGAACCTCTGGTTACGAAGACAACATTTTGGCACAAACAACAAAAGGCAGACCAGTTTAGAGAATTGGTGGAAAGGACGAGCAGCTGCTTTCTGTGAAGAGGTTACTGGAAAGTTCATCCAACGCCACGATAAATGTCTACTACAGGGCGGCAATTATTTAGAGAGGTAGCTGGAATGTGTGACCAAACGTTCAATAGAGTATCAAGTAAAAATTTGAATTACAAGGGTCGTTCAATGAGTAATGCCCCACATTTTTCTTTCTCAGAACACATTTATTGTTAAGAGTCAGAATCTGGTGATAATACACATCAACAGGTCTTGTCCATGTCCTATTTTTCTATGTAGTCTCCATCACTTTCTACGGCAATACACCAACGTTGTGGCAGAGCATGTATTCTGGTTAACGCTCTTGTCACGTAGGCATAGCCATGTTTTCACTGCATGACACACTCTCATCATCTTCAAAGTGTGTTCCCCAAAGAGAATCTTCAAGCACCAACAATTCAGATGAAATGGCCTTTCTCTGAATCTTGTGGTCTGCAGTGAGCACTCATGGAACCCATCGTGAGCACCTTTTTGAATATCTGACAGTCTCGATAACTGCAGCTGCACTTCCAATGTTGACTGACAACTGTAGAGCCAACTGCCGAGTTGTGATGTGCCGGTCAGCACGAATAATGGCATCCACACGATTCAGCATGTCTGGAGCAGTGGCTGGGACAGAACGTCCAGAGCGTGGCTGATCATGGAGCTCTGTTTCTGCACTTTCTGAGGCTGTAACTTTCTTTATCCATCACCCAACTGTACTCATTTCAACTGCAGCGTCGCCATACACCGCACACAAACATTTATGAATGGTCACCATGGTTTCTTTTTCTGCACACAAGAATTCAATAACAGCAGGCTGCTTAAAATGTGAATCGCATGTAGACGACATTTTGACGCTATACTGTGGCTCTGAAGAACGGTTCGAAATTTCACTTGCACACAAAACAAAAATCAAATATGGATTATCAACAAGAACATTTGTCTATGTATATTAACCGCTTTTTAATAAAATGTGGGGCATTACTTATTGAATGACCTTCATAAATCAGACAAGTAGGCCTACTTTTCGAGATTTCTGGCAATGTTTCCCCTTTCTATATTAAATACGTATTTAGATAAGATGGTGGTCCAGTAGGTACATAAAAACTAACATGTATTTGAATGCAATGCTTTGTCAAAATTCTAAAACAGTTGTTGAAATTTGGGAGATTTAAAATTTTGACCAAATGGACGTTTACATTTCTACTTATATTAGTTGCAGCTGTTATATATGAAATGAATCCTAGAAGATCAATATCCGTCCGTAATTCACAGTTGCTCAAGCCCAGCACTACGAAAGTGTTGGAAATGGAACAGTGATACAAGCTTGGCTGATAACTAGGACGAGTGAAGGGCGGGGAGTGGTGAGTGGGTAACAAATTTCATCAAGCTACCAACCATGGTAATCCATGCTGTGTGCTTTGGCTTTTACGAACATTTACTGAATCCATTTGTGGTCAGAATTAAAGTGACTAAAATTGGACAAATACTCAACAATAGTACACATTTCTGCTGAAGACTGTTAAAATCTAGATTGGGCCATAGCAAACTTACAAGTTTCATGCTGAAATGCTGTCGTTGCCTACCGTAAAGCATGATTGAAATGAAACGGTTTCTGTCATGAGCTGGCTGCACACAGCTAGTGAGAGATCTGACATTCTCACGTCAGTACAAAAGTGAAATACGCTATGTATTTGGATAAAGCAGATGTGTCTTCAAGTCCAACTGTAATAACAACCTCAAAACTTGCAACATACTGTATTCTTAAGAAACAGCCAAATATTTGTGACAACGAAGATATAAATTTCACAACTGGACTATTACGCCGAGGATTATTATAAATAATGATACCTCAGATGGCAGGCTTAGTAAGCAAAAGAGGTAGCAAAGTCAAAAATCAATGTAACCGTTTCTTTTTGTAAACAATCTCTTTGGGAGAAAATCCGCAACCGAGCATTATTGCAGAGGTTGAAAATACCGCTTCAGTTGTAAATTTCTTTACTTTCACACGACCGGTTTCGGACTGTTAAGGGCCCAACTTCCGGTATCGTACTGGAAATAGTAAATGACGGAAGATAATTTTCACACGCCGCAACACACATAAAAAACAAAGAAAATTATTTTTATAAACTTTTAAAATACATTTTGAAATCGCCGGTCGGGCTAGGTACTGTGAAACCTATGTCAATGCGAAAGTAGCACCAGGCAGTACTACGGACGACTGCCTGGGTAGGGAAATATACAATGATTTCACGACACTTACGCTGTGCTGTGGTCCCCGAGCGCTGCGTGCTCCAGGCGTGGTGTGCTACCTATGAGGGAGTAGCCGATGCGGAGGCAAATTGGTAAATCACAGTGGCGAAAGTGCTGCCATCTATTGACGGAGGGAAGAACGCGTGGCCACTAGCACGGCCGCTCACAATTTGAATTTAATGGTTTACATTTAAAATGAAGAAAAAACAAAAAATACATAAAAAATACACGAAAAAAGTGAAAGGTGCATTATGCGTAGTAAAGGAGCGTTTTGATCATTTCGGTACAGAACTTTAGTAAAATTGAGTGTAAGGTGCGAATAAAATTTTTATATATGCCGTAAAGCGCAATGAAACTTTCCTTTTACATGAGTGGCAAACAAGTTTTAAACTTAGTGGGGATATATAAGTGGCACAATGGAACACCGCGCCACAGCCATCAGCTAAAAGAACATGTACATATGCCGCTCCTATTTGCAAGCTCTCGTTACTGATCAACAAGAAAAGTAGGGAAACCTTACAGTCTATACTGTCAGAAAGTAATATGCCAATTAATAACTAGCAGCAATAGCACAATCTTTTTGTTTTTTATGTGTGTTTCGGCGTGTGTAAATTCTTCCTCTTTTCGTTTTTCCAGTACCACGATATATGAAATTGGGCTCATAACGGTCCGAAACCGGTCATGCGAAAATAAAGAAAATTTACAACTGAAGCGGTATTTTCAACCTCTCCCATTTCTTTTTGTTTGTTCTATTTCGCCTAGTATTAACAAAATATAGACAATCAACAAACTGCATAAGTTTGTAATAGGTATACACGGATAGTTGTAGTTTTGATCAGTCATAAATACGTTAAAAATAGTTTTTCTCAAAGAGAGTCTTAAAAAAGGGGAGTTGTGTTATATTCAAGGTCGCCTTGTATTCAAGGTTGTCATATACTTGGGCAAATATGGTATTTGTGCCAATTTTCTACACTGTTCTTAAAAGGCAATTATTAAAAATTTGTGTTACACATGGATTATTTTTTACAAAACTCTCATTCTCTCTAAACTGAATAATATCTTCACTTTCTTTCGAAGTCTCCCAGTTAACACATTGACTGCCATGTGGACAATGGTGGTTTTGTGGCAGTCGAGATGTTAAAAATATTCCATATTTGACAGGAAAATTTTTCTGGGTCAGCTCTTGGTCTGACTGTTTCGTACACATCACTGTTCCATTGTGAACCAAGGTTTCTTTGATAACTTTCTAGTACTGCATTTAATTATCTTTCAAAAAATTGGTGTTAATAACTTTCATGACTTTAATCTAGGCTGTTAGGTGATTTGCTACCAGTGAAGTTTACTTTTTTTTAAATTTTCATAGCTTATAGTTCTTTATTTTGCTTTAACAATATTTCTTAGTGTTATTTTTCAATGTTGTCAGTGAGCTGAGAAGTTATTTCTTATAATAAATAACTGTGGTGACAACTCCAAAGAGTACTGCACAACAATCAATAAGTCACACTCGAAACACTCATAACACAGTAGCTGTACGGGTTGGCAGTACAAACCATACCGAGGTCCACCAGGGGGCCACAGCTGCCTATCTGTGGGCATCATGTGTGTGGTGCCTCGTTAAATACCGGAGCACTGAGCTACGGCAGACAGTTGTGTTTAGTGTCCCGAGTCATGTACAACCTCCAGTTACTGCAGAGTCTACACGCTGCAGTGTTCATCCATCGTCTCCAAAACTTAGGCTCTGTAGGCATCTTAGTCCAGCTCTCAACTCCATGTAGGCATCACTCAGAGGCACAGTGACAGGACTTTAATATTTTAGAGGACTTGTAATAATTTCAAATGTCTAATTGCACTGGACATTTCACAATAATCAGCATCATTTAAGATGAGTAATTCTTCATCTTTAATATCATTTTATAACTAATTGTTGGGAATCTTTCTGATTAAAGATAACCTGTGCTGACCTACTGCAGTCCCAACAGTAACATGTATTTTTACACTGCCACACTGTCAACTAGTCAGTCTGACAGAATAGAACATTAAATTACCTGAGGCCTAACGTTGTTTATTTAGTACTGGTTAGTTGTTAAAATTTTACATGTCTTCTAAAACAGGATTTAAGACACCACCCATGTAAATGAAATGAAATACTGCAATCTCTCACTTAATGTGAAAATTTTTAAGTGACTACGAGATGAATTTGCTACATCATACATGTTGCTGTTGTGGTGTTCAGTCCAGAGAATGGTTTGATGCAGCTCTCCATTCCACTCTATCCTGTGCAAGCTTCTTCATTTCCAAGTACCTACTGCACCCTACATCCTGCTGAATTTGTTTAGTGTATTCATCTCTTGGTCTCCCTCAATGATTTTTACCATACATGCTGCCCTCCAATACTAAATTGGTGATCCCTTGATGCCTCAGAACATGTCCTACCAACCAATCCCTTGTTCTAGTCAAGTTGTGCCACAAATTCCTGTTCTCCCTAATTCTATTCAATACCTCCTCATTAGTAACGCGTTCTACCCATCTAATATTCAGCATTCTTCTGTAGCACCACATTTCGAAAGCTTCTCTTCTCTTCTTGTCTAAACTATTTATCATCCATGTTTCACTTCCATACATGGCTATACTCGATACAAATACTTTCAGAAAAGATTTCCTGACACTTGGATCTATACTCAATGTTAACAAATTTGTCTTCTTCACAAGCATTTTCCTCACCATTGCCAATCTACATGTCATATCCTCTCTACTTCGACCATCATCAGTTATTTTGCTCCCCAAATAGCAAAACTCCTTTACTACTTTAAGTCTCTCATTTCCTAATCTAATTCCCTCAGCATCACCTGATTTAATTAGACTACATTCTATTATCCGTGTTTGCTTTTGTTGACGTTCATCTTATATCCTCCTTTCAAGACACAGTCCATTCCACTGAACTGCTCTTCCAGGTCCTTTGCTGTCTCTGATATAATTACAATGTCATTGGCAAACCTCAAAGTTTTTATTTCTTCTCCATGGATTTTAATTCCTACTCCTAATTTTTCTTGTGTTTTCGTTACTGCTTGCTCAATATATAGATCAAATAACATTGGGGATAGGCTACAACTCCGTCTCACTCCCTTCTCAACCACTGCTTCCCTCTCATGCCCCTCGACTCTTGTAACAGCCACCTGGTTTCTGTACAAATTGTAAATAGCCTTTTGCTTCCTGTATTTGACCCCTGCCACCTTCAGAATTTGAAAGGGAGTATTGCAGTCAGCACATCATACATACCAATATATTATATGTACAATGTAATGCCACTGCAAAACTTTAACAAGAGGCAGCACCCACTCAAGAAGGTAGTCTTAACAAATTAAAAAAAAAACTCACCCATTAACTGATTTGCATCAGATAAAATAAAGGTTAGAGCCAATGTACACCTGATGCTTGCATTGGCGGAAATACAGCCCTGAAGCCATTTCTTTGTAAATGAAAGTTGTCGTTTTCAAATTATGTGAAATTCAGGTCTTCACATATAAAAATGTTCTTAAACCTCTTTCCTCATGATTAAGTTATTGGAATCAAATATTTACAATCTATAAACACAGATCTGGCTATCACATCAATTACCTCTTACCAATTAGAGAACTATTCACTTCCCAAGACAGTGCACGTACAACACAGCCAAAGCACTGTTTTTTCTAGCCCCTTTCTGTGGAAGAAGTGTGTCACACTTCTACATAGAAAAATACTCAGCTAACAAAAGGAGATGAAAACTTATTTAATATCCACAATGTCCTGAGCTTTAGCCTCTGTCCACGTACATCCAATGTCATGTGGTACAACATAAATTTATCTTGAATATCACTGAACAACCACAAACATACATGTTTGCAGAACCTGTGGACCCTTAAACCACCAAATACTCAATTAGTACAGAGTGTGGAATATAAAATAATCAGAACATTACTGCATCTTGTAAAATGTGCACTTTTCCACAGCCGACACCTGATATGATATGGGTTAATTATATATAAACTATCATGCAATGACTGTATTTTTGTTACACTATTTAAGAAAGGAATATATAAATACATAAATAGTGTGGAAAATAATGGAAATTTCATTTATTGTAAATTATACTTTGATGCTTTGGTATGTGCATATACAGAGGATCCATATCTGTACATTGAAAAATCACAAATTATTATAACAAACACTTTAATGCACGACCATTCATGAGGACTGCAAATGCAGTGTGCCTCATGTGTCCACACACAACAAGCAACGACCGCTACACAAAAATGAATTGTTTGCTGAACTAATTCATTACCAAAAACAGGACAGTGAAATGATATATTTATAAGTTCTCCTCATGCCTTTTGTCTTTTCATCCATGGCAATCATTAATTGAAATCTTATTGTTTCAGTTCTAATTTCTTTGGCTATCGAGCCAATAAAATCCACGTGATTGTCAATGGCAGATTCGGCAGCAGCTTGTTGGTGTCCCTGTTTCAAATATATTCTTTGTGCAATCAATTTGATTGCAACCATGTAACTGTCACAAAACCTCTTCCTGTTTCTCCTTCTACTCAGGAGTCTGCTGGTTCTACAGTATGTTTAACAATGCACACTGGATTCAGTATATGTAAATCCAGACTACAGCACTCCTCCACAAAGTGCTGTGGAGACTGCTGCATTTCTCTACTATGTGAATGCAAAGACTCACTACTTGCCTGCAAATTGCAGAACATACTAAAATTTATTGCAGTATTGTACCTGAATGAAATGCTTAACATTGTAATAAAACAGCTAAGTATACTGAGGTTTCGTAAAGAATGTAAGCAGTAGTTCCCCAATCAGGGGTAGCTTCTATGACAATTTCTAAGATTCAAATCATACTTTTTGCCACAGAATTTTAATTGGACATGCACTGTGTGAAAGGCCTACAAAATTCAGCTTTTGCCTTAAGTAAATAGTTGGGTAACTTACCCATTTACTTTCATCATTGTTCACTGCCAAGGACTGTCCACCTAGGCACTGGTAGAAAATGGACTGCCAAGATCAGTAATTTATCATAGTATCAGAGTGCTAGTGTGTACATCTGTGAAATTGCAAGTTCATATTAACCGCAATAAATTCTGGTGCGGAAATTACATTTCAATCCATTGGTCATTGAAGATTATGTACTTTCAAAATAATCAGAAGTGAAAATCCACTTTAATATTACCTATTTGCTGTATATGCATCACAGTACTATTAAACGCAACATTATCACAAGGCTGAGCGATGACTTTGAAAAATAACATATTAGAAAACATATGATTCTGTACTTGCATCATTCAGCCCACTGGCACTCATCTTTGATGACCTCACTTTCAGGTGTTCAACACTGGACTGACGCCATATACCATGCATTTTTGTGTAGCAAGTCTTGCTTGTAGCATTTGAATGAACGAGGCACACACAATTTGTAGTCCTTGTGAGTGGTTCTGTGCAATAGCGTTTATTATATTACTTTTACTCTATTTACTACGTATAGACACAGTTCCTCACTATACACACATATCAAAGCATCAGTCACTTCCTTGGTTCACTGTTGCCATTGTTTTATATACAATGTGTACACAATGAAAGACAACAGGATGAAAGTGAATAGCGACGAAAGCATCCTGGTCAGGGTTTCAAGGCGTGATGTCAGAAGCGGAAACATCTCACAATTGCCCACAGCAGGCAGCACTCAAAGCATTTTACAAGCAAAATAGCACTGGGTCTGTCACAGAAAACATACAGAGTTCCCCGCAAAGTAGCAGGCTAGCAGACAACAGAGCTTACTTGGCAACCATCACGTGAGCCATCAAAAAAACTTACAGCAAATCATACTCCGTGTGAGATGGGCTTTACTCTTGCAAAGAATGTAACCATAAAAATATTTTATCACCTGAATGAAAGTTTTAAGAACAAATTTAAATCCTTATTACTTCACAACTCCTATCCCATGGATCAAGTTGTCCCAATGTTTCCCCATGGGGCACAGACACCACCAGCCACGCCTCAGCTCGGTCATCGGCAGGTGCAGCTGGTATAGGCTACCCGCTGAGAGGCCCTATTGCACACTTTCTGAGCGAACATAAACCACTTGGCCAACACAGCACGGGGGCCTCAGCTGGTGCAGAAATGTCACACAAGCTATGGCCCAACACCACTACTGCCAGAGCATCAACTATTTGCCCACTGCTAGCACATGAACTGGGAAAACCTATTGTAGATGAATTTCTGAGCTAAGCTGTATCTATGTGTCTAGGTTACATTTATTAAATTTGGTTGTAAATTAAGAGTAATAACAAAAATAGTTATATACATGCAGTAAATACCACAAAATTTCATATCGATACACAATGCTAATGGTGTAAATAATATTTTGTACAATGCACATTACATGGGACAAACGCATGATGATGATCGTGCGCCTTACTACTTCTTACCTACGGTAATAGCCATACGCCAGATGTAACAAAGGTAGTCACAAGTGTAAGCATCACCACTTTCCTTCCCATTTTTGTCAACAGGAAAACAACTGCAATAGGAGGAACAGATTAACATGGATAAGGCTGGAATGCAGTTACTCACATTCTTGCTGATGTACTCATCTCGATATTGAGCTCTGGGTCACAAGAACCACAGAAAACCTAATCCAAAATGCCAGAACAGCATTTCAACTACTAGCCTGACTAGGTCGGTTAGTCGTTGGTCGGTCAGTCGGTCCATCTCTCTCTCTCTCCCTCTCTCTCTCTCTCTCTCTCTCTCTCTCTCTCTCTCTCTCTCTCTGTGTGTGTGTGTGTGTGTGTGTGTGTGTGTGTGTGTGTGTGTGTGTGTGTGTGTGCACATTTGTTGTTGTTGTTGTTCTGTAGGTAAGTACTAGACACACTCAGTACAGTATTGCAATGGACAGGTCACATTTAAACATTCCTCTGCCTATACCATATAGTATTGTTCACTACACATGGTATGGCTCACATGCTGTGGCAGTCTGCTGTATGCCCTACAGCATGTGCAGTGTACAGTGGATATGTGCATTGAGACACAAATAAAACATTTATTTGCAAAAGTTGGATTTTGTATTATCTATATCATAAAGCATAATTGAAGTAACAGCTGAGGAGGAATGGCTGCAAACATTAACAATATCACCTTCATTCTGTTTTCCAAGCGTGAATTGCCATTATTGTAGGGTACTAGAACATAAAACAAAAATACTGACTATGCAATTGTACACCTATTACAGTAAACTCTCAATTATCCATGGGTGGATTATACACTTTTCAGATTTTCGTGGCCTATTTCTCTCACTATTTTGCTGCTGAAAATTTTCCTTTAACCCAGGAGTTGTGAGTGAGCGGTAATCTCATGTTATTACAAGGGTGTAATAAACAATGTGCTGCTTCAACACTGCAAGACCTGGACTATATTTTGTTTCAAAGTAGTGTAAGGCAGTGTGAAATTGGATTGTACAGTATTCATTGAATTCGATTATCCATGGTTTTCAGGTCCCCAATTATTGCGGCTAATCAAGAGTTTACTTTAATTCCAAAAAAAAAGTTATCCATAAAAAATACTTCTCCATCTTCTTGTATTACAATACTGTATGTACATTTTTGCCAACATACATTAAGTATACAGTAACAAAATGTTTGACCTTTGCTAGTGAACTGAATTTTCCTCATGCTACATGTTCCAGAAGATAACTTCTATCTTCAGGTGCATTTAGGAGAAATATTTAGAATTCCCAATAATGCATAGCTGAGATACGTCACATTAACAAGATAGCAGTACCACAAGGCACGACACTTCATGTAACATGCCCATTTCAAAGACCCATCATAATGTGGCCGGAAAAATAGGCCGAGGAAGGTAGCTAATACACCAAGGATCACACAAAAAGACACAACTGTTCCATTTTTTAAATATTTAGTACTTTCCCAAATTGTAAGTAGTCAACTGGTACACCATATTTTTCAAGAAAATAGAATACTTCAGCTTTGAATACTTTATCTTCTTCATTTATATTAAGCACAGAAGTATAGTGTTTGGTTTCTTGCAACACAGCGCTAAGGCTCTGTCTTACATACACATACACTAGTGAGCACACTGCAGAATCAATATCACAAGTTTTATTGCCCAGAACTATAGTTACTTCCTCATTCCTCTCAAACATTTCATGATGGAACAAAGAAAGAGGTATATTTAATGACTGTATCACTTAATGATAACATTTAATAACATTTACTAATAATGGAAACGGCTTTAGGGTGGAGAGGTGGAGTAGAGAGACAGAGAGAGAGGGTGAGGTGTGCAGTTCCCGTACATTTTAGATAAAATAACCAAAAGGTCACATTTTGTATTATGTAAGTTTCTCAATTCATTTTCATATGGACAACAGGATATTAGATACAAGTTTCTGATTCAATTTTTGTACAAAAGTATGTGTGTAATTACAAAGTGAACAGATATCGTATGAGAATGAAGATGGCTAGTGAAAAAGTGATTCTGACACAGTTCTGATTGAAATGGCACAGCAGCTAAAAACATACCTTCAAAATGGCAAGGACCACATGATCATTCAATCATTATTAATAACAGTTGATAGAAGACTGTGAAAGTATCCATAGGCAAGAAGACATGTCACATCCACATCTCACTGTTAAGGAACATTACTAGTAGCTGATGGTACTACTGACAGTATAATATATTTCTGTGGTAGTCAGGCACAGCCTATATTGGACATTGATACAAATAAGGGTCTACAGAAAACACCCAATATGTATGCTCCCATGCTGACAGATGGGCTTCGTTTAAGAACACAGTGCAAATGGGAACACTGTGAATGTACTATAAAAAAAGAATAAAAAATAACTGTATATCAGGTGAGCCACTACCCCGTCTTTTACAATGTCAATAGTTGAATCAAGAAGGCTCATTATTTCACAAGAATTGGTGTCACATACATTCATCTCCCTGTCTACCACTCAATGCATATGCTAAAGGATGAATGGTTAATTTCTCTCCTTCCATCTGTATTGCATCTAAGACTTTCCAGTGTAATACAGAGTTAACAGTTTGTTATGAACAGATGTCAGCTGGTCATATCAATAGAAAACAATGGTGTTCCCACTCAGTTTCTGATCTAAATAACAAGTGAACTTGTTACATGCTTGTACTGCAATGTTGTGGGCATGTTTTTGCCAACATATGTTAAGTATTCTTGACATACTGGATCAATGGTAGAAAATGTGGATTCAAAATGTTATGCATGTTATAGCACCTTAAACACAAATACTTTAAAATAAAGAAACAATGGTTGGAAATTAATATTTCAGGTGTTATAAGGTCTTCAATGAGCTCTGAATGTGAGGTACAATTTAAAAATGTATGTGTCATAACAAACATAGTGCCTGCCACAGCAATGTTGTTCATAATATTTAGGGGAAGGGAGGAAAAATAAGAAACTTCCTGGCAGATTAAAACTGTGTGCCCAACCGAGACTCGAACTCGGGAACTTTGCCTTTCACAGGCAAGTGCTCTTCCATCTGAGCTACCTAAGCAAGACTCACGCCCAGTCCTCACAGCTTTACTTCTGCCAGTATCTCGTCTCCTACCTTCCAAACTTTACAGAAGCTCTCATGCGGTCCTTGTGAGGACCGGGCGTGAGTCGTGCTTTGGTAGCTCAGATGGTAGAGCACTTGCGCGCGAAAGGCAAAGGTCCCGAGTTTGAGTCTCAGTCGGGCACACAGTTTTAATCTGCCAGGAAGTTTCATACCAGCGCACACTGCGCTGCAGAGTCCAAATCTCATTCTGGAAACATCCCCCAGGCTGTGGCTAAGCCATGTCTCTGCAGTATCCTTTCTTTCAGGAGTGCTAGTTCTTCAATGTTCGCAGGAGAGGTTCTGTAAAGTTTGTAAGGTAGGAGACGAGATACTGGCAGAAGTTAAGCTGTGAGGATTGGGCGCGTGTCATGCTTCGGTAGCTCAGGTGGTAGAGCACTTGCCCGCGAAAGGCAAAAGTCCCGAGTTCGAGTCTCGGTCGGGCACACAGTTTTAATCTGCCAGGAAGTTTCATATCAGTGCACACTCCGCTGCAGAGTGAAAATCTCATTCTGAAGGAAAAATAAGTTTGTGATGTGTCTATAGTGAAGTTTAACAGTATTTACAGTTCATGAATGATTGACAAGCTAAGCGCATTACTCATTACAGGAACTTGCCGACATGCATTTAACACTGTGGCGCAGCTTATTTGAAACTCGAGACAGATTAAACTGGAGTATTGGACTGGCTCTCAAATGCGGGACCTTTGTCTTTCACATTAAGTACTCGACCAGCTGAGCTACCAAAGCACAACTCACAACCCACCCTCAGAGGTTTGCTGTGAAAGGCAAAGGTTCCAGGTTCAGGGTTTGAGTCCCAGCCCAGCACACACTTTTAATCTGACAAGAAGTTTATGTTACTCTAATTGTTTGATTGGAATGGGAGATTCTGTGGCACAGACAACAAGATCAAATTGGGTTTCATTCCTATATGTTTATGTGAAGTCATAAGTACGAAATCAAAGTAGAAACGGCAGAGGGGCTGGTTAGTAGAGTTCTAGCTGTCTGCCTCATAGCATAAATGTTTTAACTGGTTCCCACTGCAACATGGAGCAATCAAAGCTGTTGCAGATCAACCTTTATTTGCAGCCCTCATCACCAGTGGCACCGCAAAATGCAAGCTGTCACCATAATCGATGCTGTGGGAAGAAGCCACACTGGAGCACACACTGCATCATCCGGTGGAGTCCTGCGACCTCCAACCAGCTATAACCGTGCCCCACAGCTCTGAGAACTCATTCTCTCGTGTGCTCACTTGATGAAACTTTCACTTGAGTGGTCACTGCCAGCTGACTATATTGGCTTTGATTTCACATTCTGCATGGCAAGTTACTTTCTATTTACAAAGTTCTGAACTTACATGTGATTGTATTAACTGTGTGTCTCCGCCATATCAGTGAATGTCACCCAATAAATTGTGATCATGACTGCAGATTTCAACAGTAGTGATGAGTAGTTTTGAACTCACAGTGCATTGATATATTAGGCAATATGGACTTTTAATGTATGAAGCAGATACCAACAGCAACAGCAGTTGACCTTACTACACCAGCAAACAACAAGGTTGCCCTCACCAGATCCGCTGCTTCCTTCATTTCTGGATAGCGTTGATGACTGGGAAACATAATTACAGTGCCTCAACTATCACTTCACTGCTTACAAGTTAACCAATTCAGATTGAAAATGACCATTTTTTTCATGGTTTTTCACATAGTGTGTTGGTAGTTGCCCCTTCCCCCCCCCCCCCCCCCCCCACACACACACACACATGAAAAATCCTGATTGATTATCTTTTGCTGAGCTTTGTAACCTTTGTCAGATCTTTGTGGATGTCAGTTCCATGTAGTGTATGCTAGAAAGGAATTTTACAGGTACTGTAAACAGCAGTCAGAATCCTGTAAGGACTCAATCACTGACCTTTCGGGTCTTAGTTCTGCTTTTGTGTGCTCAGGATAAAATGTCACGCATCTTATACTGACTGCATGATTCCTCCCAGATTCACCAAATAAGCAAGTGTGTGCACAGACTTTATGGCTTACGGATACTTCCCTGTACAAGGTATTTAAAATAGCCCAGGCTTTCGAATTTACACAGGAAACAGACAACCAGGGGGATACTCAGTCAGCAATATCTGCCGTCACCACAGGTGTGGCAGTAAACACTTCCCATAAGCACAGGAAATCTAATGTATGGTCAGACCACTCATGTAAACATGCTATGCTCCACCACCGTGCTTCTCCTCATCACAACAGGCTACGCGCATGCAAATGAGGCAGCGAGATTTCGTGCATTTCCAAACATTCTTTCATTCTCACAGATCGGTTCCCAAGGATTTTTAGAGTTATCCATCCAAACAGAACTTCAGTCAGTGTCATTATCCGCTTGTCCACAGTGTTTCACCTGGCACTCACTCCCCCACTGCCCACATCGATCAGCTACCTGTTTTTCATATGGAATTAAAGGCCACATTAATGATGTGTATCAGCTGCCCATCTCACAGCAGCATACGCACAGCGTGGGGTCTCGTTCTACTATTTCTGCCTTGGACGGATCCTGTCAATGTTCACCTAATGAAGTAGTGTACTGTATTGAAATACTGACTCATCCATAAATTGGTAAACCTGTCAAATTGTTATTAATGCTACATGTGGCTGATTTCAGCCCTTTTCAGGTGGATACTGGTCCATCTTCTTCCCTGAGAAATAGTACTACTTCCATTGTGTTAGGGTCTCCTCCACTACAACCATTTAATAGGAAAGTAACTGCATATAATGACTATGACATACATGTAAAAGGTTTTTTTTTCTACAGAAGTTTCTTATCAAAATGTTTCAAGGAAACTTTCATTTTTTTTGTATGTCCATCCTTTTAGCAGGACGCCTCTGGGGCTGTTCACTATCGTGACAAATAAAAATACCTACAGCCGTACTTATGATTTTGTTATATTTTGTCGCTACCAGTTTTGACGCTTCATTGCGTCATCTTAAGGCTGTTTTGATGTGGTACAGGTTGATATGATACCCGTGCATGACCCATCAGCTGTCAGCACTACTGGATTCGCAGATAATGTGTCAGCACTCCAACCATCAACTGTCAACTGTTGACTCCCCATATCGCAAAAATATATTACCCACTCAACGCATTGTCTGAAGAAGGGGCTACATTCAAGTGATCTCCAGGGTGCAGTACAGCTTCTCTCCAACTTAAACCAACCCTCCAATCAACATGGTGCCTCATCTCACTTTCACCAGGCAAGCCCCCTTGCCACAGATGCTTCACTGCATGGGATGGGTGTGGTGCAGTCACGGATGGAAGCTGATGGCTCCAAAGTGCCTATTGCATTCATTTTCAAGACACTCAACACTGCCCAACACAACTACTCCTCCCCCCCTCCCCTGCACACACAGTGTAAATGAAGTGTTGGCTATCATTTATGCGGTTAAGGAATTTCATACCTATCTGTATAGTGTGAAGTTCCAGTTGGTGATAGACCACAAGCCATTGATCACATTGTCTGGACCATGTTCTAGCCTTCCAGGCAGGACAGCACAAAGGCTACAATGGCAGGTGTTCTTCTTATTGGCATATACTTAAAACATCATCTATAAGCCAACAAGCTGCCGATGGTTTGTTCTGGTTACCGGCAGCCCAGATCCTGAATTTGACACCTAGGAATTCATTATATCTCAGCTGGATTTTGATTCTTTGTGGGCATCTAACAGTTTCCCCCTTGATGCTGCATTGGTTGCAACCCACACAAGAGCAAACCTATTCTCTGTACAGTTACCAAATGCATTAAGCAAGGGTACCCTCAGCACGTATCTGCAATAGCGTATATTCTAGTTCAAATGTTCTTTGCCTTAAGAACAGGTTATTCCTCCACAATGGTGTTCTCAAATGAACAGAACACAAACAGCCTAGTGTCACTATTTCTCAGGCTCTGCACCCCAGAGTACTTATCATCCTACACACAGGTCACTGGGGCATATCTCTTATCAAGCAGCTGCCAAGCTGTCATGCATACTGGCTAGCCACCGACAAGGACATCGAGACTGCTGTCCAGTCTTGCACTGTGTGTGTTCAGCAACAATCTGCACCACCCAAATTGTTTAAAGTCTGACCCCCATCAGACCCTCAGGAGCACCTCAATATCAACTTCACTAGTATTTTTCAAGAGTGGCTAATTGTGGTAGACTCATACGCCCGACAGGGACATGGAATTATAACAGCTCTCTGAGACTGATGCTTACTTGCAGCCCTCACCACTGGCG
Organism: Schistocerca gregaria; assembly: GCF_023897955.1. Classification (NCBI taxonomy): domain Eukaryota; kingdom Metazoa; phylum Arthropoda; class Insecta; order Orthoptera; family Acrididae; genus Schistocerca; species Schistocerca gregaria. Next base: position 334,314,248 of record NC_064931.1, on the reverse strand, counting down.
GCACCACAGTCTGCAAGCTGTCACCACAAGAGGCACTCTGGGAAAAACCACACCCCTGGAGCACACAATGCATCACCTGGCAGGACCCGATGATTGTACTCACTGCATGACTCTACTGTGTCAGTGCATTTCATCTAATAAATAGTGCTCATAACTACAGGCTTCAACAATGAGTTAGTACAGTGATATTCGGGATAGTGTGTGACGAAACAAGGTGGGATATTTTTTACTTCCCCTCTTGTTTAGTCATCTGACTCCTTAAAACTCATTTTTTCATTTCTGAGTAATTACTGTTAACGTATGTGAGTATAATCTGCATTTCCATAAAAGAGAAAGGTTGGCCCTCAGTCTTAAAGAATATACCACCAGATCTAATGTTGTGCTTAGTTCTGTGTATGTAATTGATTTTCTAATTTATTTCACCTATTCCTCATTAATACTTTTGTTAAAAGGTGAAATCAGTAATTGTTTCATAACTTAAATCCGATTGTTGACTTATAAACAAATATAAATTCTGTACTAATTATAAACATTTGGAGGAACAACTAATAGTATTCTTAAAGGATTTATTTGGTTCTATTTGAAATCATGTTATCAAAGCCAGCCCTTAATTATTTCCAAAGAAATTACCAGTTTTGTCAAAAGTATTGTTTGCGTAACTGTATCTGTTAATTTCATCATTTAAACAAATAATTCAGCCTAACCCTTGTAGCAGCAGAAACTGTTAAAAAGACACAACTTTTGATGGATTCAATTAATTGAATGAGTTGAGATTTAATTGTAATTTCTGTAAATTAAATATCAAACCATGTGTAGTTTCAGTGCCTATTATTGTGATGATGTATAAGGGCTCAATTTTTTGTTCCAAGTCAATCAGTCCATGGCTGAGTTTCAGACAAGGAACCCGTATTGTTTAGATCAACGACAATGCATCCACTTAACTGTGATAGGGTTACACCAATAGGCCGTGTGTTAAAACAATGATAGTGTCTGTTCCATTTATTTGAAATGCTGTGAAACATTTGGTTAGTTGTTTTACCGCTCATAGATGTTCAACAGTAAACTATTGTAGCAGTTTGTTGGTGTTTGCCTGCAAACTATTAATGAGGCTTATTGAAAGTTAACCAATAGGGAACTGCCAATATTAACTGTGTAAATTGAGGTGTTGTGAACAGTGAAAGTAAATAACTGTGAAACACAACTGTGCATCTGTCAGCTACATCATTTACGGTAGTCAGTATTGAATTTTCACCCCCCCCCCCCCCCAGTTTTCAGCCAGTATCACAACTTATACGTCAACACTGAGGACTATCAACAAGGAAATAAAGCAGGCAAACATCACAAGTGCACTTTATGTGCTGTTATAATGCTTGTAGTTAGAAATCAGTCATAACTCTGAACAGCTGTAGCAAGCTTAAGTGTTGGTATAAAGGTAATCCCAAAAGTAAGGTGACCTATTTTTTTATAAGTACATAGACCTGTTTATATCTACAATGGTTTACATCAGTTTACAGCTTGCACATTTAGCTATTTTTTGACATAATAACCATTTATGTCAATGCATTTTTGTAGAGGCTGTGGCAGTTTTTGTACGCCCACGTCATACCAGCTCGCTGCCATGCTGTTTACTAAGTTATGAACCTTTTCTTTCACCTTGTCGTCGGAGCTAAATTGCTGGTACCACAATTAACACTGACAGGTACTGTGAGACTGAAAAAAACTCAAACGGGCAAGTCAGAACCAGAGAAGGGGAGTGTTGAGCAAGGGCATACACATTCTCCATGACAACATTCGCCCACACATTGCTAGGCAAATCCTTGCTCTCCTGCAACGGTTTCAGTGGAACATAATCACTCACCCACCCTATAGTCCTGACTTGGCGCCCAGTGACTATCACCTATTCCCTAGGTTAAAAGAACATTTGGCCGGAAAGCGATTCAGCTCCGATGACAAAGTGAAAGAAGAGGTTCATAACTTTCTGAACAGCATGACGGCGAGATGGTATGACACGGGCATACAAAAACTGCCACAGTGTCTACAAAAATGAATCGACAGAAATGGTGATTATGTCAAAAAATAGCTAAATGTTCAAGCTGTAAACTGATGTAAACCATTGTAGAAATAAACAGGTCTATGTACTTATAAAAAAATTTGGGACCTTACTTTTGGGATTACCCTTGTATAAAGCGTTAGTTTTTTTTAAATTCAATAAGGAAGAAAGTACTCATTTCCTTTCATTAGTTCCTTATCTCAAAGTAGACAGTTTACAATTATCTATCAGCTGCTCAAATTTGATCTGCACAAGTGGGATATCCTGTATTGTGACAGTAAGCAACTGTATATGACTGTGTGTGTGTGTTTGTGTTTGTGAGAACATGAAATTTCTTATGAAAGGATTTGCTGTAATGATGGTATACTTCTCTTACTCATGACCAGAACTAGTGGTTAACAATGATTACTGACTAAATATCAGCTTCTGATGGTTTATGATGGTGTTTTTCATTAACAGTTTGTGTTCACTGTTACTATAGTTTGGTGTTGCTTGTGTTTAAGAATACATGAGATGCAATCACACGCTATCTGTTTATTTTACTGAACAGTGGCAGTACTACAGTATATACAAAATGGTTGATGTGAACAATTATTCATTTATGCAACAAACTGATTTTGAAGGGTTTAGGTAAATGGCATATTATGATTGAGATAAAGGGACAATTGAGAGAACTGTTAACACATCATGCATAATGACAAGTCAACCTTAAATATACATCAATGAGAACTTTTATACTTTATCATGAAATTCTGCAGACTCATATCATATTTCATATTTGTGAGCATTTTATTAGTCTAGAAAAAGCAGAAATATTCCACTACTACTGATTTTCAGTTATACAGACTGACACAGTGAAATTTGAATTCTTTTACTGACTTCCTTGTTTACATAGAAAAAAATTGTGATATCTTCACAAAATACTTTTCTGGCTTTCAGTTTCACTATGACTACCTTGTTACATTAACAAAATTGCTGAGATATCTTTTACTAATACATAAAACGGCCATTTAAAATAAAGATTTCCTGTCCCCAATTACATGAAAGTACTGTCAGTAACTGTTAAGCATCTGCAAAGGACTTTAAAGCAAACTAACACATTTGAATTTCCAATGTTCCTACTCACTACACAACCCTGAAAGACTGGTATGGAGTATATCTAAAAAGGATTGGGCATTCATGTACATCAGATATTATTAGTCCGGATGGTTGTTTGCAAGTCTTTATGTAGAGACGTATCAGTGATGATAATCTTGTAGCAAGAATGGTTAGCGACTACATGGAGTGTTAAAAGGGAAGTTCCTCTCTGCAGAATATTGCCTGCTTTAGAAAAATATATATCTAACAGAATGGAAAGAGTTGACTAAGGTTTTCACTGGAATAAAACAAACACTATAATATTATTACATAAGAATACTGCTACACAAAGTGTTAGACAAAGTCGACAACAGTTACCATGCAAGTGTAAACAAATTGCTCTTAAGGTAAGACAAGAAACGTGCAAAGCATTTAATGACACATGGCACTTAATCACGTTAGAAAACTTTTTTCAACATCATACAAAATAATGGTTGAATATGAAGATTATTAATAACACCATGACTGCTCAGTTGGTGTTGGAGCATACAGTATAAAAACCATATGTAGTAAAAGAAAACCTTAAATAAAGACACACATGAAATTGTTCTTCAGAAGCAATATTATTTACCACTGTATGTACTAAGAAGGTAGACATGAACATGAGTCTATGAAAAAAATATCCCCAAACATAAACATGGTCCCTCACTAGTATAAAGGAAATGCAAGCAAACAATGCAGTTACCCAAGCACCTAGTTAATGCACCAAGTTATTTTAGTTATCAGGTTCTGGGGGTCGAACAACACAAACAGGAATGTTTCACAATTTACCACATCTCTTCATCCAACATACAAATACAAGATCAAAATATAGTGAAAAAACAGTGGCAAATGTAAATTCAATGACATCTTTATGTAAACATTGCGCCGACTTTCGTCTCATTTTGACTACAAAAAACAGTGAAATCAATGAACTTAAAATGACTGTAGCCTTACTGGAGAAACAGCTGGTTGTAAACTCAACAAACAGAGCATTGACTCAACCTCGAAGAAACATCGGGTACCAATGATATAAACAGAGGAAGAACGACAGAGGAAACCAGAACAAAACTTGGAAATATAAAAGTAAGTGCATCAAATGGCTGTAATGACAAACGTGGTTCTACAAATAACATCACTCAGAAACATATGAGACCAGATACTAATTACAAACAACAACAGCAGTGCACTGTAAATTTTTCACACATGTTGCATTGCAAACAAAGAAATGTGATTAAAAAAATCAGTTGCCTGGCCTCAAGGGTGCAAAAAAGAACGAAAAGTCTTAATTTTTGCCAATAGTCATGGGCATCAGATAGCAGAAAAGATGGCAGATACACAAACTAATGCAAGTGTCCAGGCCTTTGTCAAGTTAGGAGCAGGCATTGCAGAAGTGAAAAAATAGTGGTGAAATCATGGGAAAACCTTGACTAAAAAGACTGTGTCATAAATTGTGCAGGTGCAAATGATGTTGCTGGAGATAAAGGTAGTGAACTCATCACTGTTCTTGAAAGTGTGCTACCCAAATTAGGCAACACAAATGTAGCTGTTGTAAATCAACCACACAGATATGACCTACCTCCATGGTCATGCGTAAATAAATTAACAGGAAGAGTAAACAAAGAGATAGATGAAATATGCAAAAAATTTCTGTATGTGAATTTAATACATGTAAGAACAATAGAAAGATCCATGCATACCAGCCATGGCCTTCATTTAAATCACAGTGGGAAACAATTTTTGGTTGAAGAAATCTGTCATTTAGCAAATTTGAGTCACAACAGGCATAGTATAGAAGCAATCCAAAGTACTTTGCACGAATGTGAAAGGTGTGATGTCTTATAAAAAGAGCGGAAGACATTTTTTAGGAAAGTACATTGTATCATAAAAACATGTGATGCAGAATTAAATTGCAAATACACACAAGATTTTCACCAGAATGTAGAGTCATTAACAAACGAAGTTGATGAAATAAATATACTCCTCAATAGTGACTGGAGAGATGTTTCATTTTTTTGCTTTTGTTACAAAATGAGTATTTTCAATACTTAAAAATATTGCATTTTAATCTGGCAAACTGTTTTTGTAGAATGGAATCAAAACATGGAGGAACTTCTATATATGTAAAAGAAAATTTAGATTATAAGAGTATAGCTTGTGAAAGAGACTTTGAAATCTCGCCTGTTGAGTTAATGTCTGAAAAAACTATTATTTTATGTGTGTATAGATCTCCTGTTAACGAAATAAATGTGTTTTTTTTTTCAAGAAAACTGGACCTTGCTTTAGGCAAACTCAAAGCAACTGGGAAAACAGTGGTACTGTGTGGAAATTTTAATATTGACTTTCTGAGCCATAGACCTCACAGTGAAAAGTTCTTAAATATTATAAAAGCCTATAATCTTTGTCTGAATGTTAGCTCTCAAACATATGCAACAAAAAGTTGTGTCACTCTCCTTGAGCAGATATGTGTGAACATGGACAAGTGTACATCACAAAACTTTGATACTGTTTATATGACCATACCTGTAAATCACATTTTGACCAGTGTGCAAAACATCATCCATAAAACGATTTAGTCGAAAAATATTGAATACTTCCAGTGTCTAATCAGCAAACAATCTTGGAGAGAAGTATGATACCTCTATTACCAATGAAAAGATGGAAAAGTTTTTGAACATTTTCAAGCATTACTTTGACATAGTTTTTCCACAAAGGTAAGTGATTTCCAGAATCACAGATACATTCAAAAACTGGTTTACATCAGGCATTAGAATATTTTATAAAGAGAAGCAGGAACTTTTTATGCAGTCAAAAACTGACATCAGTCCAGAATTCACCCCCCCCCCCCCCCCCGTGCATACTACCACAGTGTAGTTTGGTAATTTGCCGATAGTCAGTGCTATTCACAAACATGGTGAGTTCTGGTACGGAGCAAGGTTTTTGTGTGTTGGAGCTCGACAAAAACAAGTGTGCTGCCACTGTTCAATGGATGAAGCCACCAACAAGAAAGGCCATTTACCACTGGCACAACAAAGTCATTACGATGGGTTGTTTGTGCCCGGCAAAGAGAAGTGGACGTCCCAGTGTGAGTGAAGTGAATGTGGAGCACGTACAAGAGACATTCATAAGGAGTAAAAAGAAATTGGTGCTTTGTGCACCCCGTGAACTTGAAATGGCTCCAATGACAGTGTGAAAAGTCCTGGGACAGAAGCTGCTTATGAAACCATTCAAATGGGAGCTAGTGCAGAAACTCAATGACGACAATAAAGACAAGCATTTTGAGTTTTGTTTGCACTTGCAACAATTGGATGAGGATGGGGTGGCATTGTTGATTGCTTAGTTTTTAGCGATGAAGCCACTTTTCACACTAATGGGAAAGTGAACAGGCAAAATTGTCAAACCTTGGGTACAAAGCATACACACAAATGCATTGAATTTGATTGTGAATCCGCAAAGGTAGATATTCTTTTTTTTTTTGTGCCTTGTCACATTGAGAGCTGTACAGGCCATTCCTCCACCAAGAGCACTGTCACTCGAAATTCCTACTTGGACATTTGGACATGTTGCAGCAATGGCTGATGGCTAAAATGAAATCGGACTCTCCATTCATCTTTCAGCACGATGGGGCTTCACCCCATTTTCATTGTGAAGTTCATGGAAACCTGAACATGGAGCTGCCACATCGATGGATCGGCCGTGCTACAGAAGGGGACAGCTGTTTCATGAAATGGCCTCCCCGATCACCAGATCACACTCTGTGTGATTTTTTTTCTGTGGGGATAAATTAAAGATCTGATGTATGTACCACCTCTATCACGTGGTGTAACAGGGCTCCGTGTGAGAATAAGGGAAGTCACTGCCACAATCAACGATGCTGTGCTGGGACAGGTATGGTAAGAATTCGATTACTGTATTGACATCTGCCAGGTCACTCCCAGTTCGCATACCGAATGTTTGTACAAAAACTTTCAGAGTTTCTCTTCAAAATGCAATATGTATGACATCTGTACAATGTTTAGTTCTCGTGCAATAAATAATTGAAAGTGTTCCCACACTTTATGTGCACCCTGTTCCACCTAGTTTTGAAACGTGTCATAAAAGAGGCAAATATGGTATGAAGTCATCCAATAAAACTAAGTCCATGTGGAAAGCTGTCCACGATCTTTACAGGGAAGAAGACAACTCACAAAAATATTGTTATATCGCACAATGACAAGAATGTCACTGACCCTATGGTAATTGCAAAAACAGCTTCAATTCTTATAATGCAACTGTTGCTGGAAAAGTAGAGAAGGAAACATTTGGTAATCCACCAAATAAACACTGAAAGAACTTTCATCTTCCTCAGTATAATAGGCCCTACAGAGCTCCTGAATAGCATTTATTCGCTGAAGAGTAATTATCAACTGGTATTGATGATATTCCAGATTATATTAGAAAAATAACAGCAAGATATATAGTCTCGCTTTGTTAGACATATGCAAGTAATCCGTATCATGTGGTGTCTTTCCACATAAACTGAAAATGGCAAAAGCAATAACGTCTATAGGCCTATGAAAAAGGTGATCAGCAATGTATGGGTAACTATAGGCCTGTGTCACTACTGCCAGAGATTTCGAAAATTATTGAAAACGTGTTCCTTTCACAACAAACTACATTCTTCACCAAGAATAATACTATTTCTGGATGTCAACATGGCTTCAGACCACAACGGTCAACTGAAACAGTCACTTTCAACCTGATAAACCATGTCTTAATGCAGTGGACAACCACATAAAAATCTTTGGGTTATTCTTGAACCTAACAAAATCTTTTGTGCTACTGAGGAAGCTTAAAACACTGTGCCAAATCGGTGGATTAAATCATATTTGGAATATCGCTCTCAGATAACTGAAATTAAGTACATGGAAGGAAATGTACTCCAGGAACATCTTTCAGAACCATGTGGTATAAATCACAAGAAACGACGGAACAAACGTGCTCCACTCAAAATGTTTTGTGCTTGAAAAAAATTTCAAGCATGCATATGATGTGGTCGCATCTACTGTGAATAAAAGTAGGTATGAGAATATATGTTTTGGAAACTATGTAGCTGAGCACATGTTGCGCAACATATGCCTGGAACTTACCAGAAAACTGCTGCGTCACTGCGCGCTCCCAAACGGCCATGCCATGCTGTCTGAGTATGATGGGCGTGGGGGGGGGGGGGGGGGGGGGGGGTGGCGAGAGAAACAGAGAACACATTTTAATGGTAGTGCAGTCGTACTGCATACGATTTGGTTTTACGGTATATTTCACGTTTCTCAATAACAAAGATCACAAACAAAACAAATTTTCATTATTATTTAATTATTTTTGGCGCGCCGAAGACATAATACAATTTTTATCTTGTATAAACTCTCGGAATACGGACAGGCTCAGATAACTTTACAGTTTTGCATGCAGGTTTCCACTTACTAAAGAATTTTTTAGTTTCATAATCGAAGAAAAATCTTTCACCCACGTATATTGATCAAAATATTTCAGCACTTTCGCAACCTCATTATGGAGACGTGGAAATTCTACCTGAGGAAGGCAATGAGATGTCCTGATCAGTTTTAATTTAAAAGGATTTATCTCTACAATGGGAATTAACTTAAAGTTCAATTGCATCTTCGCATGCACAGGGGCGCTTTCGACTAAAACAGCAAACGATCTTGAAAACAGGTCGAAATCAAATGTAAATGGCTGTCATCGAAACGTTTACCAATCTATCCTTGCAATTCTTTCAAGGCCACAATGAATTCTTCAAACCTCGTGTTTTATTAAGGCCAGTAAGTTCTAGGAAATCGATTCTGTTTGTCAAAATGTTTCCTTTCGCCTTGCAGTTTCTTACTGTGGACACAGTGCAGTCAAGTCCACTTAAAATCTGAGACCTCCAATCCATTGCGGATGTTCTAATTTTTGTTCCTGCTCACCTTTCTCCTCCACAAATTCAGCGATAGCGAGTTTTAAATCGAAAAATCGTTCCAGGCAAACCCCTTAACTTAACCAGCGTACTTTCTACTAATACTCTTCATTAAGTACCATCGAAACCTGTTCAGAAATTTTATTATTTATCACACAGAGTTATTCACATGCTGAATCCTTGCAAATTTAGCACAAAGTGCTTCTTGATGCACAGAACAATGAATCCCATCTGTCAATCTTCGAAATTTTTTCTCTGTCATTGTCAACTGAGTCTTTAAATTGTTTTGTGGTATTGTAATGTCATTTCAAAGAAAATTTGCAGTACCTGTCGTTTATACAACTGCATAATGTACAGGGCTATTCTAAATGATGGACCCATTTTCAAAAATTCGTATGCATTCAAAAAGTACAAATTCAGAATGAACAAGCTTTACACCAATGAAAAGACAAAGTTTCAAAGTTTTTCGCGGGCAGTGACCAGTGGCTGATTTGCTCAGTACTCATTTTAATCTTTTACGTTTTAAAATAATTTCACTTTCAAATGCCAAAATTTTTAATATTGTTAATCAACTTGCTAAATTAAATATGCCTTAAGAACGAAATTCGACAATACAAACTTGGAAATAGTTTACTTCGTGACAGAATGGAAATTTAACATTGGGTTTCTGTTTAGTATCATCTTCATGATTGTTCAAAATATTTTGAAGTAAGCTGTCAGGAAGGCAATCTACAATACAATGTTTGAAACGTTATTATTCCGAGATTGTTGTCAGTATGGGGACACGGCGCCACATTCCATTGTTGCCAGATGTATCCAAGATGGAGGCGATGACGTCATCCAAGATGGCGTCGTGTAGACTTGGCAAGAGAGCATGACGTCATTCAAGGTAGCTTATTTTGGCGGGAAGATAGGTCAATTGGGCTACCTCCACTAACCTAACCTCGTCCCCAAGATAAATGGCGGGAAGTTTAAATTCCAACAGGATAATGCATCACATCCCTTTTATTTCACTAAGCTAAGTCACCCGACTGCCACCTCCTTCTAAGGATTCGTGGGAAAAGGACTTGGGCATATGTCTTTACTTAAACAACTTCATGCAGGTGTGTTCGCCATGAGGTCAGGACTCCAACTGTCTTAGTACACAGTGCCACCACCATAGGGCGCTCTCCTCTCTGATGTAATCCAAGATGGCGACACCCAGTGTATTCACCATGAGGTCTGGACTCCAACTGACTTGTGACTTGTACACAGCGCCACCACCAGAGGGCGCTACTGTTACGTCAGATGATGACGCAACTACCGTTATCCAAGATGGTGGCAAACAGTGTGTCCACCACGAGGTCTAGAGTCTACTTCACACCGCTGCCACCAGAGGGCGCCACCGTAAGTCAGATGATAACGCAAGTACTGTTTTCGTAGATGGCGACAAACAGTGCATCCACCAACAGGTCTTGAGTCTACTTCATATCGCTGCCACTAGAGGTCTCCACCATGACGTCAGGTCATGACCCAAGTACAGTTATTCAAGATGGCTCCAGCCACTCTTTCCACCACCATGAGGTCCAGAGTCTACTTCATATCGCTGCCACCAGCGAGCACCACCTGGATGTCAGAACATGATGTGTGTACCATTATTCAAGATGGCTGCACCAGTGTAACCACTAGGTGGTGTTGACCTACTTCCTATCGGCGCCGTGAAGTCGGGTGATGACTCAAGATCGTCAGCTTTCTCACTCGCACTGCTGACGTTGACTTATACTCGCGCCGGACATAGTCTTCTATAAATATTCTAACTAAACTCTGACGTGAGTACTGTTATTCAATCCACACGGTCTAGGACACATCTAGAGCATGCTTGCATTACGTAAGCTCGACCCACCTGTAGCTTAAGCGCTGAGAGAGGGAAATATGTTCCAATGCCTTCTCTCACGCGCTCGTAGCTACCTGCCGCCGCAAGTCGATCTAACGAAGTTCCCAACTAAGAAAAATAAGAACCATGTCGAACTCTCCAAAATTCTACATTGTTCCACAAATACTTAACGTTCCCTCTATTGATACCCCCCTCTCCCCATAGAAAAAGTTTACCCACTAACATAAACTCTTTACCAAAAAATAGACTACAATTTCATCTTTACTGCTGTACACCATTCCTAAATACTAAAAAGATTCTCTATTTCATCACCTCAGAACTTTCTAAATAGTTATTACGAAACTAAACTAAATCTAACAAACATTTCTTATAATACCAGCAGCCTAGAATCACATCAATACAGCATTCACATTCGAAAAAAATCAGTAGGCTCACTGCAATAAATCCGTGTTCAAGAATATATCTAATTTCATTCGCCTCACACCAGTTCGTAATGACTTCACGTTCAAAGGCAGAATTCAATATCATACAGAGTGTATTCCAAATAGCATCTTCACTCACAGTATAAATTATTTAGTTGTAATTTGATAAATTATCATATACTCAACTCTCCTCCAGGTGCAGCAACCATCTGACTAGTTCAGCTTTCAATCACAAGGGATGCTAGTGAGCTCAACCACCACCCCCTAAAATCCTCAACGCCCATTGGTTCATACTGGGAACACGTGATTTTACGTCATCACATCTATATAAGGACTCACTCTCTGGCACTCTTTCTCAGTTGTACTTTGTCCGCCGCATCGATTGCTTGTTGTTGTGTGTGTTGTACCTAGTTCGTTTTTTAGTTAAAATGAAGGGATCTTAAAGCAGCAACTCCTCACAGTCTTCTGGGAAGAGACTTAAAGAGTCCAGGATACAGGATTGCCAAGTGAGTAACTAATTTCTATTTTGAGTGTGAATTTTCAGCTTTATGTCACATTCCCCTTATTAGTTATATCTCCTTGTTATAGTGCAACTCGTAGACTTCATCCTCGAGTCTGAGGAGAGGGCTGGACTGCAGCAGCAGCAGGATCTGGAGGTCCAGCCTCATATGATCAAGGCAACGTCGGAACTGCCTTGTGAGTAAAATTTTCACTCTAATTTGTACTTCTTTTTCTTTTATATTAGTCATTCAAAATTTTTTGTTATTTCGTACTTCTTACTTTTTCTTTCTTTCTAGATCACTTAAGGCAAATTCAACTTCAGTTGGAAGCGGAGCTGGGGAATGTTCCACATAATGCTGATATCCTACATAATTGTGTTCAACACCCAGCTCCAGATAACCGAGAACACCACTCACGTAAGTATAGAGAAAAATATCCGTGTGTATGGTCTTTCAGTCCAACTAAACATTCAAAATAAATAAAATTATATCTCATTCTGTTACAGGAACCGCTACTGAAGACCTCAAAAAATGGTTCAGATGACTCTGAGCACTATGGGACTTAACTTCTGAGGTCATCAGTCGCCTAGAACTTAGAACTACTTAAGCCTAACTAACCTAAGAACATCACACACATCCATGCCCGAGGCAGGATTCGAACCTGCTTATCTCCTCGTTTACGTGCAAACGTGACCGAAGGCGCCTGACAGTATTAAACAATACCCGAATGACTCAGGACACTCAGCGCTGTACAGTCAAGTCATATTGATATTGTAGTATATTACAGCTGATGCGTATTATTGGCGTCTGCTGAAATGTATAGTTATCGCGGAAATATACGTTATTGGAGAGTGCGCTCAGATGCAAAAGTGTAAATAAATAACGTAATTCAGTTCTGTCGATAAATACGTAAAACCTTTGCTAATGCCGTTAGAAAGAGCTGTGGTGAGACCTGCAGTACAAAACTGTTCAGCCCTTAGGCCTACATGGATTAACCGTGTTGTGTGCACTTATTACACAGCATGTAGCTACACAGACCCTAAAGCTTTACATGTTAACTATTAGATTATAAAACAAATTATGTAATAGCAAATCCAGTTCTGTGTTTGTTTGTCTGTATTTAGTTATTAGTTCGTGCACCGAAATCTCTATTTCATTTTCATTTCGTATGCTTTCCTATAGATTAACGTATTAATACCAAACGTGGTTTTTTTATCTGCTACACATTCAAGTTATTAGATCATAAACCAATATTTTAATTTTGAACGCATCTCTTTAAAAATACGTATTAATTTTTTAATGCATGAGACGTTACTTCTAGTTTTAAATCGTAACACAACTTTTTTATTTTCATTTTAAACAGTTTCGTGTAAAAGAACATACTAAAAGTGAATGTATAACAAAAATCCGTTGTCTCCTACACGCTCTGCTGAATTTTTAAGCCATAAAAGAAAATTTATTTTTCCTTGTGTTCGTTTCTGTTAGAAGAATGTGTTCACACAATGCAGTTTTAAGTTTGTTTTATCAGCTGCCGTACACCAAGTACAGTTCGGGAATCAAATTACATTTTGATTGAGCGCGAACTGTTGACGCGTCTCTCAGAACAACGAATAGCAGAGTACGGAAACAGCTCACAGCGCTCCCACCTAAAACGACGATTGTGAAGTGATCGGGTAATAGTTATTATTTAAAACATGTTTTTTTTGTGGGGGGGGGGGGGGGGGGGAGGGCATGTAATTTGGCGTGCCTAGGGCCGCAAAATTTTTAAATCCACCACGCGTGGTGGCTGGCGGGCGTTGGTTTCAGAAGCGGTCGCTAGAGTTCGCTCGGCAATACGGCAACTCCGTTTCACTGTCAGCTGTCAGTGAGATGGCGACTGTGGAGAACAAGGTTTTCTGCGTTCTTGAATTCGCGAGAAGTGAGTCGCAAGTTGTAGTGCACTGGGCATTTCGTACCAAATTCGGTATCCAACCACCAACTCGCAAAAGCATGGGCTGTCGGTTTAAGCAATTTAAACAGACTCGGAGTGCGTGCGAAGGAAAAAGCACAGGCCGACAATGTGTGTGTGTTAGAGGATGATGTCTGACCGATTCAAGAAAGTTTTGTGTGCAGTCCCAGTAAATGTACCAATAGAGCCAGTCGAGAACTTGGAATACCCCAACCAACTGTATGGAAAGTTCTGAGATGACGTTTGCTGTACAAGTCGTACCGATTACAACTTATACAGGTTCTCAACCCCAATCACAAAGAGAAGCATCTCGCATTTTGTAGTTATGTTCTAGCAGAGATAGAGGATGATGCATTTCTACAGCGTTAAATTTTTAGTGATGAAGGGACATTACATCTTCGTGCAAAAGTCAACAGACACAACGTTCGGTATAGGGTTTGGAAAATCCACATTCATCATTGTAAAACGAAAGAGACTGTACAGGATGGCAGCCAGTCAAGGAATATTTTAAGGGACTGGTTTAAGAAATTTATTTCAAAGGCCCAGTGGAATCTTTACAAGCATTTCTCCCAGAGTAATGCACGCCATGTCTACATGAAACAAGTCGCCAACGTAAGTTAACATGAACCGCTTCTCCTTCAATTGTCCATTTCAATTAATTGTTCGACCCCCTAGACTGGCCTAAACCTGGTAACTTCCAACCCTAGGCGCGCCCCTTGTACACTGTTCATTGAAATACATCCTCTTTATTGTACCTAATTTCCTGTTTTTTTGTTTAACGGCAGCCCTGGATGTCCACTCTCTAATCCTGACCATTCGACCTCCTGCAGCCTGTCGTCGCGAGGCACATGGAACAACTGCCTCCCCCTTTCCCAAACCCTATATACATCTGCAAGACTCACCGAAGATCAACATGTTCTGTGCTGTATCCTGCACAAAGGTTTATGTACCATTTTTCTTTGCAGAAAGAACTGTAACGGGAATCACATACCTGGACATGTCGGAACAATGGCTGTTCCCTCAAGTTATGGAAGATTCCCAGGAGTTCACTTTCCAACAGGATGGAACTCTGCCCCATTTTCTTCTTGATGTACGAGGCTTTTTGAATTACTCCCTTCCTCAGCATTGGATTAGTCACAGGGGACTTGAGGACTTGGCTCTGTAGTTCTGGCCACTGAGATCTCCTGATCTCACACCCTGCGACTATTTCTTGTGGGGTTATGTGAAGGAATCTGTTTATGTCCCGCCTCTACCAACCACTCTGAACGATCTGTGGAACCTGATCACTGCTGCCATGCACTCACAAGGGTACCTTCCCATCGCACCCCCCTCAGATTTAGTTATAAGTTGGCACATTGGATAGGCCATGAAAAACTGAACACAGATCAATCGAGAAAACCGAAAGAAGTTGTGAGGAACTATGAAAAAAATAAGCAAAATATACAAACTGAGTAGTCCATGCTCAAGATATACAACATCATGAAAAATATGCGCTAAGCAGCACCGTGGTCTCGTTGTTAGCATGAGCACCTGCGATGTGAGAAGTTCATGGTTCAATTCTTCCCTCAAGTGAAAATTTTACTTTTTTTATTTTCGCAAAGTTATGATCTGTCCGTTCGTTCATTGATGTCTCTGTTCACTGAAATAAGTTTAGTGTATGTGTTTTGCGACCGCACCGCAAAACCGAAAACATGTGATCGCAAGGTCATAGGTCAAAACCGATTCCTACACAGGTAAACACCTCTGATATATTCTATACGACACTGGTGACAGCATGTGCGTCACAAGACAGGAATATGTTGTTGACCCACCTAACTTGTACACTTGTCGAATGGGTAAAAAGAGTCTTCTACTTTGCCCGATTTAGCTTTTCATGTGGATGTGGTAATCACTTCCAAAAAAGTGTTGACAAGATAAGAGTTTGTCAGATAACAATTGTCTGAAAATAAAAAATTAGACTTTTCACTCGAGGGACCACTTGAACTGAGGACCTCTCATTCCGTAGCTGCTCACGCTAACCACGGAACCACGGCGCTCCTGAGCTCAGGCTATCCATGATGTTGCTTATCTTGCCACGGACTATTCAGTTTGTATATTTTGCTTATTTTTTTCACATTTCCACACAACTTATTCCTGTTTTCTCGGTTGATCTGTGTTCAGTTTTTCAAGGCCTATCCACTGTGCCAACTTATAACTAAATCTGAGGGGGGTGCGATGGGGAGGTTCCCTTGTCAGTAACAGAAGCTAAGCTTTCGTGTGTGTGGGACGAATTTGGCTACCATGTCGCTGTTTGCCATGCAGCCAGGCCACATTGAACATTTATCATATTTCTAATTATTAAATAATTATTAAAAATAATTAATTAGAAATTATTAAATTGATATCAAACATTATGAAAAAGAATCTTAGAACTTCCTCTTTTCATTGGTATAAAGCATGTTCATTTTGGATTTGTACTTGAATAAATACAAAGTTTTGAAAATGGGTCCATCACTTAGAATCACCCTGTATATTGAGAATTCTCCTTCCTCTCTTCCATTATTCACATTCATTTTTAAAGGCTTCGGACTAAAGATCGCTACCCTGTCCCTTTTTGTGCAAACAGCCACGGCATCTGTGAAGGTCCTTCATACCACAATCAACTAGCGAAAGGTAAACAGCGCTGACAGCCCGATTCTGCCGAAATTAAGAGTGCTGAGCTGACTGTAAAAGTCTCATCGCAATACTAAATGAAATTACGCGCTGTAGTGGGTACTCCGAGAAGGACCAAGCAAAACCGAGACAGGCTGAGAGCCTTGCCCCACACGCAGTTCCAGCTTGCATTAAGTTTGGCATGCTATGGCAGGTCCTGCTCTAGGCCATCACAGACAAGCGATGGAATTAGACAAATTGGTCAGAACCGAGTCGAGCTGCACCCAGAGTGGGAAAACAGATGAACTGGCACAGCATAGTTGATTTTAGCCGGAAATCCTACAGGGAGTTGGCAAGGGTGGGAGGGGGGTTCCGAAGAGCCACACTCGGGTATCAGAGATCAGAGTGGTAAACCCAAGGCGAAGTATGGATAGATGCAGAGCCATGGAGCTTGTGGGATGCCTTTACACCTGCGGGCATTGCACCTAGTCGTCTGTCCTTGCTCCACACACAAGTAAAGCCACGCGTGTAAATGCATGCATCTTTCTCGATATATGCATACGAACGATTCCACTCACACCTAGAGAGAAACATGCACAGCACGCCACTCAAGTGATAAAGGTGTAAACGCAGGTTACACGCTCTTGTGCAGTTTGCTGTGGGTTCATTTATGAGAGCCAACCTGGTGTGCTTCCAATGTGCGCCAGTGAAACTGCAGCATTAACATGCCTGCTAATTGAAAGTTAATGACCACTAACATTACTTCTATGGCTTACTGTGAGGAACAAAACACGTGCTAGATTCTTAATATTTGCAAAGAACTGGTCAAGAATAAAATATGTGTATTTTATTTATCTCGCAAAACCTATAATTGTAACGATGAATTCTAAATACGAGACAACTTTATATTAAAAACAAAAAGGAACAGATATACATGCTTGTAAAGTCTTTCAGTTTATATTATGAATTCCATACTTTGCTTCAGTTGGAGAGTTCGTAGACTGAAGCATTAGAAAGAATCTGAAACATATGGACAATTTACTTGTTGCTGAGATGAATTCGATTCTTTGGCTAAGCCGGATACGTTGGGAGTTGAAATTTGTAAAGCATACAGGGTAGTCGTTTCTGAAGGAATTGGACCTGCAACATACAGGGACTGGCTGGTGACTACCAGACGTAATCATCTTATGGTGTTGCAGTTCTTCTCATGTCCGTGATTGCTATGAAAACTGTAGATTGTGTAGCAGACTAGCTACCAACATAAATACCCAATAGCTTCATGTAAGATATGTAAACTAATGCATACTTCCACTCTTTTGACAATTAAGCTATAACTAAAACTTTAGATATAAAGTAATAAACAACATACAGTGCTTCAGGTCGTTAATACATATCTCAACTGTGGACTGTAAACAAATGATGTATAATAATGTCACGTAGAAGAAGGTGTAATTAGATGAATGACGAACACTAACTTCACTTAACGAAGGTTTATTCAGCACTTGCACATACAAGAGCAAGGAGCCAACTGCCTCTGGCCAGAACACATACAGTATATATACAGCTATGGAACATTCCAAAAATGGTTCAAATGACTCTGAGCACTATGGGACTTAACATCTTAGGTCATCAGTCGCCTAGAACTTAGAACAACTTAAACCTAACTAACCTAAGGATATCACACAAATCCATGACCGAGGCAGGATTCGAATCTGAACCGTAGCAGTCACGCAGTTCTGGACTGAAGCGCCTAGAACCAATCGGCCTCCACAGAACATTCCAGTACAATGATTCTTGACATTTGTGGCTACTTCTAGAATGTACTCGAACCGAATATAGAAATTAGAATTGTACAGTCCAAATGCGTTTTGATCTCACGATCCTCCATGCAACAGTTTAGTACCACAACCACAACACCACAGTGCTACTCAGCTTCTTATGCAGCATTGCTCCCTCCTTAAGGGAACAGCGTCTCAGTGTTACGTCCTCCTAGTCAGGGAACAAGTCTTCCTTCCTGTGTACTCCGACTCCTGATGACTGATTCTCGCCCTGGCGGTAATCTTCGAACTTCTTTTGCTGCTACACTCTTCGTCACCTTTCCGCTTGTTGCCTGTCGCTGGAGCTTCGAATTTACCCTGGGTTGCAGGATGCTTATAGGGCCTCATTCAAAGGATTTGGACCGTATCTCTGATCTTTCATTGTCTTGTGTCGGGGTCGAAATCTTCAACTTCATAAGTAGCATCAGACAACTGTCTTACAACCTTATAAGGTCCAAAGTAGCGCCTGAGTAGCTTCTCAGAGAGACCAACCTTCCGAACAGATGTGAAGATCCAGACGAGGTCACCAGGCTGGTATGACGAGAGTCATACCTTCGGCGATCGTTTTCTTGAGCCTGCAGCATGCGGATTCGAGCTACTGCCAAGCTTCCTCAGCTCTGGTTAACACCTGGCCGATGTAGTCGTCGTCCACTTCATCAGGATGTAACGGAAACACAGCGCCCATCGTCATAGTCGCCTCACGCCCATGCACCAGGAAAAAATTGCGTAAATCCTGTGGTGTCTTGTTTGGCGGTGTTGTAAGCAAACGTCACGAAAGGGAGCACCTCATCCAAGTTGCTCTACTCAACATTGGCGAACATTGTTACAATGTCGGCCAAGGTCTTATTAAGGTGTTCAGTAAGCCCGTTGGTTTGCGGATGGCAGACAGTCGTCATGTGATGAGTAATGTTGCACCAATGGTTTATCTCTGTCACAACATTCGATTGAAAAACTTTCCCTCGATCCGCAATTAGCGACCGTAGGGTATCATGTTTTAACACGATGTCTTCTACGATGAATTTGGCTTCCTTGGATGCTTCGTCTGTTTTCACGGCTTTTGTAATGGCATAGCATGTCAGATAATCAGTGCAAACAATACTCTATTGCTACTAGCAGACATTGGAAATCGTCCGAGGAAGTCAATCCCAACATGCCTGAAAGGCGCTTTGGATGGTGAATTGGTATGAGGCGGCCAGGTGGTTTCTGAGGAACTGCCTTTCTCCTCTGGCACTCTCGACAGTGCGACACATAGTGACGGACACTCCTAAATAAACCTTGAAGCGGGAACGTGTTGTATCTCCGCTTACAGTCACTCATGTACAGTGAACAGGCTTTATCGCCGCGCCCACGCACTATGCTCAAGGTAGAGGCTTGGTGGCAATGAACGACTAAAGCGGTTTCGGGACAGGACCCATTTATTTTTCCTACCGTTACAATAAATGACAAATAACATTCTTCGCTAATGTCCGTCCATACAGGTGTGTTGCACTGGCGGCACGGCTCTATCACCGATCCCGGAGGGTATACCCTCCAGTGAGGAGCCGTGGCGCGACCGCGTGGACCGAGCGAGACAAAAGGCCGCGTCACAGAATGTTCTGCTCCTGGCGCGACCGGAGGCGCCGTAACGTGCGCGAAGCAGCAAAAGACACTTTAACGGCGATTGCGTTTACGACCGCGCGTACGTATTTACCGCGGAGTCACATTGGCTCGACGCACGTGGTCCGCGGTGGAAGAACTGGCAGACGTGTGTCGCGTCGCGTCGACTAGTTCGCACTGACCGCCTGCTTTGTTCCCGTCCGGTCCGGTGTGCGGCGCACCGTTGCCGAAATTCTGCGTAACGGTACAGCTGCCCCTACTTGTGTCGGCAGTGCCGTAGTTCAGCCCTTCATGCGTTGGACGGTGCTGCCGCCACAACCTGGCCAGAAAAATCTCTTGCAGATTCTATCGTATGTATTAATAAATCCTAAATGTCCAGCCTCAGATGTCTCATGGAATTTCTGTAGAACATCTAAGCGTATGTGTTAAGGAATCACTGGTAGCCACCTCTTTCCAAACGGATCAAAGTTTTTCTTGTCTTTCCAAACGGATCAAAGTTTTTCTTGTAAAGTAATCCATTAACTACCTTAAATTGTCCTTTCACATCGTCTGACCGATTTAAGATAAGCATACGTTGAGATATCTTGACGTCCTTCTTCTGCTCAGCAGAGAGATCCTGGAGTGCAGCGAGACAGTCACTATTTTCATCACAGTATTGATGGTCTTGCAAAGTGTTTCTTGAGAGACAGTCGGCATCTCTTGGTGGTTTCTTCCACTTTTCTACACTATGGTATGTCGTACTCTTGAAGACGTAGTACCCACCTGGCGAGTCGTCCTGTTGGATCCTTAAGACCTGTCAACCAACAAAGTGAATGATGGTCTGTAACAACTGTGAATGGCCTTCCATAGAGATATTGTCGAAGATCACAGCAAGACATTGTCTTTCTGTTGCTGAGTAGTTTCCCTCGGCTTTTGTAACTGTCCTAGAAACATAGGCTATAACCTTCCCTTTTCCATCTGAAATTTGCACAAGAACAGCACCGATCACATACCCGCTGGTATCTCTGTGTAGTACTGTAGGTGCTCTCTCATCATACAGACCAAGTACAGGGTCAGTCGGCAGAGCTTTTCGCAGCACATCGAAAGAATCTTGTTGAGCACCAGCCCAGATAAATTCAGCATTTGGTTTTAACAACTCTTGGAGTGGCCTGGATTTGATACAAAAGTCTTTATAAAATGATGGTAATGAGAATATAAGCTGAGGAAGCTTCTCATATCTCTAATACTTTTAAGAATAGGAAACATCGTTATAGATCTCACCTTTTCTGGGTCTGGCTGCACACCTTCGTTTGACATAACGTGCCGAAATATTTTGATTTCTTATGCTCCAAAGAGACAGTCCGTCTTGTTGGAGACAATTAAGAATGGTCCTCAGTCTTTTTATATGTTCATCAAATGTCTCAGAGAACACTATAATGTCATCTAAATAACAAAGACACATCGTCCACTTCAGGTGACTCAGAAGATTATCCATCATCCGTTCAAAAGTTGCTGGTGCATTACACAAACCAAACGGCATTATCTTAAGCTCATATAGGCCCTCAGGGGTGATGGATGCAGTTTTCTCACGGTCAGCCACATTTAATTTGAATTGCCAGTATCCCGTTTACATGACCCTGGTTAAAAAAAACTTAGCGCCCTTCAGACAATCTAGTGTATCGTTAATTCCTGGAAGAGGGTAAACGTCCTTTCTGTAATCAACAAAAAAGCGCCAACTGCCATCCTTCTTCCTGACAAGGACCACTGTTTATGACCACGGGCTCTGCGAAGGCTAAATGACGTCATTCTTCATCATTTTCTCTACCTCGTCGCGAATTATTCGACGTTCTATTACTGACACACGGTATGCTCTCTGGCTTATTGGTTGATGGTATCCAGTGCTAATCCGGTGCTTCACCATCGATTTGTCTAATTTGCTCTTCACCTGTGGATTGAAGCATTCAGAGAACTCTTGGAGAATGGCAAGTAGGTTCTTCTGTTGTTCCTTAGTGAGATCTGGTGATTTGTCTCATAGTGATAGCGCTAATTTCGCCCACAGTCTCGGCATGGGAGGTTTGTATAATGCTCAGCTGTTCTTCAATTAACGCCTCAGTGTTTGCTATGCGCATGCGTCTTGGAGGGATCTGCGGTTCTCAGCGACAGTTAACTATCCACAATTCACCGAATCCATTCTTAAACGATACGATAGAGGCTGGGATGACCAAGTTACTCTTCAGTGGTGTGCTTCTCTTACATTCCACTACAAGATCCATGGATTGATGCATGGCATGACACGTGACAGTTATCTTTCTAGCGCTGACTGCAGGATTCATCACTTCACCAGCACACATAGTCTCAACACACTCGGATGTGCGCCTTCCTATCCACAGTATCTCATCTTGTCTAGCATAACCTTCGAGCGACAACAATCTATAATTGGCTGAGAAGCTTTCAAAAAGGCTCATCTGAGAATGACGTCATGACTACACTCTTGTAAGACAATGAATTCTAAAGGCTGTGTATGGCCACTTATACCCACAAAAATGACACATCTTCCTGTAGGTTTTACATATTTCCCATTAGCCACCTTCAGCAGAAATGTTTTGCTCTCGACATATACGGCTTTCTGCAACTGGCGACGATACTTCTCCGAAATGACTGAATATGATGCTCCAGAGTCCACAAGAGATTGGGCTGGTTGGGCATCCATGAGGATATCGACGTAGTTTCCTATCATTTTTGTACTGATCGATGGCGGACGATTTTTCTCTTCGGCGGCCTCACCTCCAAGGAAGGTCGCACCCTTGGTTTTCCACTTGCCGGAACCTCAGTTCCGAGACGGTTATACAACAATTTTTGTACATCTTCAGAGAATGACGTCTGTTAATGGAAAACATGGTGATTTAAAATTAATTGTCCTTTTTGTAATTTCAGTTACAACCTCCTATAAAAATTTTCATTGTTGTATTCTAGTTCATTTTATGTCACTAAACACGTTTTATTACATTTTTAAGACATTTTATTTATTTTTTCAGGTCATTCTAACGATAATTTTGCAGGTTATAAATATTGGGTCCTGTGCTTACAGGTCCCTTTTCATTTTCGTAAACTAACTGAATTGTCACCAGGGGCAACTGCTCCCAGTGTCCCCTCCCCCTCACTCCCCATGCGGGCGCCCGCTACAGATGAGAAAATCCACTAACATAATTGACTATAGACAAATCGCTACACTGGCACCTGGGAACGAGCATTTCGGAAACGACGAAGCTGGTCGGCTGTTCGCATGCTACGGTTGTGAGCCTCTATGGACAGAGGCTTAAGGACAGTGAAACCATGAGTCTGCGACGAGGTGCAGGTGTCCACTCCTCAACACAGAATGTGGAGGTTTGCCCACTCTGTAAAGCAGGATAGGCAGCGATACGGTTTTGGAGCACACCTTTCTGTGCACAGTGTTGAACATGGGGCTCCGCAACAGACTATTTCTACCTTTTCTCATGATAACCGAACAAAATCGTTAATCACGGTTGCGGGGGGCGAGAGAACTGATATAGGATCATGGGTCAATAAAAATCTTTAACTGGTCAAATGAATCACATTTCTTGTTACACTGTGTCGATAGACATGTTCGGAAATGCTGTCATCCAGGTGACAGAGAACTCAGATTGATATATTTGCCACCAAATTCACCTAATCTCAACCTGACAGGATATGTATGGGACGCTATCAGGTGCCAGTTCTGTGCCAGCTAAAAACTGGCCAACAATTTACAGAACTGAATGACATGAGCATCGACATCTGTGGTGATATACCTCCAGAAAGTGACCAAGGACTTGTCAAACGCAGTGGCTAGCACACTGGACTCGCAATCGGGAGGACGACGATTCAATCCCGAATCCGGCCATCCTGATTTAGGTTTCCCGTGATTTCCCTAAATTGCTCCAAGCAAATTCCGGGATGGTTCCTTTGAAAGGGCACCGCCGACTTCCTTCCCTGTCATTCTCTAATTCGATGGTACTAATGAACGCGCTTTCTGGTCTCCTCTCCGAAACAACCCAACTCCAACTCGTCAAATCCATCCTATGCAGAATCACTGTTGTACGGCTTTCCAGAGGTGTACCAACAAACCATTATGCAGATGGTGATAACGTTTTGGCTCATCAGTGTATGTGATAGGAAAAAATGGAAATGAGCGTTTGGAAATCCCCGATCCAGCCGGGAATCGAACCTGGGCCCATAGGACAGCAACCCGTCAAGCTGACCACTCAGCTATCGAGGTGGACTATATGATAGGAGAAGGCCAACAGGCATTACAACATGGAAGTACATTGTAGTTTTAAAGAGTTTGACATCTAATGGATTTGTAAATTCTCTAAGCCAAGAAGTATAATGGAGGAGATGGAGAGAATGGCCATGAACAATGTTTGGCAGAGGGGGAATACAAATCTGTCAATTCCAGTTCCTGTAGTCAAGCAGTAGATTGGACAGGCATTATGATTCTGGTCACTTTGCAGATACAATCACCTTTCAGACAAGCAGCTGTATGGAGAAGGCAGAGGGAATGGTCACTAACCTCCGTTTGTTGGGTGAGGAATATTTACTCTACAGAGCCAGCTGCCTCACAGTTGACCAATGGAATGGAACATACAGAGGGGATGACTCTGTATGATTACATGTAATAAAAATCTCGTTTTTTTGAAGAAACAGCCTCTCCCCCCTCCCCCACCTGAGCATTGGAATATGCAGGGAAGAGAAATGCAGTTGTTATGGAAATACAGCCCCATCTCGGATAAAAGATGTGGTGCAGAGAAAAGTAATGACAACAGAACACTGTATGGTGGACAGGGAAAACCAAGCTGTTGTTATGCAGATATGGTTCTCTCTGTCGACCAGTGGGATGAGCGGAGAGTGTAAATCAGGTTGTCCTGCAGATACAACCAAATTGTAGTTGAACAGTGGAATGAAATAGGTATAGGGAACAATAACTAAACTCTGTTTGGTGGAGAGGGAATGCAAATTTATTGGTTCTGCAGATATAGACATTTCTCAGTCCAGCAGAGGAATTGAACCGAATTAGAGAATGACCGCGAAATCCTATTTTGTGGTCAAATAAAATAGATTTGTTGTTTTGCAGATACAGTCAACGCATCATCGAGTTGTGTAATTGATATGGAAGCCAAATCTGGTTGTTTGTAGAACAAACTGCACTTCAGCTGAGCAGTGTAATGCAGCAGGCGGCAGTAGCAAGCACAAACTCCTGTTTAGTAGATGAAGAATACAAATCTGTTGTTCTACAGGAATAGCTCCCTCCCAGTCACACAAAAGAATGGACCAGGATCAGAAATTTGGTTCCAGAATGAGATTTTCACTCTGCAGCGGAGTGTGCGCTGATATGAAACTTCCTGGCAGATTAAAACTGTGTGCCGGATCGAGACTCGAACTCGGGACCTTTGCCTTTGGTGGGCAAGTGCTCTACCAACAGAGCTACACAAGCACGATTCACGCCCCGTCCTCACAGCACTTGTCCACGAAAGGCAAAGGTCACGATTTCGAGTCTCGGTCCGGCACACAGTTTTAATCTGCCAGGAAGTTTCACAAATCTGGTTGATCCGCAGATACAGTGGCCTCTCAGTCAAGCATTGAAATGGAGCAGATGGAGGGGGTGACTGCTCCGCCTTGTTTGGTGGATGGGGAATACAAATCTGGTTGTTATGTAGATTCTTCTACCTAGCTGTTGAGCAGTGGGAGTGGAGCAGGTGGTGGTAATGGTCACGGAATCATTTTTGTTAAACAGTTAACAGAATCTTGGGGTTCTGCAAGTACAATTCTTAATTGAGCAGTGGGGTGGAACATGTAGAAGGAATGACCACACAATCCCATTTGGTGAATGGGGAATACAAACCTGGTTGTTCTGTTGATGCAGCAGCTTAGCAGTAGCGCAGTGGATTAAAGTAAGTGGAGAGAATGAGAAGTGTGGTGTTAGAGCCAATGGCAGCAGATAAACTACCAGCTTAAGCTTTCATTAAAATGGAAAGAGGAGGATGTAATGTTGGGAGATGAAGCGTATCGAATGGGCTGAACAATAGAGCTATATGCAGGGCTTAGATGTGCCTCCTTCATTTCAACTGATTGCTACTGTCCTCACCTACGAATGACGAAAATATCTCAGTGATTCATTACACAGTTCAAATACTAAACACAAATTAATAGTATAAAATTTGCATAATCAACTGGAAAGCCGCAATTTAGACATGAACATGTAAGATTAATTTTGCAGTAAAATTAGCAGTAATTATTATGGCAATCAATAAATTTTAACTGTAATTCAAAAGTAGTATGAAATATGTATAGTTAAATACCATTATTGAATTGTGTTTAACAAGGTGCTTGAAAATGATTCCCATATAAATACAATACTATTTAGACAGGTCTTCAGTGCATTCTGACCTACAGCAAGTTTTTTGCATTTAGGTACATTGTAATGTTATTGCTTTCTTTTCCTCACATTTCCTTTGTACTTGGGAGAAAGTTAGAACTGTTTTGTAATTTAGTTCCTATGTTTGGGAGAATTTATAACTGTTTTGTAATTTAGTACCTATGTAATTTCTGTAGTTGCTGTTTGTGAAATTGTAATTTTTCCTTTTCTCTGATGTTCTGTACTTACATATTTATTAACATGCAGTTTAAATAATTTCTATGAACATAAAATAAAAGTGTAATTTCACTTCAGAATTTGAGTACTGTATTTGCATAATGCTATGGGAGAGTGATAAAGCTTTAAAAGATGTTTCATAAGATTGATAGATGAAACAGAAATAAAGGGTTTTGGAAAGAAGAAGCAAGAGACTGGTTGTTGTGTCACATGAGAGTGTGGGAGCATTGTGTTCGTGGCCACCCTTTTAAGACTCTTGTTTTGGCGTTCAGCATATTGTTTTGGTACATACCATGGACAAAACTAAACGAGTTACATTGGTTCACTTTGTGAACTAACATCTTGAGGAACAAACTTGACAATATGATGTGCAGTCAGTGGAGTCTCGGCCAGCCGGAGTGGCTGAGCGGTTCTAGGCACTACAGTCTGGAACCGCGCGACCACTATGGTTGCAGGTTCAAATCCTGCCTCGAGCATGGACGTGTGTGATGTCCTTAGGTTAGTTAGGTTGAGTAGTTCTAAGTCTAGTGGACTGATGACCTCAGAAGTTAAGTCCCATAGTGCTCAGAGCCATTTGAACCATTTTTGAACCAGTGGAGTCTAGTGGCTGCAGGCTGGAAAGTTTTTGGTGTGCATAACACAAACAGTTTCTAAGCAAATTATGAAGGGAATTTAAAATTTAAAATACAAATACTTTATAGTACTCTCACGTCATGGAGTGTCATCTCACAAAGCAAACTTGAAAAGTACAGACTGTGGATGGTGCACTATGCTATTTGCCAAGTGGATGATTTTTGTTACGCAGTGTGATTTGTGATCTTAATGACCATTTGGATTATAGTGATTACATTATAACCCATGGTGTCATAAACTAATAAGTTGAAAGTTATCGATTGGGACAGTGAAGAGACAATTATACCAAGTTGAATGTTTTCGATGAACGTTGCAGACTGGTAGCAAAATTAACTGCTTTCTGTAGACTAACATAGCATGAAATAATAATGAGAAGACTATGATGCTAGACTGTGAAGCAATGTGTTTAACAAGTAAACTGTATTTGAGACACATTGTGGACCGTGATATATTAAATGCTTCTTGTCTTAAACTAATTTGTAATCTATAATGTCGAGAATTCCCTTAATAGGTGCAGTGGAATCGGTAAACATCACGTCTGCTGGGTGAAGCATGGATGGTCTATATTGCTGAGTGCTGATACTTCAACCAACAGGATAATGTAAATATCACACTTTCCTGCTGCATCTACACCACAAAAGTGGTGATTTTCAAGAGGAAAATTATAGCAGCAATTATTTCATGAATTACATTTATGGTCTATGGGCTGGCACTGTGGTATGACAACGCACCAGTGACATCAGCTAAGTAAGTATTCACCGGACTTTGTAAATGTTAGGTAGCTCTACTGTCGCGGACTAATGTCCGAAAGATTTTTGTAACAAAATTATCATTTGTGCTGAAGTTACATTTGCTACTTCTGATTATTCTTATATTAATGACATAAATCAACTCCCAAGCATTTTAAATAACACAGTTACCGGTACCTCAAAATATTAAACCAAAATTAATGTCCTTTATTAGATGACTTTTTGTAACAAATATTGTACTTTTCTAAACATTATCTATTGACAATATTTTTATTCTTGTAGCATTACGTTTACTAAGAATTAATCAGCAATAATACAAAATTATCCTGTTTTCATTTCCATCATCTTTTGCTACATATAAATGTGCAATTCCAGCATTTGTGAGCATTACTGATGCATTTTGCATGTTTAACCAAATTATACAACAAAGTCTGTGCTGTTTATTGCAATGTGATAAGGAACTATGCGTGTTGTACAGTGTCTGCCATGAAGTCAGTAGGCTGCTACCAACCAGAAAAGAGTAGGTGCACTTTCATTCACAGTGTATTTAGACTACATGGAAACTTTGAATATGATACATGGGTATTGCACAGAATTTGTTTAAATATAAGTACTCATCATACTATAGTATTCCATAAGTACTGTGGTGCCCTGCTTTCTTGTCTGGTGAATATCAGTAATAGGTTCACTCTGAGTGGGTGTAATATTTAGTTAATTCTGAGAACAGTTTAATTTTTGTGGTTTTAGTTATGTAAACGAGCTCAAGAGTATATTTAGTAAGAAATATATTAGGTTTCCCCCACTTCCATTATATGAGCACAGTCATTTCTGGTAAGAGTAATATTTGGGGAAGGGGGGGGTCATAATTCGTTACATATGGTGCCATGTAGTGACAGGACAGTATTGTGAATTGTGTTTTACTCATCTCATGACGTACATGAATGGACAAAATGGTTTCCCACAAACAATTCATGTCTAGTGTACAAAAATATAATAAATTGATATATGTATAAGGATGACAGAGTTAATATTTTAAGATTTATAAATTATGGTCAACACGGTTCTTTGTGATTTGCAGTGCACGTATTTCGAATTATTATTTTTTTCTATTTTTTTAGTATCCGCACTATGTTTGTTGAGTTACCCCAACAAACAATACCAAACCCAATAATGGATTCAAAGTAGCTTGTATATGCTACTTTTCGTGTGTCTATGTCAGCTGTAGTTGATAATATTTGCCCTGCAAATGCAAAGCTGCTCAGTTTCGCCGGCCAGTGTGGCCGAGTGGTTCTAGGTGCTTCAGTCTGGAACCGCGCAACCGCTACGGTTGCAGGTTCGAATCCTGCCTCGAGCATAGATATGTGTGATGTCCTTAGGTTAGGTAAGTTTAAGTAGTTTTAAGTTCTAGGGTACTGATGACCTCAGATGTCCCATAGTGTTCAGTGCCATTTCAACCATTTTCTCAGTTTCTTTGGTAGGTAGCCTATTCAATGTGTTCCTGGCAGCTCAAATTTTTATCAACATTTAAACCTACAAATCTGACTGAGTCAACTTCTTCTTTATCTTGGTTGTTGTGTACAATTTTAATCTGCTCACATTTTGTCTGTCTGGTTTTGAACTGTATCACGTGAGTCTTAGATATGTTTAGATTCAACTCATTTAGCTGAAACCAGGTTTATAAGGTAATGAAGGTACTAATCACAGATTTGCGTAATGGAAAAGACTGTTCAAACCAAATTATCTCAGTGCTATTGGAGGAGATGAAGGTTTTGAAACACTACAGTAACAAAGGTACGCAACAGAACGCAAGTAAATCCTATGATAAATTTCACTCAGATACAAGAACTTGTATCAACACTAAAACAAGTTATATATAGTGTGTGTAAAAACTACGAGAGGTGGCAAAATTGGTGTCATATGCATTGTATGTGGAAGAGAGCTCAGTTTACGGTACGAAAAGCTCAGTCCATTGCAAAAAACAAAAACATGTTCAAATGAGTGTGAATTCCTGTGGGACCAAACTGCCGAGGTCATCGACTTACACACTACTTAAACCACCTTATGCTACGAACAACACACACACCCATGCCCGAAGGAGGACTCGAACCTCTGACGGGAGAGGTCGCGCAATAAGTGACATAGCGTCTCTAACCGCGCTGCGCAAAAAGAGATGAAAGAAAACATCAGAATGGAAATGTGATACTGGTAACAGCAGAGAGTTACCAAATTCACCAATTTCTTTAAAAAACCGATATGATGTCCAAAGTACAATAAGTGACGACTCTGCATCAGAAAATGCTGCTGTAAACATTCAGATACCTAAACCAGCTGTTTCTGCAGCCCTGAAGACTCGCAAACTATGACAACATGTACCTATGTCGCAGCAAAAAATTCGTCATCACTTGATGATAGCTGATAGCCATGGAGGCGGAATCGCCTCACGTGTTAATGAGACAGCACTTGTGGTAGCCACGAGCTTTGTGAAGCCAGGAGCGCCCCTCTCATAAACAATGAATATTATCCACTATAAAGAAATCATGGAGTTTTCTTCAGGTGACTTTATAGCCCTGTTTGGTGGCTCAAACGACATATACAGAAACGAATCATTCACAGCTTTCTCAGAATTAAGGAAACAACTGATTCATATGGCGCACATAAACGTTCTCTTTGTGACCATTCCCCACCACTACAATTTGCCACATTGGTCTTGTGTAAACAAGGAGATCAGAGCTGCCAATGACCTTCTTTCTGATATATGCAAGCAATTCAAAAACGTTGATGTTGTTGATATTAATGACATTGGGTGCAGGTTCCACACATCACATGGTCTTCAATTTAGCAGTCTAGGAAAGGAAATTGTGATCCAGAAATTACTGGAAAAAAATCAAGAGGAACCTGCAAACAGTAGTATCAGTAAAGTCAGTTGTAGCAAGTACAACACAAATGACAGCAGCAGCAGCAGAAGCAGCTGTACTAACCCCACCACCACCATCACCGAGCGAGGTGGCGCAGTGGTTAGCACACTGGGCTTGCAATCGGGAGGACGACGGTTCAATCTTGCGTCTGGCTATTCTGATTTAGGTTTTCCGTGACTTCCCTAAATTGCTCCGTGCAAATACCAAGATGGTTCCTTTGAAAGGGCATGCCCGACTTCCTTCCCCGTCCTTCGCTAATCCGATGAGACCAATGACCTCGCTGTCTGGTCTCCTCCCTCAAAATACCCCCTCCCTCCAACCACCACCAACAATGACAACGTCAACAAAACCAATGACAACAACAACAACAGAAGAAACAGCAATAACAACTAAACCTACATCAACAGCAGAAGAACCATCAGTAGGTGAGGAAAAACTGACATCAGCAGCCCCACCTCCAGTAGAAACAGTGTCAGTAAAAAAAGCAACAGAGTCATTGTACGAGAAACCATGTCACCGACAGCACCAACAGCAGCAGCCATTGAACTTCCAACAAGAGTAGCAGCTAATCAACACTGCCTGATGATGAGCCAAAGGTTAGGTACAGCTGCTTCACTTAGTTATGATTTTTCATGGCACCAAACACAGAAAAGGAAGAGATTGTGATAAATCAGGCTGAAAAGCTGCAGATAAGTGTCAAAAATCAGCAACAAAGTAGCACTTCACCAGATATTGACAAAATAACATATACTTGCAAAACTTTCAAGATAATGAGTCAAAACATTCAGTGTCTCAAGAATAAAGTGTTAGAATTAAAAGTCGTGATAAACAACTTTATACATACCTCTTGTATTTGTCTATCACAGCATTGGTGCAGGGTCAGTGAACTGTCTTACAAATATAAGAAATTTTGAATTAGCATCTCATTATTGCCACAGTGTTTGTAAAAATGGTGGAATATGCATACACATTAGGGCTGGGCTCCAGTATAAAGTTAGATCTGAAACATACCATCTAAATATCGAGAAACATTTTGAATCATGTGCCATAGAGCTAAAATCTGAGGAGAAGCGTAAAAAACTAACTGTCATATCAATACACAGGTCACCACTAGGTGACAAAAACATATTTTTTAACAATTTGGAAGCAGTGCTAAACATTTTGTACAACAATGAAGTGAACTTATTACTATGTGGGGATTTTAACATCAATCTGTTAACTGAAAATGAAGAAAAAAGACAGCTTTTGAGTATTGTAAACAGCTTTCACATGAAACCACTCTTCACGGACACTACTAGAATAACAGAGTCATCTTCGTCCCTATTAGATAATGTCTTTACAGATATCGAAAATGATGTTACTGAGGCACAAAATGTAAGCTTAAGTCTTTCAGACCACAACACAGTAGTAAAATGCATAAATTCTTCTGTATCTTAGGTGGTTAAATACAAGTGGGAATATAAAAGGCAGTTCTTCCCAGAAAAGGTTAATATTTTTATTCAGTCGTCATCAAAAGAAACCAGGGAAGATGTGTACTCAAAATCATCAACTGATGAATCATTCAATGCATTTTATAATACTTTCATGTCCATATCTGAGATGTGTTTTCCAAAAAAACCGACAAGAATTAATGTTATGCCAAGGTACAGCAGCCAGTGGATAACACCTATTATTAGAGCATCCAGTCAAACGCCAAAACTTCTCAATCAAAGAAGAAAAGGCAACCAAGATGAAAACTTTGTGCAGAATATAGTAAAAAAGGAAACATAGAAAACTGTTAAAAAGCAAGATGACACTGTATAAAAAGATGATCTTGGTGTGTTACTCAGAAATCGTACTCTAGCAAATTACATAAATGACTATCTCATAAACATTCCAGTCAATCTGAGTAAAAATTTAGCTAGAAATAGTAGTACCACAGTTCAAAGAGAGCAAAGTGGTAATTCAATATTGCTATGCCCCACAAATAAATTATAAGTTCTTCAGATAATAGCAACAATGAAGAATAAAATGTCCTCTGGAATTGATGTGGTACCACGTTCATCATAATTAAATGTGCTAGTGCCGTAGCAGAAAAACTCTCACATATCATAAACATATCATTAACAGAAGGGGCGTTCCCACAAAGATTCAAAATTTCAAAAATAAAAACATTGTATAAAAAGGATAATATGTATGAAGTGGGAAACTATAGACAAATAACTTTGTTATCTATATTTTCAAAAATAATAGAGACTGTGATTATTTGTAAGACCAGAATTTCCTCGGTTTTCAGCAAGATCTTTTGCTAAGGTAAGATGGTGGTAGTGGTTGAATGCTTTTCGCATCACTCTTTTTACAGCAGCACGAATCTCTACTAACTTTTACCTGTCCTCATTCTCTCGATCTTTCTTGTACCACGACTGCAACTGCCTTTGCTTGTTGAGCATTCTCCGAATTGCGCTGTTAAACCACAGTGGGTCTTACAAATTACCTCAAACAATTTAATCTCTTTGTCAGTGCACCAACATGGTTTTCGCAAAGGCATGAGTACAGAAACAGCAATTACCCAGTTCACTGAAAACATTGTAATAGGACTTGACTGAAATAACAGTACAATAGGAATAAACTTGAATTTATGAAAGGAATTCGATACTGTTGATCATGATATCTTGCTAGACGAACTAGAAGCTACAGGTATATGAGGAGTTGCATTAAAACGGTTTCAGTCATATCTCCACAATACAAAACAGGTAGTAGAAATTACCTCAGCAAACAGTAAAAACCAAAGCACTGTGTACAGATTGGACACGCAGACTGTATCAATCGGAGTACCTCAGGGCAGCATTCTAGGACCTCTCTTATTTCTTATATATATTAACGATATCAAGATCCCAATCAGTGGTACACACATAATTTTGTTTGCTGATGACATAAATATTGTTGTACCAGACATAAACAGGGTATTGCTAACATCTGCAACCAGATTTTTGGAATACATTCAAAACTGGTTTGAACTGGACAAGCTAACCTTAAATATTTCAAAAAGTAAATATATACATTACACGACCCCAAAGTCTCATCATGATGTGAACCTCAAAGTGCAAAATTAACAAATTGAAAGGGTAGCTGGCACAAAATTCTTAGTGTGCAAATTGATGAAAATTTAGACTTGAAAGCCAACATTCTCTACCTCACCAACAAGTTAAGCTCTGCTTGTTTTGCATTATGCATAATTAGTCTAGTAGAGAGTGTAGCCGAACTGCCAACTTTCTTGCATCCATTCTGCTATGACCTATGGCCTAACCCTCTGAGGTCATAATAAGGCAAGCATGAAAACCATTTTCACCTTACAAAAATTAGCTGTTAGAATAATTTCCAAGAGTACAAGGCTAACACCTTCCAAAAAGTTATTTCAACACCTAAATGTTCTACCCTTGCAATGCCTCTATATAAAAAAAGTGTTGTTAATATAAAAATGGACATTGATAATTATAAAAGCAACTCAGATCTTCATTTCTACAATACAAGAATATGCAATGACATCCATATAAAAAGAGTAAACAAGAGTTTAACACAAAAACAAACCAACAATCAATGTACTATTTTGTACAACAAACTTTCAACTCAGCTAAAAGAAATAAAAACATTTGTCTACATTCAGGGAAGCAACATTTAACTTCTTAATGACCAACTGCTGTTATAGTATAAATGAATATCTGCAGTAACCCTGTAGCAAGTAACTACATTCCTTTACTATATGTTAATAACACCATAAATCAAATGCTTGCTACAGCCTCAATGTTAATTTTTCTGAACAAAAGTGTTAAATCAATTACTTACTTGTAATGTATTTCATGTAAAAGGTCCCGAATAAAAGTGTTAATTGAATTATTTACTTGTAATGTATTTCATGTAAGAGATCCTGTTCATACTTTTATATTATTACAGTAATCAAAGTCGTATTGCCCAAAAATATTGTGATAGGTACAATGAACCATTGTATTATGTAGGAAACTGTACACCCTTACCTTATTTTTGTTATACTATGTTCTTTGACAAAATCCATTCGATGTACATTGTTGGTGAATGAATAAACTTATATATATAATTTTCTGCAGTATGACAATCAAACATGAAGAACATTATTTTCCAAACACGAGGAAGTGAACAGGTGGGAGACAAAGAAATGAAACCTGTTACAGAAAGTGTAAAAGAAAGTTCAGTTAAATCAGAACCATGGATAAAGAAAGAACTACGTGAAAAAAAGGGAGCACAAAATATGTTACAATATCTATTAATGAAAATGGAAGAAATTGGTGAAGAAGTTAGAAAATCACTAAAAGAGGCACAGGCTAAATCTGAAATTATGTCAGGTACGTAATGTAGTATCTGTTAAAGAATCACAAAAAGAAATGACAGAGAAGTTAGATAAAATACTGGAGAAAACATTGGAGGATACTTGGTTAAAAATATTGAAGCCTACGCTGTTGGCGGAAATGAAAACTCTGATAAAGACTGTGAATATAGGGCCCATTAGGGGAAGAAAAAAGTGAACTTCAAAAATATTAGTAGAAAAGCTATCAGCTGTGCGAAAACACACCTCAAGGAATTCACTAGCCTTTAGTGTGTGTGTGCAGTGACATGCATGGGGCACCAAGCTGCTGCAGTACTGTTTTGTTCTTCAGCTTTCCACACTGTTTACTAATCTTCTACTATGCTATGTATCAATCAAAACAACTCTCTGACTACTGATCTGTCCAGAGTGAGATCTGAATAGATAGAATCTGTTGTGATTATACTCCTAAGAGTGACATAATTCATGATGATGATGAAATGATAAGTTAATGGTAGATGAGTGGGTTAGAAAACAATAAGAATAAGATAATTATTTGTGAAAAGCTTTATGTAGGAAATCTGAGAGTACTGATAAAAGGCAAGACTGGCATGGCAGTGGGTAAATGTATGATTAAATTTGGTATGTGATGTGTAGTAATAACAAAGAATTTTGAGCATATTGTTGCTGTATAGAAACAGTGACCTTCCTTTCTGTATGTTTCATCTTATCAATGGTTGCTTATCAGTCATAAAGAAGTAACTTATATGTACACAGTGGATCACACACAGTTCTGTTAACACTTGGGTGGATGGTGTGCTCCAGCATGCTACTAAGAATCAGATAAGAAGTTTCATCTTCTCTTTAACTTATTTTAAGAATGTGAATATGTGACCATATCAAGTGTACTGTGTAGTTATCTTCTTTTTGTACGCAATCCTTGCTTTATATTTACTCAGAGAGTGGGTCAAATTTGATGGAATATGCATTGTATACTTAAATAAAAAAAGATTCAATTAAAATACAAAACATGATCTATATGTGCACAAAAATGTACCACCTAGTTGTAGTCTACTCAAACAACAAAATACGGGCAGTAGATGAAATTCACTTATTCACTACGGACAAATCACAACCTGAATTGGAAAAAAACACACCCTAGACTCAATGCAGTTCAGCTGCATGATTTACTGAAAAAGGAAGAATGCTATGAGAACTGAACCTGTGAATAATCTCATGATGCCCTGCAGAGAACTATTTAGAAAGCTTGGTATTTTGAACACTATCAGACAATAACAATACATATACTCAGTAATGCAGTGTTTCTCTTGTAAAAGCATAGTACAAAGTATTTTCACAATCTTACAGCCAAATACACTTTCTACAAAGTTACAATATTAGTACATAATATCACATAAATTGGGATATATGTATTTAACAATCTAACACAGCACATTAAATATATTCTGTGTATTACAGTGGACTTCAAGAGCAAGTTAAAAACATTCTATTGGCCAATTATTTCTAAACCATCAAAGAATGTCCCAACAAGAGTTCTTAAAACGAATGCATTTGGTTATCACATAATTCATATTAGCACTGCAATATTATAATATTTTATAACCTTATGTAATTTTTTGTATTGCACTGAAATGAAATTTCCATCTTTGACTTCATTCTTCATCTTAGAACCTCCTCTACTCAATAATTTGTGTAATGTAATGCAGTCATAGTTAATATTTACTGTACCTGACTTATATATGTTGTGTAATAACAGCAAACTAAGGGATCACTAAGGCACTGATGCTATAGTCAATGAAAATTTTTAAAAAGGCTTGTTCATAGGCAGATGAGAGTCAAGGTAACACTACATTAACACAAGACAACTAACATTCCAACACTGAAAAAGAAAAACACTTAAGGTATATAGGGATACAAATTACAGTACAATTCTTACTTTCAATGTCTCTCTACAATATTACTAATTTGGCATGCATTAGTAGCAATACTAAAAGAAAATCAACATATCTGTTTTTAAATGGAAAACCAAATGAAAACACACATCCCTGCCTATAATGGAGACACGGGATTCAACCTTCTGCTGGAGGACTTAGGAAATGTCTCATAAATTCCCTCACAATGGGCAGAATTTGTTTCCTAGTTGCCTTAAAATTCTGTTGTGTGAAGATTTTTATATACTCCATGTTAGTGTAGACTGTCACTTCGTTCAGCTGGAGGTCAGGGTCTCTTGAGGCAACCAATGTATCTGTCATCTGGCATACAAATAGAAACAATTATGATGAATAACAATAATTCCTAGATAATAATGTAGAGTTATATCGAGAAAGAAATACAGTGTAAACTGAATTTCATATCAGCAGTATTCCAATTTTTCCTACCTTCTGTGGTAATTTTTACATGTAATTCATTTAAATATACACTGACGTGAAGGTACTGCAAAATGAGGATGCAAATATTACTATTTCAACAGTCCAAAATAGCCTGATAGTGTGTTTTCTAATAGTAATAATAAACAACAGAAATTTCCATTTCAGTTTTACACTGTATACAAAGGAAGTTCCTTACATCATTTGTTATACAATGCTGAGAGCTTATGCATAAATTACAAACAGCATTTGCCATCTTGGTATGACTCAAATTAACACATAGTCTTTACAGATATCACATGAGTCTGTTGCAGTTCACTGTACACTGAGTGCTGAAAACTTTGTTGACCTTGCCCTTACAAATGGCTGCTGTGAAATGTAAGTTGCTGTAGTGGTTGTGGATAAACATTTTGTCAAGCATCAACAGGATCATAAAACTTCCTCCATCAGACAACTGCACAGCCCCACTGGCTTTCTAAATTATGAGAGAAATGGGCCAAATGTTACAGTGTACAATCCTAGTGCTTCAAGTGGTCTAATCCCGATTTCATATTGTTTCCTACGGTATAAAATGTGTTTGTTGGAGGACAAACAACGCACTTCCAAGGAGCTGAAAAATTTCAGTTTTGAATGTTGTTGCTCTCATGTAATCTGGGTATAACAAAAGCTCAAAATTTTTGATACAGATCACTCAACATTTTCAATGGTGGACTGACTTGTTCAGTTCTGAGAATCTAAAGGCATTACATGTAGCTAAACACAAGATATTTTCTTAAACTGGATATGGAACTGCTGATAACGATAATGCACAAATAACACTCTTATAATAAATGTCCAGCAAAACTGCTCCCATAATGAGGATCTGTTGGCGATAGTAGTTTAACAACTATCTGATGGTGCAAATGAATACACTCGTAAATGAATGATGTAACATTAAATTTGGAGAAACCACAAAGCAATCTTTGTGTAAAGGATCATTTCTCCATACAGAGGTACTGGGAGTGTGATGTCCAGCAGCAGCTGTTAGATCCTTCTCAAACAGAGTACCTGCACATTCACCTGAATATGATTCTGCTTTCCCAACTCTACACATTCACTCTTTATTGTCACAAATCGCTCTGAGTTGTGCTACATGCAGTGTGGTATAGCAATTAGTGTTGTACATGGGCATGCTGCAGATCACCAGTTTGAACTCAATTACCAGTCAGTCAGTGGGCAAGTGGCCGCTCCTTCAGCAGGGCCTGAGCAGGCACGTGGGGGCAAAGGCTTGCTGGTTATTGGGAGCTCCAACATTAGGCAGGTGATGGAGTCCCTTAGGAAAATAGCATACGGGGCTGGAAAGAAATCCAACGTGCACTCAGTTTGTCTGCCGAGCTGCCTCATCCAAGATGTGGAGGCGGCCTTGCCTGCGGGTATCAAGCGTACGGAGTGCAGTCATCTGCAAGTAGTTGCTCACATCGGCACCAATGATGCCTGTCACTTGGGTTCTGAGGCGACCCTTAGTTCATACAGGCGGCTGGCGGATTTGGTGAAGACCGCTGGCCTCGCACGCGGGGTGCAAGCAGTGCTCTCTACTGGAGGGTCTCAACCAGAAGCTTCGTCAACTCTGTGACGGTCTTGGCTGCAGATATCTAGATTTGCGCTATTGGATGGGGAATTGTAGGACGCCCCTAGATAGGTCAGGGGTACACTACACAAAGTAAGCGGCTACTCAGGTAGCAGAGTACTTGTCGCATGCACATGGTTTTTTTTAGGCTAGGTAGTAATGCGAGGTGTCCTGATGAACACTCACCAGTCGATGAGCAGTCAGGGAAATCAGAACGTGCTCAGTGTAAAGACACTTCAGCTATCAAGATATTAGCAGCAAATTTTCAGAGTGTTCGGAATAAAGTTCCTGAATTTACTTCCCTCCAGAAAGCGTATGGTGTGCAAATTATTGTCGGGACTGAGACCTGGCTGAAACCTGATATAGGAAGTTCTGAAATATTTAGTGAGGATTGGAACATGTATCGGAAAGACAGATTAGACACTGTAGGAGGTGGTGTCTTCATTGCAGTTGACAAAAATATTGTGTTTACTGAGGTCGAAGTAGAGTGTGATTGTGAAGTTATCTGGACACGTTTAACAGGGATAGGGGAAATAAAGTTAATTG
This sequence comes from Schistocerca gregaria, assembly GCF_023897955.1. Taxonomy (NCBI): domain Eukaryota; kingdom Metazoa; phylum Arthropoda; class Insecta; order Orthoptera; family Acrididae; genus Schistocerca; species Schistocerca gregaria. The sequence goes on along the minus strand of NC_064931.1, from coordinate 334,274,569 downwards.
TGGGGTGTTATTACCAGCCACTAGGTTCCACCGTGACAGTTCTAGAATCATTAAAAGGGAGTCTAAATTCTGTATCGTAGAAGTACCCAGATCATGCTGTATTAGTCGGAGCCAACGTCAACCTACCTAGTATAGACTGGGAAGTCTATGGATTCATTACAGGTGGTACAGACAAGCCTTCATGTGAATTACTTTTGAACACATTATGTGAAAACTGTCTTGAGCAGCTAAATCGACAGGCAATGGGTAATGGAAATATTTTAGATCTGGTAGCCACGAACTGAACAGACCTCATCAACGGTGTCAGTGTTGAGACAGGGATTAGTGATAATGATGTTGTCATTACGACTATGGTTACGAAAGTTCAAAAGCCGGTCAAGAAGGCTAGGAGAGTATTCTTACTAGAAACAGCAGATAAGCAGTTGCTAGCATCCCACTTAGTAAATAAATCGACTTGATTTACTTCAGGTACGATGGACGTGGAAGAATTATGGGCAAATTTTAAACACATTGTAAATCATGCATTGTACAAGTATGTGCCGAACAAGTGGGTTACAGATGGAAAAGACCCACTGTGGTTTAACAGTGCAATTCTGAGAATGCTCAACAAGTAAAGGCAGTTGCACTCGCGGTACAAGAAAGATCGGGAGAATGAGAACAGGAAAAACTTAGTAGAGATTCTTGCTGCTGTAAAAAGAGTTATGCACAAAGCATTCAAACACTACCACCGTCATACCTTTGCAAAAGATATTGCTGAAAACCGAGGAAATTCAGGTCTTATGTAAAATCGGTAAGTGGGTCGAAGGCTTTCATCCAGTCACTCACTGATCAGTCTGGCCTGGCAAAGGAAGACAGCAAAACGAAAGCTGAAATTTTTAATTTAGCATTTGAGAAATCTTTCATGCAGGAGGATCATACAAACATACCGCCGTTTGAGTCTCGTACAGATTCCCGTATGGAGGAAATAGTGATAGACATCCCTGGGGTTGTGAAGCAAGCAGCTGAATGGGTTGAAAATAAATAAACCACTAGGTCCTGACGGGATTCCAATTCGGTTTTATAGACTTCTTAAGTAATAGAATCCAATGGTGAGTGTTCATCGGAGGTGAGGGTATTATCTGGAGTGCCCCAGGGAAGTGTGGTAGGTCCGCTGTTTTTTTCTATCTACATAAATGATCTTTTTGATAGGGTGGATAGCAATGTGCGGCTGTTTGCTGATGATGCTGTGGTGTATGGGAAGGTGTCGCCATTGAGTGACTGTAGGAGGATACAAGATGACTTGGACAGGATTTGTGATTGGTGTAAAGAATGGCAGCTAACTCTAAATATAGATAAAATGTAAATTAATGCAGATGAATAGGAGAAAGAATCCTATAATATCTGAATACCCCATTAGTAGTGTAGCGCTTGACACAGTCGCGTCGATTAAATATTTGCAGAGCGATATGAAGTGGGACAAGCATGTAATGGCAGTTGTGTGGAAGGCAGATAGTTGTCTTTGGTTCATTGGTAGAATATTGGAAAGATGTGGTTCACCTGTAAAGGAGACCGCATATAAAACACTAATACAACCTATTCTTGAGTACTGCTCGAGCATTTGGGATCCCTATCAGGTCGGATTGAGGGAGGACATAGAAGCAATTCAGAGGCAGGGTGCTAGATTTGTTACTGGTAGGTTTGATCATCACACGAGTGATATGGAAGTGGTTCAGGAACTTGGGTGGGAGTCTCTAGAGGAAATGAGGTGTTCTTCTCGTGAATTGATACTGAGGAAATTTAGAGAACCAGCATTTGAGGCTGACTGCAGTACAATTTTACTGCCGCCAACTTACATTTCACGGAAAGACCACAAAGAAAAGATAGGAGAGATTAGGGCTCATACAAAGGCATATAGGCAGTCATTTTTCCCTCCTTTTAATTGGGAGTGGAACAGGGAGAGAAGATGCTAGTTGTAGTATGAGGTACCCTCTGCCACGCAGCGTATGGTGGATTGCGGAATATGTATGTAGATGTAGATATTTATAAGAGGCATCAAATGAAAATGAGACAGATGGAAAAAGGTACATAAACTATTGAGTATTTCAAAAGTAATCCCCAAAACTTTTAATATATTTATCCAACTGTGACACAAGATGGTCAGTGCCTTCATGGAAAAATGTTCGTGGTTTCCCATGGAACCTTGTACCCAGGTGTGCACCTCTTCATCTGAAGCAAATCAACAGCCAGTAATGACTTCCTTCAGTACTCCAGAAATATGGAAATCGCATGGGGAGAGATCGGGACTGTCTGGGGGATGTGTAAGTACTTCTCACCAAAACTTCTGCAACATTTTTGAAACAACCTAGGCTACATGTGGGCTGACTGCCAGTGCCTTTCTTCAGGGCTGCAAAAATATGGAAATCACATGAGAAGAGGTTGGGACTGTATGGAGGACAGGTAGGGGCTTCCCAGTGAAACTTCTGCAGTGTATTTGAAACAACCTTAGCAATATGTTGCCCTACCCACATGTTGCCAAGGTTGTTTCAAGTATGCTACAGAAGTTTCGCTGAGGGGCCCATGCACATCCTTCAAATAGTATCAATTTCTCCCCATGTGATTCCCATATTTTTGGAGCTCCGAAGAAAGGCATTAATGGTTTTTGATTTGCTTCAGGTGAAGAGGTGCACACCTTGATCCAATCATAGTTCCATAGGCAGCCACGAACACTTTTCCATAAAGACATTGACCATCTGGTTTCACAGGGGATGAATATCTTAACAGTTATGGTGATAAATTTTGAAATAATAAAGAGTTTACTTACTTTTTCCTATGTGTCTTGTTTTCATTTGACTGAACCTTATAATTTCATGAAGGGGTATTATCCACAGAATGATAACTGCTTTCCACCCACAGATGAATCATCTGACAAAACACTTTAATAAGACATTGGCAGATATGTTCTAAATGTACACTGAAGTTGAACAGAGAGACTGGAATACAATACTGCCCATCATGACTTTTGCATACAGTGCAATGAAGTGAGACATGACACTACTGTCTTCACACAGTTATTTCTGATCTGTAGTCGCAAATCCAAAATGACAATGGATACACTGTTCCCATTTCAACTAGACCACACTCATGTTGGCTAAATGTAACACCTTATCACCAGGACTGAAGGAGCAAGACAGCTGAGTCACATATGTATCCTGGCCATCCAGCAGAAAGATCAAGAGCACTATAATGCCAAGCACTGGCCACTGAGATATGGCCCAGGAGGCTTGGTGTTGATTTTTACACCTGGGTGGAAAATGGGACTATTTGGAAAGTTACTAAAGTGCTACTTTGGGCCATAGCATATAAATCATTGTTTGTCAAATGTTACATGTGATGTCATTATCAGCCTTCATAAAGAAGCCAAAGCACATATCATCCACGTCCTCTGTATGAAGCCCTAATACAGTCCAGAAGCACAAATCAATTTTGGAGGCTTCTCGTTCAAGAAAACTGAAGATCCAATTGATGACTGCAAAACTCTGATGGCAGATGCTACCTTTGTTGCTTGTCATAGTGCACATGACCAGAATGTGAGGATCTGCTAGTGCAGTCATACAGAGGACTGTTGACAAGATCTAGATCCAGGATGCCATAGTTAACTCCAATAAGAACTTCTACAACAGCTGGTAACTGTTTCTCCAGGAGAGGGAGCAATGCTGAGAGCTGTCCTGCACGCACTGTGACACAAATGTTAGTGTTACTGGCCGGTGTGCTACAGGTCGCCATTTCAAACGCAACAAGCAGCAGTTATTTGTTGTTTAGTATCTATCGTTTCTGGAAAGCTCTTGAAATTTCTTATGCTCGATATTCTGGAATATTCAATGTTTGTATAAACAGCAGTACCCTACATTCAAGAGGCATTTCTGTTCTGTCCTGGCTGTACAACGGTGCTTGTAATGAAAGTGTACAACGGTGCTTGTAATGAAACTGTTTTCAATGATCAAGTGTGGTACTTCACTGGTGACTTTACTTTCAGATTTGGACTTGATTCTAGTAGCAAGTTGACAACATATCTCCCTATGATACACGACTTGGCATAGACCTTGGTTGTCAAAGTATGCATTTTAGTTTTTCAGGAAACATTCCACCTCATAAGTCAGTTTGGAAATGCCTGTCACACAATGGGTCAACAGTCTGAGGAAAGAGGAAGAAGTAACTCAGGGCCAGGCCAAGAGACTACAGAAAGCGGTCAGCAGTCAAAATTGGACAGTCCAAAAAAGTATCACATGTGACTGTGTCCTGTGGAGAATGAGCTGGGGCACTGTCATGGAATAAAACAGTCCCAATGACAGCTTCCTGTGACACTAAATCTTATGAGTCTTCTGCACAATTAACATGTCAGCACAAACAGCTGCATTTGCAGTGGCACCATGACCGGGAATGGCATCACATTGCGTTGAGTGATTAATCACTGTTTTGCACTACCCCAAATGATCAACAGCAGTGAGTATGGAAGTGACCTGGGAAGAGGTCACATTTCTTCCAGTGTTTTGGGGAGGCACTTCACTGTTACTCCTGGCACCATGGTGAGGACAGCCGTTAGGTATGACTTCAGGTCATGGCTGGCAGTGACTGATGTGTTGGTTGGTCGGTTGGTTGGTGCTACCACACGCTCAACAGTGAGGTTATCAGCAGACAGTGACTGAGGGTACTCTGATGGCACAATAGATAGTCATGGACATTCTGCATCCTTATGCATAATGCTCCATGCAACAGTATCATGGTGCCGTTCTTCAACACAACAATGCTCATCCACACACGGCATGTGCATCTATGAACTGTTTGCATGATGCTGAAGCACTCCTGTGGCTAGAAAGATCCCCAGCTCTGTCTCTGATAGTATCTATGTTATACCAGCTCAGATGTGAACTCCATCCCGGTGCTAGTATCTAGCCAAATCAATGCATGAATCCAAGCCAGAGGGGTACAACATCACACTGATAAGTTACTCATACTGCCAACTTCTTTGTAAATTGGATTCAATGTTATAATCACTGGAATAATATAACATACGCTCTCAACCTGTGAATTTTTTTTTGTTTCCTCTTCCATTTATAAGTGCTTCACTTTCTTTTTCAGGCAATGTATAATAATATTTATGACTTTTTACAAATATATCTCATTGTGCATAACTACTATTACACACCTCTGCTCAGCAATATATTATTTGTTTTAAATAAAAAAGAGACAAGAAGTTATCAATGTAATATTAATCAGAGCTCGCCCACAGAAGGAACACCCTGTTATATATCTTAGCTTGTTTAGCACCTCATATACCGAATGATAGTGTGATGTAAACATTTACCATTTAAAATATATTCATTAGATTAACTATTCTTCATTGCAGATTCAAGCATTCGATATCATCTGAATATATATTTTGTAATGCATCTGCACCATGTGTGTTGAAACATTTTGCCATGTAGCTAACTTGTTAGTAGTACAGTGCTTCAAAACATTTACTTGCTTTCTATGGAACACAACATATTAGAAGTTTCCCATTTTCGGAGGAAGGAAATGGAATGAGGACATCTCCAATAATTAGATAAACATAGAAAGAAAGGTTTTCAAAATTACATACCAAGTCCAAGAAATATTTGTCTGTTGAGAATACTGCTATGTCTTGTGCATATCTGCCATTTGAAAATGTTACTCCTATTAAGATAATGCCTTTATATGCAAAATCATTTGTGAACTTCTGCAGTTCCTCAATAGCATGTAATTTCAAAAATTCCTGTAGTAAAATAAAATTTAATAAGTATAAAAACACAACATACTTAAAATTTTGTATTCATATTATACACAATGAAGAGCATTAGTATCAATAAACAAAGAAATGGAAAGTTAAGCTATGTAGACCTATTATTTGATGCCTCTAGTGGCAAATGTGTAATGGTAAGATAAACTCAAAGTCAATGAAGTGGTTCACTTATATTTGAATCAGAGTAGATACTGCACACGCTCTACCAGCAGTGCTGTACTAAAACTGTGCCTTAAGCCTGGGGCCACACAAACAGAATGTTCCTGCAATGGGAGACATACTGTGGCGAGACGCAGAATCCTGCGATCCTGGGTAGCTTCCAGAACAGAATGTGGAGAGTCAAACATTGAGTCATCTGCTGTCTCTCTAAAAAAAATTTATTTATGAAAAACATGCAAAGCTGTACCTGTCCCTGTTGTTAATTTCTCAGTAAATCTTTAACTTTTGGAATAAAAAAAATAAGAAGCACTGTCTCTGGATTTTTGGGATCTCTTCACTAAAAAATGATTCCCTTGTGTCTTAAACTCTCACGGCCCCCTTTTTATTCTTGCTCACAGTTATTGTGGTAATTCAAAATTAAGTAACTTACCACACATATGTCATAGAAGTTACAGTAAAAAATGTAGTCAATGGCCAATTTATGTTTGGTCATACATTGCTGCATACAAAATGTAGCAAACATATCAGAACTGTTTTAATAGTTGAAGAAGAGCCACATTTCTTTCCACACATTGTGTGATGAAAAGTATCTGGACACCTGGCTGAAAATGACTTACAAGTTTGTGGCACCCTCCATCGATAATGCTGAAATTCAGTATGTTGTTGGTCCACCCCTAGCCTTGATGACAGCTTCCACTCTCGCAGGCATACATTCAATCAGGTACTGGAAGGTTTCTTGGCGGATTGCAGCCCATTCTTCATGGAGTGCTGCACTGAGGAGAGGTATCGATGTCGGATGGTGAGGCCTGGCCTGAAGTGGGCGTTCCAAAATATACCACAGGCATTCTATAGGATTCAGGTCAGAACTCTGTGCAGGCCAGGCCATTACAGAGATGTTATTATCATGTAACCACTTCTCCACAAGCCGTTCATTATGAACAGGTGCACAATTGTGTTGAAAGATGCAATCACCATCCCTGAATTGCCCGTCAACAGTGAGAAGCATGAAGGTGCTTAAAACATCAATGTAGGGCTGTGCTGTGATAGTGCCACACAAAACAACAAGGAGTGCAAGACCCTCCATGAAAAACAGACCACACCTTAACACCAGTAGAAGATAGCAAAAGAAAAGCTAAAGTTTTAAATTTGAGTTTAAGAAATTGTTCACACAGGACGATCATACAAACATACTGTCAGTTGACCATTGTACAGACTCCCATATGAAAGACATGCTAATGGGCATTCCTGGTGCACACAAGCAATTGAAAGAGCTGAAAGCAAATAAGTCACTAGGTTTGGATGGCATCCCAATTAAGCTTTACAAAGAGTACTCTACAACATTGGCCCTTACTTAGCTCCTTAGCTTGCATTTCTTGTGAATCTCTCACCCAGCACAAAGACCCAAGCTACGGGAAAAATGATCAAGCCTCCCGTATATAAGAATGGTAATAGAACAGACAAACAAAATTAGAGACCATTATCCTTGACATTGGTTTGTTGCAGGATTCTTGAATATATTCCCAGCTTCAATGTAGTAAATGTCCTTGAGATAGAAAAGAGTCTTTCTACAAATCAGCAACATTTTAGAAAGAATTGCGTGTGCAAAATTCAGTTTGCCCTTTTCTCACATGATGTCCTGCAAACCATGGATGTAGTTCAACAGGCATATTCCATATTCACATATTTCCAAAAAGTGTTTTACACTGTGTACAACTGCAGACTGTTAATGTAGGTATAAGCATACGGAATCGATTCCCAGACATGCGAGTGTCTTGAAGACTTCTTAAGCAATAGAACCAGTACATTATCCTCAATGATGAGTGTTCTTCAGAGACAAGGGTAAAGTCAAAAGTACTCCAGGGAAGTATGGTAGGATTGTTACTATTCTCTGTATACATAAATGATCCCACAAACAGGGTGAGCTGCAAAGTGCAGCAGTTTCCTGATGATATTGTGATGTACAGGAAGGTGTTACTGTTGAGTGACTGTAGGGAAATACAAGATGACTTAGACAAAATTTCTAGCTGGTGTGATGAATGACAGGTAGCTCTACATATAGAAAAATGTAAGTTATTGCAAATGGTTGAGAAAAACAATCTCATAATGCTTGAGTACAGCATTAGTTGTGCCCTGCCTGATGCAGTCATGTCAATTAAATATCTAGGCATAATGTTGCAAAAAAATCTGAAATGTAATGAGCATATAAGGACTACACCACAGTGACTGCCCAAACACGGAGGGCAAAACGTCAACTTAGGTTTATTGAGAGAATTTTAAAAAAGTGTAGTTTGTCTGTTAAGGAGATGATCACATATAAAAAACTACTGTAACCCATTCTTGAGAAATGCTTGTTTGTTTGGGATCCCCACAAGGTTGAATTAAAGAAAGCGGTTGAAAAAATTAAGGGGTGGGCTGCTAGGTTTGTTACCAGTAGGTTCAATCAACATGCAAATATTACAGAGATGCTTCAAGAATTCAAATTAGAATCCCTTGAGGGAAGGCAACTGTCTTTTCAAGAAAGCCTTTTGAGAAAATTTAGAGAACTGGCATTTGAAGCTGACTGCAGGGTGATTCTGCGGCCACAATTGCACATTTCACGTAAGGACCACAAAGATAAGAGAAATTATGGCGCATATGGAGGCGTATAGACAGTGGTTTTCCCCTCACTCTCTCTGCGAGTAGAGCAGGAAAGGAAATGAACAGCAGTTGCACATGGTACCTTCTTGCAGAGCATGTATGTAGATCATGGGAGGGGAGGGGAGGGGAACAACTATGCCACAATTCACGGCAGAGTTTTTTGGGGGCAGCAAAATCTTAAATTTTAATATACTTCCAATAGGATTAAATTAACACGGCAATGAAAGTTTTGTATAAATGAAAAAGTGTGTGAATAAGTTAGAATTACAAATATTAATAAAAGCTATGGTATTACTGGAAATTGTTTTCAGGATTGTCAGACAGATGACAAATGAAGTGTTGGAGTTGGTCATCTTGGATGCATCTTTCAAAATAGCAAATCTAGCAGTGTAGCCAACTCAGTTTCTACCATTTGCCTGCACAACACTTGAAAAGTACCAGTGTCAGCTTGGGAGCTCCTACAGAAGCAACAAACATTATAATAAGGAAACAAAGAAAAATGTCACCATATAATGGCCTGAAAGTTCCTACACAGCAGCCTTTAACCTATAGCAGTATCACTGACAAGAACACTTCGTAATAAACAAATAAGGAATAAGTAAAACAAGCACTGTGAGTCACATACCATAGACTTTTGAATCCAGAAATTGTGCTTAAGTAGTATTTACATGTGGAAAGGTGCATGGTATCATTCCCCCACAACTCCCTCTCCTTTGAATTTGCCATTAACACCATTTACAACCATCATCTTCTTGCCACACGCCTCTAAATTTATTTTTTTCTGCTTTGTACATAACTTTTTAAAGTTTTCCCTCATTCTCTTTTCCTCCTCAGTGTTGAAACTGTTGTCAATAGATAGTAACATTAAGATCAAATGGAAAAAACTGTCAAACCATATTCTGGAGCTGAAGCAACAAAACTGCATTGCACGAACTGTTTTTCCAGTATTGTCATATTTCACACTGCTTCAATTTCAACAACTTTATTTAGGATTTAGCTGTTAACGTTCACAACAATAAATAAAAGTGCTTTCAAAACTGGTTGTGACATGTCAGAAAGCACACCTTCTCACTATCCTGTCAAAGCCATTTATCCTGTAAGTACTGTGTACACACTAAATAGGCACTGGCAAGTTACCCACTGTTTTCTTTTCTGATAAATAAAGCATGTATCTGAAAGTCACTCACTGTCCTATGACCTTCCACTTTTTATAGCAGGAGCTTCGATGATATAGCCGACAATGCAATATTCAGTGCACTACATGCTCCTCTCTACACAGGGAATGAGAAAAACTGAACAGATTTTAGTTATGGACTCTGTGAGTAACATAACTTAACTTTGGTTGACAATTAATTTAGCGTTATAACTCAAAATGTAATACACTGTAAATGTATCGATTCAGTTTTGCTGACTGATGTCCAATACCTGGGCTCTGGTTTTTCAAGATGCATTCACATCAAAAAGATATATAAGTAGAGGTGATATGTGAAAATAAGATGTCATGGATAAATGACATTGAAAAAGGTTGAATATGTCTGAAAATACAAGATGGTGCAGTGGACAGGGGATTAAAATTTTTGCACAGAGCAGCAAAATCTTTGGAGCAGGCCCTGATGTAGATGTGGATGTAGAAGTTACTGTAGCTGTCATCATAGTTTTTATTGTGGTCAGCTGCAGGTAACCTGATCATTTTCCTTCAAAATACACCAGTCATGACATAATAAAGGTATGTCACGACAGTTTTGGAGGTCTCTTATTAATATTAATTGTGAGAATACAGGGCTAAAACTACCTCTGGAAGAATGGAGCATTATAATGTGGTACTATAAAGATACAGTGTGTCCCAAGAGGAATTGTCAATATTCAAGGATGTGACAGGAAGAATCATTCAAAACAAAAAAGTCCAGCAAACATTGGCTCTAAACATCATACCATAAGAGCTATGAGCACTATTTCATCTTTGATAATATGAAACAAATCTCTTCTACTGTTAGCTCTTTGCTTTCCATATTTTGGGAGGAGGTAGTATGGACCAAGACAAGAAAAATTTTCAAGTAAACATGCACTCCAAAATGCATACCTTAAGAGCTATAAGCACCTGGTCAGTAGGAGAGATATGTTTCACAGTAGTGAAGAAAAATGAGTGCTCACAGCTCTTACGATATGCATTTTAGAGCCATGTTTACTTGACTTTTTTGCTTAGAGTGATCATTCCTCTCATATCCTTAAATATTGACCATTCCTCCTGAGGCACCCTGTATAATGAAGTGATCATAAGAAATAAGTGAAAATTAGTTTACATGTAACCAACATTGCTCTCTAAAGCCATGATTGTTAATACAGAGTAGCATGGAGTATTTGATCAAGATTTAACTTTCTAATCCTGATGGTGAAATTCATTTTCAATGCCAGCACTTGGTGGGCAACAGAAGGAAAGTAAGTAGCATCAAGTCTTAAATGACTAGACTGTGTATCAGTGTCCTATATTAAACTCTAAACCACTCTGTAGTATTGCCAGGAGTGAGTTCTTGTTATCTTGTTTGTGATGCGTCTACAAGATGGGGGACATTAAGCTGAGCAGTCCCCCTTGGCACTATTTGAGACGACTAAGTCGTATACTGTTACTGGGTTTCATTCTCTCCATTTTTAATATCACACCCATCCACAATAAAAGCACAATATCATGGAAGCACTGAACTAGCATTCATCATGTTCATCCATCTACTACAAACACACACTCACCACTTCTTAATAGGTCCAAGGAAGGCACTGACAAACCACCAAAATAAAGCTTTACCCTCACATGGCACTGCAAGGTTTATTTAAGAATCCCCCACCCCTTCAACCCCCATTCCAATACAACAATGCTCAACAAGAATGTCACAGACTGAGTTGTGATGTGATCAACATGAGTACTGAAACTTTGTTGTATTTCAAAAATCAATATTTGGAGAAAAGGACTTGTATTGCAATAACAGCCTCTACATTCTTGATATTGAATCAAAATGGATTTGAAGACCCCTGAGGAGCAGGATTTCAAATAGTTTCTATCCACTTTCTAAGTTCATAGTGCTGGCTAGCCAGTCCAGCATTATGAACAAGGTACCTGTAGATGAAGTTTTAGATATGTTTACTAGACAACATATTCAGTAAAGCTACAGAACCAGGAACAAACCATTATCTGAGAGAATTCCTAGCACTACTTGTAACTCTAATGCTGATGTAAATGAACAAAAATGCATTACAGGAAAGCTACAACTGATCTGATATGGTAATCACTGTTTCGACTGAAGGAGTGTTTGATATTTAAACTTTTTAACTGGACATACTGACTCTGAAATTCTTGACATAGTCCACATCACCAAAGTCCCACATTTGATCCACAACTGAACTGTTCAGTATAACCACAATTTAGAGCACTTGGTGTTGCGCTTGAGCCCAATGGTATTTCTTACCATCACTCCAAATATTCATCTTGTATAATGGTAGATATTATATTTTAAAAGATTATGTTTCCCTCTATAGCATTACATCTATATTTATACTCTGCAAAGCAACTTATGGTGTGTGGTGGAGAATGATTTGTGTACCACTGTTACTTCCTCATATTCCTTTTCCAGTTGTGAATGGTTCATAGGAACAATGATTGCCAGTAAGTCTCCATCTGAGCTTGAATATCTCTAATTTCACTTTCATTGTCTTTTTGTTAGATTTACATAGGAGGGAGCCATGTATTGGTTGACTCTTCTAGAAATGTACTCTCTCAGAAATTTAACAGCAAATGACAACATGATACAGAATGCCTCTCTTGTAGTGTCTACCATTGGAGTTGGCAAAGCATCTATCTGATGCTTTTGCACGAACTAAAGCACAGATTTTCTTCAGATCTTCTCTATTTACTATATGAATCCTATCTAGTACAGATCCCACATTAATGAAAAATATTGAAGTATTGGTCAAATGAGGATTTTGTAAACTACCTTCCGTGGGGGTGGACTACATTTCCAGAGGATTCTTTCAATGAATCTCAGTCTATTATCTACCTTACATACAATTAGTTTTATGTGGTGATTCACACTTTAATTCACTCCATACACATACTTCTAGACATTTTATGAGTTTGACTGCTTTGAGTGATCGTTCTGCAATCATGCAGTCATACAATTATAGGTCATTCTCCCAATTTATTTGCAGTAAGTTACATTTGTTCAAGCTGAGAATCAATTGTTAATCCCTGCACCATTTGTTGATCCTCTGGAGATCTTCATGCATATTATTACACATTTCTAGTGCTGTGAGTTTACTGTATACAACAACATCAGCTGCAAAAAGCATCATGGAACTTCTGGTATCCACATTGCCATTTGTGTACACAGAGAAAAGAAATGGTCCAATAACACTTGCTTGTGGTAAACCCAAAGTAAATTTTGCATCTGAGGATTTCTCTTAGTTGAGAATCACATTTTGTGTTCTGTTTGCTAGAAACTCTTCAATTCAGTCAAAAGGCTCATATGACAGAACATATGCTCATGTTTTGTTCATTAGGTGGCAGTGCAGAATTGTATCAAATGCTTTGTAGGAGTCAAGAGCGAAGGCATCAACCTGGGCACCAGTATCTACTGCTTTCTAGATCTCATGGACAAACAGAATGAGCTGGGTTTCACATGATCATTGTTTCCAGAACCCATGTTGATTCCAACACATGAGATTTTCTGTCTCCAGAATGTTGTAATACATGGGCACAAAGCATATCCCCAAATTCTACAACAGACCAGCATCATAGATATAGACCTAAAATTTTGTATATTTTTTCTATGAGCCTTCATGAAAATGGGAATGATCTGTGCTTTTTTCTTTTTTTTTTTTTCAATAATTATGAATGCTTTGTTCCTCCAGAGACTTATGGTACACTGTTGAAAGAAGAGGAGCAAGTTCTTTTGCATACTGTATTTAGAATCATACCGGTATCCTATCAGGTCTAATGGCCTTTTCTCTGTTGAGGAATTCCAGTTGCTTTTCTATCCCACACTCACTTATTTTGATAACCGATTTTGTCATTCATATGATGATTTGAAGGTGGAACTACAGAGGGATCTATCTCAGTGATACAGTTTTGGAAAAAGACCTTAAGTATTTCAGCCGTTTCTGTGTCATCCTCTGTTTTAGTGCCATTAGGGTCACAGTGTGTCTGCATCATTTGGTTAGAATCGTTCAACTTCTTAGGGTTTTCTGTCAGGCTGGGAAACAGAATTTTACTTTCGAATTCACTGAACACATCACTTATGGCTCTCCTTACACTAATCTGGATTCCTTTACTTTTTGCTTGTGTGTGAGGTTTTGGCCTATGTAAATATGCAATGAAGCTCTCTTTGCCTTCACAGCAGCATTCTATAATGGCTGTAAAACCACAGCAGGTCCTGTGTTGAAAATGTACGGCATTACTATAGTTTGAGTATAGAGACACCATGGTCAAAATATATTTTGTGATGTGGAGATAATAGGTTCACAAATTATGTTGTAATGTTCCAGCTGACTTTGAGTATTATGTTGAATTGGGTTGTGCCACCTTCAGTTGTATCATGTAGCCTATATCTGTGTCAAGCAAGATGATGAAGTTTTCTAAAGTATTCACTGGGGGTTTATATCTGACAGTGTCTGTAACAGAACATAACTTGCGATAACAGAAATAGTACAACAACTGAATGTGAAAAACATGGTAATAAAACAATTTTTCTGAATACTATGAAGTATCACCTAAGTGTTCCTTGAAACAGAGCTAGGCTATTGAAAAGAATTTTGCAGTAAAAAGTGAACTGAAATGATGTCCGGAATTGTTTTTGAAGGAGCAGGAGGAGGGGGGGGGCAGCTGCATTGTCTGATGCAATGCTTAAGTTTTACTGTTACAAATATTTTTGTGAAAAGCTCATAATTTTAGTGAAACATTACTATGCAAGAATATATTTCATCGTGAGGATTTGAAACAGCTGTGGATTATAGTTAAACTTTGTGTACCATTAGTAACAAGAAATGTAAATTAGTTGTCATTGTATTTTCAAATTTTAGCAAACATATTTTGTGGAGAACAGGTTTCGCAATATTACATAATGCCATTGCCCGCGAAAGGCAAAGGTCCCGAGTTCGAGTCTCGCTCGGGAACACAGTTTTAATCCGCCAGGAAGTTTCATATCAGCGCACACTCCGCTGCAGAGTGAAAATCTCATTCTGGAATGTCATTATTTGCTAATAGCAAGATGCACACCAAAATTATGGATAAGAATCAGAATTGGAATTTTATTGTCTCATAGTGTACAAGTTAAATCATTGATTTTATGTAATTATGATAAATTGTACATGGAATACAATATTTTTTATATTATCACAATAAAATCTGAATATTATTTATTGTTATTGTTTTTATCCTGCTCAGATGGTCAGATCATTAAAAAATTCATCAACAGAGTAATAACATATCTGCACCAGGGTGCTATACAATTCTCTATTTACTGCCTCGTTTGGACCTTTCTAAAATTTGTGTCTTTCAGTTTATTGTATACTTTCATTGCCATATATTGTGGAGTCTGTGCAAAAAGATTAAGCCTGTGTGTAGGCAGCATGAAGCATTCTTTGTTTCTAGTTTCATAACTATGCTGGAAATTATTTGACATAAACAGTTTAGGGTTATTACTTGTGAAAAAAATTATTTCATACAGATACAATGAGGGAATGTTTAATAATGGCCAACAAGTTTCTCTTGGCTTTGCACTGCATATGTTTCTGATAAAGTTTTTCTGCAAAGTTAATATTTTTGTCATGTTGCTAGCATTCCCACAGAAGACAATACTGTATCTCACTACTGACTCAAAGTAACTTTGTTATACTACTTTTTTTGTGTCTATACTAGTGACATTGGCTAAGATTGTTGTAGCAAACACCAGGCTGTTTAGTTTATTTTTTAGATAATCTGTGTGTGAGGACCATGATAGGTTTCTGTCTAATTGCATTCCAAAGAATTTAACGTGCTCAGCTTCATTTTGCTCCTGGCTTCTGTGCATAATGTGAATATCATTTATTTGAGATTCTTTTGTCTTAAATTGCATCAGCTGTGTGTTTGAAATATTTAGCTTTAGGCCATTTCGAGGGAACCAAACATCTAGGTTTTCTAGAGTTTTTATGACATTTTCAGGAATTTCTTCTGTGTTTTTATTTTCTACCAGTACTGATGTGTCATCAGCAAATAAAACTGAGTCATAATTTATATTTATCAGTAAGTCATTCACATAAAAAAGAAAGAGGCTTGGGTCCAGAACTGAGCCTTGCGATACTCCCTGTGAGATGGTCCTCCACTTCGAGGAGTATTTCCCTGTGCTTGGTGTTATGACAACCCTTTGCTTTCTCTCTGTCAGATATGACTTACACCACTGTAAGGTGCTACCCATTATTCCATTTTTTTCATTTTATATTATAGTAAGGAGTGATTCACACAGTTGAATGCTTTGGATAAGTCACAGAAGATTCCTGCAGCTTATTGTGACTTGTCCAAAGTGGAACTAACTTCACTCACACATTCATTGATTGCATGAATTGTACTTTTGCCTTTCTGGAATCCAAATTGATTTTTTGAGATTACATTGTATTTGTAGCAGAAATTTTGAATTTGAATAGCAACAATCATTTCAAATATCTTACAAAACACAGGAAAAAGGTAAATTGGATGGTAATTTCCCATATCATCTTTGGAGTCTTTCTTAAATACTGGTTTGACTTTTGCATATTTTAGATATTCTGGAAAGTATCCTTCTTCAAGTGATTGATTAATTATTTTGTATAGTGGATGTGCTATTATATTTGTAACTGCTTTAATGACTTTGGCAGGTATTTCATCCCATCCCATAAATTTTTGTTGTTTAGGTTTAGTATAATTTTTTCTACATCATTTACTATTGCTTTGTTAACTTTTATCAGGCTCTTTTTCTTGCTTTGACTTGATCCAAACAAATGTACATTATCTTTATAGGAGACTACATCAATGTCAGATTTTGCTACATTTATGAAGGATGTATTAAGTTTTTCTGATATCTGAGCAGGATGTACATGTTTTGTCTTGTACCTTTATTTTAGACATTTCCTGGTTGCTACATTTGATTCCATGTTCAGATTTGACTACTGTCCGTACTGCCTTGGATTTATTTGTGTGTTTATTAATGAATTTAGTGTTTGCCATTTCCTTTACTGCTTTTGCAACCTTCTTAAACAGCCTTTTTTTAACATCATTTATGAACTCAGGACTCTTATTTGATTTCAGATATCTCTTACTAGATAGTTTTATGCCAGTGGTAATCCACTACAGTTTATTTGTTGCCCTTCTTGGGCAGGCTATGGGTGGAAATGTTTCACTGAAGACATGTAAAAGGCTGTTTAAAAACTTATCAAAATTTTCTGAACATGAGTTTTCTTGTTGTAATGACCAATCTGACTCATTTAATCTATAACAGAACAAGTTTGTGTTTTCTTCACCACTGAACTGTCTTTTCATGAAGCATCTCCTCCCCCCCTTTTTTAAGTTTAATTCTATAAGCAGAGTAGAGTGATCTGAGATACCTAGGTTTAAAGAGAATTTGGCAGTGACCTCAAATGTAAATTTGTTAAAATATTGTCTATGCATGTTGCTGTTCACTCGTTTACTCTGGTGAAGTCAGTGAAATTTAGTCTAAAGCCATATTCTTAAATAACATCAATGAACTTCGTTGACATGCTTGTTTTGCTTGCTGTATCTATGTTAAAATCAGCAGCAATTACAATTTTTTCCTATGTTCTTTAGTGAGTTTATATAGGAAACACAGGAATTTATCTAAGAATAATGTATTTACATCACTACCTGGAATTCTGTATGCAGAGATGATGATGATATTCTCTTGTCTAGCCCTACACAACAACTTTCAAATGCAAGCTCTTCATTTAGAAATTTTAAATTGTCTCTTTCTTTATATTCCAGCAAATTGTTGATCAATATACAAGGGTCTCCATGAGTACTGTTTTTTCTACAGAAACCACTAGCTACCCTAAAGTTATCTAACTTATTTAAAACTGTGATTGAATTTTTCGTGACCCAGTGTTCGTTTAGGCAAACGACTTTGATATTTCTTCCTTGTGAAAGAATAATTTGCAGCTCGTCAATTTTTGTGGTTTTATCGTGAGGATATGTTGCATACAGGCCATTTATGTTCCAGTGCATTAGGAATGAAGATTTACACTTACTTATAGTTTCCAACACATCTTCCCTTGAATAGCTCCCTTCACTTTTACTGTTGAAGTTTTCTTTCAGAGCGATGTTTTACACAATTGATGTAACATTTCTCAGGAACCACTCACCATAAAAAACGTTGTGGTTCTTTCCTTTTACAGTTGGCGTGGGTTGATGCGTAGTGAGTTGGCATTTCACATATGATTTTCGAAGTTTTAACTTGGGGAACTATAGCTAATCTTGTTGGAGATCCTCTTCATATTTCTTCAGCTTTGTCTCGAATCATTGGAGTATCTGGTTCTTCAGCTGAAGCTGACGCTTCCGTTGCTGCTGCTATAATTGTAGGGCACATTAAGCCAGGCTGATTTTGATTCAGTTGTTTCAGTATTACATCACATAGTGTTTCTTTGCCTTTCATGCTTCTATGCATTTCATGGGTAGTGAAGTCTTCCCTTATTTGGCTGTCTGTGTTAATATATTTTGCATTGCTTAAAAACTTACAAATTTTTTCAATCTTTCGGTTAGTTGCTTCAATTTCTGCACTCGCACACGATGTTTTCATGGGGTCATGTCTCATAGGTATGCTTGTTACGAACACTTTCATGTCTGTAACCTTTTCCAATGCTTCCCTTAAAGATCTCAAGGCAAACTTTGCCTCATTTTTGTAGACACCATTTGCTCCAACTATAATAATGAAAGAGTTACAACTTCCTTGCTTGATGCATGTGTCAATGTATTGAGTAACATCTCTTAGTGGAGCACCTGGTTTCACAAATCCAACAACACTTTGATTTATTATTTTTTGATTCATAATTTCTGTCAGTCCTTTTCTATGACTATCAGCAAGCAGATAAATAATGCCAGCATCTTGTTTTACACACTTACTGTTGTTTGTTGTTTTCAGTTTTGAAACTTTTGGTTGAATATTTGCATCACTTAGTCCATTTGTTGTTTCTGCTAGCACGCTGAATCTGTTCTTGCATATGATGTTAGGTTCATGTTTTCTTTGATAGTGTGACACTTTGAGATTATTGTGAGGCAAGTTGTATTCGTTTGCATGCTTTTGGCTGTTATTTTTCACTAACACACTATAACTGTTTGTGCACACCCCTTTTTGTTTAGTTATATTTTTTTTGCACCATATTTTTGTTAGATGGTTTCATTCCATAACTTGTTACATTCGCTATGTACACATTGTTTTGTTGCAATACAGTTTCACTGTTTTTTTGAGATTTTACTTTCTGAAAGCTGTCTTCTTCCGTCACTGTTTTCCACTTATCTGTAGAGATCGAGAGATAGAAAGCAATGTTCCATGTCAAGGGCTTTGTCCAAAACTTTGCAATAACACTTGTACTTTCATATTTAGTTGACTTTTTTTAGCCTTTATTTTGTATGTACGCTAGAGGAGAAACTCGGCTGTGCAAAATAATACTGTCAGTAAATAAATGTAGGTAAAATGAAAACATACTTCAAAGACACAAACTTAGTACATTGACTATGATTCTTTGATTAAATATGCCTGTACATAGCAATTTTTGTAATAAGTTAGACATGAATGAAAATGAATGAAATTCAACATTAAAATGTTCAACCAGATAATACTACTACAAAGTGGATATATTTGAAGACTTGAAAAATAATTCTTGTGTTCTCTCACACAGATTTACAAACAAACAGTAGATAAGTTGTTTAGCTTTAATATCAATCTCCTGTTCTCCAGAACAGGACAGACAAGTGTAGTGTAGGCAGTCTCTTCAGTACATCCGTTACATCATTTTACCAATAAAACACTCTCTTTGATTTGTCTTCCTCACAACATTATCTATGTGATCATTCCAATTTACATCTTTCATAATTGCAATCCATAGGTATTTAATTGAATTGACAGCTTTTAGATTTGTGTGATTTATTTTGTATCAAAAATTTAATGGACTCCTTTTTATTACTCATGTGGATGACCTCGCACTTTTCATTATTGAGAATCAAATGCCACTTTTTGCAACACACAGATATCTTGCCCAAATAATTTTCCAATTGGTTTTAATCTTCTTATGACTTTACTATGCACTACATGACAGCATCATCTGCAAACTAATGAATAGGGCTACTCAGATTGTCTCCTAAATGAAAATGAAAACAAGAGAGCATGGAGTACACATTGATAACACAGGATAAGTGTATGTACAGAAATTCCTTCTGCTGGGAATCACAAAGGAACAGCACAAATGTTCACTGCTGTGCCATTTGTCTGTTGGACATGCTCAATATGAGTTCAATGAGTTGTGTGTGCATCCGACTTCACTATGGAGATTTGGAAAAGGAACAGTGAGGTGTAGTGTAGTTTTTGACTGTGAAAGGAGTGTCAGGAATACCCAAATGTCTGCTTTGTGTGGCAAACACAATATGCCACATGTGTGTGTGTTTATATGAAATAAACATTCGGGGAAGGACAGGTGTCACTGAAGTACAGCAGTCAGCCAGGACAGGCTTGTTGTGCCATTAACCCTTCTGTTATTGTTGCAATGGATACTGCCTTCAGAAATTACCAACAGCATATGCTGGAAGACATTTCACTCATGTTGGGATCAGTCATGGTGGCACTTATGCCATCATGACAGAGCAACTGAATTAAGTGCTGGAAAATCTGTGTGCAGTGATTTCCCCATAGCCTGATGGAAGAACAGAAGTTGAACAGAATGTAGCCTTTGCTGCAGTACCTGGAGTGGTATCACAATGAGGAATATCATTTCCTGTCCCTTACTGTCATGGGAAATGAAACACAGTGTTTTCATTTTCAGCTGTAGAGCTAGTGTCAGGACAAACAATGGAAGCACATGGATTCATTCCAACTGAAAAAATCCAACACTGTGTGACAAAAATTGCATTATAATTAATGCACAGTGTGCCGTGGCCACTTTGCAAAAATTGAAGCACACCATCAGGTCCAAACACTGACGGACAGCATCATCCTGTTGCAGGATAATGCCTATCCACAAGTTTCTAGGGTTGCTTGGAGTATGCTGCACAAGTTTTGCAGGGAAGCACTTGCACATTCTCCATACGGTCCCTAACTCTCTCATATAACTTCCATATTTCTGGAGTCTTAAAGAAAGACATTAATGGCTGTCAATTTGCTTTGGATGAAGAGGTGCACACCTAGGTACAATTATTATTCCATAGGCAACTGCATACATTTTTCCATTAAGGCACTCACCACACTGTCTTCTATAAGTCTTGTTTACTTTTGCCTGTCCCCTATATTTTGTCACACTTATCTTCATGTTGATATATTTTGTATAAAAGGGCATGATCACTAGATTTCAAGAGAAAGGTGAAAGCATTTCAGAAATGGCTAAGTTTGTAAACTGTTTGCATGGTTCAAGTGTACCATGCATGGCAGAATGGCACTATCCAAAACTGGTACCGAAGCAACTGTGGTGCACCACGGGCCATACATGACTGTGGTGAACAATGGCTGCAGGGATGTTTATGAGTGAACAGATGTGCAACTGTTGAGAAAGTGACCACCCAGATGAACCAAGGGGCTACCAACAGTATCTGCCCAATGATTACTGCTGCATGTGGGCCTCTGCATGAGGTGCCTGGTTCATGCAGCTATGCTGACTGCTGTTCATCAGTGACAAAGGCTGGAAATTGCATGTCAATACAGCAATTGGAAGGCCACCTAGTGGCAACGTGTGGCCTTTACAGATGAATCACACTTTTTGCTCTATCAGCAAATGGCTATTGTCATGTACAGCATGAAACATCTGAAAGCAAACACCCTGCAACAATCATTGGAAGCATCCAGGCTAGAGGAGGGAGCATTATGGTCCGGGGAAGTTTTTCATGAGATTCACTGGCTGATCTCATCATTCTGAAAGATACAGTTGATGAACACGAGTATGTATCTATCCTTGGGGACCATGTCTGTCCCCTCATGCACTTTATTTTCCCTCAGGACAATGGCATATACCAGCAGGACAATGTGACATGACATACAGCTCACACTGTGCATCAGTGATCCAGAGAGCACTAGGTCAAAGAGCACTAGGATGAGTATACTGTACTTACCCAACCACTAAATGCCATGGATTTAAACCCAATCAAGAATCTGTGGGACCACTTCAGTCAGCCTATTCATGCCATGGATCGTCAGCCAAGAAACCTAGTTCAGTTTGCCATGGGACCTAAGTTAGCATAGCTTCACATCCCTGCCAGTAACTTCCAGAACATCACTGGCACTCTTCCTGTAAGTCTTAAAGAAGTCTGTGCTGCCAAAGGTGGTTATTTAGGCTTTTGACAGGTGGTCACATTAATGTGACTGGACAGTGTATGTGTAAAAGAACACACTTTATACACAAATGTTTAAATCCTTTAAGTAAGAACCTTCCAATTGAAAAATCAAGTATAACCATTATTAAGAAATAACAGGTGGTCTATTTTCATAAAAAAGTTAGAAAAATTTGCATCATCTGTTTTTGGCAAAATTGAAATCTATTTTTTTAAAAATGATCAAACATATAAATTTAAAAGGTTGTCATGCTATGTACCTGAACATGAAGCCTTATTGCTTTGAAACTGACTATTTTAAGTGGTGATCAGGGACCTTTTTAACTGGAATATTTGCTTTTGCAAAAACTTAAACTGTTTTTTTTACAGAATGTTTTTTGATTGTTTTCTGATGTTGGCTCTACTTAAGTTTTCAACAAATGATTGTTCCTTAGAGAACCAGAAGCATTTTACCACCTTTGAACAGAGGGCTTCTCTGGTTTAAACTATTTCTCCACATTATTTTTCTTTTTCCAACTGATTTGATAATTACAAAATCTGCAGAATATTGATTTTGGTCTTTCATGGACATTCACAGGCATGTCATTCATACTTGGCAACGCTACAGATCGAATTAACAAGGTACGTAGTGTAAAAGTAGAACCTAAAATATCTCTATTTCCACATTAAGAGAAGACTTTCAGTGTGGTCAAAATAAGTTGACTGATTTCATTTTCCAGTCCTTATTGTCCAGAATGTGGACACAATAAACAGGAGTCGGCCACTAACATAAACATATAGAATTTTGACTGCCAGAAGGGTGACAGTGCAGTGAAACAAGCTCTGCCTCCCTCTTGCAGGGCCACTAGCCTACATGCATGTTGTGTGTTTCTGTGAAATCTGAACTGACATATGGTGACAGGAAAAAGGAAGTATGGCTATGCTTTAACAAAAACATCAAGGTCATTAGAGATGGAGTATAAACTTGGAATTTTACAAGGATAGGAAAGAAAATGGGTCATGCCTTTCCAAAGGAACCATCCTGGCATTTCCATGGAATAATTTAGGGAAATGACAGAAAACCTAAATCTGGATGGCCAAACATGGATCTGAACTGTTGTACTCTCAAATGTGAGTCCAGTTTGCTAATCATTGTGCCACATTGCTCGATAGGGACGCAGGGACCACCAATCCTTTCTGCTGTTGTTTGAATCATAATCAAACTTTGTGATGGTCCAGGATTAAGCACTTCACTTTTTTTTTTAAAATAAGAAAATATGACAACAAGAAATGCACATCACAAAGCATTCAGTAATGGCTATTCTGCAATTGCTTGCTTAGGCAAGCAGTGTCATAATGAACAAAGTTGTAGCCTGACCTCGACTGATATTTGATGCAACCACGTTTGAAACACCCAGTGCCTAAAACAGTCACATTAAAATGTCCACATTATACTATCATCTGAACTTTAGCTAACAGAAATACTTACATGTTTCTTTGTTCTAAGATACTAAGACACACATTACAGTCCTATGATGCAATATTTCATGGCATGTATCTTATACAGACCATTCGACAGTCCTCAATTGGCGTGCCATGCATCTAGCTCACTGATATGTTATGGCCTTCATGCACCCTGTATTTTGCAGACATGTTCTTATGCACTTTATCTTTCCAAATTCGGTTTTGCAACTGTTGTGCAATACCAGAAACTGAAACTTAGTTAAATTTTTTATGTTTATATGCAGAAGATGAATGTATTTCAAACTACCTGTGATGAAGTGGTTCATCTGGATGCAATTCGCATTTATCGCAAAGTGTGAATTTTTCAGGTCCCTAGAAACTAGAAATTGTATTTACTGTAAAAGCTTCTGTACAATTAGCGGAAGCTCAAAATGTATGCAATTTTTTTCAGTTTGAGTGCAGTCCTTGTCCAGCAGTATTTCAATTTCTGTCACGCTCAGTACAATAGTTATCAAAATAGATGTAATTTTGGTTTTTATTAATATGTTGGGAAACAAAATGAATGACATCTCTTTGTTGTTATATATTCACATTTAAGCATGTGGAAAATGCGCCCCCAGCTATAAAAGTTTCAATTTCAATGAAAATATAGATAAATGTTTGAAATGGAAGTGAAGTCAAATTCTTGTATCTCTGAACTTGGTATATTTACGTAGATCTGAAAATATTACACAGAGAATTATACTGCTGCAATGTATTGTATAATATTCTTGGACTTTGTCGATTGATGCTAAACACTGTCAGTTCTGGAGATGAAATTTTCATGTTGACCACTCAGGTAATTTAAGATCTGCTTTTTGTGTTGTCCTTGTTAAGCAGAAACAGCAACTTACCATTTGTATATTCCTATTTGCAGCTGTTCTAAATGATGCTGTAACAGCCTTATGATCACTGATTCCTTGCTTATGCCAGACGAGTCAAAAAATTGGACCTGCTGGTTACCAGCAGATCTAATTCATGCCTTTTTTGATTAGCTGCTCAAAATAATTTAGAACAATTTCACATAATTCTCTGTCCCTACTGCCCTCCCTGATCCCTGATCACTCAAGTCACCCAGTGTAAAGCTGGTGAGTCGAAATGTCCACCTAAAACTATAACATAACTGCAAAACTTGCATGAATTATTCTCCAAGATTCTGCTTGAATGTTCCATCACTACTGCCCTTGAGGCAGGGGGTCTATAAAAGCTTCTAACAACCATGTTTTAGCCAGCTTTATGATTTACCTTCACCCAAATTATTTTGCATTCAGAAACTGTACTAAGCTCACTAGATATTATTGTATTTTTTATATACATCTATACTTCACAAGTCACCATATTATGTGTGGTGGAGGGCAATTTGTGTACCATTGTCACTTTCCACTTTTCCTGTTCCAGTTGCAAATGGTCCGTGGAACTCTAATCTAACCCCTCTAATTTTATCTTCATAGTCTTTTCATAAGAGATATGTAAGAGGCAACAATATATTAGATGACTCTTGTAGGAATATATGCTCTCACAATTTTAACAGTGAACCATAGTGTTATGCAGAATGCCCTCTTGCAGTGACTATATAGAAATATACTTTCACTCTCTGATGTCATACGGAATAATATTTTGGGGTAACTCAACACTTAGACAAAAAGTATTCATTGCTCAAAATAAAGCGATTAGAATAAAGTGTGGGTTTTATAGTCACACATCTCGTAAGCACCTTTTTAACAGATTGGGAATTCTTGCAACAGCCTCACAGTACATTTACTCACGAATGAAATTTGTTCTCAACAACATGGTCCAGTTTAAAACAACAGTGACATTCATGATTATAATACCAGAAAAAGAAAGACATACACTATCCTTTAGTCAACCCATCTTTGGCACAGAAAGGGGTAAAGTATGCTACTATAAAATTTTTTGAAAAATTACCACATGAAATAAAATGTCTGACAGACAGCAGTAATAGCTTCAAAAATAAATTGAAATCATATCTCCTTGACAACTCTTTCTATACCATAGATGAATTCTTGAATAGGAATAAATAAATCTATAAATATAATATATGCACGTTGTGCCATTTAAGGGAATGGGGTAAATAATAAAAATATTAATCCTTAACACTGTACTGACACACACACACACACACACACTAAAAAATCATGTTTCATAGTTTCATATGTGCATTTCTTGTACACTTGACACGTTCCACATCATAACGGCTACCATACTGTGTGATTGATCAATGGAACATGCAACCAACAAACTAACTAACTACCACTGCAACTGGTTGAGCATCTCCATAATGCTTTCACACTTAATAAATAAACATATAATGAAAGCTGCTGCTATTCTTTCAATCTTCTCTATTTCCTCTACTAGTTCTATCTGGTGCAGATCCCAGACTGATGAGCAATGTTCAAATATTGGTCAGACAAGGATTTTGTAAGCTATGTTCTTTGTTGATGGACATTTTATGAGGATTCTTCCAATGTATTCACTTAAAACTTCCGGGCTGATAGGTCGTGGTCGAAGTATAAAACTCTCCCCTGCCAATTCGTCTCTCACAGTCGAAGACGAAACATCAGGGGAGAGTTTTATACTTTGACCATGGCCTATCAGCCTGGAAGTTTTAAGTGAAGACAATACCGGCTGTGAAAGCTTACATTGTATGATCATTCTTCCAATGAATGTCTGTCATCTGTCTTACACACAATTAATTTTCTGTGGTAGTTCTACTTCATATCACCCTGCATGCATGCTCCTAGATGTTTTATGGACTTAACTGCATCCAGTGACTGTTCTGCAATTGTGTAATCATAAAATAATTGGATTTTATGTTTCCGTATATGCAATACATTACACTTGTTCAAGGTTTGGGTCAACTGTCAATCCCTGTACCAAGTGTCGATCCCCTGCATGTCTTTCTGAATGTCACTATAATTTTCTGGTGTTGTGAGTTCTCTGTGTACAACACTATCATTCGCAAAAAGCGCCATGGAACTTCCGACATTATCTACTGGATTTTGTGTGTGTGTGTGTGTGTGTGTGTGTGTGTGTGTGTGATGTCCCGTATCTCATATTTTGTTCATTAATTGGCAGTTCGAAACTGTACTGTATGTATCCCAGAGGTCAAAGAACACAAACCCTTTACTTAGGCACCTGTATCTATTGGTTTCTGGGTCTCGTGGACAACCAGAGCAAGACAGGTTTCACACAATTGTTGATTTCTACAAAGAAGATTTTCTGTCTCCAAAAATATCATAATACATGAGCATAAAACATTCCATAATCCTACATCAAAAATATAGGTGTAATCCTACATCAAAAATATAGGTGCATAGTTTTGTACATTTGTACAGTGACTTTTCCTGAAAACAGGAATGACGTGTGCTTTTTTCCAATCATTAGGAATGATTTAATCCTACAGGGACCTTCAGTAGATTGCTTCTATATGAGGGGCAAGGTCTGTTGCATACTGCGCTTAGAATCACATTGGTATTCCATCAGGTACAGTGGCCTTTCCTCTGTTGAGTGATTTCTGTTGCTTTTCTACCTCATGGTCATTTATTTCCATATGCCATTCTGTAACTTGTATAACAATCTAAAGGAGGACCTAAAGTTAGACTTTCCTCTGTGAAACAGTTTTGAGAAAAGATGTTTAGTATTTCAGCCTTTTCTGTGTCATCTTCCATTTTAGTGCCATCAGAGACATAGAGTGTCTGGAAAGATGGCTTCAATCTGTTTAATGATTTAATGTAAGACCAAAACATCTTAGGATTTTCTTTCAAGTCACTAGAACTTAACTCTCAAATTTGTTAAACCCTTCACACGTTGCTCTCCTTACATTAATTTTGGCTTCCTTTAGTTTTTGTTTGTCTGTGAGGCTTTACCTGAATTTAAATTTGCAGTGAAGCTCTCTTTGCTTTTTTAGCAGCTTTTTAAGATGACTGTAAAAATGCAGTGGGTCTTTCCCATTCCTCACAACTGTGCTCAGCACATACCTGCCAAAACCATATAGTACAATGCTCTCCAACTTTGTCCATTAATGTTCAACTGCACCAGTGCTGGAGATGAAATTTTCATGTTGATCTGTCAGGTTACCTGAAACTTGTTTCTTGTAACTCTAGCTAAACTGAAAGATCTTCCTACCTTGCTTTGTATTCCTATTTTCAGCCATATTCAGTGATACTGCAACAGCCTTATGATCACAGATTCCCTGTTCTGTACTGACTTAATTGAAAAGTTCGGGTCTGTCGGTTACCAGCAGATCTACAATGTTACCTTCATGAATTGGTTCTCTAATTAAATGCTCAAGGTAATTTTCAGATAAAGCACTTAGAACAATGTCACATGATTCCTTGTCCTTACAACTTGCCCTAATCATCTGAGTCTCCCAGTCTACAGCTGGTAAGTTCAAATCTCCACCTAAAAATATACATGACCACAAAATTTACATGAAATATTATCCACATTTCCCTCAAATGTTCCGCCACTACTGCTACTGAGGCTGGTCTATAAAAGTATCTGATGACCATGTTTGACTCACCTTTAATACCTATCTTCTGCCAAATTATTTATCATTCTGAATCTGTACTAATCTCACTAGATATTATCATATTTTTCATGACTATAAACATGCCTGCGCCACCAGAATTCGACATATATTTGCAGTATACATTTCAGTCAGCTATAAACATGGCTCCACCACTGGTGTTCAGCTTAACTTTGCAATATACAGTCCAATCTCAATTTACAATTTCATTGTTATTAACATCTGGTTTCGGCCAGGTATCTGTCCCCAGTAGTTTGTTGGCATTATTACTATTATAAGTAAGACTAATTATGGGATCTTGGCACAGACAAATCTACAGTTAATCGATACTAAATTAACATTTATGTTCTCCAATCTGCCATGAGAAATGCTATTCTCTTTAATGAATGAGGACAGTGTTCTTCCTCGTCTGAAATCATAACTTATCTTACTGGGCCTTTGGAGAGATTTTTCTCTCTAAAAATCTGACAAGTTCATGCAACACGTAGTCCATTACCCTAGTAGTAGCTTTCTGCATGCAGTACATGCCTGACATATTAAGGTGGGAGGGACTCTATAATTCCCCACCCGATAACAGATGTCAAGAAATTTTCATCCAAGATCCTCACTGAACCATCTGAGCCCCTGGTTTAGGCCTTCCAATTGGCTCCAAACCAGAGACCCATGATTGGTTCTGGAAACGATGCTGCAAAATGCTAGCTCTGCTTCCACCCCACGAGCAAGGCTAGTTGTCTCCATCTGTAGGAATCATGGAAGACCTCTCAACTGAGATGGCAGGCATCGTTTGTGCCGACATGAGCCACAGTTTTCAGATGGATGCATCCTATGTCCTCAATCACTGCCACCAAAGACACATTCACTTCTTTGACTTGACCCACACCAAGAAAACAGAGAATTCACTGGCCTTCTTTCCTGATGTGCCTGCTATTTCCCATGGGACTCCACAGCCTGTCTAACAATGAAGTTCCCAATGATAAGCAATCCCATCCTCTTTGGACCTTTCTGGAAGATTAGCCTCTGTCCCACAAAACAAGGTCTCCTATATTAGTTCAGAGGTACTTTTAGCAGTGTCCAATACCTCAAAACTGTCAAAACTGTTTTGAATGCATTGGGTGACACCCGTGCAGCCAGTATCCTCTTTTGCCTTCTGCCAAGATACCCATGACCTTTCCACTATTCACCAGTCACAGTTAAGTAAGTATTAACCAGCCAGGATGTGCAAATCAAAAGGTGCTGCAAAACCAGGGATGCCAGGTGACACTATAGTCTTTAGCCAAGCGAAAGCACTCATCTCAGGTGCCAGAAAACCAGCACAGTGCTGGGCAGCAGCCTGAAGCCTGTCTACCGTGGCCAATACAGCTTCCAGCTCTTTAAGGACAGTGGCCAATTTCCCCTACATCCTTACACAACTTCCTGTTGTTTGCCAGTCCTACCTGTGGTCTCTGGAACAGTATCAGACTTGTCACTGGAAGCAGACATGAGAAGCACACCACTTTATTCTCCAGAAGTGAGCTGAGAAATTTGGTAACTGATGTATGTAAAAATTAAAGCACTTCTACCAAATGTTTCAGAGTTGGGGAACATCATGAACCCCCCTTCCCACTGGAACCTGTCTGCTGATGATGTGACTCTGACAGAGTACAACATACAAATAGTTACAATGCAAACACAATTAACATATTTTTCCAGACCATACAGAATCCTTTATATATGTACGGGCTTCTATAAAACTACAACAACAAAAAAACCTAATCTCCTGGCAAACAGGCCATGAAAGCCCAATCGTACTGACCAGCCGCCGTGTCATTGTCAGCCAACAGGCATCACTGGATACGGATATGGAGAGGCATGTGGTCAGCACATTGCTCTCCCGGTCATATGTCAGTTTCTGAGACTGGATCTGCTACTTCTCAATCAAGTAGCTCCTCTGTTTGCCTCATAAGGGCTGAGTGCACCACATTTGCCAACAGAACTTGGCAGACCAGATGATCACCCATCCAAATACTGGCCCAGCCTGACAGCACTTAACTTTGGAGATCTGATAGGAACCAGCTGTTATCACTGTGGCAAGGTCATTGGCACAGAGTTCTATAAAGTCAATTGTTAAAATGATCTGCGAAAGAATTTTGTTTGTACAGTTTTCGAAGTAGAATCATGTTACATATATAATTGTAATGGAGGAACTGGAATATAGTTTATTCACAAAATTCTTTGTTTCAAAGACTACTCACTGACAACCTGTCATTCAAAGTTGGTAGAAGTGCTGTACCACTGTCCACTGTCAATAATTAAGTGGCAGCATCCAAACATGTACTTCCCTTTGACTGATCATATGAAGGACACCCCAAAACTGCAACCACAGATGAAAATATCATGAAAGAACACAACATAATATTTGACAACTGGACTTTAAAAAAAGTATCGCAAAGCTAACACCATAGGAATATCAGAAGAAAGAAGAATTAAGTTTGAATTAAGGCAATATTATGAAAAGGACAGATTGCTACTCACCATACAGAGGTGATGTTGAGTCACAGACAGGCACAACAAAAAGACTGCTAAACAAGTAAGCTTTCAGACAAAAGGCCTTCTTCTGAATTGGACAAAACACACACACACACACACACACACACACACACACACACACACACACACACACACACACGTACGCACGCAAAATGCGACTCACACGTTACTTGATGGAGAAATACATCGATGGTAGAGGCAGGTGACCATTCAGATTTGACACAACTTTAAGATATAGAAATGTCTTGATCGCACAGTTCTTTATTAAGTGTTATGAATTCCAAAATTTCATCATCAGACTGAAGATGTGGAATAAAGTGTACAAGAAAATTAATAATAGCAAATATGTAGATAAGTATGTACCTAAGTATTCCAATATACAGAAATTTCAATCAGTATTGTATTCTGAGGCGTCACCAATTTAGTGCTGAAAGGCAGCGTGGAGGGTAAAAATCATAGAGGGAGACCAAGGGATGAATACAGTAAGGAGATTCAGAAGGATGTACGTTGCAGTAATTAATTAGAGATGAAGAAGCTTGCACAGGATAGAGTGGTGTGGAAAGCTGCATCAAACCAGTCTTTGTACTGAAGACCACAACAGCATTGTACTTGCATTATAATCAAACTGTAGTACACATCAGCACCTTGTGAACAACTTGTCAAACATTCAGGAATGTCACTTTTGTGGAAGACAAACTCATATCCTAACAGGCTCAAATGTGCATCTTTCTTTCGTTTTCTTTTAGCCTGTTTGTGACTGTGTCCCCTTTGTTCTGTTATTTCATATTAGTTTCTTCTATGTACTTTTAATGAAATTATTGCTGTTCCACCTGAGAAACCTCCAGTATCACTTATTTGAATTTTAGTTTTCATGTTGTAACTAAAATCTGTGTGACTAAGTGAGTCATTACAAATCCAAGAATTTGAGGTTCAATCGTCAGTAAGATATGGGACTATTTTTGTGTCACTCAACCATTCTTTCACTTCTGGAAATTGTTTGAGTATGACAAAAATATGAACTTGCACTGTGGTGACTAGTGAAGTAAATCAGTTCAGAGATGAAAGCAAGGCAAAGGCAGCCCACCTCCAACAGGACTATGCCTCATAGACCAGAGTGGTCTTCAAACAAATCTTCATGCTGAGAACAGTTTTACTTCATCACATAAAAAAGGCTACAGATTATCCTTGTTCTGTACCTGTCTTGACTATTACATTATTTGAGCTTATTTCTTACTTTGGCCATATATCCAATTATGCTCCATTTCTTTCTGTTTGTTTTAGTTTGGTCTTTACCACTCTACAGTCTACAGTACTTACATACATCTTAGAAGAACTTCTTAGTTATTTGCAATCCATAGTATTTTGCTTTACATAAACACTGTGCAGGAAGTGTGAAGGTGCACAAAAATCTCTCCATATCAGACTTCTTTTTTTAAACACATGACATATGTTCACCTCAGTCCAATTTCTTTCAAATACAGACTACTTTCTGGCTATCAGCATACTGAAGCAGTGGTATCTCAGCAGCTTTAATATAATAGTAGAGCCTACAACGCTACCCCCACTCACTAGACTATCATATTCCAGTAGTCTAGTCTGATATATGATTGTCACATCTCTGAACACTTCTAAATGTCATATTAGCTGATTATTTACATGAACAGTTGCCATATTACACATGTCCCATTAAGTGGGTCACCTTCAGCCAGTTACATTTATTAAGGTAGATAAGACGTGCTGTCTGGCAGAAGGCTGTAGACCACAAATTTTATTAAAATGACAAATTAACTGTCATACACAAGCAGAAATTACATTTCATGGTTCTACCATATTTAAAGTAAAATTCAGTATTGTGTAAGTTACAGGAGACTAACCTGAACTAGAACAGGCAGCACAGGAATTGGTATTCCACATGAAATTTTTAAGTCTTTCTTCAGTATCTGTGGTACTGTCAAGTGTGTTAAATTGCAACGAACAGACAAAAGGTCTTCAAATAAATGGTCACCATCAATTAACTCTTCATCCTTCAAAAGACCCACAAAAGTTGGGTAGTTGATTTTTCTGTATTATTTTATCCTTCTCAGTATATAATTTGGGATTTTCTGCAAAACACCATGTGTCTAAAGGTATTGCACCTGAAAATAATCGAGAAGTAACAGAAAATGTTAAATGTTTAGCCCTTTCAGTTTTACTCATAACAGGTATACAAGGTGCTATCCAAAATTTTTGGGACTGGTGCTCCCATCTGTTGAAAACCTTACCTTTGGACTAAAGGTCACCATCACCCTAGAAATAGTTCCTATCCATCCATACACACCGGTCTCAGCACTTCTGCCACTGGTCAGGCATTTCTGGAAGTCCTGTTTTTGAGGGTGTTTATCACAACCAGTGATGCTTCTTGAATCCTCTCTAGAGTGTCGAACTGACGGCCTTTCAACTTGATTTTCAGTTTTGGGAATAGCGTGAAGTCACAAGGAGCCAATTCTGGTGAGTATGGTGGGTGGGGTACAACTGCCATGTTGTTTTTTCCAGAAAGGTCCTGGTGAGCAAGGACGTGTGACAGGATGCGTTATCGTGATGCAACAGCCAGTTCGCTTGATGCCAAAGTTCGGGCCGTAGTCGCCACACGTTTTCACAGAGCCATCACAAAACATCACAGTGGTACGCAGAATTCACTGTTTGGTTGGGTGGGACGAATTCTTTGTGCACAATTCCCCTGGTATCAAAGAAAATGATGATCATGCTCTTCAATTTGCTCTTCAACCGTCTCGCTTTTTTTGGGTATTGGAGAGCTCGGGCTCTTCCAGTGGGACAATTGTGGCTTTGTCTCTGGGTCATAGCCATAAATCTAGCTCTCATTGCTGGTGATAACCCATGACAAGAAGGTTGGAACATCAGATGCGGTCTGACGAAGGTCCGTGCACACTTCAACACACTGTGCCTTTTGATTGGCAGTGAAAATCCTTGGCACAAATTTTGCTGCAACACAATGCATGCCCAATTCATCAGTCAACATTCTTTGGCATGTCCCATAACCAGAACCACTTCATCTGCAAGGTCTTGAATGGTTCAGCGTCAATACGCATGAACCAATTGTTGAAGTTTGCAATATCTTGCGTTGTGCGGTTAATGGGCTTTTCAGTGTGAGCATCATCTTTGACATCTGTACGGCCAGCCCTGAACCAAGCATGCCACTCAAACACACGTGTATGGCTCATGCTCTGCCCCCCAAACACTTGTTGAATCATAGGGTCTCCATAGCACTTTTCCTGAGATTCGCACAGAATTTGATACACACGCGCTGTTCTGTTTGCGGATCCATTGTAAAATCGCTACACACCAAACACAGAGTATTACGGAAATCACTGTGGACACGCATCACGTCCTCCCTACTGACTCATCATATATGCAGATCTCGCCACCTAGCTGTACAAAGATCTACTACTCCTACTTTCCAGATGGCAGCACCAGTCCCGAGAATTTTGGATTCCACCTCGTATATTCACTGCCATAATGATGGCTTAACTGTTAATTACACTGGTGCCAAAAAATGATGCACATCAATAACAAAATTATTTTCAAAAAGTTGTATATGACATACTCAGAGCAAAAACAAAGTGTTCATTTGAAAAGAAGAAACACTTTATATAAATAAATTATATGATTGTCCAAATATGAAGGAAATACCCGTGTTAAAATCCAAGACAACGAACCATAATTTCACATTTGAATCATCTTGAGTGGTAGTTCTTAACATTCAGTCTTTTTTCAGAGATTTGGTTTCAACAGGTTTCTATGTCTACGTTTACACTGCATATGCAACTGTTAGAATTACTGGAACAAGGATAAAATAAAAACTTAGAAATTTGTGGTGATTCACATACCAAAAACGATAAGTGAAACACCTGATAACATGTTGAGATATCTTCCTTAATAATTAGGCAGCTGATAGAACATTTCACAGTCTTCAAATACATACCATATCATACATACCATAAAATAGCAAATGGCTACTGTAGAAAAGTGCATAAAAGGGGTGGGGTGGCATTGTATACTAACAAGTCACTCAGCCACTCCCTTAATATGTTGGATCTAGACTATTTGTGTGATGAACTGAATTTTGAAGCCACTGGCGTAGTTAGTGACAATTTTAAGTTAGTGATAATAGCCTTATACAGACCACCTAACGGTAACATTAGTGTATTTTTAGAAAAAACTGGACATGGTGTTAGATGTATTTAGAAAGAGAAAATGGTTACATTATGACATTGTAATAGGTGGAGATTTGAATGCAGATTTTGATGTAACAACAGCCAAACATAGTGTCACTGAGCTCAAAAATCTTCTAAGACTGTACAATCTGCACTTTATCAATAATAGACCCACAAGAGATGAAGACCCACAAGAGATGAAGCATGTCTTGACAATATCTTTGTCAGTTTCAATACTACAGAAGAATCATGTGATGTGGTAGTATTCCCATTCTCAGATCATGATTCTGTATCAGTAAATTGCATAAGTAGGTTCTGAGCTGATAGGAGTAACATTGATAAGTCTGTCCCAAAAATGGTAATCACTAGATCAGTCGCAAATGATAAAATAGATAGGTTTTGTAAGTCCCGTACTAACAGAGACTTGTTTGGCCAATGCTATGGTGACACAAATTATAATCTATGTACAGATCTGTCAGCAAAACTAATATCAGAAAGGTTTTCAAAGCATTTTTGACACAATTTAATGACTGTGTTCTGATAAAGAAATGCAAAATAATCAACAACGTCTCCAAAGACAAGGGTACAAACAAACAAAACCCATGTTATGTTGCACAACTAACAAATCTCAAAAACCAAGTTATGTTGTTGCACAGTATACATAAAAATCTGAAGACCGATCATGCCAGATCAGTCTATGTTCAAAGTAGGAATAAGTACAAAAAGTCATTGTGGAAACCAGAAGAACACAGAGCTTCATCTGTTTGTGAATTCCACAAATAAGTGCAAAGCTGCATGAAAACTAATAAACAGTGTTACTAAAGATGAAATAAATTTAAAAAATCGGTATATGCCCTCAGAAATTCAATGATTTCTTTATTAAATCAGTATAAGAAGTAGGAATTGCTATCACCAAACCTGTCATTAGCTATTCTGAGATTCTTTCAAAAAATGTCTGTAAACCACTAGTAAATACAAGTATGTTTAGCATCTCTGAGGTCCCACCTAGTCTCGTCCTAAAAATAGTTAAGCATCTAAAATCATCTGAGAGTGTAGACATACATGACGTTTCCTGTAACATTCTAAAAAAAAAGTAATAGAGTGTATTGTGTATCCTTTAACATACTGCATAAATAAGTGTATATCTGAGGGATATTTTCCTGATGAGCTAAAAGTGTCTAGGGTAGTCCCAATATACAAAAAAGGAGATACTGACTCACCTTCAAGTTACAGACAAATTTCCATAGTTCCAGCTCTCTCTAAATTGTTTGAATGTGCAACATACCAACATTTATCTGTGTACTTTGAAAAAGCAGGAATAATTTGCGAATCACAGTATGGTTTTAGGAAAAACTTGTCAACTGTTGATGCTATAGACTCAGTAGTTAAAAACATCTATCAAGTGTTTGAAGATAAAGGATTTGCTCGGGTCACCTTCTGTGATCTAAGTAAGGCTTTTGGCTGTGTAGAGCATAAAATACTCCTAGAAAAAATGGAGTACTATGGATGGCACTGGAGGTAAAAGCCTTCAACTATTAAAATCATACCTACAGGATTGAAGGCAAGCTGTTTGTGTAGGTAAAGAAAAGCCCAGTAATGAATTAGTTAAAACAGGTGTACCACAGGGATCTGTACTGGGGACTTTTATGTTCCCAATAATGATTAATGATCTGCCATCATTCATCAAGTCCATGATAGTACTATATTCAGATGATACAACTTTCCTTCATTGTAGCAATGATTTCAGTAGTCTCAAAGCTTGTGTTGCACAGACAATGGCTCAAGCATCCTATTGGTTTAAAGAAAAATGGCTTCCTACTGAATGATAACAAAACATAGTACATGGTTTTTAATCTAAAAGACAACCCTCCATCAGATGATCCTAGTTGTGTTAAGTTTTTAGGGATATATATAGATGAAAAATTATAATGGGGTCAACATGTACGTTATATTAGTGGTAAACTGTCTAGAGTGATGTATTTGCTACAATGACTTGTGGACTGTGTACCTCAAAATTATGACTGACTGTTGTATTTTGCATTTTTTCCAAAGCATCCGAACATATGGTATTATTTTATAGGGGAACTCAAGTTCAGTGTGTGACATCCTGATACTAAAAAAGAAAATCATTAGGATAATTACTGGTTCCCCATATACAGCACACTTCAAACTATTGTTCTGTGAACAAACAATCATGACTGTAATAAACCTATATATTTACTATGTTTTGCTCCACACAAAAAAGAAGCTACTGGAAGCAAAACATAGAGAAAATATACATTTCTACAACACGAGAAGGAGCAGATGCATTTATACTCCTTACCAGACTGTCAAAGTCACTTAACAGCTATGAACTGGTGGAGCACAAATTATTTAATAAGATTCCACAATATGTACAAGAACAACTGAACAATCATTCAAATAAAAACTGTAAAAATGAATAGTTGCTCACCCATTCTATGCCATAAATGACTATTTCAAATGTAATATAATTTTGTATTATTAATGACATGCCTCTTGTTTTCTTTGAATTAACAGTTATATTGTATTCTATGTCTGACATTGTCCACTGCCGTAATGGCCGACTGACAATAAAATTACTATTATTATTATTATTATTTCTCTTTGTCTGTTGAAATAGACAGCATTTTAGCTGGTAAATCAACTATTAGCCTCGACTACAATCAGTTAAAAACACTGTGTACTGTAATATGTAAGTCACAAGAGTCACACACTGGAAGATTCTCTTGTCAAAACAGAAAGCCGTGTCCCATTCACCGCTGAAAAGCTGACTTAACTGCAGTTTATTGTCCATCACTTCCAGCTACTATTACTCCCACTGACAGAGGAATCTGTACCTCAGTGGTGAAATGATAGCATATAGGTAGACTGCACAACTGCCCAGTGGAACTTCAGTATGTGCTTTCTTGGTTTCCACATTTTCTAAGTCTTTGCTCAGAATTCCTGTGCACTACGGCACTCAGCAGAATGGGAAACCCTCCCCCACCATTAGTAGACAGAGGAGATTGTCCTGAATAGTCTGTGCATGTTTATTTTCTCAATACATGAGCTGTACCACTTGAAAGTTACTCAGGAATTCTGGGCAGATGAAGAATTTCATGGTTCAATTGTTTTGTGCCCCTAAAATAAAATGTAACTCGAAACTGACCACAATAAATGTGCTTGATAAATCAAGTGTGAGGACACAATGAAGGAAAATAATAGGGCTGCCATTAGGAGTCTCCACGATTAGAGAAACTGGTAATATTCCAATGAGATGGTAGAGAACATCTGAAATGTCATAAAATTGAGTTGATAACACATCCAAATGTACTGTCAACCTGTACATCATTAACTCTATAGTAATACTTCGTATCTTCAGTTACCAGAGTAGAAGTTGACTGCAACCCTAAATAAGCACTGGTATGTGTTTATCAAAATTCTGAAACACATATGTTTAACTCATTAGTTCAACCCCCTTACTGTGATTTGCTATTGATAACTTGCTGTTGGAGTACTACAGGAGTTATAAAAATTTGAAAAATCATTGAAAAATAAGAAGTACTGCACTTGACTTCTCATTTTAGACATAATTTTTTGAAAATATTGTGCCTATGGATGGTATCATATATTTTCCAAATGATAAAAAACATACCATATTTACTCAACTACAAGACCTTATTAAGAGACTCCTTGAGAAATCTTAAACATATTCTTACTAATAACAATTACAAACTATTTTACTGATGTGATGTACCTACCTAAACAAATTAACATTATGCCTAAATGTATGCTATTTATTGACGGTCCATATTTTGGAATTACAAGGAGAAATAAAATAAACAAAAAGAAATACTGTTAGTGCCGTGTCTGCATAGTTTGATGTACATGTCGTTCAGACATGTCTGAAGGACATTTTCATCAAACTATACAGACTATGGGACATGGCCAGTATGACACACTGAAGTTTGGTAGGTCCTGGAGTCATGCACAGAAAGCTGACGTAGTTAAGGTGACTGCTCACAATAAGCACGAAACCTGGGTTCAAGTCCCAGTCTGATATTAATTTCCATGTTTCTATAGTTAACCACACAGCTGATTTAATATCATATTCACAATTTGTGAATACATTTCATATAAATAAATGCTTTGCAATAATTTTTATCTTCACTCCCTTTTTTGTTTACTATTTACATCAGCAGTCTATGGTACCACTATTTTTAAACATCACCACTGGTATCATCAGCTTCATTTACAAATCTAATGCCATTTCTTCATTCCTGGCACTCCTCCCATATAATGCCGTTTTCTAGGCTGTCCATGGCATTTGATATGCAGCACTTTTTTTCGTTACACATTCACTTGGGATTCAGACTCGGAAATAAGTAGAAACTGGCCCAGCATGGATATTGAGAGTTTCTTTAATATTCCTCATGGAGTGAGGACATGGTCTCCTTGAAGAAGAAACGCACTGTAAAGCTGTCAGACCTGAGACTTAAAGGGTACATTCACAGCAACTTCCATTAAATGAAGTTGTGAGATAGAAGTACTGTTCTCTGAAATCAAATCTTTAATTTCCTGGTTGAGATATCCCTCCCCCCCCCCCCCCCCCCCCCCCCCCCCGCACACACACACACACACAAAAAAAAATCTTGCACCAACATTTTCCTTTTGTTAAGCAAAAAGTCAGGAATTATGTTCCAAACAACCTTCAACTATTCTAACATAGGGTCATTAGTCAACCACATCTCTTATTGATATTTATAGATAACTCCTGCAGGCGGTATTATTATTATTCTGACCTTTTCATTGCTAGAACTTATCATAGAAACACTCTTCACACTGACAATAACATTTTACAGCATATCAAGATAAACAGCATTTCTTATATGGCCTAGCAAACAGTCATGCCATTTTCTTGGGTTGACTGATTTTATGGCTCTGCTACACAAATAGATTTTCATCAAACATCTTGGAAGGTTGCTGAGCTACTGTTGTTCTGTGTCACCTTCTATATCATCTTCATGCATCAGCAAGTGCTTGTTTTGAATTCCACAACACATGGAGTTGGAAAACCTCTCTATCTTCAGGGTCTTTATTTGGACAATTTCTTGAGTAATCGAAAAGCTTTCATTGTATTTATTTTGCCCATACTGAATCACCAGCTATTCTAATTCATGAAACATTCCCTGCTTCAGTTCATCTACATCTACATACATGCTCCACAGACCACCATATGATATGTGGCAGAAGGTACCCTGTACCACTACTAGTTATTTCCTGATTTGAGTAAACAAATGCAACAAAAAAACTAATGAACAAACATTCACTGGATAATGCAAATCCACAAAAACAATATCAAATATACTCTTAATGAACACCACTACTTAAACAATGTAAGTCATGGTCTAAAATGTAGTCTACAAATTATGTTGAAGTCACAGAAAGTACAAACACATGTTCCATTGTTATTACTACACAGCAACTCAGTTGTATCTCTAATGTCCAAGAGCACATTGACATAGCAAATGTGTAATTTGTGTAAGTAAAAGCCCATAAATATGTAAATTTTCCAATGTAACAAAGAAACAAGTCACCCACATTTCTAATTCCATGAAATGTACTGGACAAAACAATGTTGCCAACATTAGTAACATCCACCATCAATGTGTACCCACAGAATTAAAAGTAACATATACAACACATATTGTGAACAACTGCTGGAGAATATCTCACATGGCAAACCCTCTAATTCTATGTAACAATGGCCTATGAAATAACCAGTAAAACCAATAGCTACACATGTGTAATATTCACATACAGAATCATGAACTTAGAAATGTCCATATGGAAATCCAATGGCATAAACCAAGAGACACATACATATTAACATACAAGAACAAGACAATGAAGTCCAACGAGTCCTTCAGAAGAGGAAACCAGAAAATAACTTACACAAACATTAAAAGCACCAAGCACATCATTTCATGTTCTCACTAACCTAGAAAAAGGTGGTGCCATCCATCCCATACCCAGTCATAATCCACATAAAGTAATATTACACAAAATGCATAATTAATATATCAAAACTCTGCACACCTAAACTACACTGTGATAGTGGAACACCATTCTAACCAAATTGTGTGTCCAAAAGACACTTTGTACAGAGAAACTCAACACTGAACCCCTCCCAGTCACTAATGAACCAGACTCAAAACCATACATTTAAAACAAAAACAAAGGTGGCAGTTGAAGCCATTCATTATGTAGCATAACATCAGTTGCAACAGAGTCACAACTGAGCAATGCAAAAGCACACACAAAGTAGTAAAAGAGTGAAATAATAAATGGAACAACCATCATACTCACAAACATTAAAACCAGGAAGTAATCATTAAATATCCAGACTAAATGGTCCAAACAACCATGCCAGTACCACAAACTGGTCCTTACATGAAACATGATGGTGACAGCAGAATCATTCTGCAGTCACCTTCAAATGCCAGTTCTCTACATTTTCTCAGTAATGCTACTCAAAAAGAACATCTCTGTAACACTTGTTTGTTGCTTGAACCTGCTGGTGACAAATCTAGTAGCCCACATTTGAATTGCTTTGATGTCTTCCTATAATACAACCTCGTATGAATCCCAAACACCTGAGCAGTACTCAAGAATGGGTTGCACTAGTGTCCTATATGTGGTCTCCTTTCCTAAAATTATCCCAATAAACTGAAGTCGACCATTTACATTCACTACCACTATCTTCACCTGCTAATTCCATTTCATATTGCTCTGCAATGTTACTTCCAGATATTTTAAAAATGTGACTGTGTCAAGCAGGACACTACTAATGCTGTATCCAAACATTGTGGGTATGTATTTCCTATTCATCTGCATTAACTTACATTTTTCTACATTTAGAGCTAGCTGTCATTCATCACAACAACTAGAAATTTTGTATCCTCCCAGCC
This sequence comes from Schistocerca gregaria, assembly GCF_023897955.1. Lineage (NCBI taxonomy): Eukaryota > Metazoa > Arthropoda > Insecta > Orthoptera > Acrididae > Schistocerca > Schistocerca gregaria. Next base: position 334,232,703 of record NC_064931.1, on the reverse strand, counting down.
ACTCAACTTCCGCACCCTACTGTACACCACAGCATCATCAGCTAACAACCATAGATTGTTGCCTACCATACCCACCAAATCATTTATGTATACAGAAAATAATAGCAGTCCTATCATATTTCCCTGGGGCACTCCTAGTGATACCTTTGTCTCTTATGAACAGTAGCCATCAAGGATAGCATACTGTGTTCCATTACTTAAGAAGTTTGTGGGCCACTCACATATCTGGAAACTTATTTCATATACTCATATCTTCATCCACTGTCTGCAGTTGGGCACCATGTCAAATGCTTTCTGGAAATCTAGGAATATGAAATCCACCAGCTGCCCTTCATCCACAGTTCGCAGTGTATCCCATAAGAAAAGGGAAGGCTGAGTTTCGCACAAGCAATGTTTTCTAAAACCATGCCAATTTGGGCGCATAAGCTTCTCAGTCTCAAGAAAATTTATTACATTTGAAGTGCGAATATGTTCAAGGATTCTGCAGTAAACTAATGTGAGGGATATTGGTCTGTAATTTTGTGGGTCTATTCTTTTCCCCTTCTTATAAACAGGAGTCACCTTCACTTTTTCCCAGTTGCTTGGGACTTTGTGATGGGTGAGAGATCTGTGATAAATACAAGCTCCATGAACATTTGTCATTATTTAATTTATCTGTAACATGAAGCCACCTATAAACATTTGCTTCTCTTATACCAAATTTTCTTCCTGCTGCAAAGATGTTTGTGGCCTCTGCTTCATAAATCACAATTACTGTGAAATTAGCATTGTATTGTCCACATGACTATGTGAATCGCAAACTTGCAGATCCTTGTTTTTCAACAGTGATGGATTCAATTTACATCAATCATCATCATCATCATCATCATCATCATCATTTAAGACTGATCATGCCTTTCAGTGTTCAGTCTGGAGCATAGTCCCCCTTATGAAATTCCAAATCCCTCCAAGATCCCCTATTCAGTGCTAACATTGGTGCCTCTTCTGATATTAAGCCTATTACTTCAAAATCATTCTTAACCAAAACCAGGTACATTCTCCTTGGTCTACCCTGACTCCTCCTACTCTCTACTGCTGAACCCATGAGTCTCTTGGGTAACCTTGCTTCTCCCATGCGTGAAACATGACCCCACCATCTACGCCTGTTCGCCCTGAGTGCTACATCTATAGAGTTCATTCCAAGTTTTTCTTTGATTTCCTCATTGTGGACACCCTCCTGCCATTTTCCCCATCTACTAGTACCTGCAGTCATCCTAGCTACTTTCATATCCGTAACCTCAACCTTATTGATAAGGTAACCTGAGTGCACCTAGCTTTCGCTCCCATACAACAAAGTTGGTCGAAAGATTGAACGGTGCACAGATAACTTCGTCTTGGTACTGACTTCCTTCTTGCAGAAGAGAGTAGATCATAGCTGAGTGCTCACTGCATTAGCTTTGCTACACCTCGCTTCCAGTTCTTTCACTATGTTGCCATCCTGTGAGAATATGCATCCTAAGTACTTGAAACCGTCGACCTGTTCTAAATTTGTTCCTCCTATTTGGCACTCAATCCATTTATATCTCTTTCCCACTGAAATTACTTTCGTTTTGGAGATGCTAATCTTCATACCATAGTACTTACATTTCCAATCTAGCTCTGAAATATTACTTTGCAAACTTTCAATCAAATCTGCCATCACAACTAAGTCATCCGCATATGCAAGACTGCTTATTTTGTGTTCACATATCTTAATCTCACCCAGCCAGTCTATTGTTTTCAACATATGCTCCATAAATAATATGAACAACAGTGGAGACACGTTGCAGCCTTGTCTTACCCCTGAAACTACTCTGAACCATGAACTCAATTTACCGTCAACTCTTACTGCTGCCTGACTATCTATGTAAAGACCTTTAATTGCTTGCAAAAGTTTGCCTCCTATTCCATTATCTCATAGAACAGACAATAACTTCCTCCTAGGAACCCGGTCATATGCCTTTTCTAGATCTATAAAGCATAGATACAATTCCCTGTTCCACTCATCACACTTCTGCATTATTTGCCATAAGCTAAAGATTTGGTCCTGACAACCTCTAAGAGGCCTAAACCCACACTGATTTTCATCCAATTTGTCCTCAACTAATACTCGCACTTTCCTTTCAACAATACCTGAGAAGATTTTACCCACAACACTGATTAAAGAGCTACCTCTGTAGTTGTTACAATCTTTTCTGTTTCCATGTTTAAAGATTGATGTGATTACTGCTTTCGTCCAGTCTGATGGAACTTGTCCCGACTCCCACGCCATTTCAATTATCCTGTGTAGCCATTTAAGACCTGACATACCACTGTATTTGATGAGTTCCGACTTAATTTCATCCGCCCCTGCCGCTTTATTGCACTGCAATCTATTGACCATTTTCTCCACTTCCTCAAATGTGATGGTATTTCCATCGTCATTCCTATCCCATTGTACATCGAAATCTGAAACATTACTGGTTGTGTTTTCACCTACATTGAGCAACTCTTCAAAATATTCCCTCCATTTGCCCAAGGCATCAACAGGATTCACCAGCAGTTTTCCTGACCTGTCCAAAATACTTGTCATTTCCTTCTTACCTCCCTTTCGAATACTGCTAATTACACTCCAGAATGGTTTTCCAGCAGCTTGACCCAAAGTCTCCAACCTGTTTCCAAAGTCTTCCAAGGATTTCTTCTTGGATGCTGCAATTATCTGTTTGGCTTTGTTTCTTTCTTCAACATAACTTTCTCTGTCTACCTGAGTTCTAGTATGTAGCCATTTTTGATACGTCTTCTTTTTTCTTTTACAGGCTACCTTGACTGTGTCATTCCACCAAGCTGTTTGCTTCATCCTACCTTTATACACAACTGTTCCAAGACATTATTTAGCCACTTCTAGTACTGTGTCCCTGTATCTTGTCCATTCCTTTTCCAATGACTGTAGTTGACTACATTCAACTAACTGATACTTTTCTGAGATCACTGTTATGTACTTGTGTCTGATTTCCTTATCCTGAAGTTTCTCCACTCTTATCCTCCTACATATGGACCTGACCTCCTGTACTTTCGGCCTCACAATACCAATTTCACTGCAGATTAAATAGTGGTCAGTATCATCAAAAAATCCCCTGAATACACGTGTGTCCCTCCCAGCCTTCCTGAATTCCTGATCTGTTATTATACAGTCAATGACAGATCTTGTTCCCCTGCCTTCCCAAGTACACCGGTGAATGTTCTTATGTTTAAAAAAGGAGTTTGTGATTACTAAGCCCATACTGGCACAGAAATCCAAGAGTTGTTTCCCATTCCTGTTGGCCTCCATATCCTCTCCAAATTTACCTATAGCCTTTTCATACCCTTCTGTTCGATTTTCAATCCTGGCATTAAAATCACCCATGAGCAGAACATTGTCCTTGCCCTTTACTCTAGCAACTACGTCACTGAGTGTGTCATAAAAACTATCCATCTTATCTTGATCTGTCCATTCACAATGCGAATATACTGACACAATCCTAATATTCTTGCTAGACACTGTCAAATCTATCCACATCAGTCGTTCATTCACGTACCTTATTGTAACTACCCTGGGTTCCATTTCTTTCCTGATGTGAAGCCGTACACCCCATTGTGGTATTCCTGCTTTGACTCCTGACAGGTAGACCTTGTATTCTCCCACTTCCACTTCTTTCACACCCCTTACCCGAATGTCACTAACAGCTAAAACGTCCAACACTATCTTACTTGCAGCCTCTGCCAGCTCTACCTACTTTTCAGAGTAGCCCCCATTGATATTAATAGCTCCCCATCTCGTTACCATTCGTTTGCCAAGTCGTATCTTAAGAGTCCCCGGTTTGTCAATTAGAGGTGGGACTCTGTCACCTCCAAAGGTCCAAGGCATTTTGCTCTGACTGTTGCCAGCATCATATTTAAAGTACCAGGGAAGCAGGTTGCTAGCCTTACTTGCCCCAGGTCCCATTGAGTTTTACCCCAAACAGTTGAGGGACTAACTGGTGGATTTGGCAGTCTTTGCAGTCTGAGCACAAAGGTGACCATGACTCAGAATATGTCCGAGTATTCCAAAGTAACTGGCATCCCAACTGTCAGGTCCACTTACTTGGCCACTCATACATTGCCCATGGTTCATGAACTAGTACATGACAACAGGAACCCACACCATGAACCACATTTACATCAATGAAGACCAAAAAATGTCAGCCAAGGGAAAAACTTTGTGAAGTCGGAAATTTTTGTACATTAGTGGGGGGCATTATCATGAACAACATACTAAAAATCCTGACCAGTAGGGTGAGCGTGTGGGTGTGGCTGGAGGTGTGGGTGGTGGTTTGGGTATGGGTGTGGGTGTGGGTGTTGGTGTTGGTGTTGGTGTTGGTGTTGGTTTGGGTTCGGGTGTGGGAGGGCATTTAAATGTCACTTTTTTATGTTTTTTCTTGAATATCTCAAAAACTGCTGCATCTAGTAAAAATTTTCCCTGCACAAAAATTCCTACAAAAAGCATCCTATTCATTTTTTCTCTAGGACTAATAGTTTCTGCAATGCAGGAGATGGAAATACTGCATAGTATTAAAAATAGTGTTTTGTAAATATAAAACTGATGTTTTAGTTAAATGCAGTGCGTTAACAACAAACATTAAATTCGCTTACCACATCTAAGTGCAGTAGCTCTATTTTAAGGGATAAATTGTATTCTGAGGGTGTAACTGGGTTGAAAGCCAGGTAGAGGTCAGAAGCATGAGAGAAGATAGGCCATTGATTATTGTGATGCATTTCCCTCCTTCATAGGTCTGCAATATGAAGAGCGAGCAAGTAATTCTCCATTCTCTCTACCACACTGTTTCACAAAAAACAACCACATTGTATGAGGTGTAACAATAAAGTAATGAGACTGATTTTCTTTGCAAGATGTGGCAACCCTGCAGGCTTGCATAGGCACAATATCCTTGACCTTGGTCTATAAGCTGCTTCTAGTCCAAGTGGCACATCGATGCAATTGCTCAGTTGGGAGTTGTGCTGTAATAAGTTAACACGTGTTTGTGTCTCGCGTCATGGAAACGGAACTGCATAATATTCTGCAATGCTATGCCTTTTCTTTTTACGTTAAATTAGATGAAAACGCTACAACAAGTTACGGAAAGCTTCAGAAGGATTTTGGAGAGGAGGTTATGTCAAGAGCTCAAGTTTTTCGTTGGCATGAAATGTTTAGTGAAGGCAGAACGAATATTGAAGGTGAAGGGCGCAGTGAATGACCATCAACCTCACGGACAGATGTCAACTTGGCCAGGATGCCTGAAATCGTACAATTTGATCTAAGATTATCCATGAAAATGATTGCAGAAGAACTGAACATCAATCAAGAAATGTTTCGTCTAATAATAACTGAAGATCTTGGTATGAGAAAGACTTGTGGAAAAATGGTCCCAAAAAATCTCACACCAGAACAGCAAGAAACACAGAAAAATGTGGCAGCCCATCTGTTACAGCAAACAGAATTCAATCCAGAATTGTTGAGCCGCATTATCACTGGTGATGAAAGTTGGTTTTTTCAGTAAGATCCAGAGACAAAATGCCAAAGTTTGCAATGGTGCTCAAAGGGATCACCCAGACCAAAAAAAGCTCGCATGTCAAAGTCAAAAGTGAAATGCATGCTTGTGTGCTTCTTTGATTCCAAAGAAATTGTTCATAAAGAGCGGGTATCTCCTGGACAAACATTTAACCAATATTACTACAAAGAAATTTTAGAAATACTTTGTAAAAGAGTTCTTCGTGTCCATGCCAACATTGCTAATAATTGGATTCTGCATCATTATAACGTGCAATCCCATATTGCTCTGTCACTACAACAATTTTTAACCTCAAAACAAATTTCAGTACTACCACAGCCACCTTATTCACCAGATATTGCTCTGTGCGACTTTTTTCTATTTCCGAGAATCAAAACGGCAGTCAATGGACACCATTTTCAAACAACACAATATGACCAAAAAGCTGCGACGAGAGTCTTGGAGGACATTACAGAAGATGAGTTCCAGAAATGTTACCATCAATGGCAGAAGCACTGGAAAAAGGGTGTACAATCAGAAGGGAACAACTTTGAAGGAGACAACGCTAAACTGGACTAAAACAGTAAGCAACATTTTTTTTTCACATCAGTCTCACTACTTTATTGTTGCACCTCGTATTTCACAAAGTTATACGTACCTTTACACAGCACACACTATGAATTATTGGTGATATAATGAGGAGACACTCCTGATGGTGGTATTTATTTTTTTCGAAGTGTGTTAACAATACATGGAATGCAAATATGAGTTGCTAATAACACAAACACAAGAAAAGCATCTCTGCAGGCTATTCTGCACTGTTGCATTCTGCTGTGTTCTTCTGGGAAAGCAGACTTCCTCCACCACAAGCACTGCTCACTTTTCAATTTACAGACAGACTATACCTCCGTGACATTTCCAGTCCAGTTCCCTAATGTAAGTAGACAAATAACTTACTGAGCCCATGTTTATATAGTCGAGTTATTTTCAGTTTATGAAGTGAGTACTTACTTGCAGCTGTTAAGTGAGCTTTTAAGTCAAACTTGCACCTATAAACAATGGCTGAGAAGTGCTTAATTTGCAAGTAAGATGTTATTCTTCATGCTTTCCCGGCGATCTGTTGACATCATGGATATTCGGGAATCCAGCCGGATGTTCGCGTCGTACACGCACGATATTTCAACAGCGTGCCTCGCTGTCTTCTTCAGGTGCTACCTGAGACTAGTCCTTGAGTCGATCGAGTCCAGTATTTATGCCTAGGAGGAGCTGGGCGTTCCCTAATCGGTCTGCGCCGAGTCGAGTGTTCCATCTGTGGTCCGCGCCCGCCAGACTCGGCTTCAACGGACCCCTCCAGTCGCGGATGTTCCAACTGCCGTCGGCGCCCATTTTAGCCATCCTCAATGGTTGTGGTTGTCATTTGGGGTGTGTCAGACCTGATCTGAGATGTTGGGTAATCTATCTCATGACTGTTACTACGGTTTCCACTTCTGTTGCGTGCTGGGCGCTCCCTAATCGGTCCGCACCACGTCGTGTGTTCCATCTGAGGTCCGCGCCCGCCAGACGCGGCTACATTGTCCCTCTCTGGCCGCCGGTGTTCCCTCCGCCGTCTGCGCCCGGCCTGGCTGCCTTCTGAAGTCGAGTTCATGATCTGGGGTGTGTCTCTAATGTCCAACACCTTGTCTCACGGCTGTTCTCTCGGTCTCCACTTATATTTCTTGCAGAATCCCTCAGTGTCCTGCGTTGAGTTTTCACAAGCTCAAGCGCTGGATTCCAGGAAGTGCTGATTTGGTATCCCAAGTCACAGTTGATTAGATTGTCTGTGACCTTAATCTCAATTGCTTCTTTAATGACACTGTCCCAAAATCTTGAGGTCTGTGTCACAATCTTGGTGTCATTGTAATCCATTGAATGACCAAGTTCCAGACAATGCTCTGCTATGGCTGATTTAGTTGCCTGCCTGAGTCTGGTATGTCTCTGGTGTTCTTTACACCTAATGTCCACAGTTATGGTGGTCTGGCCAATATATGACATCCCACACTGGCATGGTATGTTGTAAATACCTGACTTGCGTAGCCAAGAATTGATTTCCCATGTGGTGCTGTATAACAGTGCACAGAGATTTACATTGGGTCTGTCCATATCCATTTCTTACATTGGGATTACTAGAAATTCATATCTGTATTCCATGTAGTGGTAACACCCTTTGTGGAAAATAAACACTCCCAGCCACGCCAGCACACCACACAACCAGTGATTCATAAAGCAAGCTGTGGAAGTGTTGATATAACTTTGTGAAACACCCCGTGGTTGCTTTTTGTGATGAAGTGTGGTACAATGGGGAATTGCCTGCTTGTTCTTCATTTTTCAGATGATGGTGGTGGTGGTGGTGATAATTTGGTGGTGAGGGTGCTAAACAGCAACATCGTCAGTGCGCTTGCATGAATGATATACAGATGAGCATAGCAAAAATCTGTTAAAAACTAACAATAAATCAGAAAACCAAGTTGCCATCTCGAACAAGAATTGAGAGGAAATCCTGATGAAGTGAGCATCAGAAAAGTCCTCAACAAAATTCTGACAAAACACAGCAAAATAACTAGATGAAATCATGGATAAAATATCAGAACAAATGTGGTTAAAAAGGGCACAGATGACTGGCTGGGCAAATGTTTGGAAATAATGAGTGATCAAGTCACTCTGTGACATTAAAATCCTGCACCCAACATTTTTGTAAGAATTCCTGACATCACACAAAAGCTTCAAATGTGAACCACACTAGTCTCATTATCAGTTAAAATAGGGGATATGTTCTGTGGGAGACCCAGATCTGCCCTTGGGCCATCTTATTAGCTGTGATTGGAAAGTTTCAAGAATGGATCCGCTACAGCTTACTAGTTTGGCTGGCGGGTACACGAGGGTGGGGAGTGAGACATTGCCTTGTCCTTGAACACCCTATGACAGGAAACTGTGTTTTCTTTATACAGTTTGTTGTGGCAGCTGGTTGAGTGCAGGTCTGTTAGGGCTTGTTGCCGGATTCCGTCAGCATGAATATGGATGTAAAAACGGGGCAAAGAGATTGTGTGAAATTTTGTTTTAAAACTGGGAAATAAGCTTCTGAGACTCACAAACTATTACAAACAGCTTTTGGAGATAATTGTATGAACCAGTCAAATGTTTTTGTCTGGTTCAACAGATTTAAAAATGGCCGCAAATCATTTGAAGATGAACCATGATCCGACTGTCCTTCTACCTCAAAAACGAATGAAAAAATTGTGAAAATTCACGACTTTGTGGGCTCTGATTGTAGACTTACAATTAGGTAGATGGCTGATGAATTTAATTTCAGTTTCTATGCAGTTCAGCCAATTTTAACTGAAGATCTGAACATGCATCGAGTGTCCGCAAAATTAATTCCAAGTGTTGACAAGTGACCAGAGACAATACTGACTTGAAGTGTGCCAAGAACTGATTAATCAGACTAAAAATGACCCTGATTTGTTAAATAGGGTAATTACAGGTGACAAATCACGGGTATATGGATATGATCCTGAAACCAAAGTGTAGTCTTTGCCGTGGAAGACTCCAGGTTCACCACAACCAAATAAAGCACTACAAAGTCGGTCGAAGGTGAAGACAACGTTTGTGATTTTTTTCGATTCTACCAGTATTGTGCATCATGAATTTACTCCTGGCGGACAGACAATTAACCAGGAATACTACAAATGTGTCCTTGAGAGGTTGTGTGAAAAGGTGCGAAAGAAAAGGCCTGGATTGTGGAAAGACAGGAGTGCTACACCATCATTGAATTTTTGTGTGTGTGTGTGTGTGTGTGTGTGTGTGTGTTTGAGGTTTACGGGCGCTAAACAGCGTGGTCATCAGCGCCCAAGCGCATAGAAACAGGAACACAGGCGGTGAAGGGACGAAGACGGACGCCGAACAAGGAGAACGGCTAAAAGACACAGGCCTGACGCAGTTCCAAATGCGCACATACAGAGGCAAAACAAGAGGAGAAGAAACACACTAAAAAAGGAAAGGAAACACAAGGAAAAGAGAACAGATACCGAAGTGAAACAAGGAGGTAATCGTGACTGGCGGACCTCTTACCTAAAAACTGGGTGAGCCAGTCACCCAGCAGCACATTAAAACCTTCTCCCTAAAATCCGAGGCAACAGATTGGACAGGACACAAAACCGTAAAACCTTAACCACAGTCGCTGCGTCGTCTTGCAAAATAGAGGGCAAATCCGGTGGCAAGGAAACCACCGCCCTCTGGTCAGAGAATAAAAGACAGTCAAGTAAAATGTGGTGGACAGTAATCTGGACGCCACAAGCACTGCAGATTGGGGGGTCCTCCCGCCGGAGTAAAAAACCATGCGTGAAGGGACTGTGTCCAATGCGGAGGCGAGTGAGAAGAACCTCATCCCGCCTGTATGACTGGTAGGACGTACGCCATGGTCGCGTAGTGGCCTTTACCAGACGCAGCTTATTGTCAGAAACTGCCAACCACTCCTCTTCCCATTGATGCATAACACGAAAACGCAAAAGGGAGGTTACAGCATGGAGGGGGACGGCACATTCAACAACGTGAGGGAGGGAACATGCATCTTTGGCAGCCACATCCGACAGTTCGTTGCCCCTAATACCCACGTGCCCCGGCACCCAGCAGAAAGAAACCTCCTTCCCCTGCCATTGCAGGTGGAGTAGGGCATCATGGATGTTCTGGACGACCGTATCCGCTGGGTACAAGTGTTGAATGGTCTGAAGGGCACTCAGGGAGTCAGAACAGATGAGGAACTTAATACTGGGAACACATCTCATCTGCTCCAATGCCCGCAGTATTGCAAACAATTCGGCATCGAGGATGGTAAACACCGCAGGAAGCCGTAACTTGACGACTCGATCAGGGAAAACAACAGCACAACCAACAGTGTCCCCCTGTTTAGAGCCATCTGTGAATACAGGTACATGGTCCGGATGCTGGTTTAAAATATCGTAAAATAAGGAGGTAAAAACAAACGCCGGAGTGCAGTTCCTCCGGTTCTCCGACAAGTCTAAGAGGACGCTGGGCCTCTGGAGCAACCAGGGAGGCAGGCGAGTAAAACCTTGTCGTTGGGGGGCCACACGCTCCACACCAAGGGACTCAAGCAAATGCTTGGCACGAATCCCAAATGGTTTTGTTGCCCTGGGACGACTGGAAAAGAGACGTTCCATAGGCGGTCGGGCAACGGTAGGGTACGCAGGGGAGGTAGGACAGGCAAGGAAATGACACACCCGTCGCACCATGAGGAGTTTCCGCCGGATGGCGAGCGGCGGTTCCCCTGCCTCAGCACACAGGCTGGGGATGGGACTGGTACGGAAGGCACCAGTGGCCAGCCTGATACCCTCATGGTGTACTGCGTCAAGGATCTTCAGATACGAAGGCCTTGCTGACCCATACACGGTGCAAGCATAGTCAAGACGCGATCGGACGAAAGCCCTATAAAACTGCAGCAGACGCGCCCGATCTGCTCCCCAGGACCGATGGCTCAGACACTTCAAAATATTCAGTGCCTTCAGGGCCCGCACCTTGAGGTCTTTAAGGTGAGGCAACCACGACAACTTGGAATCAAAAGTGAGGCCCAGGAACCTCACAGTGTCTCTAAAAGAAGAACGGTGTCCCTCAGACGCAATTCAGGGGAGGTAAAAAGACGCCGAGAACGATTAAAATGAACACACACAGATTTGTCTGCAGAAAAGGTAAAACCCGTCTTTGCAGTCCATGCCTCTAAGCGCTTTATCGTAAGCTGTAACTGCCGACTAGCACTGACAAGACTGGAGGAAGAACAGAAAACAGCAAAATCGTCCACAAACAAGGAGCATTGGGCAGAACTCCGGATAGTGGACGTGATACTGTTAATAGCAACGGCAAAGAGGGTGACACTTAAAACGCTGCCCTGAGGAACACCATTCTCCTGCACGTACAAATCCGATAGCACATTACCAACCCGATACCGAAAGAGGCGGTGAGAAAGAAAGGACCGAATGAAGATGGGGAGACGGCCACGAAAGCCCCACTCATGGAGTTGATTGAGGATAAGGCGGCGCCAAGTAGTGTCATACGCCTTATTAATGTCAAAGAAGACCCCTAGACAATGCTGGTTACGTAGAAAGGCCTGCTGGATGGCGGCCTCAAGCAGGGTCAAGTTGTCTATAGTGGAACGACATCTCCGAAAGCCACACTGAGAGGGGCTAAGGAGCTGCCTGGTCTCGAGCAGCCAAACCAGGCGGCGGTTGACCATGCGTTCCAACGTCTTCCCAACACAGCTCGTCAAGGCAATACTCCGATAACTACTGGGATGCGTTCGGTCCTTCCCTGGTTTGAGGAGGGGAATCAAAATTGCCTCCCTCCACGAGTCAGGGTACGTGCCAGATAACAATATCATATTGAAACAGTTCAGGAGAACTTCCTTGGATGGCAGCGACAGGTGCCGCAGCATGCTGTACCGGATTTGATCATGACCAGGCGCAGTATCATGAGCCACAGACAGCGCAGAATCCAGTTCCCACATTGTGAAGGGGCAGTTATAGGGTTCAGAATTTAGAGACCGGAAGTCCAAATGACCCCTTTCGACGGCAGTGCGGTAGCGGCAGAAATCTGGATCACAGTTAATAGTGGCGGTAGATTCCGCAAAATGCATGGCCAGTGTCTGGGCAATGTCTCTCGGCGCCGTGAGGAGACATCCCTGATGCAGCAATGCCGTGACAGGTAGCTGGCTGAGTTTCCCGGAAATCCTCCTGATGGCTTCCCATACTTTCGTAGAACTAGTGGAGCGAGAGATGGAATTCAAGAACGATTGCCATGACCGTCGTTTGCTCTCTTTAATCACCCGCCGCGCTCTGGCCCTTGCCACTCGAAAGGCCGCAAGATTGTCAGCTGAGGGACGGCACTTAAGCGGCGCAGTGCTGCACGGCGGGCGCGGATGGCTGAGTGGCACTCAGTGGTCCACCAAGGGACAGGACGCCTCTTGGGATGACCGGATGACCGTGGGATGGACAATTCAGCAGCATGAGAGATCACGGCTGCAACATGGTCTACCCATTCGTGGACGCTGGCACGGTGTTCCAAAACAGCCAGTTGGCTGAAAAGTGTCCAGTCAGCTCTGCAAAGGTGCCACCGGGGCGGCACTGGTAATGCCACAGCCTCATCCAGGAGGCGAATCCAGAGGGGGAAGTGGTCACTAGAATGGAGGTCAGCTGCAGCCTCCCACAGAGCAGAATCCGCGAGTGCTGGAGAGCAAAAGGAAAGGTCAATAGCCGATGACGATCCGGAAGCAGTACAGAAATGAGTGGGAGCACCAGAGTTGAGGAGGCACAGTTCTTCAGACATCGTGACGCTTTCCAGAATGCGACCCCTGGGGCAAGTAGTCGGAGAGCCCCATAAGACATTATGAGCGTTGAAGTCCCCCAGAAGAAGAAACGGGCGAGGGAGTTGGCTAATAAGGTCCATGAGAGCCTCAGTGTCTATCGCATCCGGAGGTGGTAAATAAACAGAACAGACTGTGAGCCTCCGACCCACAAGAATGTCAACTGCAACTGCTTGCAAGTCGGTGACGAGAGGGAGCTCAGATGAGGGGTGCACATCACGGACAAAAACTGCAACACCACCCTTTGCCCTTTGCCCCGTCAGATCATCTTTTCGATATGCGGTATAGCCGCGTAAAGAAGGAGAATCAGTGGCCCGAAAATGTGTCTCTTGGAGACATAAGCACAAGGGGCACTCTCGTATGAGGAGTTGTAATTCGGCCACATGCGTCCTGAAACCATTCAGGTTCCACTGTAATATGGGAGCCAGTGATCAGGGTGGTTGAACTTTCACCCTGCCTCTGTGCTTTGGAGGAGAGACCGTACTGGCCGGAGATTTATTCCTGGGGCGAAAAGATCGCCCCCGGTCGACATCAATGTCCATAAGATCCGATGACGACCCACGGGAGATGTCAGACAGCACGATGGCATCATCATCGGACCGACGCTGACTAGTCTCCTCAGGTGGCAGAACCTTCATCTTCTGAGGCTTTGTCTTGGGGGGCTTGGAATGCAGAGCCTTGTCAACAGTTGGAGGTTGACTCGCCTGGGCAGAAGGCGCCATATGGGGGGAGGCTGGAAGTACCTCAATGTCAGCAACCACGGCCTTGTCCGATGTAGCGGGGAGAGCCGCAGATTGCAAAACAACCGCAGCAGCACAAGTGCACTGGCAAGCGCAGGTTTTAGTGCTAACACTAGCAACCTCCATTTGTGTAGCAACAGTGGCCAGTTGTACCGGTTTTTTGAGAGCGGAAGCGAAAGATGTGGAAAACACAGGAGGTTGCATGGCCTTAAAGATCTTCTTGGCCTCACCATAGGGGATGCGCTTAGATGTTTTAATCTCCTGTACCTTCCGCTCTTCGAGATAGATGGGGCAGATCCGGCTCCAGACAGGGTGACTCCCAGAGCAATTCACGCACTTCACAGGCGATGAACAATCGGCTCCGTCATGGGCAGGCTGACCACATTTACCACACGTGGCTATTCCATTGCACCCCAACGTAGTATGCCCAAAGCGCTGACATTTAAAACAGCGCATTGGGTTGGGGAAATATGGCCGTACGGACAAACGTAAGAACCCCGCTTTAACATGCTCCGGCAGTCTCGGGCAACTGAATGTGAGAATAAACGAGTCAGATTTGACGAGGTCCCCATTGACTCGTTTCATAATGTGCTGCACGTCAACAATTCCTTCGTCAGCCCACTCAGATTTTAGCATGTCTATGGGGATATCCACCAAGTCCCTACACGTCACAACACCCTTACTATAGTTCAAAGTGGAGTGGAGCTCGGTCTCGACAGCGTACTCTCCTAGACAATTTGCTTTCCGAAGGGCAGCGACTTGACGGGAACTAGAAGTTTCAACTAACAGAGTCCCATTGCGCAGTCGCTTTACAGATTTCAGTGTTCCTGCAATTCCCTCAAGACCCTTGTGGATGTAAAAGGGAGAAACCCTCTCAAAGCTACCCTCCTTCCTTTTAATAATCAAAAACACATTCTGATTATCAGCATGTGCTCCGTTACTACATTCTGTTAAATCTCTAGCAACACCAGGCGCTGGAGGACTCGCAGCGCGTAGCCGCTTTTTCGATTGGGTGTGTTTTCCTACCAGCGGCCCACCCAAGCCACTGGTAGGGGGAAATGTAGAGGTCGAAGGGTCCATTGTGGTCCCACGAGCAGCTAGGGAACTAAAAGTCCGCTCAGACAGAGCCCCGCGTGCCTGAGTAAGCCTTATACAACTGGGGTGCGGCAGGTGCCCCAGAGGTTGCCCGCTTGCGACTGTTCCACCCCAACAGCCATGCATCTTCTAGGCGCGGAGCACACCGAAAGATTGAGGGGTTTTTATAGAGATTGGCCTTCCTCGCAATCCAGGCGGTCAAGCCAAGATTACCATTCCCCGCAGCACACAACATTTCACCGCCGCGCCGTACGGTGGTCGCTGAAGCATGTCCGGGGGTTACGGTGACAGGACACTGGCGGAGCAAACCAGTCCCCAGCTCAGGACCCTGGGGTCGCCAAGCCCGTACTCAGAAAGTGAATGCTGAGCCCCTGGGGGGGTTGAATTTTTGATCAAATTCAACACTCCTGTGCTTCCACAACCACCATATTCCCCTGACTTGTCCTGTGGATTTCTACCTGTTTCCGAAACTGAAATTTTCACTGAAAGGGAAGCAGTTTTGACTCAATTGAAGACATCCAGGCAAATGCGGAGAACGTCCTTAACGCATCTAGGAAAAAAAAATTCAGGAATGTTTCCAAAAGTGGAATCACCAGTGGAATCACCATTGGAGTTTGTATGTTCAGTGAGAAGGGGACTATTTTGAAGGAGATGCATCACAGTAGCATGTAAGCACCATCATTGTACAATTACAAGCCCATTCTTAAAACTTTCAAATGACACCTCATATAAAACACATACAATTAAAATATGCTTTACTGACAGCTACATCTCACATCTGTGAACAATGGGGGCTCCTCATGATGTAAGAGAAAGCCATGTGTCAATGGGCCATGTTCCACTCACAGCCAAATAAAGACTACTTCTTCAGCTTGTCATGGTTGGAAGGAGGTAAGCCATAGCCATTCTGAAGATTTTATAAAATGTAGTTTATTTTTCCTCACTTCCACCCAATGAGGCTCTCATCAACACATGGCATTCTTGATCACAAGTGATGTGACTGCCTGCAGGGGGACTAAGCAGTGAGCTGGAAACAGAAGGGAGCAAACCTTCTGGGCAGCCACATCAGTGAGATTGTTTCCGCAAATCCCTATGTGCCCTAGAACCCAAGAGAAAATTATTTCCTTTTCCTGCCTTTGCAAAACAAGGAGAGCATCCTGCACTTCTTGCACCATCTGATCTGCTACTTACATCTGATCAATAGTGAGAAGCTGCTTTGGTAATTTGAGCAGATGAGGAATTTCCTGCCGCAACATTTTGTCATCTGCTCCACTGTCCTCAGGATAGCAAACAATTCGACGTAATATATTGTAAATAGCTCCTGAGCACTATTCTGAGGACAATGTTGCAGAACATGAGAGAGAAGCCAATAAACTCTCCCTGCTTAGACCTGTCCATGTAAGAAGTGATAAAATCTGGTTAGCTACGTAAAATCTCATTAAATTTAATTTTAAAAATGTAATCTGGGGTACAACTCTTCCTATAAATAGTCAATCAGAAAAGTAATCTGGGTGTCTTTAGTAGCCAAGGGAATGCCCTACTCCAGCCCTAGCTTTGTGCCTTAGTGCCCACGACCTGTAATAACTGAAGGCTCTCCCTCAAATGGCCACAAATGGCCTCAATGCCCATGGATGGTGGCTGAACAGTGAGTCATTCTAGGGGCAGTTGCACAACATAGCTGAATGATAGTGATTTAGGAATGGACAATGTATCCTTGTTGTATCATGAGGAGTCGTTCTAGGGGCAGTTGCACAACATAGCTGAATGCTAGTGATTTAGGAATGGACAAAGCCACATATCCTTGGTGTATCATGAGGAGAAGATATCGAATAGATAGAGGACACTCACTAGCCTCTGCACACAGGCTAGGAACTGAACCCATACAATAAGCCACTGTTGACAGCCTAATACCCTTGCGGTGAACCACATAAATCATTTTGAGGTTCAAAGGCACCAAACCACACAATAACGCTGGGTTGCTTGGTGTGGGGCTGTGGTGGGGTCAGTGGACTGCTGTACCCTGTTGTGTACCACTGAGGGCTACAGGGGGGGACAAAGCCTCTCTGTCGCTTCTTGTTTCCCAGTTCAGAACAATACAATACCATACAATACTCAAAACCTAATAAGTTACAGGTTCTAAGAAATACCATTGATCTGATATGAGAAATATTCTATTTGAAATATTAAGAATGGACAGGTACAATAGCAATAAAAAGAAATCTAGTTCAGTGGTTGGAAAAAATTTCACTTGCAAGGAGAGTGGAGACATTGCTGTGTATTAATGATAATAATAATAATAAAAGTTAAGCATTCACTGTTCTTCAGTGAAAACATTATCTGACGAATATTACTTTTCCAGCTGGGAGAACATATTCTTAGTTTCTTGG
The DNA here is from genome assembly GCF_023897955.1 of Schistocerca gregaria. Classification (NCBI taxonomy): domain Eukaryota; kingdom Metazoa; phylum Arthropoda; class Insecta; order Orthoptera; family Acrididae; genus Schistocerca; species Schistocerca gregaria. Next base: position 334,215,518 of record NC_064931.1, on the reverse strand, counting down.
ACTGCTCTCCGTTTTCCACACTCCAGTCTGTAAATGTAAGGGAAACTAATTTTCTTCTACTATCCTGAATCAATTATCAGTGTCAGCATTTAATATGTAATTGAATTTTGGACTTTGCAAATATGAAATTCAAAATATGGAAGCTATTGGAATTTCAGTCAAGTTAATTTGGATTAACTGGGAAAACGTTTTACACACACACACACACACACACACACATGAAAAAAAGAAAAATGCTGTGACATGAACTTCATTGCAGTGCTTTATGTCCTCTTGGATAACTGTTTGTGTCTCAAGGCCAGAACTGTGCTACAGTGGTTCCATAAGCAAGAGAGTTAATTAATTGATGTCTCTGTTACCGAATTTGCCTAATGTGAATGCAGTGGAATACAAACGGGATGCAACTAAGCACCAGCTCCATGCCAGAAATTACTGTCCCATTATAAAAGGAGAATTGCATGACCTAGCAGATTTCAAATACTGAGTTCTGAGCAAGTTGTGCAAGTGTTCTGGGAATGTTTTTAAAAATTTTTGTATATATTTCGATGGGCATTCAGTAAATAATACAAAACTTTTTTTTCTGACATCAGGTTCATTTTATTCAAGATTCCAATACACCATATTATTCCCCACTCTTTTGACAACAAAACCCTGTTTTTCAATGTAATTTACATTCAAGCAACAGCCTTATGCCACCTTACCTGGTACCACTCTATTGGCTGAAATCATAGCCAATGTCTTGTTGAATCAATAAACCCCCCATTACCAACATACTGCTTCCCATGGAGAGCATTCTGTATTGGGCCAAACAGATGGACATCGAAAGGTGTAAGATCCGGGCTATAGTGGAGATGAGGAAGAACAGTCCAATAAAGTTTTGTGAGCTCCTGTCAGGTACACACAATTGTGTCAGAGGCTTTGTGTTGTCATGGAGAAGGAAAAGTTTGTTTGCACCACTGTGACGACGAACGTGGTGAAGTTGTTTCTTCAATTTCCTGAGAGTGGGCAGCTGGCCAGCATGCAGGAGATTGGACAGGTTTGCGCAACCTTGTTGTGATGACAATGGACACCTTGCCCAACAACTCACTGTGCTTTTGTTCAGTGCCAGGTCTTCATAGACATTCTGCAAGCATCCATGAATATCTGCAATGTTCTGGGTTTCTGCCAAAAGAAACTCAAACAGATCTATCTGCTTGGAACATGCCACCATTATAGAAGCCATTTTGAAGTCTATGTATTGTGTCACCACCTACTGGAACTTCTTGAAACTATAGGGGCTGAAGCAGGAATAGTCAACAATGTCCCACAACAAATTCTACATTTTTTTCAATCAGAATTGACTGAGAAAAAATATGTGTTACATTACTTACTGAACACCTCTCATAATTCGAAAGAGTAATATTATGATTAATTTGATATTGTCTATTTTGCAAAGTAGATTAATGATTGTCGGAGTCAGTTAATAATATTTGTAACTGTGAAGTTTTATTCTTTAAGATAAGTTTTGTTAATAAGGGCAAAGCAGGTAATATAATCCAGAATGAGATTTTCACTCTGCAGCGGAGTGTGCGCTGATATGAAACTTCCTGGCAAATTAAAACTGTGTGCCGGACCGAGACTCGAACTCGGGACCTTTGCCTTTTGCGGGCAAGTGCTCTACCATCTGAGCTAACGAAGCACGAAAACAGTTTTAATCTGCCAGGAAGTTTCATATCAGCACACACTCCGCTGCAGAGTGAAAATCTCATTCTGGAAACATCCCCCAGGCTGTGGCTAAGCCATGTCTCCACAATATCCTTTCTTTCAGGAGTGCTAGTTCTGCAAGGTTCGCAGGAGAGCTTCTGTACAGTTTGGAAGGTAGGAGATGGATACTGGCAGAAGTAAAGCGGTGAGTACTGTGCGTGCTTCGGTAGCTCAGATGGTAGAGCACTTACCCACGAAAGGCAAAGGTCCCGAGTTCGAGTCTCGGTCGGGCACACAGTTTTAATCTGCCAGGAAGTTTCAGGTAATATTATGTTTAATAATGTAAGACTGAAGTAATGAAAGAGCATTTACTGGAAAACTGATGAGATTTAATACATAATTATAATGTGGTAATGATGAGTTTTATGAGGTAATGATGAAAAGAGTAGTAAAGAATATTGGGTACTAAGTGGCGTGGAGATTTTATTTATTTATTTATTTAACCTGATCTTTATTTAACCTCTCTTACTTCGGACCATGGCTTCACACATAGAGCAACTTTTTAACACCATAGTTTCCTAGGAAACAACAATTTTAATATGACAAATAGCACTGAAATGATTAGAATGTCTAAAATGACAATGTGAGTAAATAATACTGACTATGAATTAATAAAGTTAATACTGGCTGCTACTGTAGCTGCTACCAACAATAGTGATAATAGTGGTTGTAATAATACTAATACTAAAACTACTTCTACTAATAATAATAATAGTAATTAGAGTGGCAGATATAAAAAGCAATTTTAGGTGTACAAAATAGATGTTTTCTGATATAATGAGCTCTGGGGAAAGGAACTTTAAGGAGACTGCACCAGCTAATAATACTGGGAAATGAGGAAGATATGGTTGGAAATCAGGATGAACAAGGGTAATGAGAGTGTATAGGGCAATGTTAATCATTATTGCTGCTCTAGTAGATGTCGTTAACTATCTTTTGAAGCTGGAGATGTTTTCAGTTCTCTAATATAATGTGGAAGTTTATTCCAGAGCTGTGTTCCTGCTACTGAGAAGGACTTCGAAGCTGTGGCTGAATGATGGAGTGGGCAGACAGGATTTTACTCTGATGGGAACAGGTGTTTCTACCGTGTTGTTCAGACAAGATTTTTATGGCTAAGGACGGATCTAAGGGAGAGACTACATTGACAAGACAATAGAGAAGACAGAAGGTATGGAAATGTCTGCACTTGTCTGCACATAGCAAGAATAGCTGTGTATATGACTGTTGAAAATGATCAAAGAGTCAAACATCACAGATATTATGAGAACAGGCATTCACAACCAGTTCCAAGCACCATGAGCTTTCCTGAGAAAAGCTTTACAGAATAACATTGCTGTAATCAATAATTGGAACTATAAGTGTTTGTACAAGTTTCTTTTGCAGGTCAAGACAGAAGAGCTTTTCATATTTTTGTACAGCACGGAGAGATGCTGATGCCTTCTTACATTTTGCAGTTATGTGGTCAGTCCAATTTTGATTTTCATCTATTAGTACTCCTAGACTCTTTGCAGAAGGAAAGAAATTTATATTTGTCCCATTTAAGGTTAAAGGTGGTAGGGATTCCCAGGATTTCAGAACAATAAGCCTAGAATGACCAATTAGTACTGCTTGGGTTTTGGATGGGTTGAGCTTTAACCCTATATCCTGCATCCATTTTGATAGTGCACACAGCTCAGTACTGAGATTCTCGATAGCAGTCTTCAGGTTCATTGGTTGTCCACTATACAACTGCAGATCATGTGGTATTTGCAGTAGGATAAAACTGATAAAACATCACCTATATGCAATGAAAAAAGTATATGAACTAATACCAAATACTGGAGGGGGGGGGGGGGGGGGGGGCTCCACTGATATGGACATGGTGCTGTGTCAGATGTGAGTGAGACCACTACATTGCACTTGGCAGGAAATTTAGGCTGGTAAGTTTGGCAAGTAAAAATGTCAAAGTTGAAAGTGTCAAAGGCTTTGCTGAAGTTGAAGAAAAACATGAGATTTCAGGTCATCTGTAACCTTTATTAAGCCAGATGTTGTGCTGTAATGGTTACTGAAACCTGATTGGTATCTGTCTACTAAGTTGTTTGTAGTCTGGCAGTTTGTTAGCTGGTTGTGGACTACATATTCTAAGGCCATGGACAATGCACAAAGACTGCAAAAAAATTAATAATCAGAGGGTGCTGTCAAAAAGTCCTTTATGGTAGTGGCTTAACTACTCCATTTCCAGGCCACAGAGAATGCACTATATAGAGAAAGAGTAGTTGAAGATATCTGTTATAGTGGGCAGTAGTGGGTCAATAACAAGCTTTGTCATTTGGACTGTGATGCCATCATGCCCAGTAGATGCTGATCTGATATGCGTGATAACTTTTCTTAAGGAACATGCTTTAGATGTTTCATAGCTACATTTGTTTATGCCTATGAAGTATTCAATGAGTCTGTTTCATTTGTAGTTCAGCTGTGGTTGTAGGTAATGTGAAGCATTGGTTTAGTTCTTCAGCTGGGACAACGGGATCTGCTACAGCTTTTACTTTGCCTGTACCAAGAACAAGCAGGTTTTCCCATAGGACAGCTGATTTAGTTCTGTTGTCAGCTAATGTATGAGCATGCCTGATTTTTGCATTTCTCACAGTTTGACTTACTATGTTCCTCTTTTGCTTGTACACAATATGATTTTCAAGAGTGGGGCACAGTTTGTATGCCCGATGTGTAGCACTGCTGGAATTCATGAGCTGTTTTAGTTCTTCAGTTATCCAAAGGACAGGTTTCCTTCTTACTTTTACAGTCTTTAGGAGAGCATATTTGCCATACAGCTGAGTACGTTTTTTTAATAAATGCATGTAGCTTTTTGTTTATGTCCATGAAGGGAATAGAAGACATTCCCCAAATATCGCTTGTGTTTCACTTTCAAGTTCAGATAAATTAATGTATTTGAAGTCTTGTTATGCAGTTAGTTGTGGTTTCTTTCTGGAACATTCTAGTGAGTATGTCATGAAAACTATGTCATAGGGAGACATGCCAGGTGCAGATTTTTGAGGTATACACATTATTCTGTTTGAGGATTTCATTGCAAATATATCTATGAGAGGATGACAACTGTTTGTATGAGGAGCAGGATCCAGCTGAAATACTGACACATTTGAAGAAGAAAGCATCTGTTTAAATTTCACACTGGAAGAACTAGAACACGGAAAATTTATGTTAGTGTCACCAGTTATAATTACATGCTTGTATATGAAAGAGGTGGTTATGACATAATGTTTATTGAGTCTTCCATCACTTCTTTGTAGAACAAAATAATAATAAATGAAAATCACAATATTGTGTATGTACTACAGGATTAATCTACTTAGTTAACTGGTTTTCAGCTTACACAACAATCATTACATTTTAACTGATTATTACCATAAAAGATGTTGCAATATTTGTAAATATCTTGGAAAGATGTTACTCGTCTAGACCAAGACACAAACATATAGTAAAAGTCATCTTCGATAGTGCAGTGGTAATGTAATTAAAAAGTTAAAAGTTGAACAATAAATAAAACATAAAGGGAGCAAACAGGGAAAACATAAACACTATACCCAAAAAAATAGTTCGTATATAACAATTTACTTTAAATTACCAGTTCTAATAAAACAAAATTTAGTACTTGACAAGACCTACTAAAGAACAGCTTGAAGAAGCATTACATATAGGAACTGATAAAGAAACAGAGTAAAAGATAGAACCAACAACTGTAACAATGAATAAATGGAGTACATAGGCAATCACAATAAAATAAAAGTGAAATACAAATTACTTGTACTAATTATGATAAGTTTTATACTGGTCAAACAAAAGCACAGAAATTATGCTGGATGAAGATGAACACAGCTGCAGATTGCAGAATTATGACTCCACATTTGCTGAGCATGTAATGAGTGAGAGCAGCTGCTACCAGCCACAATCCCATGTCCTTCACTTAGCAAACAAAAGCCAAAAACTCAACCTGTTGGAAGCCCTGAAATCAACAAATATCTAGCACAAAGTCCTGGTTTAATATTATGAGGGTGTACTGAAAATTAATGCCTCCGAATTTTTTACTCTGTTCTCAATATTGGTTAAGGTATTACATGTCATGCAAATTACTGTCAGTTTTCCTGCTTTGCTGACACAAGTTGCAACCCTCTGCTGCTAGAGGGCTCTGAACTGTAGAGTGTAACATGGCAGTGTGCATCATAAGTATGTCGATGCTTCAGAAATAACATGCTGTAATCAAACTTCAAACTGCAGAAATTGGACATTTGTCAACAATTTATTTTGTGTTTTGAGCACAAGAGTTATGGGTTTCTGAACACGACTGTGACAGGTGATAAAAGCCGGTTTCACTATTTCGACCCTGAAAACAAAAGAGCATCAATGGAGTTCCGTAACAAGGGATCACTGATGGCAAAATATTCAAGATCATGCCGTCAGTAGGCAAAGTCACACTCACATTGTTCTTGGATGATCAAGGTATAGAGCATCTGGAATTAATGCCTAAAGGCACCATCACAAACTCTACAAGGTACGGTAAGACCCTCAGAAATCTGAAAGCATGAATTCAAAGAGATTGTCCACATATGAAGCATCCTCTCCTTCAGTATGACAATTCCAGACCACAAACGAGCACTGTGACATCTGCTACAATCCAACACCTTGAGTTCACTGTACCTGATCATCCTCCACACAGTTATGATTTGGCCGCATCGGATTTTCATTTGTTTCCTAAACTTAAAGAGTGCAAGCAGAGGTGAAGTTGTGGCTCCATCAACAAAGCCAAAAGTTATGGCACTCAAGTGCATCAACAAACTGGTCTCTTGTTGGGAGAAATGTGTTTGTTGCCAGAGTGACTTTGCTGAGAAATAAATATGTAGGCGTGATGAATAAAGATGTAGAATACTGTTTATTTTATTGAAAAAACTTTAAGAATTTTAATATAAAAAAGTCAGAGGAATTACCTTTCAGCATGCCCTCATGCTCAGTATTTCCTCTCTTCTAAACTTCACTTAGTCTTTTTTTCCTTTACTTCCCACATCATTTGTTCCATGCTATTCCTTTCTTTTCCTGTATTTACTTATTTTCATTTTACTGTGATTGCCTATGTATTCCATATATTCTGGTGTTTTAATTAATAAAGTAAACAGCCAAACAGTTGCCAGAAGTTTACTTATTTAAACTTAAGCCACGTTTTGATACTATTATGAGTATCTTCTTCATAAGTACATGGTGTTACCTAAAAAAATTATGACAAGACAAACAATAATTTGTACCTGCCAATTATGCAGTAAAATAATTAAAATTCAAAATGGAATGTGAGACCATTACTTACTTGGTTACATTAATTAAAACATGTTACATGAATTGTGAGCTAACCAGCTGAAGCCACATCCAGTAATTACAGCTAATGTCCATTGAAACTGTAAGAGTGAGACATGCATGGCTCTTGAACAAAGGCATACAAGGAACTAAATGCATAGCATCTGGCAATAGTGCTTACGTAAACCACCATCAAGCGGGCTACATGTTGCAAACTGATCAATCAATCAATCAATCTCTTTATTCATCCGTTAACAATATAAATTGTATGGATGTAGTCAATTACAATATAGTTTCTTATCTTTAATTTGTTTCAAAAACTTGGATAATAAATACAAATATTTTATATCAGTATATATAAATAATATTACTTTTCCATATTCAGATATTCTTCAATGCTATAAAACTATGTGTTAGTAAAATTGTTTAAGATATACCTTGAATTTATGAAATTCTTTAATTTTCTTTATTGTAGAAGGCAATGCACTAAAAAGTATTTTGGGCTGGTAGTTTACACATTTTTGGTAGAGTGCTTTGTGGGTGTCTCTGTGAAAATCATCCCTGTTTCTTGTTTCATGGTTATGAACATGATTATTTAATGTTGAAAATTACGGGTGAGTTTTCAGAAAGCATGCACATTCATAGATGTATAAGCTAGGAAGAGTCATTATTTTAAATTCTTTAAATATTTCGCTGCATGACACTCTGCAGGGAACCCATTTCATTATTCTAATAGCCCTTTTTTGAAGTTAGAAAGCTCGTTTTGCCGTACCTGTATTTCACCAGAAGATCACACCATATCTAAGCAAACTGTTCATGTAAGCATAATATGCACACAGCAATGATTCAGTGTTGCAGCATTCCCGAAGCATTCTTAGCACATAGCAGCATTTAGTTAATTTTTTACTCAAAACTTCAAGATGATTTTCCCATGTCAAGTGCTCATCCACCCATATACCAAGGAATTTTGTGTATGGAACTTGTGCAATACCATAGTTCCCTAACCCAGCTTTTACTCTCCTTCTAACTTTACTTTTAATATGACTGAAATTCATAAATACCATTTTATCCTTATTTATGATCAAAGCATTATCACTAAACCATTTTCCTGTCTCATCTATTGTCCTAGAGACACTATGCTTGCCTTCATGACATATTTGTACTTTCTGTTGTCTATCAGAGAGATAAGATGTGAACCATTTAAAGGAAAGTCCACGAACCCCATAACATACTAGTTTCATAAGCAATAAGTCATGGCTGGTTAAATCAAATGCTTTAGATAAATCTAAGAATATTCCACAGCTTAATTTGTTCTTGTCCAAGGCATTTAGAACCATTTTCATGAACTGGAAGACTGCCGTCTCTGTAGATCTGTTCTTTCTAAACCCATTTTGAGCATTTGTCAGTATTTTATTTTTATTCAGGAAGTCAGCTAGCCTAGCCTTTCATACATTACTCTTTCAATTACTTTAGAGAAACCTGACAAAAATGACACTGGCCTATAATTATTTATGTCAGCTGTACTATCCTTTTTGTGAAGTGGCTTTATTATGGAGAGTTTTAGTTTTTATGGGAACTCCCCTGTCCTGAAAGAAGTATTAATAATGTAAGTTAGATGAATATCTATACTGGTGAGTATCTATACTGCCATAATAAAAGCTCAATTGTTTGATATATATGTTTTTCTGTTGTTATAATTGTGAATTCTATCTTTTAGACTGTCTCTGTGTCACTTTATATATGTAATACCTGTTTCCAAGATGTTCATTAGTATTCCTGTAAAGCACCAATTTTACTTCCTTAGGACTGTTAATTTAATGTAAATTGTGACATAGGTGCTGTTTCTTAAGTTTAGTGTTAATGATTTCAGTGGTTCATTCTCTTTATATTTTATTTATGGTTCAATTTTCACCTTTTTAATTGCATTACCACTGCCCTTTCAAAGATTACATTTACTATGCGTTTGTGCCTCGGTCTAGATGAGTAACATGTTTTCCAACATTGTTTACAAATATTGCAAGTTTTTTGATTACAATAATCAGTTAACGTATGATGATGGCCTAGTAGACAAAAAACTGGCTAACTACATAAACTAATCCTGTAGAATATACACTATACTCTGCTTCTATTTTATTTGGTAAGGCACAAATGGAACACACTTCATAGGCCATGACTGCCGTATAGAAATTTTTTTTTTTAATGATGACCAGTCTTAACACTGTCATCATCTGACCTAAGAATTGGGGGGGGGGGGGGGGGGAGATTACAATTAATTTTGCCTATTATATAAAATATAAAACAACCTTACATGCCTTATGCAACTCGTAAAAAGTGCCACATTACATTACGTTAAGTCAAAGCACAAAAAGATACGCAACACATATACATATCTTGAAGAAACACACAGTTGATAAACAAATAAAGTTAATCACATTCTCATATCATTCTTGAGGATCAGCATTGGAGATGACTCTCCCAAGCTTGCCACACAGTACTGAGCTACGGGCAGTGTGTTAACATAGAGGCAGCATATCCACTACAAAGTTATCTATCTCATTGTTGGATGGCCACAGCACGTGACCATTTAATGTGTATTACTCATGGCATCAAACAATGAGGTAGGTAACTTTGTAGCTGACCTGCTGGCTGTATGTTAACACTTCACCTGCAGCACAGTGCAGTAAGCCTGAGAGAGTCATGTCCAACGCTGATGTGCATGGATGGTACAAGGATGTTATCAACTGTATGCATTTTATGAACTATGTGTTTTTATCAAGATGGATGTTTGTGTGTATGTGTGTGTGTGTGTGTGTGTGTGTGTGTGTGTGTGTGTGTGTGTATGTGTGTGTGTGTGTGTGTTTCTGTGTGTGCATGTTTGAAGTGTCTTTTGTGCTGTGAATTAATGTAATGCAACATCGCACTTTTATGACAAGATCCATAAGGTAAATGAAATTTTGTATTTCATATAATATATGAAATTTCCCACTAACATTAAGTTCTCCCCATAGGTTAGATGAGGGCAGCAAAAGAATGTAGAAACCAGTCATCCTGGAACAATAGATGTTTCTATACTGCAATCATGGCATACAAAGTGTGTTGTTAGTTTCCTTTTCATTTATTGTTAGGACTTAAGTTTGAGTCACTGTCTTTGTAATAGGTAATTTTTGTGAATGTGCTTAACAACTAGTACGCAAAGATATGAAGAAAACAGTAAAGGTATAAATGGCATGACAGTAATTTGAAAATGTGATAAATATTTCTGTAAACACATAGTTTTTGGTAGTAAATGAACAGTGATGATGGTAACACATTCCTTTAAAAGTTATCTCAGGTGTAAATACTCTCATATGTTTAGGAATATAGTGAAAAGTTGAATGATTAAATAAAATTGTTAAAAATGCAAATTAAATGAAATTCTAAGTTCTAACAATACACAGTTAATAATATTCACAATGTTGTCAGTGCTCTATCAAAATAATATTGTGCTCACCACCTTTTTAATGTCATTGCATATTTCCACCAAAGTGCCAAAGAAACTGTTATAGGCATGCATATTCAAATACAGAGATATGTAAACATGCAGAATATGGTGATGTGTTTGTCAATGGATATATAAGACAATAAGTGACTTGCACAGTTGTTAGATAGGTTACTGCTGTGACAATGGCAGGTTATCCACATTTAAGTGAGTTTGAACATGGTGTTATAGTCAGCTCATGAGTGATGGGACACAGCAACTTTGAGGTAGCAATGCAGTGGGAATTTTCCCATATGACCATTTCATGAGTGTAGTGTGAGTATCAGGAATCTGGTAAAACATCAAAATCTCCTACATCACTGCAGCCAGAAAAAGATTCTGCAAGCTCATAGACCAATGAAAACTGAAGAGAATTGTTCAATGTGACAGAATTGCAACCCTTCCACAAATTGCTGAAACTTTCAATGCTGGGCCATCAACAAGTGCCAACATGCAAACCATTCAATGAAACATCATCGATATGGATTTTCGGAGCCAAAGGCCCATTCGTATACCCTTGATGACTACACAGCACAAAGCTTTACGCCTCACATGGGCCCATCAACACCGACACTGGAATGTTGATGACTGGAAACATGTTGCCCGGCCGGACAAGTCTCATTTCAAATTGTATCAAGTGGATGTACGTGTATGGATATGGAGACAACCTCATGATCCATGCACCCTGCACGTTAGCAGGGGACTGTACAAGCTGTCTGACCACCTGCATCCATTCATGTCCATTGTGCATTCCAATGGAATTGGGCAATTCCAGTAGGACAATGTGACACCCTACACATCCAGAGTTGCTACAGAGTCGCTCCAGGAACACTCTTCTGAGTTTAAACACTTCCACTGGCCACCAAACTCCCCAGACATGAACATTATTCAGCATATCTCGGATCCCTTGCAATGTGCTGTTCAGAAGAGATCTCCACTCCCTCGTACTCATACGGATTTATGGACAGCCCTGTAGGATTCATGGTATCAGTTCCCTCCAGCACTACTTCAGACATTAGTCGAGTCCGAGCCATGTCATGTTGGGGCACTTCTGCATGCTCGTGGGGGGACCCTACACAATGTCGGGCGGGTGTAACAGTTTCTTTGGCTCTTCAGTGTACGTTGCTGTATTAATGACTTCAGGTGATAATTTACTTCGGAAAATTTGTGTGGGTATATTCAAACAGACTGAATGGAAAAATCAAAAGGAGCCTGACAAATCAACAACAGATTACAATGATATTCTAAAACATACAAAAATTTTGAAAATTAATGACTTGCTTTGCTCATGAGACTTATGGTACCTTACAGTAAAGCTCACATCCAGTTCATCAGATTTTCATTCTGATGAACTGTATAATACTGGCTAGCAAACAGAGACTTGTAATATAGTTGAGCAGTTCAGCCAAAGTTCTTACTTCACACAGCACACAATGCAGACTTACAGCGTTTCCCATCAACCAAATTTGAAATCACAGATTCCCCAAATCTGCAATCAATTTTGACATGTGACCAATGTTTAGCACTGCCAAGAAGTTCCAGTAGCCTAAAAATTATATTCATTACCCCACACCCACTAACTTTATCAATTTGAGTGAGCTTTGGCCTCGTGGGATGTGCTTGACTTTTCAGCTCAAGTGCAGAAGATGGGCCAATGACAGAGAACTTTTGATCAAAAATGCTTACTGGCATTCAACTTATGGTCTACGAGACAAATGGTTGGTACTGACTGTTCATGGGGCTAGGTGGCAATGTTGCTCAATGTGGCATACTGTGCCCCAGTTGCTGTGCCTCACATACTCTAGTGGAAAAAAATAAAAATTGAAACATTATGAAGTTTCTGACAGTACGCATAAATTTATTAACAGTAACTGCTTTAATACACAAACTTGAAAAACTGAGAAAAGCTATTACTTATATAATATGCTGACATATCCTAGTCATTTGATATACTTGACATCAGAAACACAAATTATTTTATTTTTTTTCAATATTGTCAAGCATTCATTGTTTTCCTTTTTGTTGTTACATATTTCCATTCTTAACTTCTTCTACAATGGGCATCAGAATAACTAATCAGTATATTAATAATTATAATCTGAAGGAAGTATACACAATGTGATAATCAGTCAACAGCAAGCTCTCGTCTTAAATTACAGAGAGTGCTGCACGTACAGCAATGGAAAACCTTAATTCACATTGCCATCATAATCTGATTTTAAAAGTTTTTTTCTGTACTGTTTGAGCTTTGCTAGCATTAACCTAGGTTTCATCTAGCCACAGAAAACTTTTGAATATCATACCACAATCCTCCACAGCAACCTACAACCACCATGCAACAACATATGTACTTGAAATAAATATTTTATGTCAATTAATAAGTGAATAGCTGCAGGCCATATCTTTGATCCCTGTATGCAATGTAAATGTGCTGATTTTAAAGAGATCAGCTTTCAAAAGCTACACAAAGAACAGGATTTTCCCAAAAGTGTGCTTCTTCCTTAGCAGATTTTTTTCTGGTGTCTGCAACTTTTGTCACTCTGATCACAATCTATATTGTAGAGTTCTTTCCCTATCATTATGACCATGTTTTTGTTTATTTGCAAAGCTCTGTGGTCCTCTTTGCAACCTGAGGAACAGGAAATGAGGTTACATCTGCTTTGTCTCAAATTACTCCCTCACAATGAGAACACAAAATTGTGGGTTTGGTTGAACAGCACACTTTTTTCCCTCTCTTTCATTTTAGGCATTGGGCTTGCACCATACTGGACATGGTTTAAAATCAAGTAGATGTGAATAAACACTAAAAACACCAGAAATAAAATAAACTGTGTACTATACTTCTAGTTAGACAAAGCAAAACTGTAGTACTGATTACAGGCAAGAGACTCACTCTTATACCAAACACATATGCATGTTTGTTTTGCAGCTTGGCTCTTGTTACCTTCTCAAATGCTGTGCATCACTGGCCAGCTTCCTGTGGTTGCTAAGCAATGAAACAGCACTACTAAGCTGACAGTAAAAAAGAATCGTCTCCTACAGTATACAGAACAGTTGATCAGAGATGGGTCACTTATGTGTGAGCCACCTCCCTAACAGCATTTCCCTAACAGCACATAAAATGTTATGATCTTGATATATGCAGAAGTACTAAATTCAGTTGTTACAACTGAAGTGCACTCTTTAATACCAAAGTTTTAGTACAGAGTCATGTTAACGCATTATAATTATTTTTTTCTTTTGACTGGCTCTTATGACCCTGGCATGCCTTATACTAACTTGAACAGAATTCAACACATTTTTCACAGCTTTTGGCTTGCTATCAACTTTTTTAGTACTAAATACAAATATACAGGTCACATTTAAACTAGTTGTCATTGCTGCAGAGGCCCACTTTATGACTTACAAAGCCAAGTAATAAATCTATGCTATTTTCCTTCTTTATACAGTGTAACTCGAAATAACACCAAAGTAAACTTTCTTTTTTACTGCATGATTATTTATTATTTGAGTTATAATCATCTCCTAAAATAATACTTAGAAATATCTCATTAGTAGAAAAATCCTCAAGGAATTCCTCCTTCCAATTCCATGTCTTACCAATGTCTCTACTCTCTAAACTATCAAAATCTAATAAAATTAAAACTATGGAGCATGTACAATTTAACTGATTGCATAGGAGTACTTGCTTAAGTTAAAACAAGGATTATTACCATATAACTGTATGAGCATACTGTGAGTAACTGGAAGTGCATCTTGATTTATAACTTTCTCTGCTATCAAAGTTGCACAGGATGCAACAGATTCAACTGTTTTCAAGGTATTCTTCCAATCCCAGTCTGGGTCTAAAGGTCTATGGTCAATAACTTCTGCCACATGTGACTTCAGCCATAGATCCCTCTCTGATAAAGTATGCTGGTCAACTAATATGACTTCCAAATGTGTATATGACTTAATATGTTTGAGGTCTATTGTATCCCTGCAATGAAACGAAAATTTCACTAACAGAAGAACAAAGGGACAAGTAACTTTCAATCCACAAGATGCAAAAGTAGGCAGACATTCAAGTTAATTAAAAATGTTTTTATAACAGGTAATCAAAATCATGCAATAGTGAACAGAATATTTGTTTATACTCAAAATAATTTTGGTAGATAGCTACATGAAATACCTATGATGTTCCTAATGCAATTAATGATTGAAGTAGGCCTTCCAAAAATGCACTGCTTGTGTCAGTTAAATGGTAAATTAAGAAATATTAATTGACTTTTGTATCAATGTGAAAGTCAAGTAATGAAGACTATAAGTTGTATGGAGGAAGCTAAATAGCATTTACTTACCAAATACTGTGTAAGTTTGTATATTGTGAGGTTTTAGAAACAATGACTCCTTTCATTAGGAGCAATGTAAAAGGTGTAAGAAAGTGCTATAACCAATAGACAAAAGGATAAGTCACTTAGAACCCCTGGCCAAGAGATATAAAGTGTAAACGGTAGGGGTTGAAAGTAGTAACGGAGAATGGTTCTCAACAAAGGGCCTTCCATTTTGATTCTTTCAGCTGCTTTCAAATAAGTGTTTGTGTTTGCTGTTTGTATTTCACTGGCTAGAATATAATTGCTGCATAATAGCGTAAGTGTTGTTTGTTTGTATGCAGTCTGGTAAAGCTTTTAAGTCCAGGCAACACTACAGGGTGTGGTCAGTAAGTAGTATAACTGAATTAATTTAAATTCTTTTACTGAACTAACTGGTACAAATCTTTAGTTGGGGATGTCACTTTAGAAGTGCTGGGACATGTGGATAGTTTAGAGAGGAAAGCAGAAGGAAATGGTACAGTAATGAAGCCAAAAGTTGTAGCTGTATGAGAAACTTATCTTTCCAACCTAGTCTTTGATCGTAAAGGGAGTTTATACCTGTGGCATGTATACATGGGTGAGGAATGGTAGAATGGTCAGAAAAAGATAAGCTTTTCCTAAGAAGGGCTTCATTAAAGGCGGACAGTTTTAAGTGGGGTTGAGACCTACCAGAAAGTTATGAAAATATTCACAAATTTGCAAAAGGTTTCCTTGAAAAGTAGTCATCAGAAGCATAAGGATGTAAAGAGGACATTTACAAAGGCACTGTTAAATCTGTGAAAGAATATTGTGAACATTTGACTAAAGGGTTGAAGTATTCAGAGCAATCATTAGATGACACTGATTTGATAGACAATTTGATGGAACACTTATCTGTGAGCAAGAGGTGTTATATACTATCCAATAATAGAGGAACACCACAGCACACAATGTCCATTAAAGTCCCCTAAAAGTGGCAATGGACATCAAGATGACGTGTTAGGACATCACTGGCAATGGGCTCATGGGGCAGTAGGTACACAGATCACATTGTGACAGCAATATGGGCCACTATCTGAACAGCAACCACTTGTAGCATTGTGGTTACAGGAACAGGTGAGAAGTGGAATGCGTCAGTGATGAACATTGCTACACCACCTTTCACCCTGACACAACTAAAGTCACCTTTTCCATGGTGCTGATAGCCACCAAGTACAAGCATGTCAGTCTATTTAAAATTCAATCATATTCCACTGGAGTAGAGAAGAAGAAAATGAGAATATAATAGATAATGAAGGGAGTAGGGGAGACAGTAGTAACGACAACATTGATAACGATGAAGAAAATAGTGATGAAAGTTCTGAAGGACAGCCTGAATTACATGTTTGGGATAAGTCTATGATGCAACAGGTTGTGGCTGAAGGGTGGATAGGTAATGAAGTCGCAGATGAGAGCTTGAGTTTTGCAGAACTATTCAGTCCCTAAAAAAATAATTCTGAAGATGAGAAGAGGAAGTTTGTGTTTTCATGCTTTGTACAAGGAAGGATGAGATAAATAGGGATAGATGTAGAACGTTGTAAAGTAGAAATAAAAGAACTGAATACTATGACTTGTACAAGGTTGGGAAGGTGAATGGTGACCCAAGAAGATATAGAAAAGCATTTACTGCAGAAGAAGGATGGTGAAGAAAATGAGACTGTAGGGCAACCATTAGTATGGATGGACATGTGCAGGATAAAATTAAAAGCTTTAATAGATAATGGTGTCTGAGATCAGTGCAATTCACGAATGTTTAATTGAACTGTTGAAGGATATTGAGGGTATGGCTCAAGTAGTAGTCTCAGGCTTGAAGATAGTTGGAACTATTAGGACACTGAGTAAGCAGATTACGAAGCGAGTGACAGCACAGTTTACTTGAGAAGGAATACCACTGGAACACTGGTTGCTGATGATCCCTAGCCTGTGCATGGAAATTGTCCTTGATTTGGACTGGCTAGTTGAATATGAACAAAAAATAAATTTTGAAGGATGTTCTTTAAAACTGAAGATTGAAGAGACAAGTGTAATAGTAAAATTTCAAGAACTTTTGCTTCAAGAAGAGCCTTTAGTAGGTCACCTGAGAACAGTCATTCTTGGTGGAGAAGTAATGTCAAATAATCTACACATAGGGTACGATTGGGGTCCACAAAAGGAGGAGGAAAACAATGATGAAACTATCTTAAATAGAACAAAGGAAGTACAAGCGGCAACAGAGCAGCAACAACATCGCTTGACACAAGTGTTGTAGACAAACAGAAGAGTTTGGTATTTTCAGAAAAACCTGGAAGGGTTTTGAATTTTGAATGCAAATTGGCTGGCAAACCACATGAAACATTTTTCATCACACGCAGCCCAATACCAATTCATAGTAGAGAGGCAGTAACAATGGAACTTCATGGGATGAAACAATGGGATGTTACAGTAAGGAATGATAGTCATTACAAACACTCTCATAACAGTGAAGAAGAAAGATGACGGAGCGAGGGGGTCATAGATGTTGAACAGCATAGTCAAAGAGCAAACTGATAGACATGAAAATATAGACAAACTACTCAGATTTTATCATGTTAAATATATAGCCAGCCTTGATTCAACTATGAGTTACTGAGAGACTCCATTAACTAAGGAGTATGTTAAATACACAGGTTTTCTTTTTCAAGGCAAATGAAACCAGTACCAAGGAGTACCCTTTGGGTTGAATGTTTCAGTCTCAGTATTCATATGAGCTTTAGATATACAGGGGGCAGAATTGAGTACTAAAGTAATTGTATATGTAAGTGATCTACTTCTTACCACTGAGAAGTGGAAGACACATTTTCAGTTATTAAGTTATGCATTTCAAGCCTCAGTGACACAGGACATCCTCTGAGGGCTGTAAAAAGTGCAAACATGAATTGGGACCCAGGAAAATTATAAGTCGACGACTGAAAAGATTAATAAGGGAAGGCAAAAGATTCTGTTTTTAATGTAACTAAAACAAGTGACAAAATTAGCATTTTTTCAGAATTAATTAAATGAATGTAAATAATTTAGTTCTTAGAACACAAAGATGAGTTGAATGAGCAGATGTGTACTATTGTGATACTATTGTGAAGAGTAGAATTATGTTTATTGCAGTCAACTTGTAAGTGCATTATACCTTCTTTTGAACAATAAAGCAGTATGTGCCTGTTGAGTTAAAGATGAGTTAAAGACACAATTTCTTTTAATTTTTGGTAGCAGAAGATAATCTAAAGTTAAGGTCATAAAATTTTCTTTGAAAAATACTGGTATTGTGTATTAGTTTAGAACTGACTATTGCATTTTTTTGGTAAATTTTGATTATTGTTTTCCATTACTGTGTAAAGGATATTATTTGTACTTAAAATATTATGGAAAAGTTTAAATGGTGTCCATACCCAATTAGGCATTTGGTATTAATAGTATGGATAGCCGGTAGAGGTTCTACTTGTTCTGTGTATTTACGAAATAAAATAAAAATAAACTTGAAAGTAATCTAAAATTGAAAAAAAACTGATGTGCTAATGAGACATTTTAGGTTGCTTGTAAGAATAATGTTGTACTTCTATGTTTCATAATTTCTGTATCTATTTTTTTTAAATTCTCTTCTATGCCTTTGATGTTTGACTGTGTAATAACTCTGTTCCTGTTGTAGGGTGAGAGGAGATGAGAAGTTTGTTTAGATTTGTAGTACAAACATTTGTTTCTCAATATAAATGAAATAGATTAATCAATTCATTAAATGTTTTGCCATATGGAGGAACACATAATAAATTACTGGCACATATGACATAATGGGATATCAAATACCTGAATGAGAATTGTAGTGGCTGGGAGTTAGAGTAGTACTGAAACTGTGGTAAACATGCTAGATTGATCTACTTGTATTTTATAAAGGTGAGGTATCCCAATGATATTCAGAGGTGAAAGTGTTTTTGTTCCATTATTTTATAAGAAATAATCATTGCTTTGTGGACAATATGTTGAAACAAATGTGTATTCTTCATCTTTGGTACCATGCATATCTCGACTCACATATTTTGGATGTGTTGGTGCATATGCATTGTTGAGTGATGTGTGTAATGAATAAATGGCACGAAGAATTTTTCTACTGGCATAGTGGTTTTGATGGATAAATAAGAGATGAACCTGAAATGAAGTTAGTGGTCAGGAATTAATAAATTGCCACTGGAGACAAAGAACCTGATTACAACATCACAATCCAAGCATCTTAACCACTTGTAAAACAAAGTTGCTTCCAACACCAAAAATGTAACGGCATGCATTGTACATTTATTATTGAAATAGATATAAACCAGTTGCATACTTTTTGGTAAACATGACTCAGTACTGTGTAATATATTCATTGCAACCCCCATTAAACAGTGCTTAAGAACTGAGTAGTAACTATTTGACATTGCATTTAGGCATTATTCTTTTATTGTCACAAATGCCGGCCGCGGTGGTCTTGCGGGTCTAGGCACGCAGTCCGGAACCGTGCGACTGCTACAGTCGCAGGTTCGAATCCTGCCTTGGGCATGGATGTGTGTGATGTCCTTAGGTTAGTTAGGTTTAAGTAGTTCTAAGTTCTAGGGGACTAATGACCACAGCATTTATGTCCCATAGTGCTCAGAGCCATTTTTGTCACAAACTATTACATTGGTTCATAAGTTTGTAGCATTTTTTATTTGTGTGTTAGTATTCCAGTTGCTACGGGGTGATTTGTTGATTACATTTATTTATTTGTGGCTCACTGTTCCTACTTGTGATTATATATTGTCAGTTGGAGAGTGTGAGTGGAGCTATGACTGCTAGAAAATGAAGAGCTAAGTGGAGAATTATGAACATTTCTGACATATTCTTCTGTTTTCTGTTGGAGGAGTGATAGCAGCGAAGGTAGACAGAAACACTTGCGCCATGTATGGGGATAATGCCACTGGACAGAGCATGGCAAGAAATGGTTTTTTCATTTTAAGGAGGATAATTTTGACATGTTCAGGAAGACCTTCAGGGTTTCATAATGATCATTTAAATACATTAATCCACAATGATACATGTCAGTGCACTCAAGAACTGGCAAATGTGAACTGTGATCATTCCACCATCATGTGACATTTGCATGCAATGGGAAAGGTTAAAAACTGGGTGCACGGGTACCGCATGCTCTAAGCCAAAACGACAAACATCAGTGAGTGGTCATATGTGTATCTCTGCTTGCTCGTCATCAATCGGCTTGTGAACAACACTGACGGTCCCTATCCTGTATCACTACTGGCGATGTGAAATTCTGTCTGTATACGAACAAGAAAAAGAATGGATTGGTTGACTCTAAAAACAAGCAGCAACTCCCCGTACAAAGCCCTGTATGTATCCACAAAAAAACATGTAATGCATCTGGTCGAACAGCAATGGTCTGGTATACTACAAACTGCTTCCCCGATGTGTAACCATCACTGCTGACATTTATTAACATCTGAGACGTCTTACAGGTGCAATAAAAGAACGACAACCAGGAAGACTGCATAAAGTGATGCTACTTCACGATAATGCCCACCTGCATTCTGCCGGACTGAAAAAAAAAGAAAAAAAAATGCTTTACAGGAGTTGGGTTGGAAACTCTTTCCACACCCATCTTATTCATCTAACCTTGCACTGTCAGATTTTCACCATTTCCATTCTTTGTCAAAGAGTCTTCAAAGAACTTCGTTTCAAGCCCAAAATGCGCTCTGACCATGGCTCAGTGAGTTCTTTGCCTCAAAACTATGTGATTTCTACATTTGCAGAATCTAAAACTTACATCATCGGCAGACTGTTGTAAATAGAGAACAAGAATATATTATTGAGGACTAAATTCTCTGTTATCGGTATCTGTTGTGTTTATTAAACTTATAGAAAGCTGCCACAAACTTATGCACTGACCTAATAAAATAGGCCATTTTCAGCTTACCTGCTGATTCACATATAGTAAGAGATGCTATTTACGTGCATTAATTATTCAGTCAGAAAGCACAGGAAGTGTGTGTGTGTGTGTGTGTGTGTGTGTGTGTGTGTGTGTGTGTGTGTGAGAGAGAGAGAGAGAGAGAGAGAGAGAGAGAGAGAGAGAGAGAGAGAGAGAAAGAAAGAGAGGGAGAAAAAAATGTGCAGCGAGCCTAGACAGGAACTGTTAGGTTAGGTGGTTAGTGTTTCATGTCCCGTCGACAACAAGGTCATTAGAGATGGAGCGCAAGCTCGGGTTAGGGAAGGATTGGGAAGGAAATTGGCCGTGCCCTTTCAAAGGAGCCATCCCGGCATTTGCCTGAAACAATTTAGGGAAATCACGGAAAACCTAAATCAGGATGGTTGGAGATGGGATTGAACCGTCGTCCTCCCGAATGCGAGTCCAGTGTGCTAACCACTGCGCCACCTCGCTCGGTGACAGGAACTGTTCAATCACTAAATAATTACAGTGGAGCTATTACTGCTGCAAACAGAGTTGGAAGGTATCAGTGAGATAAAAGTGAAGCAATTAGTACTTCGTCGAAGTGACAAATGTGATGTAACCGGCTCCGACAGTGACATTAAGCTATCAGGGCTGTCCAGTATCAGCCTCTACCTCCAGTTCTCACCACAAGTGGTGTCACAATTTGCAAGCAGTCACTGCAAGTGGCACTCTCAGAAGAAGACACCAACCCGCAGCACAAGTTGGGTAACTTGGTGGGATCCCATGACCACCAACTGTTTATAACTGTCCTCCCACAGGTCTCAGTGAGCATTCTCTCCTGTGATTGCTCATATGGAACATTCAACAAGCCAGCCATTATTTGTGACAACTTAAGCTTTGATTCTGGACACTGTATGGACTCTGTTTCAGGCTGGCTGCATTGTATTTGTGTTATGCAGAACTTGCAAGTGCATGTATTATTTTTGTGCCTCTACAGTTTGTCTGTGTATTTTGCCCAATAAATTGTACTCATAACTCCAGACTTCAACAGAATGTTTGATCGCTGCTGAATTACATTTACACTTCAGACTCTCGGTTTCCAAAATGTCAACATGTTTTGTTCCCCTTATTTCTAGTGGTGTAATGATGCCATTAGCTCATAGAGGGGTCATTTGATGTGAACAAAGATATATCCTCACTGTACAAGGTATTTTTTTTTCAAAACCCAACTGCTTTTTGTTAATAAGCCATTTATTTTATATACAAGAACTGGCACTTAGTTTTCATATGCATTTCCTAATGTTGAATCAGGGAATGATTGGGTGGATTTATAAAATAGATGATTTTCTAAGACTTTACTGGTTTGAGATCCTTGACATCAACACAATTATCTATTGTGGTATAAAACATAAATTTTACTATTTTTTAGCATTTTCAGTTTAAGTTATTGTTGAAGTAGAAAGAGACTGGGTGGGGCATTATTGTGGGACCAACTTCTGCATCCCTGTTTCTCAGGAGTCTGCCTGACTGTGACTGGAGCCCCATTGTGACACCCATCTGCAACTCCCTGTCGGTCTGGACACACTGACTCTGATCAGACAGGAATTTCTTGAAGCCCCAGAACAGATGGAAACCACTTGGAGCTAGGTCCGGACTGTAGTGTGGATGCTCAGACACCAAACTGCCGAACATTCGCAGGCACTCTGTTATCCATCAAGCCATGTGTGACCAAGTGTTACCATGCAGCAAGACAACAACACCAACACTAAGCATCCTCCACTGCTTGTTCTGAACAGCCTCTCTTAATTGCCACAGTTGCTTCAAGCAACATATGGTTCACTAGCTACGGGACAAGTGGGAAAGTTACTTTATGGATGCACCTTGCTCACAGGAATAGTAGTATGGTTTCCTCCACTGAAAAAATATCAAGAACAAAGTCTTCATTCTAGGAATCTAATGATTTTTGTTCTGTCAGTCTGTCAGCATGAGTATATTCAGCACCAAACTTCCATTTCAAGTGATGTTCCCAGTGTATGAAAAGAGACTGTCATAAAGTTAACATAAAATGATATTCTGCTACAAAAATTTTCAGATTTCACTTTAAATAGCACTTACAGTAGCTATTATTCTTATTTCACATTCTGACTATTACGGCAATTTCAATTTCAAGGAACAAAGAGAGCATTACTTATTTCATGTACTGTTGATCCTTGTTGTAAAAGTTTGTTGTGGTTACATGCTATGGGATTATATAAATAGTACTAATGAGTTTCATATTCTATTAGGGAAAAATAAATTTTGCAGACAAATAAATATTAAAGAAAATTTATTATAGAAAAGTAAATATGTTTCCAATAATAAATAGACCTGATCACAAATAAGGTTCTGGGAATGTATTTTAAAGTTACAGGTACATGGCTGCTATACATTATGGTTCAGGAACTCTTCTGTAGTGTAAAATTAACCTTGCAATAGGACCTTAAGTGGCTTTTTAACAAGACCTCATCATCTACTAAATACTTAAGGGAGGACATTAAAAACTCTTACAGCCCTTCTGTATCATGCTCAGGTATCATACGGGATGTCTTCTTTTCTACTAATATACAGCCCTTCTGTATCATGCTCAGGTTTCATACTGGATGTGTTCTTTTCTTTTAATATCATGGCCAAGATATACACTATTAGGTTTGAAATTGAGCTATTTTCCCTTATGAAAAACATTAGGTAGAATACATATTGTGCAGTGGATGGGAGAATTTCACGTGCCTTAAAAAGATTTCTGTGTGTGGCTCTAGGGTGGACTCCAGCCATGATTCTTATGGCTGTATTCTGTTCATACAGCACTTTTCTAGCTACTGGCTGATTTCCACAAAATTTGATTCCATATGCCGTAACAGCATGAAAAAAACCATAATAAGCAGATTCAATGGCTTTCATATTTCTATTAGAGCAAACACTGCATAACACATCCGCTGCAGAATTCAGTCTTTTGCACAGATCAAGGATGTGAGTTGACCAGGTTAATTTGCTGTCAATATGCAAGCCCAGGTATTTTGAACCATCCACCATAGCTATTTGTTGGTCACCTAGCTTTTCTCCTATTTCTTCATCTTTAGAGATTGTATGAAATTGAATATAATTTTTTTACTATAATTAAACAGTAACCAGTTCACAATATTACTAAAAATCTCATTAGCTGACACCTCTAGTCTGTGTAATGAATAATCAGTAAGTAGCGTAGCATCATCAGCAAAAATAGTTAATTTAAAATATTCTTTACAAAAATGCCATTTCATTAATAAAAATAATGAAAAACACAGGGACCATAAATGAGCCCTGAGGCACTACACATGTAATGGTACCAAATTCTGATGATATTGAACAGCTTCTCAACACTAGTGGCTAGCGTTGCTACCTCTGGATCACAGGGTCCCGGGTTGGATTCCTGGCTGGGTTGGGGATTTTCTCTGCCCGGGGACTGGGTGTTTGTGTTATCCTCATCATTTCATTATTCTCATCCCCACAAACCAAACATCATCACCACCACTATCTCAACTATCCAGTACAACTTGCTGTTTTCCGTTTGAAAGATACTAATCTAGCCACTTCCCTGCTGCACTGGCTGTACCTAGATATGTAGTTCTGTATATAAGTATACGGCGACTGACCCAGCTGGTCATACACTATCAAAGATTAAAATAAAGTGTCTTTGAAACTACTTCAGTATACACTTGAAAGTCTGCACTGTTGTAGAGAAAGGACTTACAATCTGTCAATTTTGGATAGTTAAAGTCTTATGACTTTTTTGAGGATCATCACTGCAAATTTTGAAATTACAGTGTCGGAAATGGTATATGGGAGGATTCCAACAAAATACAGTTCAAACTAAATCTTTATGTATTTCAAGAATGGCATCTCAGAACCACTGATAGCTACTGTAATATTTATTTATTTACTGACAATCAGTTTCAGTCATTTGGACCATCTTCGAGTCATGTACACCATTACAACATATAAAGGAAGGGTAAATAACAATGTTTGTTTCTCTTAACAACTGCAATTTATCATCAACCAGTTCAATTGCCTTACACATAGTAACTATACAATTTGAAATTTGTGACTTTCAACATTAAGCACTGATTCATAATAGTGCAGTTTTCTTGTTACAATGCATTTTTCATAATTTACTGGTATGATGAGTTCACAATGTGTGTGCACCGAGATAGTCAGCTTAGACAAATAAAATGCATCCATTAGTGGTGATGTCTAATATTTCAGGTGACATTCTACATCTTATATGGTTGTCATTTTGAAAATTCACGACTTTTTGGTTTCAGGCTGGGTACATCTGGAATTGGCAAAATGTATCCTAGAGTTACTGCACATACTGAAATAAATTTATTATGAGTCACAATTAAAAAGAAACACTTTTACGGTTATTACCAGTTCTGCTGGTTGTGCCATTGTGGTTCTTGATCCATCTTGAGAAGTAGTGTCCAATAAACTTTCACATCTGAACATGCAACTGATGATGAGAAATGGACTATCACTGAAGTCAAGGTCCCCAAAATGGATTAAAAACCATAGTAGGGCTATCTGAAGATTGTGCCAGAATAAGTAATAGCTGTAAAAGTTGTTTACAATGGACACAACATAAAGTTGTTTTGTAATAAGTGACTATCAGTGATGCTCCATAACATTGCTAATTTAAAAATTCTGCCCATAAATCACAATCATAATCTCACATGTTTAATCAATGATCAGTCAACATGGGGTTCATGAAGCATATGATAAAATTTCCCATTTAGTTGTTTCGAAGCCTATCATTAAATTTCCTTCCATTTTCACCACACAGTGAAGTTCTGGAAGCGATGTTTACATGAATGAATATATGACTGGTTTTTTATTTTGTAATTTTGATGATTGGGTCTTTCACACAAAGCAATTCCAAAGTAATTCAATTAGATGTAAACAAAGAATGTGTTTGATGACTGCCATTATTATTTATTTGCAAAATTATTCTTACTATTTAGGATATGGAATGATACACCCTTTATTTTATCAGAGTTGCTCTTTTGAGAAACTGCAAATTCTACTTTCCAAGACTAGGGTACAATCTAACAATATGTTGTTGTTGTTGTGGTCTTCAGTCCAGAGACTGGTTTGATGCAGCTCTCCATTCTACTCTATCCTGTGCAAGCTTCTTCATCTCCCAGTACCTACTGCAACCTACATCCTTTTGAATCTGTATAGTGTATTCATCTCTTGGTCTCCCTCTACAATTTTTACCCTCCACATTGCCTTCCAATACTAAATTCGTGATCCCCTGATGCCTCAGAAATCTAACAATACTGGACAGCAAATGTATCAGTAACAGCTATCAGACTTTTCTCTCCAAATGGGATCTGCACAGTACTAGAAATCTTTTTGTAGCTGTTCAAACATCTGTCATTCCCAGCTCCACAATCTCTGGAAGTAGTCTACAGTTCTAAGTTGTCGACAAAGAGAAAAATTATCATTTACAGCATTTGTATTAGCAGAGTTTTATACCATTGCTCATTAAGTTTGATACAGTCTCCTTGGAATCATCTCTGAATTCTCCTGTTGTGGCAATTCAGGATTCCATCAATACATATATTTTTGTTCTGCAAATACCTGAAGGTAGCTGTAGATAGTAATTTTTATATTTGTGTGGGCTCCATAAGTATCTGACAGCCCCAATAACAAGTTGTGTAATACATTATCACATGGTCTTTTCTATAACACACATGGGAGATATAATGATTTCTCTTGGTCTGTTGAAGAACAGTGGAGTTTATTGTAAGATGTTATTTATATGCTCTTTTGTTCTAGCCGCAGTACTTTCATTCTGTTTACATTCTCTTGGGTTCTTCGTGAAGTACTTTCATTCTGTTATAAGTATGTTGATAACTCTGAAGCGGTGGTTTAACTTTTGTTTTTTCAGGTGATACAAGTATATGAATAAAAAGCTGTAGCAGTCTCCTAACTAAAAAGCTGGTTAATGAAGCATTCAAAAACATCAAAAATGGATAAAGCAAATGGATTGTCACAGAAATGTAACAAAACACAATACATACAGAATGAAAGCTTTCACGACCGGGTGACATGGCTGTTGATATACTTTCCGGGATGTGAGGTCATGGTCCAAGAACTTTTTCTGCTCCTTACGTTTCGTCCAGGACTGCGCTGGACTTCCTCAGAGGCGCTGCTCCGCTGAGTCTTGCCGACTGACTGGTCGGGTGTCTGAGAGCGACTTATATATTGTGAGAAAGGGGGGCGTGGTTCAAGTGACACGTGAGGAGCAGTGATAATCCATAGCAAAGATAAGGTTGACTATCGATTACCACCTTGTCAAGATAAAAATTGTTAGCAATTTTGTAGAGCCACTGTCCATATATCGCTGAGTTTCATAGCGCAGTCCTGGACGAAATGTAAGGAGCAGAAAAAGTTCTTGGACCACGACCTCACATCCCGGAAAGTATATCAACAGCCACAATACATACAGTTCAGAACTTCTCATAGGACTCCACAAGCTATAAAAATAAGTCCTCAGACAATGAAATGCAAGTAGTGGAAAGGAAAAAGAAAAAAGGAAATTTAGAGTTTAACATTCCATCAACAAAAAGTCATTAGAGATGGGGCACAAGCTTGGAATATGAAAGGATGGGGAAGGAAATTGGTCATGCCTTTTTCAAATGTCCTGTCTCAACATTTGCCTGGGCAATTTAAGGTAATCTCAGGAAACATAAATCTGGATGGTCAGGCAGGGATTTGAACTGTTATCCCCTTGAACATGAGTCCAGTGTGCTAACCACTGCACCACCTTTCTCAGTAAGAAGTAGAAAGTGTCAAACGTTTTAGGAGTAGACAAATTGCAACCTCAATTGAAAAAAACCAGCTATCTATTGTTAATAACGTATCCTGGTTCAGTTATGTAAGCGGCATGCGTGATTTTAAAAATGAAGAAACCAGCTTATTCTGTATATTTCCAATTGCTAATGAGTTAAGGAATCATTTTCTTGAGAAATCAAGTAACAGAGATTGTATTTTCTGAATACAGAAGTGTTTTATGAGAATGATATCTGGTGTTAATTCAAGAACATCCTACAGAGACATTTTCAAAAGCTAGGTAATTTGACAACATTTTTACATACACGTTTGCATTAATACTTTGATGACTGAGTAACTAGGGTGTCGTTTAACAGGTTGATACTGCACATTTTCACAGTTTTTTTTCTGAACGTTGTGTAGTAGATTCTACCATACAGAACTTAGAGCAGTTTATTGCACTTCAAAAACAGACTTTCCTTCTATGAAATGCTGCAAAGAAACAATTTTTTTAAAGTGAAATAAAAATGTGTTCTTTTCACAACAATTTTTTTCTATAATTTTCTGAATGGGATAAGAATACAATTTGGTGGTGCCGAAACTCTTTTAAAATGTGGTTTTCTTTATTGAAAACTACTTATTTACATTTGCTTTGGTGTGAAAAATTTCAAAGCATTCTGGAAAACAAACGCTCTTCACAATAGTACCTTGTATCTCTGCTTCCCACTTTTCCACATCTTGCCTTGCTTCCTTCAGCACAAACTTCACATCTGTTCTGAGGCCATTTTGACTTTTGCAAGGCTGGAATTAATTTAGGGAAATGTCTTCCAAAGAGTCTATTTACAAGTATACCGTTTTTTGGTGGAAGTTGATTCAACAAGGCCACCTTTGTTCACCATTACCTCAGCCAGAGCAGTAATGAACTCAAGAAGATGTTTATTGGTGGGCCTTGACTTTTTATATTAAACATACAAATTTATGACCATCATCATGAAAAGACGGGAAAAAATTATTTCTTCCTTTTGTTTCCTCTCAAAAGTGTAGTGGCTAATTAGCTAGTTGCTGCAGTCGACATCTACCTTGTTTTTATTGCATTCCAAAACACAATCAAGTTTCATTTTCTCTATAATTGCAAAGTTTGTTCTGACACTCACATTAGATACGATGTCATTTTGTTTTGTTGTCAAAATAAACACATCCCTAGTGTATCTCCATTTGACAAATAGTAAATGGTCTCATATGCAAAATGAAACTTAACTTTCTCTCTAGTCTTTGGGCTACCAGATCTTTAGGTAGTCCTTTTCCATTTTCCATTCCTGTACCCACTGTGCCTTAGTTTCTTTCCATAATTGATTGAGTAGATCAGGGCTAATGTAAAAATGATCATTTGCATAGAGTATGGCCTTTCCATAGAAACTTTCACACAGTCTGTTTACTACATGAAAAATGCTGTTATTGGCATTTGCCTGACTACCAGGATATATTTCATATTTCAAAATATATCCACTTTCACATGACATTGAAAGTTTATGCCATATTTGTTACGCTTATTTTTCATGTAGACCTTGAAACTAAGTCTGCCATGAAAGGGCAAATTACTTCATCTATAGTAAGATTTTCACCTGGTTTGTACGTTCTTTCACCTTTTGTCATTAATATATCAAAGGAAAGTCTCACCCTGTGAATAGGATTGTGTTCTTCTCGATTTTCTGGAATAAAAGTTGCAGTATCTACAAGACATAACATTCACAGAATTGACAGAAAACAATACTTTCCTACGAAGGAAGTCTGCACAACAGAATTCGTAGAAGAATGGTTGGTCATTTTCCATTTTCTAACAAGGCACACATGTAAAACCACACCAAAAACTTATACAGTTCACTGAGTTTCACAGTACTCCACTTATGCCAAACTAAGAGCTGCTTCAGGTTCCCTGTTGCATTTAGCTTTTCAGTAGTTGTTCTAGCATACCAGTTTGTCTCTCATTTTTCCATCTTCAGCAGTTCATCAGAAAAGTAGGCTAAACAATCAAACATAGAAGAGTTCTGGTCAATCTAAATTTGAATTTCACACGATTTTACAAAAACGAGAAGCTGTGAAGCAGTAATGCCATCATCTGTCCACTGACCATCTGAAAGAAGCAGATTGATAGGTTCAGAGAGAGGTGTGTCTGATATATTATCAGCAGCAGCAGTTTTATCTTGAGGTCTCCCTAACACTTCATCATTACAAATGTCTTCTTCTTCTACAGCATAAATCATACAAATTAGCTTCCAGGTGTAGAATAAACTTATAGAATCAATTCGACAAACCAATAGCTTACCATCACTGCTCTCCAAACTAGAAATTTGTTCATCAAGCTATGAGTCACTATCGTTCAACAAAAACTCTATCTCATCATTAAATAAGACCATGTTGAAGACAAATACAAAGTGTGAAATCGACAACATAGACAACAATCAAGACCCTGTACTCTGCGTGAGACCTAGTGAGGTGTTCCACTTGGTAACAAGATGAATCGGAATGCTGCAAAGTAGGTAACATTCCTTTCCCGCCAGTACGAGTGACAGGTGCTGCTAACTGTATTTTTTCCATGGTATTACAAGCATCAGAAACTATCCTTATACAGACAACAGACATAAAATAAATGGGATACATTTACAAAGCTGACAAAAGGACCATGTAGGCCCTATGTTGCTCATCTTTTTGGAGTACATCCATTGGACATAGGAGCTATGTCACTCATCTCTAAAGGGTTATGCTCCTTTGTCATTAAGCCATATTTCTCTAGCTGTGAAACACGGTGAACGTAACACTAGGACCAAAAACAATCTCTACAAAGAAGTCAAAGGTTTAACATTAGTACAGATAGGAACCATATACATGGGTACACAACCTACCCATATACAGGGGTACACAACCTACCAGAGCACATTAAATGTCATTTACACATTGTAGTAGAGTTTATGATTGTATTAAAGAAATTTTTATTGTGCTAGTCCTCCTACTCCATTGGTATCTTCAAAGGTAGAATTTTAATTCAATGTTTTAGGTTACTGTATAATTAGAAATAGCACTGAAATACAGTAATGTAAAGTCATTTCACTGTAGTACACTTAAATGAAAGGTACATCCTCAACTTCTTACCATATATCAGAGATCATTCTCACTGGTATCCATGTAATACAACTGTTTTAATATAAAAAATCCATTTGACAATAATACTCAAAAAGCAGAACAAAAAGTATTTTGCTTTTAATTTAATTTGAAAATTCACTTGAAAATCTTCCTTTAGGAAGAATCTTTAAGCCATCTTTTGTGCTAAAGTCAGTCGGTTTGCCTGGTCTGTTTGTTATTCGGTTGAATAGATTTGCCCTTACTGAAGCAGAATGTGAACATTTAACACCAGAATTTGTCATATAGCAACCATCTGCAAAGATTATGCACAATTTTTTGTTGTAAATCCGTCAACATTTTCAAATGCACTACTTCATAGAATAATCTAGGTAGAGAGGCAGAAATTGACACACATGCCTGAAATGATGTGGGGTCTCACTGAAACCAAAAAACATTGCAAAAACTGGAAAACAGGTAGTGCTGGACAGCAGCACATCAGTGACACCACATAAGAATTGTGTATAAAATGACCTTTAATTATAGAGGAAGTCAGAGCATCCCTATCCTGGCTAATGAAACACCTGGTGGAAGGTACAACTTTTATGCAGGGTGGTGCTCCACCCTATATTGCTACATATTTGAAAGATCTCTTGCACACATAATTTGGTGAGGACTACGCACTGAGCCACTACATCCATCATACTTAGCTTCCAAGGACCCCAGATCTCAATCCGTTTGATTATTAGTTATGGGTTTACCTGATACCCCAAGTCTACTGCAATCATCCAACTTCATTAGGGATGCTAAAAACAATATCCAACTGAAATCTCTCACTATACCTACCGATATGCTGCACAGTGCTATTCACAACATTGTCCCTTGACTTCAGGTACTGTTGATGACCGATGGCTGACACGTTGAATATTTGTTATAAAGAACATCATTTTTGCTAAGCATGAATTGTTATGATAATTATTGCTTTTGTACCATATGAAATGCCATCTGTTGGTCATTCTGTGTTTTTTTATTTTTTATTTTTTTTTCCCAATAAAACCTCATGTCATTTCGAGCATGTGTGTGTTAATTTTTGCCTCATTACTTACATTTTTCTGTGATGTATTGAAGTTTGTAATGTTAAAAGACTTTTGGGTCCCCTGTAACTACGAGCCCAGAAGTAGTACAAATATGGATTTATTACTTGTCACATCTGTCTTTCTGATCCTACTTAAGGCTTTCATAAAAATGACGACTTCTGGTTGTTTTCATTAGTTTCCTTTTGATCTTTCTTGATACTTAAATTTGATACTTGTCTCGTTTATAGTGTGTTGCCAAAACCTTCTGTTTTAAAGTATAACTAATATATACTTGCATATCTGGTTTTTCAGACATTAATAACGATTGGTGTCCATCCAAAATTAATTCTAAATAAATTCGCTGACTGAAACTATCTTGGTATCAGATGTGTTAGGTATGGATATAGTACTTATCACTGACAGGTGAAAATTTGTGTCGCACCATGACTTGCATCCAGATTTCCCACTTAGAGCGAGTGATAGCCCTAACCACTTTCACTATCCATGCACACCTCCCAGACTGACCCAAACTCCAGCATGTCACATTATATACATCTACATTAATATTATTGGTCTCGATCCCTCATAATCTCATTTTCACTGGTGCTGGAATACACAGTAAAGCTGTGCTGTGATGAAGGTAGGGGACATGGTATAAGGATGAAGGCAGTGTGAAATATGGAAGTTTGGGTCAGTCTGAACGTCATGCACAGATAGATGAAATGGTTAAGGCGACCGCTTGGAATAAGTGGGAAACCCTAGTTTGAGTCCCAGTCATGCAAAAATTTTCAAAATTCGCTAATACGTAGTATATCTATAACTAACACAGCTGATGCCATGATATTTCCAACCAGAGACTTTATTTCAAATTAATAATTAGTATTAAATGGTACTTGCACAATGTTCTTTTGCTCTGCAATAGGACTACATGGCTGATAGGAGAGAATTGTTCTCAGAAATTTTGTGTGAATAGTATGGAAAAATTTATGTATATGAGGCAAGATCATTACTCACCAAAAGAAAACAACAACTAGCTAAGTACTCACAAGAAAAAAAAAAACAAACAGGCAAGAATTTCTACAATAACACTAATCAAACAAGGTAACTGTCTGATGTGCCATATCCAGACCTGTTCTACTTTCTTGTCTCTTGCAATTAACATAATATAAAATTAACATCCCAAATTTTTAACTACCAATTCATACCAGAAAGGACCAGCACACGGAGGTT
Source organism: Schistocerca gregaria (assembly GCF_023897955.1). Classification (NCBI taxonomy): domain Eukaryota; kingdom Metazoa; phylum Arthropoda; class Insecta; order Orthoptera; family Acrididae; genus Schistocerca; species Schistocerca gregaria. The sequence continues at coordinate 334,182,365 of NC_064931.1, read as the reverse complement.
GGGGATAATTCCCACCCCCACTCCTTGTGGAGTAAGTAAAAGTAAGAAATTGGAAGATGCAGATGATAGCTTTAGATGATGATAGGCAGCTGATACCTAAGATAGCGTGACAAGCATGAATGAAAATATGCTGCATTCTTACTGGGCAATTAAAAGGAAAATTATTGAAGGCTGTGTTATAATTGCTGTAATACATCATTTTCCACAAAAGATAAAGCTTAAAAATATTTTGTATTTTGAATCTCCCAGTGCAGGGGATGGAGAACTACGAAAATGTTTAGCTGCTTACTGCAGAGGGCTACAACAATTACCAACTGAAACAGTCAATGGAAAATACATGCACAGATTACCTGATCTGTGAAACAATGGGTGAAATTTTAAATAATTAATAATTATGTGAGAAAACAATTTAACTCTCTTAGTGCAAATCTTTCAACAAAAAAGCAACAGAAGGGAATTATGTTCCTGAAGGAACTGCAAGTGATATGCTACATCCGATAATCAATTATATCCAAAAGAAAAGTTAGAAACTAATTATCTCCTATCAGTTGAAAAAAATGACTGCATATTGGTTAAACAAAGGTGACAAATGTTCACATGTCAGTATTCTTCAAAACGATTTCATTGTGGGCAGTGTAAATGTGAACAGTGTTCCCAGAAAAACAAAGTTGCAATGTTAAATTTGAGATATGTGACTTTTTTCCACAGCCAGACAAAAATCATTTAGTGTTACTGATGTTATCCTGCATGATTGGGCTCTAGATGCAAGAGATTTTCCACCTTCTCCAGGTCTGATGACACACTTTAAGGTATCACATAAGTCTGTATCTAGGAAAACAATGAAAAATACTGGTATCAGGCTCGAAGATAGTTGGAACTATCAGGACACTGAGTAAGCCCATTAGGGAGCATGTGGTTGCACAGTTACCTTAGACGGAATACCACTGGCACACTGGGTGCTGATGATCCCTAATATGAGTACGAAAATTATCCTTGGTTTGGACTGGTTAAATGAATATGGACAAAAAATAAATTTTGAGGGATGTTCTTTAAAACTGAAGATTGGAGAGAGAACTGTAAAAGTAAAACTGTTGCTTGAAGAGGAGCCTTTAGAATGGTCACCTGATGACAGTCATTCTTGGTGGAGAAGTAATGTCAATCTACACATAGGGTATGATTGGGGTCAACAAAAGGAGGAGGAAAACAATGCTAAGACTATTTTAAATAAAATAAAGGAAGTACAAGCAGTAACAGAGCAGCAACAACATCAGTTGACACAAGTGTTGCAGACAAACAGAAAAGTATTTTCAGAAAAACCTGGAAGGGTTCTGAATTTAAAATGCAAATTGGCTGGCAAACCACATAAAACATTTTTCATCAAACCCTAACTAATACCAGTTGCCTGAAGAAAGGCAGTAGCAATGGAACTTGATGGGATGAAACAATGGGGTGTTAGTGTAAGGAATGAGAGTCATTGCAAAAACACTCTCATAACAGTGAAGAAGAAAAGTGATGGGACGAGGGGGTCATAGATGCTCAGATGTTGAACGGCACATTCAAAGAGCAAACTGATTGACATGAAAACATAGGCAAATTACTCATATTTCTTCATGTTCAATATATGTGCAGCCTTGATGCAGCTATGGGTTACTGAGAGGTTCCATTAGCTAAGGAGTATGTTAAATACACAGGTTTTCTTTTTCAAGGCAAATGTCACCAGTACAAAGGAGTACCCTTTGGGTTGAATGTTTCAGTCTTAGTGTTCATATGGGCTTTAGATATACAGGGGGCAGAACTGAGTACTAAATTAATTGTGTATGTGAGTGATCTACTTCTTACCACTGAGAAGTGGAAGACACAGTGTCAGTTACTAAATTATGCATTTAAAGCTTCAGTGATATGGGGCATTTTTCTGAGGCCTGTGAAACATGCAAACATGAAGGGAGACCATGGAAAATCATAAGTGTGTGACTGAAAAGACTAATAAGGGAAGGCAAAAGATTCTGTGATAAGTTTTAATATACCAAAAACAAGTGACAAAATTAGTGATTTTTTCAGAATTCATTAAATGAATACAAATAATTTAGTTCTTAGAAGATAAAGATGAGTTGAATGAGCACATGTATACTATTGTGAAAAGTAGAATTATTTTTATTGCAGTCAACTTGTAAGTGCATTGTACCTTCTCTTGAACAATAAAGCAGTATGTGCCTGTTGAGTTAAAGAAATAATTTCTTTTAATTTTTGGTAACAGTATATACAGAAGATAATCTAAAGTTAAGGTCATAAAATTTTCTTTGAAAAATACTGATATTGTGTATTAGTTTAGAACTGACTACTGCATTTTTTGGTAAGTTTTGAAAAATGTTTTCCATTACTGTGTAAAGGATTTTATTTGTACTTAAAATATTTTGAAAAGTTTAAATGGTTTACACACTCAATTAGGCATTTGGTATTAATAGTATGGATAGCTGGTAGAGGTTCTACTTGTTCTTTGTATTTACAAAATAAAATAAAAAACTTGAAGTTAATCTAAAAATGAAAAAAAAACCTGACATGCTAATGAGACATTTTAGGGTGCTAATAAGAATAATGTTGTACCTCTATGTACTGTAATTTCTATATTTAATTTTTTTTTAATTCTCTCTATGCCTCTGATGTTTGACTGTGTAATAACTCTATTCCTATTCTGTAATGTGAGGGGATACGAAGTTTGTTTAGATTTGAGGTACAAATATGTGATTCTTGATATAAATATCATAGATTAATCAATGAATTAAATTTTTTTCCATATTGAGGAACACATAATAAATTAGCGGCACGTGTGACATAATGAGGTATCAAACACTTGAATGAGAGCTGTAGTGGCTGGGAATTAGAGTAGTGCTGAAACTATGGTAAAAATGAGCTAGATTGGTCTACTTGTATTTTGTAAAGGTGAGGTATCTCAATGATATTCAGAGGTGAAAGTATTTTCGTTCCATTATTTTGTAAGAAATAATTATTACTTTGTGAACAATATGTTGAAACAAATGTGTGGCAATTGGTACCATTCGTATCTTTACACACATATTTTGGATGTTTCGGTATATATGTATTGTTGAGTGGTGTGTGTAACAAATAAATGGCATGAAGAATTTTTCTACTAGCATAGTTGTTTTAAACAGATACAAAACAGATGAACCTGAAATGAAGTTAGTGCTCAGGAATTAATAATTTGCCTCTGGAGACAAATAACCTGATCAAAACAACACGATCAAGAGGAAAGGTCCAAGAATCTTAACCACTTGTTAAACAGCATTGCTTCCAACACCAAAAATGTAACGGTATGCATTGTACATTTATTATTGAACTAGATATAAGCCAGTTGCATACTGTTTGGTAAACATGATTCAGCACTGTTTAATATATTCATTGCAACCTCCTTTCAACAGTGCTTAAGAAATGCATAATAACTATTTGACATTGCATTTAGACAGTATTCTTTTATTGTCACAAACTATTACATTGGTGCATAAGTTTGTAGTGTTTTTGATTTGTGTGTTAGTATTCCAGTTGATATGGGCTGATTTATTGATTACATTTTTTTATTTGTGGTTCACTGCTCCTACTTGAGATTACATATTGTCATTTGGAGAAAGTGAGTTGAGCTGTGGCTGCTAGAAAATGAAGAGCTAAGTGGAAAAATACAAACATTTACGACATATCCTTCTGTTTTCTGTTGGAGGGGTGACATCAGTGGAGGTAGCCAGAAACACTTGCACCATGTATGGGGATAATACCATTGGACAGAGCATGGCAAGAAAATGGTTTTTTCCTTTTAAGGAGAATCATTTTGACATTAATGACTCTCCACGTTAAGAAAGACCTTCAGGGTTCGATAATGATTATTTAAATACTTTAATTCACAATGATCTATGTCAGTGTTCTAAAGAACTGGAAAATGTGAACTGTGATCATTCCACCATGATACAACTATTGCACGCAATTGGGAAGGTTCAAAAATTGGGTGTACAGGTACCACATGCTCTAAGACAAAATGTCAAACATCAGTGAGTGGCCATATGTGCATCTCTGCTTGCTTGTCATCAATTGGCTCATGAACAACACTGACCATTCCTCTCCTGTATAACTGCTGGTGACGCAATGGTGTCTGTGTACAAACATAAGGGAAAGAAAGTAACAGTTGACTCTTAAAAAAGCAGCAGCTCCCCATAACAAGGACTGGGTGTATTCACAAAAAAACATGTTATGCATCTGGCTGAACAACAAATGTGTGGTATACTGCAAACAGCTTTCCTGAAATTGAACCATCATTGCTGACATTTATTGTCAACATCTGAGATGCCTTGCACATGCAATAAAAGAACAACGACCACGAAGACTGCATGAAGTGATGCTACTTCACAATAACACCTTCCTACATTCTGCTATACTGAAAAAAAGGAAAAAAAAACACTTTACAGTAGTTGGGTTGGTTACTCTTTCCACACTCATCTCATTCATCTAACCTTGCACTGTCAGATTTTCACCATTTCCATTCTCTATCAAATAACCTTCAATGAACTTCATTTCAGGCCAAAAATGTGCTCTGACCATGGCTCAATTAATTCTTTGCCTCAAAACTATGTGACTCCTACATTTTCAGAATCTAAAAGTTACCTCATCATCGGCACACTGTTGTAAATAGAGAACACGAATATATTATTGAGGTCTAAATTCTCTGTTATTGGTATCTGTTGTGTTTATGAAACTTGTAGAAAAATGCCACAAACTTATGCACTGACCTAATAAAATAGGCCATTTTCAGCTTACCTGCTGATTCATATATAGTAAGCGATGCTTATTTACGTACACTAATTATTCAGTAGTCAGGAAGCACAGGAAGTGTGTGTGTGTGTGTGTGTGTGTGTGTGTGTGTGTGTGTGTGTGAGAGAGAGAGAGAGAGAGAGAGAGAGAGAGAGAGAGGGAGAGAGAGGGAGAGAGAGGGAGAGAGAGAGAGAGAGAGAGAAATGTGCGGCGAGCCTAGACAGGAACTGTTCAATCACTAAATAATTACAGTGGAGCTATTACTGCTGCAAACAGAGTTGGAAGGTATCAGTGAGATAAAACTGAAGCAATTAGTACTTTGTCGAAGTGACAAATGTGATATAACCAGCTCCAACAGTAACATTGAACTATCACAGCTGTCCAGTATCAGCCTCTAGCTCCAGTCCTCACCACAAGTGGTGTCACAATTTGCAAGCAGTCACTGCAAGTGGCACTCTAAGAGGAAGATACCAACCCGCAACACAAGTTGGGTAACTCGGTGGGATCCCATGACCACCGACTGTGCATGAAAGGGAAGCAATGGTTGGGAAGGGAGTGAGACAGGGCTGTAGCCTATCCCCGATGTTATTTAATCTGTGTATTGAGTAAGCAGTAAAGAAAACAAAAGAAAAATTTGGAGTAGGAATTAAAATCCATGGAGAAGAAATAAAAAATTTTGAGGTGGCACACCTCGACTAGAAGAAGGGATCAGTTGGTAGGACATGTTCTGAGGCATCAAGGGTGTTGTGGTTGGCAGGAGAGCCAACCGTGTTTTTTTAAAGGAGGCCGAAATGCACGCGTCTCAGCTAACGCAGGCTGGCGTGAGGTCTGGAACATGACACGGGAATTAGAATTGAGAAAAACGGTGGCATACTTAACTTTAATCCATTAATGGAGAACGTCGCTCTTTATGGTACATGATTCACAATATCAATATTACGGATACTGACACCTTGCTAGGTCGTAGCAAATAACGTAGCTGAAGGCTATGCTAACTATCGTCTCGGCAAATGAGATCATAGAAGTCAGTGAACCATCGCTAGCAAAGTCGGCTGTGCAACTGGTGGGGAGTGCTAGGAAGTCTCTCTAGACCTGCCGTACGGCGGCGCTCTGTCTGCAATCACTCATAGTGGCGACAAGCGGGTCCGACATATACTACCGGACCGTGGCCGATTTAAAGGCTACCACCTAGCAAGTGTGGTGTCTGGTGGTGACACCACAAAGGGATCACCAATTTAGCATTGGAGGGCAGTGTGGAGGGTAAAAATCATAGAGGTAGACCAAGAGATGAATACACTAAGCAGATTCAGAAGGATGTAGGTTGCAGTAGGTACTGGGAGATGAAGAAGCTTGCACAGGATAGAGTAGCATGGAGAGCTGCATCAAACCAGTCTCTGGACTGAAGACCAGAACAGTACTGGGAGATGAAGAAGCTTGCACAGGATAGAGTAGCATGGAGAGCTGCATCAAACCAGTCTCTGGACTGAAGACCAGAACAACAACATCTTTCCTTTCCACTTTTCCCCATCTTGCCTTGCTTCTTTCTGCATAAACTTCACATCTCTTCTGAGGCCATTATGACTTTTAAAAAGCTGGAATTAATTTAGGGAACTGTCTTCCAAAGAATCTATTTACAAGTAACACGTTTTCGGTGGAAGTTGATTCAACAGGGCCACCTTTGTTCACCAATACCTCTGCCAGATCAATAATAAACTCAGGAAGATGTTTATTGGTAGGGCTTGACTTTTTATATTAAACATATAAATTTATGACCATTATCATGCAAAGATGGGAAAAAAATTATTTCTTCCTTTTGTTTCCTCTCAAAACAGTAGTGCCCAATTAGATGGTCACTGCTGTCGACACTGCCTTGTTTTTATTGTAATCCAAAATACAATCAGGTTTCATTTTCTCTATAATGCCAAACTTTGTTCTGACATTGACATTAGATATGCTGTCATTTTGTTTTGTTGTCAAAATAAACATATCCCTAGTGTATCTCCATTTGACAAATAGCAAATGGTCTCATATGCGTAATGAAACTTAACTTTTTCTCCAGTCTTTGGGCTACCAGATCTTTAGGTAGTCCTTTTTTATTTTCGATTACTGTACCCACTGTGCCTTAGTTTCTTTCCATAATTGATAAGTAGATTAGGGCTAATGTATATGTGATCATTTGCATAGAGTATGGCCTTTCCACAGAAACTTTCAGACAATCTGTTTAATACATGAAAAATGCTGTTATTGGCATTTGCCTGACTACCAGGATATATTTCATTTTTCAAAATATATCCACTTTCACATGACATTAAAAGTTTATGCCATATTTGTTAGGCTTATTTTTCATGTAGGACTTGAAACTAAATCTGCCATGAAATGGGCCAATTACTTCATCTAAAGTAAAATATTCATCTGGTTTGTACATTCTTTCACATTTGCCATTAATATACCAAAGGTCAGTCTTACCCTGTGAATAGGATTGTGTGGTTCTCGATTTTTTAAAATTAAAGTTCCATTATCTATGAGACATAATATTCACAGAATTGGCTGAAAACAATCTCTTGATAAATACCTTTCTACAAAGGAAGTCTGCAGAACAGAATTGTAGAAAAATGATTGGTCAATTTCCATTTTCTAACAAGGCACACCTGTAAAACCACACCAAAAACTTATACAGTTCACAGAGTTTCACAGTACTCCACTTATGCCAAACTGAGAGCTGCTTCAGGTTGCCTGTTGCATTTAGGTTTCCAGTAATTGTTCTAGCATACCTATTTGTCTCTCGTTTTTGCAGCTTCAGCAGTTCATCTGAAAAGTAGGTTAACAAACAAACATACAAGATTTCTGGTCAATCTAAATTTGAATTCCATGCGATTCTCCAAGAACTAGAAGCTGTGAAGCAGTAATGCCATCATCTGTCCACCGACCATCTGAAAGAAGCAGATTGATATGTTGAGAAGGAGGTATCCCTGATATATTATCAGCGGCAGCAGTTTTATCTTGAGGTCTCCCTGACACTTCATCATTAGAAATGCCTTCATCTTCTTCTTCTTCTTCTTCTTCTGCAGCATAAATCATACAAATTAGGTTTTAGGTGTACAATGCACTTACTGAAAAACTGCGACAAATCAATAGCTTACCATCACTAGTTTCGAAACAAGAAATTTGTTCATCCAGCTCTGAGTCACTATCATTCAACAAACACTCTCTCACATCATTAAATAAGACCATCTTGAAGACGAATACAAAGTGTGAAACTGACAACATAGACAACAATCAATACCCTGTACTCTGTGTGGGACCTAGTGAGGTGTTCCACTTGGTAACAAGATGAATCGGAATGCTCCAAAGTAAGTAACATTCCTTTCCCACCAGTACGAGTGACAGGAGCTGCCAACTGTATTTTTTGCATTGTATTACTAGCATCATAGACTATCCTTATACAGACAACAGACATAAAACAAATGGGATACGTTTAGAAATGTAAGAAATGAGCCATGTGGGTCCTGCGTTGCTCATCTTTTTGGAGTAAATCTGTGGAACATAGGAGCTATTTTACTCGCCTCTAAAATGTTAATCTCCTTTGTCATTAGCCACATTTCTCTAGTCACAAAAAGCAGTGAACATAACACTAGGACCAAAAACAATCTCTACAAGGAAGCCAAAAAGGTTTATCATTAGCACAGAAAGGAACCATATACATGTGTACAATGTGTACACATGTATTCAGCAACCTACCAGAGCACATTAAATGTCATTTAGACATTGTAGTAGAGTTTATGATTGTATTAAAGAACTTTTTATCATGCAAGTCCTCCTACCCCATTGGCACAAATTTTCAAAATTCACTAATACATAGTACATCTATAACTAACACAGCTCATGCCACGATACTCACAACCAGAGACTTTACTTCAAATTAATAACTAATATTAAATGGTACTTGAACAACGTTCTTTTGCTCTGCAAAAGGACTACATGGCTGATAGGAGAAAATCATTCTAGGAAATTTTGTGTGAATAATATGGAAACATTTATGTATATGAGGCAAGATCATTGCTCACTAAATAGAAGTGTTGAGCTGCAGACATGTAAGTAGAAAACAACAACTTGCTAAGTACTCAGAAGAAAAAAGCAAAAAGGGGAGAATTTCTACAATAACACAAATCAAACAAGGTAACTGTCTGATGTGTCAAATTCAAACATGCTCTACTTTTTTGTCTCTTGCAATTAACATAATGCAAAAACCAGCATGCCAAATTTTTAACTGCCAATTCATACCAGAAAGGACCAGCACAAGGAGGTTGGGGATAATTCCCACCCCCACTCCTTGCAGAGTAAGTAAAAGTACGTAATGGGTAGATGCAGATGATAGCTTTAGATGGTATTAGGCAGCTAATACCTCAGATAGCATGATCAGCATGAATGAAAATATTCTGCAGTCTTACTGGGCAATTAAAAAGAAAATTATTCATGGCTGAGTTATAAACAGGAGCTAACACTTTTTGCAAGTTTCTTTTAATTGCTGTAATACATCATTTTCCGCAAAAGATAAAGCTTAAAAATATTTTGTATTTTGAATCTCCCTGTGCAGGTGATGGAGAACTCAGAAAATGTTTAGCTGCTTACTGCAGAGAGCTACAACGATTACTAACTAAAGCAACACAAGAGAATTATATTCCTGAAGCAACTTCAAATGATATGCTAAATCTAACAATCAATTATTTCCAAAAGAAAAGTTAGAAACTAATGATGTCCTATCAGTTGAAAAAAAAGACTGCATATTGGTTAAACAAAGGTGACAAATGTTCACATGTCAGTATTCGTCAAAACGATTTCATTTTGGGCCATGTAAATGCAAACAGTGTTCCGAGAAAAACAAAGTTGCAATGTTAAATTTGAGATATGTGACATTTTTTTCTACAGACAGACAAAAATCATTTAGTGTTACTGATGTTATCCTGTATGACTGGGCTCTAGCTGCAGCGAACAATAAAACTCCAATAGACATTCCACCTTCTCCAGGTCTGATAACACACTTTAAGATATCACGCAAGTCTGTGTCTAGGAAAATAATTTTGAAAAATAAATGTGCACCAAACCAATGTCCTGCAAGGGCGATAAGGTACAGAATGAATTGTTCAATATACATACATACATTCCCCTGCATATAAAGGCTGTCAGGTATATTGGATTAGGCAGGATTATTCCGAATTTCCAGTTGCCAGTCCGACTCTTGATTAAACCTTGTCAGGAAAGGAAAAAAATCACAATCACACGAAAATGGACAATAATATTATGGTCTCCACTTTAAATTGTTCAGCATAGGTTTAAAACTGAGATGCAATCTTGTAAAAGTTACTGGAACTTAAAATTGTGCTTTTAGTTTTAGTCGGAGAGCTACGTTTGCAAAATTGACTCAACAGCCAACATTTTTGAGTAGCAAGTCAGAAAATGATCGTAATAGTGCTCAGTGATTCTCTGCAAAAACAACTAAGTAGTGTTGTGTAGTTTCCTACGTGAACCATTTTTACAAATACGGATTCAGCATTAGATAGCAAAATAAAAGAAGTGTCCGTGCTGAAAAAGAAACAAAAATTGAAAACTAAGTTCTCTAGTGCAGGGTGAAAAGTTTACTCATGGTTTTGAAAAGGTAAAGATTATCGTAATGTTCACTGTACTGTGTGCTCCTCATCTGTCTGTGTTTCTCATGGAGGTGAAAATGACGTAAAAAACGCAAACACTGCAACACACAGAACTTCTATTCAATAGTCAGCCTTGAAAATGCAAATGAAGGTAAGTTCTCTTTTTACCTCCCATGGTAACCAGAAACGCAGAAAAAGAAAAAGTAATAGCTGCAGAAGCATCCTTTGTGTTGCACTCAATTAAACATAGCCATGGTTATGATTCTGGGGCTGCTGCGGCAGTTTTCTCCCACATTTGATTCTAAATTGAAAAATATCAGAAAAAATATAAAAGTGGAAACAGAGGCAAGGAAAATGCTTTTGACAGTACTGGATCCATATTCAATAGAGCGAACAATTAAGCAGTTGGACAATTCTGTTTCTTTCGATGCATCCAACAAATAACACAGTAAAACCTTTGCACTGGTGGTATGTTACTTTTCTTGTGAAGAACACACCTGTATGTCTGACTCAGTTGCAGCAGAAATAAAAAGTGAGCTTACCAAAGCATCTTAACCACTGAAGATGGTCAGCAATTTTTTTGCTCATAATGCAACCGCTAATTTTGGAAAGAATAAAAGTATATAAGTCAAGCTATTCAAAGTAAATCCAAACTCAACTGCAGAGGTATGCAACTGTCCTCTCTTGAATAACATCAAAAACCAAGCAGCAATTACTTATAACTTATTAAGTACTTATTAAGATATATAATCGATTCCACTAATCTACTAAAGGACTTGGTGAACTAAAGGAATTTTTTTGCTTGGATGGGCATTCAATGGTAGGAGATTTTAAACCACATAGCATAGCTGGCTCTCTCGCTCAGGCCCTACATACAGTGAATAATGATAAACTTTAAATCAATCAAATCTTACTTCCTCTCGCAAGAATACACACTAAAGATACTCAGAGATTTTCTTGAAGATGAATTATTTTTTCCGTGCAGGGTGACATCACCGACAGCTGCTGATATTTCGACAGGAACACACTCTGTCATTTTCAAGGCAAAACTGCAGCAAGTAAGTGCTGTGCAAAGGAATTTAAAATACCAGTTCTCAGTGCAAATCTGGGGAGACAGGCTATCTCTCTCTCTCTCTCTCCCTCTCTCTCTTTCTCTCCTCTCTCTGTGTGCGTGTGTGTGTGAAAACTAGCATCATCACAAACCAGAGATGACTCACGTCCAATAACAAACAGATGTGGTAACATAAACTCTGTCCCTCTGTTTTTTGACAAGGGAGAGAGGAGGATTTCATGCAGAATTTAAACAAGACAACCATCTCTAATTACAGTTATTTGCCAATTTAATTTCAACAGCTTCCTTAACAACAATATCCCAGTAGTTGGATGTGCATGCCACAATCCCCAATTTGTTATATTCCATGGGATAGCCAGTGCCAAGATAAGGTTCTGCAATGACAGATTTCCTCAGCAGTTGTAAGCAGGTGTGATGCTCAGTACATCAGTCCTGCACAGATATGAGGCATGTAAAACATTATTTGTCACATTTTGGGGAAATATGTGAAGTATGTTTTTCAACCACCATCTAAGATCAGTATCCCTTTTGATTCCAAAAGGATGATTTCAGTTTGCGTAAGACAGGTGTCTACCATATTCCTTGCAGTTGTGGAATGTCATACATTAGTCACATTATCAGCACTGTGGAGGACCGGTGCACGGAGCATAAGCAGCACACATGTGTACAACAGCCGAGGAAATTTGTCATTGCAGAACCTTGTCTTGGCACATCTTGTCCTGGCACTAGCCATCCCATGGCATATAACGACATGGAGATTCTTGCTTGCATGTCCAACTAATGGGAAATTGTTATTAAGGAAACTGTTGAAATTAAATTGGCAAATAACCTTATAATTAGTGATGGTAGTTTTGTTTGAATTCTGCATGAAATCCTCCTCTCTCCCTTGTCAAAAAACAGAGAGACAGAGTTTATGCTACCTCATTTGTTCATAATTAATTTTACTATCGATAACTTCTGACATCAGTCATCTTCTTGTATGTCCATCCTTGTGGATGGAGGTCTGGAGGACTACGGCCATTCACTACTGTAAGAAAATGAAACACATACAGCTGTCCTTAAGGTGCCATTTATTGTGTAGCTACCAGTTTCGGCACTTCAATGTGCCATCTTCAGGCCTTAGTGGATGCTGAAGGGGTTATCATGATCCATATATACGATGCATCAGTGGCCAATGTAACTGGTTTATGCAGACTACCTACAACTGTAATGTCACCTGTCCAACCATCAACTGTATAAACCCTGAAGATGGCGCATTGGAATGCCAAAACTGGCAGCTTGACATCCTAAGGACGGCTGCAAGTGTTTCATTTTCTTACAATCTGACATCTTTGGTTTGGTGATGGCACTAGTGTTTACAGTGTGTGTGAGTGTTATCTTTCCAGAGTTTCTCCGAGAACAGAGGTTTTAAATTCCCTTACACAGCACTTACTTGCTGAAGTTTTGCCTTGAAAATGGTAGGGTGTGCTCCTGTTGAAATATCATCAGTTGTCGATGATGTCATAAGGCTGCATTTTCATAAGTTATTTGAACATTGTATACACCAGGAGAAACTCAAGCCTCACATTATTTTTGGCATATCAGGGCTTCACAATGGACATTGATGGTTATTTTGCATCATTAAATGCAAATCTTCAGTCTGATGACGAACTCATAACAGACAAATCTGACTCTGTGACTCACTTTGTATCTTCTCTGAAACAAAGAAAGGATAATCATTTTGGCTCTGTCACACCCTTAGTCATCTTGAAGTCTGCAAATGATGATCATGTCAAAACATTCAAAAGAGAAGTGGCTTATTACTTGCAGCATAGTACACACTGTCTTGTCAAATGATTTAACTTTGAAGAGAGTGTTTACGAACGTTTCAAACAATTTTCATTAACAGGGACACAGTTTTCACTTTCGGAAGTCATAGAAGCAATTTCTCGATCTGAACCTCATATAGACGAGGATTTGATGTTCTAATGATATGTGCAATTAAACACCTTTCTCAAGGAAGAAGGGGAGAACTTTTTTGAGCTGAAGTCTGAGAAGTGGATGAAATTCTTTCATCATTATGAAAACTGTGAGAACCTGTTCGAAGCTGTCTGTTTTGTATTTTATATACTTCATTTCAATGATGCTCCAGAAAGAATTTCCAGCCTCTTGATGAACACTTGGGAAGCTGGGAGAAACTGTTTGTCAATAGCTACATTGACTGAATTAATGGTGAAGATGACTTACTCATTTGTTTACCTACAGTTAGGCATTTTCTTGGTGGGGAAGAAGGGAAAATCCTACTAAGGAGGTTGAAAAGCAAGCAGAATTATCAATAAGGGAAAGTGCAGTGCATTCTTACACTGTATTCTGATTTGTATGTCTATGTGTGTTTTATCCAGACCTCATAAAAAAATCCTGATTATATTCAGAAAAAACTTTGGAACCCTGCTGCATACATTCATGCTCTATGATAAGTTTGGTGGTATATTTTTAACTATTTGATATGGTTTGCTTTAAGAATCAACCATAGAAATTGGACCATGTGTTCAGAAGTGTATGTTCTGTGCAGAAACATGTTGTGGCAGATTCATCAAAATCTGTAAAAATGGGAAAGGAAAATGTTACCTTTTAATACTTGACCATTTTCATCCAGTTTGTGCACAGCATTGTGCCTTCTAGATTCTTGGTCATGTCATAAAAATCTTGTATCACTTACAGCCACAGTTTAAACTCACTGACCAAGAAGTACAGGCAATTGAGATTGCACTTAGTACAACAAATGTACCTCAGCTGTGGCATTTTGCAGATCGTTGGCAGAGTAAATTATTACTGACAAATCACAAAAATGTTCTGTACATTCTTTTTTACACTACAGTCACTAGTAAACTTTCAGGTTTTCTATTGTAAGTTTAAAAATTCTAATTTTTATTTGGAACATTTGTCAAAATATACGGATATTAGGACAGTGTATTTCTAACTCTGGCCTAGTTGAGGTCGGTCCACAATATATAAGACTGTCACATGTTGACCTGATTGCATGATAATGATGCACAAAATGTACATGTTTGGAATAGTGTATCAAAATATTTTACAATTTTTCTTTCAATAGGTTCAAGGCATGAATGTTGAGATGTTACACCTCTAGTACTTATTGTGTGCATTTCCTATATATTTAGAAAGAATACTATGCATAAAATAATAAGTGATCTATTACTCTGCCTTGCAAGCCACTGAAACAAATGGCAAGAAAGTTTATCATCTACAGGTCACATTCATACTTTATGATTTATTCATATTTATTTTGAATTATCATCTTCTAGTTATTTGTGTTTTAATTAGTGTAGCCTTTTTAACTTTATAACAATGAAAAGATTTTAGGTTGTGTTAGAATTCAAAAAGATCCTAATGAGGTAGGTCTTGTTGGTACTCCTCAACATTATTGTGATGCAATTATATCTGCTGTGGCATTTTGCAGATTCCAGTTATGTCAAATTATTTGCTTTATTATTTTTCTCCTGTTTTGCTTTAATAACTTCTTTGGCTATCTGGGTATTTTTTCCTTATTTAACTTACATATGTTTTTTTTCTATGAATAGTTATTTTTTATGTCATGCTAGATTAAGTGTGTATGTTGAAAGAACTAAAAATTTTTCAGTGCAAATCAGGATATTATTTAACAGAAATAATTTTATTCAATTTTTTGTCTGAGTATATTTTGCATAACTAATATTGCACATTATAGTTTAATTGTGATAGAGGTGGGTTATGAAATATTAGGTTAAATTAATTAAAGTGAGTTTGGTTTATTATTTCTCTTGTTTCACAGTATATCAAAATTTTAGTATTTATTTACTTTCTCAACTTAGGTAGATTTACAATAAATTTATAGTTAATGTATCACAATTATTGTTGAGTTAATTGTTTCCTAAGGTACCTAGTTTCCTAAATTAAAAATACTTTTAAACTTAATTGGCTTTGTCCAGGTGTTAGACTTAAATGTTTGTAATAATATTGAAATTAGTATATTTTGTTTTTAGTATTTGTCATTGTTAATTTGTTAAAGGAAATGGCAAATTTGGTTTCTGCATGTTTATCAGAAACGTGATCTTGAGACTATTTTGAAGTCTGGCCTGCTCACAGAGAAAATTTTAAAGAGCTATAGTGTTTTCAATGTGCAAAGGCAGCATAATCAGTAATCTCTTAATTAGTGGTTGAAATAAAAGGCTTGACGAGAAACCACCCTGATTAATTTTGGAATTTAACTGTTAACTCAAAAGTTTAATTTTGTCTTTAGGACAAAAAGATCCTATAGAGCTTGACATTTTACTTTTTATGTAGTTTTTAGTTGGTCTCTCTATATTTGATGATAATGTTTTGTTTGAGTGACATGAAGGATAATTTATCATGACCCATAATTTATGATCACAATATTTAGTTACCTTAGGGATAACAGTGTAATTGTTTTTGAGAGCTCATATTGGCAAACCAGACTGCACACTCAGTGTTGGATTGAAAACAACTTTCAATGTAGGAATGTCTGTTTGACCTTTAAAATCTTACATGATCTGAGTCCAGAGCAGCAGGAGCAAGGCATAAGTGTTGACATGTTATATATAAAATAATTATCAATGTAGTGTGATTCTTGAGTTTCTCCCGGCGTATTTGATAATCAAAATATCCACGGGTGTACTGCCGGTCTATAGTGTCCAACGGGCACAATATTTCGGCGATCAAACATGTCGCCATCATCAGGTGATGATGGCGACATGTTTGATCGCCGAAATATTGTGCCCGTTGGACACTATAGACCGGCAGTACATCCGTGGATATTTTGATTATCAATGTAGTGCTTTGCCTTGCAAAACACTGTAACATCATGAGAAAAAAAAATGTAGCTTCACTGATGAGAGAATTCAAGGTATGAACACGCACCTATAAGTAAATACCTGGGCAACACATTTCCCTGCAACTAAATGAAATAAATTAATAGATAAAACTTTTAACATGAGGTCAGACTTTTCCGTTAGTTCACTCTGAAGAAGAGTATATTAAAATACGTCATTATAGTACAAATTACCACAGAAAAATGGATGCTTACATAAAATCACAAGCAACACGAGAGGATAAGTGGAGGTGAAAAGATTGAACAAAACTATCTTGACCTCTGGTAATAAAATCAGTGTTGGATGCCACACATGAACAAACACAAACTGACAAGTAATTAAGTACATACAACTATGATTGATAAATGGAACATCAACATTATTGATGGAAAATATTTAATTAAAACTACTGATTATCAGACAACTCATAACAATACGCAGGAAAATTCTTTTATAATGAAGTTTAGTAAATATCATGACACTAAAGATTTTCTTAAAAAAAACAATGCAAAGAATATATGTATGAAACAAAATCATTATTCAGGGTGGTCAAAAAGAGTCTGAAAAACTTGAAAATGTTGCAGTGTAGCTTGTGCTGCGAAATAATAATTAAGAACAACTGTGCCATTTCTGAGATAATAGCACTGAAGTTAGGAAATCAGGCCATTACAAATGCAATGCAGTCCGCCACAGATGGTGTCACCAAATGTGTTCTTTGTTTGGTTTCCTAAAAGAGAACAAGACAGTGAAACAAAAATTGGACATGGAACGGTAGTCTCATAAGCAATCATCTGCACTACGAGGACAACTGATACTATTGTATCTGCAGAGCCACTTGAATTTATACATGCAACAGCCTGATTCCCAAACTTCAATGCTAATTGACTCAGACACAGTGCAAGGTATAGAACTTTTACTTTAACAATTACTTCTCAGAACAACCTACATTGTAACAACCTTACCAGCTTTTCGTACTGATTCTGACCACCCTGTGTGAGCATGAATGAAAACACACAAAAACAAAAGTGAATTTGGTAATCAATTAAATCCAGAAAATTCTGCAACAAGCTATTTCAATTAATCAATCTTATTTGGATCAAACTTCTAATGTTCCATGTAACACACTGGTTTTTCCATCCTACACTATTTACAAGTACAACGATTAATCATCTGTGAGATTGTTCATAACAAGCACCAAATCTTATACTTCCATGGACAATTCAGAACAGAAAATACTAATTAATAATTTACAGCCTTCACATCACATATATCTGTCAAAATCACAGCACCAAAACGCCAAATGCAACAGAAATGAATTTAATGTCACATATTACATGCATGCCAATACAGACAATTAGATTTACATAAAGAGCTGTACACGATGTGGCTTTGTGGACTCAGTATGAGCTGAAGCACTCATCCTGACTACTGACAGCATCCAAATGCTGCGTTGACCCACTCTGCACAGGCGACAGCACTGGCATGCTCGGCACGGGCGACAGCATCAGTATGGGTGACAGTATTGGCACGGGTGACACCAGTGTCACACTTGGCGTGCTCGGTGCAGGAAACAGTGGTAGCGGACAATGCAGGTGACATCATTGGCGCACACGGCAGGGGAGACAGTCCTGGTGCGGGTGACAGTGTTGGCGCACTCAGCATGGGCGACAGTGATGGCATGCTCGGTGAATGTGACAGCATTGACACACTCATCACGGGCGACAGTCTCGGCATGCTCAGTGCAGGTGACAGTGTCGGTGCGCTCACCATGGGTGACAGTGTCGGTGCACTTAAAGTGGATGACTGAGATGCTGTACTCGCTGAGGGCGACAGTGGCAGGGCCCTCAGTGTGGGCGACAATGACGGTGTGCTCAACACGAGCGGAAGTGATGGTTCAGGCGACAGCCTCGGCGCTTGAGACAGCGAGGGCACTGGAGACAGCAATGGCTCTGGAGACAGCGACGGCACTGGAGACAGCGACGGCACTAAAGACAGCGACAGCTCTGGAGACAGCGACATCTCTGGAGACACCGACGGCACTGAAGACAGCGATGGCTCTGGAGACAGCGACGGCTCTGGAGACAGCGACGGCACTGAAGACAGCTACGGCTCTGGAGACTGCGATGGATCTGGAGACAGGGATGGCACTGAAGAAAGTGATGGCACTGGAGACAGCGATGGCACTGGAGACAGCTTTGTCACACTTGGCGAGGGTAACAACATTGGCGAGGACGACAGCATCAGTGTGCTCGGCACGGTTGATTGCGTTGGTGTGCTTGGTGCGGGCAACTCTGTTGGCTTGCTCGCTGTGGACAACTCTGTTGGCATGCTCGGTGCAGGCAACTCCGTCGGCACGCTCGGTGCTGGCGACTCTGTTGGCATGATCGGCGTGGGCGACTCTGCTGGCATGCTCGGCACGGGCGCCTCCGTTGGCATGCTCAGTGGGGGCAACTCAGTGGGCATGCTTGGAGCGGGTGACTGTGCTGGCGAGTGCGGTGGAGCACTTGGCACGGGTGACTCTGTTGGCATGCCCAGTGGGAACAACTCAGTAGGCACGCTTGGAGCGGGCGACTGTGCTGGCGAGTTCGGTGGAGCACTTGGCACGGGTGACTCCGTTGGCATCCTCAGCGGGGGCAACTCAGTAGGCACACTTGGAGCGGGCAACTGTGCTGGCGAGTGCAATGCGAGCGATTGCGTTGGAGCACTTAGCACGGGTGACTCCATACGTATGCTCAGTGGGAACAACTCAGTAGGCACGCTTGGAGCGGGCGACTGTGCTGGCGAGTGCGGTGGAGCACTTGGCACGGGTGACTCTGTTGGCATGCCCAGTGGGAACAACTCAGTAGGCACACTTGGAGCGGGCGACTGTGCTGGCGAGTGCAGTGGGAGCGCCTGCAGTGGAGCACTTTGTACGGGTGACTCCATTGGCATGCTCAGCGGGGGCAACTCAGTAGGCACACTTGGAGCGGGCAACTGTGCTGGCGAGTACGGTGGAGCACTTGGCACGGGTGACTCCGTTGGCATGGCCAGTGGGAACAACTCAGTAGGCACGCTTGGAGCGGGCGACTGTGCTGGCGAGTGCGATGCGAGCGATTGTGGTGGAGCACTTAGCACGGGTGACTCCATAGGCACGCTGAGCGGGGGCAACTCAGTAGGCACGCTTGGAGCGGGCGACTGTGCTGGCGAGTGCGGTGGAGCACTTGGCACGGGTGACTCTGTTGGCATGCCCAGTGGGAACAACTCAGTAGGCACACTTGGAGCGGGCGACTGTGCTGGCGAGTGCAGTGGGAGCGCCTGCAGTGGAGCACTTTGTACGGGTGACTCCATTGGCATGCTCAGCGGGGACAACTCAGTAGGCACACTTGGAGCAGGCAACTGTGCTGGCGAGTGCGATGCGAGCGATTGCATTGGAGCACTTAGCACGGGTGAGTCCATAGGTATGCTCAGTGGGAACAACTCAGTAGGCACGCTTCGAGTGGGCGACTGTGCTGGCGAGTTCGGTGGAGCACTTGGCACGGGTGACTCTGTTGGCATGCCCAGTGGGATCAACTCAGTAGGCACGCTTGGAGCAGGTGACTGTGCTGGCAAGTGCAGTGGGAGCGCCTGCAGTGGAGCACTTTGTACGGGTGACTCCATTGGCATGCTCAGCGGGGGCAACTCAGTAGGCACACTTGGAGCGGGCAACTGTGCTGGCGAGTGCGGTGGAGCACTTGGCACGGGTGACTCTGTTGGCATGCCCAGTGGGAACAACTCAGTAGGCACACTTGGAGCAGGCAACTGTGCTGGCGAGTGCGGTGGAGCACTTGGCATGGGTGACTCCGTTGGCATGGCCAGTGGGAACAACTCAGTAGGCACGCTTGGAGCGGGCGACTGTGCTGGCGAGTGCGGTGGAGCACTTGGCACGGGTGACTCTGTTGGCATGCCCAGTGGGAACAACTCAGTAGGCACGCTTGGAGCGGGCAACTGTGCTGGCGAGTGCGATGCGAGCGATTGTGGTGGAGCACTTAGCACGGGTGACTCCATAGGCACGCTGAGCGGGGGCAACTCAGTAGGCACGCTTGGAGCGGGCAACTGTGCTGGCGAGTGCGGTGGAGCACTTGGCATGGGTGACTCCGTTGGCATGGCCAGTGGGAACAACTCAGTAGGCACGCTTGGAGCGGGCGACTGTGCTGGCGAGTGCGGTGGAGCACTTGGCACGGGTGACTCTGTTGGCATGCCCAGTGGGAACAACTCAGTAAGCACGCTTGGAGCGGGCGACTGTGCTGGCGAGTGCAGTGGGAGCGCCTGCGGTGGAGCACTTTGTACGGGTGACTCCATTGGCATGCTCAGCGGGGGCAACTCAGTAGGCACACTTGGAGCGGGCAACTGTGCTGGCGAGTACGGTGGAGCACTTGGCACGGGTGACTCTGTTGGCATGGCCAGTGGGAACAACTCAGTAGGCACACTTGGAGCGGGCGACTGTGCTGGCGAGTGCAGTGGGAGCGCCTGCGGTGGAGCACTTTGTACGGGTGACTCCATTGGCATGCTCAGCGGGGGCAACTCAGTAGGCACACTTGGAGCAGGCAACTGTGCTGGCGAGTGCGATGCGAGCGATTGTGGTGGAGCACTTAGCACGGGTGACTCCATAGACACGCTGAGCGGGGGCAACTCAGTAGGCACGCTTGGAGCGGGCAACTGTGCTGGCGAGTGCGATGCGAGCGATTGCATTGGAGCACTTAGCACGGGTGACTCCATAGGTATGCTCAGTGGGAACAACTCAGTAGGCACGCTTCGAGTGGGCGACTGTGCTGGCGAGTTCGGTGGAGCACTTGGCACGGGTGACTCTGTTGGCATGCCCAGTGGGAACAACTCAGTAGGCACACTTGGAGCGGGCGACTGTGCTGGCGAGTGCAGTGGGAGCGCCTGCAGTGGAGCACTTTGTACGGGTGACTCCATTGGCATGCTCAGCGGGGGCAACTCAGTAGGCACACTTGGAGCGGGCAACTGTGCTGGCGAGTACGGTGGAGCACTTGGCACGGGTGACTCCGTTGGCATGGCCAGTGGGAACAACTCAGTAGGCACGCTTGGAGCGGGCAACTGTGCTGGCGAGTGCGGTGGAGCACTTGGCACGGGTGACTCCGTTGGCATGGCCAGTGGGAACAACTCAGTAGGCACGCTTGGAGCGGGCGACTGTGCTGGCGAGTGCGGTGGAGCACTTGGCACGGGTGACTCCGTTGGCATGGCCAGTGGGAACAACTCAGTAGGCACGCTTGGAGCGGGCGACTGTGCTGGCGAGTGCGGTGGAGCACTTGGCACGGGTGACTGCATTGGCGTGGGTGACTGCATTGCCATACTCGGCAAGGTGATATTTTTAACACACAGTTTTGGTGCACTGGGCCCAGTAGACAAGTTTTAGCATGCAGCACAGGTGACAGTGTTGGTATGCACTGCACGGGCGACAGTACTCGTGTTGCTGCCCTCAGTGTGGGTGGGCGACGCTGCTGGCACTCTCAGCACGGGTGGGCGACACTGCTGGCACACACGGCGAAGGCAGGCAACGACAGTGGTGGCACACTTGGTGAGGGCAGGCGATGACACTGGCGGCACCCTCGGTGAGGGCAGGCGACACTGCTGGCACAGTCAGCGAGGACAGTTAACACTGCTGGAAAACACAGCATTCTTTGCTCTAATTTCTGACTTTGGTGAGGACAAGTTGAAAAATGGATTACATTAGGTCTCTATCAACAAATTTCTGTGGGCAAATGTTTTAAAAACTAAGCCTACTAGCAACAGCTTGTATATTGTGAATAATCATGCATTATTTGAAAATGGTATCAGCATTTAAAATAGAACAACTCTACCTTAAGCCCATCTTACTGGGAGTTAAGATTTGCCAAAGTTTGCTAGATGGCGCACTTGGCTGCCAGTTAACAGAAAGGGGTGACAGTTACCTCCGATGCTAAAACTCTCACACAGCATAAGATCAGCTGCAAATTGTATCGTGACTTGCTGCCGGTTGTACAGAACAAACATGTCCACTTCAAGTGCACTTATTCAGTGAAAACTAGAGTTAGTAGTTGTTTTGGTGCTAAGCCCATGCCAATGAGCAAAGAAAGAAAGAATGGACAGAATCTTGGATTACAGGGAGAAATATAGGAGGATGTGGGCTCTCTATGCTTCATAGAGAATTGGGGTTAGTTTGCATAAACCTTATTTAAGTTTGTAAAGTATCATGATTTTATTACAATTTGACATTAAAAGTATACCAATAACGACTGTTACACATGATTTCATCTTAATAGGGTACAGGGTCCTTCATCCTTCGCAAATGTCATATAAACAGATTTGCCAATAGTTGAAGAATTGCTTCTTACGGTTTTGCCTCTAATTTTAAAGAAAGATATAGTGGCGTGTCAGGCACTTATGCTTCTCAAGAAGGTAAGTGAATTATTGCTAACACACATATTCAAAATACAAACTTAATTTTCATTTATCATCTAATTTAGTTTTATTAGAGGGTAATTGTGAGACATGTTTAATAAGCATCTCAAAGCATGCTGTCATACTGCTTTTTGAGCAATGAGAAACACAAAGATCTAGCTCATTCTACACAAATAGCAAACAGTACACTTTCATGGATGACACTAGAGACTTTGATGGATGTCACAAGTGTGATAGAAGACTTGGCTATAAACGTAAGTCCAAGATAACTACTAATACATTTTTGCTTAGAGTTTCTACTTGTTATGGTACAACAGTGAAATAAAATGTGATATTGTGTCCACACGATCCTGCTGAATGGGAGATATTTAAAGATATGTTCCACAGACTCTGGCAATTCCCTAATCACATTGGAGCACTAGATCAGATATGTATCAAGTTCAGGCCCATGCATTCCGAGTGTTCATAATTCAGAAACTACAAATGCAATGACAGCATTGGTCTTTTAGCATTATTGGATGATAGCTATAAATTTTTGTTTATGAATATTGGCAGAAATAGCAGAATGTATGATGGTACAATATTCAGAGATTATCTCTTCCAAGAGGCTATGGATAGCTCACTAAATTTGCCAAAAAAGTTCCACTCCCAGGTAGTGAACATTATGTCCCTAAATGTTTGTGGTAGGCAATGCTTTGGCATTAAAAGAGAGTGTACAGGAACCATATCCTGAATGGGACACGACACCTGAAAAAAGAACTCTCAGTCCTTTGCCACACTGACAGAGATTAATTTGGTAGCTTCATTTGTCTTCTGATTTCCAAATGACATGAACATTTCGCTCAACCTCCCCCCCCCCCCCCCCTCTCTCTCTCTCTCTCTCTCTCTCTCTCTCTCTCTCTCTCTCTGTGTGTGTGTGTGTGTGTGTGTGTGTGTGTGTGTGTGTGTGTGTGTGTGTGTGTGCGCGTGCGCGCGCGCACGCACTCATGAGAGAGAGAGAGAGATCCAGCTTATGATGAGAGCCACTATTATGAGATAATCTTTTGTCTTTATGATAGTTATCAGAAAAATATAAATACTAAACATTTATATGTGTCCCGAATTAACAGTTTGCGAAGATTAGTTTGCTCTGAATATATAATAGGTAGTAAGGTACTATACCATTCTTATTAATAGATAAGGCCGGAACTACTGGTGTTTCTTGCAAGTAACTTTGCCTCCCCTGCTAGAAGAAGTGGCATTGATGATTCGAAGGGTTATGTGGTTGCTACATGATGGTGCTCTAGCCCACTTTGCCTTTAATATCTGGACACATCTCAGTCGTGTCGTTCCTGGTCGATGGATCGGGCAAGGGGTCCAGTTGCACAGTCTGCTCAATTGTCGGATCTCAACCTATGTGATTTCTGGTTATGGGGCCATCTCAAAAGTATCATGTATGCAGAGTCCATTCCAGAAGTGGAGACACAGGATTAGTGTATTCATGCTTCCTTGGCAATTTGCATCCTGGCCGATGTATGTGTGAGACAGAACATGCTTCAGCAAGTAGAAGCACACATTGAGGCACATGGAAACCATTTTCAACACATACTGTAACAGTGTCTGCATGGTACTGGACTGCAGTCTCTGTAACAATGTATGACTGAATAAATGGTCTCTAGCATGGAAAGCCTACATTTCCAGACATAAGTTTATTAGACATTTTTGTTCCGTATCCTCTCATTGATCAATCCCTAGATTTTGTACACCCAGTATATATACACATGAATATGAGGTTACAACAGATACTCAGCTGTGGCCTCGATGAAGGAAGCATGTTTTAGGAAAATGAGTGTAAATCTAAACCAGAATGGCCAGACAGGGCACGCACCATCCACCCGAATATGGGCCTGTGTCTTACTAGCTGTACTGCCTCATATGGTTGGCTCCTATTGTACAATTTTATTTTGATTTACATACAATTTGTTCCAGATAACTTACAATAAAAACACAGTTTTGTTCTTCATTACCGAACACATCAAGCACACCCGCTGGTGACTCCAGAACCAAAAACTCACTGTTATAACCCTTGCACAACTGCCACACACACCGGTAAACACACTACTATTCCCCAAGTTTGTCTCACTGTCCTGAGTCAGTATCCCAACATGATGGGTGAGATGTTGGTGTCAGGAGAATGACAAGACATCGATATCTGCACTATAGATCTTGGCACA
Source organism: Schistocerca gregaria (assembly GCF_023897955.1). Taxonomy (NCBI): domain Eukaryota; kingdom Metazoa; phylum Arthropoda; class Insecta; order Orthoptera; family Acrididae; genus Schistocerca; species Schistocerca gregaria. The sequence continues at coordinate 334,157,341 of NC_064931.1, read as the reverse complement.
TGCTTTTCTTGGAAAAGCATTACAGTTTTGAAATGTGAGTATTGTAATTAGCCCCTTCCTTTATTAACCATTAATTCTGAATCCTCTAGGTAATCTTTCTGTAGTATGCATTACTTATAGAGAACATTTTAGCTCCATTTTAAATAGATGTGTTTTAGTAATCTTTTTAATCTCTTTGGGCAATTTCTTTTACAATTTTATCCAATATTCTGTTTTCTGTTTTTCCTTGGTAAACATAAATACATGCTGGCCCTTGTTCTGTCATTGTTTTTCTGGTTGCTGTTGTTTTTCATGATATGCACACCATAGATGGATAAATGTACTCACCTCGTGCAGTAAGGATATCCAGTTTTTCAAACAGTTCCACACAGTCAGAGTACCTAACTACCCTCCTAAATTAACCATACATGTGCTGAACTACATATTCCATAAAAACTTAAATTCTCTAATGAAGTATTATGACAGACCAATAAGTCAAAGAAGATTCCAACTAGTATCATGTCATCTCTTACGGATTTTTTGTGCTCGGTAAATGTATATATTATCTGCCTCAGTAGTGGCCCTTTTGGAAGCCAAACTATGATTGGATAAATATCCCATGCCTACACTTGTGGGTGTCATCCCTGAAGTACACTCCTCAAAACTTTGGGAAATTGTGTAAAAAGTGGCACTGGATGGTTCTTATTGTTACCTGTGTAGTCACTCATCTTATAGAGAGGCTTAACAATGGCATATTTTATTTTTTTTCTGGTAAAATATCAAGATTTAATAATGCTTCACAGATGTAACCAAGAAAATGACATATTAGAGAGTAAAGCTTTTATGCAATATGTATACAATATTAGAGGGCCTTTACTTATATGATCACGATGATCTTTCTTTCAGATTGGGATGAGATATCACGTTTTATATCACTACATGTCCTCTGTCCTGTTTACTTTCCCTTCTGAACTGCTATATTTACCCAATTATAGGACTTTTCTTTCCGAAATTCATCATTCAAAAAATATGAGGTCATCTTACATTCACAGATTAAACTATTGCTGCCGGGGTCAACATTTTTACATTAGTTGATAGATGAATGTAGGGGACGCCATACATTTACAGGTAAAGGTCATGAACATGGAAGGGTGCAAAAGATACTCGCATTCAAACAGGCTCGTTATTTCCCAATACACTGAAGTGCTCAATACAATATTGGCCTTGCTAGAACAGTAGCAACATTTGACACATGTGTCACATGTGAAAGGGATATGCAAGGAACTATGAAGTAACTACTACAACAATCTACTGCTCTGCTTAAATGTTGACAATTTTGTGAAACACAGGAGGAAACAGTGTCAAATACTGTTGTCTTAAAAACTCTTGTTGTATCTGAATGGGTGTGAAATAAGAGTTCTCATACATGTATGGATACTGCATAGAAACATGTTTGCTGTTTTTTAAGTAAAGGTAACATTCACAGGCAAAAATGTTTGCTTCAAAAACCATTACTTGAGTCTGAACCCAACTCAATATTTTATTTGGTTATGCTAGACTGTAATGATTTACTAAGTGAGTTTGCAAATGAGAAATTAGGCCACTATCTACAAAGCAAAATATATGGTAAAAATGTTACTAGCTTTTAATACACTTTAGAAGATGGTGACATTCAGGTGAAGCAAAAATGAAAATTAATATAGAATTAAATGTGTAACAAATGAATTTGAGCACAATAAACTGAGTAACTGTTATCATGAGAATAAATTACAGCAGCAAGAATCATCAAGGAGATAGTACCAACATACGTCATTAGATCACAGGATGAGTGAAAGTTTGGGAATTGAACTGAATCATGACTCTGCTCTTATTTACGTAGTAGCAAATCCACAATGCTTTGCAATTACTAACTATGTATGGGAATGGGATATGTGTCATAATCTCCACCTTCTCCTCGTCCTCCCTCCTCCTTCTGTCCATCACCCCTCCATTCTCTGTCCTCTCCCCTCACTCTTTCTCTGTCCATTTCCTCCATCCCTTCTTTGTTCATTTACTCCTCTCTGATATTGAGCCTTCTTTATTGTTATTGCAAATTTTGATTCTGTAGTAGCATTGTAAACATAAGTTGATAAGCCAAAAATACAATTTTTCTGTTTTCTGTGACAACTGCCTGCGAGGAAGAAAACAAAACAGCACACTGTTGTGTATACAATTTTTGTTTAAAAATATGTATAATGAGAAAGAAAATGTATGGTAGAAACAATTATGGTAACAGTTTAAATGTTCTACTGTGGTAGATGAAACAGTGTGAGAAAGGAAAGAAAACCGCCGATATTCACGGCAGAGCAAAGTGCAGCACTTTCTTCCTCTTAGTTGGTTTTAACAGAAAACATGTTACTTGTTGTTTAAAAAAGTATACAGCCTATGTCCATCTGAATATTCATTTGAGTATCATGTAAAAATATCACGTAACTTGGTCAAGAAATTTTATACATTTTTGATATTGTTTCCCCTTTATGTATACTACAAGGCGAATTCGGAAAGGATGGTATGATTTGGTGTGATATGGAAACCACAGTAAAAATTCAACATAGTTTTACACAGATGAGTTAGGCAGTGTCTTTCATGTGTGTGCCGATCGCTTCAAATAGCTCTTTTCAGTTCTGAGCACAAAGTGATCACTTACAAATGCCTAAAACAATAGTGTCTCCCACCAAGTATGTGGATCTGGTGAGAGATTTTGCCTGAAGCTGTGCTGCCCATATACCATAAATGTCATGTGCTGCTTCCTTCAAGACAATTCTCAGCCAAATTCTGCATAAATGAAGACGCTCCTGCAGCATTTTCAATGGGAAGTTTTTAATCACCCACAATACAGTACATAATTAGCTCCCTCCATTGTTGATCTCTGCTCGCATGAACCTCTGGTTACGAAGACAACATTTTGGCACAAACAACAAAAGGCAGACCAGTTTAGAGAATTGGTGGAAAGGACGAGCAGCTGCTTTCTGTGAAGAGGTTACTGGAAAGTTCATCCAACGCCACGACAAATGTCTACTACAGGGCAGCAATTATTTAGAGAGGTAGCTGGAATGTGTGACCAAACGTTCAATAGAGTATCAAGTAAAAATTTGAATTACAAGGGTCGTTCAATGAGTAATGCCCCACATTTTTCTTTCTCAGAACATATTTATTGTTAAGAGTCAGAATCTGGTGATAATACACATCAACAGGTCTTGTCCATGTCCTATTTTTCTATGTAGTCTCCATCACTTTCTATGGCAATACACCAACGTTGTGGAAGAGCATGTATTCTGGTTAACACTCTTGTCCCATAGACATAGCCATGTTTTCACTGCATGACACACTCTCATCATCTTCAAAGTGTGTTCCCCAAAGAGAATCTTCAAGCACCAACAATTCAGATGAAATGGCCATTCTCTGAATCTTATGGTCTGCAGTGAGCACTCATGGAACCCATCGTGAGCACCTTTTCGAATATCTGACAGTCTCGATAACTGCAGCTGCACTTCCAATGCTGACTGACAACTGTAGAGCCAACTGCCGAGTTGTGATGTGCCGGTCAGCACGAATAATGACATCCACACGATTCAGCATGTCTAGAGCAGTGGCTGGGACAGAACGTCCAGAGCGTGGCTGATCATGGAACTCTGTTTCTGCACTTTCTGAGGCTGTAACTTTCTTTATCCTTCACCCAACTGTACTCATTTCAACTGCAGCGTCGCCATACACCACACACAAACATTTATGAATGGTCACCATGGTTTCTTTTTCTGCACACAAGAATTCAATAACAGCTGGCTGCTTAAAATGTGAATCGCATGTAGACGACATTTTGACGCTATACTGTGGCTCTGAAGAACTGTTCGAAATTTCACTTACACACAAAACAAATATCAAATATGAATTACCAACAAGAACATTTGTCTATGTATATTAACCGCTTTTTAATAAAATGTGGGGCATTACTTATTGAATGACCCTCATAAATTAGACAAGTAGGCCTACTTTTCGAGATTTCTGGCAATGTTTCCCCTTTCTATATTAAATACATATTTAGATAAGATGGTGGTCCAGTAGGTACATAAAAACTAACATGTATTTGAATTCACAGTTGCTCAAGCCCAGCACTACGAAAGTGTTGGAAATGGAACAGTGATACAAGCTTGGCTGAGAACTAGGACGAGTGAAGGGCGGAGAGTGGTGAGTGGGTAACAAATTTCACCAAGCTACCAACCATGGTAATCCATGCCGTGTGCTTTGGCTTTTACGGACATTTACTACGTGTAAAATGCAGTTTTCCTGAATCCATTTGTGGTCAGAATTAAAGTGACTAAAATTGGACAAATACTCAACAATAGTATACATTTCTGCTGAAGACTGTTAAAATCTAGATTGGGCCATAGCAAACTTACAAGTTTCATGCCGAAATGCTGTCGTTGCCTACCGTAAAGCATGATTGAAATGAAACGGTTTCTGTCATGAGCTGGTTGTACACAGCTAGTGAGAGATCTGACATTCTCACGTCAGTATAAAAGTGAAATACGCTATGTATTTGGATAAATCAGATGCGTCTTCAAGTCCCACTGTAATATCAACCTCAAAACTTGCAACATACTGTATTCTTAAGAAACAGCCAAATATTTGTGACAACAAAGATATAAATTTCGCAACGGGACTATTAAGCCGAGGATTATTATAAATAATGATACCTCAGATGGCAGGCTTAGTAAGCAAAAGAGGTAGCAAAGCCAAAAATCAATGTAACCGTTTCTTTTTTCAAACAATCTCGTTGGGAGAAAATCCGCAACCGAGTATTATTGCAGAGGTTGAAAATACCGCTTCAGTTGTAAATTTCTTTACTTTCACACGACCAGTTTCGGACTGTTAAGGGCCCAACTTCCGGTATCGTACTGGAAATAGTAAATGACGGGAGATAATTTTCACACGCCGCAACACACATAAAAAACATAGAAAATTATTTTTATAAACTTTTAAAATACATTTTGAAACCGCCGGTCGGGCTAGGCACTGTGAAACCTATGTCAATGCGAAAGTAGCACCAGGCAGTACTACGGACGACTGCCTGGGTAGGGAAATATACAATGATTTCACGACACTTACGCTGTGCTGTGGTCCCCGAGCGTTGAGTGCTCCAGGCGTGGTGTGCTACCTATAAGGGAGTAGCCGATGCGGAGGCAAATTGGTAAACCACAGTGGCGAAAGTGCTGCCATCTATTGACGGAGGGAAGAACGCGTGGCCACTAGTCCGGCAGCTCACAATTTGAATTTAATGGTTTACATTTAAAATGAAGAAAAAACAAAAAATACATAAAAAATACACGAAAAAAGTGAAAGGTGCATTATGCGTAGTAAAGGAGCGTTTTGATCATTTCGGTACAGAACTTTAGTAAAATTGAGTGTAAGGTGCGAATAAAATTTTTATATATGCCGTAAAGCGCAATGAAACTTTTCTTTTACATGAGTGGCAAACAAGTATTAAATTTAGTGGGGATATATAAGTGGCACAATGGAACACCGCGCCACAGCCATCAGCTATAAGAACATGTACATGTGCCGCTCCTATTTGCAAGCTCTCGTTACTGATCAACAAGAAAAGTAGGGAAACCTTACAGTCTATACTGTCAGAAAGTAATATGCCAATTAATAACTAGCAGCAATAGCACAATCTTTTTGTTTTTTATGTGTGTTTCGGCGTGTGTAAATTCTTCCTCTTTTCGTTTTTCCAGTACCACGATATATGAAATTGGGCTCATAACGGTCCGAAACCGGTCATGCGAAAATAAAGAAAATTTACAACTGAAGCGGTATTTTCAACCTCTCCCATTTCTTTTTGTTTGTTTTATTTCCCCTGGTATTAACAAAATATAGGCAATCAACAAACTGCATAAGTTTGTAATAGGTATACACGGATAGTTGTAGTTTTGATCAGTCATAAATACGTTAAAAATAGTTTTTCTCAAAGAGAGTCTTAAAAAAGGGGAGTTGTGTTATATTCAAGGTCGCCTTGTATTCAAGGTTGTCATATACTTGGGCAAATATGGTATTTGTGCCAATTTTCTACACTGTTCTTAAAAGGCAATTATTAAAAATTTGTGTTACACATGGATTATTTTTTACAAAACTCTCATTCTCTCTAAAGTGAATAATATCTTCACTTTCTTTCGAAGTCTCCCAGTTAACACATTGACTGCCATGTGGACAATGGTGGTTTTGTGGCAGTCGAGATGTTAAAAATATTCCATATTTGACAGGAAAATTTTTCTGGGTCAGTTCTTGGTCTGACTGTTTCGTACACATCACTGTTCCATTGTGAACCAAGGTTTCTTTGATAACTTTCTAGTACTGCATTTAATTATCTTTCAAAAAAATGGTGTTAATAACTTTCATGACTTTAATCTAGGCTGTTAGGTGATTTGCTACCAGTGAAGTTTCCTTTTTTTAAATTTTCATAGCTTATAGTTCTTTATTTTGCTTTAACAATATTTCTTAGTGTTATTTTTCAATGTTGTCGGTGAGCTGAGAAGTTATTTCTTATAATAAATAACTATGGTGACAACTCCAAAGAGTACTGCACCACAATCAATAAGTCACACTCGAAACACTCATAACACAGTAGCTGTACGGGTTGGCAGTACAAACCATACCGAGGTCCACCAGGGCGCCACAGCTGCCATCTGTGGGCATCACGTGTGTGGTGCCTCGTTAAATACCGGAGCACTGAGCTACGGCAGACAGTTGTGTTTAGCGTCCCGAGTCATGTACAACCTCCAGTTACTGCAGAGTCTACACGCTGCAGTGTTCTATTTATTTTTTTTATTTATTTATTAATTTCGTATTCCATTAATCCGTATTGTGATAAATCACAAGGATGTGGAATGAGTCATGATTACATACAACAGATATAATACACATATATAAAATGACAAAAATTTACCATAAGATTATGAATAAGTTTGTAGGTTAAAATCAAATCAAAGGTATAGCTCAAGTAATATAAAACAATACCTAAAAAGGAAATATAGTACATTTTCCAAATTAAACAAATAATACACATATATAAAATGACAAAAATGTACCATAAGATTATGAATAAGTTTGTAGGTTAAAATCAAATCAAAGGTATAGCTCAAGTAATATAAAACAATACCTAAAAAGGAAATATAGTACATTTTCCAAATTAAGCAGTTAATGTGATCTATAGCAAACAAATTTATATCAGTATAAAAAATCATTGCTTTATCTGTAGATACTCATCAAGAGAATAGAAGGAATTTACCATTAGGTATTCTCTCAATTTACATTTAAAAGTAGGTAACACATTAATGTGACCTTTAATACCTGATGGAAGGGAGTTGAAAATTTTTGTGGCTGAATAATGAACACCTTTCTGAACAAGACTTAAATGTTTCAGATCCCTGTGTAGATCATTTTTAGACCTAGTATTATGATCATGACATTCACTATTAGTTTTAAAAAGAGATAGGTTGTTAGAAACAAAAATCATCAAAGAGAATATGAATTGAGAGGTAAGTGTTAATATTTGTAACTTATGAAACAGACTTCTGCAAGAATATCTTGGATGAACACCACTCATGATTCTAACAGCTCTCTTCTGTGCAGTAAATATTTTTTTGGCTAAAGGCTTGTTGCCCCAAAATATTATGCCATACGACATGATAGAATGAAAATAACCAAAGTAGGCAGCTTTAGTAGCGTCCTCATCACCAATGGGGGTGATTACACGTAGAGCATAAGTTGCCACACTGAGCCTTCTATGTAGGTCTAAGATATGCTCAGACCAGTTCAGCTTGCCATCAATTAGAATGCCCAAGAACTTAGATGATTCACAGTGTAGTATATTTTGGTTACCACAGTTTAAGTGGCATACTTCATTTTCTTGTTGAGATGTGTGAAATTGCATATACTGAGTTTTCTGAATGTTTAGAGTTAGTCCGCTGCACTTAAACCAGTGTAGGATGTCAACGAGTACAGCATTACATTTATTTTCTAGGTCACTGTTAGTTCGACTTTCAAGCAGAATAGTGGTGTCATCGGCAAAAAGAGTAAATTTACACTCGATGTCTGTGCAAAGTGGGAGATCATTGATGAAGATAAGGAAACGCAAAGGTCCTAGGATGGACCCCTGAGGCACACCACACTTTAATGTGCCCCAATCAGAAGAAATGGGACTATCATTGGCACCATTAATTATCACCTTCTGTTTTCTGTTTTGCAGATATGATTCTATCCATCTACCAATGCTACCTCGCAAGCCATAAAAATTAGCCTTATGTAAGATAATGTTGTGGTCCACACAGTCAAAGGCCTTAGACAAGTCACAAAAAATTCCAATAGGTGACATTTTATTATTTATTGACTCTAAAATTTCATTTGTGAGAGAAAAAATAGCCTGCTCAGTTGATCTACCTTTTTGGAAACCAAACTGGTTTCTGTTGAGTATGTTGTGGCTGTTAAGATGTTCTACAATTCTTGTATACATTAGTTTCTCTAATACTTTTGAGAAACTACTTAGTAGTGATATTGGACGGTAGTTAGATAAATTAGTTTTGTCACCCTTCTTGAAAAGTGGTTTCACAACGGCAAGCTTTAATCTCTCTGGGACAACACCTTGCTGGATAGACTCATTAAAAATGTGACACAGGACTTGACATATGTGGTCACTACAATGCTTCAGTATTTTTGGTGAAATGTTGTCAATACCAGTGGAATTTTTATTTTTTAAGGCCTTGATGGTATTTTTAACTTCAGTAATAGTAACTGGGGCAATACAAATTGGGTCATACGTGTTAGGGTTAGCTCTGTGTAATAAATGCGTAGCAGCATTTAAGGAACTGTTACAACCTACTTGTTCTGCTGCAGTTATGAAGTGATTGTTGAATATGTTGGAAACTGTTACAGGATTATGAATAACCTCATCCTTATAGCTTATCTCTGTGGTATTAACATTCTTGTTACTCTTGCCACACTCTCTATAACATTCCAAACTGCTTTTATTTTGTTCTCAGATTTATCAATTTCAGACTTAGGCCAAAACTTAGGCTCCGTAGGCATCTTAGTCCAGCTCTCAACTCCATGTAGGCATCACTCAGAGGCACAGTGACAGGACTTTAATATTTTAGAGGACTTGTAATAATTTCAAATGTCTAATTGCACTGGACATTTCACAATAATCAGCATCATTTAAGATGAGTAATTCTTCATCTTTAATAAATATCATTTTATAACTAATTGTTGGGAATCTTTCTGATTAAAGATAACCTGTGCTGACCTACTGCAGTCCCAACATTAACATGTATTTTTACACTGCCACACTGTCAGCTAGTCAGTCTGACAGAATAGTACATTAAATTACCTGAAGCCTAACGTTGTTTATTTAGTACTGGTTAGTTGTTAAAATTTTACATGTCTTCTAAAACAGGATTTAAGACACCACCCATGTAAATGAAATGAAATACTGCAATCTCTCACTTAATGTGAAAATTTTTAAGTGACTACGAGATGAATTTGCTACATCATACATGTTGTTGTTGTGGTGTTCAGTCCAGAGACTGGTTTAATGCAGCTCTCCATTCCACTCTATCCTGTGCAAGCTTCTTCATTTCCAAGTACCTACTGCACCCTACATCCTGCTGAATCTGTTTAGTGTATTCATCTCTTGGTCTCCCTCAATGATTTTTACCATACATGCTGCCCTCCAATACTAAATTGGTGATCCCTTGATGCCTCAGAACATGTCCTACCAACCAATTCCTTGTTCTAGTCAAGTTGTGCCACAAATTCCTGTTCTCCCTAATTCTATTCAATACCTCCTCATTAGTAACGCGTTCTACCCATCTAATATTCAGCATCTTCTGTAGCACCACATTTCGAAAGCTTCTCTTCTCTTCTCTTCTTGTCTAAACTATTTATCATCCATGTTTCACTTCCATACATGGCTATACTCGATACAAATACTTTCAGAAAAGATTTCCTGACACTTGGATCTATACTCAATGTTAACAAATTTGTCTTCTTCACAAGCATTTTCCTCACCATTGCCAATCTACATGTCATATCCTATCTACTTCGACCATCATCAGTTATTTTGCTCCCCAAATAGCAAAACTCCTTTACTACTTTAAGTCTCTCATTTCCTAATCTAAGTCCCTCAGCATCACCTGATTTAATTAGACTACATTCTATTATCCGTGTTTGCTTTTGTTGACGTTCATCTTATATCCTCCTTTCAAGACACAGTCCATTCCACTGAACTGCTCTTCCAGGTCCTTTGCTGTCTCTGATATAATTACAATGTCATTGGCAAATCTCAAAGTTTTTATTTCTTCTCCATGGATTTTAATTCCTACTCCTAATTTTTCTTGTGTTTTCGTTACTGCTTGCTCAATATATAGATCAAATAACATCGGGGATAGGCTACAACTCCGTCTCACTCCCTTCTCAACCACTGCTTCCCTCTCATGCCCCTCGACTCTTGTAACAGCCACCTGGTTTCTGTACAAATTGTAAATAGCCTTTTGCTTCCTGTATTTGACCCCTGCCACCTTCAGAATTTGAAAGAGAGTATTGCAGTCAGCACATCATACATACCAGTATATTATATGTACAATGTAATGCCACTGCAAAACTTTAACAAGAGGCAGCACCCACTCAAGAAGGTACTCTTAACAAATTTTCACAATATCTTGGGAACTGGAATAACTCTAGTAAAAAAAAAAAAAAAGAAAAAAAAGAAAAACCTCACCCATTAACTGATTTGCATCAGATAAAATAATGGCTAGAGCCAATGTACACCTGATGCTTGCATTGGCGGAAATACAGCCCTGAAGCCATTTCTTTGTAAATGAAAGTTGTCGTTTTCAAATTATGTGAAATTCAGGTCTTCACATATGTTCTTAAACCTCTTTCCTCATTATTAAGTTATTGGAATCAAATATTTACAATCTATAAACACAGATCTGGCTATCACATCAGTTACTTCTTACCAATTAGAGTACTATTCACTTCCCAAGACAGTGCACATACAACACAGCCAAAGCATTGTTTTTTCTAGCCCCTTTCTGTGGAAGAAGTGTGTCACACTCCTACATAGAAATATACTCAGAAAACAAAAGGAGATGAAAACTTATTTAATATCCACAATGTCCTGAGCTTTAGCCTCTGTCCACATACATCGAATATCATGTGGTACAACATAAATTTATCTTGAATATCACCGAACAACCACAAAAATACATGTTTGCAGAACCTGTGGACCCTTAAACCACCAAATACTCAATTAGTACAGAATGTGGAATATAAAATAATCAGAACATTACTGCATCTTGTAAAATGTGCACTTTTCCACAGCCGACACCTGATATGATATGGGTTAATTATATATAAACTATCATGCAATGACTCTATTTTTGTTACACTATTTAAGAAAGGAATATATAAATACATAAATAGTGTGGAAAATAATGGAAATTTCATTTATTGTAAATTATACTTTGATGCTTTGGTATGTGCATATACAGAGGATGCATATCTGTACATTGAAAAAGCACAAATTATTATAACAAACACTTTCATGCAGGACCATTCATGAGGACTGCAAATGCAGTGTGCCCCATGTGTCCACACACAACAAGCAATGACCGCTACACAAAAATGAATGGTTTGCTGAACTAATTCATTATCAAAAACAGGACAGTGAAATGATATATTTATAAGTTCTCCTCATGCCTTTTGTCTTTTCATCCATGGCAATCATTAATTGAAATCTTATTGTTTCAGTTCTAATTTCTTTGGCTATCGAGCCAATAAAATCCACGTGATTGTCAATGGCAGATTCGGCAGCAGCTTGTTGGTGTGCCTGTTTCAAATATATTCTTTGTGCAATCAATTTGATTGCAACCATGTAACTGTCACAAAACCTCTTCCTGTTTCTCCTTCTACTCAGGAGTCTGCTGGTTCTACAGTTTGTTTAACAATGCACACTGGATTCAGTATATGTAAATCCAGACTACAGCACTCCTCCACAAAGTGCTGTGGAGACTGCTGCATTTCTCTACTTTGTGAATGCAAAGACTCACTACTTGCCTGCAAATTGCAGAACATACTAAAATTTATTGCAGTATTGTACCTGAATGAAATGCTTAACATTGTAATAAAACAGCTAAGTATACTGAGGTTTCGTAAAGAATGTAAGCAGTAGTTCCCCAATCAGGGGTAGCTTCTATGACAATTTCTAAGATTCAAATCATACTTTTTGCCACAGAATTTTAATTGGACATGCACTGTGTGAGAGGCCTACAAAATTCAGCTTTCGCCTTAAGTAAATAGTTGGATAACTTACCTATTTACTTTCATCATTGTTCACTGCCAAGGACTGTCCACCTAGGCACTGGTAGAAAATGGACTGCCAAGATCAGTAATTTATCATAGTATCAGAGTGCTAGTATGTACATCTGTGAAATTGCAAGTTCATATTAACCGCAATAAAATTCTGGTGCAGAAATTACATTTCAATCCATTGGTCATTGAAGATTATGTACTTTCAAAATAATCAGAAGTGAAAATCCACTTTAATATTACCTATTTGCTGTATATGCATCAAAGTACTATTAAACGCAACATTATCACAAGGCTGTGCATTGACTTTGAAAAATAACATATTAGAAAATATATGATTTTGTACTTGCATCATTCAGCCCACTGGCACTCATCTTTGATGACCTCACTTTCAGGTGTTCAACACTGGACTGACGCCATATACCATGCATTTTTGTGTAGCAAGTCTTGCTTGTAGCATTTGGATGAACGAGGCACACACAATTTGTAGTCCTTGTGAGTGGTTCTGTGCAATAGCGTTTATTATATTACTTTTTTTCTATTTACTACGTATAGACACAGTTCCTCACTATACACACATATCAAAGCATCAGTCACTTCCTTGGTTCATTGTTGCCATTGTTTTATATACAATGTGTACACAATGAAAGACAACAGGATGAAAGTGAATAGCGACGAAAGCATCCTGGTCAGGGTTTCAAGGCGTGATGTCAGAAGTGGAAACATCTCACAATTGCCCACAGCAGGCAGCACTCAAAGCATTTTACAAGCAAAATAGCACTGGGTCTGTCACAGAAAACATACAGAGTTCCCCGCAAAGTAGCAGGCTAGCAGACAACAGAGCTTACTTGGCAGCCATCACGTGAGCCATCAAAAAAACTTACAGCAAATCATACTCCGTGTGAGATGGGCTTTACTCTTGCAAAGAATGCAACCATAAAAATATTTTATCACATCTCTCGGGAATTAAACACGCTGGCAGATAATGAAAGTTTTAAGAACAAATTTAAATCCTTATTACTTCACAACTCCTATCCCATGGATCAAGTTGTCCCAATGTTTCCCCATGGGGCACAGACACCACCAGCCACCCCTCAGCTCGGTCATCGGCAGGTGCAGCTGGTATAGGCTACCTGCTGAGAGGCCCTATTGCACACTTTCTGAGCGAACATAAACCACTTGGCCAACACAGCACGGGGGCCTCAGCTGGTGCAGAAATGTCACACAAGCTATGGCCCAACACCATTACTGCCAGAGCATCAACTATTTGCCCACTGCTAGCACATGAACTGGGAAAACCTATTGTAGATGAATTTCTGAGCTAAGCTGTATCTATGTGTCTAGGTTACATTTATTAAATTTGGTTGTAAATTAAGAGTAATAACAAAAATAGTTATATACATGCAGTAAATACCACAAAATTTCATATCGATACACAATTCTAATGGTGTAAATAATATTTTGTACAATGCACATTACATGGGACAAACGCATGATGATGATGGTGCCCCTTACTACTTCCTACCTACGGTAATAGCCATACGCTAGATGTAACAAAGGTAGTCACAAGTGTAAGCATCACCGCTTTCCTTCCCATTTTTGTCAACAGGAAAACAACTGCAATAGGAGGAACAGATTAACATGGATAAGACTGGAATGCAGTTACTCACATTCTTGCTGATGTAGTCATCTCGATATTGAGCTCTGAGTCACAAGAACCACAGAAAACCTAATCCAAGATTCCAGAACAGCATTTCAACTACTAGCCTGACTAGGTCGGTCAGTCATTGGTCGGTCAGTCGGTCCATCTCTCTCTCTCTCTCTCTCTCTCTCTCTCTCTCTCTCTCTCTCTCTCTCTCTGTGTGTGTGTGTGTGTCATTCCTCTGCCTATACCATATAGTGTTGTTCACTACACATGGTATGGCTCACATGCTGTGGCAGTCTGCTGTATGCCCTACACCATGTGCAGTGTACGGTGGATATGTGCATTGAGACACAAATAAAACATTTATTTGCAAAAGTTGGATTTTTTATTATCTATATCACAAAGCATAATTGAAGTAACAGCTGAGGAGGAATGGCTGCAGACATTAACAATATCACCTTTATTCTGTTTTCCAAGCGTGAATTGCCATTATTGTAGGGTACTAGAACATAAAACAAAAATACTAACTATGCAATTGTACACCTATTACAGTAAACCCTCAATTATCCATGGGTGGATTATACACTTTTCAGATTTTCGTGGCCTATTTCTCTCACTATTTTGCTGCTGAAAATTTTCCTTTAACCCAGGAGTTGTGAGTGAGCGGTAATCTCATGTTATTACAAGGGTGTAATAAACAATGTGCTGCTTCAACACTGCAAGACCTGGACTATATTTTGTTTCAAAGTAGTGTAAGGCAGTGTGAAATTGGATTGTACAGTATTCATTGAATTCGATTATCCATGGTTTTCAGGTCCCCAATTATTGCGGCTAATCAAGAGTTTACTTTAATTCCAAAAAAAAAGTTATCCATAAAAAAATACTTCTCCATCTTCTTGTATTACAATACTGTATGTACATTTTTGCCAACATACATTAAGTATACAGTAACAAAATGTTTGACCTTTGCTAGTGAACTGAATTTTCCTCATGCTACATGTTCCAGAAGATAACTTCTATCTTCAGGTGCATTTAGGAGAAATATTTAGAATTTTCCCAATAATGCATAGCTGAGATACGTCATATTAACAAGACAGCAGTACCACAAGGCATGACACTTCATGTAACATGCCCATTTCAAAGACCCATCATAATGTGGCCGGAAAAATAGGCCGAGGAAGGTAGCTAATACACCAAGGATCACACAAAAAGACACAACTGTTCCATTTTTTAAATATTTAGTACTTTCCCAAATTATAAGTAGTCAACTGGTACACCATATTTTTCAAGAAAATAGAATAGTTCAGCTTTGAGTACTTTATCTTCTTCATTTATATTAAGCACAGAAGTATAGTGTTTGGTTTCTTGTAACACAACGCTAAGGCTCTGTCTTACATACACATACACTAGTGAGCACACTGCAGAATCAATATCACAAGTTTTATTGCCCAGAACTATAGTTACTTCCTCATTCCTCTCAAACTTTTCATGATGGAACAAAGAAAGAGGTATATTTAATGACTGTATCACTTAATGATAACATTTACTAATAATGGAAACGGCTTTAGGGTGGAGAGGTGGAGTAGAGAGATAGAGAGAGAGGGTGAGGTGTGCAGTTCCCGTACATTTTATATAAAATAACCAAAAGATCACATTTTGTATTATGTAAGTTTCTCAATTCATTTTCATATGGACAACAGGATATTAGATACAAGTTTCTGATTCAATTTTTGTACAAAAGTATGTGTGTAATTGCAAAGTGAACAGATATCGTATGAGAATGAGGATGGCTAGTGAAAAAGTGATTCTGACACAGTTCTGTTTGAAATGGCACAGCAGCTAAAAACATACCTTCAAAATGGCAAGGACCACATGATCATTCAATCATTATTAATATCAGTTGATAGAAGACTGTGAAAGTATCCATAGGCAAGAAGACATGTCACATCCACATCTCACTGTTAAGGAACATTACTAGTAGCTGATGGTACTACTGACAGTATAATATATTTCTGTGGTAGTCAGGCACAGCCTATATTGGACATTGATACAAATAAGGGTCTACAGAAAACACCCAATATGTATGCTCCCATGCTGACAGATGGGCTTCATTTAAGAACACAGTGCAAATGGGAACACTGTGAATGTACTATAAAAAAAGAATAAAAAATAACTGTATATCAGGTGAGCCACTACCCCGTCTTTTACAATGTCAATAGTTGAATCAAGAAGGCTCATTATTTCACAAGAATTGGTGTCACATACATTCATCTCCCTGTCTACCACTCAATGCGTATGCTAAAGGATGAATGGTTATCTTCTCTCCTTCCATCTGTATTGCATCTAAGACTTTCCAGTATAATACAGAGTTAACAGTTTTATATGAACAGATGTCAGTTGGTCATGTCAATAGAAAACAATGGTGTTCCCACTCAGTTTCTGATCTAAATAACAAGTGAACTTGTTACATGCTTGTACTGCAATGTCGTGGGCATGTTTTTGCCAACATATGTTAAGTATTCTTGACATGCTGGATCAATGGTAGAAAAGGCGGATTCAAAATTTTATGCATGGTATAGCACCTTAAACACAAATACTTTGAAATAAAGAAACAATGGTTGGACATTAATATTTCAGGTGTTATAAGGTCTTCAATGAGCTCTGAATGTGAGGCACAATTTAAAAATGTATGTGTCATAACAAACATGTGCCTGCCACAGCAATGTTGTTCATAATATTTAGGGGAAGGGAGGAAAAATAAGAAACTTCCTGGCAGATTAAAACTGTGTGCCCGACCGGGACTCGAACTCAGGACCTTTGCCTTTCGCGGGCAAGTGCTCTTCTATCTGAGCTACCTAAGCAAGACTCACGCCCAGTCCTCACAGCTTTACTTCTGCCAGTATCTTGTCTCCTACCTTCCAAACTTCACAGAAGCTCTCCTGCGAACCTTGCAGAACTAGCACTCCTGAAAGAAAGGATACTGCGGAGACATGGCTTAGCGACAGCCTGGGGGATGTATCCAGAATGAGATTTTGACTCTGCAGCAGAGTGTGCGCTGATATGAAACTTCCTGGCAGATTAAAACTGTGCCCGACCGAGACTCGAACTCGGGACCTTTGCCTTTCACGGGCAAGTGCTCTACCATCTGAGCTACCGAAGCATTACTCACGCTCGGTCCTCACAGCTTTACTTCTGCCAGTATTTCGTCTCCTACCTTCCAAACATTACAGAAGCTCTCGTGCGGTCCTGTGAGGACCGGGCGTGAGTCGTGCTTTGGTAGCTCAGATGGTAGAGCACCTGCCTGTCAAAAGGCAAAGGTCCCGAGATCGAGTCTCGGTCGGGCACACAGTTTTAATCTGCCAGGAAGTTTCATATCAGCGCACACTGCGCTGCAGAGTCAAAATCTCATTCTGGAAACATCCCCCAGGCTGTGGCTAAGCCATGTCTCTGCAGTATCCTTTCTTTCAGGAGTGCTAGTTCTGCAAGGTTCGCAGGAGAGCTTCTGTAAAGTTTGGAAGGTAGGAGACGAGATACTGGCAGAAGTAAAGCTGTGAGGACCGGGCGTGAGTTGTGCTTCGGTAGCTCAGATGGTAGAGCACCTGCCTGTCAAAAGACAAAGGTCCCGAGATCGAGTCTCGGTCGGGCACACATTTTTAATCTGCCAGGAAGTTTCATATCAGCGCACACTCCACTGCAGAGTCAAAATCTCATTCTGGAAACATCCCCCAGGCTGTGGCTAAACCATGTCTCCGCAGTATCCTTTCTTTCAGGAGTGCTAGTTCTTCAATGTTCGCAGGAGAGGTTCTGTAAAGTTTGTAAGGTAGGAGACGAGATACTGGCAGAAGTAAAGCTGTGAGGACTGGGCGCGAGTCATGCTTCGTTAGCTCAGATGGTAGAGCACTTGCCCGCGAAAGGCAAAGGTCCCGAGTTCGAGTCTCGGTCGGGCACACAGTTTTAATCTGCCAGGAAGTTTCATATCAGCACACACTCCGCTGCAGAATGAAAATCTCATTCTGAAGGAAAAATAAGTTTGTGATGTGTCTATAGTGAAGTTTAACAGTATTTACAGTTCATGAATGATTGACAAGCTAAGCACATTACTCATTACAGGAACTTGCCGACATGCATTTAACACTGTGGCGCAGCTTATTTGAAACTCGAGACAGATTAAACTGGAGTGTTGGACTGGCTCTCAAATGTGGGACCTTTGTCTTTCACATTAAGTACTCGACCAGCTGAGCTACCAAAGCACAACTCACAACCCACCCTCAGAGGTTTGCTGTGAAAGGCAAAGGTTCCAGGTTCAGGATTTGAGTCCCAGCCCAGCACACACTTTTAATCTGACAAGAAGTTTATGATACTCTCATTGTTTGATTAGAATGGGAGATTCTGTGGCACAGACAACAAGATCATTGGGTTTCATTCCTATAGGATTATGTGAAGTCATAAGTACGAAATCCCAGTAGAAACTGCAGAGGGGCTGGTTAGTAGAGTTCTAGCTGTCTGCCTCATAGCATAAATGTTTTAACTGGTTCCCACAGCAACATGGAGCAATCAAAGCTGTTGCAGATCAACCTTTATTTGCAGCCCTCACCACCAGTGGCACCGCAAAATGCAAGCTGTCACCATAATCGATGCTGTGGGAAGAAGCCACACTGGAGCACACACTGCATCATCCGGTGGAGCCCTGCGACCTCCAACCAGCTATAACCGTGCCCCACAGCTCAGAGAACTCATTCTCTCGTGTGCTCACTTGATAAAACTTTCACTTGACTGGTCACTGCCTGCTGATTATAATGGCTTTGATTCCACATTCTGCATGGCAAGTTACTTTCTATTTACAAAGTTCTGAACTTACATGTGATTGTACTAACTGTGTGTCTCCGCCATATCAGTGAATTTCACCCAATAAATTGTACTCATGACTGCATACTTCAACAGTAGTGATGAGTATTTTTGAATATTAGGCAATATGGACTTGTAATGTATGAAACAGATACCAACAGCAACAGCAGTTGACCTTACTACACCAGCAAACAACAAGGTTGCCCTCACCAGATCTGCTGCTTCCTTCATTTCTGGATAGCGTTGATGACTGGGAAACATAATTACAGGGCCTCAACTATCACTACACTGCTTACAAGTTAACCAATTCAGATTGAAAATGACCATTTTTTTCATGGTTTTCACATAGTGTGTTGGTAGTTGCCCCCCCCCCCCCCCCCCCACCCTGACACACACACACACACACACACACACACACACACACACACACACACACACACACACACATGAAAAATCCTGATTGATTATCTTTTGCTGAGCTTTGTAAGCTTTGTCAGATCTTTGTGGATGTCAGTTCCATGTAGTGTATGCTAGAGAGGAATTTTACAGGTACTGTAAACAGCAGTCAGAATCCTGTAAGGACTCAATCACTGACCTTTCGGGTCTTAGTTCTGCTTTTGTGTGCTCAGGATAAAATGTCATGCATCTTATACTGACTGCATGATTCCTCCAAGATTCACCAAATTAGCAAGTGTGTGCACAGACTTTATGTCTTACGGATACTTCCCTGTACAAGGTATTTAAAATAGCCCAGGCTTTCGAATTTACACAGGAAACAGACAACCAGGGGGATACTCAGTCAGCAATATCTGCCGTCACCACAGGTGTGGCAGTAAACACTTCCCATAAGCACAGGAAATCTAATGTATGGTCAGACCACTCATGTAAACATGCTGTGTTGCACCACTGTGCTTCTCCTCAGCACAACAGGCTACGCGCATACAAATGGGGCAGCGAGACTTCGTGCATTTCCAAACATTCTTTCATTCTCACAGATCGGTTCCCAAGGATTTTTAGAGTTATCCATCCAAACAGAACTTCAGTCAGTATCATTATCCGCTTGTCCACAGTGTTTCACCTGGCACTCACTCCCCAACTGCCCACATCGATCAGCTACCTGTTTTTCATATGGAATTAAAGGCCACATTAATGATGTGTATCAGTTGCCCATCTCACAGCAGCATACGCACAGCGTGGGGTCTCATTCTACTATTTCTGCCTTGGACGGATCCTGTCAATGTTCACCTAATGAAGTAGTGTACTGTATTGAAATACTGACTCATCCATAAATTGGTAAACCTGTCAAATTGTTATTAATGCTACATGTGGCTGATTTCAGCCCTTTTCAGGTGGATACTGGTCCATCTTCTTCCCTTAGAAATAGTACTACCTCCATTGTGTTAGGGTCTCCTCCACTACAACCATTTAATAGGAAAGTAACTGCATATAATGACTATGACATACATGTGAAAGGTGTTTTTTCTACAGAAGTTTCTTATCAAAATGTTTCAAGGAAACTTTCATTTTTTTTTTGTATGTTCATCCTTTTAGCAGGACGCCTCTGGGGCTGTTCACTATCGTGACAAATAAAACCAGCTACAGCCGTACTTATGATTTTATTATATTTTGTCGCTACCAGTTTTGACACTTCATTGCGTCATCTTCAGGCTGTTTTGATGTGGTACAGGTTGATATGATACCCGTGCATGACCCATCAGCTGTCAGCACTACTGGATTCACAGATAATGTGTCAGCACTCCAACCATCAACTGTCAACTGTTGACTCCCCATATCGCAAAAATAAATATTGTCGGAAGAAGGGGCTACATTCAAGTGATCTCCAGGGTGCAGTACAGCTTCTCTCCAACTTAAACTAACCCTCCAATCAACATGGTGTCTCATCTCACTTTCACCAGGGAAGCCCCCTTGCCACAGATGCTTCACTGCATGGGATGGGTGTGGTGCAGTCACGGATGGAAGCTGATGGCTCCAAAGTGCCTATTGCGTTCATTTTCAAGACACTCAACACTGCCCAACACAACTAATCCTCCCCCCCCCCCCTTGCACACACACTGTAAATGAGGTGTTGGCTATCATTTATGCGATTAAGGAATTTCATACCTATCTGTATAGTGTGAAGTTCCAGTTGGTGATAGACCACAAGCCATTGATCACATTGTCTGGACCATGTTCTAGCCTTCCAGGCAGGACAGCACAAAGGCTACAATGGCAGGTGTTCTTATTGGCATATACTTAAAACATCATCTATAAGCCAACAAGCTGCTACACCAATGCCGATGCTTTGTTCTGGTTACCGGCAGCCCAGATCCTGAATTTGACTCCAAGGAAGTCATTATATCTCAGCTGGATTTTGATTCTTTGTTGGCATCTAACAATTTTCCCCTTGATGCTGCATTGGTTGCAACCCACACAAGAGCAAACCTATTCTCTGTACAGTTACCAAATGCATTAAGCAAGGGTACCCTCAGCACATATCTGCAATAGCGTATATTCTAGTTCAAATGTTCTTTGCCTTAAGAACAGGTTATTCCTCCACAATGGTGTTCTCAAATGAACAGAACACAAACAGCCTAGTGTCATTATTTCTCTGGCTCTGCACCCCAGAGTACTTGTGATCCTACACACAGGTCACTGGGGCATATCTCTTATCAAGCAGCTGCCAAGCTGTCATGCATACTGGCTAGCCACCGACAAGGACATCGAGACTGCTGTCCAGTCTTGCACTGTGTGTGTTCAGCAACAATCTGCACCACCCAAATTGTTTACAGTCTGACTCCCATCAGACCCTCAGGAGCACCTCAATATCAACTTCACTAGCATTTTTCAAGAGCGGCTAATTGTGGTAGACTCATACGCCCGACAGGAACATGGAATTATAACAGCTCTCTGAGACTGATGCTTACTTGCAGCCCTCACCACTGGCGGCACCACAGTCTGCAAGCTGTCACCACAAGAGGCACTCTGGGAAAAACCACACCCCTGGAGCACACAATGCATCACCTGGCAGGACCCCATGATTGTACTCACTGCATGACTCTACTGTGTCAGTGTATTTCATCTAATAAATAGTGCTCATAACTACAGGCTTCAACAATGAGGTAGTACAGTGATATTCGGGATAGTGTGTGACGAAACAAGGTGGGATATTTTTTACTTCCCCTCTTGTTTTGTCATCTGACTCCTTAAAACTCATTTTTTCATTTCTGAGTAATTACTGTTAACGTATGTGAGTATAATCTGCATTTCCATAAAAGAGAAAGGTTGGCCCTCAGTCTTAAAGAATATACCACCAGATCTAATTTTGTGCTTAGTTCTGTGTATGTAATTGATTTTCTAATTTATTTCACCTATTCCTCATTAATACTTTTGTTAAAAGGTGAAATCAGTAATTGTTTCGTAACTTAAATCCGATTGTTGACTTATAAACAAATATAAATTCTGTACTAATGATAAATATTTGGAGGAACAGCTAATAGTATTCTTAAAGGATTTATTTGGTTCTATTTGAAATCATGTTAGCAAAGCCAGCCCTTAATTATTTCCAAAGAAATTAACAATTTTGTCAAAAGTATTGTTTGCGTAACTATATCTGTTAATTTCATCATTTAAACAAATAATTCAGCCTAACGCTTGTAGCAGGACAAACTGTTATAAAGACACAATTTTTGATGGATTCAATTAATTGAATGAGTTGTGTTTTAATTGTAATTTCTGTAAATTAAACATCAAACAATGTGTAGTTTCAGTGCCTATTATTGTGATTATGTATAAGGGCTCAATTTTTTGTCCCAAGTCAATCAGTCCATGGCTGAGTTTCAGACAAGAAACCCATATTGTTTAGATCAACGACAATGCATCCACTTAACTGTGATGGGGTTACACCAATAGGTCGTGTGTTAAAACAGTGATAGTGTCTGTTCAATTTATTTGAAAGGCTGTGAAACATTTGGTTAGTTGTTTTACCGCTCATAGATGTTCAACAGTAAACTATTGTAGCAGTTTGTTGGTGTTTGCCTGCAAACTATTAATGAGGCTTATTGAAAGTTAACCAATAGGGAACTGGCCATATTAACTGTGTAAATTGAGGTGTTGTCAACAGTGAAAGTAAATAACTGTGAAACACAACTGTGCATCTGTCAGCTACATCATTTACAGCATTTACAGTAGCCAGTATTGAATTTTCACCCCCCCCCCCCCCCCCCCAGTTTTCAGCCAGTATCACAACTTATACGTCAACACTGAGGACTATCAACAAGGAAATAAAGCAGGCAAACATCACAAGTGCACTTTATGTGCTGTTATAATGCTTGTAGTTAGAAATCAGTCATAACTCTGAACAGTTGTAGCAAGCTTAAGTGTTGGTATGAAGATAATCCCAAAAGTAAGGTGTCCTATTTTTTTGATAAGTACATAGACCTGTTTATATCTACAATGGTTTACATCAGTTTACAGCTTGCACATTTAGCTATTTTTTGACATAATAACCATTTCTGTCAATGCATTTTTTGTAGAGGCTGTGACAGTTTTTGTACGCCCACGTCATACCAGCTCGCTGCCATGCTGTTTAGTAAGTTATGAACCTTTTCTTTCACCTTGTCATCGGAGCTGAATTGCTGGTACCACAATTAACACTGACAGGTACAGTGAGACTCTGAAAAAACTCAAACGGGCAAGTCAGAACTGGAGAAGGGTAGTGTTGAGCAAGGGCATACACATTCTCCATGACAACATTCGCCCACACATTGCTCGGCAAACCCTTGCTCTCCTGCAACAGTTTCAGTGGAACATAATCACCCACTCACCCTATAGTCCTGACTTGGAGCCCAGTGATTATCACCTATTCCCTAGGTTAAAAGAACATTTGGCCTGACAGCGATTCAGCTCCGATGACAAGGTGAAAGAAGAGGTTCATAACTTTCTGAACAGCATGGCGGCAAACTGGTATGACACGGGCATACAAAAACTGCCACAGTGTCTACAAAAATGAATCGACAGAAATGGTGAATATGTCAAAAAATAGCTAAATGTTCAAGCTGTAAACTGATGTAAACCATTGTAGAAATAAACAGGTCTATGTACTTATAAAAAAATTGGGGACCTTACTTTTGGGATTACCCTTGTATAAAGCGTTAGTTTTTTTTAATTCAATAAGGAAGAAAGTACTCATTTCCTTTCATTAGTTCCTTATCTCAAAGTAGACAGTTTACAATTATCTATCAGCTGCTCAAATTTGATCTGCACAAGTGGGATATCCTGTATTGTGACAGTAAGCAACTGTATATGACTGTGTGTGTGTGTTTGTGTTTGTGAGAACATGAAATTTCTTATGAAAGGATTTGCTGTAATGATTGTATACTTCTCTTACTCATGACCAGAACTAGTGGCTAACAATGATTACTGACTAAATATCAGCTTCTGATGGTTTATGATGGTGTTTTTCATTAACAGTTTGTGTTCACTGTTACTATAGTTTGGTGTTGCTTGTGTTAAAGAATACATGAGATGCAATCACACGCTATCTGTTTATTTTACTGAACAGTGGCAGTACTACAGTATATACAAAATGGTTGATGTGAACAATTATTAATTTATGCAACAAACTGATTTTGAAGGGTTTAGGTAAATGGCATATTATGATTGAGATAAAGGGACAATTGAGAGAAGAACTGTTAACACATCATGCATAATGACAAGTCAACCTTAAATGTACATCAATGAGTACTTTTATACTTTATCATGAAATTCTGCAGACTCATATCATATTTCATATTTGTGAGCATTTTATTAGTCTAGAGAAAGCAGAAATATTCCACTACTAATGATTTTCAGTTATACAGGCTGACACAGTGAAATTTGAATTCTTTTACTGACTTCCTTGTTTACATAGAAAAAAAATTGTGATATCTGCACAAAATACTTTTCTGGCTTTCAGTTTCACTATGACTACCTTGTTACATTAACAAAATTGCTGAGATATCTTTTACTAATATATAAAACGGCCATTTAAAATAAAGATTTCTTGTCCCCAATTAAATGAAAGTACTGTCAGTAACTGTTAAGCATCTGCAAAGGACTTTAAAACAAACTAACACATTTGCATTTCCAATGTTCCTACTCACTACACCAACCTGAAAGACTGCTATGGAGTATATCTAAAAAGGTTTGGGCATTCATGTACATCAGATATTATTAGTCCTGATGGTTGTTTGCAAGTCTTTATGTAGAGACGTATCAGTGATGATAATCTTGTAGCAAGAATGGTTAGCAACTACATGGAGTGTTAAAAGGAAAGTTCCTCTCTGCAGAATATTACCTGCTTTAGAAAAATATATATCTTACAGAATGGAAAGAGTTGACTAAGGTTTTCACTGGAATAAAACCAACACTATAATATTATTACATAAGAATACTGCTACACAAAGTGTTAGACAAAGTCGACAACACTTACCATGCAAGTGTAAACAAATTGCTCTTAAGGTAAGACAAGAAACGTGCAAAGCATTTAATGACACAAGACACTTAATCACGTTAGAAAACTTTTTTTCAACATCATACAAAATAATGGTTGAATATGAAGGTTATTAATAACACCATGACTGCTCAGTTGGTGTTGGAGCATACAGTATAAAAACCATATGTAGTAAAAGAAAACCTTAAATAAAGACACACATGAAATTGTTCTTCAGAACCAATATTATGTACCACTGTATGTACAAAGAAGGTAGACATGAACATGAGTCTATGAAAAAAATATCCTTAAACATAAACATGGTCCCTCACTAGTATAAAGGAAATGCAAGCAAACAATGCAGTTACCCAAGCACCTAGTTAATGCACCAAGTTATTTTAGTTATCAGGTTCTGGCGGTCGAACACCACAAACAGGAATGTTTCACAATTTACCACATCTCTTCATCCAACATACAAATACAAGATCAAAATATAGTGAAAAAACAGTGGCAAATGCAAATTCAATGACATCTTTATATAAACATTGCACCGACTTTCATCTCATTTTGACTACAAAAAACAGTGAAATCAATGAACTTAAAATGACTGTAGCCTTACTGGAGAAACAGCTGGTTGTAAACTCAACAAACAGAGCATTGACTCAACCTCAAAGAAACATCGGGTACCAATGATATAAACAGAGGAAGAACGACAGTGGAAACCAGCACAAAACTTGGAAATATAAAAGTAAGTGCATCAAATGGCTGTAATGACAAACGTGGTTCTACAAATAACATCACTCAGAAACATATGAGACCAGATACTAATTACAAACAACAACAGCAGTGCACTGTAAATTTTTCACACATGTTGCATTGCAAACAAAGAAACATGATTAAAAAAATCAGTTGCCTGTCCTCAAGTGTGCAAAAAAGAACGAAAAGTCTTAATTTTTGTCAGTAGTCATGGGCATTAGATAGCAGAAAAGATGGCAGATACACAAACTAATGCAAGTGTCCAGGCCTTTGTCAAGTTAGGAGCAGGCATTGCAGAAGTGAAAAAATAGTGGTGAAATCATGGGAAAACCTTGACTAAAAAGACTGTGTCATAAATTGTGCAGGTGCAAATGATGTTGCTGGAGATAAAGGTAGTGAACTCATCACTGTTCTTGAAAGTATGCTACCCAAATTAGGCAACACAAATGTAGCTGTTGTAAATCAACCACACAGATATGACCTACCTCCATGGTAATGAGTAAATAAATTAACAGGAAGAGTAAACAAAGAGATAGATGAAGTATGCAAAAAAATTCTGTATGTGAATTTAATACATGTAAGAACAATAGACAGATCCATGCATACCAGCCATGGCCTTCATTTAAAACACAGTAGGAAACAATTTTTGGTTGATGAAATCTGTCATTTAGCAAATTTGAGTCACAACAGGCATAGTATAGAAGCAATCCAAAGTACTTCGCACGAATGTGAAAGGTGTGATATCTTATAAAAAGGGCGAAAGACATTTTTTAGGAAAGTACATTGTATCATAAAAAAATGTGATGCAGAATTAAATTGCAAATACACACAAGATTTTCACCAGAATGTAGAGTCATTAACAAACGAAGTTGATGAAATAAATATACTCCTCAATAGTGACTGGAGAGATGTTTCAGTTTTTTTGCTTTTGTTACAAAATGAGTATTTTCAATACTTACAAATATTGCATTTTAATCTGGCAAACTGTTTTTGTACAATGGAATCAAAACATGGAGGAACTTCTATATATGTAAAAGAAAATTTTGATTATAAAAGTATAGCTTGTGAAAGAGACTTTGAAATCTCACCTGTTGAGTTAATGTCTGAAAAAACTATTATTTTATGTGTGTATAGATCTCCTGTTAACGAAATAAGTGTGTTTTTTTTCCAAGAAAACTGGACCTTGCTTTAGGCACACTCAAAGCAACTGGGAAAACAGTGATACTGTGTGGAAATTTTAATATTGACTTTCTGAGCCATAGACCTCACAGTGAAAAGTTCTTAAATATTATAAAAGCCTACAATCTTTGTCTGAATGTTAGCTCTCAAACACATGCAACAAAAAGTAGTGTCACTCTCCTTGAGCAGATATGTGTGAACATGGACAAGTGTACATCACAAAACTTTGATACCATTTATATGACCATACCTGTAAATCACATTTTGACCAGTGTGCAAAACATCATCCATAAAACGATTTAGTCGAAAAATATTGAATACTTCCAGTATCTAATCAGCAAACAATCTTGGAGAGAAGTATGATACCTCTATTACCAATGAAAAGATGGAAAAGCTTTTGAACATTTTCAAGCATAACTTTGACATAGTTTTTCCACAAAGGCAAGTGATTTCCAGAATCACAGATACATTCAAAAACTGGTTTACATCAGGCATTAGAATATTTTATAAAGAGAAGCAGGAACTTTTTATGCAGCCAAAAACTGACAGCAGTCAGGAATTCAAGCCCTCCCAGCACCCCCCCACCCCCCCACCCACCGCCGTGTATAATGCCACAGTGTAGTTTGGTAATTTGCCGATTGTCAGTGCTATTCACAAACATGGTGAGTTCTGGTACAGAGCAAGGTTTTTGTGTGTTGGAGCTCGACAAAAACAAGTGTGCTGCCACTGTTCAATGGATGAAGCCACCAACAAGAAAGGCCATTTACCACTGGCACAACAAAGTCATTACGACGGGTTGCTTGTGCCTGGCAAAGAGAAGTGGACGTCCCAGTGTGAGTGAAGTGAATGTGGATCACGTACAAGAGACATTCATAAGGAGTACAAAGAAATTGGTGCTTTGTGCACCCCGTGAACTTGAAATGGCTCCAATGACAGTGTGAAAAGTCCTGGGACAGAAGCTGCTTATGAAACCATTCAAATGGGAGCTAGTGCAGAAACTCAATGACGACAATGAAGACAAGCATTTTGAGTTTTGTTTGCACTTGCAACAATTGGATGAGGATGGGGGTGGCATTGTTGATTGCTTAATTTTTAGCGATGAAGCCACTTTTCACACTAACGGGAAAGTGAACAGGCATAATTGTCAAACCTTGGGTACAAAGCATCCACACAAATGCATTGAATTTGATTGTGATTCCCCAAAGGTAAATATTCTTTTTTTTGTGCCTTCTCACATTGAGAACTGTACAGGCCATTCCTCCACCAAGAGCACTGTCACTCGATGTTCCTACTTGGACATGTTGCAGCAATGGCTGATGCCTAAAATGAAATCGGACTCTCCATTCATCTTTCAGCACGATGGGGCTTCACCCCATTTTCATTGTGAAGTTCATGGAAACCTGAACATGGAGCTGCCACATCGATGGATCGGCCGTGCTACAGAAAGGGACAGCTGTTTCATGAAATGGCCTCCCCGATCACCAGATCACACTCTGTGTGATTTTTTTTCTGTGGGGATAAATTAAAGATCTGATGTATGTACCACCTCTATCACGTGGTGTAACAGGGCTCCGGGTGAGAATAAGGGAAGTCACTGCCACAATCAACGATGCTGTGCTGGGACAGGTATGGCAAGATTCGATTACTGTATTGACATCTGCCAGGTCACTCCCAGTTCGCATACCGAATGTTTGTACAAAAACTTTCAGAGTTTCTCTTCAAAATGCAATATGTATGACATCTGTACAATGTTTAGTTCTCGTGCAATAAATAATTGAAAGTGTTCCCACACTTTATGTGCGCCCTGTTCCACCTAGTTTTGAAACGTGTCATAAAAGAGGCAAATATGGTATGAAGTCATCCAATAAAACTAAGTCCATGTGGAAAGCTGTCCACGGTCTTTACAGGGAATAAGACAACTCACAAAAATATTGTGATATCGCACAATGACAAGAATGCACTGACCGTATGGTAATTGCAAAAACAGCTTCAATTCTTATTAAGCAACTGTTGCTGGAAAATTAGAGAAAGAAACATTTGGTAACCCACCAAATAAACACTGAAAGAACTTTCATCTTCCTCAGTATAATAGGCCCTACAGAGCTCCTGAATAGCATTTATTCGCTGAAGAGTAATTATCAACTGGTATTGATGATATTCCAGATTATATTAGAAAAATAACAGCAAGATATATAGTCTCTCTTTGTTAGACATACGCAATTAATCCGTATCATGTGGTGTCTTTCCACAGCAACTGAAAATGGCAAAAGCAATAACGTCTATAGGCCTATAAAAAAGGTGATCAGCAATGTATGGGTAACTATAGGCCTGTGTCACTACTGCCAGAGATTTCGAAAATGATTGAAAACGTGTTCCTTTCACAACAAACTACATTCTTCACCAAGAATAATACTATTTCTGGATGTCAACATGGCTTCCGACCACAGCGGTCAACTGAAATAGACACTTTCAACCTGATAAACCATGTCTTAATGCAGTGGACAACCACAGAAAAATCTTTGGGTTATTCTTGAACCTAACAAAACCTTCTGTGCTACTGAGGAAGCTTAAAACACTGTGCCAAATCGGTGGATTAAATCATATTTGGAATATCGCTCTCAGATAACTGAAATTAAGTACATGGAAGGAAATGTGCTCCAGGAACATCTTTCAGAACCATGTGGTATAAATCACAAGAAACGACGGAACAAACGTGCTCCACTCAAAATGTTTTGTGCTTGAAAAAAATTTCAAGCATGCATTTGATGTGGTCGCATCTACTGTGAATAAAAGTAGGTATGAGAATATATGTTTTGGAAACTATGTAGCTGAGCACATGTTGCGCAACATATGCCTGGAACTTACCAGAAAACCGCTGCAACACTGCGCGCTCCCAAACGGCCATGCCATGCTGTCTAAGTATGATGGGCGGGGGGGGGGGGGGGGGGGGGGGGGGGGGGGAGAGAGAAACTGAGAACACATTTTAATGGTAGTGCAGTCGTACTGCATACGATTTGGTTTTACGGTATATTTCACGTTTCTCAATAACAAAGATCACAAACAAAACAAATTTTCATTATTATTTAATTATTTTTGGCGCGCCGAAGACATAATACAATTTTTATCTTGTATAAACTCTCGGAATACGGACAGGCGCAGATAACTTTACAGTTTTGCATGCAGGTTTCCACTTACTAAAGAATTTTTTAGTTTCATAATCGAACAAAAATCTTTCACGCACGTATATTGATCGAAATATTCCAGCACTTTCGCAACCTCATTATGGAGACGTGGAAATTCTACCTGAGGAAGGCAATGAGATGTCCTGATCAATTTTAATTTAAAAGGATTTATCTCTACAATGGGAATTAACTTGAAGTTCAGTTGCATCTTCCCATGCACAGGGGCGCTTTCGACTAAAACGGCAAACGATCTTGAAAACAGCTCGAAATCAAATGTAAGAGTGGCTGTCATCGAAACGTTACCAATCTATCCTTGCAATTCTTTCAAGGCCACAATGAATTCTTCAAACCTCGTGTTTTATTAAGGCCAGTAAGATCTAGGAAATCGATTCTGTTTGTCAGAATGTTTCCTTTCGCCTTGCAGTTTCTTACTGTGGACACAGCGCAGTCAAGTCCACTTAAAATGCGAGAACTCCAATCCATTGCGGATGTTCTAATTTTTGTTCCTGCTCACCTTTCTCCTCCACAAATTCAGCGATAGCGAGTTTTAAATCGAAAAATCGTTCCAGGCAAACCCCTTAACTTAACCAGCGTACTTTCTACTAATACTCTTCATTAAGTACCATCGAAACCTGTTCAGAAATTTAATTATTTATCACACCGAGTTATTCTCATGCTGAACCCTTGCAAATTTAGCACAAAGTGCTTCTTGATGCACAGAACAATGAATCCCATCTGTCAATCTTCGTAATTTTTTCTCTTTCATTGTCAAATAAGTCTTTAAATTGTTTTGTGGTATTATAATGTCATTTCAAAGAAAATTTGCAGTACCTGTCGTTTATACAACTGCATAATATACAGGGCTATTCTAAATGATGGACCCTTTTTCAAAAATTCGTATGCATTCAAAAAGTACAAATTCAAAATGAACAAGCTTTAAACCAATGAAAAGACAAAGTTTCAAAGTTTTTCGCGGGCAGTGACCAGTGGCGGATTTGCTCAGTACTCATTTTAATCTTTTACATTTTAAAATAACTTCACTTTCAAATGCCAAAATTTTTAATATTGTTAATCAAATTGCTAAATTAAATATGCCTTAAGAACGAAATTCGACAATACAAACTTGAAAATAGTTTACTTCGTGACAGAATGGAAATTTAACATTGGGTTTCTGTTTGGTATCATCTTCATGATTGTTCAAAATATTTTGAAGTAAGCTGTCAGGAAGGCAATCTACAATACAATGTTTGAAACGTTATTATTCTGAGATTGTTGTCAGTATGGGGACATGGCCCCACATTCCATTGTTTCCAGACGTATCCAAGATGGAGGCGATGACGTCATCCAAGATGGCGTCGTGTAGACTTGGCAACAGAGCATGACGTCATTCAAGATAGCTTATTTTGGTGGGAAGATAGGTCAATTGGGCTACCTCCACTAGCCTAACCTCCTCCTCAAGAATAATGGCGGGAAGTTCAAATTCCAACAGGATAATGCATCACATCCCTTTTATTTCACTAAGCTAAGTCACCCGACTGCCACCTCCTTCTAAGGATTCGAGGGAAAAGGACTTGGGCATATGTCTTTACTTAAACAACTTCATGCAGGTGTGTTCGCCATGAGGTCAGGACTCCAACTGTCTTAGTACACAGTGCCACCACCATAGGGCGCTCTCCTCTCTGATGTAATCCAAGATGGCGACACCCAGTGTATTCACCATGAGGTTTGGACTCCAACTGACTTGTGACTTGTACACAGCGCCACCACCAGAGGGCGCTACTGTTACGTCAGATGATGACGCAACTACCGTTATCCAAGATGGTGGCAAACAGTGTGTCCACCACGAGGTCTAGAGTCTACTTCACACCGCTGCCACCAGAGGGCGCCACCGTAAGTCAGATGATAACGCAAGTACTGTTTTCGTAGATGGCGACAAACAGTGCATCCACCAACAGGTCTTGAGTCTACTTCATATCGCTGCCACCAGAGGTCTCCACCATGACGTCAGATCATGACCCAAGTACAGTTATTCAAGACGGCTGCAGCCACTCTTTCCACCACCATGAGGTCCAGAGTCTACTTCATATCGCTGCCACCAGCGAGCACCACCTGGATGTCAGAACATGATGTGTGTACCATTATTTAAGATGGCTGCACCAGTGTAACCACTAGGTGGTGTTGACCTACTTCCTATCGGCGCCGTGAAGTCGGGTGATGACTCAAGATCGTCAAATTTCTCACTCGCACTGCTGACGTTGACTTATACTCGCGCCAGACATAGTCTTCTATAAATATTCTAACTAAACTCTGACGTGAGTACTGTCATTCAATCCACACGGTCTAGGACACGTCTAGAGCATACTTGCATTACGTAAGCTCGCCCCACCTGTAGGTTAAGCGCTGAGAGAGGGAAATATGTTCCAATGCCTTCTCTCACGCGCTCGTAGCTACCTGCCGCCGCAAGTCGATCTAACAAAGTTCCCAACTAAGAAAAATAAGAACCAAGTCGAACTCTCCAAAATTCTACATTGTTCCACAAATACTTAACGTTCCCTCTGTTGATAACCCCCTCCCCCCATAGAAAAAGTTTACCCACTAACATAAACTCTTTACCAAAATATAGACTACAATTTCATCTTTACTGCTGTAGACCATTCCTAAATAGTAAAAGGATTCTCTATTTCATTACCTCAGAACTTTCTAAATAGTTATTACGAAACTAAACTAAATCTAACAAACATTTCTTATAATACCAGCAGCCTAGAATCACATAAATACAGCATTCACATTCGAAAAAAATCAGTAGGCTCACTGCAATAAATCCGTGATAAAAAATATATCTAATTTTATTTGCCTCACACCAGTTCGTAATGACTTCACATTCAAAGGCAGAATTCAATATCATACAGAGTGTATTCCAAATAGCATCTTCACTCACAGTATAAATTATTTGGTTGTAATTTGATAAATTATCATATACTCAACTCTCCTCCAGGTGCAGCAACCATGTGACTAGTTCAGCTGTCAATCACAAGGGGTGCTAGTGAGCTCAACCACCACCCCCTAAAATCCTCAACGCCCATTGGTTCATACTGGGAACACGTGATTTTACGTCATCACATCTATATAAGGACTCACTCTCTGGCACTCTTTCTCAGTTGCACTTTGTCCGCCGCATCGATTGCTTGTTGTTGTGTGTGTTGTACCTAGTTCGTTTTTCAGTTAAAATGAAGGGATCTTAAAGCAGCAACTCCTCGCAGTCTTCTGGGAAGAGACTTAAGAGTCCAGGATACGGGATTGCCAAGTGAGTAACTAATTTCTATTTTGAGTGTGAATTTTCATCTTTATGTCACATTCCCCTTATTAGTTATATCTCCTTGTTATAGTGCAACTCGTAGACTTCATCCTCGAGTCTGAGGAGAGGGCTGGACTGCAGCAGCAGCAGGATCTGGAGGTCCAGCCTCATATGATCAAGGCAACGTCGGAACTGCCTTGTGAGTAAAATTTTCACTCTAATTTGTACTTCTTTTTCTTTTATATTAGTCATTCAACATTTTTTCTTATTTCGTACTTCTTACTTTTTCTTTCTTTCTAGATCACTTAAGGCAAATTCAACTTCAGTTGGAAGCGGAGCTGGGGAATGTTCCACATAATGCTGATATCCTACATAATTGTGTTCAACACCCAGCTCCAGATAACCGAGAACACCACTCACGTAAGTATAGAGAAAAATATCCGTGTGTATGGTCTTTCAGTCCAACTAAACATTCAAAATAAATAAAATTATATCTCATTCTGTTACAGGAACCGCTATTGAAGACCTCAAAAAAATGGTTCAAATGACTCTGAGCACTATGGGACTTAACTTCTGAGGTCATCAGTCGCCTAGAACTTAGAACTACTTAAGCCTAACTAACCTAAGAACATCACACACATCCATGCCCGAGGCAGGATTCGAACCTGCTTATCTCCTCGTTTACGTGCAAACGTGACCGAAGGCGCCTGACAGTATTAAACAATACCCGAATGACTCAGGACACTCAGCGCTGTACAGTCAAGTCATATTGATATTGTAGTATATTACAGCTGATGCGTATTATTGGCGTCTGCTGAAATGTATAGTTATCGCGGAAATATACGTTATTGGAGAGTGCGCTCAGATGCAAAAGTGTAAATAAATAACGTAATTCAGTTATGTCGATAAATACGTAAAACCTTTGCTAATACCGTTAGAAAGAGCTGTGGTGAGACCTGCAGTACAAAACTGTTCAGCCCTTAGGCCTACATAGATTAACCGTATTGTGTGCACTTATTACACAGCATGTAGCTACACAGACCCTAAAGCTTTACATGTTAATTATTTGATTATAAAACAAATTATGTAATAGCAAATCCAGTTCTGTGTTTGTTCGTCTGTATTTAGTTATTAGTTCGTGAACCGAAATCTCTATTTCATTTTCATTTCGTACGCTTTCCTATAAATTACGTGGTTTCTTTATCTGCTACACATTCAAATTATTAGATCATAAAACAATATTTTAATTTTGAACACATCTCTTTAAAAATACGTATTAATTTTTCAACGCATGAGACGTTACTTCAATTTTTAAATCGTAACACAACTTTTTTATTTTCATTTTAAACAGTTTCGTGTAAAACAACATACTAAAAGTGAATGTATAACAAAAATCCGTTGTCTCCTACACGCTCTGCTGAATTTTTAGGCCATAAAAGAGAAGTTATTTTTCCTTGTGTTCGTTTCTGTTGTCTTTCTACAGAAGAATGTGTTCACACAATGCAGTTTTAAGTTTGTTTTATCAGCTGCCGTACACCAAGTACA
Organism: Schistocerca gregaria; assembly: GCF_023897955.1. Lineage (NCBI taxonomy): Eukaryota > Metazoa > Arthropoda > Insecta > Orthoptera > Acrididae > Schistocerca > Schistocerca gregaria. The sequence continues at coordinate 334,122,047 of NC_064931.1, read as the reverse complement.
GTTCGGGAATCAAATTACATTTTGATTGAGCGCGAACTGCTGACGCGTCTCTCAGAACAACGAATAGCAGAGTACGGAAACAGCTCACAGCGCTCCCACCTAAAACGACGATTGTGAAGTGATCGGGTAATAGTTATTATTTAAAACATGTTTTTTTTGTGGGTGGGGGGGGGGGGGGGGAGGGCATGTAATTTGGCGTGCCTAGGGCCGCAAAATTTTTAAATCCACCACGCGTGGTGGCTGGCGGGCGTTGGTTTCAGAAGCGGTCGCTAGAGTTCGCTCGGCAATACGGCAACTCCGTTTCACTGTCAGCTGTTAGTGAGATGGCGACTGTGGAGAACAAGGTTTTCTGCGTTCTTGAATTCGCGAGAAGTGAGTCGCAAGTTGTAGTGCAGTGGGCATTTCGTACCAAATTCGGTATCCAACCACCAACTCGCAAAAGCATGGGCCATTGGTTTAAGCAATTTAAACAGACTCGGAGTGTGCGCGAAGGAAAAAGCACAGGCCGACAGTGTGTGTGTGTTAGAGGATGATGTCTGACCGATTCAAGAAAGTTTTGTGTGCAGTCCCAGTAAATCTACCAATAGAGCCAGTCGAGAACTTGGAATACCCCAACCAATTGTATGGAAAATTCTGAGATGACGTTTGCTGTACAAGTCGTACCGATTACAACTTATACAGGTTCTCAACCCCAATCACAAATAGAAGCATCTCGCATTGTGTAGTTATGTTCTAGCAGAGATAGAGGATGATGCATTTCTACAGCGTTTAATTTTTAGTGATGAAGGGACATTCCATCTTCGTGGAAAAGTCAACAGACACAACGTTCGGTATGGGGTTTGGAAAATCCACATTCATCATTGTAAAACGAAAGAGACTGTACAGGATGGCAGCCAGTCAAGGAATATTTTAAGGGACTGGTTTAAGAAATTTATTTCAAAGGCCCAGTGGAATCTTTACAAGCATTTCTCCCAGAGTAATGCACGCCGTGTCTACATGAAACAAGTCGCCTGTCTTTTAAAACCGAGTCACTACAGTCCAGTTAAAGCTGCTGACAGGAGACGCCCTGAGCCCTCTGCTGAAACTGCTAGCGAATTCACGCCATTGATTTCAGCCAATAGCGTGTGCAGGATACCGATCACATGTTTGGACGCCAGAGCGTCCTGCGGTGCAGAACACACTTGCTTCTCTCTCTTCTAATCCAGACCTCCTGCAGAACAGACGTCTTTTCGGAAGGCAGAGCCTCTGGCTCTGCTTCTCACGCCCGACCACCAACGTAAGTTAACATGAACCGCTTCTCCTTCCATTGTCCATTTCAATTAATTGTTCGACCCCCTAGACTGGCCTAAACCTGGTAACTTCCTACCCTAGGCGCGCCCCTTGAACACTGTGCATTGAAATACATCCTCTTTATTGTACCTAATTTCATGTTTTGTTGTTTAACGGCAGCCCTGGATGTCCACTCTCTAATCCTGACCATTCGACCTCCTGCAGCCTGTCGTCGCGAGGCACATGGAACAACTGCCTCCCCCTTTCCCAAACCCTATATACATCTGCAAGACTCACCGAAGATCAACATGTTCTGTGCTGTATCCTGCACAAAGGTTTATGGACCATTTTTCTTTGCAGAAAGAACTGTAACGGGAATCACATACCTGGACATGTCGGAACAATGGCTGTTCCCTCAAGTTATGGAAGATTCCCAGGAGTTCATTTTCCAACAGGATGGAACTCTGCCCCATTTTCTCCTTGATGTACGAGGCTTTTTGAATGACTCCCTTCCTCAGCATTGGATAGGTCACAGGCGACTTGAGGACTTGGCTATGCAGTTCTGGCCACTGAGATCTCCTGATCTCACATCCTGCGACTATTTCTTGTGGGGTTATGTGAAGGAAGCTGTTTATGTCCCGCCTCTACCAACCACTCTGAACGATCTGTGGAACCTGATCACTGCTGCCATGCACTCACAAGGGTACCTCCCCATCGCACCCCCCTCAGATTTAGTTAAGTTGGCACAGTGGATAGGCCATGAAAAACTGAACACAGATCAATCGAGAAAACCGGAAGAAGTTGTGAGGAACTATGAAAAAAAATAAGCAAAATATACAAACTGAGTAGTCCATGCTCAAGATATGCAACATCATGAAAAATATGCGCTAAGCAGCACCGTGGTCTCGTTGTTAGCGTGAGCACCTGCGGAGTGACAAGTACATGATTCAATTCTTCCCTCAAGTGAAAATTTTACTTTTGTTATTTTCGCAAAGTCATAATCTGTCCGTTCGTTCGTTGATGTCTCTGTTCACTGAAATAAGTTTAGTGTCTGTGTTTTGCGACAGCACCGCAAAACCGAAAACATGTGATCGCAAGGTCATAGGTCAAAACCGATTCCTACTCAGGTAAACACCTCTGATATATTCTATACGACACTGGTGACGGCATGTGCGTCACAAGACAGGAATATGTTGTTGACTCACTTGTCGAATTGGTAAAAAGAGTCTTCTACTTTGCCCGATTTAGCTTTTCATGTGGATGTGGTAATCACTCCCAAAAAAGTGTTGAAAAGATAAGAGTTTGTCAGATAACAATTGTCTGAAAATAAAAAATTAGACTTTTCACTCGAGGGACCACTTCAACTAAGGACCTCTCATTCCGCAGCTGCTCACGCTAACCACGGAACCACGGCGCTCCTGAGCTCAGGCTATCCATGATGTTGCCTATCTTGCCACGGACTACTCAGTTTGTATATTTTTCTTATTTTTTTCATATTTCCACACAACTTATTCCTGTTTTCTCGGTTGATCTGTGTTCAGTTTTTCAAGGCCTATCCACTGTGCCAACTTATAACTAAATCTGAGGGGGTGCGATGGGGAGGTTCCATTGTCAGTAACCGAAGATAAGCTTTCGTGTGTGTGGGACGAATTTGGCTACCATGTCGCTGTTTGCCATGCAGCCAGGCCACATTGAACATTTATCACATTTCTAATTATTAAATAATTATTAAAACTAATTAATTAGAAATTATTAAATTTATTAAATTGATATCAAACATTATGAAAAAGAATCTTAGAACTTCCTCTTTTCATTGGTATAAAGCACGTTCATTTTGGATTTGTACTTGAGTAAATACAAAGTTTTGAAAATGGGTCCATCACTTAGAATCACCCTGTATATTGAGAATTCTCCTTCCTCTCTTCCATTATTTACATTCATTTTTAAAGGCTTCTGACTAAAGATCGCTACCCTGTCTCTTTTTGTGCAAACAGCCACGGCATCTGTGAAGGTCCTTCATACCACAATCAACTAGCGAAAGGTAAACAGCGCTGACAGCCCGATTCTGCCGAAATGAAGAGTGCTCAACTGACTGAAAAAGTCTCACCGCAATACTAAATGAAATTACGCCCTGTAGTGGGTACTCCGAGAAGGACCAAGCAAAACCGAGACAGGCTGAGAGCCTTGCCCCACACGCAGTTCCAGCTTGCATTAAGTTTGGCATGCTATGGCAGGTCCTGCTCTAGGCCATCACAGACAAGCGATGGAATTAGACAAATTGGTCAGAACCGAGTCGAGCTGCACCCAGAGTGGGAAAACAGATGAACTGGCACAGCATAGTTGATTTTAGCCGGAAATCCTACTGGGAGTTGGCAAGGGTGGGAGGGGGGGTTCCGAAGAGCCACACTCGGGTATCAGAGATCAGAGTGGTAAACCCAAGGCGAAGTATGGATAGATGCAGAGCCATGGAGCTTGTGGGATGCCTTTACACCTGCGGGCATTGCACCTAGTCGTCTGTCCTTGCTCCACACACAAGTAAAGCCACGCGTGTAAATGCATGCATCTTTCTCGATATATGCATACGAATGATTCCACTCACACCTAGAGAGAAACATGCACAGCACGCCACTCAAGTGATAAAGGTGTAAACGCAGGTTACACGCTCTTGTGCAGTTGGCTGTGGGTTCATTAATGAGAGCCAACCTGGTGTGCTTCCAATGTGCGCCAGTGAAATTGCAGCATTAACATGCCTGCTAATTGAAAGCTAATGACCACTAACATTACTTCTATGGCTTACTGTGAGGAACAAAACACGTGCTAGATTCTTAATATTTCCAAAGAACTGGTCAAGAATAAAATATGTGTATTTTATTTATCTCGCAAAACCTATAATTGTAATGATGAATTCTAAATACGAGACAACTTTATATTAAAAACAAAAAGGAACAGATATACATGCTTGTAAAGTCTTTCAGTTTATGTTATGAATTCCATACTTTGCTTCAGTTGGAGAGTTCGTAGACTGAAGCATTAGAAAGAATCTGAAACATGTGGACAATTTACTTGTTGCTGAGATGAATTCGATTCTTTGGCTAAGCCGGATACGTTGGGAGTTGAAATTTGTAAAGCATAGAGGGGAGTCGTTTCTGAAGGAATTGGACCTGCAACATACAGGCACTGGCTGGTGACTACCAGACGTAATCATCTTATGGTGTTGCAGTTCTTCTCATGTCCGTGATTTCTATGAAAACTGTAGATTGTGTAGCAGACTAGCTACCAACATAAATACCCAATAGCTTCATGTAAGGTATGTAAACTAATGCATAATCCACTCTTTTGACAATTAAGCTATAACTAAAACTTTAGATAAGTAATAAACAACATACAGTGCTTCAGGTCGTTAATACATGTCTCAACTGTGGACTGTAAACATATGATGTATAATAATGTCACGTAGAAGAAGGTGTAATTAGATGAATGACGAACACTAACTTCACTTAACGAAGGTTTATTCAGCACTTGCACATACAAGAGCAAGGAGCGAACTGCCTCTGGCCAGAACACATACAGTATATATACAGCTACGGAACATTCCAAAAATTGTTCAAATGACTCTGAGCACTATGGGACTTAACATCTTAGGTCATCAGTCGCCTAGAACTTAGAACAACTTAAACCTAACTAACCTAAGGACATCACACAAATCCATCCCCGAAGCAGGATTCGAACCTGAACCATAGCAGTCACGCGTTTCTGGACTGAAGCGCCTAGAACCACTCGGCCTCCACAGAACATTCCAGTACAATGATTCTTGACATTTGTGGCTACTTCTAGAATGTACTCGAACCGAATATAGAAATTAGAATTGTACAGTCCAAATGCGTTTTGATCTCACGATCCTCCATGCAACAGTTTAGTACCACAACCACAACACCACGGTGCTACTCAGCTTCTTATGCAGCATTGCTCCCTCCTTAAGGGAACAGCGTCTCAGTGTTACGTCCTAGTCAGGGAACAAGTCTTCCCTCCTGTGTACTCTGACTCCTGATGACTGATTCTCGCTCTGGCGGTGATCTTCGAACTTCTTTTGCTGCTACACTCTTCGTCACCTTTCCGCTTGTTGCCTGTCGCTGGAGCTTCGAATTTACCCTGGGTTGCAGGATGCTTATAGGGCCTCATTCAAAGGATTTCGACCGTATCTCTGATCTTTCATTGTCTTGTGTCGGGGTCGAAATCTTCAACTTCATAAGTAGCATCAGACAACTGTCTTACAACCTTATAAGGTCCAAAGTAGCGCCTGAGTAGCTTCTCAGAGAGACAGGAGTGAAGATCCAAACGAGGTCACCAGGCTGGTAGACAACAGGGTGGTGGGAGAGTCATACCTTCGGCGATCGTTTTCTTGAGCCTGCAGCATGCGGTTTCGAGCTACTGTCAAGCTTCCTCAGCTCTGGTTAACACCTGGCCGATGTAGTCGTCGTCCACTTCATCAGGATGTAACGGAAACACAGCGCCCATCGTCATAGTCGCCTCACGCCCATGCACCAGGAAAAATTGCGTAAATCCTGTGGTGTCTTGTTTGGCGGTGTTGTAGGCAAACGTCACAAAAGGGAGCACCTCATCCAAGTTGCTCTACTCAACATTGGCGAACATTGTTAGAATGTCGGCCAAGGTCTTATTAAGGTGTTCAGTAAGCCCGTTGGTTTGCGGATGGCAGACAGTCGTCATGTGATGAGTAATGTTGCACCAACGGTTTATCTCTGTCACAAGATTTGATTGAAAAACTTTCCCTCGATCCGCAATTAGCGGATGCTTCGTCTGTTTTCACGGCTTTTGCAATGGCATAGCGTGTCAGATAATCAGTGCAAACAATACTCTATTGCCACTAGCAGACTTTGAAAATCGTCCAAGGAAGTCAATCCCAACATGCCTGAAAGGCGTTTTGGATGGTGGAATTGGTATGAGTCGGCCAGGTGGTTTCTGAGGAACTGCCTTTCTCCTCTGGCACTCTCGACAGTGCGACACATAGTGACGGGCACTCCTAAATAAACCTTGAAGCGGGAACGTGTTGTATCTCCGCTTACAGTCACTCATGTACAGTGAACAGGCTTTATCACCGCGCCCACGCACTATGCTCAAGGTAGAGGCTTGGTGGCAATAAACGACTAAAGCGGTTTCGGGACAGGACACATTTATTTTCCTACCATTACAATAAATGACAAATACCATTCTTCGCTAATGTCCGTCCATACAGGTGCGTTGCAATGGCGGCACGGCTCGATCACCGATCCCGGAGGGTATACCCTCCAGTGACGAGCCATGGCGCGACCACGTGGACCGAGCGAGACAAAAGGCCGCGTCACAGAATGTTCTGCTCCTGGCGCACCGGAGGTGCCGTAACGTCCGCAAAGCACAAAAGACACTTTAACGGCGATTGCATTTACGACCACGCGTACGCATTTACGGCGGAGTCACATTGGCTCGACGCACGTGGTCCGCGGTGGAAGAACTGGCAGACGTGTGTCGCGTCGCGTTGACTAGTTCGCACTGACCGCCTGCTTTGTTCCCGTCCGGTCCGGTGTGCGGCGCACCGTTGCCGAAATTATGCGTAACGGTACAGCTGCCCCTACTTGTGTCGGCAGTGCCGTAGTTCAGCCCTTCATGCGTTGGACGGTGCTGCCGCCACAACCTGGCCAGAAAAATCTCTTGCAGATTCTATCGTATGTCTTAATAAATCCTAAATGTCCAGCCTCAGATGTCTCATGGAATTTCTGTAGAACATCTAAGCGTATGTGTTAAGGAATCACTGGTAGCCACCTCTTTCCAAACGGATCAAAGTTTTTCTTGTCTTTCCAAACGGATCAAAGTTTTTCTTGTAAAGTAATCCATTAACTACGTTAAATTGTCCTTTCACATCGTCTGACCGATTTAAGATAAGCTTAAGTTGAGATATCTTGACGTCCTTCTTCTGCTCAGCAGAGAGATCCTGGAGTGCAGCCAGACAGTCACTATTTTCATCACAGTATTGATGGTCTTGCAAAGTGTTTCTTGAGAGACAGTCGGCATCTCTTGGTGTTTTCTTCCACTTTTCTACACTATGGTATGTTGTACTCTTGAAGACGTAGTACCCACCTGGCGAGTCGTCCTGTTGGATCCTTAAGACCTGTCAACCAACAAAGTGAATGATGGTCTGTAACAACTGTGAACGGCCTTCCATAGAGATATTGTCGAAGATCACAGCAAGACATTGTCTTTCTGTTGCTGAGTAGTTTCCCTCGGCTTATGTAAATGTCTTAGAAGCATAGGCTATAACCTTCCCTTTTCCATCTGAAATTTGCACAAGAACAGCACCGATCACATACCCGCTGGTATCTCTGTGTAGTACTGTAGGTGCTCTCTCATCATACAGACCAAGTACAGGGTCAGTCGGCAGAGCTTTTCGCAGCACATCGAAAGAATCTTGTTGAGCACCAGCCCAGATAAATTCAGCATTTGGTTTTAACAACTCTTGGAGTGGCCTGGATTTGATACAAAAGTCTTTATAAAATGATGGTAATGAGAATATAAGCTGAGGAAGCTTCTCACATCTCTAATACTTTTAAGAATAGGAAACATCGTTATAGATCTCACCTTTTCTGGGTCTGGCTGCACACCTTCGTTTGACATAACTTGCCGAAATATTTTGATTTCTTATGCTCCAAAGAGACACTTTCTTGGATTAAGTTTCAGTCCATCTTGTTGGAGACAATTAAGAATGGTCCTCAGTCTTTTTATATGTTCATCAAATGTCTCCAAGAACACTATAATGTCATCTAAATAACAAAGACACATCGTCCACTTCAGGTGACTCAGAAGATTATCCATCATCCGTTCTAAAGTTGCTGGTGCATTACACAAACCAAACGGCATTATCTTAAGCTCATATAGGCCCTCAGGGGTGATGGATGCAGTTTTCTCACGGTCAGCCACATTTACTTCGAATTGCCAGTATCCCGTTTACATGACCCTGGTTAAAAAAAACTTAGCGCCCTTCAGACAATCTAGTGTATCGTTAATTCCTGGAAGAGGGTAAACGTCCTTTCTGTAATCAACAAAAAAGCGCCAACTGCCATGCTTCTTCCTGACAAGGACCACTGTTGACGACCACGGCCTCTGCGAAGGCTAAATGATGTCATTCTTCATCATTTTCTTTACCTCGTCGCGAATTATTCGACGTTCTATTGCTGACACACGGTATGCTCTCTGGCTTATTGGTTGATGGTCTCCCGTGCTAATCCGGTGCTTCACCATCGATTTGTCTAATTTGCTCCTCACCTGTGGATTGAAGCATTCAGAGAACTCTTGGAGAATATCAAGTAGGTTCTTCTGTTGTTCCTTAGTGAGATCTGGTGATTTGTCTCATAGTGGTAGCGCTAATTTCGTCCACAGACTCGGCATGGGAGGTTTCTATAATGCTCAGCTGTTCTTCAATTAACGCCTCAGTGTTTGCTATGCGCATGCGTGTTGGAGGGATCTGCGGTTCTCAGCGACAGTTAACTATCCACAATTCGCCGAATCCATTCTTAAACGAGACGATAGAGGCTGGGATGACCAAGTTACTCTTCAGTGGTGTGCTTCTCTTACATTCCACTACAAGATCCATGGATTGATGCATGGCATGACACGTGACAGTTATCTTTCTAGCGCTGACTGCAGGATTGATCACTTCATCCAGCACACATAGTCTCAACACACTCGGATGTGCGCCTTCCTATCCACAGTATCTCATCTTGTCTGGCATAATCTTCGAGCGACAACAATCTATAATTGGCTGAGAAGCTTTCGAAAAGGCTCATCTGAGAATGACGTCATGACTACACTCTTGTAAGACGATGAATTCTAAAGGCTGTGTATGGCCACTTATACCCACAAAAATGACACATCTTCCTGTAGGTTTTACATATTCCCATTAGCCACCTTCAGCAGAAATGTTTTGCTCTCGACATATACGGCTTTCTGCAACTGGCGACGATACTTCTCCGAAATGACTGAATATGATGCTCCAGAGTCCACAAGAGATTGGGCTGGTTGGGCATCCATGAGGATATCGACGTAGTTTCCTATCATTTTTGTAGTGATCTATGGCGGAGGATTTTTCATTCGGCGGCCTCACCTCCAAGGAAGGTCGCACCCTTGGTTTTCCAGGTTGCGGCGGATAGGTGATCGGCTGGAGCTTCTAAACGGCGATGGAGACCTTGATAGGCGTGTTGGGGAGCGTCCTCTCCACCCGCTAGCTTGCAGCAATGGTGACCTACGTCGTCCTGCACCCACATCTTATCATTTATTTTGGTCGTCCCGGAGTTGGGGTCGGCTAAGATCGGTCTGCTGCCTTTCGGCGCGGACGTCATCAAATATCGGCCGCCTTTCTCGACAACAGCGCACCACATGTCTCGGTCGTCCACAGGGCAACATACTGGTTGGTTATCCTGTGTCCTCCAGACGTCGTCTTCCTTGGTGCCCAAACAGATTCCTTGTGCGACATTGTAGGAACGTAACTCCCCCTGGGTCTCGACTATTTCACCGTTTTAAAAGGAAATGAAGGACGAGAGATTGGGTTCAATGTCCATTACACTTCCTCCTTTATGATCTCTTGAAGCGTCTCTTTTTTTTTTCCTCGCCACACAATCCAAGTGCCTTCTGAGCTTCCTCTCTCACTATCTGACGAAGAACACTTGTGAAATCAGTTGCTTCCTCCATCACAGACACTGATACGACGTTTGTAAGCCTTTCAAACTTCTTGCGGCTAATTCTTTTTTGATACATTGTCTCGATATACTGGTACCATTTTATGAAGTCGTCTGCTGTCGAAACCTCCTTCAGGACTAGGGCTTGATACATGTCCTCAGCAACACCCTTCATGAGATGTGCAACCTTATCTTCCTCCTTCATTCTAGGATCCACTATTTCACACTGCTGTGCCCTGCACTTTAATTTATCTTCAGCCTTGCAATTCTGTCGTTGAGTGTCGGCGAAATACTTGCGCAGTTCCTCCTGGAATACTTCCCAGCTTGTGAACTTCTCCTTCTTGTTCTCATACCATTGCTTGACAGTGCCCTCCAAATAGAAAAATACGTTAGCCACAGACGCTTTGTCATCCCTTTGTTGCGAGCCGCGGTGGTCTCGCGGTTCTAGGCGCGCTGTCCGGAACCGTGCGGCTGCTACCGTCGCAGGTTCGAATCCTGCCTCAGGCATGGATGTGTGTGATGTCCTTAGGTTAGTTAGGTTTAAGTAGTTCTAAGTTCTAGGGGGCTGATGACCACAGCAATTGAGTCCCATAGTGCTAAGAGCCATTTGAACCATTTTTCATCCCATTTGTTAAATTTGACTATACGCTCATATACATTCAGCCACTTGTTTGGCTCTTGGCCATAGTCACCAGAGACCCCGGAAGGATGTCTTATGTGGTGGCGCACAGTAGCTGACATCGTGACCTCCTCTTCTTCTTCTGTCTCCGATAGATTGCGATCTGTTGAATAGTGATCGGACTCGGGTTTCTCGCCACGTAAACGGCGGCTCTGTCGTGGCCTTTTGGGAGCCACTGTGTCGTCGATAATGTGCGCTATCACAAGTTCCAATACCCAGCGCCTCCACCAGAATAATGTCACGTAGAATAATGTGTAATTAGATGAATGACGAACACTAACTTCACTTAACAAAGGTTTATTCAGCACTTGCACATACAAGAGCGCGGAGAGAACTGCCATCGGCCAGAACACATACAGTATATATACAGCTACAGAACATTCCAGTACAATTATTCTTAACTTTTGTGGACACTTCTAGAATGTACTCGAACCCAATATAGAAACTAGAATTGTACAATCCAGGTGAGTTTTGAACTCACGGTCCTCCACGCAACAGTTTAGTATCATAACCACTACACCACGGTGCTACTCAGCGACTTCTGCGACAACATTTTACAACAACTATTCATTCACAACAGTAAGTATTTTGCTTCCTTGAACACAAACTATTTATGAATCAAGCGGCTCGTAAAGCAACCAGGACGTCTTCAAGAACCACAGAATCACTGCTCTTCTTCAACATGTATTCGTCGGATGCTCGAACGAAGACATTTTACCTTGTTTGGGTTTGCTTTTCTTGTTTCCAGGTTGCTGAGAAATTGTAAACAGGCATCTCATTTCACTTTGTATTTATAATTCGCTGAATTAACTGTCCAGAAAAAGGAAATACGCGATAATATTCTTCAAATTCCATGTTTATCTTGTTAGACCACTCGGCCAATGTGGTAACATTAACAATGAGATGCAATAAAACAAAGTACGAATGGGAGAGAACCAGTTACAGACGCGCAGCTGTAGCGCGTGTGTCCCCGTCTGGAATGGAGAGACTTGCGCCTGCTCACGGTGGCCCGTGTGCACTAATCAGACACATACGTGAATTTGCGCCAGCACATACCTTAACTCTTCGTGCAACGACCAAATGCATCTAATGCGCATGGAAAATAGTACAGTGTAAACCCAGGTGTAGAGGAATATGCTAGTTTGTTTCCACATGAGAGGGGTCGTATGAGTCGTTTGAGCAACAGGTGTCCTTCTGTGAGTAGCTAAGTTAGGTTTTTATATAGTGTCTGAAATTACCACACATACACACACACACACACACACACACACACACACACACACACACACAGACACGGGATGCATACTAAAAAATTTCGTGTTCTAATGCAAACCTGCATCTTTCATAAATTAGTTTACTCGCTTTTGTATTAAAAGTCACCTGTCCGTTCTCATGTAAAAGCAAGCTGCAGAAAGCAATCGAATAGAAGCAGATAATCTGTGGATGGAAGCCACTAAACAGTTCGGAACTTCCCTCTGTTCCTCTAGTTCAGTTGACCTAGTTCATACAGCACAGCGACTGCAGACAAACTGTTACTATCGTAGCACGTTTTCTTAGAAGGTAGGTTGCAGCATCCCTACATTTTTGGGTAGAACTATAAAAAATCTTATTGGCATTCCAGTCGTTGCCACTGGTACTGTTGTCAGGTATGCATGAGAGGGTGTTGGAGGTTACAAAGGCCTCGTTCATAAAAAGGGCGACAGCCAATCCTGTCAACTGGTATTTTCTCACCTGATGACAATGGCGATGAGAGCAACAGAAAGTTCAGGAATTTTATTCGTTTTGTCTCGCAATTTTAAGATCTCTGAGCACTTGCTCATCCTCGCTACAGTAAAATACATCTCTTCTATTGAACAAATGCACATAACTCTTAAGGTATGCATATTAAAGCCGATATTTCTTGGGCATTTTTTTCTTGTTTTGGTCAGTAGTACCACCTCCCAGGATATGAAAAGCGAAAGATTCCAATACACGAGATGTGTCTCAAAGTATCGAAGATGAAGAAGTGCTCTCAATTTTTAAGGTAAGCATTTTAGGGTCCATGTTTACTAGACTTTTTCTCTCTTGGTGTAAGGCACCTGTCCTCAGAGTCTGTTAATGGAAGTTAGTTACACCCTGTATAGACGAGACTGTCATGGGTGGTCCAGGTCGTCTACTAGTTCTTGTGTGGTCTCATTTACCTCGGAGACAGCCACTTCGAACTGGAACCACAAAACAGTTCTCACAACATTATCTGGCCAGCAAGGGTGTGAGTGTGGATGTGATTACACAGGGTGAAGAAAAATTCGTGCACTCAGACTTCGCAGGGCGATTCCTCACATACTGGCAACACAAAAATGTCTCTCAGAGGATTTCGTACTGCACATAAAAATGCGCAGTAAATTGATGTTTTAAAGATGGGTAATATGGCAACACTGTAATCACATGTACGGTAACTACATCTGTCAACAAATAGAGCAAAGCTGTGCAGTTGGTGCAGCAACTAGTGTTTTGGGTTGTCATGCAGGAGGTCGAGGGTTCGATTCTGGGTTGAGGCATATTTATTTTTATTTGCTAAAAGTAGTCTGCATGGTACAGTACCTAGCGTCTTACGCATCATACAGCGATTACAGTGGGTTTTCTACAAAACACCTGCAGTTATGTGCTATGAACACAGAAATGGAAGTACAATCGTTTTCAATGGTTACCTTTTAAAGAAGCCTTTTGCACATCGTGGACACGAATTGTTTCGCGCCACTGCCTCTACAAGATTTCAAACCTGTTTTCTGTGTACCCTCTCTCAAAGGTCCCATCGCAGTTATTTGCTAAGCATGTTGCTAGCCCTACTGGTGACGTAAGGCTCTAACGAATTTTAATGGACCTGAACGTGGCAAGAATAATAATTGGTATTAATCGATGGGACCGTTGGGGGAGAGGAAACAATTCGCGTCCATGAAATGTAAAAAGTTTCCTTAAAAGTTGACCAATGCAAACGATTGTATTTCCATTTCTGTGTTCCTAATACGTAACTGCAAATGTTTTTAGAAGACCAACTGTAATCGCTGTATGACGATTAAGACGCCAGATACCGTACCACACAGACTACTTTTAGCAAATGAAAACAAACAATCCACGAGGCGCAATCGAACACTTGATATCCCGCATGCTTACCCAGAACGCTATCCACTGCTCCATTTGCATAGCACTAAGGTTACAGGGTGGCGCACGAAATGTGTTACCAACTGTTTCTTTCACAATTTACGACGCACATTAAATATCCCGCTGGGATCTCTACAGCAGTACCATCAGAGCTTGGAAAAACAAATTAGTTACGAAATGACGTGTAATTCACGATACTGCCGCTAGGACACTAGTAAGCAGCAATGGCTGACAAAGGATGACTGACGACACAACAACGATCGGCAATTGTGTTACATTTTCATGAAACGAAAAGCCTCGTTGTGACTCATAGGCGTTTTCGACGACAGTTTAACACACGATAGGTCCCTTGCAAGAAGACCATCCACAGATTGTACGATAAATTTGTACAGGAAGGAACAGTATTGGAAGCGAAGCGACCTCGGCCTAAGCCTGTTTGTTCGCCGGAGTTGCTGCACAGAGAAGTCCCGGGAAATCGTGTAGAAAGGCAGCAGTGCAACTGGGAATATCCAGACGCTCCGTTCAACGCAGTCTTAAAAGTCACCTCCATATGTACCTATACAAGATGACCTGTGCACAGAAGCTCACTGAAGAACACAAGCAGCAGAGACTACTGTTTGCTCAGTGGGCGGAGGATGAGGAAGAAACTCTCAACAACGTTTAGTTTTCAGACAAGGCGTATTTTCATTTAGATGGCGTGGTTAACAAACAAAATGTTCGCTTTTGGGCCACTAAAAACCTACAAGTGCTTCATGAACGACAACATTATGCTCTGAGGATTACAGCGTGGGCAGCAATATCCAGTCACGGACTTATTCGAAAATTTTTCTTTGAAGAAACTGTGAACAGCGAGCGTTATTTGAGCATGCTTTGCAATAGCTTCATTTCACAGCTTCTTGCTACTGCCTTGCCCTTCAGCACGCAGTGGTTCCTGCAAGATGGAGAGGGGCCACATACTGCAAACACTGTGTTGGAGCTTTTACACGAGCATTTCGACATGCGGATTATTTCACTCAGGTTTCCAGGTCGCTTCAATGACAGACAAAATTGGCCCCCCAATAGTCCAGACCTCTATCCATGTGACTTTTTTCTTTGGGGGGCACCCAAAGGAAAAAAATTTCCCGAAACGTCCACGTCATTTAATGGAGCTCAGAAGACTTATTCTTCAAGCTTGCAGTGAAATTACGGAAGACATGTGCAGTATTGTAATCACTAACTTCAGTGTTCGTTTGAAGGAAGTTAGGAAACGAAATGGTGGACATACTGAGCATGTGTTGAGGTAGAGCAAATCTCCATGGACGGCTCTTCATTGTAGTATATGTTCCTTTCAGATTGTATTGACAATAAAATTTATACTCAAAAACAAAATGGTAACACATTTCGTGCGCCACCATGTCTTCGCAGATGACAGTAACATATGGCTCAAGACCCGACAACAATGTGATCTGTTAATACACTGGGAAAAGTCTACGTAGTCAAACATGCTCTAGGAAAGACGAAAAAAGGAACTGCTCCAGTTAGTGATACCTCTCAGTTGATATTTTAAAGTTGATGGATGAGGTATCTCTAATGCATCTGATAAAATGTTTTCAAATTGTCTGCACAGTAGAAAATTACCAAGAGGTTCGAATAAAACCAAGACAATCCTAATATGCAACTGCATTGATTGACTGTTCCGTCAGTTCTTGGTAGAATATTTTATACACTATTAATGAAAACACAAACACCACTGGTGTAATATGACATGGCTGACAAGCTTATGGAAGATACTCTTCAGTTTTGGAACCTAAGATGCAAACGTGCATGCATTGTGTCGTACAGGTGCTGGATATCAGTTTGTGGAATGGAGTTTCATGCCTGATGCATTCAGTCGGTCAATACAGTGACTATTAGTGCTGTATGTAGAGGACACTGGAGTCGTCCGACAATTTCCCATGTGTGCTCAACTAGATACAGATCTGCTTATCGAGCAGGCCAAGGGAACATGTCGACACTCTGTTGAGCATGTTGGGTTACAACAGTGATATGTAAGCGAGCGATATCCTGTTTGAAAACATCCCCTGGAATGCTGTTCATGAATGGCAGCACAATAGATTGAATCACCAAACAGACATACAAATTACCCATCAGGTCGTGGCTTCAGTGGCGCCAAGCGAGAGCTCATTGTAGGGCAGAGTGGAGGAGTGATGTATTTTCTGATGAAACCTGGTTCTGCCACGGTTCCAGTAATGCCGTGTTTTGATTAGGAGGAGGCCAGTTGAGGGCCCACAACCAACATCTCTCCATGCTACATACACTGGAATTATGGCCTGGAGTCCGATTTAGTATTACAGCAGGAGCACTCTTGGGATATCCCCCACACCATGACTGCAAACTTGTATGTAAATCTCGTGATTGAACCTTTTGTGCTGTCATTCATGAACTGCATTCCTGGGGATGGTTTTCAACAGGATAACGCTGTCTCACATATCGCGGTTGCAACCCAACATGCCCTACAGAGTGTCCACATGTTGTCTTGGCGTGCTCTATCCCCAGATCTGTTCTCCAATCGAACCCATAAGCGACATCATCGGATGAAAACTCCAGCGTCATCCACAACCAGCATTAACCGTTCCTGTATTTCTACTTCTACATACGCACTCCGCAATCCATCATACGGTGCTTGGCGGAGGGTACCTCGTACCAAAACTAGCATCTTCTCTCCCTGTTCCACTCCCTAACAGAACGAGGGAAAAATGACTGCCTATATGCCTCTGTACGAGCCCTAATCTCTCTTATCTTATCTTGGTGGTCTTTCCGCGATGTGTAAATTGGCGGCAGTAAAATTGTACTGCAGTCAGCCTCAAATGCTGGTTCTCTAAATTTCCTCAGTAGCGATTCACGAAAAGAACGCCTCCTTTCCTCTAGAGACTCCCACCTGAGTTCCTGAAGCATTGCAGTAACACTCACGTGATGATCAAATCTACCACTAACAAATCTAGCAGCCCGCCTCTGAATTGCTTCTATGTCCTCCCTCAATCCGACCTGATAGGGATGCCAAACGCTCGAGCAGTACTCAAGAATAGGTCGTATTAGTGTTTTATAAGCGGTCTCCTTTACAGATGAACCACATCTTCCCAAAATTCTACCAATAAACCGAAGACGACTATCCGCCTTCCCCACAACTGCCACTACATACTTGTCCCACTTCATATCGCTCTGCAATGTTACGCCCAAATATTTAATCGATGTGACTGTGTCAAGCGCTGCACTACTAATGGAGTATTCAAACATTATGGGATTCTTTTTCCTAGTCATCTGCATTAATTTACATTTATCCATATTTAGAGTTAGCTGCCATTCTTTACACCAATCACAAATCCTGTCCAAGTCATCTTGTATCCTCCTACAGTCACACCTTTCCGTACACCGTACACCACAGCATCATCAGCAAACAGCCGCACATTGCTATCCACCCTATCCAAAAGATCATTTATGTAGATAGAAAACAACAGCGGACCTACCACACTTCCCTCGGAGCACTCCAGATGATACCCTCACCTCCGATGAACATTCACCATTGAGGACAACGTACTGGGTTCTATTACTGAAGAAGTCTTCGAGCCACTCACATACTTGGGAACCAATCCCATATGCTCGTACCTTAGTTAGGAGTCTGCAATGGGGCACCGAGTCAAACGCTTTCCGGAAGTCAAGGCATATGGCATCCGTCTGGTAGCCTTCATCCATGGTTCGCAAGATATCATGTGAAAAAAGGGCGAGTTGCGTTTCGCCAGAGCGATGCTTTCTAAAGCCGTGTTGATGCATGGACAGCAACTTCTATGTCTCAAGGAAATTCATTATATTCGAACTGAGGATATGTTCGAGAATCCTGCAACAAACCGATGTTAAGGATATTGGCCTGTAATTTTGAGGATCCGTCCTTCTACCCTTCTTATACAGGCGTCACATGCGCTTTTTTCCAGTCGCTCGGGACTTTACGTAGGGCAAGAGATTAGCGATAAATACAAGCTAAGTAAGGAGCCAATGCAGTAGAGTACTCTCTGTAAAACCGAATTGGAATCCCATCAGGACCTGGTGATTTATTTATTTTTAACCCATTCAGCTGTTTCACAACCCCAGGGATGTCCTCCATACGCGAATCTGTACGAGACTCAAACGGCGGTATGTTTATACGAATCCTCCTACATGAAAGATTTCTCAAATGCTAAATTTAAAATTTCAGCTTTTGTTTTGCTGCCTTGCGTTGCCAGGCCAGACTGATCACTGAGTGACTGGATGGAAGCCTTCGACCCGCTTACCGATTTTACGTTAATACCAGAATTTCCTTGGGTTTTCAGCAAGATCTTTTGCTATGGTATGACGGCTGTAGTGGTTGAATGCTTCGCGCATCGCTCTTTTTACAGCAGCACGAATCTCTACTAACTTTTGCCTGTCCTCATTCTCCCGATCTTTCTTGTACCGCTAGCGCAACTGCCTTTGCTTCCTGAGCATTCTCCAAATTGCGCTGTTAAACCACGGTGGATCTTTTCCGTCCGTAATCCACTTTTTCGGCACATACTTGTCCAGTGCGTGATTACAATGTGTTTAAAATTTGACCATAATTCTTCCACGTGCATCGTACCGGAAGTAAATGAAGTCGATTGATTTACTAAGTGGGATGCTACAACTGCTTATCTGCTGTTTCTAGTAAGAATACTCTCCTAGCCTTCTTGACCGACATTTTAACTTTCGTAACCATAGTCGTAATGACATCATGATCACTACTCCCTGTCTCAACACTGACACCGTCGATGAGGTCTGGTCTGTTCGTGGCTAACAGATCTAACATATTTCCATTACGCGTTGGCTGTCGATTTAGCTGCTCAAGACAGTTTTTGGATATTGAACAACCAAGTACAACAGGCGTGGAACTCCATCCCACAAAGTGACATCCGGCACCTGTACAACACAGTGCATGCATGTACTCGACATTCTGCTGGTTACACCGGTTGTTATTGTACCACATTTCACATCTGCAATGGCTTATCTCGCGCTTACATTAACTTGTGACCTTGCAATGTTAATCACTTAAATATGAAACCTAGACAAATGTGTCCTCGAAATTTCACTAATCAATATTAATTACTTTTTGGTGTTGTGATTTTTTCCGTATGTGTGTTAAACATATATTTTACATATTTCGCACGTATTTGTACACATATTTCACCTATGTCTCTAGCGAATATTGCCCTGCAGTTTCATTTTCACGCATCTCAATGTTTAAGACGTCGTATCTTCTTAACTATGCGTCGTGGAACCATACAATTTTGCAGGTACATCGAATGGTATATGTGCCTACTATCTGCGAAATGTGTTGTGAATAGATTTGGCGGTAAATAAGTAATAAACTAAAACGTCCGCGCATCTCAGTCTTCATGAGATCAAATTTCCTGAACTATGTGTCGTATAATGACATAATTTTGCTGGTACATTCAGTGGTGCATGCGAATAACGTCTGCAAAATGTGGCTCGAATACAGTTAGTGATAAAGAAGTAATAAATTAAAACGTCATACTTCACGCGGCAGTTTTACTGCATGAACAGCGAAAATGTGGTAAGCAATAAGCGGTTTTCCTTTCATCATATTGTGGAGGTTGTCAGTGAAAAAAAGTTTCACAAAGGTTTGGTATTGGAATTGTGGTAATTTCCAAAGGGGGCCAAACTGCTAAGGTCATCGGTCCCTAGGCTTACACACTACTTATTCTAACTTAAACTAACTTCCGCTAAGAGCAACACACACCCATGCCCGAGGGAAGACTCGATCCTCCGTCAGGGGCAACTGCGCGAACTGTGGCAAGGCGCCCAAGACTGCGCGGCTCATAAAGGTTTAAATTATGTGTAACGTTTGTTGCACGACGCAAGTGCTCTCATTCTCACCCTTTGGTAGGTAGATAGTCTTACCCATACAGCAATTCTTTCCAAACAGTAAGTGACACATGCACGAAGATTCGTTGAAATCGGTCCATTGGTTTAGCAGGAGATATGGAAAAGATATACATACATGCATACGTTCATCCTCTTTTATAACGTGTAGGGATGCATGGATGAGAAACACCTGAAGTTAGTTGACATGTACTTTTTTCCTTGTGTGCTTCGCATTGCTTGTGGGTACCGAAATTCAGAATAGTCTCGCTACACAAACAGTATAGATACTGTACTATGTTTAATTTTTCAAGGATGACGTCGTTTTCAAGATTTTACTTCATGTTGTAGGGTGTTTAACGTCCATTTATGATAGAAGAATTCGTTCTTTCAGTGCCGTCAAGAACGAATAATTCACATGCCTGTAGGAAAAACGCAAGTGTTGCCTGAGGATGAGTTCCTACATATTAAAAAAAATTAAATGTTCATCTGCTTATTGTCATTTTCGTGTCACTGAGGTCCACTGATGTTAACTTGTACCAGGCATGTGTTCCGAAAACAAAATATCAATGTTTTGTATCAGTATTGCACCAAACGTAATATGCATTTGCGAAATATCAGTATTCCACTGTCGATTTTTTAGATTCGATTTTGAAACTAAAGGAAAATATCAAAAAACATGCATCATTTGTTTTAGCAAATGATGAAAGATTTTCAGACTACAAGAACCTGTTGTCTGACGACAGACATTCCCTCACTTGCCGGAACCACAGCTCCGAGACGGTTATACAACAATTTTTGTACGACTTCAGAGAATGACGACTGTTAATGGAAAACATGGTGATTTAAAATTAATTGTCCTTTTTGTAATTTCAGTTACAACCTCCTATAAAAATGTTCATTGTCGTATTCTAGTTCATTTTATGTCACTAAACACGTTTTATTACATTTTTAAGACATTTTATTTATTTTTTCAGGTCATTCTAACGATAATTTTGCAGGTTATAAATATTGGGTCCTGTGCTTACAGGTCCCTTTTCATTTTCGTAAACTAACTGAATTGTCACCAGGGGCAACTGCTCCCAGTGTCCCCTCCCCCTCACTCCCCATGCGGGCGCCCGCTACAGATGAGAAAATCCACTAACATAATTGACTATAGACAAATCGCTACACTGGCACCGGGGAACGAGCATTTCAGAAACGACGAAGCTTGTCGGCTGTTCGCATGCTACGGTTGTGAGCCTCTATGGACAGAGGCTTAAGGACAGTGAAACCATGAGTCTGCGACGAGGTGCAGGTGTCCACTCCTCAACACAGAATGTGGAGGTTTGCCCACTCTGTAAAGCAGGATAGGCAGCGATACGGTTTTGCAGCACACCTTTCTGTGCACATTGTTGAACATGGGGCTCCGCAACAGATTATTGCTACCTCTTCTCATGATAACTGAACAAAATCGTTAATCACGGTTGCGGGGGGCAAGAGAACTGATATAGGATCATGGGTCAATAAAAATCTTTAACTGGTCAACTGAATCACATTTCTTGTTACACTGTGTCGATAGACATGTTCGGAAATGCTGTCATCCAGGTGACAGAGAACTCAGATTGATGTATTTGTCACCAAATTCACCTAATCTCAACCTGACGGGATATGTATGGGACGCTATCAGGTGCCAGTTCTGTGCCAGCTAAAAACTGGCCAACAACTTACAGAACTGAATGACATGAGCATCGACATCTGTGGTGATATACCTCCAGAAAGTGACCAAGGACTTGTCAAACGCAGTGGCTAGCACACTGGACTCGCAATCGGGAGGACGACGATTCAATCCCGCATCCGGCCATCCTGATTTAGGTTTTCCGTGATTTCCCTAAATTTCTCCAAGCAAATTCCGGGATGGTTCCTTTGAAAGGGCACCGCCGACTTCCTTCCCTGTCATTCTCTAATTCGATGGTACTAATGATCGCGCTGTCTGGTCTCCTCTCCGAAACAACCCAACTCCAACTTGTCAAATCCATCCTATGCAGAATCACTGTTGTACGGCTTTCCAGAGGTGTACCAACAAACCATTATGCAGATGGTGATAACGTTTTGGCTCATCAGTGTATGTGA
This sequence comes from Schistocerca gregaria, assembly GCF_023897955.1. NCBI lineage: Eukaryota > Metazoa > Arthropoda > Insecta > Orthoptera > Acrididae > Schistocerca > Schistocerca gregaria. Next base: position 334,100,225 of record NC_064931.1, on the reverse strand, counting down.
TAGGAAAAAAATGGAAATGAGCGTTTGGAAATCCCCGATCCAGCCGGGAATCGAACCCGGGCCCATAGGACAGCAACCCGTCACGCTGACCACTCAGCTATCGAGGTGGACTATATGATAGGAGAAGGCCAACAGGCATTACAGTATGGAAATACATTGTAGTTTTAAAGAGTTTGACATCTAATGGATTTGTAAATTCTCTAAGCCAAGAAGTATAATGGAGGAGATGGAGAGAATGGCCATGAACAATGTTTGGCAGAGGGGGAATACAAATCTGTCAATTCCAGTTCCTGTAGTCAAGCAGTAGATTGGACAGGCATTATGATTCTGGTCACTCTGCAGATACAATCACCTTTCAGACAAGCAGCTGTATGGAGAAGGCAGAGGGAATGGTCACTAACCTCCGTTTGTTGGGCGAGGAATATTTACTCTACAGAGCCAGCTGCCTCACAGTTGACCAATGGAATGGAACATACAGAGGGGATGACTCTGTATGATTACATGTAATAAAAATCTCGTTGTTTTGAAGAAACAGCCTCTCCCCCCTCCCCCACCTGAGCATTGGAATATGCAGGGAAGAGAAATGCAGTTGTTCTGGAGATACAGCCCCCTCTCGGATAAAAGGTATGGTGCAGAGAAAAGTAATGACAACAGAACACTGTATGGTGGACAGGGAAAACCAAGCTGTTATGCAGATATGGTTCTCTCTGTCGACCAGTGGGATGAGCGGAGAGTGTAAATCAGGTTGCCCTGCAGATACAACCAAATTGTAGTTGAACAATGGAATGAAATAGGTATAGGGAACAATAACTAAACTCTGTTTGGTGGAGAGGGAATGCAAATTTATTGGTTCTGCAGATATAGACATTTCTCAGTCCAGCAGAGGAATTGAACCGAATTAGGGAATGACCGCGAAATCCTATTTTGTGGTCAAAGAAAATAGATTTGTTGTTTTGCAGATACAGTCAACGCATCATCGAGTTGTGTAATTGATATGGAAGACAAATCTGGTTGTTTGTAGAACAAACTGCACTTCAGCTGAGCAGTGTAATGCAGCAGGTGGCAGTAGCAAGCACAAACTCCTGTTTAGTAGATGAAGAATACAAATCTGTTGTTCTACAGGAATAGCTCCCTCCCAGTCACACAAAAGAATGGACCAGGAACACAAATTTGGTTCCAGAATGAGATTTTCACTCTGCAGCGGAGTGTGTGCTGATATGAAACTTCCTGGCAGATTAAAACTGTGTGCCGGACCGAGACTCGAACTCGGGACCTTTGCCTTTGGTGGGCAAGTGCTCTACCAACTGAGCTACCCAAGCACGACTCACGCCCCGTCCTCTCAGCACTTGTCCACGAAAGGCAAAGGTCACGAGTTCGAGTCTCGGTCCGGCACACAGTTTTAATCTGCCAGGAAGTTTCACAAATCTGGTTGTTCCGCAGATACAGTGGCCTCTCAGTCAAGCATTGAAATGGAGCAGATGGAGGGGGTGACTGCTCCGCCTTGTTTGGTGGATGGGGAATACAAATCTGGTTGTTATGTAGATTCTTCTACCTAGCTGTTGAGCAGTGGGAGTGGAGCAGGTGGTGGTAATGGTCACGGAATCATTTTTGTTAAACAGTTAACAGAATCCTGGGGTTCTGCAAGTACAATTCTTAACTGAGCAGTGGGGTGGAACATGTGGAAGGAATGACCACAGAATCCCATTTGGTGAATGGGGAATACAAAGCTGGTTGTTCTGTTGATGCAGCAGCTTAGCAGTAGCGCAGTGGATTAGAGTAAGTGGAGAGAATGAGAAGTGTGGTGTTAGAGCCAATGGCAGCAGATAAACTACCAGCTTAAGCTTTCATTAAAATGGAAAGAGGAGGATGTAATGTTAGGAGATGAAGCGTATCGAATGGGCTGAACAATAGAGCTATATGCAGGGCTTAGATGTGCCTACTTCATTTCAACTGATTGCTGCTGTCCTCACCTACGAATGACGAAAATATCTCAGTGATTCATTACACAGTTCAAATACTAAACACAAATTAATAGTATAAAATTTGCATAATCAACTGGAAAGCTGCAATTTAGACATGAACATGTAAGATTAATTTTGCAGTAAAATTAGCAGTAATTATTATGGCAATCAATAAATTTTAACTGTAATTCAAAAGTAGTATGAAATTTGTACAGTTAAATAGCATTATTGAATTGTGTTTAACAAGGTGCTTGAAAATGATTCCCATATCAATACGATGCTATTTAGACAGGTCTTCAGTGCATTCTGACCTACAGCAAGTTTTTTGCATTTAGGTACATTGTAATGTTATTGCTCTCTTTTCCTCACATTTTCTTTGTACTTGGGAGAAAGTTATAACTGTTTTGTAATTTAGTTCCTATGTTTGGGAGAAAGTTATAACTGTTTTATAATTTAGTTCCTATGTAAGTTCTGTAGTTGCTGTTTGTGAAATTGTAATTTTTCCTTTTTTCTGATGTTCTGTACTTACATATTTATTAACATGCAGTTTAAATCATTTCTATGAACATAAAATAAAAGTGTAATTTCACTTCAGAATTTGAGTACTGTATTTGCATAATGCTATGGGAGGGCGATTAAGCTTTAAAAGATGTTTCATAAGATTGATAGATGAAACAGAAATAAAGGGTTTTGGAAAGAAGAAGCAAGAGACTGGTTGTTGTGTCACATGTGAGTGTGGGAGCATTTTGTTTGTGGCCACCCTTTTAAAACTCTTGTTTTGGCGATCAGCATAGTGTTTTGGTACATACCATGGACAAAACTAAACGTGTTACATTGGTTCACTTTGTGAACTAACATCTTGAGGAACAAACTTGACAATATGATGTGCAGTCAGTGGAGTCTCGGCCAGCCGGAGTGGCTGAGCGGTTCTAGGCACTACAGTCTGGAACCGTGCGACCACTATGGTTGCAGGTTCAAATCCTGCCTCGAGCATGGACGTGTGTGATGTCCTTAGGTTAGTTAGGTTGAGTAGTTCTAAGTCTAGGGGACTGATGACCTCAGAAGTTAAGTCCCATAGTTCTCAGAGCCATTTGAACCATTTTTGAACCAGTGGAGTCTCGTGGCTGCAGGCTGGAAAGTTTTTGGTGTGCATAACACAAACAGTTTCTAAGCAAATTATGAAGGGAATTTAAAATTTAAAATACAAATATTTTATAGTACTCTCACGTCATGGAGTGTCATCTCACAAAGCAAACTTGAAAAGTACAGACTGTGGATGGTGCACTATGCTATTTGCCAAGTGGATGATTTTTGTTACGCAGTGTGATTTGTGATCTTAATGACCATTTGGATTATAGTGATTACATTATAACCCATGGTGTCATAAACTAATAAGTTGAAAGTTATCGATTGGGACAGTGAAGAGACAATTATACCAAGTTGAATGTTTTCGATGAACGTTGCAGACTGGTAGCAAAATTAACTGCTTTCTGTAGACTAACATAGCATGAAATAATAATGAGAAGACTATGATGCTAGACTGTGAAGCAATGTGTTTAACAAGTAAACTGTATTTGAGACACATTATGGACCGTGATATATTAAATGCTTCTTGTCTTAAACTAATTTGTAATCTATAATGTCGAGAATTCCCTTAATAGGTGCAGTGGAATCGGTAAACATCACGTCTGCTGGGTGAAGCATGGATGGTCTATATTGCTGAGTGCTGATACTTCAACCAACAGGATAATGTAAATATCACACTTTCCTGCTGCATCTACACCACAAAAGTGGTGATTTTCAAGAGGAAAATTATAGCAGCAATTATTTCATGAATTACATTTATGGTCTATGGGCTGGCACTGTGGTATGACAACGCACCAGTGACATCAGCTAAGTAAGTATTCACCGGACTTTGTAAATGTTAGGTAGCTCTACTGTCGCGGACTAATGTCCGAAAGATTTTTGTAACAAAATTATCATTTGTGCTGAAGTTACATTTGCTACTTCTGATTATTCTTATATTAATGACATAAATCAACTCCCAAGCATTTTAAATAACACAGTTACCGGTACCTCAAAATATTAAACCAAAATTAATGTCCTTTATTAGATGACTTTTTGTAACAAATATTGTACTTTTCTAAACATTATCTATTGACAATATTTTTATTCTTGTAGCATTACGTTTACTAAGAATTAATCAGCAATAATACAAAATTATCCTGTTTTCATTTCCATCATCTTTTGCTACATATAAATGTGCAATTCCAGCATTTGTGAGCATTACTGATGCATTTTGCATGTTTAACCAAATTATACAACAAAATCTGTGCTGTTTATTGCAATATGATAAAGAACTATGCGTGTTGTACAGTGTCTGCCATGAAGTCAGTAGGCTGCTACCAACCAGAAAAGAGTAGGTGCACTTTCATTCACAGTGTATTTAGACTGCATGGAAACTTTGCATCTGATACATGGGTATTGCACAGCATTTGTTTAAATATAAGTACTCATCATGCTATAGTATTCCATAAGCACTATGGTGCCCTGCTTTCTTGTCTGGTGAATATCAGTAATAGGTTCACTCTGAGTGGGTGTAATATTCAGTTAATTCTGAGAACAGTTTAATTTTTGTGGTTTTAGTTATGTAAACGAGCTCACGAGTATATTTCATAAGAAATGTATTAGGTTTCCTCCACTTCCATTATATGAGCACAGTCATTTCTGGTAAGAGTAATATTTGGGGAAAGGGGGGGGGGGGTCATATTTTGTTACATATGGTGCCATGTAGTGACAGGACAGTATTGTGAATTGTGTTTTATTCATCTCATGACGTACATGAATGGACAAAATGGTTTCCCACAAGCAATTCATGTCTAGTGTACAAAAATATAATAAATTGATATATGTATAAGGCTGACAGAGTTAATATTTTAAGATTTATAAATAATGGTCAACACGGTTCTTTGTGATTTGCAGCGCACGTATTTAGAATTATTATTTTTTCTATTTTTTTAGTATCCGCACTATGTTTGTCGAGTTACCCCAACAAACAATACCAAACCCAATAATGGATTCAAAGTAGCTTGTATATGCTACTTTGCGTGTGTCTATGTCAGCTGTAGTTGATAATACTTGCACTGCAAATGCAAAGCTGCTTAGTTTCGCTGGCCAGTGTGGCCGAGTGGTTCTAGGTGCTTCAGTCTGGAACCGCGCAACCGCTACGGTTGCAGGTTCGAATCCAGCCTCGGGCATAGATATGTGTGATGTCCTTAGGTTAGGTAAGTTTAAGTAGTTTTAAGTTCTAGGGTACTGATGACCTCAGATGTCCCATAGTGCTCAGTGGCATTTCAACCATTTTCTCAGTTTCTTTGGTAGGTAGCCTATTCAATGTGTTCCTGGCAGCTCAAATTTTTATCAACATTTAAACCTACAAATCTGACTGAGTCAACTTCTTCTTTGTCTTGGTTGTTGTGTACAATTTTAATCTGCTCACATTTTGACTGTCTGGTTTTGAACTGTATCACGTGAGTCTTAGATATGTTTAGATTCAACTCATTTAGCTGAAACCAGGTTTCTAAGGTAATGAAGGTACTAATCACAGATTTGGGAACTTTTTGTTTTCAATTCTGTCTTTTGGAAATCTTGCAGTCTGTGGGTTCAAATTTAGTAAGTGGACTCTGATATGGTGCCGAGTGTAGATTAGCAGAATACTAGGTCCGAACAAAAGTACAACAAGAACGAGGAAAATTATACAATGTGTAATAGTATCAATGTATATCTTGAGTATTTATGTTTTTCGTGCTACATCATCAAAAGAACAATGAAGCAGGAAAAAGGTATGAAGGAAACTTCGCACATGGAGCGTCCACATCGTCATACGACAAATCAAGTGAAATAATGACCCCTGACTCTGCAAGAAACGTGCAGCAAAAGGTGTAATGTGTGTGGTATGTAAAACTGTGTTCCATTATAAATGTGTAAATACAGATCCAAAACATAAGATATGGTTCTGCTCAAAATGTCTCACAGATGATTTGGTTCACAAACGTAATGGAAAAGACTGTTCAAACCAAATTATCTCAGTGCTATTGGAGGAGATGAAGGTTTTGAAACACTACAGTAACAAAGGTACGCAACAGAACGCAAGTAAATCCTATGATAAATTTCACTCAGATGCAAGAACTTGTATCAACACTAAAACAAGTTATATATAGTGTGTGTAAAAACTACGAGAGGTGGCAAAATTGGTGTCATATGCATTGTATGTGGAAGAGAGCTGTTTACGGTACGAAAAGCTCAGTCCATTGCAAAAAACAAAAACATGTTCAAATGAGTGTGAATTCCTGTGGGACCAAACTGCCGAGGTCATCGACTTACACACTACTTAAACCAACTTATGCTACGAACAACACACACACCCATGCCCGAAGGAGGACTCGAACCTCTGACGGGAGAGGCCGTGCAATAAGTGACATAGCGTCTCTAACCGCGCGGCGCAAAAACAGATGAAAGAAAACATCAGAATGGAAATGTGATACTGGTAACAGCAGAGAGTTACCAAATTCACCAATTCCTTTAAAAAACTGATATGATGTCCAAAGTACAATAAGTGACGACTCTGCATCAGAAAATGCTGCTGTAAACATTCAGATACCTAAACCAGCTGTTTCTGCAGCCCTGAAGACTCGCAAACTATGACAACATGTACCTATGTCGCAGCAAAAAATTCGTCATCACTTGATGATAGCTGATAGCCATGGAGGCGGAATCGCCTCACGTGTTAATGAGACAGCACTTGTGGTAGCCACGAGCTTTGTGAAGCCAGGAGCGCCCCTCTCATAAATAATGAATATTATCCACTATAAAGAAATCATGGAGTTTTCTTCAGGTGACTTTATAGCACTGTTTGGTGGCTCAAACGACATATACAGAAACGAATCATTCACAGCTTTCTCAGAATTAAGGAAACAACTGATTCATATGGCGCACATAAACGTTCTCTTTGTGACCATTCCCCACCACTACAATTTACCACATTGGTCTTGTGTAAACAAGGAGATCAGAGCTGTCAACGACCTTCTTTCTGATATATGCAAGCAATTCAAAAACGTTGATGTTGTTGATATTAGTGACATTGGGTGCAGGTTTCACACATCACATGGTCTTCAATTTAGCAGTCTAGGAAAGGAAACTGTGATCTAGAAATTACTGGAAAAAATCAAGAGGCACCTGCAAACAGCAGTATCAGTAAAGCCAGTTGTAGCAAGTACAACACAAATGACAGCAGCAGCAGCAGCAGAAGCAGCAGTACTAACCCCACCACCACCACCACCGAGCAAGGTGGCGCAGTGGTTAGCACACTGATCTTGCAATCCGGAGGACGACGGTTCAATCTTGTGTCTGGCCATTCTGATTTAGGTTTTCCATGACTTCCCTAAATTGTTCCATGCAAATACCAGGATGGTTCCTTTGAAAGGGCATGCCCGACTTCCTTCCCCGTCCTTCGCTAATCCGATGAGACCGATGACCTCACTGTCTGGTCTCCTCCCTCAAAATACCCCCCCCCCCCCCCCCCCAACCACCACCAACAATGACAACGTCAACAAAACCAATGACAACAACAACAACAGAAGAAACAGCAATAACAACTAAACCTACATCAACAGCAGAAGAACCATCAGTAGGTGAGGAAAAACTGACATCAGCAGCCCCACCTCCAGTAGAAACAGTGTCAGTAAAAAAAGCAACATAGTCATTCTACGAGAAACCATGTCACCGACAGCACCAACAGCAGCAGCCATTGAACTTCCAACAAGAGTAGCAGCTAATCAACACTGCCTAATGAAGAGCCCAAGGTTAGGTACAGCTGCTTCACTTAGTGATGATTTTTCATGGCACCAAACACAGAAAATGAAGAGATTGTGATAAATCAGGCTGAAAAGTTGCAGATAAGTGTCAAAAATCAGCAACAAAGTAGCGCTTCACCAGATATTGACAAAATAACATATACTTGCAAAACTTTCAAGATAATGAGTCAAAACATTCAGTGTCTCAAGAATAAAGTGTTAGAATTAAAAGTCGTGATAAACAACTTTATACATACCTCTTGTATTTGTCTATCACAACATTGGTGCAGGGTCAGTGAACTGTCTTACAAATATAAGAAATTTTGAATTAGCATCTCATTATTGCCACAGTGTTTGTAAAAATGGTGGAATATGCATACACATTAGGGCTGGGCTACAGTATAAAGTTAGATCTGAAACATACCATCTAAATATCGAGAAATATTTTGAATCATGTGCCATAGAGCTAAAATCTGAAGAGAAGCGTAAAAAACTAACTGTCATATCAATACACAGGTCACCACTAGGTGACAAAAACATATTTTTTAACAATTTGGAAGCAGTGCTAAACATTTTGTACAACAATGAAGTGAACTTATTACTATGTGGGGATTTTAACATCAATCTGTTAACTGAAAATGAAGAAAAAAGACAGCTTTTGAGTATCGTAAACAGCTTTCGCATGAAACCACTCTTCACGGACACTACTAGAATAACAGAGTCATCTTCGTCCCTATTAGATAATGTCTTTACAGATATCGAAAATGATGTTACTGAGGCACAAAATGTAAGCTTAGGTCTTTCAGACCACAACACAATAGTAACATGCATAAATTCTTCTGTATCTTAGGTGGTTGAATACCAGTGGGAATATAAAAGGCACTTCTTCCCAGAAAAGGTTAATATTTTTATTCAGTCGTCAGCAAAAGAAACCTGGGAAGATGTGTACTCAAAATCATCAACTGATGAATCATTCAATGCATTTTATAATACTTTCATGTCCATATCTGAGATGTGTTTTCCAAAAAAAACCGACAAGAATTAATGTTATGCCAAGAAACAGCAGCCAGTGGATAACACCTATTATTAGAGCATCCAGTCAAAAGCCAAAACTTCTCAATCAAAGAAGAAAAGGCAACCAAGATGAAAACTTTGTGCAGAATATGTTAAAAAATACACTCCTGGAAATGGAAAAAAGAACACATTGACACCGGTGTGTCAGACCCACCATACTTGCTCCGAACACTGCGAGAGGGCTGTACAAGCAATGATCACACGCACGGCACAGCGGACACACCAGGAACCGCGGTGTTGGCCGTCGAATGGCGCTAGCTGCGCAGCATTTGTGCACCGCCGCCGTCCGTGTCAGCCAGTTTGCCGTGGCATACGGAGCTCCATCGCAGTCTTCAACACTGGTAGCATGCCGCGACGGCGTGGACGTGAACCGTATGTGCAGTTGACGGACTTTGAGAGAGGGCGTGTAGTGGGCATGCGGGAGGCCGGGTGGACGTACCGCCGAATTGCTCAACACGTGGGGCGTGAGGTCTCCACAGTACATCGATGTTGTCGCCAGTGGTCGGCGGAAGGTGCACGTGCCCGTCGACCTGGGACCGGACCGCAGCGACGCATGGATGCACGCCAAGACTGTAGGATCCTACGCAGTGCCGTAGGGGACCGCACCGCCACTTCCCAGCAAATTAGGGACACTGTTGCTCCTGGGGTATCGGCGAGGACCACTCGCAACCATCTCCATGAAGCTGGGCTACGGTCCCGCACACCGTTAGGCCGTCTTCCGCTCACGCCCCAACATCGTGCAGCCTGCCTCCAGTGGTGTCGCGACAGGCGTGAATGGAGGGACGAATGGAGACGTGTCGTCTTCAGCGATGAGAGTCGCTTCTGCGTTGGTGCCAATGATGGTCGTATGCGTGTTTGGCGCCGTGCAGGTGAGCGCCACAATCAGGACTGCATACGACCGAGGCACACAGGGCCAACACCCGGCATCATGGTGTGGGGAGCGATCTCCTACACTGGCCGTACACCTCTGGTGATCATCGAGGGGACACTGAATAGTGCACGGTACATCCAAATCGTCATCGAACCCATCGTTCTACTATTCCTAGACCGGCAAGGGAACTTGCTGTTCCAACAGGACAATGCACGTCCGCATGTATCCCGTGCCACCCAACGTGCTCTAGAAGGTGTAAGTCAACTACCCTGGCCAGCAAGATCTCCGGATCTGTCTCCCACTGAGCATGTTTGGGACTGGATGAAGCGTCGTCTCACGCGGTCTGCACGTCCAGCACGAACGCTGGTCCAACTGAGGCGCCAGGTGGAAATGGCATGGCAATCCGTTCCACAGGACTACATCCAGCATCTCTACGATCGTCTCCATGGGAGAATAGCAGCCTGCATTGCTGCGAAATGTGGATATACACTGTACTAGTGCCGACATTGTGCATGCTCTGTTGCCTGTGTCTATGTGCCTGTGGTTCTGTCAGTGTGATCATGTGATGTATCTGACCCCAGGAATGTGTCAATAAAGTTTCCCCTTCCTGGGACAATGAATTCACGGTGTTCTTATTTCAATTTCCAGGAGTGTATATGAAAATTTATAAGAAACTAATTAAAACAGCCACAATAATGCACAATGACAAAGTAATCATATGGACAGCAAACAAGTCAAAAGCAATATGGAATATAGTAAAAAAGGAAACAAACAAAACTGTTAAAAAGCAAGATGACACTGTATAGAAAGATGATCTTGGTGTGTTACTCAGAAATCGTACTCTAGCAAATTACATAAATGACTATCTCATAAACATTCCAGTCAATCTGAGTAAAAATTTAGCTAGAAATAGTAGTACCACAGTTCTAAGAGAGCAAAGTGGTAATTCAATATTGCTATGTCCCACAAATAAATTATAAGTTCTTAAGATAATAGCAACAATGAAGAATAAAATGTCCTCTGGAATTGATGTGGTACCAGGTTCATCATAATTAAATGTGCTAGTGCCGTAGCAGAAAACCTCTCACATATCATAAACATATCATTAACAGAAGGGGCGTTCCCACAAAGATTCAAAATTTCAAAAATAAAAACATTGTATAAAAAGGATAACATGTATGAAGTGGGAAACTATAGACAAATAACTTTCTTACCTATATTTTCAAAAATAATAAAGACTGTGATTATTTGTAAGACCAGAATTTCCACGGTTTTCAGCAAGATCTTTTGCTAAGGTATGATGGAGGTAGTGGTTGAATGCTTTTCGCATCACTCTTTTTACAGCAGCACGAATCGCTACTAACTTTTACCTGTCCTCATTCTCTCAATCTTTCTTGTACCATGACTGCAACTGCCTTTGCTTGTTGAGCATTCTCCGAATTGCGCTGTTAAACCACAGTGGGTCTTACAAATTACCTCAAACAATTTAATCTCTTTGTCAGTAAACCAACATGGTTTTCGCAAAGGCATGAGTACAGAAACAGCAGTTACCGAGTTCATTGAAAACATTGTAATAGGACTTGACTGAAATAACAGTACAGTAGGAATAAACTTGAATTTATGAAAGGAATTCGATACTGTTGATCATGATATCTTGCTAGACAAACTAGAAGCTACAGGTATACGAGGAGTTGCATTAAAATGGTTTCAGTCATATCTCCACAATAGAAAACAGGTAGTAGAAATTACCTCAGCAAACAGTAAAAACCAAAGCATTGTGTACAGATTGGACATGCAGACTGTATCAATCGGAGTACCTCAGGGCAGCATTCTAGGACCTCTCTTATTTCTTATATATATTAACGATATCAAGATCCCAATCAGTGGTACACACATAATTTTGTTTGCTGATGACACAAATATTGTTGTACCAGACATAAACAGGGTATTGCTAACATCTGCAACCAGATTTTTGGAATACATTCAAAACTGGTTTGAACTGGACAAGCTAACTTTAAATATTTCAAAAAGTAAATATATACATTACATGACCCCAAAGTCTCATCATGATGTGAACCTCAAAGTGCAAAATTAACAAATTGAAAGGGTAGCTGGCACAAAATTCTTAGTGTGCAAATTGATGAAAATTTAGACTTGAAAGCCAACATTCTCTACCTCACCAACAAGTTAAGCTCTGCTTGTTTTGCATTATGCATAATTAGTCTAGTAGAGAGTGTAGCCGAACTGCCAACTTGCTTGCATCCATTCTGCTATGACCTATGGCCTAACCCTCTGAGGTCATAATAAGGCAAACATGAAAACCATTTTCACCTTACAAAAATTAGCTGTTAGAATAATTTCCAAGAGTACAAGGCTAACACCTTCCAAACAGTTATTTCAACACCTAAATGTTCTACCCTTGCCATGCCTCTATATAAAAAAGTGTTGTTAATATAAAAATGGACATTGATAATTATAAAAGCAACTCAGATCTTAATTTCTACAATACAAGAATATGCAATGACATCCACATAAAAAGAGTAAACAAGAGTTTAACACAAAAACAAACCAACAATCAATGTACTATTTTGTACAACAAACTTTCAACTCAGCTAAAAGAAATAAAAACATTTGTCTACATTCAAGGAAGCAACATTTAATTTCTTAATGACCAACTGCTATTATAGTATAAATGAATATCTGCAGTAACCCTGTAGCAAGTAACTACATTCATTTACTATATGTTAATAACACCATAAATCAAATGCTTGCTACAGCCTCAATGTTAATTTTTCTGAACAAAAGTGTTAAATCAATTACTTACTTGTAATGTATTTATGTATTTCATGTAAAAGGTCCCGAACAAAAGTGTTAAATGAATTATTTACTTGTAATGTATTTCATGTAAGAGATCCTGCTCATACTTTTATATTATTACAGTAATCAAAGTCGTATTGCCCAAAAATATTGTGATAGGTACAATGAACCATTGTATTATGTAGGAAACTGTACACCCTTACCTTATTTTTGTTATACTATGTTCTTTGACAAAATCCATTCAATGTACATTGTTGGTGAATGAATAAACTTATATATATATAATTTTCTTCAGTATGACAATCAAACATGAAGAACATTATTTTCCAAACATGAGGAAGTGAATAGGTGGGATACAAAGAAATGAAACCTGTTACAGAAAGTGTAAAAGAAAGTTCAGTTAAATCAGAACCATGGATAAAGAAAGAACTACGTGAAAAAAAGGGAGCACAAAATATGTTACAATATCTATTAATGAAAATGGAAGAAATTGGTGAAGAAGTTAGAAAATCACTAAAAGAGGCACAGGCTAAATCTGAAATTATGTCAGGTAATGTAGTATCTGTTAAAGAATCACAAAAAGAAATGACAGAGAAGTTAGATAAAATACTGGAGAAAACATTGGAGGATACTTGGTTAAAAATATTGAAGCCTACGCTGTTGGTGGAAATGAAAACTCTGATAAAGACTGTGAATATAGGGCCCATTAGGGGAAGAAAAAAGTGAACTTCAAAAATATTAGTAGAGAAGCTATCAGCTGTGCGAAAACACACCTCAAGGAATTCACTAGCCTTTAGTGTGTGTGTGCAGTGACATGCATGGGGCACCAAGCTGCTGCAGTACTGTTTTGTTCTTCAGCTTTCCACACTGTTTACTAATCTTCTACTATGCTATGTATCAATCAAAACAACTCTCTGACTACTGATCTGTCCAGAGTGAGATCTGAATAGATAGAATCTGTTGTGATTATACTCCTAAGAGTGACATAATTCATGATGATGATGAAATGATAAGTTAATGGTAGATGAGTGGGTTAGAAAACAATAAGAATAAGATAATTATTTGTGAAAAGCTTTATGTAGGAAATCTGAGAGTACTGATAAAAGGCAAGACTGGCATGGCAGTGGGTAAATGTATGATTAAATTTGGTATGTGATGTGTAATAATAACAAAGAATTTTGAGCATATTGTTGCTGTATAGAAACAGTGACCTTCCTTTCTGTATGTTTCATCTTATCAATGGTTGCTTATCAGTCATAAAGAAGTAACTTATATGTACACAGTGGATCACACACAGTTCTGTTAACACTTGGGTGGATGGTGTGCTCCAGCATGCTACTAAGAATCAGATAAGAAGTTTCATCTTCTCTTTAACTTATTTTAAGAATGTGAATATGTGACCATATCAAGTGTATTGTGTAGTTATCTTCTTTTTGTTGCTTTATATTTACTCAGAGAGTGGGTCAAATTTGATGGAATATGCATTGTATACTTAAATAAAAAAAGATTCAATTAAAATACAAAACATGATCTATATGTGCACAAAAATGTACCACCTAGTTGTAGTCTACTCAAACAACAAAATACGGGCAGTAGATGAAATTCACTTATTCACTACGGACAAATCACAACCTGAATTGGAAAAAAACACACCCTAGACTCAATGCAGTTCAGCTGCATGATTTACTGAAAAAGGAAGAATGCTATGAGAACTGAACCTGTGAATAGTCTCATGATGCCCTGCAGAGAACTATTTAGAAAGCTTGGTATTTTGAACACTATCAGACAATAACAATACATATACTCAGTAATGCAGTGTTTCTCTTGTAAAAGCATAGTACAAAGTATTTTCACAATCTTACAGCCAAATACACTTTCTACAAAGTTACAATATTAGTACATAATATCACATAAATTGGGATATATGTATTTAACAATCTAACACAGCACATTAAATATATTCTGTGTATTACAGTGAACTTCAAGAGCAAGTTAAAAACATTCTATTGGCCAATTATTTCTAAACCATCAAAGAATGTCCCAACAAGAGTTCTTAAAACGAATGCATTTGGTTATCACATAATTCATATTAGCACTGCAATATTATAATATTTTATAACCTTATGTAATTTTTTGTATTGCACTGAAATGAAATTTCCATCTTTGACTTCATTCTTCATCTTAGAACCTCCTCTACTCAATAATTTGTGTAATGTAATGCAGTCATAGTTAATATTTACTGTACCTGACTTATATATGTTGTGTAATAACAGCAAACTAAGGGATCACTAAGGCACGGATGCTATAGTCAATGAAAATTTTTAAAAAGGCTTGTTCATAGGCAGATGAGAGTCAAGGTAACACTACATTAACACAAGACAACTAACATTCCAACACTGAAAAAGAAAAACACTTAAGGTATATAGGGATACAAATTACAGTACAATTCTTACTTTCAATGTCTCTCTACAATATTACTAATTTGGCATGCATTAGTAGCAATACTAAAAGAAAATCAACATATCTGTTCTTAAATGGAAAACCAAATGAAAACACACATCCCTGCCTATAATGGAGACACGGGATTCAACCTTCTGCTGGAGGACTTAGGAAATGTCTCATAAATTCCCTCACAATGGGCAGAATTTGTTTCCTAGTTGCTTTAAAATTCTGTTGTGTGAAGACTTTTATGTACTCCATGTTAGTGTAGACTGTCACTTCGTTCAGCTGGAGGTCAGGGTCTCTTGAGGCAACCAATGTATCTGTCATCTGGCATACAAATAGAAACAATTATGATGAATAACAATAATTCCTAGATAATAATGTAGAGTTATATCGAGAAAGAAATACAGTGTAAACTGAATTTCATATCAGCAGTATTCCAATTTTTCCTACCTTCTGTGGTAATTTTTACATGTAATTCATTTAAATATACACTGACGTGAAGGTACTGCAAAATGAGGATGCAAATATTACTATTTCAACAGTCCAAAATAGCCTGATAGTGTGTTTTCTAATAGTAATAATAAACAACAGAAATTTCCATTTCAGTTTTACACTGTATACAAAGGAAGTTCCTTACATCATTTGTTATACAATGCTGAGAGCTTATGCATAAATTACAAACAGCATTTGCCATCTTGGTATGACTCAAATTAACGCATAGTCTTTACAGATATCACACGAGTCTGTTGCAGTTCACGGTACACTGAGTGCTGAAAACTTTGTTGACCTTGCCCTTACAAATGGCTGCTGTGAAATGTAAGTTGCTGTAGTGGTTGTGGATAAACATTTTGTCAAGCATCAACAGGATCATAAAACTTCCTCCATCAGACAACTGCACAGCCCCACTGGCTTTCTAAATTATGAGAGAAATGGGCCAAATGTTACAGTGTACAATCCTAGTGCCTCAAGTGGTCTAATCCCGATTTCATATTGTTTCCTACGGTATAAAATGTGTTTGTTGGAGGACAAACAACGCACTTCCAAGGAGCTGAAAAATTTCAGTTTTGAACGTTGTTTATCCCATGTAATCTGGGTACAACAAAAGCTCAAAATTTTTGATACAGATCACTCAACATTTTCAATGGTGGACTGACTTGTTCAGTTCTGAGAATCTAAAGGCATTACATGTAGCTAAACACAAGATATTTTCTTAAACTGGATATGGAACTGCTGATAACGATAATGCACAAATAACACTCTTATAATAAATGTCCAGCAAAACTGCTCCCATAATGAGGATCTGTTGGCGATAGTAGTTTAACAACTATCTGATGGTGCAAATGAATACACTCGTAAATGAATTATGTAACATTAAATTTGGAGAAACCACAAAGCAATCTTTGTGTAAAGGATCATTTCTCCATACAGAGGTACTGGGAGTGTGATGTCTAGCAGCAGCTGTTAGATCCTTCTCAAACAGAGTACCTGCACATTCACCCGAATATGATTCTGCTTTCCCAACACTACACATTCACTCTTTATTGTCACAAATCGCTCTGGGTTGTGCTACATGCAGTGTGGTATAGCAATTAGTGTTGTACATGGGCATGCTGCAGATCACCAGTTTGAACTCAATTACCAGTCAGTCAGTGGGCAAGTGGCCGCTCCTTCAGCAGGGCCTGAGCAGGCACGCGGGGGCAAAGGCTTGCTGGTTATTGGGAGCTCCAACATTAGCAGGTGATGGAGTCCCTTAGGAAAATAGCATACAGGGCTGGAAAGAAATCCAACGTGCACTCAGTTTGTCTGCCAAGCGACCTCATCCAAGATGTGGAGGCGGCCTTGCCTGCGGGTATCAAGCGTACGGAGTGCAGTCATCTGCAAGTAGTTGCTCACATCGGCACCAATGATGCCTGTCACTTGGGTTCTGAGGCGACCCTTAGTTCGTACAGGCAGCTGGCGGATTTGGTGAAGACCGCTGGCCTCGCACGCGGGGTGCAAGCAGTGCTCTCTACTGGAGGGTCTCAACCAGAAGCTTCGTCAACTCTGTGACGGTCTTGGCTGCAGATATCTAGACTTGCGCTATTGGATGGGGAATTGTAGGACGCCCCTAGATAGGTCAGGGGTGCACTACACAAAGTAAGTGGCTACTCAGGTAGCAGAGTACTTGTCGCATGCACATGGGTTTTTTTTTAGGCTAGGCAGTAATGCGAGGTGTCCTGATGAACACTCACCAGTCGATGAGCAGTCAGGGAAATCAGGACGCACTCAGTGTAAAGACACTTCAGCTATCAAGATATTAGCAGCAAATTTTCAGAGTGTTCGGAATAAAGTTCCTGAATTTACTTCCCTCCAGAAAGCGTATGGTGTGCAAATTATTGTCAGGACTGAGACCTGGCTGAACCCTGATATAGGAAGTTCTGAAATATTTAGTGAGGATTGGAACGTGTATCGGAAAGACAGATTAGACACTGTAGGAGGTGGTGTCTTCATTGCAGTTGACAAAAATATTGTGTTTACTGAGGTCGAAGTAGAGTGTGATTGTGAAGTTATCTGGACACGTTTAACAGGGCTAGGGGAAATAAAGTTAATTGTGGGGTGTTATTACCGGCCACTAGGTTCCACCGTGACAGTTCTAGAATCATTAAAAGGGAGTCTAAATTCTGTATCGCAGAAGTACCCAGATCATGCTGTATTAGTCGGAGCCAACGTCAACCTACCTAGTATAGACTGGGAAGTCTATGGATTCATTACAGGTGGTACAGACAAGCCTTCATGTGAATTACTTTTGAACAAATTATCTGAAAACTGTCTTGAGCAGCTAAATCGACAGGCAATGGGTAATGGAAATATTTTAGATCTGGTAGCCACGAACTGACCAGACCTCATCAACGGTGTCAGTGTTGAGACAGGGATTAGTGATAATGATGTTGTCATTACGACTATGGTTACGAAAGTTCAAAAGCCGGTCAAGAAGGCTAGGAGAGTATTCTTACTAGAAACAGAAGATAAGCAGTTGTTAGCATCCCACTTAGCAAATGAATCGACTAGATTTACTTCAGGTACGATGGACGTGGAAGAATTATGGGCAAATTTTAAACACATTGTAAATCACGCATTGTACAAGTATGTGCCGAACAAGTGGGTTACAGACGGAAAAGACCCACTGTGGTTTAACAGTGCAATTCTGAGAATGCTCAACAAGCAAAGGCAGTTGCACTCGTGGTACAAGAAAGATCGGGAGAATGAGAACAGGTAAAAGTTAGTAGAGATTCTTGCTGCTGTAAAAAGAGTGATGCACAAAGCATTCAAACACTACCACCGTCATACCTTTGCAAAAGATATTGCTGAAAACCGAGGAAATTCTGGTCTTATGTAAAATCGGTAAGCGGGTCGAAGGCTTCCATCCAGTCACTCACTGATCAGTCTGGCCTGGCAAAGGAAGACAGCAAAACGAAAGCTGAAATTTTAAATTTAGCATTTGAGAAATCTTTCATGCAGGAGGATCGTACAAACATACCGCCGTTTGAGTCTCGTACAGATTCCCGTATGGAGGAAATAGTGATAGACATCCCTGGGGTTGTGAAGCAAGCAGCTGAATGGGTTGAAAATAAATAAACCACTAGGTCCTGATGGGATTCCAATTCTGTTTTATAGACTTCTTAAGTAATAGAATCCAATGGTGAGAGTTCATTGGAGATGAGGGTATTATCTGGAGTGCCCCAGGGAAGTGTGGTAGGTCCGCTGTTGTTTTCTATCTACATAAATGATCTCTTTGATAGGGTGGATAGCAATGTGCGGCTGTTTGCTGATGATGCTGTGGTGTATGGGAAGGTGTCGCCATTGAGTGACTGTAGGAGGATAAAAGATTACTTGGACAGGATTTGTGATTGGTGTAAAGAATGGCAGCTAATTCTAAATATAGATAAATGTAAATTAATGCAGATGAATAGGAGAAAGAATCCTATAATGTCTGAATACTCCATTAGTAGTGTAGCGCTTGACACAGTCGCGTCGATTAAATATTTGCAGAGCGATATGAAGTGGGACAAGCATGTAATGGCAGTTGTGCGGAAGGCGGATAGTTGTCTTCGGTTCATTGGTAGAATATTGGAAAGATGTGGTTCACCTGTAAAGGAGACTGCATATAAAACATTAATACAACCTATTCTTGAGTACTGCTCGAGCATTTGGGATCCCTATCAGGTTGGATTGAGGGAGGACATAGAAGCAATTCAGAGGCAGGGTGCTAGATTTGTTACCGGTAGTTTTGATCATCACACGAGTGTTATGGAAGTGGTTCAGGAACTTGGGTGGGAGTCTCTAGAGGAAATGAGGTGTTCTTCTCGTGAATCGATACTGAGGAAATTTAGTGAACCAGCATTTGAGGCTGACTGCAGTACAATTTTACTGCCACCAACTTACATTTCACGGAAAGACCACAAAGATAAGATGAGAGAGATTAGGGCTCATACAAAGGCATATAGGCAGTCATTTTTCCCTCGTTTTAACTGGGAGTGGAACAGGGAGAGAAGATGGTAGTTGTAGTATGAGGTACCCTCTGCCATGCACCATGTGGTGGATTGCGGAATATGTATGTAGATGTAGATATTTATAAGAGGCATCAAATGAAAATGAGACAGATGGAAAAAGGTATATAAACTATTGAGTATTTCAAAAGTAATTCCCAAAACTGTTAATATATTTATCCAACTGTGACACAAGATGGTCAGTGCCTTCATGGAAAAATGTTCATGGTTTCCCATGGAACCTTGTACCCAGGTGTGCACCTCTTCATCTGAAGCAAATCAACAGCCAGTAATGACTTCCTTCAGTACTCCAGAAATATGGAAATCGCATGGGGAGAGATCGGGACTGTCTGGGGGATGTGTAAGTACTTCTCACCAAAACTTCTGCAACATTTTTGAAACAACCTAGGCTACATGTGGGCTGACTGCCAGTGCCTTTCTTCAGGGCTGCAAAAATATGGAAATCACATGAGAAGAGGTTGGGACTGTATGGAGGACAGGTAGGGGCTTCCCAGTGAAACTTCTGCAGTGTATTTGAAACAACCTTAGCAATATGTTGCCCTACCCACATGTTGCCAAGGTTGTTTCAAGTATGCTACAGAAGTTTCGCTGAGGGGCCCATGCACATCCTTCAAATAGTATCAATTTCTCCCCATGTGATTCCCATATTTTTGGAGCTCCGAAGAACGGCATTAATGGTTTTTGATTTGCTTCAGGTGAAGAGGTGCACACCTTGATCCAATCATAGTTCCATAGGCAGCCACGAACACTTTTCCATAAAGACATTGACCATCTGGTTTCACAGGGGATGAATATCTTAACAGTTATGGTGATAAATTTTGAAATAATAAAGAGTTTACTTACTTTTTCCTATGTGTCTTGTTTTCATTTGACTGAACCTTATAATTTCATGAAGGGGTATTATCCACAGAATGATAACTGCTTTCCACCCACAGATGAATCATCTGACAAAACACTTTAATAAGACATTGGCAGATATGTTCTCCATGTACACTGAAGTTGAACAGAGAGACTGGAATACAATACTGCCCATCATGACTTTTGCATACAGTGCAATGAAGCAAGACATGACACTACTGTCTTCACACAGTTATTTCTGATCTGTAGTCGCAAATCCAAAATGACAATGGATACACTGTTCCCATTTCAACTAGACCACACTCATGTTGGCTAAATGTAACACCTTATCACCAGGACTGAAGGAGCAAGACAGCTGAGTCACATATGTATCCTGGCCATCCAGCAGAAAGATCAAGAGCACTATAATGCCAAGCACTGGCCACTGAGATATGGCCCAGGAGGCTTGGTGTTGATTTTTACACCTGGGTGGAAAATGGGACTATTAGGAAAGTTACTAAAGTGCTACTTTGGGCCATAGCATATAAATCATTGTTTGTCAAATGTTACATGTGATGTCATTATCAGCCTTCATAAAGAAGCCAAAGCACATATCATCCACGTCCTCTGTATGAAGCCCTAATACAGACCAGAAGCACAAATCAATTTTGGAGGCTTCTCGTTCAAGAAAACTGAAGATCCAATTGATGACTGCAAAACTTTGATGGTAGATGCTACCTTTGTTGCTTGTCATAGTCCACATGACCAGAATGTGAGGATCTGCCAGTGCAGTCATACAGAGGACTGTTGACAAGATCTAGATCCAGGATGCCATAGTCAACTCCAATGAGAACTTCTACAACAGCTGGTCACTGTTTCTCCAGGAGAGGGAGCAATGCTGAGAGCTGTCCTGCACGCACTGTGGCACAAATGTTAGTGTTACTGGCCGGTGTGCTACAGGTCGCCATTTCAAACGCAACAAGCAGCAGTTATTTGTTATTTAGTATCTATCATTTCTGGAAAGCTCTTGAAATTTCTTATGCTCGATATTCTGGAATATTCAATGTTTGTATAAACAGCAGTACCCTACATTCAAGAGGCATTTCTGTTCTGTCCTGGCTGTACAACGGTGCTTGTAATGAAAGTGTACAACGGTGCTTGTAATGAAACTGTTTTCAATGATCAAGTGTGGTACTTCACTGGTGACTTTACTTTCAGATTTGGGCTTGATTCTAGTAGCAAGTTGACAACATATCTCCCTATGATACACGACTTGGCATAGACCTTGGTTGTCAAAGTCTGCATTTTAGTTTTTCAGGAAACATTTCACCTCATAAGTCAGTTTGGAAATGCCTGCTACACAATGGGTCCTGGGTCTGAGGAAAGAGGAAGAAGTAACTCAGGGCCAGGCCAAGAGACTACAGAAAGCGGTCAGCAGTCAAAATTGGACAGTCCAAAAAAGTATCACATGTGACTGTGTCCTGTGGAGAATGAGCTGGGGCACTGTCATGGAATAAAACAGTCCCAATGACAGCTTCCTGTGACACTAAATCTTATGAGTCTTCTGCACAATTAACATGTCAGCACAAACAGCTGCATTTGCAGTGGCACCATGACCGGGAAGCATGGACTACTGACGAATGGCATCACATTGCGTTGAGTGATTAATCACTGTTTTGCACTACCCCAAATGATCAACAGCAGTGAGTATGGAAGTGACCTGGGAAGAGGTCACATTTCTTCCAGTGTTTTGGGGAGGCACTTCACTGTTACTCCTGGCACCATGGTGAGGACAGCCGTTAGGTATGACTTCAGGTCATGGCTGGCAGTGACTGATATGTTGGTTGGTCGGTTGGTTGGTGCTACCACATGCTCAACAATGAGGTTATCAGCAGACAGTGACTGAGGGTACTCTGATGGCACAATAGATAGTCATGGACATTCTGCATCCTTATGCATAATGCTCCATGCAACAGTATCATGGTGCCGTTCTTCAACACAACAATGCTCATCCACACACGGCATGTGCATCTATGAACTGTTTGCATGATGCTGAAGCACTCCTGTGGCTAGAAAGATCCCAGCTCTGTCTCTGATAGTATCTATGTTATACCAGCTCAGATGTGAACTCCATCCCGGTGCTAGTATCTAGCCAAATCAATGGATGAATCCAAGCCAGAGGGGTACAACATCACACTGATAAGTTACTCATACTGCCAACTTCTTTGTAAATTGGATTCAATGTTATAATCACTGGAATAATATAACATACCCTCTCAACCTGTGATTTTTTTTTGTTTCCTCTTCCATTTATAAGTGCTTCACTTTCTTTTTCCGGCAATGTATAATAATATTTATGACTTTTTACAAATATTTCTCATTGTGCATAACTACTATTACACACCTCTGCTCAGCAATATATTATTTGTTTTAAATAAAAAAGAGACAAGAAGTTATCAATGTAATATTAATCAGAGCTCGCCCACAGAAGGAACACCCTGTTATATATCTTAGCTCGTTTAGCACCTCATATACCGAATGATAGTGTGATGTAAACACTTACCATTTAAAATATATTCATTAGATTAACTATTCTTCATTGCAGATTCAAGCATTCGATATCATCTGAATATATATTTTGTAATGCATCTGCACCATGTGTGTTGAAACATTTGCCATGTAGCTAACTTGTTAGTAGTACAGTGCTTCAAAACATTTACTTGCTTTCTATGGAACACAACATATTAGAAGTTTCCCATTTTCGGAGGAAGGAAATGGAATGAGGACATCTCCAATAATAAGATAAACATAGAAAGAAAGGTTTTCAAAATTACATACCAAGTCCAAGAAATATTTGTCTGTTGAGAATACTGCTATGTCTTGTGCATATCTGCCATTTGAAAATGTTACTCCTATTAAGATAATGCCTTTATATGCAAAATCATTTGTGAACTTCTGCAGTTCCTCAATAGCATGTAATTTCAAAAATTCCTGTAGTAAAATAAAATTTAATAAGTATAAAAACACAACATACTTAAAATTTTGTATTCATATTATACACAATGAAGAGCATTAATATCAATAAACAAAGAAATGGAAAGTTAAGCTATGTAGACCTATTATTCGATGCCTCTGGTGGCAAATGTGTGATGGTAAGATAAACTCAAAGTCAATGAAGTGGTTCACTTATATTTGAATCGGAGTAGATACTGCACATGCTCTACCAGCAGTGCTGTACTAAAACTGTGCCTTAAGCCTGGGGCCACACAAACAGAATGTTCCTGCAATGGGAGACATACTGTGGCGAGACGCAGAATCCTGCGATCCTGGGTAGCTTCCAGAACAGAATGTGGAGAGCCAAACATTGAGTCATCTGCTGTCTCTCTAAAAAAAATTTATTTATGAAAAACATGCAAAGCTGTACCTGTCCCTGTTGTTAATTTCTCAGTAAATCTTTAACTTTTGGAATAAAAAAAATAAGAAGCACTGTCTCTGGATTTTTGGGATCTCTTCACTAAAAAATGATTCCCTTGTGTCTTAAACTCTCACGGCCCCCTTTTTGTTCTTGCTCACCATTATTGAGGTAATTCAAAATTAAGTAACTTACCACACATATGTCACAGAAGTTACAGTAAAAAATGTAGTCAATGGCCAATTTATGTTTGGTCATACATTGCTGCATACAAAATGTAGCTAACATATCAGAACTGTTTTAATAGTTGAAGAAGAGCCACGTTTCTTTCCACACATTGTGTGATGAAAAGTATCTGGACACCCGGCTGAAAATGACTTACAAGTTTGTGGCACCCTCCATCGATAATGCTGAAATTCAGTATGTTGTTGATCCACCCCTAGCCTTGATGACAGCTTCCACTCTCACAGGCATACGTTCAATCAGGTGCTGGAAGGTTTCTTGGGGAATTGCAGCCCATTCTTCATGGAGTGCTGCACTGAGGAGAGGTATCGATGTCGGACAGTGAGGCCTGGCCTGAAGTGGGCGTTCCAAAACATCCCACAGGCATTCTATAGGATTCAGGTCAGAACTCTGTGCAGGCCAGGCCATTACAGAGATGTTATTATCATGTAACCACTTCTCCACAAGCCGTTCATTATGAACAGGTGCGCAATTGTGTTGAAAGATGCAATTGCCATCCCTGAATTGCCCATCAACAGTGAGAAGCATGAAGGTGCTTAAAACATCAATGTAGGCCTGTGCTGTGATAGTGCCACACAAAACAACAAGGAGTGCAAGACCCTCCATGAAAAACAGACCACACCTTAACACCAGTAGAAGATAGCAAAAGAAAAGCTAAAGTTTTAAATTTGAGTTTAAGAAATTGTTCACACAGGACGATCATACAAACATACTGTCAGTTGACCATTGTACAGACTCCCATATGAAAGACATGCTAATGGGCATTCCTGGTGCACACAAGCAATTGAAAGAGCTGAAAGCAAATAAGTCACTAGGTTTGGATGGCATCCCAATTAAGCTTTACAAAGAGTACTCTACAACATTGGCCCTTACTTAGCTCCTTAGCTTGCATTTCTTGTGAATCTCTCACCCAGCACAAAGACCCAAGCTACGGGAAAAATGATCAAGCCTCCCGTATATAAGAATGGTAATAGAACAGACAAACAAAATTAGAGACCATTATCCTTGACATTGGTTTGTTGCAGGATTCTATATATATACCCAGCTTCAATGTAGTAAATGTCCTTGAGATAGAAAAGAGTATGTCTACAAATCAGCAACATTTTAGAAAGCATTGCTTGTGCAAAATTCAGTTTGCCCTTTTCTCACATGATGTCCTGCAAACCATGGATGAAGTTCAACAGGTATATTCCATATTCACATATTTCCAAAAAGTGTTTTACACTGTGTACAACTGCAGACTGTTAATGTAGGTATAAGCATACGGAATAGATTCCCAGACATGCGAGTGTCTTGAAGACTTCTTAAGTAATAGAACCAGTACATTGTCCTCAATGATGAGTGTTCTTCAGAGACAAGGGTAAAGTCAAAAGTACTCCAGGGAAGTATGGTAAGATTGTTACTATTCTCTGTATACATAAATGATCTCACAAACAGGGTGAGCTGCAAAGTGCAGCAGTTTCCTGATGATATTGTGATGTACAGGAAGGTGTTACTGTTGAGTGACTGTAGGGAAATACAAGATGACTTAGACAAAATTTCTAGCTGGTGTGATGAATGACAGGTAGCTCTACATATAGAAAAATGTAAGTTATTGCAAATGGTTGAGAAAAACAATCTCATAATGCTTGAGTACAGCATTAGTTGTGCCCTGCCTGATGCAGTCATGTCAATTAAATATCTAGGCATAATGTTGCAAAAAAAACTGAAATGTAATGAGCATATAAGGACTACACCACAGTGACTGCCCAAACACGGAGGGCAAAACGTCAACTTAGGTTTATTGAGAGAATTTTAAAAAAGTGTAGTTTGTCTGTTAAGGAGATGATCACATATAAAAAACTACTGTAACCCATTCTTGAGAAATGCTTGTTTGTTTGGGATCCCCACAAGGTTGAATTAAAGAAAGCGGTTGAAAAAATTAAGGGGTGGGCTGCTAGGTTTGTTACCAGTAGGTTCAATCAACATGCAAATATTACAGAGATGCTTCAAGAATTCAAATTAGAATCCCTTGAGGGAAGGCAACTGTCTTTTCAAGAAAGCCTTTTGAGAAAATTTAGAGAACTGGCATTTGAAGCTGACTGCAGGGTGATTCTGCGGCCACAATTGCACATTTCACGTAAGGACCACAAAGATAAGAGAAATTATGGCGCATATGGAGGGAATGAGAAAAACTGAACAGATTTTAGTTATGGACTCTGTGAGTAACATAACTTAACTTTGGTTGACATTTAATTTAGCGTTATAACTCAAAATGTAATACACCGTAAATGTATCGATTCAGTTTTGCTGACTGATGTCCAATACCTGGGCTCTGGTTTTTCAAGATGCATTCACATCAAAAAGATATATAAGTAGAGGTGATATGTGAAAATCAGATGCCATGGATAAATGACATTGAAAAAGGTTGAATATGTCTGAAAATACAAGATGGTGCAGTGGACAGGGGATTAAAATTTTTGCACAGAGCAGCAAAATCTTTGGAGCAGGCCCTGATGTAGATGTGGATGTAGAAGTTACTGTAGCTGTCATCATAGTTTTTATTGTGGTCAGCTGCAGGTAACCTGATCATTTTCCTTCAAAATACACCAGTCATGACATAATAAAGGTATGTCACGACAGTTTTGGAGGTCTCTTATTAATATTAATTGTGAGAATACAGGGCTAAAACTACCTCTGGAAGAATGGAGCGTTATAATGTGGTACTATAAAGATACAGTGTGTCCCAAGAGGAATTGTCAATATTCAAGGATGTGACAGGAAGAATCATTCAAAACAAAAAAGTCCAGCAAACATTGGCTCTAAACAGCATACCATAAGAGCTATGAGCACTATTTCATCTTTGATAATATGAAACAAATCTCTTCTACTGTTAGCTCTTTGCTTTCCATATTTTGGGAGGAGGTAGTATGGACCAAGACAAGAAAAATTTTCAACTAAACATGCACTCCAAAATGCATACCTTAAGAGCTATAAGCACCTGGTCAGTAGAAGAGATATGTTTCACAGTAGTGAAGAAAAATGAGTGTTCACAGCTCTTACGGTATGCATTTTAGAGCCATGTTTACTTGACTTTTTTGCTTAGAGTGATCATTCCTCTCATATCCTTAAATATTGACCATTCCTCCTGAGGCACCCTGTATAATGAAGTGATCATAAGAAATAAGTGAAAATTAGTTTACATGTAACCAACATTGCTCTCTAAAGCCATGATTGTTAATACAGAGTAGCATGGAGTATTTGATCAAGATTTAACTTTCTAATCCTGATGGTGAAATTCATTTTCAATGCCAGCACTTGGTGGGCAACAGAAGGAAAGTAAGTAGCATCAAGTCTTAAATGACTAGACTGTGTATCAGTGTCCTATATTAAACTCTAAACCACTCTGTAGTATTGCCAGGAGTGAGTTCTTGTTATCTTGTTTGTGATGCGTCTACAAGATGGGGGACATTAAGCTGAGCAGTCCCCCTTGGCACTATTTGAGACGACTAAGTCGTATACTGTTACTGGGTTTCATTCTCTCCATTTTTAATATCACACCCATCCACAATAAAAGCACAATATCATGGAAGCACTGAACTAGCATTCATCATGTTCATCCATCTACTACAAACACACACTCACCACTTCTTAATAGGTCCAAGGAAGGCACTGACAAACCACCAAAATAAAGCTTTACCCTCACATGGCACTGCAAGGTTTATTTAAGAATCCCCCACCCCTTCAACCCCCATTCCAATACAACAATGCTCAACAAGAATGTCACAGACTGAGTTGTGATGTGATCAACATGAGTACTGAAACTTTGTTGTATTTCAAAAATCAATATTTGGAGAAAAGGACTTGTATTGCAATAACAGCCTCTACATTCTTGATATTGAATCAAAATGGATTTGAAGACCCCTGAGGAGCAGGATTTCAAATAGTTTCTATCCACTTTCTAAGTTCATAGTGCTGGCTAGCCAGTCCAGCATTATGAACAAGGTACCTGTAGATGAAGTTTTAGATATGTTTACTAGACAACATATTCAGTAAAGCTACAGATCCAGGAACAAACCATTATCTGAGAGAATTCCTAGCACTACTTGTAACTCTAATGCTGATGTAAATGAACAAAAATGCATTACAGGAAAGCTACAACTGATCTGATATGGTAATCACTGTTTCGACTGAAGGAGTGTTTGATATTTAAACTTTTTAACTGGACATACTGACTTTGAAATTCTTGACATAGTCCACATCACCAAAGTCCCACATTTGATCCACAACTGAACTGTTCAGTATAACCACAATTTAGAGCACTTGGTGTTGTGCTTGAGCACAATGGTATTTCTTACCATCACTCCAAATATTCATCTTGTATAATGATAGATATTATATTTTAAAAGATTATGTTTCCCTCCATAGCATTACATCTATATTTATACTCTGCAGAGCAACTTATGGTGTGTGGTGGAGGATGTTTTGTGTACCACTGTTACTTCCTCATATTCCTTTTCCAGTTGTGAATGGTTCATAGGAACAATGATTGCCGGTAAGTCTCCATCTGAGCATGAATCTCTCTAATTTCACTTTCATTGTCTTTTTGTTAGATTTACATAGGAGGGAGCCATGTATTGGTTGACTCTTCTAGAAATGTACTCTCTCAGAAATTTAACAGTAAATGACAACATGATACAGAATGCCTCTCTTGTAGTGTCTACCATTGGAGTTGGCAAAGCATCTATCTGATGCTTTTGCATGAACTAAAGCACAGATTTTCTTCAGATCTTCTCTATTTACTATATGAATCCTATCTAGTACAGATCCCACATTAATGAAAAATATTGAAGTATTGGTCAAATAAGAATTTTGTAAACTACCTTCCATGGGGGTGGACTACATTTCCAGAGGATTCTTTCAATGAATCTCAGTCTATTATCTACCTTACATACAATTAGTTTTATGTGGTGGTTCACACTTTAATTCACTCCATACACATACTTCTAGACATTTTATGAGTTTGACTGCTTCGAGTGATTGTTCTGCAATCATGCAGTCATACAATTATAGGTCATTCTCCCGATTTAATTGCAGTAAGTTACATTTGTTCAAGCTGAGAATCAATTGTTAATCCCTGCACCATTTGTTGATCCTCTGGAGATGTTCATGCATTTTATTACACATTTCTAGTGCTGTGAGTTTACTGTATACAACAACATCAGCTGCAAAAAGCATCATGGAATTTCTGGTATCCACATTGCCATTTGTGTACACAGAGAAAATAAATGGTCCAATAACACTTGCTTGTGGTAAACCCAAAGTAAATTTTGCATCTAAGGATTTCTCTTAGCTGAGAATCACACTTTGTGTACTGTTGGCTAGAAACTCTTCAATTTAGTCAAAAGGCTCATATGACAGAACATATGCTCATGTTTTGTTCATTAGGTGGCAGTGCAGAATTGTATCAAATGCTTTGTAGGAGTCAAGAGAGAAGGCATCAACCTGGGCACCAGTATCTACTGCTTTCTAGATCTCATGGACAAACAGAGTGGGCTGGGTTTCACATGATCATTGTTTCCAGAACCCATGTTGATTCCAACACATGAGATTTTCAGTCTCCAGAAATGTTGCAATACATCGGCACAAAGCATATCCCCAAATTCTACAACAGACCAGCATCATAGATATAGACCTAAAATTTTGTATATTTTTTCTATGAGCCTTCATGAAAATGGGAATGATCTGTGCTTTTTTCTTTTTTTTTTTTCAATAATTATGAATGCTTTGTTCCTCCAGAGACTTATGGTACACTGTTGAAAGAAGAGGAGCAAGTTCTTTTGCATACTGTATTTAGAATCATACCGGTATCCTATCAGGTCTAATAGCCTTTTCTCTGTTGAGGAATTCCAGTTGCTTTTCTATCCCACACTCACTTATTTTGATAACCGATTTTGTCATTCATATGATGATTTGAAGGTGGAACTACAGAGGGATCTATCTCAGTGATACAGTTTTGGAAAAAGACCTTAAGTATTTCAGCCGTTTCTGTGTCATCCTCTGTTTTAGTGCCATTAGGGTCACAGTGTGTCTGCATCATTTGGTTAGAATCGTTCAACTTCTTAGGATTTTCTGTCAGGCTGGGAAACAGAATTTTACTTTCGAATTCACTGAACATATCACATATGGCTCTCCTTAGACTAATCTGGATTCCTTTACTTTTTGCTTGTGTGTGAGGCTTTGGCCTATGTAAATATGCAGTGAAGCTCTCTTTGCTTCACAGCAGCATTCTATAATGGCTGTCAAACCACAGCAGGTCCTGTGTTGAAAATGTACTGCATTACTATAGTTTGAGTATAGAGACACCATGGTCAAAATATATTTTGTGATGTGGAGATAATAGGTTCACAAATTATGTTGTAATGTTCCAGCTGACTTTGAGTATTATGTTGAATTGGGTTGTGTCACCTTCAGTTGTATCATGTAGTCTATATCTGTGTCAAGCAAGATGATGAAGTTTTCTAAAGTATTCACTGGGGGTTTACATCTGACAGTGTCTGTAACAGAACATAACTTGTGATAATAGAAATAGTACAACAACTGAATGTGAAAAACATGGTAATAAAATAATATTTCTGAATACTATGAAGTATCACCTAAGTGTTTCTTGAAACAAAGCTAGGCTATTGAAAAGAATTTTGCAGTAAAAAGTGAACTGAAATGAAGTCCGGAATTGTTTTTGAAGGAGCAGGAGGAGAGGGGGGGGGGGGGGGGGGGGGCAACTGCAGTGTCTGATGCAATGCTTAAGTTTTACTGTTACAAAAATTTTTTGTGAAAAGCTCATAATTTTAGTGAAACATTACTATGCAAGAATATATTTCATCGTGAGGATTTGAAACAGCTGTGGATTATAGTTAAACTTTGTGTACCATTAGTAACAAGAAATGTAAATTAGTTGTCATTGTATTTTCAAATTTTAGCAAACATATTTAGTGGAGAACAGGTTTCGCAATATTACATAATGCCATTGCCCGCGAAAGGCAAAGGTCCCGAGTTCGAGTCTCGCTCGGGAACACAGTTTTAATCTGCCAGCAAGTTTCATATCAGCGCACACTCCGCTGCAGAGTGAAAATCTCATTCTGGAATGTCATTATTTGCTAATAGCAAGATACACACCAAAATTATGGATAAGAATCAGAATTGGAATTTTATTATCTCATAGTGTACAAGTTAAATCATTGATTTTATGTAATTATGATAAATTGTACATGGAATACAATATTTTTTATATTATCACAATAAAATCTGAATATTATTTATTGTTATTGTTTTTATCCTGCTCAGATGGTCAGATCATTAAAAAATTCATCAACAGAGTAATAACATATCTGCACCAGGGTGCTATACAATTCTCTATTTACTGCCTTGTTTGGACCTTTCTAAAATTTGTGTCTTTCAGTTTATTGTATACTTTCATTGCCATATATTGTGGAGTCTGTGCAAAAAGATTAAGCCTGTGTGTAGGCAGCATGAAGCATTCTTTGTTTCTAGTTTCATAACTACGCTGGAAATTATTTGACATAAACAGTTTAGGGTTATTACTTGTGAAAAAAATTATTTCATACAGATACAATGAGGGAATGTTTAATAATGGCCAACAAGTTTCTCTTGGCTTTGCACTGCATATGTTTCTGATAAAGTTTTTCTGCAAAGTTAATATTTTTGTCATGTTGCTAGCATTCCCACAGAAGACAATACTGTATCTCACTACTGACTCAAAGTAACTTTGTTATACTACTTTTTTTGTGTCTATACTAGTGACATTGGCTAAGATTGTCGTAGCAAACACCAGGCTGTTTAGTTTATTTTTTAGATAATCTGTGTGTGAGGACCATGATAGGTTTCTGTCTAATTGCATTCCAAAGAATTTAACGTGCTCAGCTTCATTTAGCTCCTGGCTTCTGTGCATAATGTGAATATCATTTGAGATTCTTTTGTCTTAAATTGCATCAGCTGTGTTTTTGAAATATTTAGCTTTAGGCCATTTCGAGGGAACCAAACATCTAGGTTTTCTAGAGTTTTTATGACATTTTCAGGAATTTCTTCTGTGTTTTTATTTTCTACCAGTACTGATGTGTCATCAGCAAATAAAACTGAGTGATAATTTATATTTATCGGTAAGTCATTTACATAAAAAAGAAAGAGGGTTGAGCCCAGAACTGACCCTTGTGATACTTCCTGTGAGATGGTTCTGCACTTCGAGGAGTATTTCCCTGTGCTTGGTGTTACGACAACCCTTTGCTTTCTCTCTGTCAGATATGACTTACACCACTGTAAGGTGCTACCCATTATTCAATTTTTTTTCATTTTATATAATAGTAAGGAGTGATTAACACAGTTGAATGCTTTGGATAAGTCACAGAAGATTCCTGCAGCTTATTGTGACTTGTCTAAAGTGGAACTAACTTTACTCACAAATTCATTGATTGCATGAATTGTACTTTTGCCTTTCTGGAATCCAAATTGATTTTTTGAGATTACACTGTATTTGTAGCAGAAATTTTGAATTTGAATAGCAACAATCATTTCAAATATCTTACAAAACACAGGAAAAAGGTAAATTGGATGGTAATTTCCCATATCATCTTTGGAGTCTTTCTTAAATACTGGTTTGACTTTTGCATATTTTAGATATTCTGGAAAGTATCCTTCTTCAAGTGATTGATTAATTATTTTGTATAGTGGATGTGCTATTATATTTGTAACTGCTTTAATGACTTTGGCAGGTATTTCATCCCATCCCATAAATTTTTGTTGTTTAGGTTTAGTATAATTTTTTCTACATCATTTACTATTGCTTTGTTAACTTTTATCAGGCTCTTTTTCTTGCTTTGACTTGATCCAAACAAATGTACATTATCTTGATAGGAGACTACATCAATGTCAGATTTTGCTACATTTATGAAGGATGTATTAAATTTTTCTGATATCTGAGCAGGATGTACACGTTTTGTCTTGTACCTTTATTTTAGACATTTCCTTGTTGCTACATTTGATTCCAAGTTCAGATTTGACTACTGTCCATACTGCCTTGGATTTATTTGTGTGTTTATTAATGAATTTAGTGTTTGCCATTTCCTTTACTGCTTTGGCAACCTTCTTAAACAGCCTTTTTTTAACATCATTTATGAACTCAGGACTCTTATTTGATTTCAGATATCTATTACTAGATAGTTTTATGCCAGTGGTAATCCACTATAGTTTATTTGTTGCCCTTCTTGGGCAGGCTATGGGTGGAAATGTTTCACTGAAGACATGTAAAAGGCTGTTTAAAAACTTATCAAAATTTTGTGAACATGTGTTTTCTTGTTGTAATGACCAATCTGACTCATTTAATCTATAACAGACCAAGTTTGTGTTTTTTTCACCACTGAACTGTCTTTTCATGAAGCATCTCCTCCCCCCCCCCCTTTTTTAAGTTTAATTCTACTTGCAGAGTAGAGTGATCTGAGATACCTAGGTTTAAAGAGAATTTGGCAGTGACCTCAAATGTAAATTTGTTAAAATATTGTCTATGCATGTTGCTGTTCGCTCATTTACTCTGGTGAAGTCAGTAAAATTTAGTCTAAAGCCATATTCTCAAATAACATCAATGAACTTCATTGAAATGCTTGTTTTGCTTGCTGTATCTATGTTAAAATCAGCAGCAATTACAATTTTTTCCTATGTTCTTTAGTGAGTTTATATAGGAAACACAGGAATTTATCTAAGAATAATGTATTTACATCACTACCTGGAATTCTGTACACAGAGATGATGATGATATTCTCTTGTCTAGCCCTACACAACAACTTTCAAATGCAAGCTCTTCATTTAGAAATTTTAAATTGTCTCTTTCTTTATATTCCAACGAATTGTTGATCAATATACAAGGGTCTCCACAAGTACTGTTTTTTCTACAGAAACCACTAGCTATCCTAAAGTTATCTAACTTATTTAAAACTGTGATTGAATTTTTTGTGACCCAGTGTTCGTTTAGGCAAACGACTTTGATATTTCTTCCTTGTAAAAGAATAATTTGCAGCTCGTCAATTTTTGTGGTTTTTATCATGAGGATATGTTGCATACAGGCCATTTATGTTCCAGTGCATTAGGAATGAAGATTTACACTTACTTATAGTTTCCAACACATCTTCCCTTGAATAGCTCCCTTCACTTTTACTATTGAAGTTTTCTTTCACTAGCAATGTTTTACACAATTGATGTAACATTTCTCAGGAACCACTCACCATAAAAAAACGTTGTGGTTCTTTCCTTTTACAGTTGGCGTGGGTTGATGCGTAGTGAGTTGGCATTTCACATATGATTTTCGAAGTTTTAGCTTGGGGCACTATAGCTAATCTTGTTGGAGATCCTCTTCATATTTCTTCAGCTTTGTCTCGAATCATTGGAGTATCTGGTTCTTCAGCTGAAGCTGACGCTTTCGTTGCTGCTGCTATAATTGTAGGTGACATTAAGCCAGGCTGATTTTGATTCAGTTGTTTCAGTATTACATCGCATAGTGCTTCTTTGCCTTTCATGCTTCTATGCATTTCATGGGTAGTGAAGTCTTCCCTTATTTGGCTGTCTGTGTTAATATATTTTGCATTGCTTAAAAACTTACAAATTTTTTCAATCTTTCGGTTAGTTGCTTCAATTTCTGCACTCGCACATGATGTTTTCATGAGGTCATGTCTCATAGGTATGCTTGTTACGAACACTTTCATGTCTGTAACCTTTTCCAATGCTTCCCTTAAAGATCTCAAGGCAAACTTTGCCTCATTTTTGTAGACACCATTTGCTCCAACTATAATAATGAAAGAGTTACAACTTCCTTGCTTGATGCATGTGTCAATGTATTGAGTAACATCTCTTAGTGGAGCACCTGGTTTTACAAATCCAACAACACTTTGATTTATTATTTTTTGATTCATAATTTCTGTCAGTCCTTTTCTATGACTATCAGCAAGCAGATAAATAATGCCAGCATCTTGTTTTACACACTTACTGTTGTTTGTTGTTTTCAGTTTTGAAACTTTTGGTTGAATATTTGCATCACTTAGTCCATTTGTTGTTTCTGCTAGCACACTGAATCTGTTCTTGCATATGATGTTAGGTTCATGTTTTCTTTGATAGTGTGACACTTTGAGATTATTGTGAGGCAAGTTGTATTCGTTTGCATGCTTTTGGCTGTTATTTTTCACTAACACACTATAACTGTTTGTGCACACCCCTTTTTGTTTAGTTATATATTTTTTGCACCATATTTTTGTTAGATGGTTTCATTCCATAACTTGTTACATTCGCTATGTACACATTGTTTTGTTGCAATACAGTTTCACTGTTTTTTTTGAGATTTTACTTTCTGAAAGCTGTCTTCTTCCGTCACTGTTTTCCACTTATCTGTAGAGATAAGGGCTTTGTCCAAAACTTTGCAATAACACTTGTACTTTCATATTTAGTTGACTTTTTTTAGCCTTTATTTTGTATGTCATATTAACTATGTACGCTAGAGGAGAAACTCGGCTGTGCAAAATAATACTGTCAGTAAATAAATGTAGGTAAAATGAAAACATACTTCAAAGACACAAACTTAGTACATTGACTATGATTCTTTGATTAAATATGCTTGTACATAGCAATTTTTGTAATAAGTTAGACATGAATGAAAATGAATGAAATTCAACATTAAAATGTTCAACAAGATAATACTACTACAAAGTGGATATATTTGAAGACTTGAAAAATAATTCTTGTGTTCTCTCACACAGATTTACAAACAAACAGTAGATAAGTTGTTTAGCTTTAATATCAATCTCCTGTTCTCCAGAACAGGACAGACAAGTGTAGTGTAGGCAGTCTCTTCAGTACATCCGTTACATCATTTTACCAATAAAACACTCTCTTTGATTTGTCTTCCTCACAACATTATCTATGTGATCATTCCAATTTACATTTTTCGTAATTGCAATCCATAGGTATTTAGTTGAATTGACAGCTTTTAGATTTGTGTGATTTATTTTGTATCAAAAATTTAATGGACTCCTTTCTATTACTCATGTGGATTACCTCACACTTTTCATTATTGAGAATCAAATGCCACTTTTTGCAACACACAGATATCTTGCCCAAATAATTTTCCAATTGGTTTTAATCTTCTTATGACTTTACTATGCACTACATGACAGCATCATCTGCAAACTAATGAAGAGGGCTACTCAGATTGTCTCCTAAATGAAAATGAAAACAAGAGAGCATGGAGTACACATTGATAACACAGGATAAGTGTATGTACAGAAATTCCTTCTACTGGCAATCACAAAGGAACAGCACAAATGATCACTGCTGTGCCATTTGTCTGTTGGACATGCTCAATATGAGTTCAATGAGTTGTGTGTGCATCCGACTTAACTATGGAGATTTGGAAAGAGGAACAGTGAGGTGTAGTGCAGTTTTTGACTGTGGAAGGAGTGTCAGGAATACCCAAATGTCTGCTTTGTGTGGCAAACACAATATGCCACATGTGTGTGTGTTTATATGAAATAAACATTCGGGGAAGTACAGGTGTCACTGAAGTACAGCAGTCAGCCAGGACAGGCTTGTTGTGTCATTAACCCTTCTGTTATTGTTGCAATGGATACTGCCTTCAGAAATGACCAACAGCATATGCTGGAAGACATTTCGCTCATGTTGGGATCAGTCATGGTGGCACTTATGCCATCATGACAGAGCAACTGAATTAAGTGCTGGAAAATCTGTGCGCAGTGATTTCCCCATAGCCTGATGGAAGAACAGAAGTTGAACAGAATGTAGCCTTTGCTGCAGTACCTGGAGTGGTATCACAATGATGAATATCATTTCCTGTCCCTTACTGTCATGGGAAATGAAACACAGTGTTTTCCTTTTCAGCTGTAGAGCTAGTGTCAGGACAAACAATGGAAGCACATGGATTCATTCCAACTGAAAAAATCCAACACTGTGTGACAAAAATTGCATTATAATTAATGCACAGTGTGCCATGGCCACTTTGCAAAAATTGAAGCACACCATCAGGTCCAAACACCAAAGAACACTGACGGACAGCATCATCCTGTTGCAGGATAACGCCTATCCACAAGTTTCTAGGGTTGCTTGGAGTATGCTGCACAAGTTTTGCAGGGAAGCACTTGCACATTCTCCATACGGTCCCTAACTCTCTCATATAACTTCCATATTTCTGGAGTCTTAAAGAAAGACATTAATGGCTGTCAATTTGCTTTGGATGAAGAGGTGCACACCTAGGTACAATTATTATTCCATAGGCAAGTGCATACATTTTTCCATGAAGGCACTCACTATACTGTCTTCTATAAGTCTTGTTTACTTTTGCCTGTCCCCTATATTTTTTCACACTTATCTTCATGTTGATATATTTTGTATAAAAGGGCATGATCACTAGATTTCAAGAGAAAGGTGAAAGCATTTCAGAAATGGCTAAGTTTGTAAACTGTTTGCATGGTTCAAGTGTACCATGCATGGCAGAATGGCACTATCCAAAACTGGTACCGAAGCAACTGTGGTGCACCACGGGCCATACATGACTGTGGTGAACAATGGCTGCAGGGATGTTTATGAGTGAACAGATGTGCAACTGTTGAGAAAGTGACCACCCAGATGAACCAAGGGGCTACCAACAGTATCTGCCCAATGATTACTGCTGCATGTGGGCCTCCGCATGAGGTGCCTGGTTCATGCAGCTATGCTGACTGCTGTTCATCAGTGACAAAGGCTGGAAATTGCATGCCAATACAGCAATTGGAAGGCCACCGAGTGGCAATGTGTGGCCTTTACAGATGAATCACACTTTTTGCTCTATCAGCAAATGGCTATTGTCATGTACAGCATGAAATATCTGAAAGCAAACACCCTGCAACAATCATTGGAAGGATCCAGGCTAGAGGAGGGAGCATTATGGTCCGGGGAATTTTTTCATGAGATTCACTGGCTGATCTCATCATTCTGAAAGATACAGTTGATGAACACGAGTATGTAACTATCCTTGGGGACCATGTCTGTCCCCTCATGCACTTTATTTTCCCTCAGGACAATGTCATATACCAGCAGGACAATGTGACATGACATACAGCTCACACTGTGCATCAGTGATCCAGAGAGCACTAGGTCAAAGAGCACTAGGATGAGTATACTGTACTTACGCAACCACTAAACGCCATGGATTTAAACACAATCAAAAATCTGTGGGACCACTTCAGTCAGCCTATTCATGCCATGGATCGTCAGCCAAGAAACCTAGTTCAGTTTGCCATGGGACCTAAGTTAGCATACCTTCACATCCCTGTCAGTAACTTCCAGAACATCACTGGCACTCTTCCTGTAAGTCTCAAAGAAGTCCGTGCTGCAATAGGTGGTTATTTAGGCTTTTGACAGGTGGTCACATTAATGTGACTGGACAGTGTATGTGTAAAAGAACACACTTTATACACAAATGTTTAAATCCTTTAAGTAAGAACCTTCCAATTGAAAAATCAAGTATAACCATTATTAAGAAATAACAGGTGGTCTGTTTTCATAAAAAAGTTAGAAAAATTTGCATCATCTGTTTTTGGCAAAATTGAAATCTATTTTTTTTTTAATGATCAAACATATAAATTTAAAAGGTTGTCATGCTATGTACCTGAACATGAAGCCTTATTGCTTTGAAACTGACTATTTTAAGTGGTCATCAGGGACCTTTTTAACTGGAATATTTACTTTTGCAAAAACTTAAACTGTTTTTTTTTACAGAATGTTTTTTGATTGTTTTCTTATGTTGGCTCTACTTAAGTTAGAATTTTGACTGCCAGAAGGGTGACAGTGCAGTGAAACAAGCTCTGCCTCCCTCTTGCAGGGCCACTAGCCTACATGCATGTTGTGTGTTTCTGTGAAATCTGAACTGACATATGGTGACAGGAAAAAGGAAGTATGACTATTCTTTAACAAAAACATCGAGGTCATTAGAGATGGAGTATAAACTTGGAATGTTACAAGGATAGGAAAGAAAATGGGTCATGCCTTTCCAAAGGAACCATCCTGGCATTTCCATGGAGCAATTTAGGGAAATGACAGAAAACCTAAATCTGGATGGCCAAACATGGATCTGAAATGTTGTACTCCCAAATGTGAGTCCAGTGTGCTAATCATCGTGCCACATTGCTCGATAGGGACGCAGGGACCACCAATCCTTTCTGCTGTTGTTTGAGTCATAATCAAACTTTGTGATGGTCCAGGATTAAGCACTTCACTTTTTTTAAAAAAATAAGAAAATATGACAACAAGAAATGCACACCACAAAGCATTCAGTAATGGCTATTCTGCAATTGCTTGCTTAGGCAAGCAGTGTCATAATGAACGAAGTTGTGGCCTGACCTCGACTGATATTTGATGCAACCACGTTTGAAACACCCAGTGCCTAAAACAGTCACATTAAAATGTCCACATTATACCATCTTCTGAACTTTAGCTAACAGAAATACTTTCATGTTTCTTTGTTCTAAGATGCAAAGACACACATTACAGTCCTATGATGCAATATTTCATGGCATGTATCTTATACAGACCATTCGACAGTCCTCAATTGGCGTGCCATTCATCTAGCTCACTGATATGTTATGGCCTTCATGCACCCTGTATTTTGCAGACATGTTCTTATGTACTTTATCTTTCCAAATTCGGTTTTGCAACTGTTGTGCAATACCAGTAACTGAAACTTAGTTAAATTTTTTATGTTTATATGCAGAAGATGAAAGTATTTCAAACTACCTTTGATGAAGTGGTCCATCTGGATGCAATTCGCATTTATTGCAAAGTGTGAATTTTTCAGGTGCCTAGAAACTAGAAATTGTATTTACTGTAAAAGCTTCTGTACAATTAGCGGAAGCTCAAAATGTATGTAATTTTTTTCAGTTTGAGTGCAGTCCTTGTCCAGCAGTATTTCAATTTCTGTCACGCTCAGTACAATAGTTATCAAAATAGATGTAATTTTGGTTTTTATTAATATGTTGGGAAACAAAATGAATGACATCTCTTTGTTGTTATATATTCACATTTAAGCATGTGGAAAATGCGCCCCCAGCTATAAAAGTTTCAATTTCAATGAAAATATAGATAAATGTTTGAAATGGAAGTGAAGTCAAATTCTTGTATCTCTGAACTTTGTATATTTAGGTAGATCTGAAAATATTACACAGAGAATTATACTGTCTGCAATGTATTGTATAATATTCTTGGACTTTGTCTATTGATGCTAAACACTGTCAGTTCTGGAGATGAAATTTTCATGTTGACCACTCAGGTAATTTAAGATCTGCTTTTTGTGTCGTTCTTGTTAAGCAGAAACACCAACTTACCATTTGTATATTCCTATTTGCAGCTGTTCTAAATGATGCTGTAACAGTCTTATCATCACTGATTCCTTGCTTATGCCAGATGAGTCAAAAAATTGGACCTGCTGGTTACCAGGAGATCTAATTCATGCATTTTTTGACTAGCTGCTCAAAATAATTTAGAACAATTTCACATAATTCCCTGTCCCTACTGCCCTCCCTGATCCCTGATCACTCAAGTCACCCAGTGTAAAGCTGGTGAGTCGAAATGTCCACCAAAAACTATAACATAACTGCAAAATTTGCATGAATTATTCTCCAAGATTCTGCTTGAATGTTCCATCACTACTGCCCTTGAGGCAGGGGGTCTATAAAAGCTTCTACCAACCATGTTTTAGCCAGCTTTATGATTTATCTTCACCCAAATTATTTTGCATTCAGAAACTGTACTAAGCTCACTAGATATTATTGTATTTTTTACATACATCTATACTTCACAAGTCACCATATTATGTGTGGTGGAGGGCAATTTGTGTACCATTGTCACTTTCCACTTTTCCTGTTCCAGTTGCAAATGGTCCGTGGAACTCTAATCTAACCTCTCTAATTTTATCTTCATAGTCTTTTCATGAGAGATATGTAAGAGGCAGCAATATATTAGTTGACTCTTCTAGGAATATATGCTCTCACAATTTTAACAGTGAACCATAGTGTTATGCAGAATGCCCTCTTGCAGTGACTATATAGAAATATACTTTCACTCTCTGATGTCATACAGAATAATATTTTGGGGTAACTCAACACTTAGACAAAAAGTATTCATTGCTCAAAATAAAGCGATTAGAATAAAGTGTGGGTTTTATAGTCACACATCTCGCAAGCACCTTTTTAACAGATTGGGAATTCTTGCAACAGCCTCACAATACATTTACTCACTAATGAAATTTGTTCTCAACAACATGGTCCAGTTTAAAACAACAGTGACATTCATGATTATAATACCAGAAAAAGAAAGACATACACTATCCTTTACTCAACCCATCTTTGGCACAGAAAGGGGTAAAGTATGCTACTATAAAATTTTTTGAAAAATTACCACGTGAAATAAAATGTCTGACAGACAGCAGTAATAGCTTCAAAAATAAATTGAAATCATATCTCCTTGACAACTCCTTCTATACCATATATGAATTCTTGAATAGGAATAAATAAATCTATAAATAAACATTTAAGGTAATGGGATAAATAATAAAAATATTAATCTTTAACACTGTACTGACACACACACACACACACACACACACACACACACACACACACTAAAAAATCATGTTTCATAGTTTCATATGTGCATTTCTTGTACACTTGACACGTTCCACATCATAACGGCTACCATACTGTGCGATTGATCAATGGAACATGCAACCAACAAACTAACTAACTACCACTGCAACTGGTTGAGCATCTCCATAATGCTTTCACACTTAATAAATAAACATATAATGAAAGCTGCTGCTATTCTTTCAATCTTCTCTATTTCCTCTACCAGTTCTATCTGGTGCAGATCCCAGACTGATGAAGAATGTTCAAATATTGGTCAGACAAGGATTTTGTAAGCTACGTTCTTTGTTGATGGACATTTTATAAGGATTTTTCCAATGGCTGATAGGTCGTGGTCGAAGTATAAAACTCTCCCCTGCCGATTCGTCTCCCGCAGTCGAAGACGAAACATCAGGGGAGAGTTTTATACTTTGACCACGGCCTATCAGCCTGGAAGTTTTAAGTGAAGACAATACCGGCTGTGAAAGCTTACATTGTATGATCATTCTTCCAATGAATGTCTGTCATCTGTCTTACACACAATTAATTTTCTGTGGTAGTTCTACTTCAAATCACCCTGCATGCATGCTCCTAGATGTTTTATGGACTTAACTGCATCCAGTGACTGTTCTGCAATTGTGTAATCATAAAATAATTGGTTTTTATGTTTCCGTATACGCAATACATTACACTTGTTCAAGGTTTGGGTCAACTGTCAATCCCTGTACCAAGTGTCGATCCCCTGCATGTCTTTCTGAATGTCACTATAAATTTCTGGTGTTGTGAGTTCTCTGTGTACAACACTATCATTCGCAAAAAGCTCCATGGAACTTCCGACATTATCTACTGGATTTTGTGTGTGTGTGTGTGTGTGTGTGTGTGTGTGTGTGTGTGTGTGTGTGTGATGTCCCGTATCTCATATTTTGTTCATTAATTGGCAGTGCGAAACTGTACTGTATGTATCCCGGAGGTCAAAGAACACAAACCCTTTACTTAGGCACCTGTATCTATTGGTTTCTGGGTCTCATGGACAAACAGAGCAAGACAGGTTTCACACAATTGTTGATTTCAACAAAGAAGATTTTCTGTCTCCAAAAATATCATAATACATGAGCATAAAACATTCCATAATCCTACATCAAAAATATAGGTGTAATCCTACATCAAAAATATAGGTGCATAGTCTTGTACATTTGTACAGTGACCTTTTCTGAAAACAGGAATGACGTGTGCTTTTTCCCAATCATTAGGAATGATTTAATCCTACAGGGACCTTCAGTACATTGCTTCTATATGAGGGGCAAGGTCTTTTGCATACTGCGTTTAGAATCACATTGGTATTCCATCAGGTACAGTGGCCTTTCCTCTGTTGAGTGATTTCTGTTGCTTTTCTACCTCATGATCATTTATTTCCATATGCCATTCTGTAACTTGTATAACAATCTAAAGGAGGACCTAAAGTTAGACTTTCCTCTGTGAAACAGTTTTGAGAAAAGATGTTTAGTATTTCAGCCTTTTCTGTGTCATCCTCCATTTTGATGCCATCAGAGTCATAGAGTGTCTGGAAAGATGGCTTCAATCTGTTTAATGATTTAATGTAAGACCAAAACATCTTAGGATTTTCTTTCAAGTCACTAGAACTTAACTCTCAAATTTGTTAAACCATTCACACGTTGCTCTCCTTACATTAATTTTGGCTTCCTTTAGTTTTTGTTTGTCTGTGAGGCTTTACGTGAATTTAAATTTTCAGTGAAGCTCTCTTTGCTTTTGTAGCAGCTTTTTAAGATGACTGTAAAAATGCAGTGGGTCTTTCCCATTCCTCACAACTGTGCTCAGCACATACCTGCCAAATCCATATAGTACAATGCTCTTCAACTTTGTCCATTAATGTTCAACTGCGCCAGTGCTGGAGATGAAATTTTCATGTTGATCTGTCAGGTTACCTGAAACTTGTTTCTTGTAACTCTAGCTAAACAGAAAGATCTTCCTACCTTGCTTTGTATTCCTATTTTCAGCCATATTCAGTGATACTGCAACAGCCTTATGATCACAGATTCCCTGTTCTGTACTGACTTAATTGAAAAGTTCGGGTCTGTTGGTTACCAGCAGATCTACAATGTTACCTTCATGAATTGGTTCTCTAATTAAATGCTCAAGGTAATTTTCAGATAAAACACTTAGAACAATGTCACATGATTCCTTGTCCTTACAACTTGCCCTAATCATCTGAGTCTCCCAGTCTACAGCTGGTAAGTTCAAATCTCCACCTAAAAATATACATGACCACAAAATTTACATGAAATATTATCCACATTTCCCTCAAATGTTCCGCCACTACTGCTACTGAGGCTGGTCTATAAAAGTATCTGATGACCATGTTTGACCCACCTTTAGTACCTATCTTCTGCCAAATTATTTATCATTCTGAATCTGTACTAATCTCACTAGATATTATCATATTTTTCATGACTATAAACATGCCTGCGCCACCAGAATTCAACATATATTTGCAGTATACATTTCAGTCAGCTATAAACATGGCTCCACCACTGGTGTTCAGCTTAACTTTGCAATATACAGTCCAATCTCCATTTACAATTTCATTGTTATTAAC
Organism: Schistocerca gregaria; assembly: GCF_023897955.1. Classification (NCBI taxonomy): domain Eukaryota; kingdom Metazoa; phylum Arthropoda; class Insecta; order Orthoptera; family Acrididae; genus Schistocerca; species Schistocerca gregaria. Next base: position 334,055,853 of record NC_064931.1, on the reverse strand, counting down.
ATCTGGTTTTGGCCAGGAATCTGTCCCCAGTAGTTTGTTGGCATTATTATATTGTAAGTAAGACTAATTATGGTATCTTGGCACAGACAAATCTGCAGTTAATCGATACTAAATTAACATTTATGTTCTCCAATCTGCCATGAGAAATGCTATTCTCTTTAATAAATGAGGGTAGTGTTCTTCCTTGTCTGAAATCATAACTTATCTTACTGGGCCTTTGGAGAGATTTTTCTCTCTAAAAATCTGACAAGTTCATGCAACACGTAGTCCATTACCCTAGTAGTAGCTTTCTGCATGCAGTACATGCCTGACATATTAAGGTGGGAGGGACTCTATAATTCCCCACCCGATAGCAGATGTCAAGAAATATTCATCCAAGGTCCTCACTGAACCATCTGAGCCCCTGGTTTAGGCCTTCCAATTGGTTCCAAACCAGAGACCCATGATTGGTTCTGGAAACGATGCTGCAAAATGCTAGCTCTGCTTCCACCCCACGAGCAAGGCTAGTTGTCTCCATCTGTAGGAATCATGGAAGACCTCTCAACTGAGATGGCAGGCATCGTTAGTGCCGACATGAGCCACAGTTTTCAGATGGATGCATCCTATGTCCTCAATTACTGCCACCAAAGACACATCCACTTCTTTGATGTGACCCACACCAAGAAAACAGAGAATTCACTGGCCTTCTTTCCTGATGTGTCTGCTATTTCCTATGGGACTCCACAACCTGTCTAACAATGAAGTTCCCAATGATAAGCAATCCCATCCTCTTTGGACCTTTCTGGAAGATTAGCCTCTGTCCCACAAAACAAGGTCTCCTATATTAGTTCAGAGGTACTTTTAGCAGTGTCCAATACCTCAAAACTGTCAAAACTGTTTTGAATGCATAGGGTGACAACCGTGCAGCCAGTATCCTCTTTTGCCTTCTGCTGAGATACCCGTGACCTTTCCACTATTCACCAGTCACAGTAAAGTATGTATTAACCAGCCAGGATGTGCAAATCAAAAGGTGCTGCAACATCAGGGATGCCAGGTGACACTATAGTCTTTAGCCAAGCGAAAGCATTCATCTCAGGTGCCAGAAAACCAGCACAGTGCTGGGCAGCAGCCTGAAGCCTGTCTACTGTGGCCAATACAGCTTCCAGCTCTTTAAGGACAGTGGCCAATTTCCCCTACATCCTTACACAACTTCCTGTTGTTTGCCAGTCCTACCTGTGGTCTCTGGAACAGTATCAGACTTGTCACTGGAAGCAGACATGAGAAGCACACCACTTTATTCTCCAGAAGTGAGCTGAGAAATTTGGTAACTGATGTATGTAAAAATAAAAGCACTTCGACCAAATGTTTCAGAGTTGGGGAACATCATGAAGCCCCCCTTCCCACAGGAACCTGTCTGCTGATGATGTGACTCTGACAGAGTACAACATACAAATAGTTACAATGCAAACACAATTAACATATTTTTCCAGACCATACAGAATCCTTTATATATGTACGGGCTTCTATAAAACTACAACAAAAAAAAAACTAATCTCCTGCCAAACAGGCCATGAAAGCCCAATCGTACTGACCAGCCGCCGTGTCATTGTCAGCCAACAGGCATCACTGGATACGGATGTGGAGAGGCATGTGGTCAGCACATCGCTCTCCCGGTCATATGCCAGTTTCTGAGACTGGATCTGCTACTTTTCAATCAAGTAGCTCCTCTGTTTGCCTCAAAAGGGCTGAGTGCACCCCATTTGCCAACAGCACTTGGCAGACCAGATGATCACCCATCCTAATACTGGCCCAGCCTGACAGCACTTAACTTTGGAGATCTGATAGGAACCAGCTGTTATCACTGTGGCAAGGTCATTGGCACAGAGTTCTATAAAGTCAATTGTTAAAATGATCTGCGAAAGGATTTTGTTTGTACAGTTTTCGAAGTAGAATCATGTTACATATATCATTGTAATGGAGGAACTGGAATATAGTTTATTCACAAAATTCTTTGTTTCAAAGACTACTCACTGACAACCTGTCATTCAAAGTTGGCAGAAGTGCTGTACCACTGTCCACTGTCAATAATTAAGTGGCAGCATCCAAACATGTACTTCCCTTTGACTGATCATATGAAGGACACCCCAAAACTGCAACCACAGATGAAAATATCATGAAAGAACACAACATAATATTTGACAACTGGACTTTAAAAAAAGTATCGCAAAGCTAACACCATAGGAATATCAGAAGAAAGAAGAATTAAGTTTGAATTAAGGCAATATTATGAAAAGGACAGATTGCTACTCACCATACAGAGGTGATGTTGAGTCACAGACAGGCACAACAAAAAGACTGCTAAACAAGTAAGCTTTCAGACAAAAGGCCTTCTTCTGAATTGGACAAAACACACACACACACACACACACACACACACACACACACACACACACACATACACACACACGCAAAATGCAACTCACACGTTACTTGATGGAGAAATACATCGATGGTAGAGGCAGGTGACCATTCAGATTTGACACAATTTTAAAATATAGAAATGTCTTGATCGCACAATTCTTTATTAAGTGTTATGAATTCCAAAATTTCATCATCAGACTGAAGATGTGGAATAAAGTGTCTGATATATGATTGTCACATCTCTGAACACTTCTAAATGTCATATTAGCTGATTATTTACATGAACAGTTGCCATATTACACATGTCCCATTAAGTGGGTCACCTTCAGCCAGTTACATTTATTACGGTAGATAAGACGTGCTGTCTGGCAGAAGGCTGTAGACCACAAATTTTATTAAAATGAAAAATTAACTGTCATACACAAGCAGAAATTACTTTTCATGGTTCTACCATATTTAAAGTAAAATTCAGTATTGTGTAAGTTACAGGAGACTAACCTGAACTAGAACAGGAAGCACAGGAATTGGTATTCCACATGAAATTTTTAAGTCTTTCTTCAGTATCTGTGGTACTGTCAAGTGTGTTAAATTGCAACGAACAGACAAAAGGTCTTCAAATAAATGGTCACCATCAATTAACTCTTCATCCTTCAAAAGACCCACAAAAGTTGGGTAGTTGATTTTTCTGTATAGCTCCTCCACAATTATTTTATCCTTCTCAGTATATAATTTGGGATTTTCTGCAAAACACCATGTGTCTAAAAGTATTGCACCTGAAAATAATCGAGAAGTAACAGAAAATGTTAAATGTTTAGCCCTTTCAGTTTTACTCATAACAGGTATACAAGGTGCTATCCAAAATTTTTGGGACTGGTGCTCCCATCTGTTGAAAACCTTACCTATGGACTAAAGGTCAATATCACCCTAGAAATAGTTCCTATCCATACGTACACACCCGTCCCAGCACTTCTGCCACTGGTCAGACATTTTCTGGAAGTCCTGTTTTTGAGGGTGTTTATCACCACCAGTGATGCTTCTTGAATCCTCTCTAGAGTGTCGAACTGACGGCCTTTCAACTTCATTTTCAGTTTTGGGAATAGCGTGAAGTCGCAAGGAGCCAAGTCTGGTGAGTATGGTGGGTGGGGTACAACTGCCATGTTGTTTTTTGTCAGAAAGGTCCTGGTGAGCAAGGACGTGTGACAGGATGCGTTATTATGATGCAACAGCCAGTTCACTTGACGCCAAAGTTCGGGCCGTCCTTGCCACACGTTTTCACAGAGCCATCACAAAACATCACAGTGGTACACAGAATTCACTGTTTGGTTGGGTGGGACGAATTCTTTGTGCACAATTCCCCTGGTATCAAAGGAAATGATGATCATGCTCTTCAATTTGCTCTTCAACTGTCTCGCTTTTTTTGGGTATTGGAGAGCTCGGGCTCTTCCAGTGGGACAATTGTGGCTTTGTCTCTGGGTCATAGCCATAAATCTAGCTCTCATTGCTGGTAATAACCCATGACAAGAAGGTTGGAACATCAGATGCGGTCTGACGAAGGTCCGTGCACACTTCAACACACTGTGCCTTCTGATTGGCAGTGAAGATCCTTGGCACAAATTTTGCTGCAACACAACGCATGCCCAATTCATCAGTCAACATTCGTTGGCATGTCCCATAACCAATAACCACTTCATCTGCAAGGTCTTGAATGGTTCAGCGTCAATACGCATGAACCAATTGTTGAAGTTTGCGATATCTTGCGTTGTGCGGCTAATGGGCCTTCCAGTGTGAGCATCATCTTCGACATCTGTACGGCCAGCCCTGAACCAAGCATGCCACTCAAACACACGTGTATGGCTCATGCTCTGCCCCCCAAAAACTTGTTGAATCATAGGGTCCCTATAGCACTTTTCCTGAGATTCGCACAGAATTTGATACACACGCGCTTTTCTGTTTGCGGATCCATTGTAAAATCGCTACACACCAAACACAGAGTATTACGGAAATCATTGTGGACACGCATCACGTCCTTCCTACTGACTCATCAGATATGCAAATCTCGCCACCTAGCTGTACAAAGATCTACTACTCCTACTTTCCAGATGGCAGCACCAGTCCCGAGAATTTTGGATTCCACCTCGTATATTCACTGCCATAATGATGGCTTAACTGCTAATTACACTGGTGCCAAAAATATGATGCACATCAATAACAAAATTATTTTGAAAAAGTTGTATATGACATACTCAGAGCAAAAACAAAGTGTTCATTTGAAATGAAGAAACACTTTATATAAATAAATTATATGATTGTCCAAATATGAAGGAAATACCCGTGTTAAAATCCAAGACAACTAACCATAATTTCACATTTGAATCATCTTGAGTGGTAGTTCTTAACATTCAGTTTTTTTCAGAGATTTGGTTTCAACAGGTTTCTATGTCTACATTTACACTGCATATGCAACTGTTAGAATTACTGGAACAAGGATAAAATAAAAACTTAGAAATTTGTGGTGAGTCACATACCGAAAACGATAAGTGAAACACCTGATAACATGTTGAGATATCTTCCTTAATAATTAGGCATCTGATAGAACATTTCACAGTCTTCAAATACATACCATAAAATAGCAAATGGCTACTGTAGAAAAGTGCATAAAAGGGATGGGGTGGCATTGTATACTAACAAGTCACTCAGCCACTACCTTAATATGTTGGATCTAGACTATTTGTGTGATGAACAGAATTTTGAAGCCACTGGCATAGTTAGTGACAATTTTAAGTTAATGATAATAGCCTTATACAGACCACCTAACGGTAACATTAGTGTATTTTTAGAAAAAACTGGACATGGTGTTAGATGTATTTAGAAAGAGAAAATGGTTACATTATGACATTGTAATAGGTGGAGATTTGAATGCAGATTTTGATGTAACAACAGCCAAACATAGTGTCACTGAGCTCAAAAATCTTCTAAGACTGCACAATCTGCACTTTATCAATAATAGACCCACAAGAGATGAAGACCCACAAGAGATGAAGCATGTCTTGACAATATCTTTGTCAGTTTCAATACTACAGAAGAATCATGTGATGTGGCAGTATTCCCATTCTCAGATCATGATTCTGTATCATTAAATTGCATAAGTAGGTTCTGAGCTGATAAGAGTAACATTGATAAGTCTGTCCCAAAAATGGTAATCACTAGATCAGTCGCAAATGATAAAATAAACAGGTTTTGTAAGTCCCGTACTAACAGAGACTTGTTTGGCCAATGCTATGGTGACACAAATTATAATCTATGTACAGATCAGTCAGCAAAACTAATATCAGAAAGGTTTTCAAAGCATTTTTGACAAAATTTAATGACTGCGTTCTGATAAAGAAATGCAAAATAATCAACAACAGCTCCAAAGGCAAGTGTACAAACAAACAAAACCCATGTTATGTTGCACAACTAATAAATCTCAAAAACCAAGTTATGTTGTTGCACAGTATACATAAAAATCTGAAGACCGACCATGCCAGATCAGTCTATGTTCAAAGTAAGAATAAGTACAAAAAGTCATTGTGGAAACCAAAAGAACACAGAGCTTCATCTGGATTGTGAATTCAACAAATAAGTGCAAAGCTGCATGAAAACTAATAAACAGTGTTACTAAAGATGAAATAAATTTAAAAAATCAGTACATGCCCTCAGAAATTCAATAATTTCTTTATTAAATCAGTATAAGAAGTAGGAATTGCTATCACCAAACCTGTCATTAGCTCTTCTGAGGTTCTTTCAAAAAATGTCTGTAAACCACTAGTAAATACAAGTATGTTTAGCTTCTCTGAGGTCCCACCTAGTCTCGTCCTAAAAATAGTTAAGCATTTAAAATTATCTGAGAGTGTAGACATATATGACGTTTCCTGTAACATTCTAGAAAAAAGTAATAGAGTGTATTGTGTATCCTTTAACATACTGCATAAATAAGTGTATATCTGAGGGATATTTTCCTGATGAGCTAAAAGTGTCTAGGGTAGTCCCAATATACAAAAAAGGAGATACTGACTCACCTTCAAGTTACAGACCAATTTCCATAGTTCCAGCTCTCTCTAAATTGTTTGAATGTGTAACATACCAACATTTATCTGTGTACTTTGAAAAAGCAGGAATAATTTGCGAATCACAGTATGGTTTTAGGAAAACTTGTCAACTGTAGATGCTATAGACTCAGTAGTTAAACACATCTATCAAGTGTTTGAAGATAAAGGATTTGCTCGGGTCACCTTCTGTGATCTAAGTAAGGCTTTTGACTGTGTAGAGCATAAAATACTCCTAGAAAAAATGGCGTACTATGGCACTGGAGGTAAAAGCCTTCAACTATTAAAATCATACCTACAGGATTGAAGGCAAGCTGTTTGTGTAGGTAAAGAAAAGTCCAGTAATGAATTAGTTACAACAGGTGTACCACAGGGATCTGTACTGGGGACTTTTATGTTCCTAATAATGATTAACGATCTGCCATCATTCATCAAGTCCATGATAGTACTATATTCAGATGATACAAATTTCCTTCATTGTAGTAATGATTTCAGTAGTCTCAAAGCTTGTGTTGCACAGACAATGGCTCAAGCATCCTATTGGTTTAAAGAAAATGGCTTCCTACTGAATGATAACAAAACATAGTAGATGGTTTTTAATCTAAAAGACAACCCTCCATCAGATGATCCTAGTTGTGTTAAGTTTTTAGGGGTATATATAGATGAAAAATTATAATGGGGTCAACATGTACATTATATTAGTGGTAAACTGTCTAGAGTGATGTATTTGCTACAGTGACTTGTTATTTCTCAAAATTATGTCTGACTGTTGTATTTTGCATTTTTTCCAAAGCATCCGAACATATGGTATTATTTTATAGGGGAACTCAAGTTCAGTGTGTGACATCCTGATACTAAAAAAGAAAATCATTAGGATAATTACTGGTTCCCCATATACAGCACACTTCAAACTATTGTTCTGTGAACAAACAATCATGACTGTAATAAACCTATATATTTACTATGTTTTGCTCCACACAAAAAAGAAGCTACTGGAAGCAAAACATAGAGAAAATATACATTTCTACAACACGAGAAGGAGCAGATGCATTTATACTCCTTACCAGACTGTCAAAGTCACTTAACAGCTATGAACTGGTGGAGCACAAATTATTTAATAAGATTCCACAATATGTACAAGAACAACTGAACAATCATTCAAATAAAAACTGTAAAAATGAATAGTTGCTCACCCATTCTATGCCATAAATGACTATTTCAAATGTAATATAATTTTGTAGTATTAATGACATGCCTCTTGTTGTCTTTGAATTAACAGTTATATTGTATTCTATGCCTGACATTGTCCACTGCTGTAATGGCCGAATGACAATAAAATTACTATTATTATTATTATTATTATTTCTCTTTGTCTGTTGAAATAGACAGCATTTTAGCTGGTAAATCAACCATTAGCATCGAGTACAATCAGTTAAAAACACTGTGTACTGTAATATATGTAAGCCACATGAGTCACACACTGGAAGATTCTCTTGTCAAAACAGAAAGCCATGTCCCATTCACCGCTGAAAAGCTGACTTAACTGCAGCTTATTGTCCATCACTTCCAGCTACTATTATTCCCACTGACAGAGGAATCTGTACCTCAGTGGAACTTCAGTATGTGCTTTCTTGGTTTCCACATTTGCTAAGTCTTTGCTCAGAATTCCTGTGCACTACGGCACTCAGCAGAATGGAAAACACTCCACCACCATTAGTAGACAGAGGAGATTGTCCTGAATAGTCTGTGCATGTTTATTTTCTCAATACATGAGCTGTACCACTTGAAAGTTACTCAGGAATTCTGGGCAGATGAAGAATTTCACGGTCCAATTGTTTTGTGCCCCTAAAATAAAATGTAACTCGAAACTGACCACAATAAATGTGCTTGATAAATCAAGTGTGAGGACACAACGAAGGAAAATAATAGGGCTGCCATTAGGAGTCTCCACGATTAGAGAAACTGGTAATATTCCAATGAGATGGTAGAGAACATTTGAAATGTCATAAAATTGAGTTGATAACACATCCAAAGGTACTGTCAACCTGTACATCATTAACTCTATAGTAATACTTGGTATCTTCAGTTACCAGAGCAGAAGTCGACTGCAACCCTAAATAAGCACTGGTATTTGTTTATCAAAATTCTGAAACACATATGTTTAACTCATTAGTTCAACCCCCTTACTGTGATTTGCTATTGATAACTTGCTGTTGGAGTACTACAGGAGTTATAAAAATTTGAAAAATCATTGACAAATAAGAAGTACTGCACTTGACTTCTCATTTTAGACATAAATTTTTGAAAATATTGTGCCTACGGATGGTATCATATGTTTTCCAAATGATAAAAAACATACCATATTTACTCAACTACAAGACCTTATTAAGAGACTCCTTGAGAAATCTTAAACATATTCTTACTAATAATAATTACAAACTATTTTACTGATGTGATGTACCTACCTAAACAAATTAACATTATGCCTAAAAGTATGCTATTTATTGACGGTCCATATTTTGGAAATACAAGGAGAAATAAAATAAACAAAAAGAAATGCAGTTAGTGCCGTGTCTGCATAGTTTGATGTACATGTTGTTCAGACATGTCTGAAGGACATTTTCATCAAACTATACAAACTATGGGACATGGCCAGTATGACACACTGAAGTTTGGTAGGTCCTGGAGTCATGCACAGAAAGCTGACGTGGTTAAGGTGACTGCTCACAATAAGCAGGAAACCTGGGTTCAAGTCCCAGTCTGATATTAATTTCCATGTTTCTATAGTTAACTACACAGCTGATTTAATATCATATTCACAATCTGTGAATACATTTCATATAAATAAATGCTTTGCAATAATTTTTATCTTCAGTCCCTTTTTTGTTTACTATTTACATCAGCAGTCTATGGTACCACTATTTTTAAACATCACCTCTGGTATCATCAGCTTCATTTACAAATCTACTGCCATTTCTTCCTTCCTGGCACTCTTCCCATATAATGCCATTTTCTGAGCTGTCCATGGCATTTGATATGCAGCACTTTTTTATTCCATTCATTACACATTCACTTGGGAGTCAGACTCGGAAATAAGGAGACACTGGCCCAGCATGGATATTGAGGGTTTCTTTAACATTCCTCATGGAGTGAGGACATGGTCTCCTTGAAGAAGAAACACCCTGTAAAGCTGTCAGACCTGAGCCTTAAAGGGTAGATTCACAACAACTTCCATTAAATGAAGTTGTGAGATCCAAGTACTGTTCTCTGAAAGCAAATCTTTAATTTCCTGGGTGAGATATCCCCCCCCCCCCCCCCCCCCACCACCACCCCCCCAAAAAAAATATCTTGCACCAACATTTTCCTTTTGTTAAGCAAAAAGTCAGGAATTATGTTCCAAACAACCTTCAACTATTCTAACATAGGGTCATTAGTCAACCACATCTTTTATTGATATTTATAGATAAGTCCTGCAGGCGGTTTCTCTTATGGTATGGTTTTCCTATGAAGAATCACACATGAGGGCAGCTTCCTTCCACCTGCTAGCGCAGCCAGAATTATTATTATTCTGACCTTTTCATTGCTAGAACTTATCATAGAAACACTCTTCACACTGACAATAACATTTTACAGCATATCAAGATAAACAGCATTTCTTATATGGCCTAGCAAACAGTCATGCCATTTTCTTGGGTTGACTGATTTTATGGCTCTGCTACACAAATAGATTTTCATCAAACATCTTGGAAGGTTGCTGAGCTACTGTTGTTCTGTGTCACCTTCTATATCATCCTCATGCACCAGCCAATGCTTGTTTTGAATTACACAACACAGGGAGTTGGAAAACTCCTCTCTATTTTCAGGGTCTTTATTTGGACAATTTCTTGAGTAATCAAAAAGCTTTCATTGTATTGATTTTGCCCATACTGAATCACCAGCTATTCTAATTCATGAAACATTCCCTGCATCAGTTCATCTACATCTACATACATGCTCAACAGGCCACCATACGATATGTGGCAGAAGGTACCCTGTACCACTGCTAGTTATTTCCTAATTTGAGTAAACAAATGCAACAAAAAAACTAATGAACAAACATTCACTGGATAATGCAAACCCTCCAAAACAATATCAAATATACTCTTAATGAACCCCACTACTTAAACAATGTCAGTCATGGTCTAAAATGTAGTCTACAAATTATGTTGAAGTCACAGAAAGTACAAACACATGTTCCATTGTTATTACTACACAGCAACTCAGTTGTATCTCTAAGGTCCAAGAGCACATTGACATAGCAAATGTGTAATTTGTGTAAGTAAAAGCCCATAAATATGTAATTTCTCCAATGTAACAAAGAAACAAGTCACCCACATTTCTAATTCCATGAAATGTACTGGACAAAACAATGTTGCCAACATTAGTAACATCCACCATCAATGTGTACCCACAGAATTAAAAGTAACATATACAACACATATTGTGAACAACTGCTGGAGAATATCTCACATGGCAAACCCTCTAATTCTATGTAACAATGGCCTATGAAATAACCTAGTAGAAGCCAATCAGTAAAACCAATAGCTACACATGTGTAATATTCACATACAGAATCATGAACTTAGAAATGTCCATATGGAAATCCAATGGCATAAACCAAGAGACACATACATATTAACATACAAGAACAAGACAATGAAGTCCAACGAGTCCTTCAGAAGAGGAAACCAGAAAATAACTTACACAAACATTAAAAGCACCAAGCACATCATTTCATGTTCTCACTAACCTAGAAAAAGGTGGTGCCATCCATCCCATACCCAGTCATAATCCACATAAAGTAATATTACACAAAATGCATAATTAATATATCAAAACTCTGCACACCTAAACTACACTGTGATAGTGGAACACCATTCTAACCAAATTGTGTGTCCAAAAGGCACTATGTACAGAGAAACTCAACACTGAACCCCTCCCAGTCACTAATGAACCAGACTCAAAACCATACATTTAAAACAAAAACAAAGGTGGCAGTTGAAGCCATTCCTTATGTAGCATAACATCAGCTGCAACAGAGTCACAACTGAGCAATGCAAAAACACACACAAAGTAGTAAAGGAGTGAAATAATAAATGGAACAACCATCATACTCACAAACATTTAAACCAGGAAGTAATCATTAAATATCCAGACTAAATGGTCCAAACAACCATGCCAGTACCACAAACTGGTCCTTACAGGAAACATGTTGGTGACAGCAGAATCATTCTGCAGTCACCTTCAAATGCCAGTTCTCTACATTTTCTCAGTAATGCTACTCAAAAAGAACATCTCTGTAGCACTTGCTTGTTGCTTGAACCTGCTGGTGACAAATCTAGTAGTCCACATTTGAATTGCTTTGATGTCTTCCTATAATACAACCTCGTATGAATCCCAAACACCTGAGCAGTACTCAAGAATGGGTTGCACTAGTGTCCTATATGTGGTCTCCTTTCCTAAAATTATCCCAATAAACTGAAGTCGACCATTTACATTCACTACCACTATCTTCACCTGCTAATTCCATTTCATATTGCTCTGCAATGTTACTTCCAGATATTTTAAACATGTGACTGTGTCAAGCAGGACACTACTACTGCTGTATCCAAACATTGTAGGTATGTATTTCCTATTCATCTGCATTAACTTACATTTTTCTACATTTAGAGCTAGCTGTCATTCATCACAACAACTAGAAATTTCGTATCCTCCCAGCCACTCAACTTCCGCACCCTACTGTACACCACAGCATCATCAGCTAACAACCACAGATTGTTGCCTACCATATCCACCAAATCATTTATGTATACAGAAAATAATAGCAGTCCTATCATATTTCCCTGGGGCACTCCTAGTGATACCTTTGTCTCTTATGAACAGTAGCCATCAAGGATAGCATACTGTGTTCCATTACTTAAGAAGTTTGTGGGCCACTCACATATCTGGAAACTTATTTCATATACTCATATCTTCATCCACTGTCTGCAGTTGGGCACCATGTCAAATGCTTTCTGGAAATCTAGGAATATGAAATCCACGAGCTGCCCTTCATCCATAGTTCGCAGTGTATCCTATAAGAAAAGGGAAGGCTGAGTTTCGCACAAGCAATGTTTTCTAAAACCATGCCAATTTGGGCGCATAAGCTTCTCAGTCTCAAGAAAATTTATTACATTTGAAGTGTGAATATGTTCAAGAATTCTGCAGTAAACTAATGTGAGGGATATTGGTCTGTAATTTTGTGGGTCTGTTCTTTTTCCCTTCTTATAAACAGGAGTCACCTTCACTTTTTCCCAGTCGCTTGGGACTTTGTGATGGGTGAGAGATCTGTGTAAATACAAGCTCCATGAACATTTGCCATTATTTAATTTATCTGTAACATGAAGCCACCTATAAACATTTGCTTCTCTTATACCAAATTTTCTTCCTGCTGCAAAGATGTTTGTGGCCTCTGCTTCATAAATCACAATTACTGTGAAATTAGCATTGTATTGTCCACATGACTATGTGAATCACAAACTTGCAGATCCTTGTTTTTCAACAGTGATGGATTCAATTTACATCAATCATCATCATCATCATCATCATTTAAGACTGATCATGCCTTTCAGCGTTCAGTCTGGAGCATAGTCCCCCTTATGAAATTCCTCCAAGATCCCCTATTCAGTTCTAACATTGGTGCCTCTTCTGATGTTAAGCCTATTACTTCAAAATCATTCTTAACCAAAACCAGGTACATTCTCCTTGGTCTACCCTGACTCCTCCTACTCTCTACTGCTGAACCCATGAGTCTCTTGGGTAACCTTGCTTCTCCCATGCGTGTAACATGACCCCACCATCTATGCCTGTTCGCTCTGAGTGCTACATCTATAGAGTTCATTCCCAGTTTTTCTTTGATTTCCTCATTGTGGACACCCTCCTGCCATTTTTCCCATCTACTAGTACCTGCAGTCATCCTAGCTACTTTCATATCCGTAACCTCAACCTTATTGATAAGGTAACCGGAATGCACCTAGCTTTCGCTCCCATACAACAAAGTTGGTCGAAAGATTGAACGGTGCAGAGATAACTTCGTCTTGGTACTGACTTCCTTCTTGCAGAAGAGAGCAGATCATAGCTGAGTGCTCACTGCATTAGCTTTGCTACACCTCGCTTCCAGTTCTTTCACTATGTTGCCATCCTGTGAGAATATGCATCCTAAGTACTTGAAACCGTCGACCTGTTCTAACTTTGTTCCTCCTATTTGGCACTCAATCCATTTATATCTCTTTCCCACTGAAATTACTTTCGTTTTGGAGATGCTAATCTTCATACCATAGTACTTACATTTCCAATCTAGCTCTGAAATATTACTTTGCAAACTTTCAATCAAATCTGCCATCATAACTAAGTCATCGGCATATGCAAGACTGCTTATTTTGTGTTCACATATCTTAATCTCACCCAGCCAGTCTATTGTTTTCAACATATGCTCCATAAATAATATGAACAACAGTGGAGACAGGTTGCAGCCTTGTCTTACCCCTGAAACTACTCTGAACCATCAACTCAATTTACTGTCAACTCTTACTGCTGCCTGACTATCTATGTAAAGACCTTTAATTACTTGCAAAAGTTTGCCTCCTATTCCATTATCTCATAGAACAGACAATAACTTCCTCCTAGGAACCTGGTCATATGCCTTTTCTAGATCTATAAAGCATAGATACAATTCCCTGTTCCACTCATAACACTTCTCCATTATTTGCCATAAGCTAAAGATTTGGTCCTGACAACCTCTAAGAGGCCTAAACCCACACTGATTTTCATCCAATTTGTCCTCAACTAATACTCGCACTTTCCTTTCAACAATACCTGAGAAGATTTTACCCACAACAATGATTAAAGAGATACCTCTGTAGTTGTTACAATCTTTTCTGTTTCCATGTTTAAAGATTGGTGTGATTACTGCTTTCGTCCAGTCTGATGGAACTTGTCCCGACTCCCACGCCATTTCAATTATCCTGTGTAGCCATTTAAGACCTGACATACCACTGTATTTGATGAGTTCCGACTTAATTTCATCCGCCCCAGCCGCTTTATTGCACTGCAATCTATTGACCATTTTCTCCACTTCATCAAATGTGATGGTATTTCCATCGTCATTCCTATCCCATTGTACATCGAAATCTGAAACATTACTGATTGTGTTTTCACCTACATTGAGCAACTCTTCAAAATATTCCCTCCATCTGCCCAAGGCATCAACAGGATTCACCAGCAGTTTTCCTGACCTGTCCAAAATACTTGTCATTTCTTTCTTACCTCCCTTTCGAAGACTGCTAATTACACTCCAGAATGGTTTTCCAGCAGCTTGACCCAAAGTCTCCAACATGTTTCCAAAGTCTTCCAAGGATTTCTTCTTGGATGCTGCAATTATCTGTTTGGCTTTGTTTCTTTCTTCAACATAACTTTCTCTGTCTACCTGAGTTCTAGTATGTAGCCATTTTTGATACGTCTTCTTTTTTTCTTTTACAGGCTACCTTGACTGTGTCATTCCACCAAGCTGTTTGCTTCATCCTACCTTTATACACTACTGTTGCAAGACACTATTTAGCCACTTCTAGTACTGTGTCTCTGTATCGTGTCCATTCCTTTTCCAATGACTGTAATTGACTACATTCAACTAACTGGTACTTTTCTGAGATCACTGTTATGTACTTGTGTCTGATTTCCTTATCCTGAAGTTTCTCCACTCTTATCCTCCTACATATGGACCTGACCTCCTGTACTTTCGGCCTCACAATACCAATTTCACTGCAGATTAAATAGTGGTCAGTGTCATCAAAAAATCCCCTGAATACACGTGTGTCCCTCCCAGCCTTCCTGAATTCCTGATCTGTTATTATACAGTCAATGACAGATCTTGTTCCCCTGCCTTCCCAAGTACACCGGTGAATGTTCTTATGTTTAAAAAGGAGTTTGTGATTACTAAGCCCATACTGGCACAGAAATCCAAGAGTTGTTTCCCATTCCTGTTGGCCTCCATATCCTCTCCAAATTTACCTATAGCCTTTTCATACCCTTCTGTTCGATTTTCAATCCTGGCATTAAAATCACCCATGAGCAGAACATTGTCCTTGCCCTTTACTCTAGCAACTACGTCACTGAGTGTGTCATAAAAACTATCCATCTTATCTTGATCTGCCCATTCACAATGCGAATATACTGACACAATCCTAATATTCTCGCTAGACACTGTCAAATCTATCCACATCAGTCGTTCGTTCACATACCTTATTGTAACTACCCTGGGTTCCATTTCTTTCCTGATGTAAAGCCGTACACCCCATTGTGGTATTCCTGCTTTGACTCCTGACAGGTAGACCTTGTACTCTCCCACTTCCTCTTCTTTCTCACCCCTTACCCGAATGTCACTAACAGCTAAAACGTCCAACCCAATCTTACTTGCAGCCTCTGCCAACTCTACCTTCTTTTCAGAGTAACCCCCATTGATATTAATAGCTCCCCATCTCGTTACCATTCGTTTGCCAAGTCGTATCTTAAGAGTCCCCGGTTTGTCAATTAGAGGTGGGACTCTGTCACCTCCAAAGGTCCAAGGCATTTTGCTCTGACTGTTGCCAGCATCATATTTAAAGTACCAGGGAAGCAGGTTGCTAGCCTTACTTGCCCCAGGTCCCATTGAGTTTTACCCCAAACAGTTGAGGGACTAACTGGTGGATTTGGCAGTCTTTGCAGTCTGAGCACAAAGATGACCACGACTCAGAATATGTCCGAGTATTCCAAAGTAACTGGCATCCCGACTGTCAGGACCACTTACTTGGCCACTCATGCATTGCCCATGGTTCATGAACTAGTACATGACAACAGGAACCCACACCATGAACCACATTTACATCAATGAAGACCAAAAAATGTCAGCCAAGGGAAAAAATTTGTGAAGTCGGAAATTTTTGTACAGCAGTGGGGGGCATTATCATGAACAACATACTAAAAATCCTGACCAGTAGGGTGAGCGTGTGGGTGTGGGTGGAGGTGTGGGTGGTGGTTTGGGTGTGGGTGTGGGTGTTGGTGTTGGTTTGGTTTCGGGTGTGGGAGGGCATTTAAATGTCACTTTTTTATGTTTTTTCTTGACTATCTCAAAAATTGCTGCATCTAGTAAAAATTTTCCCTGTACAAAAATTCCTACAAAAAGCATCCTATTCATTTTTTCTCTAGGACTAATAGTTTCTGCAATGCAGGGGATGGAAATACTGCATAGTATTAAAAATAGTGTTTTGTAAATATAAAACTGATGTTTTAGTTAAATGCAGTGCGTTAACAACAAACATTAAATTCGCTTACCACATCTAAGTGCAGTAGAGCTATTTTAAGGGATAAATTGTATTCTGAGGGTGTAACTGGGTTGAAAGCCAGGTAGAGGTCAGAAGCATCAGAGAAGGTAGGCCATTGATTTTTGTGGTACATTTCCCTCCTTCATAGGTCTGCAATATGAAGAGCGAGCAAGTAATTCTCCATTCTCTCTACCACACTGTTTCACAAAAAACAACCACAATGTATGAGGTGTAACAATAAAGTAATGAGACTGATTTTCTTTGCAAGATGTGGCAACCCTGCAGGCTTGCATAGGCACAATATCCTTGACCTTGGTCTATAAGCTGCTTCTAGTCCAAGTGGCACATCAATGCAATTGCTCAGTTGTGAGTTTTGCTGTAATAAGTTAACACGTGTTTGTGTCTCACGTCATGGAAACGGAACTGCATAATATTCTGCAATGCTATGCCATTTCTTTTTATGTTAAATTAGATGAAAACGCTACAACAAGTTACGGAAAGCTTCAGAAGGCTTTTGGAGAGGAGGTTATGTCAAGAGCTCAAGTTTTTCATTGGCATGAAATGTTTAGTGAAGGCAGAACGAATATTGAAGGTGAAGGGCGCAGTGAATGACCATCAACCTCACGGACAGATGTCAACTTGGCCACGATGCCTGAAGTCGTACAATTTGATCTAAGATTATCCATGAAAATTATTGCAGAAGAACTGAACATCAGTCGAGAAATGTTTTGTCTAATAATAACTAAAATCTTGGTATGAGAAAGACTTGTGGAAAAATGGTCCCAAAAAATCTCACACCAGAACAGCAAGAAACACAGAAAAATGTGGCAGCCCATCTGTTACAGCAAACAGAATTCAATCCAGAATTGTTGAGCCGCATTATCACTGGTGATGAAAGTTGGTTTTTTCAGTAAGATCCAGAGACAAAATGCCAAAGTTTGCAATGGTGCTCAAAGGGATCACCCAGACCAAAAAAAGCTCGCATGTCAAAGTCAAAAGTGAAATGCATGCTTGTGTGCTTCTTTGATTCCAAAGAAATTGTTCATAAAGAGTAGGTATCTCCTGGACAAACATTTAACCAATATTACTACAAAGAAATTTTAGAAATACTTTGTAAAAGAGTTCTTCGTGTCCATGCCAACATTGCTAATAATTGGATTCTGCATCATTATAACGTGCAATCCCATATTGCTCTGTCACTACAACAATTTTTAACCTCAAAACAAATTTCAGTACTACCACAGCCACCTTATTCACCAGATATTGCTCTGTGCGACTTTTTTCTATTTCCAAGAATCAAAACGGCAGTCAAGGGACACCATTTTCAAACAACACAATATGACCAAAAAGCTGCGACGAGAGGACATTACAGAAGATGAGTTCCAGAAATGTTACCATCAATGGCAGAAGCACTGGTAAAAAGGGTGTACAATCAGAAGGGAACAACTTTGAAGGAGACAATGCTAAACTGGACTAAAGCAGTAAGCAACATTTTTTTTCACATCAGTCTCACTACTTTATTGTTGCACCTCGTATTTCACAAAGTTATACATACCTTTACACAGCACACACTATGAATTATTGGTGATATAATGAGGAGACACTCCTGATGGTGGTATTTATTTTTTTCGAAGTGTGTTAACAATACATGGAATGCAAATATGAGTTGCTAATAACACAAACACAAGAAAAGCATCTCTGCAGGCTGTTCTGCACTGTTGCATCCTGCTGTGTTCTTCTGGGAAAGCAGACTTCCTCCACCACAAGCACTGCTCACTTTTCAATTTATAGACAGACTATACCTCCGTGAGATTTCCAGTCCAGTTCCCTAATGTAAGTAGACAAATAACTTACTGAGCCCATGTTTATATAGTCGAGTTATTTTCAGTTTATGAAGTGAGTACTTACTTGCAGCTGTTAAGTGAGCTTTTAAGTCAAACTTGCTCCTATAAACAATGGCTGAGAAGTGGTTAATTTGCAAGTAAGATGTTATTCTTCATGCTTTCCCGGCGATCTGTTGACATCTTGAATATTCGGGAATCCAGCCGGATGTTCGCGTCGTACACGCACGATATTTCAACAGCGTGCCTCGCTGTCTTCTTCAGGTGCTACCTGAGACTGGTCCTTGAGTCGATCGAGTCCAGTATTTATGCCTAGGAGGAGCTGGGCGTTCCCTAATCGGTCCGCCTCGAGTCGAGTGTTCCATCTGTGGTCCGCGCCCGCCAGACTCGGCTTCAACAGACCCCTCCAGTCGCGGATGTTCCGACTGCCGTCGGCGCCCGTTTTGGCCGTCCTCAACGGTTGTAGTTGTCATTTGGGGTGTGTCAGACCTGATCTGAGATGTTGGGTACTCTGTCTCATGACTGTTACTACGGTTTCCACTTCTGTTGCGTGCTGGGCGCTCCCTAATCGATCCGCGCCGCGTCGTGTGTTCCATCTGAGGTCCGCGCCCGCCAAACGCGGCTATATTGTCCCTCTCTGGTCACCGGTGTTCCCTCCGCCATCCGCGCCCGGCCTGGCCACCTTCTGAAGTCGAGTTCATGATCTGGGGTGTGTCAGATCTGGTCTCTAATGTCCAACACCTTGTCTCACGGCTGTTCTCTCGGTCTCCACTTATATTTCTCGATGAGACCACCTTAAAAGTACTTAGCAAGGGCCTCAATTTCGCAGTGACCCCTACAAACGTTCCTGTCACAGCCTTTGTCAGTGCAGTTGAGCAAGTGGCCAACATGCTTCCTTCTAGTGTGGCCGAAGAGATCCGAAGAGAGACCTCCAGGGCGCTCACCAAGACCAGGCCACCCAAATCCAACATTTCAGGTGATGAAAGGGTGGCACTGAGGTGACTCCGGGAGGATGACAGCATTGTAGTGTTGCCCGCAGACAAGGGGAACTCCACAGTCATGCTACAAAAAACAGAATATGACAGAAAGGTGCAACAACTTCTGGAGGATCCTGCATACAGTTCAATAGCAAGAGACCCTACAGAGAAAGTGGACAAAAAGACTAGGGCTCTGTTGAAGGAGACAGGCCTGCCTGAACAAGTCATCAAGAAGCTTCGTCCCAAAGCGCCAACACCACCTAGACTTTATGGACTCCCCAAGATTCACAAGGATGGGGTTCCACTGCGACCTATTGTCAGCAATATTGGTGCAGCAACTTACCCTACTGCGAAATACCTGAAGAAGATGTTAACACCACATGTGGGTAAATGTGCACATCACATCCGGAACTCAGAGGATTTCCTACAACGACTGGGCCACAACACATCACAGACACAGACATCATGGTTAGTTTCGATGTGGTGTCTCTCTTCACACGTGTATCACTGAAGGAGTCACTTGAGCTTATTGGAGAGAAGTTCGATGGGGCTCTCCTTGACCTGTTCAGGCATGTACTGACATCGACGTACTTCCTATATGGGGGTCAATTTTATGAACAAACAGAAGGGGTGGCGATGGGCAGCCCTCTATCACCAGTGGTGACCAACCTATTTATGGAAAGGTTTGAAGAGGAAGCACTCTCTTCAGCCACATACCAACCCAAGTGCTTTTTTAGGTATGTGGATGATACCTTTGTCATCTGGCCCCATGGTAGAGGGAAGTTAGATGAGTTCCTGCTACATCTGAACTCTTGCCATCCGAACATTAAGTTCACAAAGGAAATGGAGAAGGATGGACTACTTCCGTTCTTGGATGTTCTGGTGAAGAGAAAGGCAGATGGCACATTTGGACGCAGTGTGTACCGCAAACCTACGCACACTGACTTATACCTTCAAGCCAGCAGTTGCCACCATCCGGCACAGAAGAATGGAGTGCTCAAAACACTGGTCCACAGAGCACAAACTCTGTCAGATCCTGATAGTCTGGCCACAGAAATAGAACACTTACAATCAGTGTTCAGCAGGAATGGGTACTCCTCTAGAGATATCCAGAAGGCACTACAACCTGCCAACCGGCCAAAGGATCCAAAAGAAGAACCAGAAGAGGCAAAGAAGATGGCATACTTGCCATATGCCGGACCTATCTCTACCAAGATCAGCAGGATTCTCCAGAAATATGACATCAAGAGCATATTTTGCCCACCCACCAAAATTGGGGCTATGCTGGGGAATGTAAAAGATGACCTGGGGCTATGCAAGCCAGGTATTTACAACATACCATGCCAGTGTGGGATGTCATACATTGGCCAGACCACCAGAACTGTGGACATCAGGTGTAAAGAACACCAGAGACATACGAGACTCAGGCAGGCAACTAAATCAGCCATCGAAGAGCATTGTCTGGAACTTGGTCATTCAATGGATTACAATGACACCAAGATTGTGACACAGACCTCAAGATTTTGGGACAGTGTCATTAAAGAAGCAATTGAGATTAAGTTCACAGACAATCTAATCAACTGTGACTCGGGATCCCAAATCAGCACTGCCTGGAATCCAGCGCTTGAGCTTGTGAAAACTCAACGCAGGACACTGCGGGATTCTGCAAGAAATATAAGTGGAGACCGAGAGAACAGCCGTGAGACAAGCTTGAGCTTGTGAAAACTCAACGCAGGACACTGCGGGATTCTGCAAGAAATATAAGTGGAGACCGAGAGAACAGCCGTGAGACAAGGTGTTGGATATTAGAGACCAGATCTGACACACCCCAGATCATGAACTCGACTTCAGAAGGCGGCCAGGCCGGGCGCGGACGGCAGAGGGAACACCGGCGACCAGAGAGGTACAATGTAACCGCGTCTGGCTGGCGCGGACCTCAGATGGAACACACGTCGCGGCGCGGACCGATTAGGGAGCGCCCAGCATGCAACAGAAGTGGAAACCGTAGTAACAGTCATGAGATAGAGTACCCAACATCTCACATCAGGTCTGACACACCCCAAATGACAACCACAACCGTTGAGGACGGCCAAAATGGGCGCCGACGGCAGTCGGAACATCTGCGACTGGAGGGGTCCGTTGAAGCCGAGTCTGGCGGGCGCGGAACACAGATGGAACACTCGACTCGGCGCGGACTGTTTAAGGAACGCCCAGCTCCTCCTAGGCATAAATACTGGACTCGATCGACTCAAGGACCAGTCTCAGGTAGCACCTGAAGAAGACAGCGAGGCACGCTGTTGAAATATTGTGCGTGTACGAAGTGAACATCCGGCTGGATTCCTGAATATCCAAGATGTCAAGTATGATGTTGTCGGTGACCTGTGTAGTGTTGGCGGGAAAGGGATTGTATTGGTAAATGTAGCATCTTGATACTGTCTGTCATCCAAAACATTTTGCAGAGCTGTGTAACCATGTTGTAGTCACTTGGTGGTGAATTAATGAATGACAAGAAAGTTACTGCACTTCTCACACCATTAACTGTATTACTGGTAGACTACATAAACTCTTCCACTCTGGAATTTCTGACACTTTTAGACTGGGTTGTGCTGAATGGAGCCGCTTACCACACATTCACAATATATCCTGAATGATGAGTATTGGTATTTCTGATGAAACAGGCCTCATCATATTCAAGTGTACAACAGTAATCTGCTGTAATGTAATACTTGATTTGTGTTGAAATGTCTTAGTTCCATAGCACCTAGGTGACCTACTTCTGTCACAGTGGGAGTCAATTCAAGCCTCTGGGCCTCTTCAGATGTTAGATGAGTTGAGGCTGGGGTGATACATTTCGTACTATCGACCAGAGAAAAATATTCCAGCCATTGATAAATGAGACAATGAAATCAACACTGTCAAATACATATTGACAGCATGTTACACTTGGGGCGCACTCTTCAGTGTGGTAGACTAATGAATTTTTCTTTACATAACAGCTCATTTATAAGCTGCAAAATAAATACTCGTTTAATAACCTGAATATAACACCACTATATAAACACTTGGTCACAAAAAAATAAAAATGAAAAAAAGAACAAGCACTGTCCAAACAGGCCTTGAAGGCCCAACAGTACCGACCAGCTCCCATGTCATCCAAGCCCTTAGGCATCACCAGATGCATATACAGAGGGACATGTGGTTAATAGCACACCACTCTCCCAGTCATTGTCAGTTTTCTTGACAGGTGTCACTACTTCTCAATCAGGTAGCCCCTTAATTGACCTCACAAGGGTTAAATGCATCCCATTTGCTAACAGCACTCAGCATACTCAGATGGTTACCCATCAAAGTCAAGCCCGACAGTACTTAACTTCAGTGACCTGAAAACACTAGCTCATTGTAGTTATCTTGTCTACTTGCATGAGAGAACTGGACAAGAAATGCTTGGGAAGTCTGTCTGTAAACAGAAAAGCTAGCAGCACTCATGGTGAGGGAAGTTGCCTTTCCTGGAATAATACTACAGCTACGGTAGAGGGTGACTAAGAATTGATTTCCCATGTAGTGCTGTATAACAGTGCACAGAGATTTACATTGGGTCTGTCCATATCCATTTCTTACATTGGGATTACTAGAAATTCATATCTGTATTAAATGTAGTGGTAACACACTTCGTGGAAAATAAACACTCCCAGCCATGCTAGCACACCACACAAACAGTGATTCATAAAGCAAGCTGTGGAAGTGTTGATATAACTTTGTGAAACACCCCGTAGTTGCTTTTTGTGATGAAGTGTGGTACAATGGGGAATTGCCTGCTTGTTCTTCATTTTTCAGATGATGGTGGTGGTGGTGGTGATAATTTGGTGGTGAGGATGCTAAACAGCAACATCATCAGTGCGCTTGCATGAATGATATACAGATGAGCATAGCAAAAATCTGTTAAAAACTAACAATAAATCAGAAAACCAAGTTGCCATCTCGAACAAGAATTGAGAGGAAATCCTGATGAAATGAGAATCAGAAAAGTCCTCAATAAAATTCTGACAAAACACAGCAAAATAACTAGATAAAATCATGGATAAAATATCAGAACAAATGTGGTTAAAAAGGGGACAGATGACTGGCTGGAAAAATGTTTAGAAATAATGAGTGATCAAGTCACTCTGTGACATTAAAATCCCACACCCAACATTTTTGTAAGAATTCCTGACATCACACAAAAGCTTCAAATGTGAACCACACTAGTCTCATTATCAGTTAAAATAGGGGATATGTTCTGTGGGAGATCCAGATCTGCCCTTGGGCCGTCTTATTAGCTGTGATTGGAAAGTTTCAGGAATGGATCCGCTACAGCTTACTAGTTTGGCTGGCGGGTACACGAGGGTGGGGAGTGAGACATTGCCTTGTCCTTGAACACCCTATGACAGGAAACTGTGTTTTCTTTATACAGTTCATTGTGGCAGCTGGTTGAGTGCAGGTCTGTTAGGGCTTGTTGCCGGATTCCGTCAGCATGAATATGGATGTAAAAACGGGGCAAAGAGATTGTGTGAAATTTTGTTTTAAAACTGGGAAATAAGCTTCTGAGACTCACAAACTATTACAAACAGCTTTTGGAGATAATTGTATGAACCAGTCAAATGTTTTTGTCTGGTTCAACAGATTTAAAATGGCCACAAATCATTTGAAGATGAACCATGGTCTGACTGTCCTTCTACCTCAAAAACGAATGAAAATATTGTGAAAATTCACGACTTTGTGGGCTCTGATTGTAGACTTACAATTAGGTAGATGGCTGATGAATTTAATTTCAATTTCTATGCAGTTCAGCCAATTTTAACTGAAGATCTGAACATGCATCGAGTGTCCGCAAAATTAATTCCAAGTGTTGTCAAGTGACCAGAGACAATACCGACTTGAAGTGTGCCAAGAACTGATTAATCAGACTAAAAATGAACCTGATTTGTTAACTAGGGTAATTACAGGTGACAAATCATTGGTATATGGATATGATCCTGAAACCAAAGTGCAGTCTTTGCAGTGGAAGACTCCAGGTTCACCACAACCAAATAAAGCACTACAAAGTCGGTCGAAGGTGAAGACAATGTTGGTGATTTTTTTCGATTCTACCAGTATTGTGCATCATGAATTTACCCCTGGTGGACAGACAATTAACCAGGAATACTACAAATGTGTCCTTGAGAGGTTGCATGAAAAGGTGCGAAAGAAAAGGCCTGGATTGTGGAAAGACAGGAGTGCTACACCATCATTGAATTTTTGATCAAATTCAACACTCCTGTGCTTCCACAACCACCATATTCCCCTGACTTGTCCTGTGGATTTCTACCTGTTTCCGAAACTGAAATTTTCACTGAAAGGGAAGCAGTTTTGACTCAATTGAAGACATCCAGGCAAATGCATCACAGTAGCATGTAAGCACCATCATTGTACAATTACAAGCCCATTTTTAAAACTTTCAAACCACGCCTCATATAAAACACATACAATTAAAATATGTTTTACTGACAGCTACATCTCACATCTGTGAACAATGGGGGCTCCTCATGATGTAAGAGAAAGCCATGTGTCAATGGGCCATGTTCCACTCACAGACAAATAAAGACTACTTCTTCAGCTTGTCATGGTTGGAAGGAGGTAAGCCATAGCCATTCTGAAGATTTTATAAAATATAGTTTATTATTCCTCACTTCCACCCAATGAGCCTTTCATCAACACAAGGCATTCTTGGTCACAAGTGATGTGACAGCCTGCAGGGGGACTAAGCAGTGAGCTGGAAACAGAAGGGAGCAAACCTTCTGGGCAGCCACATCAGTGAGATTGTTTCCGCAAATCCCTATGTGCCCTGGAACCCAAGAGAAAATTATTTCCTTTTCCTGCCTTTGCAAAACAAGGAGAGCGTCCTGCACTTCTTGCACCATCTGATCTGCTACTTACATCTGATCAATAGTGAGAAGCTGCTTTGATAATTTGAGCAGATGAGGAATTTCCTGCCATAACATTTTGTCATCTGCTCCACTGTCCTCAGGATAGCAAACAATTCTACGTAATAAATTGTAAATAGCTCCTGGAGCACTATTCTGAGGACAATGTTGCAGAACATGAGAGAGAAGCCAATAAACTCTCCCTGCTTAGACCTGTCCATGTAAGAAGTGATAAAATCTGGTTAGCTACGTAAAATCTCATTAAATTTAATTTTAAAAATGTAATCTGGGGTACAACTCTTCCTGTAAATAGCCAATCAGAAAAGTAATCTGGGTGTCTTTAGTAGCCAAGGGAATGCCCTACTCCAGCCCTAGCTTTGTGCCTTAGTGCCCACGACCTGTAATAACTCAAGGCTCTTCCTCAAAAAGGCCACGAATGGCCTCAATGCCCATGGATGGTGGCTGAACAGCGAGTCATTCTAGGGGCAGTTTCACAACATAGCTGAATGCTAGTGATTTAGGAATGGACAAAGTATCCTTGGTGTATCATGAGGAGTCATTCTAGGGGCAGTTGCACAACATAGCTAAATGCTAGTGATTTAGGAATGGACAAAGCCACATATCCTTGGTGTATCATGAGGAGAAGATGTCGAATAGATAGAGGACACTCACCAGCCTCTGCACACAGGCTAGCAACTGAACCCATACAATAAGCCACTGTTGACAGCCTAATACCCTTACGGTGAACCACATAAATCATTTTGAGGTTCAAAGGCACCAAACCGCACAATAACCCTGGGTTGCTTGGTGTGGGGCTGTGGTGGGGTCAGTGGACTGCTGTACCCTGTTGTGTACCACTGAGGGCTACAGGGGGGGGACAAAGCCTCTCTGTCGCTTCTAGTTTCCTAGTTCAGAACAATACAATACCATACAATACTCAAAATCTAATAAGTTACAGGTTCTAAGAAATACCATTGATCTGATATGAGAAATATTCTATGTGAAATATTAAGAATGGACAGGTACAATAGCAATAAAAAGAAATCTAGTTCAGTGGTTGGAAAAAATTTCACTTGCAAGGAGAGTGGAGACATTGCTGAGTAGTAATGATAATAATAATAATAATAAAAGTTAAGCATTCACTGTTCTTCAGTGAATACATTATCTGACGAATATTACTTTTCCAGCTGGGAGAACATATTCTTAGTTTCTTGGACTGCTCTCCGTTTTCCACACTCCAGTCTGTAAATGTAAGGGAAACTAATTTTCTTCTACTATCCTGAATCAATTATCAGTGTCAGCATTTAAGATGTAATTGAATTTTGGACTTTGCAAATATGAAATTCAAAATATGGAAGCTATTGGAATTTCAGTGAAGTTAATTTGGATTAACTGGGAAAACGTTTTACACACACACACACACACACACACACACTCACTCACACACACACACACACACACACACACACACACACACACACACATGAAAAAACGAAAAATGCTGTGACATGAACTTCATTGCAGTGCTTTATGTCCTCTCGGATAACTGTTTGTGTCTCAAGGCCAGAACTGTGCTACAGTGGTCCCAGAAGCAAGAGAGTGAATTAATTGATGTCTCTGTTACCGAATTTGCCTAATCTGAATCCAGTGGAATACAAACAGGATGCAACTAAGCACCAGCTCCATGCCAGAAATTACTGGCCCATTATAAAAGGAGAATTGCATGACCTAGCAGATTTCAAATACTGGGTTCTGAGCAAGTTGTGCAAGTGTTCTGGGAATGTTTTTAAAGATTTTTGCATATATTTCAACGGGCATTCAGTAAATAATACAAAACTTTTTTTCTGGCATCAGGTTCATTTTATTCAAGATTCCAATACACCATATTATTCCCCACTCTTTTGACAACAAAACCCTGTTTTTCAATGTAATTTACATTCAAACAACAGCCTTATGCCACCTTACCTGGTACCACTCTATTGGCTGAAATCATAGCCAATGTCTTGTTGAATCAATAAACCCCCCATTACCAACATACTGCTTCCCATGGAGTGCATCCCGCATTGGGCCAAACAGATGGACATCGAAAGGTGTAAGATCCAGGCTATAGTGGAGATGAGGAACAACAGTCCAATAAAGTTTTGTGAGCTCCTGTCAGGAACACACAATTGTGTCTGAGGCTTTGTGTTTCTTCAATTTCCTGAGAGTGGGCAGCTGGCCAGCATGCAGGAGATTGGACAGGTTTGCGCAACCTTGTTGTGATGACAATGGACACCTTGCCCAACAACTCACTGTGCTTCTGTTCAGTGCCAGGTCTTCATAGACATTCTGCAAGCATCCATGAATATCTGCAATGTTCTGGTTTTCTGCCAAAAGAAACTCAAAGAGATCTATCTGCTTGGAACATGCCTCCATTATAGAAGCCATTTTGAAGTCTATGTATAGTGTCACCACCTACTGGAACTTCTTGAAACTATAGGGGCTGAAGCAGGAATAGTCAACAATGTCCCACAACAAATTCCACATTTTTTTCAATCAGAATTGACTGAGAAAAAAAATGTGTTACATTACTTACTGAACACCTCTCATAATTCGAAAGAGTAATATTATGATTAATTTGATATTGTCTATTTTGCAAAGTAGATTAATGATTGTCAGAGTCAGTTAATAATATTTGTAACTGTGAAGTTTTATTCTTTACGATAAGTTTTGTTAATAAGGGCAAAGCAGGTAATATTATCGAGAATGAGATTTTCACTCTGCAGCGGAGTGTGCGCTGATATGAAACTTCCTGGCAGATTAAAACTGTGTGCCGGACCGAGACTCAAACTCGGGACCTTTGCCTTTCGCGGGAAAGTGCTCTGCAATCTGAGCTAACGAAGCACGAAAACAGTTTTAATCTGCCAGGAAGTTTCATATCAGCGCACACTCCGCTGCAGAGTGAAAATCTCATTCTGGAAACATCCCCCAGGCTGTGGCTAAGCCATGTCTCCGCAATATCCTTTCTTTCAGGAGTGCTAGTTCTGCAAGTTTCGCAGGAGAGCTTCTGTAAAGTTTGGAAGGTAGGAGACGGATACTGGCAGAAGTAAAGCTGTGAGTACCGGGCGTGAGTTGTGCTTCGGTAGCTCAGATGGTAGAGCACTTACCCGCGAAAGGCAAAGGTCCCGAGTTCGAGTCTCGGTCGGGCACACAGTTTTAATCTGCCAGGAAGTTTCAGGTAATATTATGTTTAATAATGTAAGACTGAAGTAATGAAAGAGCATTTACTGGAAAACTGATGAGATTTAATACATAATTATAATGTGGTAATGATGAGTTTTATGAGGTAATGATGAAAAGAGTAGTAAAGAATATTGGGTACTAAGTGGTGTGGAGATTTTATTTATTTATTTATTTAACCTGATCTTTATTTAACCTCTCTTACTTCGGACCATGGCTTCACACATACAGCAACTTTTTAACACCATAGTTTCCTAGGAAACAACAATTTTAATATGACAAATAGCACTGAAATGATTAGAATGTCTAAAATGACAATGTGAGTAAATAATACTGACTATGAATTAATAAAGTTAATACTGGCTGCTACTGTAGCTGCTACCAATAATAGTGATAATAGTGGTTGTAATAATACTAATACTAAAACTACTACTACTACTAATAATAATAATAATAATAATAATAATAATAATAATAATAATAATAGTAATTACAGTGGCAGATATAAAAAGCAATTTTAGGTGTACAAAATAGATGTTCTCTGATATAATGAGTTCTGGGGAAAGGAACTTTAAGGAGACTGCACCAGCTAATAATACTGGGAAATGAGGAAGACATGGTTGGAAATCAGGATGAACAAGGGTAATGAGAGTGTATAGGGCAATGTTAATCATTATTGTTACTCTAGTAGATGTCGTTAACTATCTTTTGAAGCTGGAGATGTTTTCAGTTCTCTAATATAATGTGGAAGTTTATTCCAGAGCTGCGTTCCTGCTACTGAGAAGGACTTTGAAGCTGTGGCTGAATGATGGAGTGGGCAGACAGGATTTTACTCTGATGGGAACAGGTGTTTCTACCGTGTTGTTCAGACAAGATTTTTATGGCCAAGGACGGATATAAGGGTAGAGACTACATTGACAAGACAATAAAGAAGACAGAAGGTATGGAAATGTCTGCACTTGTCTGCACATAGCAAGAATAGCTGTGTATATGACTGTTGAAAATGATCAAAGAGTCAAACATCACAGATATTATGAGCACAGGCATTCACAACCAGTTCCAAGCACCATGAGCTTTCCTGAGAAAAGCTTTACAGAATAACATTGCTGTAATCAATAATTGGAACTATAAGTGTTTGTACAAGTTTCTTTTGCAGGTCAAGACAGAAGAGCTTTTCATATTTTTGTACATCACGGAGAGATGCTGATGCCTTCTTACATTTTGCAGTTATGTGGTCAGTCCAATTTTGATTTTCATCTATTAGTACTCCTAGACTCTTTGCAGAAGGAAAGAAATTTATATTTGTCCCATTTACGGTTAAAGGTGGTAGGGATTCCCAGGATTTCAGAACAATAAGCCTAGAATGACCAATTAGTACTGCTTGGGTTTTGGATGGGTTGAGCTTTAACCCTATATCCTGCATCCATTTTGATAGTGCACACAGCTCAGTACTGAGATTCTCGATAGCAGTCTTCAGGTTCATTGGTTTTCCACTATACAACTACAGTTCATGTGGTATTTGCAGTAGGATAAAACTGATAAAACATCACCTATATGCAATGAAAAGAGTATATGAACTAATACCAAATACTGGGGGGGGGGGGGGGGGGGGCGCCTGAAGCTACCTGCCTCCACTGATATGGACATGGCGCTGTGTCAGATGTGAGTGAGACCACTACATTGCACTTGGCAACAAATTTAGGCTGGAAAGTTTGGCAACTAAAAATGTCAAAGTTGAAAGTGTCAAAGGCTTTGCTGAAGTTGAAGAAAAACATGAGATTTCAGGTCATCTGTAACCTTTATTAAGCCAGATGTCGTGCTGTAATGGTTACCGAAACCTGATTGGTATCTGTCTACTAAGTTGTTTGTAGTCTGGCAGTTTGTTAGCTGGTTGGGGACTACATATTCTAAGGCCATGGACAATGCACAAAGACTGCAAATAAATTAGTAATCAGAGGGTGCTGTCACAAAGTCCTTTATGGTAGTGGCTTAACTACTCCATTTCCAGGCCACAGAGAATGCACTTTATAGAGAAAGAGTAGTTGAAGATATCTGTTATAGTGGGCAGTAGTGGGTCAATAACAAGCTTCGTCATTTGGACTGCGATGCCATCATGCCCAGTAGATGCTGATCTGATATGCGTGATAACTTTTCTTAAGGAACATGCTTTAGATGTTTCATAGCTACATTTGTTTATGTCTATGAAGTATTCAATGAGTCTGTTTCATTTGTAGTTCAGCTGTGGTTGTAGGTAATGTGAAGCATTGGTTTAGTTCTTCAGCTGGGACAATGGGATCTGCTACAGCTTTTACTTTGCCTGTACCAAGAACAAGAAGGTTTTCCCATAGGACAGCTGATTTAGTTCTGTTGTCAGCTAATGTATGGGCATGCCTGATGTTTGCATTTCTCACAGTTTGACTGACTCTGTTCCTCTTCTGCTTGTACACAATATGATTTTCAAGAGTGGGGCACAGTTTGTATGCCCGATGTGTAGCACTGCTGGAATTCATGAGCTGTTTTAGTTCTTCAGTTATCCAAAGGACAGGTTTCCTTCTTACTTTTACAGTCTTTAGGGGAGCATATTTGTCATACAGCTGAGTACGTTTTTTTAATAAATGCATGTAGCTTTTTGTTTATGTCCATGAAGGGAATAGAAGACATTCCCCAAATATTGCTTGTGTTTCAGTTGCAAGTTCAGATAAATTAATGCATTTGAAGTCTTGTTATGCAGTTAGTTGTGGTTTCTTTCTGGAACATTCTAGTGTGTATGTCATGAAAATTATGTCATAGGGAGAAATGCCAGGTGCAGATTTTTGAGATATACACATTATTCTGTTTGAGGATTTCATTGCAAATATATCTATGAGAGGATGACAACTGTTTGTATGAGGAGCAGGATCCAGCTGAAATACTGACACATTTGAAGAAGAAAGCATCTGTTTAAATTTCACACTGGAAGAACTAGAACACGGAAAATTTATGTTAGTGTCACCAGTTATAATTATATGCTTGTATATGAAAGAGGTGGTTATGACATAATGTTTATTGATTCTTCCATCACTTCTTTGTAGAACAAAATAATAATAAATGAAAATCACAATATTGTGTATGTACTACAGGATTAATCTACTTAGTTAACTGGTTTTCAGCTTACACAACCATCATTAGATTTTAACTGATTATTACCATAAAAGATGTTGCAATATTTGTAAATATCTTGGAAAGATGTTACTCGTCTAGACCAAGACACAAACATATAGTAAAAGTCATCTTCGATAGTGCAGTGGTAATGTAATTAAAAAGTTAAAAGTTGAACAATAAATAAAACATAAAGGGAGCAAACAGGGAAAACATAAACACTATACCCAAAAAAATAGTTCGTATATAACAATTTACTTTAAATTACCAGTTCTAATAAAACAAAATTTAGTACTTGACAAGACCTACTAAAGAACAGCTTGAAGAAGCATTACATATAGGAACTGATAAAGAAACAGAGTAAAAGATAGAACCAACAACTGTAACAATGAATAAATGGAGTACATAGGCAATCACAATAAAATAAAAGTGAAATACAAATTACTTGTACTGATTATGTTAAGTTTTATACTAGTCAAACAAAAGCACAGAAATTATGCTGGATGAAGATGAACACAGCTGCAGATTGCAGAATTATGACTCCACATTTGCTGAGCATGTAATGAGTGAGAGCAGCTGCTACCAGCCACAATCCCATGTCCTTCACTTAGCAAACAAAAGCCAAAAACTCAACCTGTTGGAAGCTTCGAAATCAACAAATATCTAGCACAAAGTCCTGGTTTAATATTATAAGGGTGTACTGAAAAGTAATGCCTCCGAATTTTTTACTCTGTTCTCAATATTGGTTAAGGTATTACATGTCACGCAAATTACTCAGTCAGTTTTCCTGCTTTGCTGACACAAGTTGCAACCCTCTGCTGCTAGAGGGCTCTGAACTGTAGAGTGTAACATGGCAGTGTGCATCATAAGTATGTCGATGCTTCAGAAAGAACATGCTGTAATAAAATTTCAAACTGCAGAAATTGGACATTTGTCAACAATTTATTTTGTGTTTTGAGCACAAGAGTTATGGGTTTCTGAACATGACTGTGACAGGTGATAAAAGCCGGTTTCACTATTTCGACCCTGAAAACAAAAGAGCATCAATGGAGTTCCGTAACAAGGGATCACTGATGGCAAAAAATTCAAGATCATGCCGTCAGTAGGCAAAGTCACACTCACATTGTTCTTGGATGATCAAGGTATAGAGCATCTGGAATTAATGCCTAAAGGCACCATCACAAACTCTACAAGGTACGGTAAGACCCTCAGAAATCTGAAAGCATGAATTCAAAGAGATTGTCCACATATGAAGCATCCTCTCCTTCAGTATGACAATTCCAGACCACAAACGAGCACTGTGACATCTGCTACAATCCAACACCTTGAGTTCACTGTACCTGATCATCCTCCACACAATTCTGATTTGGCCGCATCGGATTTTCATTTGTTTCCTAAACTTAAAGAGTGCAAGCAGAGGTGAAGTTGTGGCTCCATCAACAAAGCCAAAAGTTATGGCACTCAAGTGCATCAACAAACTAGTCTCTTGTTGGGAGAAATGTGTTTGTTGCCAGAGTGACTTTGCTGAGAAATAAATATGTAGGCATGATGAATAAAGATGTAGAATACGGTTTATTTTATTGAAAAAACTTTAAGAATTTTAATATAAAAAAGTCAGAGGAATTACCTTTCGGCATACCCTCATGCTCAGTATTTCCTCTCTTCTAAACTTCACTTAGTCTTTTTTTCCTTTACTTCCCACATCATTTGTTCCATGCTATTCCTTTCTTTTCCTGTATTTACTTATTTTCATTTTACTGTGATTGCCTATGTATTCCATATATTCTGGTGTTTTAATTAATAAAGTAAACAGCTAAACAGTTGCCAGAAGTTTACTTATTTAAACTTGAGCCACGTTTTGATACTATTATGAGCATCTTCTTCATAAGTACATGGTGTTACCTAAAAAAATTATGACAAGAGAAACAATAATTTGTACCTGCCAATTATGCAGTAAAATAATTAAAATTCAAAATGGAATGTGAGACCATTACTTACTTGGTTACATGAATTGTGAGCTAACCAGCTGAAGCCACATCCAGTAATTACAACTAATGTCCATTGAAACTGTAAGAGTGAGACATGCATGGCTCTTGAACAAAGGCATACAAGGAACTAAATGCATAGCATCTGGCAATAGTGCTTACGTAAACCACCATCAAGAGGGCTACATGTTGCAAACTGATCAATCAATCAATCAATCTCTTTATTCATCCATTAACAATATAAATTGTATGGATGTAGTCAATTACAATATAGTTTCTTATCTTTAATTTGTTTCAAAAACTTGGATAATAAATACAAATATTTTATATCAGTATATATAAATAATATTACTTTTCCATATTCAGATATTCTTCAATGCTATAAAACTATGTGTTAGTAAAATTGTTTAAGATATACCTTGAATTTATGAAATTCTTTAATTTTCTTTATTGTAGAAGGCAATGCACTAAAAAGTGTTTTGGGCTGGTAGTTTACACATTTTTGGTAGAGTGCTTTGTGGGTGTCTCTGTGAAAATCATCCCTGTTTCTTGTTTCATGGTTATGAACATGATTATTTAATGTTGAAAATTCCGGGTGAGTTTTCAGAAAGCATGCACATTCATAGATGTATAAGCTAGGAAGCGTCATTATTTTAAATTCTTTAAATATTTTGCTGCATGACACTCTGCAGGGAACCCCTTTCATTATTCTAATAGCCCTTTTTTGAAGTTAGAAAGCTCGTTTTGCCGTACCTGTATTTCACCAGAAGATCACACCATATCTAAGCAAACTGTTCATGTAAGCATAATATGCACACAGCAATGATTCAGTGTTGCAGCATTCCCGAAGCATTCTTAACACATAGCAGCATTTAGTTAATTTTTTACTCAAAACTTCAAGATGATTTTCCCATGTCAAGTGCTCATCCACCCATATATCAAGGAATTTTGTGTATGGAGCTTGTGCAATACCATAGTTCCCTAACCCAGCTTTTACTCTCCTTCTAACTTTACTTTTAATATGACTGAAATTCATAAATACCATTTTATCCTTATTTATGATCAAAGCATTATCACTAAACCATTTTCCTGTCTCATCTATTGTCCTAGAGACACTCTGCTTGCCTTCATGACATATTTGTACTTTCTGTTGTCTATCAGAGAGATAAGACGTGAACCATTTAAAGGAAAGTCCACGAACCCCATAACATTCTAGTTTCATAAGCAATAAGTCATGGCTGGTTAAATCAAATGCTTTAGATAAATCTAAGAATATTCCACAGCTTAATTTGTTCTTGTCCAAGGCATTTAGAACCATTTTCATGAACTGGAAGACTGCCGTCTCTGTAGATCTGTTCTTTCTAAACCCATTTTGAGCATTTGTCAGTATTTTATTTTTATTCAGGAAGTCAGCCAGCCTAGCCTTTCATACATTACTTTTTCAATTACTTTAGAGAAACCTGACAAAAATGACACTGGCCTATAATTATTTATGTCAGCTGTACTATCCTTTTTGTGAAGTGGCTTTATTATGGAGAGTTTTAGTTTTTATGGGAACTCCCCTGTCCTGAAAGAAGTATTAATAATGTAAGTTAGATGAATATCTATACTGGTGAGTATCTATACTGCCATAATAAAAGCTCAATTGTTTGATATATATGTTTTTCTGTTGTTATAATTGTGAATTCTATCTTTTAGACTGTCTCTGTGTCACTTGACATATGTAATACCTGTTTCCAAGCTATTCATTAGTATTCTTGTAAAGCACCAATTTTACTTCCTTAGGACTGTTAATTTAATGTAAATTGTGACATAGGTGCTGTTTCTTGAGTTTAGTGTTAATGATTTCAGTGGTTCATTCTCTTTATATTTTACTTATTGTTCAATTTTCACCTTTTTAATCGCATTACCACTGCCCTGTCAAAGATTACATTTACTATGCGTTTGTGCCTCGGTCTAGATGAGTAACATGTTTTCCAACATTGTTTACAAATATTGCAAGTTTTTTGATTACAATAATCAGTTAACGTATGATGATGGCCTAGTAGACAAAAAACTGGTTAACTACATAAACTAATCCTGTAGAATATACACAATACTCTGCTTCTATTTTATTTTGTAAGGGACAAATGGAACACACTTCATAGGCCATGACTGCCGTATAGAAACTTTTTTTTTATGATGAACAGTCTTAACACTGTCATCATCTGACCTAAGAATTGGGGGGGGGGGGGGGGAGATTACAATTAATTTCGCCTATTATATAAAATATAAAACAACCTTACATGCCTTATGCAACTCGTAAAAAGTGCCACATTACATTACGTTAAGTCAAAGCACAAAAAGATACTCAACACATATACATATCTTGAAGAAACACACAGTTGATAAACAAATAAAGTTAATCACATTCTCATATCATTCATGAAGATCAGCATTGGAGATGACTCTCCCAAGCTTGCCACACAGTACTGAGCTACGGGCAGTGTGTTAACATAGAGGCAGCATATCCACTACAAAGTTATCTATCTCACTGTTGGATGGCCACAGCACGTGATCATTTAATGTGTATTACTCATGGCATCAAACAATGAGGTAGGTAACTTTGTAGCTGACCTGCTGGCTGTATGTTAACACTTCACCTGCAGCACAGTGCAGTAAGCCTGAGAGAGTCATGTCCAATGCTGATGTGCATGGATGGTACAAGGATGTTATCAACTGTATGCATTTTATGAACTATGTGTTTTTATCAAGATGGATGTGTGTGTGTGTGTGTGTGTGTGTGTGTGTGTGTGTGTGTGTGTGTGTGTGTTTTTCTGTGTGTGCATGTTTGAAGTGTCTTTTGTGCTGTGAATTAATGTAATGCAACATCGCACTTTTATGACAAGATCCATAAGGTAAGCGAAATTTTGTATTTCATATAATATATGAAATTTCCAACTAACATTAAGTTCTCCCCTTAGGTTAGATGAGGGCAGCAAAGGAATGTACACTCCTGGAAATTGAAATAAGAACACCGTGAATTCATTGTCCCAGGAAGGAGAAACTACACTCCTGGAAATTGAAATAAGTACACCGTGAATTCATTGTCCCAGGAAGGGGAAACTTTATTGACACATTCCTGGGGTCAGATACATCACATGATCACACTGACAGAACCACAGGCACATAGACACAGGCAACAGAGCATGCACACTGTCGGCACTAGTACAGTGTATATCCACCTTTCGCAGCAATGCAGGCTGCTATTCTCCCATGGAGACGATCGTAGAGATGCTGGATGTAGTCCTGTGGAACGGCTTGCCATGCCATTTCCACCTGGCGCCTCAGTTGGACCAGCGTTCGTGCTGGACGTGCAGACCGCGTGAGACG
Organism: Schistocerca gregaria; assembly: GCF_023897955.1. Taxonomy (NCBI): domain Eukaryota; kingdom Metazoa; phylum Arthropoda; class Insecta; order Orthoptera; family Acrididae; genus Schistocerca; species Schistocerca gregaria. Next base: position 334,018,524 of record NC_064931.1, on the reverse strand, counting down.
ACACTTCATCCAGTCCCAAACATGCTCAATGAGGGACAGATCCGGAGATCTTGCTGGCCAGGGTAGTTGACTTACACCTTCTAGAGCACGTTGGGTGGCACGGGATACATGTGGACGTGCATTGTCCTGTTGGAACAGCAAGTGCCCTAGCCGGTCTAGGAATGGTAGAACGATGGGTTCGATGACGGTTTGGATGTACCGTGCACTATTCAGTGTCCCCTCGACGATCACCAGAGGTGTACGGCCAGTGTAGGAGATCGCTCCCCACACCATGATGCCGGGTGTTGGCCCTGTGTGCCTCGGTCGTATGCAGTCCTGATTGTGGCGCTCACCTGCACGGCGCCAAACACGCATACGACCATCATTGGCACCAAGGCAGAAGCGACTCTCATCGCTGAAGACGACACGTCTCCATTCGTCCCTCCATTCACGCCTGTTGCGACACCACTGGAGGCGGGCTGCACGATGTTGGGGCGTGAGCGGAAGACGGCCTAACGGTGTGCGGGACCGTAGCCCAGCTTCATGGAGACGGTTGCGAATGGTCCTCGCCGATACCCCAGGAGCAACAGTGTCCCTAATTTGCTGGGAAGTGGCGGTGCGGTCCCCTACGGCACTGCGTAGGATCCTACTGTCTTGGCGTGCATCCTTGCGTCGCTGCGGTCTGGTCCCAGGTCGACGGGCACGTGCACCTTCCGCCGACCACTGGCGACAACATTGATGTACTGTGGAGACCTCACGCCCCACGTGTTGAGCAATTCGGCGGTACGTCCACCCGACCTTCCGCATGCCCACTATATGCCCTCGCTCAAAGTCCGTCAACTGCACATACGGTTCACGTCCACGCTGTCGCGGCATGCTACCAGTGTTAAAGACTGCGATGGAGCTCCGTATGCCACGGCAAACTGGCTGACACGGACGGCGGCGGTGCACAAATGCTGCGCAGCTAGCGCCATTCGACGGCCAACACCGCAGTTCCTGGTGTGTCCGCTGTGCCGTGCGTGTGATCATTGCTTGTACAGCCCTGTTGCAGTGTCCGGAGCAAGTATGGTGGGTCTGACACACCGGTGTCAATGTGTTCTTTTTTCCATTTCCAGGAGTGTATATTGACACATTCCTGGGGTCAGATACATCACATGATCACACTGACAGAACCACAGGCACATAGACACAGGCAACAGAGCATGCACAATGTCGCCACTAGTACAGTGTATATCCACCTTTCGCAGCAATGCAGGCTGCTATTCTCCCATGGAGACGACCGTAGAGATGCTGTATGTAGTCCTGTGGAACGGCTTGCCATGCCATTTCCACCTGGCGCCTCAGTTGGACCAGCGTTCGTGCTGGACATGCAGACCGCGTGAGACGACGCTTCATCCAGTCCCAAACATGCTCAATGGGGGACAGTTCCGGAGATCTTGCTGGCCAGGGTAGTTGACTTACACCTTCTAGAGCACGTTGGGTGGCACGGGATACATGCGGACGTGCATTATCCTGTTGGAACAGCAAGTTCCCTTGCCGGTCTAGGAATGGTAGAACGATGGGTTCGATGATGGTTTGGATGTACCGTGCACTATTCAGTGTCCCCTCGACGATCACCAGAGGTGTACGGCCAGTGTAGGAGATCGCTCCCCACACCATGATGCCGGGTGTTGGCACTGTGTGCCTCGGTCGTATGCAGTCCTGATTGTGGCACTCACCTGCACGGCACCAAACACGCATACGACCATCATTGGCACCAAGGCAGAAGCCACTCTCATCGCTGAAGACGACACGTCTCCATTTGTCTCTCCATTCACGCCTGTCGCGACACCACTGGAGGTGGGCTGCACGATGTTGGGGCATGAGCAGAAGACGGCCTAACGGTGTGTGGGACCGTAGCCCAGCTTCATGGAGACGGTTGCGAATGGTCCTCGCCGATACCCCAGGAGCAACAGTGTCCCTAATTTGCTGGGAAGTGGTGGTGCGGTCCCCTACGGCACTGCGTAGGATCCTACGGTCTTGGCGTGCATCCGTGCGTCGCTGCGGTCCGGTCCCACGTCGACGAGCACGTGCACCTTCAGCCGACCACTGGCGACAACATCGATGTACTGTGGAGACCTCACGCCCCACGTGTTGAGCAATTCGGCGGTACGTCCACCCGGCCTCCCGCATGCCCACTATACGCCCTCGCTCAAAGTCCGTCAACTGCACATACGGTTCACGTCCACGCTGTCGCGGCATGCTACCAGTGTTAAAGACTGCGATGGAGCTCCGTATGCCACGGCAAACTGGCTGACACTGACGGCGGCGGTGCACAAATGCTGCTCAGCTAGCGCCATTCGACGGCCAACACCGCGGTTCCTGGTGTGTCCGCTGTGCCGTGCGTGTGATCATTGCTTGTACAGCCCTCTCGCAGTGTCCGGAGCAAGTATGGTGGGTCTGACACACCGGTGTCAATGTGTTCTTTTTTCCATTTCCAGGAGTGTAGAAACCAGTCATCCTGGATCAATAGAAGTTTCTATACTGCAATCATGGCATACAAAGTGTGTTGTTAATTTCCTTTTCATTTATTGTTAGGACTTAAGTTTGAGTCACTGTCTTTGTAAGGTAATTTTCGTGAATGTGCTTAACAACTAGTAAGCAAAGATATGAAGAAAACAGTAAAGGTATAAATGGCATGACAGTAATTTGAAAATGTGATAAATATTTCTGTAAACACATAGTTTTTGGTAGTAAATGAACAGTGATGATGGTAACACATTCCCTTAAAAGTTATCTCAGGTGTAAATACTCTCATATGTTTAGAAATATAGTGAAAAGTTGAATGATTAAATAAAATTGTTAAAAATGCAAATTAAATGAAATGCTAAGTTCTAACAATACACAGTTAATAATAATCACAATGTTGTCAGTGCTCTATCAAAATAATATTGTGCTCACCTCCTTTTTAATGTCATTGCATATTTCCACCAAAGTGCCAAAGAAACTGTTATAGGCATGCATATTCAAATACAGAGATATGTAAACATGCAGAATATGGTGATGTGTTTGTCAATGGATATATAAGACAATAAGTGACTTGCACAGTTGTTAGATAGGTTACTGCTGTGACAATGGCAGGTTATCCATATTTAAGTGAGTTTGAACATGGTGTTTTAGTCAGCTCACGAGTGATGGGACACAGCAACTTTGAGGTAGCGATGCAGTGGGGATTTTCCCATATGATCATTTCATGAGTGTAGTGTGAGTATCAGGAATCTGGTAAAACATCAGAATCTCCTACATCACTGCAGCCAGAAAAAGATTCTGCAAGCTCATAGACCAATGAAAACTGAAGAGAATTGTTCAATGTGACAGAATTGCAACCCTTCCACAAATTGCTGAAACTTTCAATGCTGGGCCATCAACAAGTGCCAACATGCAAACCATTCAATGAAACATCATCGATATGGATTTTCGGAGCCAAAGGCCCATTCGTATACCCTTGATGACTACACAGCACAAAGCTTTACGCCTCACATGGGCCCATCAACACCGACACTGGAATGTTGATGACTGGAAACATGTTGCCTGGCCGGACAAGTCTCATTTCAAATTGCATCAAGTGGATGTACGTGTATGGATATGGAGACAACCTCATGATCCATGCACCCTGCACGTTAGCAGGGGGCTGTACAAGCTGTCTGACCACCTGCATCCATTCATGTCCATTGTGCATTCCAATGGAATTCGGCAATTCCAGTAGGACAATGTCACACCCTACACATCCAGAATTGCTACAGAGTCGCTCCAGGGACACTCTTCTGAGTTTAAACACTTCCACTGGCCACCAAACTCCCCAGACATGAACATTATTCAGCATATCTCGGATCCCTTGCAATGTGCTGTTCAGAATAGATCTCCACTCCCTCGTACTCATGAGGATTTATGGACAGCCCTGTAGGATTCATGGTATCAGTTCCCTCCAGCACTACTTCAGACATTAGTCGAGTCCGTGCCATGTCATGTTGGGGCACTTCTGCATGCTCGTGGGGGGACCCTACACAATGTCGGGCGGGTGTACCAGTTTCTTTGGCTCTTCAGTGTATGTTGCTGTATTAATGACTTCAGGTGATAATTTACTTCAGAAAATTTGTGTGGGTATATTCAAACAGACTGAATGGAAAAATCAAAAGGAGCCTGACAAATCAACAACAGATTACAATGGTATTCTAAAACATACAAAAATTTTGAAAATTAATGACTTGCTTTGCTCATGAGACTAATGGTACCTTACAGTAAAGCTCACATCCAGTTCATCAGATTTTCATTCTGATGACTTGTAATATAGTTGAGCAGTTCAGCCAAAGTTCTTACTTCACACAGCACACAATGCAGACTTACAGCGTTTCCCATCAACCAAATTTGAAATCACAGATTCCCCAAATCTGCAATCAATTTTGACATGTGACCAATGTTTAGCACTCCCAAGAAGTTCCAGTAGCCTAAAAATTATATTCATTACCCCACACCCACTAACTTTATCAATTTGAGTGAGCTTTGGCCTCGTGGCTGTGCTTGACTTTTCAGCTCAAGTGCAGAAGATGGGCCAATGACAGACAACTTTTGATCAAAAATGCTTACTGGCATTCAACTTATGGTCTACGAGACAAATGGTTGGCACTGACTGTTTATGGGGCTAGGTGGCAATGTTGCTCAATGTGGCATACTGTGCCCCAGTTGCTGTGCCTCACATACTCTAGTGGAAAAAATAAAAATTGCAACATTATGAAGTTTCTGACAGTACGCATAAATTTATTAACAGTAACTGCTTTAATACACAAACTTGAAAAACTGAGAAACGCTATTACTTATATAATATGCTGACATATCCTAGTCATTTGATATACTTGACATCAGAAATACAAATTATTTTTTTTTTCAATATTGTCAAGCATTCATTGTTTTCCTTTTTGGTGTTACATATTTCCATTCTTAACTTCTTCTACAATGGGCATCAGAATAACTAATCAGTATATTAATAATTATAATCTGAAGGAAGTATACACAATGTGATATTCAGTCAACAGCAAGCTCTCGTCTTAAATTACAGAGAGTGCTGCACGTACAGCAATGGAAAACCTCAATTCACATTGCCATCATAATCTGATTTTAAAAGTTTTTTCTGTACTGTTTGAGCTTTGCTAACACTAACCTAGGTTTCATCTAGCCACAGAAAACTTTTGAATATCATACCACAATCCTCCACAGCAACCTACAACCACCATGCAACAACATATGTCCTTGAAATAAATATTTTATGTCAATTAATAAGTGAATAGCTGTAGGCCATATCTTTGATCCCTGTATGCAATGTAAATGTGCTGATTTTAAACAGATCAGCTTTCAAAAGCTACAAAAAGAACAGGATTTTCCCAAAAGTGTGCTTCTTCCTTAGCAGATTTTTTTCTGGTGTCTGCAACTTTTGTCACTCTGATCACAATCTATATTGTAGAGTTCTTTCCCTATCATTATGAACATGTTTTTGTTTATTTGCAAAGCTCTGTGGTCCTCTTTGCAACCTGAGCAACAGGAAATGAGGTTCCATCTTCTTTGTCTCAAATTACTCCCTCACAATGAGAACACAAAATTGTGGGTTTGGTTGAACAGCACACTTTTTTCCCTCTCTTTCATTTTAGGCATTGGGCTTGCACCATACTGGACATGGTTTAAAATCAAGTAGATGTGAATAAACACTAAAAACACCAGAAGTAAAATAAACTGTATACTATACTTCTAGTCAGACAAAGCAAAACTGTAGTACTGATTACAGGCAAGAGACTCACTCTTATACCAAACACATATGCATGTTTGTCTTTCAGCTTGGCTCTTGTTACCTGCTCAAATGCTGTGCATCACTGGCCAGCTTCCTGTGGTTGCTAAGCAATGAAACAGCACTACTAAGCTGACAGTAAAAAAGAATCGTCTCCTACAGTATACAGAACAGTTGATCAGAGATGGGTCACTTTTGTGTGAGCCACCTCCCTAACAGCATTTCCCTAACAGCACATAAAATGTTATGATCTTGATATATGCAGAAGTACTAAATTCAGTTGTTACAACTGAAGTGCACTCTTTAATGCCAAAGTTTTAGTACAGAGTCATGTTAACGCATTATAATTATTTTTTTCTTTTGACTGTCTCTTATGACCCTGGCACGCCTTATACTAACTTGAACAGAATTCAACACATTTTTCACAGCTTTTGGCTTGCTATCAACTTTTTTAGTACTAAATACAAATATACAGGTCACATTTAAACTAGTTGTCATTGCTGCAGAGGCCCACTTTATGACTTACAAAGCCAAGTAATAAATCTATGCTATTTTCCTTCTTTACACAGTGTAACTCGAAATACCACCAAAGTAAACTTTCTTTTTTACTGCATGATTATTCATTATTTGATTTATAATCATCTCCTAAAATAATACTTAGAAATCTCTCATTAGTACAAAAATCCTCAAGGAATTCCTCCTTCCAATTCCATGTCTTACCAATGTCTCTACTCTCTAAACTATCAAAATCTAATAAAATTAAAACTATGGAGCATGTACAATTTAACTGATTGCATAGGAGTACTTGCTTAAGTTAAAACAAGAATTATTACCATATAACAGTATGAGCATACTACGAGGAACTGGAAGTGCATCTTGATTTATAACTTTCTCTGCTATCAAAGTTGCACAGGATGCAACAGATTCAACTGTTTTCGAAGTATTCTTCCAATCCCAGTCTGGGTCTAAAGGTCTATGGTCAATAACTTCTGCCACATGTGACTTCAGCCATAGATCCCTCTCTGATAAAGTATGCTGGTCAACTAATATGACTTCCAAATGTGTATATGACTTGATATGTTTGAGGTCTATTGTATCCCTGCAATGAAACGAAAATTTCACTAACAGAAGAACAAAGGGACAAGTAACTTTCAATCCACAAGATGCAAAAGTAGACAGACATTCAAGTTAATTAAAAATGTTTTTATAACAGGTAATCAAAATCATGCAATAGTGAGCAGAATATTTGTTTATACTCAAAATAATTTTGGTAGATAGCTACATGAAATACCTATGATGTTCCTAATGCAATTAATGATTGAAGTAGGCCTTCCAAAAATGCACTGCTTGTGTCAGTTAAATGGTAAATTAAGAAATATTAATTGACTTTTGTATCAATGTGAAAGTCAAGTAATGAAGACTATAAGTTGTATGGAGGAAGCTAAATAGCATTTACTTACCAAATACTGTGTAAGTTTGTATATTGTGAGGTTTCAGAAACAATGACTCCTTTCATTAGGAGCAATGTAAAAGGTGTAAGAAAGTGCTATAACCAATAGACAAAAGGATAAGTCACTTAGAACCCCTGGCCAAGAGATATAAAGTGTAAACGGTAGGGGTTGAAAGTAGTAACGGAGAATGGTTCTCAACAAAGGGCCTTCCATTTTGATTCTTTCAGCTGCTTTCAAATAAGTGTTTGTGTTTGCTGTTTGTATTTCACTGGCTAGAATATAATTGCTGCATAATAGCGTAAGTGTTGTTTGTTTGTATGCAGTCTGGTAAAGCTTTTAAGTCCAGACACTGTTAGCATTGATAGACAAATTGATAAAGAGTGGTGAAACTGTTGTTGCACTTGCAACGAACTTCACATAACAATTTGGAACAAGATGTACAGTTGTTTTTAAGTTTTCCTGTTATGCTGAACTAGCAACAAAAATGCCATTCCAGTAGTTTACTATTGCCAGAATGACTTGCATAAGTGGCTCAATGAAGCACAGAAATATAGTTGTGGCACTGGCCACAGTAAATGGAAACTACCTGTACGGCCAAAAGCAAAAGGTTGTATTGATAATCATCAATCATTGTTAATGTGACTAATTTCAATTGCAGATACACTTCAGAGAGAGAGAGCCAGCTTTGATAAGAGTTCTTTGATCCATAGAACAGGGAAGATGTCAACAACAGACTGCATGCACATCATAGCCTTGAGATCACCACATAGACAGAGCTTGTCATTTAGATCTTCTTTTACTGGCAGAGGCATTGTCCTTGTACTTAAAGACATTTTTTCAGTTACTCATTGATAACAGTCTAGTTAATTTTTAACGAGCCCTTTAATATGAGGGCATGCTGAAAAGTGAGAAAACTCATAAAGCTTTTTAAATAAAACAAACACTGTTCACATTCTACACCTTTATTCTTCACATCTACATATTTGTTTCACAACAGCCACCCAAGTGACAAACACATTTCTCCCAACAAGAGACCAATATGTTGATACAATCGCTGATGAGTGTTTGACTTTCTTGATGGAGCCACAACCTTACCTCTGCTTGCAGTGCTCCCTTAAATTTTGGAAACAGACAAAAATAGGATGGGGCCAAGTCGGGACTGCATGAAGGATGAATGATGACAGTGAACTCAAGCACTGGATTGTTACAGATATCCCTGCACTTGTATGTGGTCTAGCATTGTCACACTGAAGGAGATGCTCCATGTATGTACAAACAACTCAATTATATATTTCTCATGCACTGAGATGGTTACCTTACACACTACCCTGCTAGTGGCAGAGGGCTGGAAATAAGTGGACATTGTTAATAACATTTGTTTTCACATAAGAATTCGGAGGTAGTACTTTTTGGCATGCCTTCACACAGAGAGATTAAGCTGAGCTTAACATTACTTTGGAACTGCCATCAACTTCACTGTAGTAAGTCCTTGGAAATTGTTGGCACAGCCAAGTTCAAATGAAAGACAACTGTGAACACTTGGCAAATACCAGAAGCTGGCATCAACCTGAAGGCTGGTTTGAATGTCATAGTGTTTTAATTAGCATGGACCGACCTACTGGAGGTTGTATGCTGTTGCCTTTTCCAATCTTTGAATTGACTTGTCCAGCCAGTTATTGGAGGACCTAAATTTTTACATGGACTCTGAACCATGATGCATTTTGGCATTTTTCACATTAACAAACACTGTCAGATGTGAAACAAGTGATAAATGACAAATAACATTTCTAGAATTGACAGGAGATCAAATCTGAGACCTTTGAATCTGAAATATGGTACTTCACTACTGAAGCCCGGTGACACATTTGGCAAGTGCCATAGCAGCATGAGAGGGAATGGTGTCTGACAGTTTGAGGTTGCATTTCTTCATTGTGAATTCAGACACGGAGAAAAAATAAGCTTGTTACTCATGTAGTACATCAGCAATATAAAGAGCAGCAAACTTCACTGTGTTACAATGTTTTTTGTTATCATTTTGCCATAAAACCAGAATGCAATTGTTTCTTTGTACCACTAGCAAGTGTGAGGAAGTCAGAAGACCTAGAGTGTGATAAATTTCTAAATTGATCAAGATCGTAGGTAAATTTGTGTTGACTTAATAATCTATTACGATACTTCATTAAACACACACACACACACATATATATATATATATATATATATATATATATATATATATATATATATATGCAACTCAGTACTTCCTCTATGTGGTGACTAGCAGTCAAGCCTTTCCACATTATGTTATTCCATCCTGGTCTTTCCAATGCTTGGCTTTATTTACTATTTTAGTTGCTTCCCAATTCCACAGTCAGGTATATTGGCAATTATGCAAGGTGTATCCATAAAGTAAGCTTCCCTGGGATTGTGAACGAAACTCAAAACACAGCTGAACTGAAAGATTTAATGAAATGGATACAAGAAGTGTTGAGGAATTTTTCAGCATATTCACCACCAGAATTCAGACATTTGTCATACTGTGTTGTGACATAATGAGATACTAAAACACTTGAATGACAATTTTAATGCCTGGGAATCTATGCAAGGCCCACCTGTGAGCTGTTTATTCAACTAATATTTTGCACTCAGGTGGGCATATGCAGAGTGGCAACCCATGGTCTGGAGTAGTACTACAACTATAGTAAAAGTCTGCTAGATGGATGTACTTGCATTTTGTAAGGTTGAGTTATCTAAACAATACAATTTGAATTTTGAATGCAAATTGGCTGGCAAACCACATGAAACATTTTTTATCACACGCAACCCAATACCAATTCCCAGTAGAGAGGCAGTAACAATGGAACTTCATGGGATAAAACAATGGGATGTTACAGTAAGGAATGATAGTCATTACAAAAAACACTCTCATAACAGTGAAGAAGAAAGATGACAGAGCGAGGGGGTCATAGATGCTCAGATGTTGAACAGCATAGTCAAAGAGCAAACTGATAGACATGAAAATATAGACAAACTACTCAGATTTCATAATGTGAAATATGTAGCCAGCCTTGATTCAACTATGAGTTACTGAGAGACTCCATTAGCTAAGGAGTATGTTAAATACACAGGTTTTCTTTTTCAAGGCAAATGAAACCAGTACAAAGGAGTACCCTTTGGCTTGAATGTTTCAGTCTCAGTGTTCATATGAGCTTTAGATATACAGGGGGCATAACTGAGTACTAAAGTAATTGTATGTGTAAGTGATCTACTTCTTACCACTGAGAAGTGGAAGACACATTTTCAGTTATTAAATTATGCATTTCAAGCCTCAGTGACACAGGACATCCTCTGAGGGCTGTAAAAAGTGCAAACATAAAGTGGGACCCAGGAAAATTATAAGTCTACGACTGAAAAGATTAATAAGGGAAGGCAAAAGATTCTGTTTTTAATGTAACTAAAACAAGTGACAAAATTAGCATTTTTTCAGAATTAATTAAATAAATGTAAACAATTTAGTTCTTAGAACACAAAGATGAGTTGAATGAGCAGATGTGTACTATTGTGATACTATTGTGAAGAGTAGAATTATGTTTATTGCAGTCAACTTGTAAGTGCATTATACCTTCTTTTGAACAATAAAGCAGTATGTGCCTGTTGAGTTAAAGATGAGTTAAAGACACAATTTCTTTTAATTTTTGGGAGCAGAAGATAATCTAAAGTTAAGGTCATAAAATTTTCTTTGAAAAATACTGGTATTGTGTATTAGTTTAGAACTGACTATTGCATTTTTTTGGTAAATTTTGATTATTGTTTTCCATTACTGTGTAAAGGATATTATTTGTACTTAAAATATTATGGAAAAGTTTAAATGGTGTCCATACCCAATTAGGCATTTGGTATTAATAGTATGGATAGCCGGTAGAGGTTCTACTTGTTCTGTGTATTTACGAAATAAAATAAAAATAAACTTGAAAGTAATCTAAAATTGAAAAAAAAAAAACTGATGTGCTAATGAGACATTTTAGGTTGCTTGTAAGAATAATGTTGTACTTCTATGTTTCATAATTTCTATATCTATTTTTTTTAAATTCTCTTCTATGCCTTTGATGTTTGACTGTGTAATAACTCTGTTCCTGTTGTAGGGTGAGAGGGGATGAGAAGTTTGTTTAGATTTGTAGTACAAACATTTGTTTCTCAATATAAATGAAATAGATTAATCAATTCATTAAATGTTTTGCCATATGGAGGAACACATAATAAATTACTGGCACATATGACATAATGGGATATCAAATACCTGAATGAGAATTGTAGTGGCTGGGAGTTAGAGTAGTACTGAAACTGTGGTAAACAGTGCTAGATTGATCTACTTGTATTTTATAAAGGTGAGGTATCTCAATGATATTCAGAGGTGAAAGTGTTTTCGTTCCATTATTTTATAAGAAATAATCATTGCTTTGTGGACAATATGTTGAAACAAATGTGTATTCTTCATCTTTGGTACCATGCATATCTCGACTCACATATTTTGGATGTGTTGGTGCATATGCATTGTTGAGTGATGTGTGTAATGAATAAATGGCACGAAGAATTTTTCTACTGGCATAGTGGTTTTGATGGATAAATAAGAGATGAACCTGAAATGAAGTTAGTGGTCAGGAATTAATAATAAATTGCCACTGGAGACAAAGAACCTGATTACAACATCACAATCCAAGCATCTTAACCACTTGTAAAACAAAGTTGCTTCCACCACCAAAAAATGTAACGGCATGCATTGTACATTTATAATTGAAATAGATATAAACCAGTTGCATACTTTTTGGTAAACATGACTCAGTACTGTGTAATATATTCATTGCCACCCCCATTCAACAGTGCTTAAGAACTGAGTAATAACTATTTGACATTGCATTTAGGCATTATTCTTTTATTGTCACAAATGCCGGCCGCGGTGGTCTCGCGGTTCTAGGCACGCAGTCCGGAACCGTGCTACTGCTACAGTCGCTGGTTCGAATCCTGCCTTGGGCATGGATGTGTGTGATGTCCTTAGGTTAGTTAGGTTTAAGTAGTTCTAAGTTCTAGGGGACTAATGACCACAGCATTTATGTCCCATAGTGCTCAGAGCCATTTTTGTCACAAACTATTACATTGGTTCATAAGTTTGTAGCATTTTTTATTTGTGTGTTAGTATTCCAGTTGCTACGGGGTGATTTGTTGATTACATTTATTTATTTGTGGCTCACTGTTCCTACTTGTGATTAAATATTGTCAGTTGGAGAGTGTGAGTGGAGCTATGACTGCTAGAAAATGAAGAGCTAAGTGGAGAATTATGAACATTTCTGACATATTCTTCTGTTTTCTGTTGGAGGAGTGATAGCAGCGAAGGTAGACAGAAACACTTGCGCCATGTATGGGGATAATGTCACTGGACAGAGCACGGCAAGAAATGGTTTTTTCATTTTAAGGAGGATAATTTTGACATTAATGACTCTCCATGTTCAGGAAGACCTTCAGGGTTTCATAACGATCATTTAAATACATTAATCCACAATGATACATGTCAGTGCACTCAAGAACTGGCAAATGTGAACTGTGATCATTCCACCATCATGTGACATTTGCATGCAATGGGAAAGGTTAAAAACTGGGTGCACAGGTACCGCATGCTCTAAGCCAAAATGACAAACATCAGTGAGTGGTCATATGTGTATCTCTGCTTGCTCGTCATCAATCGGCTTGTGAACAACACTGACGGCCCCTATCCTGTATCACTACTGGCGACGTGAAATTCTGTCTGTATACGAACAAGAAAAAGAATGTAATGGTTGACTCTAAAAACAAGCAGCAACTCCCCGTACAAAGGCCTGTGTGTATCCACAAGAAAACATGTAATGCATCTGGTTGAACAGCAATGGTCTGGTATACTACAAACTGCTTCCCCGAAGTGTAACCATCACTGCTGACATTTATTAACATCTGAGACATCTTACAGGTGCAATAAATGAACGACAACCAGGAAGACTGCATAAAGTAATGCTACTTCACGATAATGTATGTATGTGTGTGTGTGTGTGTGAGAGAGAGAGAGAGAGAGAGAGAGAGAGAGAGAGAGAAAAAAATGTGCAGCGAGCCTAGACAGGAACTGTTAGGTTAGGTGGTTAGTGTTTAATGTCCCATTGGCTGTGCCCTTTCAAAGGAGCCATCCCGGCATTTGCCTGAAACGATTTAGGGAAATCACGGAAAACCTAAATCAGGATGGTTGGAGATGGGATTGAAGCGTCGTCCTCCCGAATGCGAGTCCAGTGTGCTAACCACTGCGCCACCTCACTCGGTGACAGGAACTGTTCAATCACTAAATAATTACAGTGGAGCTATTACTGCTGCAAACAGAGTTGGAAGGTATCAGTGAGATAAAAGTGAAGCAATTAGTACTTTGTCGAAGTGACAAATGTGATGTAACCGGCTCCAACAGTGACATTAAGCTGTCAGGGCTGTCCAGTATCAGCCTCTACCTCCAGTTCTCACCACAAGTGGTGTCACAATTTGCAAGCAGTCACTGCAAGTGGCACTCTCAGAAGAAGACACCAACCTGCAGCACAAGTTGGGTAACTTGGTGGGATCCCATGACCACCAACTGTTTATAACTGTCCTCCCACAGGTCTCAGTGAGCATTCTCTCCTGTGATTGCTCATATGGAACATTCAACAAGCCAGCCATTATTTGTGACAACTTAAGCTTTGATTCTGAACACTGTATGGACTCTGTTTCAGGCTGGCTGCATTGTATTTGTGTTATGCAGAACTTGCAAGTCCTTGTATTAACTTTGTGCCTCTACAGTTTGTCTGTGTATTTTGCCCAATAAATTGTACTCATAACTCCAGACTTCAACAGAATGTTTGATCGCTGCTGAATTACATTTACACTTCAGTCCCTCGGTTTCCAAAATGTCAACATGTTTTGTTCCCCTTAAAGAACTGCTTATTTCTAGTGGAGTAATGATGCCATTAGCTCATAGAGGGGTCATTTGATGTGAACAAAGATATATCCTCACTGTACAAGGTATTTTTTTTTCAGAACCCAACTGCTTTTTGTTAATAAGTCATTTATTTTATATACAAGAACTGGTACTTAGTTTTCATATGCATTTCCTAATGTTGAATTAGGGAATGATTGTGTGGATTTATAAAATAGATGATTTTCTAAGACTTTACTGGTTTGAGATCCTTGACATCAACACAATTATCTATTGTGGTATAAAACATAAATTTTACTATTTTTTTAACATTTTCAGTCTAAGTTATTGTTGAAGTAGAAAGAGACTGGGTGGGGCATTATAGTGGGACCAACTTCTGCATCCCTGTTTCTCAGGAGTCTGCCTGCCTGTGACTGGAGCCCCATTGTGACACACATCTCCAAATCCCTGTCGGTCTGGACACACTGACTGTGATCAGACAGGAATTTCTTGAAGCCCCGGAACAGATGGAAACCACTTGGAGCTAGGTCCGGACTGTAGTGTGGATGCTCAGACACCTAACTGCCGAACATTCGCAGGCGCTCTGTTATCCATCAAGCCATGTGTGACCAAGTGTTACCATGCAGCAAGACAACACCAACACTAAGCATCCTCCACTGCTTGTTCTGAACAGCCTCTCTTAATTGCCACGTTGTTTCACAGTAATGCTCAGTGTTCACCATTTCAAGAATTCGATGAGAACTCCCTGTCTGTCCCAGAACACTGAAGACAGCATTTTCCCTGTTGACATAGTCTTCTTGAGTTTTCTTTTGAAATAAAACCACTGTGACACCAATGAACTAACTACTGCTTTTTTCTGGGGTACAGTGTGCAACCCATGTCTCATCACTTGTGATAATCACGTCCAGAAACTCATCACTGTCATCACAAAATTGCTGCAGAAAGTCAAAGCTGCCCCCATGTGCTTTGCTTTGTATTCTGGAGCCAGTTGCTTTGGCATCCACCTAGCTCACGATTACAAGAACAAGATGTGTCCCATGATAATTTCATGCCACAAAGAGTTCTGCACCCATGGGAACAGACTGGTGAGTTTTGTGGTTGTGAAGTGGTTTGATGGACAAGCTTCATGGTCACCTGTAATGACGGTCATAAAAATTTTGTCAACCAGCTGCAAAGTCTCTGCACCAGCAACATACCATCCACTTGCTCCTGAGATTAGGCCATACACCCGACGGATTTCAATCACCGCTTTGTTCTCTTGTATTAAAAACTTTATTAATGACCACACTTTACACATAGCAGGAGCTGGAATACAAGCCTGTGAGGTCTTTGGCAGTTCCATCAGCATACATTATACGCATCATTACTCTATCATGTACACACAGTTGCTTCAAGCAACATATGGTTCACTAGCTATGGGACAAGTGGGAAAGTTACTTTATGGATGCACCTTGCTCACAGGAAGAGTAGTATGGTTTCCTTCACTGAAAAAATATCAAGAACAAAGTCTTCATTCTAGGAACCTAATGATTTTTGTTCTGTCAGTCTGGCAGCATGAGTATATTCAGCACCAAACTTCCATTTCAAGCGATGTTCCCAGTGTATGAAAAGGGACTGTCATAAAGTTAACATAAAATGATATTCTGCTACAAAAATTTTCAGATTTCACTTTAAATAGCACTTACAGTAGCTATTATTCTTATTTTACCTTCTGACTATTACGGCAATTTCAATTTCAAGGAACAAAGAGAGCATTCCTTATTTCATGTACTGTTGATCCTTGTTGTAAATATATCTCAGCACATGAAACATGTCAGTTTTAAAAGTTCGTTGTGGTTACATGCTATGGGATTATATAAATAGTACTAATGAGTTTCATATTCTATTAGGGGAAAAAAAATTTGCAGACAAATAAATATTAAAGATAATTTATTATAGAAAAGTAAATATGTTTCCAATAATAAATAGATCGGATCACAAATAAGGATCTGGGAATGTATTTTAAAGTTACAGGTACATGGCTGCTATACATCATGGTTCAGGAACTCTTCTGTAGTGTAAAATTAACCTTGCAATTAACCTTAAGTGGCTTTTTAACAAGACCTCATCATCTACTAAATACTTAAGGGAGGACATTAAAAACTCTTACAGCCCTTCTGTATCATGCTCAGGTATCATACGGGATGTCTTCTTTTCTACTAATATACAGCCCTTCTGTATCATGCTCAGGTTTCATACTGGATGTGTTCTTTTCTTTTAATATCATGGCCAAGATATACACTATTAGGTTTGAAATTGAGCTATTTTCCCTTATGAAAAACATTAGGTAGAATACATATTGTGCAGTGGATGGGAGAATTTCACGTGCCTTAAAAAGATTTCTGTGTGTGGCTCTAGGGTGGACTCCAGCCATGATTCTTATGGCTGTATTCTGTTCATACAGCACTTTTCTAGCTACTGGCTGATTTCCACAAAATTTGATTCCATATGCCGTAACAGCATGAAAAAAACCATAATAAGCAGATTCAATGGCTTTCATATTTCTATTAGAGCAAACACTGCATAACGCATCCGCTGCAGAATTCAGTCTTTTGCACAGATCAAGGATGTGAGTTGACCAGGTTAATTTGCTGTCAATATGCAAGCCCAGGTATTTTGAACCATCCACCATAGCTATTTGTTGGTCACCTAGCTTTTCTCCTATTTCTTCATCTTTAGAGATTGTATGAAATTGAATATAATTTTTTTACTATAATTAAACAGTAACCAGTTCACAATATTACTAAAAATCTCATTAGCTGACACCTCTAGTCTGTGTAATGAATAATCAGTAAGTAGCGTAGCATCATCAGCAAAAATAGTTAATTTAAAATATTCTTTACAAAAATGCCATTTCATTAATAAAAATAATGAAAAACACAGGGACCATAAATGAGCCCTGAGGCACTACACATGTAATGGTACCAAATTCTGATGATATTGAACAGCTTCTCAACACTAGTGGCTAGCGTTGCTACCTCTGGATCACATGGTCCCGGGTTGGATTCCTGGCTGGGTTGGGGATTTTCTCTGCCGGGGACTGGGTGTTTGTGTTATCCTCATCATTTCATTATTCTCATCCCCACAAACCAAACATCATCACCACCACTATCTCAACTATCCAGTACAACTTGCTGTTTTCCGTTTGAAAGATACTAATCTAGCCACTTCCCTGCTGCACTGGCTGTACCTAGATATGTAGTTCTGTATATAAGTATACAGCGACTGACCCAGCTGGTCATACACTATCAAAGATTAAAATAAAGTGTCTTTGAAACTACTTCAGTATACACTTGAAAGTCTGCACTGTTGTAGAGAAAGGACTTACAATCTGTCAATTTTGGATAGTTAAAGTCTTATGACTTTTTTGAGGATCATCACTGCAAATTTTGAAATTACAGTGTCGGAAATGGTATATGGGAGGATTCCAACAAAATACAGTTCAAACTAAATCTTTATGTACTTCAAGAATGGCATCTCAGAACCACTGATAGCTACTGTAATATTTATTTATTTACTGACAATCAGTTTCAGTCATTTGGACCATCTTCGAGTCATGTACACCATTACAACATATAAAGGAAGGGTAAATAACAATGTTTGTTTCTCTTAACAACTGCAATTTATCATCAACCAGTTCAATTGCCTTACACATAGTAACTATACAATTCGAAATTTGTGACTTTCAACATTAAGCACTGATTCATAATAGTGCAGTTTTCTTGTTACAATGCATTTTTCATAATTTACTGGTATGATGAGTTCACAATGTGTGTGCACCGAGATAGTCAGCTTAGACAAATAAAATGCATCCATTAGTGGTGACGTCTAATATTTCAGGTGACATTCTACACCTTATATGGTTGTCATTTTGAAAATTCACAACTTTTTGGTTTCAGGCTGGGTACATCTGGAATTGGCAAAATGTATCCTAGAGTTACTGCACATACTGAAATAAATTTATTATGAGACACAATTAAAAAGAAACACTTTTACAGTTATTACCAGTTCTGCTGGTTGTGCCATTGTGGTTCTTGATCCATCTTGAGAAGTAGTGTCCAATAAACTTTCACATCTGAACATGCAACTGATGATGAGAAATGGACTATCACTGAAGTCAAGGTCCCCAAAATGGTTTAAAAACCATAGTAGGGCTATCTGAAGATTGTGCCAGAGTAAGTAATAGCTGTAAAAGTTGTTTACAACGGACACAACATAAAGTTGTTTTGTAACAAGTGACTATCAGTGATGCTCCATAACATTGCTAATTTAAAAATTCTGCCTATAAATCACAATCATAATCTCACATGTTTAATCAATCATCAGTCAACATGGAGTTCATGAAGCATATGATAAAATTTCCCATTTAGTTGTTTCGAAGCCTATCATTAAATTTCCTTCCATTTTCACCACACAGTGAAGTTCTGGAAGCGATGTTTACATGAATGAATATACGACTGGTTTTTTATTTTGTAATTTTGATGATTGGGTCTTTCACACAAAGCAATTCCAAAGTAATTCAATTAGATGTAAACAAAGAATGTGTTTGATGACTGCCATTACTATTTATTTGCAAAATTATTCTTACTATTTAGGATATGGAATGATACACCCTTTATTTTATCAGAGTTGCTCTTTTGAGAAACTGCAAATTCTACTTTCCAAGACTAGGGTACAATCTAACAATATGTTGTTGTTGTTGTGGTCTTCAGTCCAGAGACTGGTTTGATGCAGCTCTCCATTCTACTCTATCCTGTGCAAGCTTCTTCATCTCCCAGTACCTACTGCAACTTACATCCTTTTGAATCTGTATAGTGTATTCATCTCTTGGTCTCCCTCTACAATTTTTACCCTCCACATTGCCTTCCAATACTAAATTCGTGATCCCCTGATGCCTCAGAAATCTAACAATACTGGACAGCAAATGTATCAGTAACAGCTATCAGACTTTTCTCTTCAAATGGGATCTGTACAGTACTAGAAATCTTTTTGTAGCTGTTCAAACATCTGTCATTCCCAGCTCCACAATCTCTGGAAGTAGTCTACAGTTCTAAGTTGTCGACAAAGAGAAAAATTATCATTTACAGCATTTGTATTAGCAGAGTTTTATACCATTGCTCATTAAGTTTGATACAGTCTCCTTGGAATCATCTCTGAATTCTCCTGTTGTGGCAATTCAGGATTCCATCAATACATATATTTTTGTTCTGCAAATACCTGAAGGTAGCTGTAGATAGTAATTTTTATATTTGTGTGGGCTCCATAAGTATCTGACAGCCCCAATAACAAGTTGTGTAATACATTTTCACATGGTCTTTTCTATAACACACATGGGAGATATAATGATTTCTCTTGGTCTGTTGAAGAACAGTGGAGTTTATTGTAAGATGTTATTTATATGCTCTTTTGTTCTAGCCGCAGTACTTTCATTCTGTTTACATTCTCTTGGGTTCTTCGTGAAGTACTTTCATTCTGTTATAAGTATGTTGATAACTCTGAAGCGGTGGTTTAACTTTTGTTTTTTCAGGTGATACAAGTATATGAATAAAAAGCTGTAGCAGTCTCCTAACTAAAAAGCTGGTTAATGAAGCATTCAAAAACATCAAAAATGGATAAAGCAAATGGATTGTCACAGAAATGTAACAAAACACAATACATACAGAATGAAGGCTTTCACGACCGGGTGACATGGCTGTTGATATACTTTCCGGGATGTGAGGTCATGGTCCAAGAACTTTTTCTGCTCCTTATGTTTCGTCCCGGACTGCGCTGGACTTCCTCAGAGGCGCTGCTCCGCTGAGTCTTGCCGACTGACTGGTCGGGTGTCTGAGAGCGACTTATATATTGTGAGAAAGGGGGGCGTGGTTCAAGTGACACGTGATGAGCAGTGATAATCCATAGCAAAGATAAGGTTGACTATCGATTACCACCTTGTCAAGATAAAAATTGTTAGCAATTTTGTAGAGCCACTGTCCATATATCGCTGAGTTTCATAGCGCAGTCCTGGACGAAACGTAAGGAGCAGAAAAAGTTCTTGGACCACGACCTCACATCCCGGAAAGTATATCAACAGCCACAATACATACAGTTCAGAACTTCTCATAGGACTCCACAAGCTATAAAAATAAGTCCTCAGACAATGAAATGCAAGTAGTGGAAAGGAAAAAGAAAAAAGGAAATTTAGAGTCTAACATTCCATCAACAAAAAGTCATTAGAGATGGGGCACAAGCTTGGAATATGAAAGGATCTGGAAGGAAATTGGTCATGCCTTTTTCAAATGTCCTGTCTCAACATTTGCCTGGGCAATTTAAGGTAATCTCAGGAAACATAAATCTGGATGGTCAGGCAGGGATTTGAACTGTTATCCCCTCGAACATGAGTCCAGTGTGCTAACCACTGCACCACCTTTCTCAGTAAGAAGTAGAAAGTGTCAAACATTTTAGGAGTAGACAAATTGCAACCTCAATTGGAAAAAACTAACTATCTATAATTAATAATGTATACTGGTTCAGTTATGTAAGCGGCATGCGTGATTACTGCTACAGGTAATTTTAAAAATGAAGAAGCCAGCTTATTCTGTATATTTCCAATTGCTAATGAGTTATGGAATCATTTTCTTGAGAAATCAAGTAACAGAGATTGTATTTTCTGAATACAGAAGTGTTTTATGAGAATGATATCTGGTGTTAATTCAAGAACATCCTACAGAGACATTTTCAAAAGCTAGGTAATTTGACAACATTTTTACGTACATGTTTGCATTAATACTTTGATGACTGAGTAACTAGGGTGTCGTTTAACAGGTTGATACTGCACATTTTCACAGTTTTTTTTCTGAACGTTGTGTAGCAGATTTTACCATACAGAACTTAGAGCAGTTTATTGCACTTCAAAAACAGACTTTCCTTCTATGAAATGCTGCAAAGAAACATACACTTATATCAATAACATTTTTTTTTAAAGTGAAATAAAAATGTGTTCTTTTCACAACAATTTCTTTCTTTAATTTTCTGAATGGGGTAAGAATACAATTTGGTGATACTAAAACTCTTTTAAAATGTGGTTTTCTTTATTGAAAACTACTTATTTACATTTGCTTTGGTGTGAAAAATTTCAAAGCATTCTGGAAAACAAACGCTCTTCACAATAGTACCTTGTATCTCTGCTTCCCACTTTTCCACATCTTGCCTTGCTTCTTTCAGCACAAACTTCACATCTGTTCTGAGGCCATTTTGACTTTTGCGAGGCTGGAATTAATTTAGGGAAATGTATTCCAAAGAGTCTATTTACAAGTATACCGTTTTTTGGTGGAAGTTGATTCAACAAGGCCACCTTTGTTTACCATTACCTCAGCCAGAGCAGTAATGAACTCAGGAAGATGTTTATTGGTAGGCCTTGACTTTTTATATTAAACATACAAATTTATGACCATCATCATGAAAAGACGGGAAAAAATTATTTCTTCCTTTTGTTTCCTCTCAAAAGTGTAGTGGCTAATTAGCTAGTTGCTGCAGTCGACATCTACCTTGTTTTTATTGCATTCCAAAACACAATCAAGTTTCATTTTCTCTATAATTGCAAAGTTTGTTCTGACACTCACATTAGATACGATGTCATTTTGTTTTGTTGTCAAAATAAACACATCCCTAGTGTATCTCCATTTGACAAATAGCAAATGGTCTCTTATGCAAAATGAAACTTAACTTTCTCTCTAGTCTTTGGGCTACCAGATCTTTAGGTACTCCTTTTCCATTTTCCATTCCTGTACCCACTTTGCCTTAGTTTCTTTCCATAATTGATTGAGTAGATCAGGGCTAATGTAAAAATGATCATTTGCATAGAGTATGGCCTTTCCATAGAAACTTTCACACAGTCTGTTTACTACATGAAAAATGCTGTTATTGGCATTTGCCTGACTACCAGGATATATTTCATATTTCAAAATATATCCACTTTCACATGACATTGAAAGTTTATGCCATATTTGTTAGGCTTATTTTTCATGTAGACCTTGAAACTAAGTCTGCCATGAAAGGGCAAATTACTTCATCTATAGTAAGATTTTCACCTGGTTTGTACATTCTTTCACCTTTTGTCATTAATATATCAAAGGAAAGTCTCACCCTGTGAATAGGATTGTGTTCTTCTCGATTTTCTGGAATAAAAGTTGCAGTATCTACAAGACATAACATTCACAGAATTGACAGAAAACAATACTTTCCTACGAAGGAAGTCTGCACAACAGAATTCGTAGAAGAATGGTTGGTCATTTTCCATTTTCTAACAAGGCACACATGTAAAACCACACCAAAAACTTATACAGTTCACTGAGTTTCACAGTACTCCACTTATGCCAAACTAAGAGCTGCTTCAGGTTCCCTGTTGCATTTAGCTTTTCAGTAGTTGTTCTAGCATACCAGTTTGTCTCTCATTTTTCCATCTTCAGCAGTTCATCAGAAAAGTAGGCTAAACAATCAAACATAGAAGAGTTCTGGTCAATCTAAATTTGAATTTCACACGATTCTCCAAAAACTAGAAGCTGTGAAGCAGTAATGCCATCATCTGTCCACTGACCATCTGAAAGAAGCAGATTGATAGGTTCAGAGAGAGGTGTGTCTGATATATTATCAGCAGCAGCAGTTTTATCTTGAGGTCTCCCTAACACTTCATCATTACAAATTTCTTCTTCTTCTACAGCATAAATCATACAAATTAGCTTCCAGGTGTAGAATAAACTTATAGAATCAATTCGACAAACCAATAGCATACCATCACTGCTTTCCAAACTAGAAATTTGTTCATCAAGCTATGAGTCACTATCGTTCAAGAAAAACTCATCATTAAATAAGACCATATTGAAGACAAATACAAAGTGTGAAATCGACAACATAGACAACAATCAAGACCCTGTACTCTGCGTGAGACCTAGTGAGGTGTTCCACTTGGTAACAAGATGAATTGGAATGCTGCAAAGTAGGTAACATTCCTTTCCTGCCAGTACGAGTGACAGGTGCTGCTAACTGTATTTTTTCCATGGTATTACAAGCATCAGAAACTATCCTTATGCAGACGACAGACATAAAATAAATGGGATACATTTACAAAGCTGACAAAAGGACCATGTACGCCCTACGTTGCTCATCTTTTTGGAGTACATCCATGGGACATAGGAGCTATGTCACTCATCTCTAAAGGGTTATGCTCCTTTGTCATTAAGCCATATTTCTCTAGCTGTGAAACACAGTGAACATAACACTAGGACCAAAAACAATCTCTACAAAGAAGTCAAAGGTTTAACATTAGTACAGATAGGAACCATATACATGGGTACACAACCTACCCATATACAGGGGTACACAACCTACCAGAGCACATTAAATGTCATTTACACATTGTAGTAGAGTTTATGATTGTATTAAAGAAATTTTTATTGTGCTAGTCCTCCTACTCCATTGGTATCTTCAAAGGTAGAATTTTAATTCAATGTTTTAGGTTACTGTATAATTAGATATAGACTGAAATACAGTAATGTAAAGTCATTTCACTGTAGTACACTTAAATGAAAGGTACATCCTCAACTTCTTACCATTTATCAGAGATCATTCTCACTGGTATCCATGTAATACAACTGTTTTAATATAAAAAAATCCATTTGACAATAATACTCAAAAAGCAGAACAAACAGTATTTTGCTTTTAATTTAATTTGACAATTCACTTAAAAATCTTCCTTTAGGAAGAATCTTTAAGCCACCTTTTGTGCTAAAGTCAGTCAGTTTGCCTGGTCTGTTTGTTATTCTGTTGAATAGATTTGCCCTTACTGAAGCAGAATGTGAACATTTAACACCAGAATTTGTCATATAGCAACCATCTGCAAAGATTATGCACAATTTTTTGTTGTAAATCCGTCAACATTTTCAAATGCACTACATAGAATAATCTAGGCAGAGAGGCAGAAATTGACACACATGCCTGAAATGATGTGGGGTCTCACTGAAACCAAAAAACATTGCAAAAACTGGAAAACAGATAGTGCTGGACAGCAACACATCAGTGACACCACATAAGAATTGTGTATAAAATGAACTTTAATTAGAGAGGAAGTCAGAGCATCCCTATCCTGGCTAATGAAACACCTGGTGGAAGGTACAACTTTTATGCAGGGTGGTGCTCCACCCTATATTGCTACATATTTGAAAGATCTCTTGCACACATAATTTGGTGAGGACTACGCGCTGAGCCACTACATCCATCATACTTAGCTTCCAAGGACCCCAGATCTCAATCCGTTTGATTATTAGTTATGGGTTTACCTGATACCCCAAGTCTACTGCAATCATCCAACTTCATTAGGGATGCTAAAAACAATATCCAACTGAAATCTCTCACTATACCTACCGATATGCTGCACAGTGCTATTCACAACATTGTCCCTTGACTTCAGGTACTGTTGATGACCGATGGCTGACATGTTGAATATTTGTTATAAAGAACATCATTTTTGCTAAGCATGAATTGTTATGATAATTATTGCTTTTGTACCATATGAAACGCCATCTGTTGGTCATTCTGTTTGTTTTTTTGTTTTTTTTTTTTCAATAAAACCTCATGTCATTTCGAGCATGTGTGTGTTAATTTTTGCCTCATTACTTACATTTTTCTGTGATGTATTGAAGTTTGGAATGTTAAAAGACTTTTGGGTCACCCTGTAAATACGAGCCCAGAAGCAGTACAAATATGGATTTATTACTTGTCACATCTGTCTTTCGGATCCTACTTAAGGCTTTCATAAAAATGACGACTTCTGGTTGTTTTCATTAGTTTCCTTTTGATCTTTCTTGATACTTAAATTTGATACTTTTCTTGTTTATAGTATGTTGCCAAAACCTTCTGTTTTAAAGTATAACTAATATATACTTGCATATCTGGTTGATCAGACATTAATGACGATTGGCGTCCATCCAAAATTAATTCTAAATAAATTCGCTGACTGAAAATATCTTGGTATCAGATGTGTTAGGTATGGATATACTACTTATCACTGACAGGTGAAAATTTGTGTCGCACCATGACTTGCATCCAGATTTCCCACTTAGAGCGAGCGATAGCCCTAACCACATTCACTATCCATGCACACCTCCCAGACTGACCCAAACTCCAACATGTCACATTATATACATCTACATTAATATTATTGGTCTTGATCCCTCATAATCTCGTTTTCACTGGTGCTGGAATACACAGTAAAGCTCTGCTGTAGGTAGGGGACATGGTATAAGGATGAAGGCAGTGTGAAATATGGAAGTTTGGGTCAGTCTGAACGTCATGCACAGATAGATGAAATGGTTAAGGCGACCGCTTGGAATAAGTGGGAAACCCTAGTTTGAGTCCCAGTCATGCAAAAATTTTCAAAATTCGCTAATATGTAGTATATCTATAACTAACACAGCTGATGCCATGATATTTCCAACCAGAGACTTTATTTCAAATTAATAATTAGTATTAAATGGTACTTGCACAATGTTCTTTTGCTCTGCAATAGGACTACATGGCTGATAGGAGAGAATTGTTCTAGGAAATTTTGTGTGAATAGTATGGAAAAATTTATGTATATGAGGCAAGATCATTACTCACCAAAAGAAAACAACAACTAGCTAAGTACTCACAAGAAAAAAAAAAACAAAAAGGCAAGAATTTCTACAATAACACTAATCAAACAAGGTAACTGTCTGATGTGCCATTTCCAGACCTGTTCTACTTTCTTGTCTCTTGCAATTAACATAATATAAAACTAACATCCCAAATTTTTAACTACCAATTCATACCAGAAAGGACCAGCACACGGAGGTTGGGGATAATTCCCACCCCCACTCCTTGTGGAGTAAGTAAAAGTAAGAAATTGGAAGATGCAGATGATAGCTTTAGATGATGATAGGCAGCTGATACCTAAGATAGCGTGACAAGCATGAATGAAAATATGCTGCATTCTTACTGGGCAATTAAAAAGAAAATTATTGAAGGCTGTGTTATAATTGCTGTAATACATCATTTTCCACAAAAGATAAAGCTTAAAAATATTTTGTATTTTGAATCTCCCAGTGCAGGGGATGGAGAACTACGAAAATGTTTAGCTGCTTACTGCAGAGGGCTACAACAATTACCAACTGAAACAGTCAATGGAAAATACATGCACAGATTACCTGATCTGTGAAACAATGGGTGAAATTTTAAATAATTAATAATTATGTGAGAAAACAATTTAACTCTCTTAGTGCAAATCTTTCAACAAAAAAGCAACAGAAGGGAATTATATTCCTGAAGGAACTGCAAGTGATATGCTACATCCGATAATCAATTATATCCAAAAGAAAAGTTAGAAACTAATTATCTCCTATCAGTTGAAAAAAATGACTGCATATTGGTTAAACAAAGGTGACAAATGTTCACATGTCAGTATTCTTCAAAACGATTTCATTTTGGGCAGTGTAAATGTGAACAGTGTTCCCAGAAAAACAAAGTTGCAATGTTAAATTTGAGATATGTGACTTTTTTCCACAGCCAGACAAAAATCATTTAGTGTTACTGATGTTATCCTGCATGATTGGGCTCTAGATGCAAGAGATTTTCCACCTTCTCCAGGTCTGATAACACACTTTAAGATACCACATAAGTCTGTATCTAGGAAAATAAAATATTTATAGGGAAAAGTATTCAAAAAATAAATTATTGAAACCGAGGTGATCAATGGTTTTTCTGAATCTTATGTAGACAATGCACATCGGACTAGAATGAGATTTTCACTCTGCAGCGGAGTGTGCGCTGATATGAAACTTCCTGGCAGATTAAAACTGTGTGCCCGACCGAGACTCGAACTCGGGACCTTTGCCTTTCGCGGGCAAGTGCTCTACCAACTGAGCTACCGAAGCACGACTCACGCCCGGTACTCACAGCTTTACTTCTGCCAGTATCCGTCTCCTACCTTCCAAACTTTACAGAAGCTCTTCTGCGAAACATGCAGAACTAGCACTCCTGAAAGAAAGGATACTGTGGAGACATGGCTTAGCCACAGCCTGGGGGATGTTTCCAGAATGAGATTTTCACTCTGCAGCGGAGTGTGCGCTGATATGAAACTTCCTGGCAGATTAAAACTGTGTGCCCGACCGAGACTCGAACTCGGGACCTTTGCCTTTCGCGGGCAAGTGCTCTACCAACTGAGCTACCGAAGCACGACTCACGCCCGGTACTCACAGCTTTACTTCTGCCAGTATCCGTCTCCTACCTTCCAAACTTTACAGAAGCTCTTCTGCGAAACATGCAGAACTAGCACTCCTGAAAGAAAGGATACTGTGGAGACATGGCTTAGCCACAGCCTGGGGGATGTTTCCAGAATGAGATTTTCACTCTGCAGCGGAGTGTGCGCTGATATGAAACTTCCTGGCAGATTAAAACTCATTCTGGAAACATCCCCCAGGCTGTGGCTAAGCCATGTCTCCACAGTATCCTTTCTTTTAGGAGTGCTAGTTCTGCATGTTTCGCAGAAGAGCTTCTGTAAAGTTTGGAAGGTAGGAGACGGATACTGGCAGAAGTAAAGCTGTGAGTACCGGGCGTGAGTCGTGCTTCGGTAGCTCAGTTGGTAGAGCACTTGCCCGTGAAAGGCAAAGGTCCCGAGTTCGAGTCTCGGTCGGGCACACACTTTTAATCTGCCAGGAAGTTTCATATCAGCGCACACTCCGCTGCAGAGTGAAAATCTCATTCTGGAAACATCCCCCAGGCTGTGGCTAAGCCATGTCTCCACAGTATCCTTTCTTTCAGGAGTGCTAGTTCTGCATGTTTCGCAGAAGAGCTTCTGTAAAGTTTGGAAGGTAGGAGACGGATACTGGCAGAAGTAAAGCTGTGAGTACCGGGCGTGAGTCGTGCTTCGGTAGCTCAGTTGGTAGAGCACTTGCCCGCGAAAGGCAAAGGTCCCGAGTTCGAATCTCGGTCGGGCACACAGTTTTAATCTGCCAGGAAGTTTCATATCAGCGCACACTCCGCTGCAGAGTGAAAATCTCATTCTGGAAACATCCCCCAGGCTGTGGCTAAGCCATGTCTCCACAGTATCCTTTCTTTCAGGAGTGCTAGTTCTGCATGTTTCGCAGAAGAGCTTCTGTAAAGTTTGGAAGGTAGAGACACGGATACTGGCAGAAGTAAAGCTGTGAGTACCGGGCGTGAGTCGTGCTTC
This sequence comes from Schistocerca gregaria, assembly GCF_023897955.1. Classification (NCBI taxonomy): domain Eukaryota; kingdom Metazoa; phylum Arthropoda; class Insecta; order Orthoptera; family Acrididae; genus Schistocerca; species Schistocerca gregaria. The sequence continues at coordinate 333,990,046 of NC_064931.1, read as the reverse complement.
GGTAGCTCAGTTGGTAGAGCACTTGCCCGCGAAAGGCAAAGGTCCCGAGTTCGAGTCTAGGTCGGGCACACAGTTTTAATCTGCCAGGAAGTTTCATATCAGCGCACACTCCGCTGCAGAGTGAAAATCTCATTCTGGAAACATCCCCCAGGCTGTGGCTAAGCCATGTCTCCACAGTATCCTTTCTTTCAGGAGTGCTAGTTCTGCATGTTTCGCAGAAGAGCTTCTGTAAAGTTTGGAAGGTAGGACACGGATACTGGCAGAAGTAAAGCTGTGAGTACCGGGCGTGAGTCGTGCTTCGGTAGCTCAGTTGGTAGAGCACTTGCCCGCGAAAGGCAAAGGTCCCGAGTTCGAGTCTAGGTCGGGCACACAGTTTTAATCTGCCAGGAAGTTTCATATCAGCGCACACTCCGCTGCAGCGTGAAAATCTCATTCTGGAAACATCCCCCAGGCTGTGGCTAAGCCATGTCTCCACAGTATCCTTTCTTTCAGGAGTGCTAGTTCTGCATGTTTCGCAGAAGAGCTTCTGTAAAGTTTGGAAGGTAGGAGACGGATACTGGCAGAAGTAAAGCTGTGAGTACCGGGCGTGAGTCATGCTTCGGTAGGTCAGTTGGTAGAGCACTTGCCCGCGAAAGGCAAAGGTCCCGAGTTCGAGTCTCGGTCGGGCACACAGTTTTAATCTGCCAGGAAGTTTCATATCAGCGCACACTCCGCTGCAGAGTGAAAATCTCATTCTGGAAACATCCCCCAGCCTGTGGCTAAGCCATGTCTCCACAGTATCCTTTCTTTCAGGAGTGCTAGTTCTGCATGTTTCGCAGAAGAGCTTCTGTAAAGTTTGGAAGGTAGGAGACGGATACTGGCAGAAGTAAAGCTGTGAGTACCGGGCGTGAGTCGTGCTTCGGTAGCTCAGTTGGTAGAGCACTTGCCAGCGAAAGGCAAAGGTCCCGAGTTCGAGTCTCGGTCGGGCACACAGTTTTAATCTGCCAGGAAGTTTCACATCGGACTAACTTTGAAAAATAAATGTACACCAATACAATGTCCTCCAAGGGTGAACAGGTACAGAATGAATTGTTCAATATACATACATCCCCCTGCATATAAGGGCTTCCCGGTATCCTAGATTAGGCAGGATTGTCCCGAATTTCCAGTTGCAAACCCAACTCCTGATTAAACCTTGTCAGGAAAGGTAAAAAATCACTATCACACAAAACTGGACAATATTCCATATATTACGGTCTCCACTTTAAATTGTTCACCATGGGTTTAAAACTGAGATGCAATCTCGTAAACGTTACTGGAACTTAAAATTCTGCTTTTAGTTTTAGTCAGCAAGCAACGTTTGCAAAATGGACTCAAAAGCCAATGTTTTTGGGCAGCAATTCAGAATATGATATAACAGTGCTTAGTCATTCTCTGCAAAAACAACTAAGTAGTGTTGTGCAGTTTCCTTTGTGAACCATTTTTACAAATACGGATTCAACATTAGACAGCAAAAGAAAAGAAGTATCGGTGCTGAAAAAGAAACAAAAATTGAAAACTTAGTTCCCTAGTGCAGGGTGAAAAGTTTACTCATGGTTTTGAAGAGGCTAAGATGATCATATTGTTCACTGTACTGTGTGCTCCTTATATTTCTGTGTTTCTCATGGAGGCGAAAATGACGTAAAAAAACCTGCAAACACTGCAACACACAGAGCTTCTGTTCAATAGTCAGCATTGAAAACGCAAATGAAGGTAAGTTCTCTTTCTACCTACCATGGTAACCAGAAGCCCAGAAAAAGAAAAAGTAATAGCTGCAGAAACATCCTTTGTGTTGCACCCAGTTCAACATAGGCATGGTTATGTTTCTGGGGCTGCTGCAACAGTTTTCTTCCACATTTGTTTCTAAATTGAAAAATATCTGACAAATATACAAGTGGAAACATGGAGGCAATGAAAATGCTTTCGTCAGTACTGAATCGATATTCAAAATGAGCTAAAAATTAAGCAGTTGGACAATTCTGTTTATTATTCTGTTTCTTTGGATGCATTCAACAAATAACACAATAAAACCTTTGCACTTGTGGTATGTTATTTTTCTTGTGAAGAACATGGCTGTACATCTGATTCAGTTGCAGCATGAATAAAAAGTGAACTTACCAAAGCATCTTAACCACTGAAGAATGTCAGCAGTTTTTCTGCTGATAATGCCCCTGATAATTTTGAAAAGAATAAAAGTCTATAAGTCGAGCTACACGAAGTAAATCCAAACTCGACTGCAGTGGCATGTAAGTGTCGCAGCAATTACACTTTTGAATTGATGTAGAACACATTGTTATTAAGATATATAATGGATTCCACTGATCTACTAAAGGACTCAGTGAAAACGGATTTTTTTTGCTTGGATGGACATTGAATGGTAGGAGATTTTAAACCACGTAGCACAGCTGGCTATCTCTCACTCTGGCCCTACAGTGAATAGTGAAAATCTTTAAATCAATCAAATCTTACTTCCTCTCGCATGAGTACACACTAAAGGTACTCAGAGATTTTTTTTTGAAGATGAATTATTTTTGGCATGCAGGATGACTTCATCGACAACTGCTGATATTTCGACAGGCGCAGACCCTGTCATTTTCAAGTAAAAACTGCAGCAAGTAAATGCTGTGCAATTTAAAACCACAGTTCTCAGAGCTAATCTGGGGAGATAAGACTCTCTCTCTCTCTCTCTCTCTCTCTCTCTCTCCTCTCTCTCTGTGTGTGTGTGTGTGTGTGTGTGTGTGTGTGTGTGTGTGTGTGCGCGCGCGCACATCATCACAAACCAGAGATGACCCAAGTCTGAAGTTATCAGTAGTGAAATTAATAACACACAGATACGGTAACATAAACACTGTCCCTCTGTTTTTTGACAAGGGAGAGAGGAGGCTTCTATACAGAATTTAAACAAGACCACCATTTCTAATTACAAGGTTATTTGCCAATTTAATTTCAACAGCTTCCTTAATAACAATATTCCAGTAGTTGGATGTGTATGCCAGAATCCCCATTTTGTTATATTCAGGGGATGGCCAGTGCCAAGATAAAGTTCTGCAATGACAGATTTCCTCGGATGTTGTACACATGTGTGCTGCTTATGCTCTGTACATCAGTCCTGCACAGTCCTGATAGTCTTCTTGCCTTCATGAAGCATGTCAAACAGCATGTGTCACATTTTGGGGAAATATGTGAAGTATGTTTTTCAACCACCATCTAAGATCAGTGCATTATCAGGACTGTAGAGGGCCAGTGCACTGATCTTAAGCAGCACACATGCATACAACAGCACTGATCTTAAGCAGCACACATGCATACAACAGCCAAGGAAATCTGTCACTGCAGAACCTTGTCTTGGCCGTGGCCATCCCATGGCATATAACGACATGGACATTATTGCATTCATGTCCAACTATTGGGACATTATTATTAAGGAAGCTGTTGAAATTAAACTCGCAAATAACCTTATAAATAGAGATGGTAGTTTTGTTTAAATTCTGCATGAAATCATCCTCTCTATCCCTTGTCAAAAAACAGAGGGACAGAGTTTATGCAACCTCACCTGTTCATAATTAATTTTACTATCGATAACTTCTGACATCAGTCATCTTCTCGTATGTCCATCTTTGTGGGTGGAGGTCTGGAGGACTACGGCCATTCACTATTGTAAGAAAATGAAACACATACAGCTGTCCTTAAGGTGCCATTTATTCTGTAGCTACAGTTTCGGCACTTCAATGTGCCATCTTCAGGCCTTAGTTGATGCTGAAGAGGTTATCATGATCCATATATACGATGCACCAGTGGCCAACATAACCGGTTTACGCAGACTACCTACAACTGAAATGTCGTCTCTCCAACAATCAACTGTATAAACCCTTCAACATCAACTAAGGCCTGAAGATGGTGAACTGAAATGCCAAAAATGGCAGCTACACAATAAATGACATCCTAAGGACGGCTGAAAGTGTTTCATTTTCTTAGTCTGACATCTTTGGTTTGTGATGGCACTAGTGTTTACAGTGTGTGTGAGTGTTATCTTTCCAGAGTTTCTCCGAGAACAGAGGTTTTAAATTCCCTTACATAGCACTTACTTGCTGAAGTTTTGCCTTGAAAATGGTAGGGTGTGCTCCTGTTGAAATATCATCAGTTGTCGATGATGTCACAAGGCTGCATTTTCATAAGTTATTTGAACATTGTATACACCAGGAGAAACTCAGGCCTCACATTATTTTTGGCATATCAGGGCTTCACAATGGACATTGATGGTTATTTTGCATCATTAAATGCAAATCTTCAGTCTGATGACGCACTCATAACAGACAAATCTGACTCTGTGACCCACTTTGTATCTTCTCTGAAACAAAGAAAGGAAAATCATTTTGGCTCTGTCACACCCTCAGTCATCTTGAAGTCCATAAATGATGATCATGTCAAAACATTCAAAACAGAAGTGGCTGATTACTTGCAGCATGGTACACACTGTCTTGTCAAATGATTTAACTTTGAAGAGAGTGTTTACAAAGGTTTCAAACCATTTTCATTAACAGGGACACGGTGTTCACTTTCAGAAGTCATAGAAGCGATTTCTCGATCAGAACTTCATATAGAAGAGGATTTGATGTTCGAATGATACGTGCAATTAAACACCTTTCTCAAAGAAGAAGGGGAGAACTTTTTTAAGATGAATTCTGAGAAGTGGGTGAAAGTCTTTCATCATTATGAAAACTGTGAAAACCCGTTCAAAGCTGTCTGTTTTGTATTTTCTATACTTCATTCCAATGCTGCTCCAGAAAGAAAAATCGTTTGTCAATGGCTACATTAGAAGCTGAATTAATGGTGAAGATGATTTACTCATTTATGTGCCTACAGTTTCAGAGTTTTCTTGATGGGGAAGAAGGGAAAATCCTACTAAGGAGGTTGAATAGCAAGCAGAATTATCAATAAGGGAAAGTGCAGTGCTTTCTTACACTGTATTCTGATTTGTATGCCTGTGTGTGTTTTATCTAGTCCTCATAAAAAATCCTGATTATGTTCAGAAAAAAACTTGGGAACCCTGCTGCATACATTCATACTCTATGATAAGTCTGGTGGCATATTTTTAACTATTTGATACGGTTTGCTTTGAGAATCAGCCATAAAAATTGGACCATGTGTTCAGCAGTCTATGTTCTGTGCAGAAACATGTGGCAGATTCATCAAAATCTGTAAAAATGGGAAAGGAAAATGTTAGCTTTTAATACTTGACAATTTTCTTCCAGTTTGTGCAAAGCACTCTGCCTTCTAGATTCTTGGTCATGTCATAAAAATCTTGTATCACTTACAGCCACAGTTTAAATTCGCACTGACCAAGAAGTACAGGCAATTCACATTGCACTTAGTACAACAAATGTACTTCAGCTGTGGCATTTTGCAGATCATTGGCAGAGAAAACTATTACTGACAAATCACAAAAATGTTGTGTGTACCATCACAGCATATATGTATGTATATTCTTTTTTTACATTGAAGTCCCTAGTAAGCTTTCAGGTTTCCTATTGTAAGTTTAAAAATTCTAATTTTTATGTGGAGCATGTGTCGAAATAGCCTGATATTAGGACAGTGTACTTCTAAATCTGGCCTAGGTGAGGTCAGTCCACAATATATAAGACTGTCAAATGTTGACCTAATTGCATGATAATTATGCACAAAATGTACATGTTTGGAATACTGTATCACAATATTTTACAGTTTTTCTTTCAGTAGGTTGAAGACATATAAATGTGGAGATGTTACACCTCTTGTATTTATTGTGTGCATTCCTCACATATTTAGAAAGAATACTACGCATAAAATAATAAGTGATCTAGTACTCTGCCTTGCAAACCACTGAAACAAATGACAAGAAAGTTTATCATCTACAAGTCACATTCATACTTCATGATTTATTCATATTTATTTTGAATTATCATCTTCTAGTTATTTGTGTTTTAATTAGTGTAGCCTTTTTTAACTGTATTACAATGAAAAGATTTTAGGTTATGTTAGAATTCAAAAAGATCCTAATGAGGTAGGTCTTGTTGGTATCCCTCAACGTTATTGTGAAGCAATTAAATCTGCTTGTAAGGGGGCTGCATATTCCAGTTATATCAAATTATTTGCTTTATTATTTTTCTTCTGTTTTGCTTTAATAACTTCTTTAGCTATTTGGGTAATTTTTCCTTATTTATCTTACATATGTTTTTTTTCTATGGATGGTTATTTTTTATGTCATACTAGATTAAGCGTGTATGTTGTAAAAACTGAAAATTTTTCAGTGCAAATTAGGATATTATTTAACAGAAATAATTTTATTCAATTTTTTGTCTGAGTATATTTTGCAGAACTGATTTTGCATATTATAGTTTAATTGTAATGGAGGTGGGTTATGAAATATTAGGTTAAATTTATTTAAGTGAATTTGGTTTATTGTTCCTTTTGTTTCACAGTTTATCAATATTTTAGTATTTATTTACTTTCTCAACTTAGGTAGACTGACAATAAATTTATAGTTAATGCATCACAATTATTACTGAGTTAATTGTTTCCTGAGATACCTCATTTATTAAGAAAAAATTATGTTTTTACTTAATTGGCTTTATCCAGATGTTAGATTAAAATTTTTGTAATTGTGATGAATTAGTATATTTATTTTGTTTGTAGTATTTGTCATTGTTAATTTGTTAAAGGCAAATTTGATTTCTGCCTCTTTATCAGAAATATGTCATCTTGAGAATATTGGGAGGTCTGGCCTGCCCACGGAGAAAATTTTAAAGAGCTATAGTATTTTGACCGTGCAAAGGCAGCATAATCATTAATCTCTTAATTAGTGGTTGAAATGAAAGACTTGAGAGGAAATGAACCTAATTAATTTTGGAATTTATCTGTTAACTCAAAAGCTTAATTTTTTTCTTTTGGGCAAGAAGATCCTATAGAGCTTGACATTTTACTTTTTATGTAGTTTTTAGTTGGTCTCTCAATATTTGATGATAATGTTTTGTTTGAGTGACATGAAGGATAATTTATCATGATCCATAATTTATGATCACAATATTTAGTTATCTTAGAGATAACAATGTAATTGTTTTGGAGAGCTCATATCAGCAAAGCTGACTGCAAACTGAGTGTTGGATTTAAAACAATTTTCGGTGCAGGAATGTCTGGTTTGACCTTTAAAATCTTACATGATCTGAGTCCAGAGCGGCAGGAGCAAGGCATAAATGTTGACGTGTTATGCATAAAATAATTACCAATCTAGTGCTTTGCATTGCAAAACACTGTAAGCAATGACAAAAAAAGTGTAGCTTCACTGATGAGAGAATTCGAGGTATGCACACACAGCAATAAATAAATACCTGGGCAACAGGAAGTTTCTCTGCTACTAAATAAAATAAATTAATTAATTAATTCAAATTTTAACTAGGTTTTAACATGAGGTCAGACCTTTCCATTAGTTCACTCTGAAGAAGAGTATTTTCAAATACATCATGATAGCATAAATTACAAATTACTACAGAAAAATGATTGCAAACGTAAAATCACAAGCAACACAAGAGGATAAGTGGAGGTGGAAAGATTGAACAAAGATATCTTGATCTCTGGTTACAAAATCATTGTTGGATGCCCACACACGAACAACAACAAACTGAGAAGTAATTAAGTTTATACAACTATGATTGATAAATGAAAAATCATCATTACTGAAGGAAAATATTTAATTAAAACTACCAACTATCAGACAACTCATAACAATATGCAGGGAAATTATTTTTATAGTAAAGTTTCATAAATATCATGACCCTTAAGATTTTCTTCAAAGAAAATAATGCAAAGAATATATGTATGAAACAAAATCATTGTACAGGATGGTCAAAAACAGTCTGAAAAACTTGTAAATGTTGCACAGTGTAGGTTGTACTGGGAAATAATAGTTAAGAAAAACGGTGTCATTTCTGAGTTAAATAGCACTGAAGTTAGCCAATCAGGCCATTGCACATGCAAACTTAAACAACTCGCCACAGGTGGTGTCACTAAATGTATTCTTTGTTTGGTTTCCTAAAAGTGAACAAGAGAGTGAAACAAAAATTGGATGTGGAATGGTAGTCTCACATGCAATCATCCGCACTACGAGGACAACTGTTACAATTGTATCTGGAGAGCCACTTGAATTTATGCATGCAGCAGCCTGATTCCCAAACTTCAATGCTAACTCACTCAGAAATGGTGCAAGGTATAGAACTTTTATTTTAACAATTACTTCTCAGAACGACCTACCTTGCAACACCCTTACAAGCTTTTCGTACTGTTTCTGACCACCCTTTGTAAGCATGAATGAAAACACACATAAAAACAAAAGTGAAGTCAGTAATCAATTAAATCCAGAAAAAGTTCTGCAACAAACTATTTAAATTAATTAATCTTATTTGGATCAAACTTCTAATGTACCATGTAACACACTGGTTTTCTCCATCCTACACTATTTACAAGTACAACGATTAATCATCTGTGAGATCTTTCATAACAAGTATCAAATCATATTTCCATGGACAATTCAGAACAGAAAATACAAATTAATAATTTACAGCCTTCACATCTGAAGAAAGATGTACTTATATATGTGAAATCACAGTACCAAGAAGGGCAAATGCAACTGACATGAATTTAATGTCACATATTACGTACACACCAATACAAACGATTAGATTTACGTAAGGAGCTGCAAACGATGTGGCTTTGTGGATTCAGTGCGAGCTGAAGCACTAATCTTGGTTACTGCCAGCATCCAAATGGCATGGCATGAAGTCCAAGAGGCGGATTACATTTCTTGGGAATCTTCCCATATACTGTTTGTATGCTGGTCAACAAAGAGTCAGCACTGGTCACTACAAAAAAGTAGAAGAAGGAGAACGAGAAAGAGAGAAGACTGGGAAAGAGCAGCAGATAGAAGAACATTTTGCAATTCAACAATCTGTGGGTAGTATTCGTGCACTCGGCATGCGTGATACTGTTGGTGCACTCGGCGTGTGGGACACTGTTGGCGTGCTTGGAGCAGACAACAGCGGTGATGCACCTAGAACAGGTGACAACATTGACGCATCTGGCATGGGTGGCAGCGTTGACGCACTCGGCTTGGGTGACAGTGCTGGCACGCTCATCACAGGCGACTGTGATGGCGCAGCCGACAGCGTTGCTACTGGTGACAGCGTTGGCACTGGTGACAGATTTGGCACTGGTGACAATGTTGGCATTGGTGACAGCGTTGGCACTGGTAACAGCGTTGGCATTGGTGACAGCTTTGTAGCACTTGGCATGGGGTAACATTGTTGACGAGGGCGACAGCGTTGGCGTGCTAGGCGCGGGCGACTCCGTTGGCGTGCTCGGCACGAGCGTCTCCGTTGGTGTGCTCGGCGCGGGCGACTCCTTTGGCGTACTCGGCGTGGGCGACTCCTTTGGTGTGCTCGGCGCGGGCGACTCCTTTGGCGTGCTTGGCGCGGGCGACTCCCTTGGCGTGCTCGGTGCAGGTGACTCCGTTGGTGTGCTCAGTGCAGGCGACTCTGTTGGCGAGTGCAGTGCACGTGACTGCAGTGGTGCACTTGGCATGGGTGACTGCAAAGGCTCAGATGACTGCGTCAGCACACTCAGCACAGGTGACATTTTTAGCACAATCGTCAATTTTGGTGCCCTTGACCCAGTAAACACGTTTTAGTACACAGCACAGGTGACAGTAATGACATGTTTGGCATGGGCAACAATACTCGTGTTACTGGCCCTCAAATTGGTGCTAGCACTCACAGCTGAAGCGCGCGACACTGCTGGCAAACTCGGCAGAGCCGCGCGACACTGCTGGCACACTCAGCGGAGGCGCGCGACACTGCTGGCACACTCAATGAGGGCAAGCGACACTGCTGGTATGCTAAGCGTACATGATAGTGCTGGCACACACAGCATTATTTTCTCTAATTGCTGACTTTGGTGATGGAAAAATTAGAAAATGGATTATATCAAGTGTCTATCAACAAACTTCCAGTAGGCAAATGTTTCAAAAACCAAGCCTACTAGCAACAGCTTGTATGTTGCGAATAATCAAGCATTATTTGAAAATAGTATCGGCATTCATAAATATAACATCAACAACAGAAATAGCCTGCACTATGAACAACTCAACCTTAAGCCCATCTCACTGGGAGTTACGATTCACGATAAGTTTGCTAGATGGTGTACTTGGCTGCCAGTTAGCAGACAGGGGTGACAGTTACCTCCGATGCTAAACCTCTCACACAGTGTAAGGTCAGCTGCAAATTGTATCATGATTTGCTGCTGGTGTACAGAACAAACATTTCCACTTCAAGTGCACATACTCAGTGCAAAGTAGAGTTATTAGTTGTTTTGGTGCTAAGCCCATGCTAATGAGCAAAGGAAGGACAGAAACTTGGATTACGAGGAGAAATATAGGAGGAGGTGGGCTCTCTATGCTTCATAGAGAATTGGGGTTAATTTGCATAAACCTTATTTCAATTTGTAAAGTATCATGGTTTTATTACAATTTGACATTAAAAGTATACTAATAATAACTGTTACACATGATTTCATCTTAATAGGGTACAAGGTCCTTCATCGTTCGCAAATGTTATAGAAACGGATTTGCCAATAGTCGAAGAATTGCTCCTTATGGTTTTGCCTCTAATTCAAAAGAAAGATATAGTGACATGTCAGGCAATTATGCTTCTCAAGAAGGTAAGTGTATTATTGGTAACACACATATTCAAAATTTCAAGATTTTTTGGCAATGTTTCCCCTTTCTATATTAAATATGTATTTATATGAGATGGTGGTCCAGCAGGTATATAAAAACTAACACGTATCTGAATGCGATGCTTTGTCAAAATTCTAAAACAGTTGTTGAAATTTGGGAGATTTAAAATTTTGAACAAATGGACATTTACATTTTTATTTATATTAGTTGCAGTTGTTACATATGAAATGAATCCTAGAAGATATTGAAGTCTGTGTTTCACAGTTGCTGAAGCCCAGCACTACAAATGTGTTAGAAATGGAACAGTGATACATGCTTGGCTGAGAATTAGGAGGAGTGCTGGGAGGGGAGTGGTGAGTGGGAAACAGATTTCATCATCATGCCAGCCATGGTAATCCCTGCTGTGTGATTTGGTTTTTATGCACATCTACCATGTTTAAAATGCAGTTTTCCTGAATCCATTTGTGGTCAGAAATGACTAAAATTGGACAAATACTCAACAATAGTATACATTTCAGCTGAAAACAGTTAAAGTCCAGATGGGGCCATAGCATACTTACAAGTTTCATGCTGCAATGCTGTCATTGCTCACTGTAAGGCGTGGTGGGAATGAAACGGTGTCTGTCAACAGCTGGTTGTACACAGCCAATGACAGATCTGACATTCTCACATCAGTATAAAAGTGAAATATGCTATGTATTCTGATAAAGCAGATGTGTCCTCAAGTCTCACTGTAACAACAACCTCAAAATTTGCAACATATTGTATTCGGAAGAAACAGCCAAATATTTGTGACAACGAAGATATAAATTTTGCAGCTACACTATTATGCTGAGGAGAATTAAAAATAATGACACCACAGATGACAGGCTAAGTAAGCAAAAAGGTAGCAAAGATAAAAAGTAATGTAACCATTTCTTTTTGTTTATTTTATTTCTCCTTGTATTAACAAAAGATAGATAATCAATAAATGGCATAAGTTAAGAATGTTAACTTTTTACACAGATAGTTTGTCATTAACACAGTTTGTAGTTTTGATCAGTCACAAATACGTTAAAAATAGTTTTTCTCAAAGAGTCTCTTAAGAAAAGGGCGACGTCTTATATTCAAGGTTGTCATATACTTGCGTAAATATGGTATTTGTGCCAATTTTCTACACTATTCTTAAAAGGCAATTATGAAAAATGTGTGTTACAAATGGATTGTTTTTTTACAATATTCTCATTCTCTCTAAACTGAATAATACCTCCACTTTCTTTCCAAGTCTCTCTGTCAACACATTGACTGCCATGTGGCCAATGGTGGTTTTGTGGCACTCGAGATGTTAAAAATATTCCATATTTCACTTTTCCTTTGTGGAGATACTGATACCTGTTGTGAACCAAGGCTTCTTTGATAACTGCCTGCATTTAATTATCTTTAAAAAAATTGGTGGTAATAACTACCATGACCCAATTCTAGGCTGTTAGGTGAGTTGCTCACAGTGAAGTTTTCTTTCATAGCTTGCAGTTCTTTATTTTGCTTTAACAATATTTCCTGGTGTTATTTTGCAATGTTGTCAGTGAACTGCTACCTACAGGATCGACTAAATACTATTTCTACTTTCTTATAAGAAATAACTGTGGTGACAACTTCAAAGGGTACTGCACCATGCTATGGTAGACAGTTGTGTTTAGTGCCCCAAGTCATGTACAACCTCCAGTTACCACAGAATCTATAAGCTGCAGTGTTCATCCATCATCTTCAAGACTTTGGCTCCGTAGGCATCTTAGTCCAGCTCTGAACTCTACGTAGGCATCACTCAGAGGCACAGTGACAGGGTTTTAATATTTTAGAGGACTTGTAATAATTTCAAATGTGTAATTGCACTGGACATTTCACAAGAACCAGTGTCATTTAAAAAGAGCATTTCTTCACCTTCAATAAATATCATTTCATAACTAATCATTGGGAATCTTTGTGATTGAAGATAACCTATGCTGTCCTGCTGCATTCCCAACAGTAACCTGTATTTTTATACTGCCATACTGTCAACTAGTCAGTCAGACAGAAGAGCAACATTGAATTACCTGAAGCCTAATGTTGTTTAATTAGAACTGGTTATTTGTTAAAATTTTACATGTCTACTAAAACAGGATTTAAGACACCACCCATGTAAATGAAATGAAGTACTGCAGTCTCTCACTTCATGTGAAAATTTTTAAGTGATTACGAACTGAATTTGCTACATCATACATGTTGTTGTTGTGGTCTTCAGTCCAGAGACTGGTTTGATGAAGCTCTCCATGCCACTCTATCCTGTGCAAGCTTCTTCATTTTCAAGTACCTACTGCACCCTACATCCTGCTGAATCTGTTTAGTGTATTCATCTCTTGGTCCCCCTCAATGATTTTTACCCTACATGCTGCCCTCCAATACTAAACTGGTGATCCCTTGATGCCTCATAACATGTCCTACCAACCGATCCCTTGTTCTAGTCAAGTTGTGCCACAGATTCCTGTTTTCCCTAATTCTATTCATTACCTCCTCATTAGTTACGTGATCTAATCTTCAGCATTCTTCTGTCACAACACATTTCGAAAGCTTCTGTTCTCTTCTTGTCTAAACTATTTATTGGCCATGTTTCACTTCCATACATGGCTACAATCCATACAAATACTTTCAGAAAAGACTTCCTGACACTTAGATCTAAACTCGATGTTAACAAATTTCTCTTCTTCACAAGCACTTTCCTTGCCAATCTACATTTTATACCCTCTCTACTTCAACCATCATCAGTTATTTTGCTCCCCAACTAGCAAAATTCAGCTACTACTTTAAGTGTCTCATTTCCTAACCTGATTCCCTAAGCATCACCTGATTTAATTCAACTACATTCCATTATCCGTGTTTTGCTTTTGTTGATGTTCATCTTATATCCTCCTTTCAAGACACAGTCCATTCCAATCAACTGCTCTTCCAGGTCCTTTGCTGTCTCTGACAGAATTACAATGTCATTGGCAAACCTCAAAGTTTTTATTTCTTCTCCATGGATTTTAATTTCTACTCCAAATTTTTCTTGTGTTTCCTTTACTGCTTGCTCAATATATAGATTGGATAACATCGGGGATAGGCTACAACCCTGTCTCACTCCCTTCCCAACCACTGCTTCCCTTCCATGCCCCTCGACTCTTGTAACAGCCACCTGGTTTCTGTACAAATTGTTAATAGCCTTTCACTCCCTGTGTTTGACCCCTGTCACCTTCAGAATTTGAAAGAGAGTATTCCAGTCAACACATCATACATACCAGTATATTATATGTAGAATGTAATGCCACTACAAAATTTTAACCAGAGGCAGCGCCCACTCAAGAAGGTTGAGTCTTAACAAATTTTCGTAATTTCTTGGGAATCTATAAACACAGATCTGCCTATCACATCAATTACCACTGAAATCTGTAGAGTACTATTGACTTCCCAATACAGAACACAAACAACACAGCGAAAGCATTGTTTCGTCTGTCCCCTTTCTGTGGAAGAAATGTGTCACACTTCTACATAGAAATATACACAGAAAACAAAAGGAGATGGAAACTTATTTAATATTCACACTGTCCTGACCTTTAGCCTCTGTCCATGTACATGCAATATGATGTGGTACAACATAAATTTATCTTGAATATCACTGGACAACCACAAACATAATTTATACACATTTCCAGAACCTGTGGCCCCTTAAACCACCAAATACTCAATTAGTGCACAGTATGGAATATAAAATAGTTCCTGCATTACTGCATATTGTAAAATGTGCACTTTTTCACAACGGACACCTGATATGATATGGATTAATTATATATAAACTATCATGCAATGACTGCATTTTGGTTACACTATTTAAGAAAGGAATACATAAAGTCATAAATAATGAGGAAAATATTGGAAATTTCATTTATTGTAAATTACATTTTGATGCTTTGATATGTGCATATACAGAGTAGACACATCTGTTCATTGAGAAATCACGAATTATTATAACAATCACTTTCATGCAGAACTATTCATGAGGATTGCAAATGCAGTGTGCCTCATGTGTCCACACACCACAAGCTCAAATTTCTGAATGCTTCTCAATGAGCTCTTCATTAATGTAGAGAAAACAGAGGTTAATGTTGCAGATTATGAGAACAATGTATGTCCCTTTGGACTAAATCATAATTCTGAATGCCTCACAAAATTCAAAACAGTTTCAACAGAGGTAGAAAAAATATCAAAACTAAAAAACAAAAATTTTGCAAGTTGGGATGGAATACCAGCAAAATTCCTTAAATTTGTGTGTAAAATAATAGGATACCCACTATCTAAAATAATAAACCAATCCTTTGAACAAGAAAGCTTCCCAGAGGTGCTGAAGTATGCAGAAGTAAAACCGTTGCTCAAAAATGGGTCAAGAGAGGATATGGGGAATTATCATCCCATCTCCCTCCTTCCAGTCCTATCAAAAATCTTTGAAAATGCTGCTCCTATGCAGATTCGAAATTTTATGGAGAAATATGATATTATTACGGAAAACCAATTTGGTTTCCAGCATGGCAAAAGTACTATTGATGCAATTAACAAGTTTATCAAAAAGATCAGTGCATCATTAGACAACCAAAGTTGCAGGAATGTTTTGTGATCTCACAAAAGCCTTTGACTCTGTAAATCATGCACTGCTCATCTATAAACTTGACAAGTATGGGATCAAGGGTAATGTTCTAAATTGGCTTATTTCATACTTATTAAATAGTAAACAAAGAGTTATTGTCTCATCAAATGCAGCAAATTACTATTCAAGTGTGTGTGTGTTTGAGGTTTACGGGCGCTAAACAGCGTGGTCATCAGCGCCCAAACGCATAGAAACAGGAACACATGCGGTGAAGGGACGAAGACGGACACCGAACAAGGAGAACGGCTAAAAGACACAGGCCTGACGCAGTTCCAAATGCTCACATACAGAGGCAAAACAAGAGGAGAAGAAACACACTAAAAAAGGAAAGGAAACAAGGAAAAGAGAACAGATACCGAAGGGAAACAAGGAGGTAATCGTGACTGGCGGACCTCTTACCTAAAACCTGGGTGAGCCAGTCACCCAGCAGCACATTAAAACCCTCTCCCTAAAATCCGAGGCAACAGATTGGACAGGACACAAAACCGTAAGACCTTAACCACTGTCCCTGCGTCGTCTTGCAAAATAGAGGGCAAATCCGGTGGCAAAGAAACCACCGCCCTCTGGTCAGAGAATAAAACACAGTCAAGTAAAATGTGGCGGACAGTAATCTTGACGCCACAAGCACTGCAGATTGGGGGGTCCTCCCGTCGGAGTAAAAAACCATGCGTTAAGGGACTGTGCCCAATGCGGAGGCGAGTGAGGAGAACCTCATCCCGCCTGTATGACTGGTAGGACGTACGCTATGGTAGCGTAGTGGCCTTTACCAGACGCAGCTTATTGTCAGAAACTGCCAGCCACTCCTCTTCCCATTGATGCATAACACGAAAACGCAAAAGGGAGGTTACAGCATGGAGGGGGACGGCACATTCAACAACGTGAGGGAGGGAACATGCATCTTTGGCAGCCACATCTGCCAGTTCGTTTCCCCTAATACCCACGTGTCCCGGCACCCAGCAGAAAGAAACCTCCTTCCCCTGCCGTTGCAGGTGGAGTAGGGCATCATGGATGTTCTGGACGACCGTATCCGCTGGGTCTGAAGGGCACTCAGGGAGTCAGAACAGACGAGGAACTTAAGACTGGGAACACATCTCATCTGCTCCAATGCCCGCAAGATTGCAAACAATTTGGCATCGAGGATGGTAAACGTCACAGGAAGCCGTAACTTGACGACTCAATCAGGGAAAACAACAGCACAACTAACAGAGTCCCCCTGTTTAGAGCCATCTGTGAATACAGGTACATGGTCCGGATGCTGGTTTAAAATATCGTAAAATAAGGAGGTAAAAACAAACGCCGGAGTGCAGTTCCTCCAGTTCTCCGACAAGTCTAGAAGGATGCTGGGCCTCTGGAGCAACCAGGGAGGCAGGCGAGTAAAAAAACCTTGTCGTTGGGGGGCCACACGCTCCACACCAAGGGTCTCAAGCAAATGCTTGGCACAAATCCCAAATAGTCTCGTTGCCCTGGCATGACTGGAAAAGAGACGTTCCATAGGCGGTTGGGCAACGGTAGGGTACGCAGGGGAGGTAGGACAGGCAAGGAAATGACACACCCGTCGCACCATGAGGAGTTTCCGCCGGATGGCGAGCGGCGGTTCCCCTGCCTCAGCACACAGGCTGGGGATGGGACTGGTACGGAAGGCACCAGTGGCCAGCCTAATACCCTCATGGTGTTCTGCGTCAAGGATCTTCAGATACGAAGGCCTTGCTGACCCATACACGGTGCAAGCATAGTCAAGACGCGATCGGACGAAAGCCCTATAAAACTGCAGCAGACGCGCCCGATCTGCTCCCCAGGACCGATGGCTCAGACACTTCAAAATATTCAGTGCCTTCAGGGCCCGCACCTTGAGGTCTTTAAGGTGAGGCAACCACGACAACTTGGAATCAAAAGTGAGGCCCAGGAACCTCACAGTGTCTCTAAAAGAAAGAACGGTGTCCCTCAGACGCAATTCAGGGGTGGTAAAAAGATGCCGAGAACGATTAAAATGAACACACACAGATTTGTCTGCAGAAAAGGTAAAACCCGTCTTTGCAGTCCATGCCTCTAAGCGCTTTATCGTAAGCTGCAACTGCCGACTAGCAGTGACAAGACTGGAGGAAGAACAGAAAACAGCAAAATCGTCCACAAACAAGGAGCATTGGGCAGGACTCCGGATAGTGGACGTGATACTGTTAATAGCGACGGCAAAGAGGGTGACACTTAAAACACAGCCCTGAGGAACACCATTCTCCTGCACGTACAAATCCGATAGCACATTACCAACCCGATACCGAAAGAGGCGGTGAGAAAGAAAGGACCGAATGAAGATGGGGAGACGGCCACGAAAGCCCCACTCATGGAGTTGATTGAGGATAAGGTGGCGCCAAGTAGTGTCATACGCCTTATTAATGTCAAAGAAGCCCCCTAGACAATGCTGGTTACGTAGAAAGGCCTGCTGGATGGCGGCCTCAAGCAGGGTCAAGTTGTCTATAGTGGAACGACATCTCCGAAAGCCACCATAGGGGCTCACCATAGGGGATGCGCTTAGATGTTTTAATCTCCTGTACCATCCGTTCTTCGAGATAGATGGGGCAGATCCCGCTCCAGACAGGGTGACTCCCAGAGCAATTCACGCACTTCACAGGCGATGAACAATCGGCTCCGTCATGGGCAGGCTGACCACATTTACCACAAGTGGCTATCCCATTGCATCCCAACGTAGTATGCCCAAAGCGCTGACATTTAAAACAGCGCATTGGGTTGGGGAAATATGGCTGTACGGGCAAACGTAAGAACCCCGCTTAAACATGCTCTGGGAGTCTCGGGCAATTGAACGTGAGAATAAACGAGTCAGATTTGACGAGGTCCCCACTGACTCGTTTCATAATATGCTGCATGTCAACAATTCCTTCGTCAGCCCACTCAGATTTTAACACGTCTATGGGGATATCCACCAAGTCCCTATACGTCACAACACCCTTACTATAATTCAAAGTGGAGTGGAGCTCGGTCTCGACAGCATACTCTCCTAGACAGGTTGCTTTCCGAAGGGCAGCGACTTGACGGGAACTAGAAGTTTCAACTAACAGAGTCCCATTGCGCAGTCGCTTTACAGATTTCAGTGTTCCTGCAAGTCCCTCAAGACCCTTGTGGATGTAAAAGGGAGAAACCCTCTCAAAGCTACCCTCCTTCCTTTTAATAATCAAAAACACATTCTGATTATCAGCATGTGCTCCGTTACTACATTCTGTTAAATCTCTAGCAACACCAGGCGCTGGAGGACTCGCAGCGCGTAGCCACTTTTTCGATGGGGTGTGTTTTCCTACCAGCGGCCCACCCAAGCCACTGGTAGGGGGAAATGTAGAGGTCGAACGGTCCATTGCGGTCCCACGAGCAGCTAGGGAACTAAAAGTCCGCTCAGACAGAGCCCCGCGTGCCTGAGTAAGCCTTATACAACTGGGGTGCGGCAGGTGCCCCAGAGGTTGCCCGCTTGCGACTGTTCCACCCCAACAGCCATGCATCTTCTAGGCGCGGAGCACACCGAAAGATTGAGGGGTTTTTATAGAGGTTGGCCTTCCTCGCAATCCAGGCGGTCAAGCCAAGATTATCATTCCCCGCAGCACACAACATTTCACCGCCGCGCCGCACGGTGGTCGCTGAAGCATGTCCGGGGGTTACGGTGACAGGACACTGGCGGTGCAGACCAGTCCCCAGCTCAGGACCCCGGGGTCGCCAAGCCCGTACTCAGCCAGTGAATGCTGAGCCCCTGGGGGATTACTACTCAAAATGGAAAACAGCAGCCCAAGGCATCCCTCAAGGCTCGATTGTAGGACCTATTTTGTTTTTGTTCAATGTTAATGATTTACCAAACAATATAAATGCTCCATCGATTTTATTTGCAGATGACACATCTGTATTAATTGAAAACCAGGAGCCAGAAAACATTCCTCTCTACATAACAAACACAATGAACAAACTAGAAACATGGTTCCAACTGAATGGATTAAGATTGAACATATCCAAAACCCACATGATCCAATTCAGAACAAAACAGTCAAAGCCCCAAGAAATTTAAATAACTCATAAAAATCAGGATATAGAAGTGGATTCTGTGAAGTTTTTAGGGTTAAACCTAGATAAAAATTTAAATTGGAATAAACATGGTATGCAGCTCGTGGTCATGCGGTAGCGTTCTCGCTTCCGGTGCCTGGGTTCCCAGGTTCGATTCCCGGCGGGGTCAGGGATTTTCTCTGCCTCATGATGACTGGGTGTTGTGTGATGTCCTTAGGTTAGTTAGGTTTAAGTAGTTCTAAGTTATAGGGGGCTGACGACCATAGCTGTTAAGTCCCATAGTGCTCAGAGCCATTTGAACCATTTGAATAAACATGTTGACTACCTGTTAAACAAATTATGTAGCTTTGCATTTGCTGTGCAAATATTAGCTGGTGCAACAGACATGAATACAAGGGAAAATGCATACCACAGCTACTTTCAGTCAGTTGTAAGGTATGGTATTGTTTTTGGGGGAAATTCAAGCAATATATTGCGCATACTAAAGTTACAGAAAAGAATAATAAGGAACATGTGTACTACCCATCCAAGGACATCATGTCCCCCACTAGTTGAAAGACAACAGTTATTAACAGTTCCCTCCTTATACATCTATGATATTATTACCTTTCTACATAGCAATTTAGAGTTATTCGAGAAAAACTTTTTCAATCACATGTATAACACGATAAACAAAGACAATTTTATGCTTCCCACTCATCGCTTAAATCTATATGCGCAGTCTCCTCAGTATATGGCAATGAAAATTCATAACAAGCTAAAAGGAAAGAATGTTCTGAGTATGAACCTAGAGACACTGAAAACAAAGCTTTATGATATAGTTGTCAAATGCTGCTACTACACTGTTGAGGAGTTCATGAAGGATGAACTGAACATTTGAGCAGGATAAATTTACATATAGTCTTGTGTGTAAATGTAGCTGTCCTTCACAAAAGGGAGAAAAGAAAAATGAAAGTTTATATTGTTGTTGTTGTTGTCTTCAGTCCTGAGACTGGTTTGATGCAGCTCTCCATGCTACTCTATCCTGTGCAATCTGCTTCATCTCCCAGTACCTACTGCAACCTACATCCTTCTGAATCTGCTTACTGTATTCATCTCTTGGTCTCCCTCTACGATTTTTACCCTCCACGCTGCCCTCCAATGCTAAATTTGTGATCCCTTGATGCCTCAAAACATGTACTACCAACCGATCCCTTCTTCTAGTCAAGTTGTGCCACAAACTTCTCTTCTCCCCAATCCTATTCAATACCTCCTCATTAGTTACGTGATCTACCCATCTAATCTTCAGCATTCTTCTGTAGCACCACATTTCGAAAGCTTCTATTCTCTTCTTGTCCAAACTAGTTATCGTCCATGTTTCACTTCCATACATGGCTACACTCCAAACAAATACTTTCATAAACGACTTCCTGATACATAAATCTATATTCGATGTTAACAAATTTCTCTTCTTGAGAAACGCTTTCCTTGCCATTGCCAGTCTACATTTTATATCCTCTCTACTTCGACCATCATCAGTTATTTTACTTCCTAAATAGCAAAACTCCTTTACTACTTTAAGTGTCTCATTTCCTAATCTAATTCCCTCAGCATCACCCGATTTAATTTGACTACATTCCATTATCCTCGTTTTGCTTTTGTTGATGTTCATCTTATATCCTCCTTTCAAGACACTGTCCATTCCGTTCAACTGCTCTTCCAAGTCCTTTGCCGTCTCTGACAGAATTACAATGTCATCGGCGAACCTCAAAGTTTTTATTTCTTCTCCATGAATTTTAATACCTACTCCAAATTTTTCTTTTGTTTCCTTTACTGCTTGCTCAATATACAGATTGAATAACAGCGGGGAGAGGCTACAACCCTGTCTCACTCCTTTCCCAACCACTGCTTCCCTTTCATGCCCCTCAACTCTTATGACTGCCATCTGGTTTCTGTACAAATTGTAAATAGCCTTTCGCTCCCTGTATTTTACCCCTGCCACCTTCAGAATTTGAAAGAGAGTATTCCAGTCAACATTGTCAAAAGCTTTCTCTAAGTCTACAAATGCTAGAAACGTAGGTTTGCCTTTTCTTAATCTTTCTTCTAAGATAAGTCGTAAGGTCAGTATTGCCTCACGTGTTCCAACATTTCGACGGAACCCAAACTGATCCTCCCCGAGGTCCGCATCTACCAGTTTTTCCATTCGTCTGTAAAGAATTCGCGTTAGTATTTTGCAGCTGTGACTTATTAAACTGATAGTTCGGTAATTTTCACATCTGTCAGCACCTGCTTTCTTTGGGATTGAAATTATTATATTCTTCTTGAAGTCTGAGGGTATTTCACCTGTCTCATACATCTTGCTCACCAGATGGTAGAGTTTTGTCATGACTGGCTCTCCCAAGGCCGTCAGTAGTTCTAATGGAATGTTGTCTACTCCGGGGGCCTTGTTTCGACTCAGGTCTTTCAGTGCTCTGTCAAACTCTTCACGCAGTATCTTACCTCCCATTTCGTCTTCATCTACATCCTCTTCCATTTCCATAATATTGTCCTCAAGTACATCGCCCTTGTATAAACCTTCTATATACTCCTTCCACCTTTCTGCCTTCCCTTCTTTGCTTAGAACTGGATTGCCATCTGAGCTCTTGATATTCATACACATGGTTCTCTTCTCTCCAAAGGTCTCTTTAATTTTCCTGTAGGCAGTATCTATCTTACCCCTAGTGAGATGAGCTTCTACATCCTTACATTTGTCCTCTAGCCATCCCTGCTTAGCCATTTTGCACTTCCTGTCGATCTCATTTTTGAGATGTTTGTATTCCTTTTTGCCTGCTTCATTTACTGCATTTTTATATTTTCTCCTTTCATCAATTAAATTCAATATTTCTTCTGTTACCCAAGGATTTCTAGCAACCCTCGTCTTTTTACCTACTTTATCCTCTGCTGCCTTCACTATTTCATCCCTCAGAGCTACCCATTCTTCTTCTACTGTATTTCTTTCCCCCACTGCTGCCAATTGTTCCCTTATGCTCTCCTTGAAACTCTGTACAACCTCTGGTTCTTTCAGCTTATCCAGATCCCATGTCCTTAAATTCCCACCTTTTTGCAGTTTCTTCAGTTTTAACCTACAGGTCATAACCAATAGATTGTGGTCAGAGTCCACATCTGCCCCTGGAAATGTCCTACAATTTAAAACCTGATTCCTAAATCTCTGTCTTACCATTATATAATCTATCTGATACCTTTTAGTATCTCCAGGATTCTTCCATGTATACAACCTTCTTTTATGATTCTTGAACCAAGTGTTAGCTATGATTAAGTTACGTTCTGTGCAAAATTCTACCAGACGGCTTCCTCTTTCATTTCTTAGCCCCAATCCATAATCACCTACTATGTTTCCTTCTCTCCCTTGTCCTACTGACGAATTCCAGTCACCCATGACTATTAAATTTTCGTCTCCCTTCACTACCTGAATAATTTCTTTTATCTCATCATACATTTCATCAATTTCTTCATCATCTGCAGAGCTAGTTGGCATATAAACTTGTACTACTGTCGTAGGCATGGGCTTTGTGTCTACCTTGGCCACAATAATGCGTTCACTATGCTGTTGGTAGTAGCTTACCAGCATTCCTATTTTCCTATTCATTATTAAACCTACTCCTGCATTACCCCTATTTGATTTTGTATTTATAACCCTGTATTCACCTGACCAAAAGTCTTGTTCCTCCTGCCACCGAACTCCACTAATTCCCACTATATCTAACTTTAACCTATCCATTTCCCTTTTTAAATTTTCTAACCTACCTGCCCGATTAAGGGATCTGACATTCCACGCTCCGATCCGTAGAATGCCAGTTTTCTTTCTCCTGATAACGACGTCCTCCTGAGTAGTCCCCGCCCGGAGATCCGAATGGGGGACTATTTTACCTCCGGAATATTTTACCCAAGAGGACGTCATCATCATTTAATCATACAGTAAAGCTGCATGACCTCGGGATAAATTACGGCTGTAGTTTCCCCTTGCTTTCAGCCGTTCGCAGTACCAGCACAGCTAGGCCGTTTTGGTTAATGTTGCAAGGCCAGATCAGTCAATCATCCAGACTGTTGCCCCTGCAACTACTGAAAAGGCTCCTCTTCAGGAACCACATGTTTGTCTGGCCTCTCAACAGATACCCCTCCGTTGTGGTTGCACCTACGGTACGGCCATCTGTATCGCTGAGGCACGCAAGCCTCCCCACCAACGGCAAGGTCCATGGTTCATGGGGGGGGAAGTTTATATTAATGTTAAAATTATTTGTACCAATTAGATCTAAGTTATGTTATCCTTTTTTTTTTACGTGTCTCCTCTACACTAATCATATGATTAGAAATTGTATGGTTCAAATGGCTGTGAGCACTATGCGACTTAACTTCTGAGGTCATCAGTCGCCTAGAATTTAGAACTAATTAAAACTAACTAACCTAAGGACATCACACACATCCATGCCCGAGGCAGGATTCGAACCTGCAACCATAGCGGTCGCTCGGTTCTAGACTGTAGCGCCTAGAACAGCACGGTCACTCTGGCCGGCTAGAAACTGTATGTTATGAGACGAATAAAACACTATTCACTAATGACCGCTGCACAAAAATGCATGGTTTGCTGAACTAATTCAATATTGAAAACAGGAAAGTCAAATGATATATTTATAAGTTATCCTCATGCCTTTTGTCTTTTCAACCATGGCAATCATTAATTGAAATCTTATTGTTTCAGTTATTTCTCTGGCTATCATGCCAATGAAATCCACGTGGTTGTCAATGGCAGATTTGGCAGCAGCTTGTTGGTGAGCCTGTTTCAAATATATTTTTTGTGCAATCAGTCTGACTACAGACATGTAACTATCACGAAACCTCTTCCTGTTTCTCCTTCTACTCTGGAGTCTGCTGGGTAGGAGGTGGTGGTGGTGGGTGGTGGTGGTGGTGGTGGTGGTTCTACTGGTACTGTTGCTGGTTCTGCAATTTGTTTAACAATGCACACTGGATTCAGTAAATGTAAATCCAGACTACAGCACTCCTCCACAAAGTGCTGTGGAGACTGCTGCATTTTTCAACTTTCTGAATGCAAAGACTCACTGCTTGCATGCAAATTGCAGAACATACTGTAATTTACTGCAGTACTATAACTGAATGAAATGCTTAACATTGCAATAAAACAGCTAAGTATACTGAAGTTTTGTAAAGAATGCAAGCAGTAGTTCCCCAATCAGGGGTAGCTTTTATGACAATTTCTAAAATTTAATTCAAACTTTTTGTCACAGAATTTTAATTGGACATGCACAGTGTATAAGGGCTATAAAATTCAGTTTTTGCCTTAAGTAAATAGTTGGATAAGTTACCTATTTACTTTCATCATTGTTCACTGCCAAGGACTGTCCACCTAGGCACTGGTAGCAATTGGACTGCCAAGATTAGTAATTTATCATAGTATCAGAGCTAGTTTGTACATCTACAAAATTGTAAGTTCATATTAACCACAATAAAATTCTGGTGGGGAAACTACATTTCAATTCATTGGTTATTGAAGATTATGTATTTTCAAAATAATCAGAAGTGAAAATCCACTATAATATTACCTATTTTCTGTATATGCATCACAGTACTATTAAATGCAACATTATCACAAGGCTGTGCTATAATTTTAAAAAATAACATATTAGAAAACATATGATTTTGTACTTACATCGTTCAGCCCACTGGCACTCATCTTTGAAGACCTCACTTTCGTGTGTTCAACACTGTACTGACACCACAGACCATGCATTTTTGTGTAGCAATCATTGCTTGTAGCGTTTGGATGAATGAGGCACACACAATTTGCAGTCCTTGTGAGTGGTTCTGTGCAATAGTGTTTATTAAATTATTTTGTTCTATTTACTACGTATAGACGCAGTTCCTTCCTGTACACACATATCAAAGCATTAGTTGCTTCCTCGGTCCACTGTAGTGCCATTGTTTTGTATACAATTTGTACACAATGAAAGACAACAGGATGAAAGTGAATAGTGATGAAAGCATCCTGGTCAGGGTTTGAAGGCATGGTGTCAGAAGTGGGAACACCTCACAATTACCCACGGCAGGCAGCACTCAAAGCATTTTACAAGCAAAATAACACTGGATCTATCATAGAAAACATGCAGAGTTCCCAGCAAGGTAGCAGCCTAGCACACAACAGAGCTTACTTGGCAGCCATCACGTGAGCCAGGAAAAAAACTTACACCAAATCTTACTCCATGTGAAATGGGCTTTACTCTTGCAAAAAATGCAACCATAAAAATATTTTATCAGCTCTCTCGAGAATTAAAAATGCTGGCAGATAATGAAAGTTTTAAGAACAAATTTAAATCCTTATTACTTCACAACTCCTATTCCTTGGATCAAGTTGTCTTAAAGTTGCCCCATAGGGCACAGGCACCACGAGCCACCCCTCAGCTCGGTCATCGGCAGGTGCAGCTGGCATAGGCTACCCACTAAGAGATCCTATTGCACACTTTCTGACTAAACATAAACCATTTGGCCAACACAGCATGCAGGCATCAGCTGGTGCAGAAATGTCACGCAAGCTATCGCCCAACAGCCTTACTGCCAGAGCGTCAACTATTTGCCCATCTGTGCCTATGAGTATCCGGCTACTCCCCAGCTAGCACATGAACTGGAAAAACCTATTGTAGATAAATTTCTGAGCTAAGCTGTATGTATGTGTTTGGGTTGCATTTATCAAATTTTGTTGTAAATTAAGAGTAATAAACATAGTTATATAAATGGACAGCATGTATCGATATTTTCACAGAGTAAATGTATCTTATTTGTGAAACAACTGATATGTTTCACATGGTGGTGAGTTGATGTGAACATGATCCAATGCAGTAAAAAACTAATCTAGCACCCCGGTAAGCCACTATCAATATGGTGGTGCAACATAACAAGGATGTAATCAGTGAAAGGTTCTATAACCAAGATAACATGAACATAATTTGTTACAGCAGTAATGCTGCGATAGTACTAGTCTTAGTTGTAGGAAAGGGGAATATTATTAAAATTCAGTAAAGACACCGTTGGGCAATGAGGTCTGGCCCTGCCGGCACTGTGTGGTAATAGTTGGCAGCCGGTAGGCCAGACAGAGTAAACATGGCACAGAGCTGTGCCAGCGTATTGCATGTATGATTTGTTGGAGTGGTGAAACAGCGAGGCAGGGAACTGCAGCATTGCTACAAGTTATTGCGATTTATGAGGCAAAGCAGTAGGCCAGAGCCGGGAGTGGCCATGTGTAAGTGGCTGATGTATGGGAATTTACCCATGCCATAGTTTCTGTCTCTCTCTGACACTACGTCAGAAGTGAAAGGAGAAGGATGATAAATAGTCAGGCACTTTTAGCTTGAGAGAGTGTGTGCCAGGTCAGTCGAGAGTCGGTTCGCACCCATGCTGGTCTACACTTATAGGGGCCAGTCTGGCAAAGATGTTGTAAATATTCTGTGTAAACCTGTACCTTGTTTGTATGTACTTGTTCGGGCTGTATTCCACCTCCAGGGACACAACACAGGGGCAGGACGGAATGGCAGCCGGGTACTTGGAGACAGCATGATCTGCCTGAAGGAGGGCAGTGACAGCAGTCTGCAGCGGGTCCAGGACGGGCCCTGTTCACTTCCCTCGTGGCGTACCAGAGTCTGGGAGAGGCATACACTGCGGAGGGGTGCGGCAGTGCTGCAGTGGCACCAGAGACGGTGGCGTATGTTGCCATTTGGCAAGCACCACTAGTGGCAAGTTGCAGCATAACATCCATGAGGCCACAGGTTCGAGTCCAGACCTGTCCTGGGAGCAGCAGCGGCCCGAAGGCCACGGGTGACCAGTACAACCACCTTCGAGCCATGGTCGGACAGAGCAGGCTAAACGGGGTGGAGGGAACCGAGGGCCAGGGGCTGTAACAGTCTCCGGAATCGTGGGCAGCTATGTGTTGAAAGACGCGACGCCTCGGCAGGCAGCGACCGGGCAGAGCGTTGCAGACTCCCAGCTGAGCGGCCTTGATGACGGAGCAGTGGCGTCAGCATACCAGAAGTTGCTGAGCCGGCCGGACTCGCGGAAAAGTGCTGCGCGCGACACACTGACACTACGCTGCACTCACCGAAGTACTGTAAATTATGTGAATAAAGCAATGCTTCCAAATACCACTGTATCACTCTGCACTGCCCCTTGATGCTATTGAACTTGCTCAGCCTCCTGAGAAGAAACGGCACAATGGGCCTCGGCTTCAGCTCAGCCATCTGGAGTCCTGGGTTCGACCATCGACACCCGCAACAGGAAGTACCATAAAATTTCATATTGATACACTGTGCTAATGGTGTAAATAATATTTTGTACAATGCACATTACATGCTGAGTAAAATTTTAACACAAAAGACAAAGTGTGTGTATATAGGATCCAGAGAAAAAGCATGTCTCTCCATTTAAAAAAGAGCAGGAGTAAATAAGAAATATAGTTTCATAAGTGGAGACTGTCACAGAATACATTTACCTAGGACAGCTTGTAAATATGCTTGCAGACATAAGATCAGGAATCTTTGTATACAACAAGCTGCTCTGTCAACCATTTAGGTGACATTCAGTTATCTTTAAGGTCAAATATGGCAGTAAAACTGATAGTTTTTGTTCAATGTGCTCCCTCCTTGTTGACTCCCAGCTGTGAGAGCTGGACACTTTGTGAATATACAGGATGAAAATGATAACTGTACAGCGAGGCATGAAAAGCTCTATGTTGGGATTGACCCAAAAAATGGCATCAGCTCAGTTACTGATGTCAAAGACATACTGAAGAGAACAGCCATTAAGAAATGGCAATGGGGGAGAAATGGCAATGGGCCAGCCATGTTGCCAGAAGAAATGATCACCAATGGACCCAGACCTGTGGAAGATTGTTAGAGTTAACTGGCTGAAATTTGCCCAAGACTGTTGCTCATTAAAGAAGAAGTTACAGACATGCCTGAGCTCAGTACTTGGAGTGGGCAAATCATTTAATGGGGCAAATAGATGATGATGATGATGATGCCCCTTACAACTTCTCATGTATGCTAATTACCACACACTAAATGTAACAAATGTAGTCATAAGTGTAAGCATCACCACTTTTCTTCCCATTTTTGTCAACAGGAATACAACTGCAATAGGAGGAACAGATTAACATGGATAAGATTGGAATGCAATTACTCACATTCTTGCTGAAGTAGCCATCTCGATATTCAGCTATACTGAGTCACAAGAACCACAGAAAACCTAATTCGCGATGCCAGAACAGCATTTCAACTACTAGCTTGACTAGGTCGGACAGTCATCGGTTGGTTAGTTGTCGGTCAGTTAGTCGATCTCTCTCTCTCTCTCTCTCTCTCTCTCTCTCTGTGTGTGTGTGTGTGTGTGTGTGTGTGTGTGTGTGTGTGTGTGTGTGTGTGCGTGCGCACACATTTGTTGTTGTTGTTGTTCTATATGTAGGTACTAGAAACACACAGTACAGTATTGCAATGGACAGATCACATTTAAACATTCCTCTGGATATACCTTATAGTGTTCCATATTGCACATGGTATGGCTCACAATCTGTGGCAGTCTGCTGTATGCCCTACAGTTTGTGCAGTGTACAATGGATATGTGCATTGGGACACAAATAAAACATTGATTGGCGACTCCATGGAGTGCTGTGTGCACAATGACCATATATGTTAAACTAAAAGGGAGGTCAGCATTGGCCATAATATTGATGTTTTACCAATATTACAGCCAAAGCTGACCTTCCTTTTAAATAAAATATTTATTTCCAAAAGATGGAATTTTTCTTATCTATATGATAAAGCATAATAGAAGTAACAGCTGAGGAGAAATGGCTGCAAACATTAACAGTATCATCTTCACTCTGTTTTCCAAGCATGACTCGCCATTATTGTAGGGTACTAGAATATAAAACAAAAATACTGACTATGCAATTGTACACCTATTACAGTAAACCCTCAATTATCCGTGGGTGGATTATATATACACTTTGCAGATTATCCTGGCCTATTTCTCCCACTATTTTGCTGCTGGAAATTTTCCTTTAACTCAGGAGTTGTTGTGAGTGAGCGGTAATCTCACATTACTACAAGAGTGTAGTAAACAATGTGCTGCTTCAACACTGCAAGACCTGGACTATATTTTGTCTCAAAGTAGTGTAAGGCAGTGTGAAATAGGATTGTACAGTATTCATTGTAAGTACCGAATTTTCACATATACTATGATGATTAAAGTAGAAATTATTATAAACATTAACGAATTTAATTATGATAATGTAATTAATTTTTATTTTCAAACAACCCTAATATATTATGGTGTACTTTAACAGTGCATTATCTGTTGAATTTGATTATCCATGGTTTTTAGGTCTCCAATTACTGCGGATAATCGCGAGTTTACTCCAAAACATAAAAAAATATTTCTCCATCACGGAACTTGTTATCTTCTTGTATTACAACACTATATGTACATTTTTGCCAACATACGTTAAATATGCAGTAACAAAATGTTTGACCTTTGCCAGTGAACTGAATTTTCCCACACTACATATTTCAGAAGATAACTTCTATCTTCAGGTGTGTTTAGGTGAAATATTTGGATTTTTCCCAATAATGCATAGCTGAGATACGTCATATTAACAACATACCAGTACCACAAGGCACGACACTCCATGAAACATGCTCATTTACAAGACCCATCATAATGTGGCTGGGAAAATAGGCCATGGAAGGTAGCTAATACAAAGAGATCACACAAAAAGACACAACTGCGCCATTTTTTAAATATTTAGAACTTACCTAAATTGTAAGCAGTCAACTGGTACACCATATTTTTCAAGAAAATAGAATACTTCAGCTTTGAGTACTTTATCTTCTTCATTTATATTAAGCACAGGTATATAGTGTTTGGTTTCTTGCAACACAGTGCTAAGGCCCTGCCTTATATACGCATACACTAGTGAGCACACTGCAGAATCAACATCACAAGTTTCATTGCCCAGAACTATAGTTACTTCCTCATTCCTCTCAAAGTTTTCATGCTGGAACAAAGAAAAAGGTATATTTAATGACTGTAGCACTTAATGATAGCATTTACTAATAATGGAAATGGCATTAGGGTTGGGAGGCGGGAGAGATAGATAGAGAGAGAGAGAGAGGCAGAAAGAGAGAGAGAGAGAGAGAGAGAGAGAGAGAGAGAGAGAGAGAGAGGTGTGCAGTCCCCATGCATTTTATATAAAATAACCAAAAGATCTCATTTTGTATTATGGAAGTTTTTCAATTCATTTTCGCATGGACAACAGGATATTAGATACAAGCTTCTGGTTCAACTTTTGTACATGAGTATGTGTGTCACTGCAAAGTGAACAGATATTGTATGAGAATGAAGATGGCTAGTGATAAAGTGATTCTGACACAGTTGTGATTGAAATGGCACAGCAGCTAGAAACATACTTTCAAAATAGCACTGACCACGCGATCATTCAATCATTATTAATATCAGCTGATAGAAGACTGTAAAAGTATCCACAGGCCATAATACATGTCACATCCACATCTCACTGTTAAGGAACATTGCTAGTTGCTAATGGTACTACTGACAGTATAATATATTTCTGTGGTAGTCAGGCACAGCCTATATTGGACATTGATACAAATAAGGGTCTACAGAAAACACCTAATATGTATGCTCCCATGCTGACCAATGGGCTTCATTTAAGAACACAGTACAAATGGGAACACTGAGAATGGACTATAAAAAAAGTGGAAGATAACTGTATATCAGGTGAGCCACTACCCCGTCTTTTACAATGTCAATATTTGAAACAAGAAGGCCCATTATTTCACAAGAATTGGTGTCACATACATTCATCTCCCTGTCTACCACTCAATGCATATGCTAAAGGATGAATGGTTATCGTCTTTCTTTCCATCTGTATTCCATCTAAGACTTTCCAGTATAATACAGAGTTAACAGTTTGATATGAACAGATGTCAGCTGGTCATGTCAATAGAAAGCAATGGAGTTCCCACTCAGTTTTTGATCTAAATAAAAAGTGAACTTGTTACATGCTTGTACTGCAATGCTGTGGGCATGTTTTTGCCAACATATGTTAAGTATTCTTAACATGATGGGTTCATGGTAGAACCTGTAGATTGAAAATTTTATGCATGCTATAGCACCTTAAACACAAATACTCTGAAATAAAGAAACAATGGTTGGAAATTAATCTTTCAGACGTTACAAGGTCTTCAATGAGCACTGAATGTGAGGCACAATTTAAAAATGTATGTGTCATAACAAACATGTGCCTGCTACAGCAATGTTGGTCATGATACTTTGGGAAAGGGAGGAAAAATAAGTTTTTGATGTGTCTATAGTGAAGCTTAGCAGTATTGACAAGCTTAGTGCATTAGTCATTACAGGAACTTGGAGACATGCATTTAGCATTGTGGCACAGCTTATTTGAAACCCGAGACAGATTAAACTGGAGTGTTGTACTGGGTCTCAAATGTGGGACCTTTGCTTTTGTACTCGACCGGCTGAGCTACCCAAGCACAACTCACAACACACCCTCAGAGGTTTGCTGTTTTAAAGGCAAAGGTTCCAGGTTCAGGGTTCAAGCCCCGGTCTGGCATCCAATTTTAATCTGACAAGAAGTTTATGATGCTCTCATTGTTTGATTAGAATGGGAGATTCTGTGCCACAGACAACAAGATCATTGGGTTTCATTCCTATGGGGTTACGTGAAGTCATAAGTATGAAATCCCAGTATAAACTTCAGAGGGTCTGGTTAGTAGTGTCCTAGCTGTCTGCCTCATAGCATAAATGTTTTAACTGGTTCCCTCAGCAACATCGAGCAATCAAAGCTGTTGGAGATCGACCTTTATTTGCAGCCCTCACCACCAGTGGCACCGCGACATGCAAGCTGTCACCACAAGCGATGCTATGGGAAGAAGCCGCACTGTAGCACACACTGCATCATCCGGTGGAGCCCTGCGACCTCCAACAAGCTATAACCATGCCCTACAGCTCTGAGAACTCATTCTCTCGTGTGCTCACTTGATGAAACTTTCACTTGACTGGTCACGGTCAGCAGACTATATTGGCTTTGACTCCTGATTATGCATGGCCCGTTACTTTCTATTTATGTAGTTCTGAACTTACATGTGATTGTATTAACTGTATGCCTCCACCATATAAGGGAATTTCACCCAATAAATTGTGCTCATAACTGCAGATTTCAACAGTAGTGACGATTTTTTTTAATTTCGCAGTGTATTGATATATTAGGCAATATGGGCCTGGAATTTATGAAGCACATACCAACAGCAACCGCAGTTGACCTTACTACAACAGCAAGTAACAAGGTTGCCCTCACCAAAGACACTGTTTCCTCCATTTCTGGATAATGTTGATGACTGGGAAACATAATTACAGCACCTCAACTATCACTTCACCGGTTAAGTTAACCAATTCAGATTGAAAATGACCATTGTTTTCATGGGCTTCACATAGTGTGTTGGGGTTTCACCATTAGTTGTCGTCCACCCCCCCCCCCCCCACACACACACACACACACATACACACACATGAAAAATCCCGAGTGATTACCTTTTGCTGAGTGTTGTAACCTTTGTCAGATCATTGTGGGTGTCCATTCCATGTAGTGTATGCTAGACACGAATTTTACAGGTACTGTAAACAGCAGTCAGAATCCTTTAAAGACTCTATCACTGACCTCTGGGGTCTTAGTTCTGCTTTTGTGTGCTCAGAAGAAAATGTCGCACATCTTATGGTGACTGCATGATTCCTCCAAGATTTACCCAATAAGCATACACAGGCTTTATGGCTTATGGATACTTCGCTGTAAAAGGTATTTAAAAAAGCCTAGGCTTTCGAATTTACACCGGGAACACACAACCAGTGGGATGCTGTCAGCAATGTCTGCCATCACCACAAGTGTGGCAATAAACATTTCCCATAAGCACAGGAAATCTAATGTATGGTCAGACTACTCATGTAAACATGCTACGCTGCACCACTGTGCTTCTCCTCAGCACAACAGGTTAGGCGCATACCAACGGGGCAGCGAGATTTTGCGCATTTCCAAACGTTCTTTCTCTCTCACAGTTGAGTTTCCAAGAATTTTTAAAGTTCTCCATCCAATCAAAACTTCAATCAATGTCATTTATCCACTTGCCCAGCACTCTCTCTCCCACTGCCCACATTGATCAGCTACCTTTTTTTCATGTGGAGTTAAAGGCCACATTAATAGTGTATATCAGTTGCCCATCACACAGCAGCATACGCACAGTGTGGGGTCTCATTCTACTATTTCCGCCTTTGATGGATTCTGTCAATGTTCCATGAAGTAATGTACTGTATAGAAATACTGACTCATTCATTAACTGGTAAACCTGTCAAATTGTTATTAATGCTACATGTGGCTGGTTTCAATCCCTTGTCAGGTGGATACTGGTCCATCTTCTTCCCCCAGAATGTTGGCAGTCGTTTCCACTTCACTATCACATTGGAAACAGTTGGCCTAGGGATGTTTAGGAGTATGGAAATCTCGCATACAGACGTATGACACAAATGACACCCAATCACCTGACCACGTTCTAAGTCCCTGAGCTCCGTGGAGCACCCCATTCTGCTCTCTCATGATGTCTAATTATTACTCAGGTCACTTATATAGAGTACCTGGCATTGGGTGGCAGCACAATGCACCTAATATGAAAAACGTATGTTTTTGGGGTGTCCGAATACTTTTGATCACATAGTGTAGCTGTGGCCGAGTATGTTTTCGTTTGTTCCAGTTGTAGATGTTGCATGTTTTTTGTAATATGCTTGTGAATGGTGGTATTCATCATGTTGTTTACTGTACTACAGTGGCTGTACAAAAATATGGTAACACTGCAAGAAATGCATTCTTGAACATAAATGTAGATGTTAGCCAAGCCTGGAGGTTGCACTGTTGTACAAGAGCATGGTAAAAAGTAAAGCCTTCAATTTTTTTTATTCAGTTCTAAATATCAATAAAATGTTTTTATATAAAAAACCTTTATGGGTTTTCACACAAAAAACCTGTAGGCATTACTTTCTGGCACACTTTCATATTTCACCATGAATGACATATGTGGAATGTCTTCAATACAATGCCAGTGTCAGTCAGGGTCAGAACACTCTTCTGTACAGTTGTCAGATCATGATGCTGAAGCTAAGTGCATTTAAGCATACACGAATTGTTTATACCCATAAGGTGGGTACTTCAGTAACCAAGAAATTTGTCATCCACCAAGTCAAACCACAGATGAACGTATGTGCTGTGTGATAATAATGATTCTGACAAAAAATAAGAGGGCGACAGCTGCAAAAGTCACAGCAGAACTGAATGTTGCACTCATAAATCCTGTCAGCAGTAAAACAACATGAAGGGAGCTCCATAAGCAGGGAACTGCAATGCGAGCTGGAATTATAAAACCACTTATCAGTTATGCAAATGCCCATAAAAGGAAAACACGGTGCTGAGATCATAAAACTTGGACTATACAGAATAGGAAGAATGTCACTTGGTCCACTCTATGAATAGGGGACAACTGCTTCCTATCGATACTGCAAAACCAGTGCAAATAGGAGTTTACATTCACTCAGATAGCCATGTGTGTTAAAGCGCTGCTTCTGGGACAGGGTAATGGGCTAACTCTGGATCGAATGGGCCTGGCGAATTGACAAAGATTGATGTACCAGTCCTCCTGGATGAGGTTTTTAGACAATATGTGAAAACGGGGCTAGTATCAAAGTGCCACTGCAGTTACATGATTTCACAAATTCAGAAAACTTTCACATGCTGTCACAAGAATAGACAGTTGGGGTACACACATTCCATCCCAGGGAGTAACAATGTTGTGACAGGAAAGGCACCTCTCACCCTTTCAATCAACCATATCAAATCCATTACTTACTACGATGACCCTGTACTGATGTGACTCATTTCACACTGTTACCAACTTCTGGCCAAGTTTACATCCCAAGAGTGAAAGATTTTTATTGGGGGGGGGGGGGGGGGGGAGGGGAGATCAGTGACGTTTTTGGCACCCATAGCCATACTGCAATATTTCATGGGCCCTATGAATACAGGTTACTGCAAAGGATTATGTGAACATTTTAGCAGATCAGTTTCATCACATTCTACAATGTTTGTTCTCCAAAACGACAAGACCCCTGTTCAAACAGCTCACATCATCCAAGACTGGTTTTGTGAGCATGAGGATGAATTGTTGTTTCTCCCCTAGCCACCACAGCCTCCAGCTCTCAAATTATTGAGGGTTTGCAGTCCACTTTGTAGAGAAGGGTGTGTTACCACCATGTACCTCCATCATTACTTGAACTTTCCACTATTTTGCAGGAAAATGGTGTAACTGTCTCTTGAAACCCATAAAGGATCTGTATTCTGAGATGATGGAAAGCAGTTTTGAATGTCAATTGTTTTTCTACACTGTAATAAGCATGGTAACATATTGTATTTGTGGTATTTATGTATTTTTGTCCATCACTGTAGGTCAGGCAGAGATGGTAATCCACTGAGGAGAGTGAAGTTATGCATGTATAGCAATTTTTTGTGCAAGGGTGTGGTGACAGACTGAACTGTATCATAGCCTGAATTCTCAGTTAAATTGGAAGTTGATAGCTAGGTTGCGAGTTGATGTAGCCAATGAAGGCAGAAGGGCACTTTTTTATACATGCTGTGTGTTCTATACTTACACTTATATCATAACTTACACTTATATACTTACACTGATCATTACCACTGTTTTCCTGCAGCACTAAGATATTTTCAAGTTTTTAATATGTTTGAAGTTGTTAATAACAAGAGCATTCCTGTGCCAAATTCCTATATTTCTGTGAAAGTCCCGATAGTTTGCACTATTTTACAAGAGCAAGGAAAGCGTTTCTGAAGAAGAGAAATTTGTTAACATCGAGTATAGATTTAAGTGTCAGGAAGTTGTTTCTGAAAGTATTTGTATGGAGTGTAGCCATATATGGAAGTGAAACGTGGACGATAAATAGTTTGGACAAGAAGAGAATAGAAGCTTTTAAATGTGGTGCTACAGAGGAATGCTGAAGATTAGATGGGTAGATCACATAACTAATGATGAAGTATTGAATAGAATTGGGGAGAAGAGGAGTTTGTGGCACAACTTGACAAAAAGAAGGGACCGGTTAGTAGGACATGTTCCGAGGCATCAAGGGATCACAAATTTAGGATTGGAGGGCAGCGTGGAGAGTAAAAATTAGTGAGGGAGACCAAGAGTTAAATACACTAAGCAGATTCAGAAGAATGTAGGTTGCAGTAAGTACTGGGAGATGAAGAAGATTGCACAGGATAGGGTAGCATGGAGAGCTGCAGCAAACCAGTCTCAGGACTGAAGATCACAACAACAACTTCTTTTAAGGTTTAAATGGTGTGAAATGGAACCCACAGAGAAAATAAAAAATAATTTATTTGCAACATTTAACTACACCTTCCAGCTATTTCTCTATTGAGTCACTGATTCTCTGTTCTGGTCTGTAGCTCAATATATGTGCCAAAATGTTGTCCTTATAACAGGCAGTTCGTGTGAGCAAAGAGAAGAAAACTGGACGGATCCAACTCTGGGGTGTATGGTGGGTTATCTAACACTTCCCATCGAAAACGCTGCAGGAACACCTTTGTTGAAGCTGCAATGTACAGCTGAGCATTGCCAAGGGAAAAAAAACAATGCCTGATGACAACATCCCTCTTCACTTGTTCTGAATTGCTCTTCACAGACGATTTTCTGGAATTGCCTGATCCCCTCACTGAAGGAGTTCATCGGTTGACACTTACTTCCTTCCCTGACAGGCCTCATGATGAATGTTTGTACATCCTACTTCAAAGTCGTGCACCATTGTGACATATTCCCGCCATGCGTGACTGTTACACCATATGAGCTGCATGAAAACAGGAATGTCTCAGCATGAAGAAATATAATGACAGCATGCACGTCTCACTTGGTGGGAGGCACTATCGTTCTATACAACTTCCTAGGCTCACTGTGCACTCAGAACTGAAAAGAACTAAGTGACATGATCGACAGGCATATTAGAGACACTGCGCAACTTATCTAGACAAAGATTGACTTGGTGATCTTTGGGTGGGTGTACACATCCCTTGTAAGGTGCAACAACACAGTAATCAGACCATAAGCATTAAACACATTGGAAATCTTGATTATTAGAAGCAGTTCAGTAATTCACGACACAGAAATGCACGAAAGAACAACTGTATGGAAAATTTATGCCTCATTCTGCATATCTGGATATGTGGTGAGAAAGAGATCTTTATGTCAACAAACTGTGGCAGTCTCCGACACTTTCAGGAGGGAACAATTTAAGTTATATAGCCACATCCTTTGAATGGATGATTGAATAGAATAGAATAGAATATTTTTATTAGCCTTTCAGTATTTTTCATACAATTGGCTTCGTCAAAGTTTACAGAGGGTTTTAGTTTCAGTATGATATTCAAATCATTACAGAAAGGGGAGAAAAGGAACTAAAGACCTTGTCTTCAGCATTATGTAAAACAATGTTTTATACAGTATTAAATACACGCATAAGAAAAGAATCACTGTAAATAACTAGCTTATATAATATCAAAACATTTTCTTCATAACTTTGGTAAAACATATATTTTGATGATTAGTTTCTAAGAATTCATCAGTTGTATAGAATTCGTTGTTTTTTAGTCAGGTTTGCAATGTATTCTTACATTTATTTAGTGGTACTGTACGAGCTAAGCATGATAACTTATTGAAAAATTTTATTCTTAAGTAGTTATAGTTAATATGGACTACAGCAAGTCTTGTGGAAGGCAAGTCCAGCAGGTGACTGTTTCTTGTACTCTGTGTATGCACATCACATTTCATGTTCAATTTTTTCAGATTTTCTCTGGCATATATTAGACAGTTATATATTTACATGCTTGGCACTGTCATTACGCCAAGAGATTTAAAATAATTTCTGCAGGACTCTCTGGATGTTAACCCCTCCATGCACCTGATTGCTTTCTTCTGCCATCTGAAAATACATTCAGCCCCTGGGGAGTTACCCCAAAGTAACATTCCATATTGCAGTTGGGAATGAAAAAAAGCATAGTACGAGTGGAGTTGCAATTGCTTGCTCACACTGTTTCTTAGTTTATACAATAAGAAAAGTACTCGTGCTAGTTTACTACCTAGATAATTGGTGTGTCCTTCCCATGAGAGCTTTTGGTGTATGATTAGTCCAAGTAATTTCACTGTTTTGTTTTCATTTTCAGTTACTTTGAGATTAAATATCATTTCTTCTGTTTTTGTTTGATTTATGCACAGCTGGTTACCCTGACACCAGTAATTAGCCATTTGCATCATTTCTCTATTTTTGTCCAGTACACTCTGTAAGTTCTCTCATGTACTTATTAACGTCATATCGTCAGCATATAGTATGTTCTTACACAGTATGTAATTCGAGAAGCCATTAACATAGACAATGAAGAGAAAAGGTCCAAGAATAGAGCCTTGGGGTATTCCTCTTTCTATAGGGAGTATTTCTGACCTCTGCTTATTTGCATATACAAGCTGTAACCTATTGCTTAGATAAGATCTGAATAGTCGGAGTGTGTCATCTTCAATGCCATAGTACTTTAACTTTTTGATGAGTATGTCATGTGACACCGAGTCAAAAGCTTTACTTAGGGCAATAAGTGTTCCAGACATTGATACCCTTTTTTCATACCCTTCATAAACATTGCTTACCAAAGCTTCTACTGCTTTTACAGTTGATAGGTGTGACCTGAAGCCAAACTGTTGTTCATTTAAAATTTTGTTGGTTTCAAAATACCTGTATATCTGAAACTTCCTGGCAGATTAAAACTGTGTGCCCGACCGAGACTCGAACTCGGGACCTTTGCCTTTCGCGGGCAAGTGCTCTACCAATTGAGCTACCGAAGCACGACTCACGTCCGGTACTCACAGCTTTACTTCTGCCAGTATCCGTCTCCTACGTGCTTCGGTAGCTCAATTGGTAGAGCACTTGCCCGCGAAAGGCAAAGGTCCCGAGTTCGAGTCTCGGTCGGGCACACAGTTTTAATCTGCCAGGAAGTTTCATATCAGCGCACACTCCGCTGCAGAGTGAAAATCTCATTCTGGAAACCTGTATATCTGCTTATGCACACAATTTTCTATTAACTTGGATATGATTGGTACTATTGAAATGGGTCTGTAGTTATTTGGGAGTTTTAT
The DNA here is from genome assembly GCF_023897955.1 of Schistocerca gregaria. Classification (NCBI taxonomy): domain Eukaryota; kingdom Metazoa; phylum Arthropoda; class Insecta; order Orthoptera; family Acrididae; genus Schistocerca; species Schistocerca gregaria. The sequence goes on along the minus strand of NC_064931.1, from coordinate 333,950,172 downwards.
TTCGCCTTTTTATACACAGGCAATGTAACTGTGAGCTTAAGACAGTCGGGGAATATTCCTTCATCATGTATTCTGTTTGATAGTGAGAGAAGTGGCATTTCAATTTCTTTTGCTATACATTTAATGATAAGATTATTGAGTCCATAATAATCTTCTGTTTTGGAATTACTTAATTTGTTTATTGACTTATGAATATCATTTAATGTGATTCAAGCCCAAGTGAACTTCTCACTTCTTGTCTGTTTTGCACAAGTGAGCAACGCTTCTGCATCAGAGGCAGAATTGATGGGTGTGGTGGTGACGCTATTTACAAAATATTCATTGAGAATATTGCAGTCAATAGGGATACTCCTGTCTTTATTGGTATTATTAATTTCCCCTTTAATGACAGTCCAGGCAGGTTTAAAATATATTCATCATTTGCACAGCACTTAGCATTTGTAATTTCTAATCTGTAAAGGTTTCTCATTTTTGTGTAATTTTCCTTGTCTGTATCATTGTTATGAGATTTGTCTTTCATAATCCTCAGTAGTATTCTGAGTTTGGTAAGTTGTGGGGTGTACCACTTGTTAGTATTTTGTTGCTTATGAGTAATATTACTCTGGTATCTTTTCGTTACAAAGGGGTGTGTCATTTCTACTATATGCTTGATCTCTGTCAGGAAAATGGAAAAACATATATTAATGACAGGCTGACCAAAATATTTCTATCTTGTCATCTCAGTGACAGTTAAGAACTACTGGCTGCTTGAAACTGAAGAAGTTCATCAAATAACTGGCATCACAGGTGACATGTAACACAACAGATTTGCATCCAAAATAACTTGCATCACAGATTACATGTAACACAACAGATCTGCATCCAAGACATTTGTCAAGAAACACATACTCTAAAGTGGGACCAGAGAAATGTCAACAGAAGAATGGATGTGATTTTTTTTTTTTTTTTTTGGGGGGGGGGGGGGGGAGCAGAAGAAGAAGAAGAAGAAGAAGAAGAGAGCAAACACATCAGCTAAGTAAGTTCAATTTCATTCCTCAGTTGAACATAAACGTGTGAAACAATAAAAACGCCCCCCCCCCCCCCCCCGCAAGAAACACATACTCTAAAGTGGGACCAGAGAAATGTCAACAGAAGAATGGATGTGATTTTTTTTTGGGGGGGGGGGGGGGGGAGGGGAAGAAGAAGAAGAAGAAGAGAGCAAACACATCAGCTAAACAAGTTCAATTTCATTCCTCAGTTGAACATAAACGTGTGAAACAATAAAAATGACCCAGTGGAACTTGGATCAGGTTATATATGGTGTGTTCAAAATGTAACGGGAATTCTGTAATTCTGTGTAATTTACTGGTCCAGTCTGAGCAATTTTTTGTTGTTGTATAGGTAAACATGGCTAAAAAGTATCTGTAAACTGCTAGGCACACTGTTCTGTTTTCAACTGTCAAAACTATTACTTGTGTTTCAGTAGCACTGAAAATTATTTATTCTGTATAAAATGGATTAGAGTATTTGAATTAAAAATTGCTATAAGAACAGAATAAAGTACAGCAAAACCTTTCAATTAAACCTAGACCCTCAAGGTAAACTATTGCCAGTCAAACAATTCCCAGAAGTTTCATCACCAAAAGTTGGCTGACTATAGGAGAGGTGTTTGCATGTAGTTCCTGAGCATTACACTGTGCACCAAAATCTTCAGTCAGACAGAAATTGATGAATACATAAAATGACAAATATGTTAACTGTAGAGCTGCTCGGAACTTCAATTCTGAGAGGAGGAGGAGCAGGAGGAGATCAGTGTTTAGCATCCTGTCGACAATGAGGTCATTAGAGGCAGAGCATTAGCTTGGATTAGGGAAGGATCAGGAAGGAAATCGACTGTACCATTTCAAACGAACCATACCGGCATTTGCCTGAAAACGATTTAGGGAAATCACAGAAAACCTAAATCCGAATGGCCAGATGCAGGTTCTAACCATCGGCCTCCCAAATGTGAGTCCAGTGTGCTAACCACTGCACCACTTCACTCAGTTCAATTCTAAAAGAATGCCAAAATTGTTTGACACTACTGAGAGGTCAGTATCCAATCTTTCATGTGCTTTCTGTGACACATTTAGGAAATGTAGCGTCATCTTCAAACAACGAAGCATCGCTGACAACTGAAAAATGTAACAGGTTGTTAGTACACTCTATACTCTAGAACATTAGAAAAAGGAATGAACTGAAGTCTTCAACACTGTTTCACTGACTCTGATCCAAACTGCCACCTTTCAATCTAATCTTGGTCTCAGACTGCATTGCAAACCAAACTGTCACCTTTCAACCTGATCTATACAATGGGCTACACTACAGATCAGTCTGTCACCATAATGTGCATCCCAAAAATAATTCTTTCAGTGTTCTGTTCTCTTCCCATTTGCATATGTAGGGTGTAACATGCCACATAATCCTTACAGCACAGGACGAAGCCAAGATCCACTATGGGTAGCTTCAGTTGAGCCAGAAATAGTACTCGGGAAACTAAACCCACTAAGAAACAGTTTTTCCCCCTATTTGACTATTTTGACAATTGTTCTCAAGAATTAAATTTAGAAACAAAAGTTTGACTCTTAGCTACATCATTTTGTCACAGCACTTACAAGTGTGCAACAGCAATTTATTCACCGGTGCTCATCACACCTTATTGTGTTCAATTATAGTAACACTTTTAGGTGTAACGTGTCAACTAAATAGATATTTACACCAACAAGATTTTGCATTATTTTGCATCAGTGTGTGATAATGTTGCCCACGCCTCCCCACACCACATCCTCCTCCTCTTCAAAACATTGCCTGTAGTGACAAAATGACATGTAGCATAGCCACCAAGTGAGGCAGTGCAGTGGTTAGCACACTGGACTCTCATTCGGGAGGACAGCAGTTGAAAATCACATCCGCCAGGCAGATTTAAGTTTACTGTTATTTTGCTAATTTGCTCCAGGCAAATGCCAGGATGTTTCCTTAGAAAGTGCACACCAATTTCCTTCTCCATCTTCAAGAGAATCAGAGCTTTTTCTCCATCTCCAATGACCTCAATATCAACAGGATGTTAGATCCAAACTTCCTTGTGACATAGCTTAAGGTCTAGGTTAGGTTGGAAGGAAAAAACGTGGTGCCGAGTAGTAAAAAAATTGTGGTAATAATTTCATATATGGCTTAGCATGGGTTCTATAGCCACTTAAATATTTAACACATTTTATTTATAAATAATAAACTACAAGGTAAATACCAAATAGGCATGCACACAATAGAATTTGGGTGTATATTATAAACATATTATATGTCAACAATGAAGTCTGAAAAGGGTGAAGGAGTGGCGAGTGCTATGTACCTAATTACATGTTTTATATCATTAGCAGAAGCAACTTACTTTTATCTGAGTGGATGATTTGATGCCTAAACACTTTGATTAAAAGAACCTTGTGACTCCCAACAAGAAGCAGTATTGTCATATAATCTTATATCTTCTAATGCAGTGATACTGCCCTTTCAGTGTGTATGTATAATGGATTGTAAAATATAATTTTCTATTTTTTCCAAAGCTTTGCCAAATGACAAAAGAAAGAAATAATATCAACACACTAAATAATTACAATGTTAATTATGCAGAAAACAATACCAAAGTATGAGAAAATTCTAGAAATTTATTTATGTGATTTATAAACCAGTATCTTAAGTTCCTTGAAGATTTTGTATCTACATCTAAGACAATATAAACACAATTCCAGTCCTACAGGTACGTTCTGTCAGCCGTGTGGCAAGTGATGTTCACGTTCACATAATCAGCAATGTGCAGCTACTTCAATCAATTCAGCAGCGAAGTAAAAACTGTCAGTACAATGAACGTAACACCTCTGGTATTTTATTGCAACTTTTACTAATCAGAACGGTGTGAGATGTTCGAGTCACCACTTCTGATAGTCAAATTTATATTTCAAAGATTACTGACGTTATTACCCCAGCTTGTGCTACGTACGTAAATGTTTAAACGAAGCCAGACATGTCTGAAAAATGTCAATTGTATCATTTAAGACTTGTAGCCTTGTGCCTCAAAGTTACGAACATCCACCCCAAAACCACACCACCTAACACGACCCGTTTCAAACATACCGCGCCACAATGACGTCACAAAACGCATTTACGTTACGGGTCAAAGCAGATCGGTGATATAGCAGATCGGTGGTATGAGAAGTTCCCTTGACCCCTAAATTTAACTTGACGTAGGCATATCACAATCTGAAATTCTGACAGGTTAACAAGTGAACAACATTAACGTTAAACGCACGACGCGCTATGCTCGTTTACTACAACTGAATTACATAAACTTTTATTTCATAGATACCAATAATACGGAAAGATTTCGCTCATACGTTAAATTGCTCCAACGCTAGCGAGTAATACATACAAAATTCTTATTTTCTATCGCCTATTCAGTGATTTATTTTGTTACACATATTTCTCGAACTGCGCTTTCGGAAGCAACACAGAAACAAAAGCAATTGTTTCCAAAACATAATGAAATGATACTCTATAATTAAGATAAATAAAAACTCGTACAGATAATGTTCACTATCGGATATAGCCAAATCTGCTCACCACTCCTCGTATTCAGAGCCAGGTATTTTTTTATTTATTTAGCATCCTTGTGTCTCAGTATCATAAAATGATATAGGATTGTCGCACCTTACATAGGAAACATTGCATGAAACAATACACACAACAACAGACATAATGTACTAAATCAGAACAATAAATGAATACAATTCCTCCAAGTAGCACTTCAGGCAACTACGATGAACGAAAAAAGCTACCCTATTTGGAATGCTGATGATTTAAATAAAATATTTATCTAATGTAAGAGCTTACTGCTGCGTTTTTTAGGTACTGCCATTCCATTTTTTCTACTACGTGTATATAAATATGTATGCAAGACGCAAACGTCGTCTACATCCAAGTTACCGCCAAAATTCTTGTTAGCTTAGTTGCAAGGCATTTACTATCAAAGACATCAGACTCACTCGATTCATAAACTCATAACGATCTGCCTGCGCAGACATATACGCAAAAGTCGGTGCATGTTGTAAATTTGGTATGTACCCAATACACAAGTTCCAATATACTATTCGCTCGCCATCTGCCATTTAGAAAAAATTCAGTGGCATTTCCGTTTATTTGATTTATATGATATGCTAAAAGCCAGTCTCGAACATAAGTCTAGTTGAAAGACAGCCAAGTGGAAGCTTATCACTGAATTAATCAGCTAATAGCGTTAGACACAGTCTAAGGGCAAATTACAGATAATAGAGAAATATTGGAATGTATTGAAAATTTTTATAAAAACCTGCACAGTAAAGTTCATAATGATATCTTAATGCTAGACGACTGGATGCCTCGGTTTCTCAAATGCCAGAAATACTTTCCTCAGAAGTCAAACAAGATATAGACAAAATGAAGCTTCAGGTAGTGATGACCTCTAGTCGTAGTGTGCATTTAGAAGTGAATATCTCACGAACTACGTTGTTGTTCATACCTAATTACGTGTAGTAGGAATCTATTGTTTCCCTGTTATTTAACTCATATTTTATTTAATTGCTGGACCATCGACACCAATAAGTGTTTTGCAGAAATATACCGCATTCTCACAAGTACTTCTACTATCGTACTCATCATTTAAAGTCATTAAGATAGTACCTGCAGAATTTATTTAATTGCAATCTTTCGTTTATAAATTTATATGTTACTTTCATAATTCGCAATTGCCGAGTGATAGAAACCTTCAACCATTCGATTAATGAGTGTATTCTTATCATATACTGTAGACTCAGCAATAATTGGCCTCTAAGGCGGCAAATACGCATCCCAGCCCCTAGACAACGAAACCAGCCAAAGCTTTTTATATTTCAACTCTGAGTCGGAGGGTGCATAGTAATTTGAAAGCCAGCAAACCAGTGTGCCGCAGGCCATGTATTATGAGCAGGAGCTCGATCGCAGTGAAAGATGCAGCCGCCATCCCCGAATTGCTCTTCAACAGTGCGAAGCAAGAAGGTGCTTAAAACATCAATGTATTCCTGTGCTGTGATAGTGCCACACAAAACAACAAGGAGTACAAGCCCCCTCAATGAAAAACACGACCACACCATAACAAAACCGCCTCCGAATTTTACTGTTGCCTCTACACACGCCGGCAGATGACGTTCACCTGGCATTCGCCACAACCACACCCTGGAATCGGATCGCCACATTGTGTACCGTGATTCGTCACTCCATACAACGTTTTTCCACTGTTCAATCGTCCAGAGTTTATGCTAATTACATCAAGCGAGGAGTCGTTTGACATTTACCGGCGTGATGTGTGGCTTATGAGCAGCCGCTCAACCGTGAAATCCAAGTTTTCTCACCTCTTGCCTAACTGTCATAGTACTTGCAGTGGATCCTGATGCAGTGTGATGGTCTGGATAGATGTCTGCCTATTGCAAATTAAGACCCTGTCTTTGTCAGTCAACAGACGAAGTCGGCGTGCACGATTTTGTGCTGTACGTGTTCCTTCACGTTTCCACTTCACTATCACATCCGAAACAATGGATCTAGGGATGTTTCGGAGTGTGGAATTCTCGCATATGGACGTATGACACAAGTGACACCCAATCACCTGACGACGTTCGAAGTCCCTGAGTTTCGCAGAGCGTCCCATTCTGCTCTCTCATAATGTCTAATGAGAACTGAGAATGTTGAAATGGAGCACCTGGCATTAGGTGTCAGCACAGTGCACCTATTATGAAAAACGTATGTTTTTGGGGGATCCAGATACTTTTGATCACATAGTGTATTTTATTCTGAAGTGACTTATATTGTTGTAGTCGTGACTTTCTTTGAACGTTTTTGTACATCCTACTTTCATTGATCAGTTGACAAATTTCTTGCTATCCAATGTTTCTCCACAGGTACCTTTCTTGAAGCTATATTCTTCTGTTCACCTCTTGACACTGGAATTTTTAGATATTTGTGATATGGTCCCATAAAGTTACGAAAATTTATTATGTTAAGACTATTAGAAAAACCATTTGGTAAATCAAGAATGAGCAAGAGAATATTGTGTTTGGAAATCTAAGAGATCAATTTAATTCCGAAATAGGCAGAATAGAGATACTGTACATTAACACATGTGACTGAGTGACTGGAGTTATGCAAAGCAAAAGAAGCTCGATTACAAAAGAAGAGGTGTTGTGATGTGGAATTTATAAGGGCTAAAGTGGATGACTAAGAATCAGAGTAACATTTGATGGTTTATAAAAATCTAGTTTTACAGACAGAAGTTATCTCAATTCTAATTAGTTAATTAAGTCATATATGGTGTTCCTAAATACCTCCATTGACGAGAGCATTCATGCATGTAGAATGCGTTATTCCACATTAATATGTTCACTGCAGGCCGAACTCTGAGCCATTAACTTAGGTGACGGTAATTTGTAAGCGTGCATGTGGTATGATCCGAAGTTACACTCAAGAAAAATTTTGAAGTTAGTGTTCTGTACTTATGTAGTACTAACAACCAATTTAACACACATTAGCGTCAGTAGCCCTTGGAATATGTGATAAACTTATAAGTGTCGTAAGCATTATTTCAAACAATCTCAACAGCACTTCTGGTTCATTACCAATGCAGTGAAAGTACAATGTAAACAATAAGCAAATGCATTTTGTTGGCGATGATGTCCACTTGTTTAGCTGAGTGGTAATGTGCTTGCCTCCCATGCAGCAGGCCCGGGTTCGATTCCCAGCTGGATTGGAGGTTTTCTCCGTTACTGGACTGGGTGTTGTGTTGTCATCATTATCATTTCATCCTCATCACCGGCACGCGAGTAGCCCATTGTGGCGTCGACTGAAATAAGACTTGCTTTTGGTGGCTAAACTTCCTCAGAATGGGGCCTCCCGGCCAACAATGCTGCACAGTCATTTCTTTTTTTGTGTGTGTGGCGATGATCAAAACATTTTGATTTGAAATGAACAACTGATGAGTGGGAATGTGCTGCCTACCTCATTACTGCCAATATTATTGAGACAAATTACAAATAAATAATTTTATAATTCGCTACCATGTTTTAAGTCGTATTCTGCCAGTTTGATTCTGAATTTTGTTAATTTTGGTGAAGGATCACTTATATGCACCTGCCTTTTCAACGGCTTGTGATCACCACACACAATAAATTTTCTTCTGCACACATAAGGTTGGTAGTGCTTTTCTGCCCACACTATGGCTACAAGTTCTTACATGAATGTACTATGTTCTATCTTAGTATGGTTCAATGTCCCAGATGCGAAGGCTACTGGCAAATCTGTCCTAGTTCTTCTTGACTCAGAAGGGTACCAGTCGCTTCCTTGATCACATCTGTGGTGATTATGATTTGCTTCTAGAAATCAGGACTGTAAAATCGGTGGGTTTCCTATTTTGTCTTTTAATTACTGAAAGGCTACTTACTGCTGTACTGACCACACATAGTTTGCTCCCTTCTTCACCAATTTATTACGTATTTTTCATTATACAACTACAGAAATATATCAGTTTAGTTAGTAGAATTCTGGTCAACGATTTCTCATTATGCAAGAGAATAACCAAATTAATTTCAAGATAAAGAAACTTTCAGTACTGATTTCTGTACACTGCACAATTTAATTAGTGAATCAGATGCTGCAAAGTTTACTGCAAAGCAACCTGTGAAGAAGAAATGGCGACATCATCAACAGATCTTTCTGTTTTGCAACTGATAAACATGAGTGATCTTCCAGATAAAGAATGTCATCCCATACATGTTCCATGGTGTTTTTGTTGACATTTCTTAATTATTCTGTTTGAATGCAAGATTTTTTATACAGCTATCTAAGATGGATGTGTATGAGAGACTTCCCCACACTGCACTTGGGGATCTTACATAACTGCATTGATAACAATGTTTCAGCTGTTCCTTTAAAATCAAAGGAGTCAGTTGTACACACAGAAATTACACGGACTGGGTTGATGGCTTCAACTGAATCAATGATCTTGTGTAAATATTGCAGCACAAAGGCCTTGCATATCTTTCTTCATTTCTCAATAAGTAGTAAGTTGGTAGGATGAGCGCACTAGGACATACACACTGACAAAACTCAATGTACCCACAGACAATAAATATAAAAATTAAATATAAAAAATTACTCTCATAATGAACTCCTCAATATCTTAACTAGTAATTACCCTCTTCAAAAAATTGAAAATATCAATAAATTTTTAATCCATTATAAGACATGTATATTTCCACTGTCTATTGTCTAACCAAAATTTATGACAGATGTTTATATTTTATTAATAGGATTAAGTAGGAATAATTAATATTTGTCATGTTGTAAATAATTGTGGTAGCAGGTAATGTCTGCACCAAAGTATAGGTGGCAAGAGAGACTGCACATTGATATAATTTTAAAAACGGCAGGAGAGACCGCTTATGGATACATTTTAAGAAAAGAGCGAGAAAGACCTCGCATTGATACATTTTGTAATGGTAGCGGGGATTGTCTGCACCAGAAAGCATTGTTGGCAGGGGAGATCGCACTTTTGCGTTTGTAGGAAGTCAGTAGTAAGCGAGAAGTGAAGTGAGTCAGTAGTAGGAATGAAGCGAGATTTTGAGAGGAGCAGTGTGCCTGCCAGCCACCAGCTATGATTTACAAGAGATTATAAACTGACATATAGACACATCAGCTAACTATTATCATAAGAGGAACTAATATTATTGAATTATTTTTTTGAGAAACTCAAGACTACTGAAGGTATGTTTGTGCAATCCTAGTTGTAAGATTATTGTAAAAAGTTAATCCCATTTGAGCGTTTGTAAAATCATTTTATCAGAACATAATTAATTTTTGCCAGCAATATTGCATTACTGATTACAATCCATTCCAAAAACCATCAATGTAAAACTTTGCAAAATTTTATTGTTGTCAAGAAAAAGTTTAACTATGAATTACGTAACTTCAGTGAAATTAATTAAAGAATAACGTCAGCTTTGGTAATAAATACATCCACTTATTATGACATCCCACCAGCAGCTAATAGAGTATAGTAAAACAGAGTAAGTATATTCATGTCACAGTTTGATGTAGCAGTCAGATGGCGATCCAGTAACAGTAGAAAAGGTAAGGAACAGTTTTGGGTTATTGCAGGTAACAACTGTGAGCCACGATGACGACACATTCTATGTTTCGTCGAAATAATCAGGAAATCACTTTTAATAAGCAGCATTCAAATTTGTATGCAAACATTGAGAAAGAGAATTAATTTCAAAGGGAAGATTTCATTTGTTATTATTAAGCAAGAGATAGAAACCCTAAGGGAAGGTTTCATAGGTTATAAGAGTAGGGAAGGTTGAGTAACAAAGGAGATATAGAGGTGACAGGAAGGTTTCACTATGTAAATATGACTAACGTGTGGGATGAATTTAAATCTCACATTTTTGTTGATAGAAACAATAAATCTAGAGGAAAACAAGTTGAATGTAATATTTGCAAAGAATACTCTAAATCATCTTTAATTATAGAACAGTTCAGAAGTCAGGACCATACTGATAGTATTAATGAATTAAAGCAAATTTATGGAGAAGAAGGATGTGAGAAAATATTTTATAGTTATCATGAAATTGATATAGATATATGGAAAATACAGAAAAATAAGATTCTCTCTTTTTTATGACTGTAAAATAAACAGTGAATTTAATCTGCTAATAAATAAATTACCAAAAATATTACTCAATTACATTAGGGCCTATTCATTATTTTTAAAAGTTTCTTTGTTAATAAATATTGATATGGAAGATAGAGAATACAATAAAAATAAACTAATAAATTTTCATTATTGGTATAAGAAATGTGGTATTGATTTTATATATATATTACAAGAGATAGAAAAAGTTATTTTAATATAAATAAGGCATCATATCATAATTTTCTAGAACTACTCTTTTATCACACTGAAATTAGAATTCTTTCCTAACCTGTTTGTTGACTAGATTTTTACTACCAATATCTATAGCAAACTGATTGTATTCTAACTTTATGTTTTCTTTCACTTAACTCTCGATTAATCTTATCATACTTTTGTCATTCAGGGTTTGAATATTCTTATAATTTAAAGTGATTCCCTTTATTTTCATCCTTGTATTTTTATGGTTTTTCTTTTAACAATAATCTTTCGGGGGCAGTTGAAGCCCAATCTGTAATCCAGTTATTCCCTGATTCATCAGTCCATTCGCCTAACGGAGAATCTGTCTCCACAGTATTTCCACCATTATCAATTTATACTATACTATCTGTATCAAAATATGTAACATATTCTCCTAACTTATCTAACATATCATGTAATGTAAGCCTTGCATTTCATGTAGTGAATGCAGCTGTAAATATATTTGTAGCTGTATTATTTTCCATATAATAATCCTTGAAATTCAGCTTCATCTGAACCAATTTCACAATATATATAAATCACCTTTACCCTGGCCGCTGAAACATTGCACTTGACGTTTGCGTATGAAGTTGGCAGCGTAACAGAGTAACAAGTGAAGAACGATATGCGCTAGGCGTTCAGCGTGGAGCGCCAGCCAATCACAGCGCAGTGAGCACTGCTGTTATTCACGTGCTGTGACGTCAAAGTTCCCGCGTTGCCGGCTTTGTTTAGTGAATTTGTATAGAACGTGAGTTGTATGGTGTTTACCACGTGTTTTCGTTGTACTGTGTGCTATATCGTTGTGACTTTTGTTACGTTGTGAGTTTACGTACTTGGAAAATGCCACCAAAAAGACTTCGTTCACCTAGTGACAATCCTTTGCGTCGAGGGGTGCCGCTAAACAGCCAGGCACTGGAGTTGCTACGCAGAACTCGTGAGTTTTACGAGCAGGGGAAAAACTACGTAAGCATTCATGGACAGCCATCAATTCCTGCCGACAAAGTGGTGGAACGTACGTCGAAAACTCTTGGTATTAGTGCAAGAACGGTAGTAAGTAAGGGAGTATTACTACAAAACTTGGAAGATACTGAAGTGAGCCATAATGATTCCGAGCTGTCTGGATCAAATAATACATTTTTATCAACCCCGGGAAAGAAGAAAACGCGGCGTAGTCCTATCACAGATTTAGATTCTTTCCAGACTGATGCAGTTCGTAGGCATGTTTATGCTTACTACAGCAGAAAAGAGAATCCGACTGTAGCTAAGTTATTAATCTCTTTAAAAGAAAGTGAACTCTTCAGGGGTGGTAAAACATCACTAAAAATTGTGCTAAAAAATATGGGTTTCTGTTACAAAACGCTAGACGGACGCTAAGTACTGTTATAGAGGGCAGATATTTTTACTGCTCGTAGCATTTTCTTGCACAAAATTGTGGGCAGAGACATTCATTCCATAATTTGGCTAGACGAAACGTGGGTTAACGCCGGGGAAGCTGTCAGTAAATGTTGGATGGATAACACACCCAGCAGAAGCGGCCATCAGCCGACGGGAAGAGGAGCTAGATTAATTGTGGTCCATCCAGGCTCCTCCAGTGGTTTTGTCCCTGACACACTTTTAGTTTTTAGGTCAAAAACGACTGGTGATTACCATGAAGATATGGATCACACACGATTTGTTGAATGGTTCAGGAACCTTTTAAAACAAGTTCCTGTCCCTACAACAATTGTAATGGACAATGCTCCATATCATTCGGTGATACAGAACAAAGCCCCAACTACAAATGATCGGAAGAAGTTATGGTGCAGTGGTTACAGGCTCGAAATATTGCAGCGGATATGGGTATGTTGTATTCTCTTGTTAAATAAAATAAGCCTACGACACCTACATACATAGTAGACGAAATTGCCAAGGAGCAGGGTCATACTGTAATAAGGCTGCCACCATATCACTCCCATTTCAACCCTATTGAATTAGTATGGAGTGGCGTAAAAATGTATGTAAGGAACAACAACAAGTCCTTTACAATAACAGAGGTGGAAAAGCTGTTGCGTGAAGCTCTTGTGATTGTGGGTGCATCTTCATGGAAAAAGAAAAGTAGAGCTCGTCGAGACCCTTATACGAGCAGCACAGACAATAGAAGGCATTATCAGTGGCCATGAACAATTAATGATTTGTCTTGCCGATGATGACGATGGAGACGGTTTTAGCGATGAATTGGACAACAGTGATGATGGCGAGCTGGATGGAATTGCGCCATTATCGCTGTAAATTGGTGAGTGAAAAATTACTAATATTGGTTATTTATTGCAATCTCGGTTATTATTTATTTTGTAAACTACGTACATTATTGATTTTAAAGTACCAGTCGTCAGATGCTTTTTTTATTTCTTTGCCCCGTTATCGAAAGGGTGCGCATTGTTATGCTTTTACATGCATTATTATAGGGTTGTTTACTTCCTGTCACTGTAGTACAACTAAAAACGAGTTTTTACATACATTGTAATTGCTCAATCGCTTGCATTTACGAGACGGGACGGAAAACTCTATCGCCTGCTGTGTGTATAGAGGCTGCTGTTGCAACATCGCAATTACGGTATACCCAACCTAATTAGACAAAAAGCGAACTGTCAAATGCAATGTTTTGCCGTCGGGGGTATATTAGATAGTGTCGGAAGTTCGATGCAGCTTTTCGTGGATGATGCTGTAGTATACCGACAAGTTGCAACATTAGAAAATTGCAGCGAAATGCAGGAAGATCTGCAGCGGATAGGCACTTTGTGTAGGGAGTGGCAACTGACCCTTAACATAGACAAATGTAATGTATTGCGAATACATAGAAAGAAGGATCCTTTATTGTATGATTATACACTCCTGGAAATGGAAAAAAGAACACATTGACACCGGTGTGTCAGACCCACCATACTTGCTCTGGACACTGCGAGAGGGCTGTACAAGCAATGATCACACGCACGGCACAGCGGACACACCAGGAACCGCGGTGTTGGCTGTCGAATGGCGCTAGCTGCACAGCATTTGTGCACCGCCGCCGTCAGTGTCAGCCAGTTTGCCGTGGCATACGGAGCTCCATCGCAGTCTTTAACACTGGTAGCATGTCGCTACAGCGTGGACGTGAACCGTATGTGCAGTTGACGGACTTTGAGCGAGGGCGTATAGTGAACATGCGGGAGGCCGGGTGGGCGTACCGCCGAATTGCTCAACACGTGGGGCGTGAGGTCTCCACAGTACGTCGATGTTGTGGCCAGTGGTCGGCGGAAGGTGCACGTGCCCGTCGACATGGGACCGGACCGCAGCGATGCACGGATGCACGCCAAGACCGTAGGATCATACGCAGTGCCGTAGGGGACCGCACCGCTACTTCCCAGCAAATTAGGGACACTGTTGCTCCTGGGGTATCGGCGAGGACCATTCGCAACCGTCTCCATGAAGCTGGGCTACGGTCCCACACATCGTTAGGCCGTCTTCCGCTCACGCCCCAACATCGTGCAGCCCTCCTCCAGTGGTGTCGCAACAGGCGTGAATGGAGGGACGAATGGAGACGTGTCGTCTTCAGCGATGACAGTCACTTCTGCCTTGGTGCCAATGATGGTCGTATGCGTCTTTGGCGCCGTGCAGGTGAGCGCCACAATCAGGACTGCATACGACCGAGGCACACAGGGCCAACACCCGGCATCATGGTGTGGGGAGCGATCTCCTACACTGGCCATACACCTCTGGTGATCGTCGAGGGGACACTGAATAGTGCACGGTACATCCAAACCGTCATCGAACCCATCGTTCTACCATTCCTAGACCGGCAAGGGAACTTGCTGTTCCAACAGGACAATGCATGTCCGCATGTATCCCGTGCCACCCAACGTGCTCTAGAAGGTGTAAGTCAACTACCCTGGCCAGCAAGATCTCCGGATCTGTCCCCCATTGAGCATGTTTGGGACTGGATGAAGCGTCGTCTCACGCGGTCTGCACGTCCAGCACGAACGCTGGTCCAACTGAGGCGCCAGGTGGAAATGGCATGGCAGGCCGTTCCACAGGACTACATCCAGCATCTCTACGATCGTCTCCATGGGAGAATAACAGCCTGCATTGCTGCGAAAGGTGGATATACACTGTACTAGTGCCGACATTGTGCATGCTCTGTTGCCTGTGTCTATGTGCCTGTGGTTCTGTCAGTGTGATCATGTGATGTATCTGACCCCAGGAATGTGTCAATAAAGTTTCCCCTTCCTGGGACAATGAATTCATGGTGTTCTTATTTCAATTTCCAGGAGTTTATGATAGTGGATCAAACACTGGTAGCAGTTACTTCTGTAAAATAACTGGGAGTATGCGTACAGAACGATTTAAAGTGGAATGATCATATAAAATTAATTGTTGGTAAAGTGGGTGCCAGGTTGAGATTCATTGGGAAAGTCCTTACGAAATGTAGTCCATCAACAAAGGAGGCGGCTTACAAAACACTTGTTCGACCTATACTTGAGTATTGCTCATCAGTGTGGGATCTGTACCAGGTCAGGTTGACAGAGGAGATAGAGAAGATCCAAAGAAGAGCGGCACGTTTCGTCACAAGGTTATTTGGTAAGCATGATAGCGCTACGCAGATGTTCAGCAAACTCGAGTGGCAGACTCTGCAAGAGATGCGCTCTGCATCACGGTGTAGCTTGCTGTCCAGGTATGAGAGGGTGTGTTTCTGGGTGAGGTATTGAATATATTGCTTCCCCCTATTTATACCTATCAAGGAGATCACGAATGTAATATTAGAGAGATTCGAGTGCGCACAGAGGCTTTCCGGCAGTCGTTCTTCCCACGAACCATACGGGACTGGAACAGGAAAGGGAGGTAATGAAAGTGGCACGTAAAGTGCCCTCCACCACACACCGTTGGGTGGCTTGCGGAGTATAAATGTAGATGTAGATGAACCCTATTGTCATTCATAAAATTGATATGTATATTGTATAATCAATCATCCACTAGTACCTCAGCGGTAAATCTGTAACATTCTGCTTGAATCATATTTTCATTTTGTCCAAATTTACCCCATAATGAATAAAGATATATCTTTGTAACATCTCATTTTCCTGGATTTTCGGTTGTTCTATCAGAATCTAATTAATATCTAATTTCTCTTTAACTGTTTGATATATTTTCCATTAGTTTCAAAACCATTTAGGCTGGTTTCTAATTTGGTTTTCATAAAATCTTCTGTATAATTTTTAAACAACATGTTGCTTTTGTTTCAGAACCCCATATTTCATAGATGTATACATTTTTATGTCCTCTCTCTACAGCTTTCTTCACTTCATCAGCATCCAAGTTTCAATAAAACCTCTTTCCTTATCATTGTGACTGCATTTATTTATTTTTCTTGAGTACATTTGACACAAAGCAAACAAGCGTTTTTCGTTTATTCTTACTGGCAAAATAGGATGATACAATCCTTTAAGTGACACTACTTTACATTTTATTATACCATACCATTTTTAGCTTAACATCTCCATCTACATATTTGTCTTCAATGCTCAATTCTATGAGCAGATTGACGGAGTAGCCATGGGGAGCCCGCTCTCCCCAGTGGTGTCCAATCTGTTCATGGAGAGTTTCGAAGAGAAAGGACTGGAAGCCATCGAACTAAAACCTGTATGCTTCTTTCGCTACGTGGACGACACGTTCGTCATCTGGCTACATGGACAGGAACAGCTACAGATTTTTCTACAACATCTGAATTCGGTGCTCAGTAACATTCGGTTCACCATGGAGACTGAGGAAGGGGGAAACTACCCTTTCTTGATGTCCTAGTGGAACGTAAATCTGACGGCTCACTGGCTCACAGTGTGTACGAGAAGCCTACACACACTGACCTGTACCTACATGCCTCCAGCTGCCACCATCCGGCGCAGCTTAATGGAATGCTCAATACCTTGGTACATAGAGCACACTCGATCTCTGATGAACAGAACTTGCCAACGGAACTCAAGCATCTGGAGACCGTGTTCCCCAAGAATGGGTATGGCAACCGCCAAATCCAAAGGGCCTTCCGACAACAGATGTGCTGCAAGAACCGAGATGAAGAACAATCCGAGGAAGAGAAGCAGGCTCTGGCCTTTCTGCCATTTTCTGGCAACGTGTCGTCAAAAATAGGGAGACTGTTAAGGCGACACAAGATTGACACAGTCTTCCGACCACCAGCAAAGATTAGTGACCTACTAGGAACGCCAAAAGATGACGTAGGGCTCAAGAAAGTGGGCAGATACAAAATCCCGGGCTGCTGTGGCAAATTCTACATCGGCCAAACAGTTGGCACGGTCGAGGACCAACGTAAGGAACATGAACGTCACACCCGCTTACGCCAACCCAGCCATTCGGCCCTAGCACAACACTGCATTGAAACTGGACACACAGCGAATTTCTAAAAGACAAAAATCCTGACGCCCACAGGTGCCTACTGGGACAGTATCTACAAGAAGGCTATAGAAATTCGAGTAACAGGTAACCTCATCAACAGGGACACCGGGATTCAACCATCAAGGAACTACGGCGCGAACGGACGCGAGATCCTTCCGCCACGGCGGACGGAGATGAACTGCGCCTACGATCGGACCTGGCTGCAGCTACCCCCACACCTCCCACCACGCGGCGCCCCGCCAGCCGTTTGCGCCGGAGTAAGACTCAGGACCCCACGCACATAAATACCACGGACACAGCGCAGATAGATCATTCCATCACAACCAGGCGGAACGGTTATTCGTCGAAATATCGTGGAACTTCAACGATCGGATCCAGCTGGACACCTGAGAACCTAAGATACAGCACATTCGCTGGGAAAGCCTCAGATCACATAAGAATGATACTGTTGACGAAAAATGAGAAGAAAAAATATTTATGAATGTGCCCAGTATAGAATTCAAATATATGTAATATATTTTTATTCTATATAAATGGAGTCAATTATAGGTCGTGCCAATAATAAGCTTACACCTGAGAAATGGTAAAATGGTAAACAAACATTTGTGATTATTGATGAAAATAATAGTCCTTGGTTTGAAGCTTATCATGTTGCTGAAATATAAGAGTATAAAGACACTGACTACGTGATTAGACAACATGCTGATAAAGAAGATACATTTGAAAAGAATTATATTTGAAAATTTAAACCCCAAAGCCACCTTGGCATTAAGAGGTAATGAAAAATCATGAATATTTCTCAATGGAACTGGTTTATATTCTTAAATTTTTAAATGGCAGAGCAAGAAGCAAAAGCATTCAGAAAAGGGGCTACACATGACGTTTTACCAATAATTCATTAACATGGTGAATATAAGATTGGAAAAGAAATCAAATAAATTACTTTCAAGAAATAAGCAGATTGGACGAAAAACTCAATATAAAATTTGGAAGAAACAGTTAATATGGCTTTAGAAACAGAGAAATAAATGTCGTGTTATTTAATGTTGTTCCTCTAAGTGAAGACCATAACTTAAGACCAACTTTTTTTAAAATTATTCTATGATTGAATGTGGTTATACTTACTATGTCATTAGAACAGAAGGAAAAATTTACAAAAATAGTTTGGACACTATTCAAAATAGATATCCAAATTGTGAAAAGCGTTAAGACTGAATTATGCTCCTAATTGAATAAATTTATACCAAACAATGAAAGAAACTTCAAGAATTGCTTGTCAACACAATTATTTTAATATTTTGGATGACTATACACAAGGAGAATTTATTAATGATATCACATACAAAAAATTTTAAATCACCTCAGTTCCAAGAGTTCTGGAACAAGTACAGAAAATTGGAATAGAGATCAACATAAACATCATTTCCGCCCTTTTTACTTCTCATGAAAACCACACATTGCATGTTGTACCACCATACAGCGAGACCTTCAGCGGTGGTGGTCCAAATTGCTGTACTCACTGGTACCTCTACTACCTAGTAGCATGTCCTCTTGCATTGATGTCTGCCTGTATTCGTCATGGCATACTATCCACATGGTCACCAAGCCACTGTTGGTCCAGATTGTCCCACACCTCAACGGCGATTCGGCATACTTCCCTCAGAGTGGTTGATGGTTCATGTCGTCCATAAACAGCCCTTTTTAATCTATCCCAGGCATGTTCGATAGGATTCATGTGTGGAGAAAATGCTGCCCAATCTAGTCGAGCGATGTTGTTATCCTGAATGAAGTCATTCACAAGATGTGCAAGATGGGGGCTCGAAATGTCGTCCATGAAAACGAATCCCTCACCAATATGCTGCCAATATGGTTGCACTATCAATTGGAGGATGGCATTCACATATTGCACAGTCGTTACGGCTCCTTCGACGACCACCAGCGGCATGTCGGCCCCATATAATGCCTGCCCACAATAATAGGGAACTTCCAGTTTGCTGCACTCGCTGGACAGTGTGTCTAAAGTCTCCATCCTGACAGGGTTGCCTCCAAACACGTCTCCATCTATTGTCTGGTTGAAGGCATATTCGACATTCATTGGTGAAGAGAACATGGTGCCAATCCTGAGCAGTCCATTCTGTATGTTGTTGGGCCCATCTGTACCCCATTGCATTGTGTCATGGTTGCAAAGATGGACCTCGCCATGGATGTTGGGAGTGAAGTTGCACATCTTGCAGCCTATTGTGCACAGTTTGAGTCGTAACACGACGTCTTGTGGCTGCACGAAAAGCATTATTCAACATGGTGGCGTTGCTGTCAGAGTTCCTCTGATCCATAATCCTTTGATAGTGGTCATCCACTGCAGTAGTAGCCCTTGCGCGGCCTGAGCGAGGCATCTCATCGACAGTTCTTCTCTCTGTGTATCTTGTGTCTGAACAACATCGCTTTGGTTCACTCCGAGACGCCAGGGCACTTCCCTTGTTGAGAGCCCTTCCTGGCACAAAGTAACAATGCAAACGCGATCGATTCGCGGTATTGACCGTCTAAGCATGATTGAACTACAGACAACACGAGCCATATACCTCCTTCATGATGGAATGACTGGAACTGATAGGCTGCCGGACCCCCTGCATCTAATTGGCACTGCTAAGGCATGGCTTTTTACATCTTTGGACGGATTTAGTAACATCTCTAACAGTCAAAGGTACTGTGTCTGTGACACAATATCCACAGTCAACGTCTATCTTCAGGAGTTCTGGGAACTGGGGCGATTCAAATTTTTTTTGATGTGTGTAAATCTTCATCAGTTTCAAAACCCGTCTACTAAACTTCACCAGAAAAAAATCGGCTGCTGAATTTAAGTGTCGATAAACTGTTTTTGAAAGTGTTCATATACAATTCAAATTTCGTATCCACTGACATTGTACAAATAACTCATACTTTCATTGATTTATCTATGTAAAGGATAACATCTAGCTAGAAACAGTGAATGTGGAAGTCTTTTCATTCTTAGCACAGCCATTTATTTAGAAAAAAATTTGAAAGAAAAAATTTTCTGTTTCTACTGAACTATTATGTGAAATATCAAAATCCAACCACTGAACATACACATCATCTCCTCGCTTTCTCAATACTTTTTCAACAAGATATACATCAGGACATTTTCTGCAGTTCTTGTTCACCAAAAATATCCTTCAGTATATTCAAATATGTATGTCATTATATTGGGAGGAATAACAGATTCAGTTTCAAAAAATTCTGTTTACCAGTTTGCTGTATACCTTTTTCAAAAAGTCCTTTTAGTTTAATGATTCTAACTTTCTCTCCATTTTTCAATTTTGACTCAGCTAAAGCAGACTGTGACTTCGATTATCATTAGACACAACAGTAGCAGTTTTATAATTTTTTCAGTAACTTTTAATGATTTCATTTTTATTGTTGAATTTTTGTATTATTGTATTCATAAACTTATTTCGAAAATAAAACATTCCATTTATAATATCCTTGAAGAGAAAATTTCTTCCACGTCTTTTCTTCAAGTGTTCTGTTAAATTCTTCAGCAATGGATGCTTTTAATTGTGTAAAAGTTGAATAATGTGTAATATTACATTTTTGATTAGTTCTTTAAATTCTTTCTTTTAGAACTCTTTACAGTTATCTGTTTGAAAGGTTTTTTGGGTTTCTCGCTTCGGTGAGTGCAGTCTTGAGACTTCATCTTGACTCAAATATTTTTTCAGAAGAATCAACGATATTTTTACTTATTTTATCTGTAACTGGAGTAGCCCAAGCAAATTTGGGAAAAACCTCTATAACAGTTAATAAATATTTACATCCTTTGTTTATTTTTGTAATTCCTTTTGATTTTTCAGATTCCATTTCGACTGAAGCAGCTTGCCAAAAATCATCTATTCCAACAGAAATTACATTTTTTCTCTTAAATTTTTTTTCACTGGTTTATGTAGTTCATTAATAATTTCTTCACGAATATTAGAACGAGTGAGCAAATTACTCACTCCTTCACAATTTTTTTATGAACTCAATCTTTTTACTTTTGTATACTTAACAAAGACCTTCGATTCTGTCTTCTATACTCAGTTGTTAGTCTGTGTGGATTATCTGTTTGAGTAAATTTGTTACACTGCAAACAGTAGATATGTTCATCCACTTATAATGATTAAAATTTTTAAATTTAAAGGTTTCATCCCAAAGATATCAGTACTTCTAGATCTTTATCAATGCTCATGCCTAAGCTATTATAAATTGTGAATCTAGTGAGTTAAGTTTGCTTTCTAGTGATCTTATCTTATTTAATGCTTGATGATGACTTCTCTTCATGTTATTTATTTCTTTATTATGATGTTCTATGATACTGCCAAATCTATCATTTCTTTCCTTTAAATCTGTGGGAAACTTACTATGTTCATTTGTTGAAACAAGGCCTTTAGTTCTTCTTTATTTACATAATTATTGAATTGTGTTAAAATACATGCATATTCAGCTTTTTCAACAAGATCTGATATTTCCTTTTCTAACTACTGTTTGGTAACTTCATCATAATCACTTATTGTATCTTTTACATCTACTATTCGTCTACCTTTAAAACCAATAGATACTTCAGTTAATTTAAAAATGTCACATAATTTTCTAGAAAACTGTTTAATTAAATTTCTTATTTTTTATTCTACATTAATTACTTTAATTGATGCTAATTCTTCATTATCTGGCAGCTATCAAAGCAGCCTTTAGGTTGCGATTTATTTCCAAAAATGTCTATTTATTAAAGTCAAAATATCATTAGACTTGTATTTATCTGACGGCAATTTCAAACAAATTGGCACAAATGGGCCCATATAACTTCACTAAAATTCTGAATTCGTTGCCCATTATACTATAGTTTAGCTCAAACTTTAACCAATTATTTTGGAATATTTCCACAAAACAATGAAATACATTTTTTATCATTTTCTTATAATAACAAATCCAGTGAGTACCAATATGTCAGATGTATCTAAATTTACTATTGCACATTCATGTTCTCTAGATTAAGTCCTGATAATTCATTAGTCATATATACTCCACGAAAGTACTTAATTTTTGATTGATTACCAAGTTTCTGTATATCAAAATTTGTCATGATTTATTGTATTTTCTAAATATTTTTTGATATTTTATATTCCTGTTCCTTTTTTCTCCATTGCTTGATTATGTCTTTTCTGTTCTTCCAATGCTGTTTCGGATTTTATCTTGTTTATTTTTTCATTTGGGATGGTGCTGAACCACCAGCAAGTAAAGCAATAATTGTTAGATATGGTAATGCAATCAATACTATTGGAAGAAATCCACCTTCGTGTCGTGTTAGTCCTTTAAATTCTTTCTGTTTGTTAGATTTTCGACAGTTTTTTATCACAACAGGTACACCTAAAGCTATGAATAAACGGTGGCAAGTTTTCCTCTCAATCTTTTTTTTAAATCAATTAAAAACTGATCAACACTGTGTAGTTTAACATTATTAGCTTGAATTTTAATTGATTTTGCCTTAATTTTGCCACTACGTAGCAAAGTGTAATCAATACTAAATTTATACATTTATATAGATAAAAATTTATAAGGATTAATACTATTACACTCCGCAACCATAGTCATCCATGCTTAATCCAATTCCTAATTTGCTCTTTCATACATTATTTCTCTAATGGAAGTTGCAGCAATTTTTCTCCTAAAGAAGCATCAGAAACATGCATTCTTTCTTTTGCAGTTAACTCGAGTTCTTTATCTGGTTCTAGTCTGTTTTTCTGAATCTTTGCTATCTCTGTAAGTAATGTCATATTTATTACACCCTTCATTTAGTGGAATTATCATTTTATCACCACATGCCAGTTTTTCTTCTAGATTAGTAAAAGGTCAACAGTACAAATATCCTGGTAAATGAATCTTTGGCATTGGTAAATTAATTAAAACCTAATTTACTAAACCTGTACAATACTTAATGCTTTTCCAAAATGAGCATGGAACATTACTCAGGATTCAAATCAAATACATAATTCCTTTTGGACTGATGGTGATGAAATAACTAAATTTATTTGTCACCATTTGCACGATTACCACTTTTTCATTGTGATAATTTTTATCTCCAGCTAAATCTTGTCTATGAATTACTGCTAATCTGTAAAGTAGTTGATGGACATCCTTCATCCAGACATATTCACTGGTTTTTCTGAATATTTTAAATTAAACCTTCATTTGTTTTCTTATTTATACTTGAGTTTAAATCTGTCGCTAAATTCCGAAAATAGACACCAACAATTTCTTTTATCACGCCATTATATTTAATACCTCTACTAGATTTTATTTTGTTTGGCTTCTTTTCAGAATATAATGCTCCCAAATGGTATAGTATATCTGCATAATTAGATAAATGGACAACATTGAAATTTTTACCCTTATCTTTCACAGTAATCTGTTTCCTAGCTAAAGGATTCATCAGTCACTGTACCTTAATATGTCTTATCACCAATTCCTAATTTATCCCCCATGGAGACAACTGGTGATTTACCAACAAATTTAAATGTGCCAACAGGTCTTCATCCAAAAACTGCATCTTCACCATGCTTGATCTATTCTAGGATTCTTTCACTTATATTTACTTTTCTAGCATCACTCCCCTTTACAGCACCATTAGTTTATCTCTCTTTTTAATATTTCGTTAATAAATGTTGTACTTCTTATTCGCTTAAAGTATAGTCATGCTGCAGATTTTTGTGTTGATGAATATCATTAAGTTCTTCTAAATAGTGGTGAGTATAATGAACCGTTTGTTTTTCAACTTGCTTTTGAAACATTAGCAAGTAACTCTGGATTCCTTGTTTTACTTGTTCAATAGCATAAATAACTGATTGAGCTTGTTTTTAAAATTTTTCATATTCTGTTATTGATTGGTTTTTCCATTTTATAAATTCCTCTTTTAATTGTTTCTTTACTTTTGTATTTTATCTAGCTTTTTTAATAATTTCTGGATGTATTTCGCAAACATTTATTAGGTATGAAAAAAACTTTAAATAAACATTTTTAACATTAATCATTTTGTGTTTTTTTTAAGTTTACGTTATGTCTAATGTTTATGACATTGTTCAATAGATCCAAAAAATTTAAAAGAAAACGCATATGATTATACATCTATCAAAGAAATGACCACCACATCTACCTGTCCTATTTATAGCTTTGCTACTAGAACATGGGCGATTGGTATAATGTTTGCCTATTTTGTTCTGACTTTTCATATTCTATTATAAAATCAAGAGCTTGTTCAAATTCAATTATATGTTCATGTAAAATATCGTCACCATGGTTTAGCAGATATGCAGCTCACCTTTTAAAGTACTGATTTAATAAGAATAAAAAAACATTACCAAATCATAAGAAAGATTGGATTTTACAGCTGTACTTGCCCTCATTAGGTTTCCTTGTCATGTCTAGCATAAAAAAACTGAACTGATCTTTCCAACATTTGCTACACATAGTCAGACTTTAAATCTCGATAAACAAACTCATGACAGATGTGATTTAAATTTATATAATCCAATCTTAAAATATTAAAAAAATTTAGATTATCACTGAATAATTGTTTTGATATTTTTGAATATTCCTTTATGTCTCCCTCTAGTAAAATATTCGCTGAGTATATCTTGCTTTTCAAGTATGAAGTCCTCAAAAACTAGAACAGAATTATCTTTACATATGTCTACTGGCATAATTTCGTCAGTATTTTCAATAAAAGTAGCAATTTTTTCGTTATGCGTATCTTCTATTTTGTCACATCTTTTTATAAATTCTCGATATTTCACCTGATCGAAACCTTTAGAATAAATGTACAAATGATTAATTGTTTTCCAGTTCAACCATTCTCGACCTAGAAAATAGTTGTCACTAATTAATGCAGTTTCTTCACAGCCACTTGTTCCTATTATTGGACATCGAATAGAATTTGGTAAAAGCTTACTATGTCTATTTTTTACTTTCTTCTTTCGAATTGTTACTTTTCATTCCCTGTCAGGTTTCATTTAATAACATAAAAATTTATTGATATATGAGTAGATTATTACAATTGAGTGGTAAGTGTTCTGCCCTCAAAAAAGGTAGACTATACCTATAAAAGACACCATTAGTAATGTTGCACAGGTTGGTTTTCATTCACTTTTGTAACCCCAAATATTTTATGGAAAAATAATAAACTATAATTAATGGAGAAACAATAGAGATTCCTCTAGGGCAGAACAATTTTGAAAGCTTAGAAAAGTTTATTCATTCGAAAAATCCAAATATTAATATTACAGCAGATGAAATTTTAATTAGAATTGTGTTCAAAAATGATTTAAAATTATACATGGTTATAAATGATAGTATTTATAGTATATTAGGATTTAGTAACCAGATTGTTGAAGCTAATGGAAAGACTGTTGCTAATACTGTCCCTAAAAGTATTCCATCTGAATTAATAAATATAAATTTCAATCTAGCTGAGGTATGTTCTTAAAGCATAATGATCACTGTCACAGTGAAACTACTACTATTGCATCATTAAAGCCTAAAGCAAAATTTGGTTTACCAATAAGTCATGAACCATGTTATCCTGTATATATTCCAATTTTTGATCCTATTCAAGATTTAGAAACAATTATAACCATTGAAAATGACAATTTGACTGACTAATAATGCTTATGTAACAGTTGCGTTTTAAAAAAACCTTTACCAATATTATTCCCTGTGAATGAGAAGGCTAAAAAAATCTAAATCACCCCAACAAGAACACATAGATCAATGTAAATATTGGAGATGGTTGGACTCATCCTAATCATACTCAGTCATGCATAAGGTTTAGAATTATTGGAACCGATGTTACAGGTTATCCAAAATATGACAGAAAATCTAATAAAAATAAATTGATAAATGAGTGCAATTTTCGTTGAGAGCATCACCATAAAGAAAGTAAACAATAATTTATTTAGAAAGGAACATCAATTCATATCCTCAGCTACCGCTGTGTGACTGACTTCGACAGTAACTCGTAAGTTAACCATGTAACGTCATATCCTTAATAGTGGAAAGATAAAAAGCAAGAATACTGAAGTACTTTTTCCACAAGATTTGTTTGGAGGTTTTTTCAGGAATTACAAAGAAGTGATGTGGGAAGGAGATTTAACAGTAATATTTTTTCTTAGAGTCAAAGTACTGGAAATGTTATTCTTACATGGGCTTATAAAAACGATATTGGAGCTAAAATAAAAGATATTTCTCCAAAAGAAAGCAACATATTCACTGGTGCTAGAAGATGAAACACGAAAAAATCCAAAAATTCCAATTTCTTCCTTTCAATCTCAAACAGTCGAAATTGCCAGATTAGATGGAAAAAGAAATATTGAACTAGATATTATCAATTACTATAATTCCTCAGAATTTGATATCACTTATTTTATTTTTGTTGTGTTTCAGACTAATAGAAAAAATATTCAGCTAATTGATTCTTCTTTATTTGATCATATTAAATTCGGGAATATCTGTATAAATGGACGAAATGTGGAATCTAGATCCACCAAACAATTATCTGCAAGAATATGATACTTTGCTGGATTTTAAGAGAGTGGCTCAATTGATTTTTTATGTTAATGTAGATCCCTTCAGCTTTATTTAAAATTATCTTATGTATCTCATAAACATATCTAGAAGAATGAATGTGTTAGCCACACACGAAATTACAATCAAATTAGTTGCCTCTTTTAAGAACAAAATTCAGAAAGAATTAATTGTCTTCATAGTCATGTACGAAAAGAAAAATTTAACATATAATTTTCATCATAAACTTTTGAGTAAAACCTTTTAATCGTATTGTAATTGTATTCTATATAATTGGAAGCTATGATGAAAAGCAATTCTAATTTGTTTAAAAATATTAATGAGCTAGAAGTAAATGATTTGTATTACATTACGAGGTGTGAGTATTTAAAGACGAGATATGGGGAGAAAATTTGTATGGAACTCGATAGTAAATTTAACGTTATATTAGCAAACAGATATAATATATTAATTACTGGTTGGAGTTTTCAATTTTTTGAAGAACATAATGTTAAGCTGAGATATAAAGGAATGAAGAAACTTAAAAATAATGATAATGAACTTCACAATCAGGAATTCTGTTAATTTTATATTAATTTTTATCATTTAATGTTTACTTTTATTAATGTAATTCTTGAATTTATTTTTTGTGGGTAGATTGAGTTTGATCAGTGAATTATGTGCTAGTGCACTCAACTTACCGACTTACGTGTGTTATCTCTTCAAACCATCCAAGGTCAAATGGAAGAGACCTTGGTGCATGGAAGTTTGAACACATCTGATACCACTGCTTAGCACAAAGACCAAGCGCCATGTAGTAATGAACGTTTGACTCTTGGAACAAGACAACAGAAATGCAACAGAGCACCGAGAACAAAGTAATACTAAGAACACATGTGCACAACGTTTATACTCTTCAGCTATACAACAATAAATAATATATTCAGACATTATTCATATGACAAAATGAAATACAGCTCTCTTGAAACATTGACAATGTCGGCTATAAATAAAAATACCAAATAATCACGTGTAATTTACATTATTTCAAACATAATCCATGATAGTTTGGAATCTCTACGCTAATAGTGGGTTCCACTACACTTGTTCTGTTAAGTTCTCTCTTTATTTTGCTTTTTACCTTCAGTTGGTTCCTACTTTTGCGCAATGTGTGTTTTATTATGAGATCTCATTCTCATATCTCTTTGGATTTCCACTAGAGGAAGTAGTCCCTGTATTGTTTTAATTCTATAATCATGCACCATCATTTTACTCCCCAAGTATATGTTGTGCAGGTAATGGAAATTGAAAAGAAGCATGTCAGTTATGTGCAGGTAAAGTTTTTTTTTTGGCCTGCATGTAGTTTTCCATTCACTGAAATAATGCGACAGTATGTGGTACTATCTATCAATCTCACACATTCGCACTGTATTAGTTAATGGGCAATGGTTTTGAGACTATTTGCTGCTGTGAATTCGACACTTCTGACAATGTACTATAAACGTCTATGCAAATGTAACTAACCTCTCATCTATACTTGCTAAAAACGAGTAATTGCATTTACTTCGCTCAGTTTTACAGGTAAAGCTTCTTTAGGGATAAAACATAGTACAGTGTAACTGGCTGGGAGACCCTGAAGCACAAATTTAGTCCCCTAATTGGAAATCTGTTTCCTATCACTCCCACCCACAGACACCTTTCCTTCTGAACTGTGAATTCAAGTGTGTGGGGATCTCAGTACTGATATATAATACACTGAAGAGCCACAGAAACTAGTGCACCTGCCTAATATCGTGTAGAGTCCCCGCAAGCACACAGAAATGCCACAACACAACGTGGCATGGACTCGACTATTGTATAAAGTGCTGCTGGAGGGAATTGACACCATGAATCCTGCAGAGCTGTCCATAAATCCGTATGAGGGGTGGAGATCTCTTCTGAACACTGCATTGTAAGGCATCCCAGATATTCTTAATAATGTTCATGTCTGGAGAAATTGGTGGGCAACGGAAGTGTTTAAACTCAGAAGAGTGTTCCTGGAGCCACTCTGTAGCAATTCTGGACGTGTGGGGTGTCAGAATGCACAAGGGACATGAATGGATTCCGGTGATCAGCCAAGACTCTTCGATACGTGTCACCTGTCAGAGTCGTATCCACACATATCAGGGGTACCCTATCACTCCAACTGGACATGCCCTACACCATTACAGAGCCTTCAACAACTTTAACAGTCCCCTGCTGATATTCAGAGTCCATGGATTCATGAGGTTTTCTCTATACCTGTACACGTCCATCCGGTTGACACAATTTGAAACTAGAGTGGTCTGATCAAGGAACATGTTTCCAGTAATCAACAGTCCAATGCCGGTGTTGATGAGAGCAGGCGAGGCATGAAGCTTTGTGTCATGCAGCCATCAAGTGTACACGAGTGGGCCATCGGCTCTGAAAGCCCAGATCGATAATGTTTCTTTGAATGGTTCGCATGCGGCACTAGTTGACGGCTCAGCACTGAAATTTGCATAAATTGGCAGAAGGGTTGCACTTCTGTCAGGTTGAACGATTCTCTTCAGTCGTCATTGGTCCCGTTCTCGCAGGATTTTTTTCCGACAGCAGCAATTTCTGAGAATTGATGTTTTATGAGACTCTTAATATTCACAGTACACTCGTGAAATACTCATGTGAGAAAATCCCCACTTCATCGCTACCTCGGAGATGCTGTGTCCCATCACTTATGCACTGACTGTAACACCACGTTCAAACGCACTTAAATCATGATAACCTGCTAGAGTTGCAGCAGTAACCGATCTAACAATTGCGCCAGACACTTATTTTCTTTTATAGGCGTTGGCGACC
This sequence comes from Schistocerca gregaria, assembly GCF_023897955.1. Taxonomy (NCBI): domain Eukaryota; kingdom Metazoa; phylum Arthropoda; class Insecta; order Orthoptera; family Acrididae; genus Schistocerca; species Schistocerca gregaria. The sequence goes on along the minus strand of NC_064931.1, from coordinate 333,920,300 downwards.
GAAGCGCCATATTTTGTCTGTTTACATTTCTTTGCATTTGAATACGCATGCCTATATTAGTTTCTTTGGCGCTTCAGTGTATTAGAAAACAAGAGTCTTTGGCAGCAGTTTTAGCCTCCGACAGGGAGAATATCTGTGACTTGCTCAGTTCGTTGTTAAGAACTGTGTCATGCACAATCATTTCTTTGTATGTCCATGTTTAGTACTAAAGTGTGTGTTAATTGTATTTACTGGCGTTCTGCTTCTTCCTGTCACCATTCCCACCTGGAATTCCCACACTGGCGTCCTGCAACAAATAGCAGCAAATGTTTTAATGTAATAAGTGTATATCATTGCATTGTGTTTGCTTCAGTAATGGAGCTGTCCTATGGTGATCACATTTACTTGGACATTTGGATATAATGGTGAATCTCACGGTGGCTCTCACAATGTTAATTGCCACCCATAATGGCATACATTATGCATGAAACACGAAATTGACGTTCTAACACGTTACACCATTGACTACAATGAACAATGTGTGTACGAACAATATGTAACTACTTTCGACCTCCCTGGGAATTTCGCTGATGAGTTAACTCTTTCCTCACACCAACAGGACAATATTCCGTCAACTACATCAGGTCTAGACAGCATCACTTCATGTGGTTTTACCAGTCCATCCGTGTCAGGCACAACAAAGTCTGATGGGCTATACAAAAAATTCTTGGGTTGCCATCCACATTGCGTGTGGTCCCAGGGATCTAATCCACCATCATATTCAGACCACACACTTCTCTACATCAACGAGAAAATTTCTGTGCAGTGTCTACACAACTGAATTTTCACCCTAAATTACTGTCCTTCGAATCGGAACACCCAGCAACATGGTTCACAATCATCTACTTCATACTATGCAGCCGCAGCATCTTCAACATCGGGGAGCACGCCCATGTCATCAGTGACGTCATACAAGCACCTCCAGCCTATGATGAATTTGATGCTGTGAAGGCAGCATCATTCCACTGATCCAGCAAGACACTATAGCTGTGATAAGTAATTTACAATACCGTACAACAGGACACCATCTGAGTTTTGGAGACCTCTCCCTACATCAATCAACTCTACTCTAATGCTGGACATCACGCACCAGGTGCTTTCGCTCATCAAACTTCCTCCTCAGATACATGATCTTGAACGAAAGTGGAATGATGAGATTCAGATTGGTCCTGGCTGACAGACTTTGCGATCCTACAGCAATGGCAATACTCGGATATGACAGATAACAATGGCCACCACCAGTACATTCCTGGTGGGACATGCTGCCCACAGCCACTAGCAAACTCGACTTGAGCGATTATGTATACTTACAAGAGAGACATCTCTAGCTCCCACCACGAGGGCGGTGACCTTTGGCCAGCTGTGGCAGCATTGCCCATGACTGACAATAGCAATCCTCACATAGGCGAGCCGACATCGCTGCTGTTATGTTGCTTTCACGCTCGCTTGGGCAACTATTCCATGTCATACAAGCACACAAACACACGACGTGGCCTGCAACAGGTGCTTTGCATTACTGCTCTTACTTAAGTATCGCCACAACTACAACATGTCAGTCAAACTGGTTTTGCCCCATTTATGAGTGACAACTGTATGTGTTAGACAACTCAACAAATCAATATTTCCTGGTCAACACTGGCCCAGTAGTGGGGAGCATTTCCAGAGAGACACCAACAATGGAGTATATGACACCTACATTCCAACTAAGCACATCACATGATACACTCAAACTCTTTGGAGCTGTCATATGCACTGTGGGCCTTGGTCCGCATGACAAAATTTCAATAGCAGTTTCTAGACACGGTTAATCACTCCCCAGGCGTAACACGAGGTATTCTCAAGCAATCTAGCAGTAGAAAGTTGGTACTATGTATCACTGACAGCACACCACCACATCCATAGGTAGTTCGAGAGGAGATTATTCTGAGAGTACTTTTCTCAGTCTCTACACATAACACCCATCTGCAACCACTTAATGACCATCACGCTTTAGAATATAAAATACTAAAGTAGATTGCAAATTAGGAAGAAGCGAAATAGATTAAGCTTAGGTGAACTGCACACCAAAATACTTTCACTGGGAGGTGAACTGTATGCTGTGCATTCTCACCTGCAGCACTTAAATTGGTAACAGCCTCACTGTATCCAAATACCCAATGTGAACGAGACAGTACTTGCCATGACACCAGTGAATGACACAGATGTACTGTTGGCACGTACCTCAGCTCATGACTTGTCACAAATACAGGTCAGTATGGTGAACTTTTCTAACAGTGTGCATGCATCTCCGAGATGTCTTCCCCCCTCTCACATGTACCTGAGACAAAATGTGCGGTACTTAAAGAGAAAGGCATTACCTGGACACTGTGGTGAAAATTAATACTACGAAATGTTTGCCAGTATGTCTCAAAGTATGGGGAGTTAAAACCGCGATCGACGAATTGCTCCAAGCTTTTGGCATAGTCAATCAGTCACAGAGCTCACTGGGTTCGCCCATATACTTAGTTCCCAAGAAAGATTGAACATATAGATTCTGTATGATTATTGGGTCTTCAACACTCACACAGTAGCTGATAGTTACCAGACATCAAATACACAAGACTTTACTCACCCTTAGCCTTTGCTTCTGTGTTTAGTATTCTAGACTGTAAAAAAACTTATCTGCAAATTCACATAGCTACTATGAACAGATCAAAAACAGTGATAAAAACAGCGTTTAGGCTCTATGAATTTTTGTTCATCCCTTACAATTTGAAAAACGCAGCCCAAACGCGACAAAACTTCGCTGATAACATTCTCTTTAAATTTTCGTTCTGTTATGCATACCTGAAAAGTATTTTAGTATTTTGGCATCTCTGCAAGGACACAAAGTGCATCTTCCTCACTTTAATCACCAATGTAGTGATATATGACAACAAGAGCCAACTTCTACAATTCTGGGACACTCGAAATTGGATCTGACCAGTGACACAAAGCACGGAACTTATCCATCAGCTTACACAGTCAAGGAATTGTCATCAGATATAGCGATTTAGTGGCATGATTAAATTAATTTCTACAGATGTCTCTTGCATAAAACTTCATCCATACACGCATACTGACAGATGTGTTGGCTAGCAAAAACACATGCTGCAAGTAAGCTCTCACTTGGACCCCTGAAATGCAACAAGGACTCGATCAAATTAAGCTTAGCTTATATCATGCTACAACGTTAGCTTATCCAACCACTACAACTTCCTTTCTATTAATCTGACATGAGTGACAGTGCAGTCAGAGCTCTGCTTTAACAGATAGTGGCAGGTGAATAACCACGATTATGCCTCTTCTCACAGAAGATAACTGAGTCTCAACGTAAGTGGTCAGTTTATAATAGACAACTGCTCGCTGTGTTAAGGTAGCGTTGCACTTCAAGGATGACATCAAGGGTAGACTATTCACTACTTACATGGACCACTCACCACTGAAAGATTCCAAACATAATCCATCAACATTCTGTTCACCACACTTTCCACCTCCTTAACTATGTTGCACAACTTACTGCTGACTTTCAGAATCTCAGGGGCACAGGTAATGCCGTGGCTGATTACATTTTGAATAAATACGCTATCAGTTGGCATCAAGCGCGACGATTTCGCCCAAGATTCAAAATCTCCTACCAGATACCATGACTGGTTTGAAGTTTGAGCAGCATACTATCCCTTGATCCTAAACACAAGTCTGGTGTGATGTGTAAAAACATTGCCTCCACCAACTAGTCCCACTCACTATGAGGAATCATAGTATCGATAGTTTGCGTATTCAGTCAAAACCAGGACACCTACTACTAAACTTGTTATGGGCCGATTTGCTGGACAGATGTGAAGCGAAACTACAAGCCATGCATGCAAAACTACATGGCTTGCCAGGGTTGCAAGACTGGTCGACATACACATCCAAATTTGGGCGAAATGAAATACCCTAAGGATAGGTACATCTTGTCAACTTTGACTTGGTCATCTTCCTACCATAGTCAGAAGGTTTCCAGTATATTCTATCTGCAATCAATCGCATCACAGGCTGAGTTGTTGCAACATCCTTGTTAGACATAATGGCGGAAACACCGGCAAGAGAGCATTTGTACAACTGTTGATCTTGTGTTTTGGTTGCCCAGCATTCATCACTGCCAATCAAGGCCATGAATTTGAGTCCACATTATTCTCTGAAGTATATAACATTTTCGGCGTCCAGGGCTACTACAAGCTACCATTCATAGAGTAATGGTTTCGTGGAACACTGGCACTGAACATTCAAAGCAGCACTTACGTTTCGTCGAGTTCAGTGGACACAGGCCTTACCCAGGACATGTCTCTTTGGTAGAGATTTTAAACGGAAAGTTGTCTACAAGCAGATTGCGTCTCCCCAGTACAACCACCAACATTTATGGAGCTACCAGCGCTAAACCAGAGACTGCGAATACTGTCACTCAAATCTCACAGCATAATACTAATTTTCGTTCACAACGCTTTGGTAGACTGTCAGTACATCATGTTACATGAAGATACGATGAGACTGGGCATGCAACCACTATATTGTGGCCCACATGGGGTATTGAAATGGAGAGATAACACTTTGATATTTTAGTACAGAGGGAAGCCACTGACACAAGTTAAGAGACTCAACTTTTTTCATGCCACAAAAAGTTCAACTTTCTTACGACACTTTCTATCCACCACTGCTCCCAGGTGGCTCCATTTTGAAACACGATCATACTCACAACAGGAAAGCAAATAATAATGTTGCCATATTTAACCAAAATATTGGTGGATTAAAGGAAATAGTAGATTTGCACAAAAGTAAAGTAAAAAGTAATGTTACCATTTTTCACCAAAATATTCCAGGGTTGAAGAGTAAATTAGATGAGTTCCTGGTTTGTTTAGATGATATTGAATCTTATAATGTAATAGATATACCATGCATGTCTGAGCATCACATTGTGTTTGATATGGAAAAGATATATATCAGTGGTTATAAACTAGCTGCACATATGTGTAGAGAGAATAAGGTGAGAGGAGGAGTTGCCATATGTGTCAAAAGTTATCACTGTGTAAAAAGCTTAGATACAAAAAAGTTAAGTCTAGAGCAACATATAGAAGCATGTGCCTGTCAACTTAAATTGAAGGAGGGCTCTTTTATAATTGTAACAGTATATAGGTCCCCTTCAGGAAACTTTCAATAATGTCTGGAAAACTTTATGCCATGTTGTGCTATCTGTCAGACAGGGTAAAGCAAATTATTATTTGTGGGGACTTCAATGTTGATTCACTGAAAGAGGGTAATAGGAAGAATGACCTGGAAGTTTTGCTAGGTTCTTTCAATCTGACATCTGTCATTAATTTTCCTACTCGGGTAATAAAGGACAGCAGCACATTGATACATAACACTTTTATAGACCAAGATAAGTTTAAAAACATAATTTCTTGCCCTGCTGAGAATGGCCTTTCTGATCATGGTGCTCAGCTAGTTACAGTATATGACATAGCTCCACTCAGTAATTCAAAACTACCCTCCAAAGTTGTATGTTCAATTAATGACTCAACAATTACAAATTTCAGAGAAAATCTTCAGCAGTTAGACTTGGATGAGGTGTACAACGAATCTGATGCTAATTCAAAATATAACTTATTTCATGGTACACTTGTAAGATAATGTGAAAACTGTTTTCCCAAGAAAGTAGTTAAATCTAATTATAAGAAACCATGCAAAAACCGTGGCTTACTAAAAGAATAAAAATATCTTGTAAGCGAAAAGGGAACTGTATCTAACAACAGGAAAGAGTAATGACCCAGAAACAGCCAAATATTATAAATACCACTGTGATACATTAAGAAAGGTTATTAAAAAGTCCAGAAGCATGTGCATCATGTCTGAGATTAATACCTCTAATACCAAAATCAAAAATGTTTGGAATATTATCACAAGAGAGACAGAGCAACCAACAGTACAGGACGATGGCATTACCATCAAAGCGAATGAAAACTTGGCAAACAGCATTTTGAATAATCATTTTTTAAATGTTGTAGAGAAAATAGGATCTCAATGTTCATTAGAAGAAGCAAGGCAGTTAATAGAAGAGGCCTTACCCACACCATTTGATACAACTGAAATTCCACCCACCTCTCCTTCTGAAATTAGGAAGATAATAAACTCTCTCAAGAATAAAAGCTCATATGGAATTAATGGCATTTCCAGCAGGATAATAAAAGCTTGTTCCCAAGAGATAAGTGGGATTCTTAGCCACATATGTAATAGCTCTCTGAAGCAGGGTATTTTCCCAGACAGACTGAAGTATGCCATTGTTAAGCCACTGTATAAAAAAGGGGATACATCTGATGTCAACAACTACCACCCAATCTCTCTTCTGACTGCTTTATCCAAAATTCTTGAAAAACTAATGTATTGTAGAGTAGCTTCCCACCATTGTAAAAATAAAGTTTTAACGAAATGTCAGTTTGGTTTCCAGAAAGGTTTTTCAACGGAAAATGCTATATATACTTTCACTAATGAAATATTAAATGCTCTAAGTAACCGGAAGTCATATATTGCGATTTTTTGTGATCTCTCAAAGGCTTTTGATTGTGTAAATCATGGAATACTTCTAGATAAGCTCAAGTACTGTGGTATGAATGGGACAGCGCTCAAATGGTTTAAATCATACCTAATTGGAAGAGTGCAGAAAGTTGAAATAAGCACTTCACATAATATGCAAAAAACTGGTGATTTTTCAAATTGGGGAACAATCAAGAATGGGGTGCTGCAAGGCTCCGTCTTGGGTCCTCTGCTGTTCTTAGCATATATTAATGACTTGCCATTCTATATTTACGAAGATACAAAGCTGGTACTTTTTGCCGATGATACAAGTATAGCTACCACACCCAACAGACAAAAATTAACTGGTGAAATTGTAAACGATTTTTTTTCCAGAAAATTGTCCCCCTGCTCCCATACAGGATAAATGACCATCAGAATAGTGTTCTGAGAAGTAGTTGGGATGTACCTGCAGCTGGGAAAAAATATGAAGTAAAAATTTAGAAACAAATATAAATTTTTCTACTATAAGAATTTTACATCAAAATGTGCAGCATGTATCAAGTAAATAAGATGTGGTTGAAGTCCCAGAAGCAACAGAATTACCACACACATTTATTGTCGCAGAGCATGGGTTAAAAGAAAATGAAATTTTTGTTTACAACACAGAGTGCTGTGATAGGGCTATGAAAATTGGTAGTACTTCTGTAGATGTCAACATGAAGGTGTAGGAGCTGCAGTATATGTTACAACGCAGTGAGGGATTGCATACCATGGACAGTGGACAACTGTACAGAAATGCTATTTGAATCAGTATCAGTACAGCGCTCAAAGGTAGAAAAGCGTTTGATATTAGGGATATATATATCACAGAACAGTCAGGTAAACGGTTTTCTAAAAGAGCAAGAAGTTCTGTGAGACAAAGCAGTTAGGCAATTCGTACACATAATAGTTGCAAGTGATCTAAACATTAACAAACTGAAATGAAGCTGTTATTCAAGGAGTTTCAGTAATTTAATCCGTCCCCAGTAGCTGAGTGGTCAGCGCGACAGAATGTCAATCGGGCCCCAGTTCGATTTCCGGCTTGGTCGGAGATTTTCTCTGTATGGGGGCTGGGTGTTGTGTTGTCCTAGTCGTCACCATTTCATCCCCATCGACGCTCAGGTCGCCGAAACGGCATCAAATTGAAAGACTTGCACCCGGCGAATGGTCTACCTGACCGGAGACACTAGTCACACGAATTTACATGACAGTAATTTAATCAATACTTACGATCTAATTCTAGTAGTAAATAGCTCCACAAGGTGCAGTAATAACACAGAGACATTAATAGATCATGTAATTACTAATATACCACAATACAAACAAAAGTACAGGTCACAAACACAGCACTTGCTGAGCACCCAGGGGTATTAACAGTGATATCAGATGAGACACAAAAGTAATTTGTGTTCTGCCTTATGGCAGGTCTTGCACGTGGGAAGCCTCGTCAGAGAGGTCCACTGCATGAGCGTCTTGGGAAGTGATTCCTGCGGTGGTTTCCCATTGCCTTCCAGTGATGATGATGAAATGATAATGAGGACAACACATCATCCAGTCCCTGAGTGAATAAAATCTACGACCTAGCCGGGAATCGAACACGTGGCCCCTTGGCGATGAGATAGCAATGTCAGAAAATATCTTTAAAAACATGCGATAAACAAAGCAAGCAAATCTATGGAGGTTACAAAGATTAATGCAATGTAAAGACTGAAGGTATATATACCAAACAGCAAACATAAATAAGGAATGGGAATGATTGTCCAAAACATTAACCTACTGCATAGATCTTGCATGTCCATTAGCATGTAGGAATACAAATGTTAAGTGCAGTAGAAATTTGGTCACAACAAATGTAAAAAAAGAGGGAAGAGCTAAAAACTATGTATGAAAATCTTAGATGACTCCAATGCAAGCACAGTGTGATGCCTATATGGACAAGAAAACAACATATAAGAAATTGATAAAGACACGTGATGTAATTACTACATAAGCAAAATAAAAACTTCTAATAACGTCACAAAGATAATATGGTCGCACATAAAGACAGGGAGTGCCTAGGTATGAAAAACAGTGGGAACATAACTACAGAGAAAAATGGAAAAGAAATCAGAGACCCTAAAGAGGTCAGTAATCTTTTAAACCGACATTATACTGTGGTAATGGACAAAATCCGTACTATGAACTGCTAATGAAATAAAAAGGTTGTTCCTTCTGCCAATAAATGAACTGGAATTAGTAAAAACAGTACATCGATTAAAACGAAAAAATATTGAGGGACTAGATGCTATATATCTACTAAACTAATTAAATGCTGCCTGCAGTGGATGTTAAAGGCTCTGTTTCTCTCGTAAACTTACCCACGGAAGAAGGAATTTCCAATGTGTTTAAAAAATAGTAAGTGAGCTCTATTCTCAAAGGAGGCAGCAAGGAAGATCCAGGTAATTACCAACCAATAATTATTACACCTGCATTATCTAAAATAATAGAATGTATACTTAAAGACAGAATAGTAAATTTTATAGAAAAATGCAATACTTTGAATGATGCTCAGCATTGGTGTAGAAAGGGGTCGATCCACAAATACAGCAATAGCTGATTTTGTAGAACGTGTAACTAAGGCACTATATAAATAAAAGAACGTTTGTGATAGGTTTCTCAGCCTTTCAAAAGCTTTTGACTGTGAGGGCCACAATACATTATTAAAAAAAGCTTAAGTATTATAAGTGTTATGATATAAAGCAGAAAGCAGTTGATATCACAACATGGAAAACAGAGAACAGTGGGTAGATATAAAACAAAATGTCAACTATACTATTACAAATGTCTACCCAGGTTTTGAGTTCGTTAAATATGAAGTGTATCAAGGACCAGTGCTGGGCCCACTACTTTTTATTTTACATGTGAATGATATGCCCAAAATAGTAGATGGAAATGCAGTCATGTCTGCAGATGACACTTTATTTGTTGTAAGTAGTGTTTCAAGAGATAACTGACAGAAGCAAGCTACTCTAAATATTGAAAATGGAAACAACTGTTTCAGAGGAAATAATCTTTTTACAGACACAAATAAAACCACTTGGATCTAAAAGAGACAGAAACTTATAAATTCCTGGGTGTGGCAGTGGATAGGTACTTGACATAGGAGAAGCATGTAAATAATATTTGTCGAAGTTAAAGTGTATTTATTACGAGAAAAATGTTAATGTTAATAGCCGGCCATTGTGTGCGAGCAGTTCTAGGCAGTTCTAGACTGGAACCACAAGACCGCAACAGCCGCAGGTTCGAATCCTGCCTAGTGCATGGTTGTGTGTAATGTCCTTAGGTTAGTTAGGTTTAAGTAGTTCTAAGTTCTAGGGGACTGTTGACCTCAGATGATAAGTCCCATAGTGCTCAGAGCAATTTGAACGATTTGTTAACGTTAATGAACATGCAAACACTGGAAACAATGTTCGCAAATTTCATATTGTATCCTGACCTGGGGAAATTCTGCATATGTACACATACAACGAGTAGTAAAGCGACAAAAGAAGGCTGTAAGGTGAATAACAAAACTATCTCCTAGATATCCCTGCAGAAGTAAATACAGGGAACTAAATGTATTAACAGCAGAGTTACTATAAATTAATGAAACAATTATTTGTGTAAAAAGTAACCATGCTGCTATGTTAAACAGAGATATGCATAACTATAAATAAGAAATAAAAATGATTATCATACTAAAGGAAGCCATTTCGAATTAACTGACAAAGAGCCTGTAAAAGCAGGATGTCTTATTTACAACAGTTTACCAATTTATATAAAGATAATTGAAAACAGGTCTAGTTTCAAAAATACACTAAAATATTACTTGATTTAAACTTGTCTATACTGTTTTAAATAATTCCTTGAAGCAAAAAATTAATATAACGTCTCATATGAAACTTTGAAAACATGTAAAAACTAATTTTAATCTTTAGTAATTATATATATATATATATATATATATATATATATATATATATATATATATATATATATATATATATATATATATATATATATGCTTGTACATTATGAATTACGTAGAAGAAAATGGTCTATTGACACACAGTCAACATGGGTTTAGAAAACATCATTCCTGTGAAACACAACTAGCTCTGTATTCACATGAAGTGCTGAGTGCTATTGACAAGGGATTTCATATCGATTCCGTATTCCTAGATTTCTGGAAGGCTTTTGACACTGTACCACACAAGCGGCTCGTAGAAAAATTGCCTGCTTGTGGAATATCGTCTCAGTTATGTGACTGGATTTGCGATTTCCTGTCAGAGAGGTCACAGTTCGTAGTAACTGATGGAAAGTCATCGAGTGAAACAGAAGTGATTTCAGACGTGCCCCAAGGTAGTGTTATAGGCCCTTTGCTGTTCCGTATCTATATAAACGATTTGGGAGACAATCTGAGCTGTCGTCTTTGGTTGTTTGCAGATGACGCCGTCGTTTATCGACTGAAAATCTAATGGACCTACTAAGGAGACTGCATACACTTACTTGTCCATCCCCTTTTAGAATACTGCTGCATGGTGTGGGATCCTTACCAGGTAGGACTGATAGAGTACTTCGAAAAAGGTCAAAGAAAGGCATCACGTTTCGTACTATCGCGAAATATGGGAGAGAGTGTCACATAAATGATACAGGATTTGGGCTGGAAAACATTAAATAAAGGCGTTTTTCGTTACGACGGAATATTCTCACGAAATTCCAATCACCAACTTTCTCCTCTGAATGCGAAAATATTTTGTTGAGACCGACCTACATAGGGTGGAACGATCACCATGATAAAATGAGGGAAATCAGAGCTCGTACAGAAACATATACGTGTTCATTCTTTCCTCACACTGTACAAGATTGGAATAATAGAGAATTGTGGATGTGGTTCGATGAACCCTCTGCCAGGCACTAAAATGTGATTTGCAGAGTATTCATATAGATGTAGATATAGATGCTATTTTTGATGATTCTGATGTATGCATATAGTTATGTATTTTTGAAACTTGAGATTTTTCAAAAATCATGTAAACTTGTCCAATAACATTGTACAGAATGGTTCACAGACATAAATAAATAAATGAAAATAAAACAGCTTTGCTCATTTATGTATCTGTCATCTGCATGTACAAGGAAATGAAGATTAAAAGGAAATTGAAACTATATTTATTCATTCAAATTTTTTACAAATAACACTTTATCCTTTTTTGCTTACTCTTGTGTTAGCTTATTTGACACCCCCAAATGATATCTTTGTGTAATCCACTTCCACATCCAGTATGTTTGAAATCATGTTTTGGCAATATTTCTATGATGTCTTGAGCCAAAATCTGAGCAACAACATTGACACACACATGTAAATTTCAGATGGTACCATCTTGAATACAGTACCATGTAAAAATCTGGTCGCCCATGTGCAAACTCATCTGATAAATCTCAGTTGACACAATATTAAAAACGGTACCACTAGAATTTTGATAGGACCGTGTGCAACAAGGAGCACACGGCACCCCTGCGCCATACCACTTGATGTGGTGTGACTTCAATTACATGTTTAAACCCAGCCAAAAGTCGTAGTCTAACATAACAGTCGCGACACTCACTGCTGTAAAAGTTGTTACCGTTTGACAGCTGGAGCGACAGTACCTCTCCAAGTGGCGAGAAAGGAGAACTTCAGATACGTCGTAAGAATAGTGTTTCTTTTGCATCCCTTTCCTACTTGATTTACGAAATATTTGAATTATTTTTTTTCCTGCAAGAGTTTGTGTAATATCAGAAGGCATATATGTTTCTAAAATGATTCTAAAATAAGCACAAGTAGGGATAAACCTCATGAGTCCAGTGGCAAGTTACAATATATTCGTGAAGTAACACTTGTGATGTTGGATAGAACTGCAGTTTCCCACTTTGATATTAACGGAATATAAACACATAGATTCACACATAAGAAGCACAAACATATACCTCTACTCGCCGAAGGGGATCGACGCCTCGTTTATCGTTCCATACTACTACGTTTTAGTCATTGTCACCTGTTGCCACAAGTATGACATCATCTTTATATTATTCTAAGTGGGACGAGCAACTGCCAAATACCTGGAGAAATATACTGTGAGTGTAAACCCCAAGTCCTCAAAGCCAATAACACTGTCAGATGCGCTATCATATGTTAAATTTCCCATCAGAGATTTTTCATCGAATGACATATGCATTAGTTTATGAGTGTTGGAGAAATTCTGTACCTTCTGCTTTAAAAGATTGTCACTTATATCACATTTTATTTGTATGCCTTCCACATAGGTCTGTAATGTACAAACTGATGGAAACATAAAATATTCTGATAAAACCTTTATGCCTGACTGCTGTAATATAATACATTTAGAACAAACAGCTTAGTTTTGTCTCTCCATCTTGCAGATGGCGTGCTAATCTGGTTTAATAACAAGCCAAGGGCACCTTTCTTCAAATATTGGGATCCTATAGTCTTCAAAATTTGTTCGTAATTCTTCACTTGATCCTTCTGATACAGTTTCTGTTGCTGTCTGTACTTAAAATGATAGTCACTTTCCTTGGCCCATTACAGTTTTGCGCGAAGTCTAGCGATCAGCAAATTCTGATACTCCACTCGCGTTTTCTAAACACCGACAACTGCTTAATTTTAGCACTTCATCGTCAAAGCAGGCCTATGTTGAAGACTAGATGAACCTGGCTCCGATATATGGAGAGTTGAACATTCTCCTTTTGTGCCTTAGGAGTGTTTTACACCTTTCGACGGATTATCGAACCTTTGTGACAGTCTCCTCCAGTTGAGGTGACGTATTTGGAATGTCAAACAATGTGGTTAACTGCATTCCGCAAAAGCTTATTATTCTCTGCCTTCACGAACTGGTTTTGTTTGATGTGTAGCGGACAAAACTTAACATTATTTTATAGGTAAGCATGGCCTTTTCCATACGATCTTCTCCTCTGCTATTCACTAGCCATTTTATACTCCTAAAATGAAACACTTATCATAAATATACATGTAATTTGCAAGCGAATCCTGACGATGCAGTTTAGTGACATGGTGGTATATACGTCTCAGGGTCCTTAGGAAACGTAAAAAAGACGGATGCGGTATCTTCTTCTTGTTATTGCTGCAATTTATTGCTCTATTCTACGCTCCCGTTAGTGAAAACCATTGTACAAACTAAAATAAACAAGTATTATTCGCTAAAGTTTTCACGATCGCACCGAACTCAACAGTTTAACTTACTGGGCGCTTGGAGCGCTGTTATGTCGCGACTGTTATGTCAAACTGTGCTAAAGTTAAGTGGCGCCACTTTAGTCAATGTGGGGAAACCGGCATTTCTTACTGGAAACGAACTATGATGATCTTTGACAAAGACGCTCAGTGTGACGGCACGGCAGTTAGCCACAGTTTGGCAGAGGAAGAGGGTGTGTGATTTTGTGTGGCTTAGGTGCCGGCGTCCCAAGCTTAGTAAAATCGCCTATTTTAGATGTGACAACCTTCTCACGTCGTTGTAAAGGTTAGTACTATCTGTTTTGCAAAGTTTATAGTGTCAACTGTAGTTGCTGTTTGTTTATGTGATTTGATGTAGTGTTGCATGCTATCGGTAGAGTGCATTTAGTGGGTTTCACGCAAAGAATCGTTGTATTGGTTACTTGTAATCGTTTGATGTGTCAGATATTGGTGAATTTGTTCGTATGTGTTTTACTTGAAGAACATATCGCATTAAAGTTTGTTGCGATACTCTCGTTTGTTGTGAATAATACTAATTCGTTTTGTTGTCAGTGACTGCTTGTACCAAAAGTTCCTTGCGTATTAACGTATGTTGTACACTGTAAGTGTGGAAGTTGTACCAGCTATTCTGTATGCTTTATTGAGACAAGATGTCTTATGTGCATGACTAGTCAGAAAATTTACCACTATTATCTAATTAAAGTCTAGTCTTTGCAGCAAATCGGGTCTCGATTGATGTTTTTAGTATGGCGTGTGAGTTTACGTGCAAGACAATTTTTTGATTGTATACAGAAGAGGGTGTTTTTCATGAATTTGTTGGTTGCGTCATTAGTTCAGTTAATGATTAATTAAGGTGGTTTGCTCTTGTTATATAAGTAAAGTTTTCAACACTAGTTTTTGGAACGAGTTGGGGTTTCTTGGTATTTCACTTATGTAGATAAACTGAAATTACCGATACCAGTTCTTGTAGATTGGGATGTGGTGGTATAGTAGAGTTCAGTTTATCTACTTAAGGCAGTTGAAGTTGATGATAAAAACATTGTGGGTTTCGTGTAGTCCTGGCTTACTAGATTTTTCCTTAAGTTAGTGTTCGAGTATGTATTATAAATTAGAATTGCTGTATGTTTTGCTTGTCCCCACTCAAAACCCCTGATTCATCTGGTGGTCCCGTTAGTTTTGTGTTCTTCTGTGAATTAATTTGTTTATATTTTGTAGAATGGCATTTCCCTGTCTGCTCCTTCAATGTATGACAACATGGTCACCATATTGCATCAGGTCGAATTGTCAATGTCTGCCACCTTGATGACAGTGGGCAAAGCTGACGTACGGTATCGGGTGATTTAGTTTTATCAACTGGTGTGACGATAGTTGTTGGCACTTCCCTGTATGCCGTAGAACATGTGCATTACTGTATACAGTCTAAGCGCATTTGTGCACCACATTCGGTAAACCTGGTGCAAAACCTGACACTTGGTGTGTGCACTGTGCAAGTACTGAACATCTGCAACATACGAGTACTGGTGGCCCACCATCAGAGGTGTATTTCAAGCAGCTGCAGGCACAACTACCATGCCAGTACCAGCTGCAGAATGTACAGCTACAAGAGCAGTGGCAACTGGTGTACCACCAGCAAGATCTCCTCTGGGCGTAAGAGCAACAGCTAGTGGTGTTGGTTGCTGCGTTACACACAGGGTATACCAAAGTAGGCAGCAGATAACACGCGAGAAGTACTACACTGAAATTTCCTCAGGGCAGCAAACTTGTTTATAACTAAGCCATCAACAAAGTGTCACACTAGATGTGAGATCAGTCCCCATAACAATTGACGGCAGAAGCCTGCCACTACCTGCGTGTAATAAGGTCATTGAGATGAAGTCACATTATATGGGGCATCCAAGTGCGGATGTGCAGTTTTTCTCTTTCAGGGCCCAACTTATATGGACAGACTGCCCAGCCCTATGGTTAAATGCCACAAACCATTTCATCTCAACTGGTACTGGCACAATACAGATGCAAGGAAATAAATCCACACTACAATAATCTTAGACTGCCCTTTAAGGGAGTGATGTGGTCACGAAACTTCCTAGAGGCAGACTTATACCAAGGGCAAAGAGAAGTGACCTCATGACATTTTCACTAATGCCTATACAACGGGTAAACCCTCCGACACACACCGTCAGGTGGCTTGCGGAGTATGGATGTAGATGTAAATTATCTACCATACAAGGAGCTGGGTGATAGAAAATCCTTTTCATTGCTGTGTCACTTTTTGGAGTGTTCAGAATTGTCTGATGAAGCTGTTTGCCTCCTGTGGATGCCAGAAATGCGCCACACCTGGCTGTCAGATTTGAGAACTGAAGTTTTTTGACCGATGATGACTTCGCTGTTAGACCCCCCAACCCGATATTCACCAAAATCAACCAACTGAAGTTTAACAGAGTTGTGGAAACAGGTGTTTTACACATAATATTTAAGCCTTTCAAAGTGGGATGAACATTTCTACCTTAGATGTTTTGGAAGCAATGGATGTCAGTGTAGATAACTGCCAGGTAAGTATAACATAGGTTCTGCTGCTCACATATTCTGCTTGTATTTTTGGAGTGCCAGATAGCAGATGCTTCCGCCCATTCTGTGAGTACAGTTCTGCGGCAGCATGGTCGTCCAAAAATACTGGCAGTATAATGGTGCTTTTGGCCACCAATCTATACCGAGCTCCTAGCTGCCTATGGAGCCAGAAAATATTTCAGACTGAAGTTCTCCACTATATACACCAACCATTGTCTGGTGATATTTGATTTTTTACAACCCTTTAACAGCCATCCATCAGACCAGTTGAACCACCTGAATTTCATTACACATTTCACCACTGGCATTAGGCATGTCATTATTGCTGGAAATGTGTTTGCTAAAGTCTTGTCAAGTTGGCAGCACATCTTAACCAATAGAACTCAGTGGCCTCTCAGTGGTGCAGTGCAAGGGTCATGCTGTAAGGACCATCGGCCCTTCAGTTGTAGTGAGCCAGCCACGTCCGTATGTTACTGTGTATATGAGGTGTTGTATGGAAGTAGTCATCTAAGCATATGCACTACAAGGGAACTGGTGAGAACACTTTTTATTGTGTGGTGTGCAGGAAGACTGCCACCATGGACCCTGTAGAGCATTCCCTGCCAAAAGCGCAAAGCAATGTCATGTATAGCCACCTCTTGGAAACTTGGTTACTACTGACACAGGTTTTGTACACCTGCATCTAGATATTGTCTACACCCTGCTGGATTCTCTTAACTTCTTCACAGTGATGGACAGTTTTATTGGGTGGCTAGAACACTAAAAGTACAGGCAGTGGTGAGGATGACCCATGTCTCTTTATGTTAATTTGCATAGCACATTTCAGTTGTCTGAATCAGGTGACATCTGTCAAAGGTCAGCAATATTATATAGGGGTTTTTCATACTGTGGTGCAACTGTAAAGCATTCTCCTTGGAAGAATGACCACATCATACAGCATCTCATGGAATGGTAAAGAAAACTTTTTTTCACTTAAAGGTGAGTTTATGCTTGTGCAACTTTTTGTGCCCACTAAATTCATGCAGCTGTTGCATGAAGAGCCAAGGAGGCACATACACTGGTACAAAGTCACACATGCCTCTGATTTGTGTGCATCAGCCACTGTGCACTGGTGCAGGAGTTCCCCCATCCCAGATGTGGAGACAGGTGCAACAGTTGGGTGAATATCAGCTGTTCTCCCTGTTTGGTGCTTTGTTTTACTACTCCTACAGTTAAAATTGATTTTCGCATGCATTCAAATTTGCCTTTGCTTTAGCACTTTGGCAAGGTGGATTAATGAGAAACACGTGGAATAAGAACAGCATTATCGTGTATTTCCTTTTTTTCTGACTGGTTGATTTCATGTATTGTAAAGACAGAGCGAAGCTAATTAACTGTCCAGTTTCTCACAAATAACCAGAGAAGCGACATCCCTCCATAGAACACCTCTTCGCCTTCAAACGGCTGCATGCACGAGCCCGCCGCCTTATCTGCCAAGGCAAGCAGGAGTGCTGGGAGTGGTATATGTCCACCATTGGCCTCCATGTCATTCCATCCCAGGTCTGGGCCAAGATTCAACGCCTCTATGGCTATTGGACCCCTGTCAGCGTCCCTGTGTTCTCACTGAATGGAGCAGTTAGTACTGACTCCGAAGTCATTGCCAACTGTTTGGCAGAGCATTTTGCTCTGAGTTCCACTTCTGCGAATTACCCACTGGCCTTCAACTCCATGGAATATCGGAGCCTTTCTTTTCACACTCACCATCCTGAAACCCCACAATGTTGCATTCAGTGAGCGGGAATTTCACAGCGCCCTAGCCACTTGCCCTGATACCACTCCTGGGCCAGATCGCGTCCACTGTCAGATGCTGAAACACCTTTCATTGGACTGCAAGCGACGCCTCCTCAACCGTATTTGGGTCGAGGGTGAATTTCCGTCGCAATGACAGGAAAGCATTGTCATCCCAGTTTTGAAACCTGGCAAGAACCCTTTGGAGGTGGACAGCTAATGCCCCATTAGCCTCATCAACATTCTTTGCAAGCTACTCGAACCGATGGTGAGCTGGCGATTGAGTTGGGTACTCGAGTCTCGGGGCCTCCTGACTCTGTTTTAGGGTGGGTTCCGAAAAGGCCGCTCTGCCGCTGACAATCTGGTGAGCCTGGAGTCCGCCATCCGTACGGCCTTTGCCCTCCGTCAGCACCTCGTCACTGTCTTCTTTCACATGCGGAAGGCGTATGATACGAAGTGGCGCCATCACATCCTCTCTACACTTCATGATTGGGGTCTTCGGAGTCCGCTGCCGATTTTCATATGCAATTTTCTGTGGTATCGTACCTTCCGTGTGCAAGTCGCGGCCTCTTAGTTCCTCCCGAGTTCAGGAGAATGGGGTGCCGCAGGGATCTGTTTTAAGTCTCTGCCTATTTTTAATATCAATTAACGGGCTTGCTGCGGTGGTGGGAACGTCTGTCTCAGTGTCCTTGTATGCTGACTACTTCTGCCTTTACTATAGCTCTATTGGCATTGCAGCTGCAGGGCGCTGTCCGCAAGGCGCAGTCTTGAGCTGTAGCGCATGGCTTCCAGTTTTCGGCAGCCAAGACATGTGTTATGCATTTCTGCCGGTGATGCACTGTTCACCCTGAGCGGCGGCTTTATCTTGACGGCAAACTTCTTGGTGTGGTGGTGTCACATAGGTTTTTGGGTGTGGTTTTTGATGCCCGGTTGACTTGGCTGCCTCATATTAGGCAGTTTAAACAGATGTGTTGGCGTCATCTTAATGCTCTGCAATGCTTGAGCCACACCAGGTGGGGCGCCGATCAATCTACCCTCTTACAGCTCTACCAGGCGTTCATCCAGTCTCATCTGGATTATGGGAGCCTGGCTTATGGTTCAGCATCCCCTTCGGTGTTGCGGGTGCTGGACCCAATCCTTCACAGCGGGATATGCCTTGTCACTGGTGCTTTCTGGACCAGCCCTGTGAACAGCTTACTTGTGGAGGCAGGTGTCCCTCCACTGCAGTTACGGCGCCACCTTTTACTGGCCGCTTATGCTGCCCATGTTTTTAGTTTGCCCAGGCATCCAAATTATCATCTTCTGTTCCCGCAATCGGTCATCCATCTGCGAGAACGTCTGCCCCGGTCAGGTTGTACGATCGTGGTCCACGTCAGAGAGCTTCTCTCCAGGCTTGGGGTTTTCCCTGTTCCGCCTCCTTTCCGGGCCCCTTTGCGTACACCCCCATGGTGTGTTCCTCTCCCTTGTCTTCTGCTCGACTTGGCACAGGGCCTGAAAGACGTATCAGGGCTCTGGCTTTGTATACACTGACAGTTTGATGGTTGCTGGTCGTGTCGGTTATGCTCTAACTCTAGGGGACCATTACGAACAATGATCCTTGCCGGCTGTCTGCAGCGTTTTTACTGTTGATCTGGTCGCCATCTTTCATGCCGTAGAGTATACCCGATCCTACTCAGGTGAGTCCTTGGTTATCTGCAGCGATTCCCTGAGCGGTTTACGAGCTCTCGACCAGTGTTTCCCTCGTTCTCATCTGGTGATGGCTATCCAGGAGTCCCTGCATACTCTTGCCCATTGCGGCCACTCTGTAGTCTTTGTGTGAACCCCCGGTCATGTCGGTATCCCGGGCAATGAAAATGTTGACCGCCTGGCCAGACAGGAGACTGATTTGTGAGCAGTCTTACGCCGTAAAGTTTTTTGTGCTATGGGACGCTGAATGGCACAGTCTTGACCACCCCTAACAAACTCTGTGCCGTCAAGGAGACGGCGACTGTGTGGCGGTCATCCCTGCGCAGGGACTCGGCAGTCCTTTGCCGGCTCCACATTGGCCACGCCCGCTTGACACACGGCTTTATACTGCGGCATGAGGACCCGCCTCTATGTCAGTGCGGGTCGGCTTTGATGATGCTCCACATTTTGTTGGACTGTCCACTTTTAAGTGTGCTCAGGCAGACGTTTGCGCTGCCTGACACGCTCCCTGCCCTTTTAACAGATGACTCTGTCATAGTGGACTTAGTTTTGCATTTTATTTGGGCAGGGGTTTTTATCATTTTTTTATATGTTTTTTTTGTGTTGATTCTGGCTTTTGGCCTACGATTTTAAACTGAGTTTTTAATGTGTTCTCGGTGGTTGGCTTTTCCTTTTTTTTCTCTCTCTGGTCGGCCAACCACCGTCACACTCTGTGTGATTTTAATTCGTTTTGTCTGATCTCTGTCTGAGTATTTCTTGTCCTGTGTCGTCTGCCATCTTTTCTGTTGTTCGTTTTTTATTCTCTGTGGGTGGTTTTAGTTTTCTGAAAAAAGGGACCGATGACCGTAGCAGTCTGGTCCTTTAATCCTACAAACCAACCAACCAAATAACCAGAATGTAACAAAGGCAAACCAGAACAAAAGAAACTTTTGTCCATCCTACTGATGAAAATGTGTTAAAGAAAAGGAGTGATTCTGGGGTCTTTGATGTGCCGGAGCTGTCTTGGTTGCTTTACAAGTTGCTTTCATTTAGTAGTAATTTTTATTGGAGACCAAATAAAATAACACAGAAATCTCTAGTGGAAGTATGCATTCATAAAATCCTTTATGATTTGCAAGTGTGATTGTAAATACAACCTCTAGTATCCGGCATTTCTTCATTATTCAGTAGCCAGTCCTTGTCTGTTGCAGATCCATATACTGCAGAAACTAGTTCCCTCTGTGTTCCACAAAATTCATCTAATAAAAATTCATCACAGCAACAATAAAATACCATGATGTTTCAAACTCTTTCTAATGCCTCAGTCTATGAGCTCGGGTCGACAGAAGCGTCTGATCTCACGCGTTGACTTTGACCGATGACGTAAGGGTTTTGTCGTGTGTGATGTCATGACGGCACAGAGTTTGGTTTGTGAGTGTGACGTGTTTGTAGATATCATCATGTTGTGGTTTGTTGTGCTCTCTGGTGGTATGTTCAGGGTTTTCGTTTGTGTGGTGTAATGGGCTCAGTTTGCTTTTGCTCATTATCCAGAATTGTTAGTGTGTCGGCTGTGTTTGTAGTGGAATTTGTTTCAGTGAGTTAACGATTTTGTGTGAAGATTAATTTAGTGTTGTTCGCTGTACATCATACGGTAAATTTAGTAAAATTAATCTGTTGTTGTTTTTGTTCAGGAATGGATATGACGGATAAAGGGAAGTGTTCGATCCCAATGTGTGGCTGTGTATGTTGATATTGGTATCGGGAGATGTTTTTGAGCTGTATAGGCCAAGGGAAGTGTTTGATCCTAATTTATGGGATAGGGAGCTGCTGTTGAGCTGTATAGGTCAAAGGAAGTGTCCGATTCCAGATGATACTGTGTTTAGTGGTATTTGGGGAGTTTTGTGATGTCTGTTTCTTTCATCGTTTTGTATGAGGTGGATGTCTAAATTTGTTTATATGTAGTTTGCCCCCACCCAAAAACACCCCATTTCCAGTGGTTGTCCTGTTAGTGTCATTAGGCTTTTTGTGGAAAGTGTGTGTGTTTGTTTTTCGATGTATTTTCGTCCTCATAATGTGTACATACCGATTTCATATGCACCATATTGGAATCGTGGTTTATGGTCGTTTCCGACATATTTGTGACATCATGGGTCAAAGCAGATGGGCGGGATTGGACAATTCCGTATTTCCATGAGCTCTCAAAGTGCACCAAAAATACACATTAATAATATAAACTGAAGGTCATTACGACCATTTTTATTTGATGCTTGTTATTTTTTCCTCAATATAAAGTTATCTCCTGTTTAGAATTCATTATGATTCACATTTTAGGGAAATAAAAGACACACACTGGCATATTCTTGAGCTATTCATTGTAAATGTTAAGTATATAGCAAGTGTTTCCCCACAGTAAGCCGTATGTTAGCTAGTCCTCTCACGGCTTTTAGGCAGTGTTCACATTGGCAGCTGGGCTGTACCTTGCTGGCAACATTCGAGATGTTTACTATTTCTGATGTGATGTGAGGTGGCAGCCAGAGCAAGCTGATGAAGCTACACTTCAGCTTCTGCAGTAGACTTATTAAACGTCTCCAATCTGTCCTTATCAAAAGTGTCACTGCACAGGGGATTCTTTTTTAATGAGTGGTGGGGAAAAATTACAAGTATTGTACTGGTACATGCAAAGTTTTTCTTGGTTTTATTATTAAAATAACATGTACATAGTCCATCTATTTTCATAGACTTGTAGCAATATGAAACTAAAGAGTGATATTTTCTTATGTCCTTTTATTTCAGTTAAAATGGTGAAATCAAAATGGGAAAAATCTCAGATGTACAGAGAAAAACTTAAAAAACCTTGAAAAGCGAGATTAGGTGGTCCAGAGGGAAAGTCCATCAAAATGCAGTACCACTTGCCCTTGGCTACACTAAAAGAATGTCTTAAGACATTTTCATGCCAAGACCTCCTGTGTGCATGGTTACGTGTCAATGGAAAGAGAACTAGTGATCCAAATGGGATTATCTCAAGAAATTTCACTTTTTAATCTGTCTTTCACAAGAGGGTCATTCTGAGAGGTCATTATTAGCTCCAGTCAATGAACCATTACCACTATCATGCATTACATAATTATAAAAGAAGAAAAGATACTTGTAGCAGCTCAAGTATGAGTTGGCTTTGGAGGCACACAGACTCTATCCAATATGATGACTTTTGTTGCTTCCCGAGGAGTCTCAGGAGTGCTGTAAATGCCCTCCTCCTTCAAGGACATCTGTAAAATTTAAAATACAAGCACTTACCTATAATGAATGGGACAGTTCTGTGAAAAGTTTTCCTTCAAAACAGTGTTCCTCTTACTGTGTCATACACAATTGTTCTTGTACTCCTACGAAAATTTAAGGTTTTGGAATTTTTCTTGATTGTGCTGCAGCAGATAGTGAGGTATACTATGGTTCAATGTGTAATATGGATAACTTTTTCACAAAAGTTGTTTAGTTCATGTAAGGGAAAACATAGGTAAATGTTGGTTAGTGTTCATGAAATGAGTCCCTAACCTATTTCTCCAACGCATCATAACTTGAGTAACTGTACTGTCAAAACAACAGCTATAAAACACTGTCATTTTCTGTAAGATGGTTCAGACGGGCTAGCAGTGAAGTGGTGGCTGCACCTTTGTACCTACTATTGTGTATGTCAGCTGTCTAAGGGTGGGAATTCTCTTGCCAGTGCAGATTAGCCAACCAATGAGAAGGAAAAAATGTAGAAAAACACACACACACACACACACACACCTCATGGTTTCATTTCTACTGGTTTGAACTGAACGAGAGTACAGTCATACACCTGAAAAAAATTGCAGTGTGAGATCAGGTGATCGAAAGAGAAGGCCATTGAAAGTAAGTTCCATTAGGCCTTGGTTTCATCATGGATTTTCTACGAAAATATTTTTTCTAAGAGCTGTGTACACTTCTGTGAAGTTGAGATAGGTAATTCTCCAACTAATGGTATTGAACTCTCTCAGAAATATGAAAGCGAAGATATTGGAGGGAAAAACTTTGTGTATTTATCACTTTAGATGTAGAAGCAGCTGTAAATGTACTTCTGTTTCTGACGTGTGTATTTCATTCCAGCTAGAAAGCAATTAAATAGAATCTCAGGTTTTTATTATAGTCAACCCACACCAAAATGTCATTGTACATTAATTTATTCTCTTCTAGTTTCATATATGAAATGTACATCCCACTTAATTGCAACCTGTGGGCAAAAATTGCTTGCTTGTTATTTATGATGTGAGGTGTGGGCTGCTGTATGACCATAGTAGATGACTGCAATGTGATCAGTAGTCGTCAAGGGAAAAATTCATCTGTGTTTTCTGAACTGTTTTTAGTGTTACGTGTCAGTGGGAAGAGAACTAGTGAGCCAAATGGGATTATCTCAAGAAATTTCACTTTTTAATCTGTCTTTCACAAGAGGGTCATTCTGAGAGGCCATATTTAGCTCCAGTCAATGAACCATTACCACTATCATGTATCACATAATTATAAAAGAAGAAAAGATACTTGTAGCAGCTCACACTAGCAATCACATTAGCAATTAATTTTTCTATCCTGCAGTCTTTCACTCTATGCTAAACCTGCACAAATTGTCACCTTGCACTCCCAGCATTGATGCCCTTCAGTAACTCACATATACTTGTGAAAGAAAACAGTGTCACCACCATTTCAAAAATACTTCTGTACTTTTAGCTGTATTTCACTCTCTGTAATGTGTGGGCTAAAAGTAGTGAACAGTAGGCTACGTGCTATCACACTTTACCAATACAAGATCTGTAAATCAAGTACATGTGCTTGACAAATAGCACCATTTCACAATGACTATTATGGATTATGAAAAGGTAACTAGTTTAAGAAGCTAAGATCCCAAACTACCACAGGTGAAAAAATCAGATTTTTAAACCAAATACTTTCATCAAAGTCGATTGAGAAATGTTATGCAGCTAAAAAATCGGATCAACAGAAGTGTCAGATTCCACTCATCGGCTTTAACCCGTTACGTAAGGCTGTTGTGGTGTGCGATGTCATGACAGCGCGGCGTTTCGTTTGAGAGAGTGGCGTGTTTGTAGGTGTCGTTTTGATGTGACCGGTGGTGCTCTCTGGTGGTGTGTTTATGGGTAGTGTGTTATGTGGCGTATGGGTTTCATTTGCGTGGTAGCATTGCACGTGTGTGGAATAAGTGGTGGCTGTACTTTCAGCGGAATATTTTTCAGTGAGTTAACGAATTTGGTTTTGTTATGTCGACATTAATGTACTTTTTTTCTGTTCATCGTGTGTAATTTTTGGTAAATTACTTTATGTCTTTAGTAGGTGTGGATATGACTGACAGGGTCAACAGTTTTTGGTTGTTGGTGATGATGTGGGACAGTGCGTTGTCTCTAATAAAATTTCTTCAGCTATTCGGCCTGTTGACTGAAGTCTTGAAGTGTTCAGTGTGTCGTGAAGAAATGAGGCTTATTAAAGTTCCAGCATCTCAGACCAAGGATGGCCATATGTGGAGATGTAAGGATAACAGCTCAAGGGAAGTTTTTGATTCCAATTTTGATTTTCTAGGTTTTTTTTATAGGATTAAGTGTGGTGATGGTGAAAGTCTTATGTAACTTACTGTTTTTATAGTGTGAAAGTTGGGAAAGGGTTTTCCCTCTCCTTCAAGCAGTTGCGTGTCCTGGCGCAGTGCTAAAAAAAATAAGGTGTGAATGGGATCACTTGGGTGCATGTGATGAGAAAGAGGCATGCACCTACACACTTGCCTCTAATTGCATATGGGACAAGCACAGGCACATGGTGACTAGGCACAAGTTACACAGATGTAAGTGCATCTTAAGCCTGGTATTATGCCTTGCAACTGGGTCTTGGGTTTATACACTCATTACTATTGCTGGGAACTCCATAGTGCACTGGAGGACTGTGAATGGTCTGTAGAAGGGTTAACTTTCAGCAAGTCCTTTTGATTGTTGAGTGAATTCTTCCTGCTGTCTGCCACACCTGGGTTCATAAAAAACCTGCAGATGATGATGGAAGAATTGGGACCAACATTTGCCTTTCACCACTAGCAAACAAGCAACATTTATTTTTACAGACCCATCCATAATTAAACATTTTTGTACCATGTAAAGTTTCATAGCTGCCTTACCAAGACCCTTGCCTAGTTGCAGAATGGAGGGTGAAACACTGATTTTCCAAGTAAAACTGAAAAAGTGAATCCATCTTTTGCTCAGTGTAATCTGGCATATCTAAGTGCTGAATATGTTGCTAAATCACTGGCTGCTACCACACAGGTCCATGTTCATCCCTGCAACTTGGCCCACAACTACTAAAAACCCACACATAGTAGCCATGGAAAACATCCAGAGAAGAGGGCTTAACTATGACATTGCAACATTGCAATCCAGTATGGATCTACAGGCGATAAAGGAACATAATATATATATATATATATATGGTTTCAGAGACCCAAACTTCAACAGTAGGGAACCAGCAACACTGGGGCATAATTTTAGCAAGTACTGTGGGTGACTACCTCCAGGAAGAACTCTGCAGTATCACAACAGCATAGACTCTTCATACCAAAAACTGTATGGAGTAATTCACCTAGCACCACCTATATTTATCCCTGATCCAAAACACAGAAGCTTTGCTTAACTTCGTAAATTCCCTGCAAACATTAGGACTTGACATACTTTTGCCAGCAGACGTATGACTGGAGGAACTTTATTTTCGTCACCATATCACCTCTGGTGGTGTGTGCAATGGTCTACTAGTGATTTTCCTTGTCAGATCCATAACTAATAACAGAAGAAAAGCAAAAAATTATTTTCCAAGCATTAATAACCTGCCAAACTAATAATCCCAAAGCTGAAAACAAATCTGTGCCCAAAAAACTACTGAAACAACTCGATAACAAAGCTCCAAACACACAATTCCAACATGAAGTAGTATAAAACACCTGACATATAACACTGCATCACACCAAACAGTTGAAAGCAACTTCAAAACATCAACATTCAATACTAGCTCGCACCAACACGCATGACAAAATGCTCTGTTCAGACACGATCCATTTCACATATGCTGCACAACCATGACGTCACATGTACTGTTAACATCACAAATTAAAGTTGGCAACCAGTACCACACATTTTGGTTGACCCAGCTAGGTCGCAAGCTAGGTGCAGGCTGGCATTCTTACCATAGACAAGTAGGACCAGTACTTCCTAATAAATCCCTTACCTAATGTTTCCAGTTCCTTGTTTAAGACTATGAAGTGCCAGGAGGTAAGTGTATTTTGAGGAAATTCTCCCTTATATTATTCATGAATTGTATAAACGATCTGACATACAGTGTCATTAGCAGGTGGTGCTGTTGTATACAGGTAAGTTACATCATCAGAAAATGTTGTGAAATTTACGTGACTGACACATGCTAAGATTGAACTGATCCTCAATGTGAGAAAATTTAATGTACTGCATATAAACATACAAAATGTGTTCAGTTAAAGCTTCCTGGTTGAGAGGTCATGTTCAGTATATAAAACTATTCCCTGACATTTAGTCTCTGTGGGAGACATCTTTGGAGATAAAACTGCAACTGTCAAAGATGTCTTGCAGTCAGAGACGAAACATCAGGGAATAGTTTCATATATCGACAACTGCCTTTCAGCCATGAAGTTTTAACTGAAGGAAACATCAGCCATGAAAGCATAGTTATTTATGAAACAACCTTACTTACTCTCTTTGCAAATGTCAAGAAATTTGACCCCTTCCCCCCACTGCTCCATTAGTAGCAGTGGTATCAGTTGAGTGACCCAAGACAGGTGTCAATAATAGTCTCCTCACCGCCAATGTTGTTGACCTGTCTGTAATATAGGGACAAGGGTGCATCTGATTTATATGGTGCCGTGCAACTCCCAATAGTAAGAATATAGTCCCTCTGGTCGTGACCTACAGCTAGAAAGTTCTTATAATTCTCCAAAAGTGGCAGCAGCAATTCTGGGACCAGACAGAGGAGGTGCACTGCCAAATTTGACTGGTGTTTGCAATACATTTATATTGGACTTTTGTGGTAAAATAATATTTCACAAAGGGTGCCTCAGTCACCTTATAAAGAAATTTACTGAAATATCCAGATTAAGTCTGCATCTTGTGGTCTCACGGTAGCGTTCTCGCTTCCTGAGCGTGGGGTCCTGGGTTCGATTCCCAGCAGGGTCAGGGATTTTCACCTGTCCCAAGATGACTGGGTGTTGTTGTCCTCCTCCTCCTCGTCATCATCATCCATCCCCATTACAGTCGGAGGAAGGCAACGGCAAACCACCTCCATTAGGACCTTTCCTAGTCCGGCAGTACGGGTCTCCTGCATCGTCCCCCTACGCTCTGTCCGGAAGCATGGGACTTCACTTCCATTCCCTCCAGATTAACCGTGTATCTGTGAGAGATGCCTGTGTGTGCAGGGGGTGTCAGGTGGCTGGTTTTTATTTGTGGACTTATGTGCCATGTCACATCTGTAAAATGTATGGGCCGGGATGTTAATGACAGCTAGCCATATACAATGAACAAAGATCTGAAAAATCAATGCAAATGTGATCATTGGACTGCTGTCTGGGATGCACAACTTGCACAGAACTGGGGAATACAGGGTTCACATCATGACATTGTTAGTCACTGGAAAAATACAGGCATATACATTTCTGTGCAAACTGTAGTGGATGGGAGTGAGGAACAACAACTCCCATTGGAACATAAATGACAACTCCAATATCCCTCTTAGGGGAGGAAGAAGGGAGGAAAGTACATTGATGGATATGTGAGAAACAGTAGAGGAAGAAAGGTCCACAAATAGGAGGTGCCTTGATCAAAAACCTGAAGGCTAGTAATAAGAAGCACAGGTCATAGCAACAGTACAAAATGTTAACTGTAATAAACTGTATGCCCATTGAGTAATGAAGACAATAGGTTGCTACTCAAGGTGAGAATAGTGAGACTTGTGTAACTTAAGGACACTGTGTGTGTGTGTGTGTGTGTGTGTGTGTTTGTGTGTGTGTGTGTGTTTGTGTGTGTGTGTGTGTGTGTGTGTCAGCCCACACAAATACGTCATACTTAAGTGCATCTTCATATTTTAAAATGACTGAAGCTCCAGCACTCGCTCTGTCTTTTTAAACCAGCAGACCATGCTACTGCACATGTGGCCACTGATACACAGGCCACCAGAGACGTTGATTGACAGCAAAGAGGTACAACATGCGCATGAAATTAGATCTATGGTCCATCCACATCGTGATATCGATGTATCACTGTGAGATGCACCATCGCGACGACTTTGTGAGTTTGATGGAAAGTGCCTGAGTCCATGATTTGTCCAAGCTTAGGCCCCTATCTCTATTAATTAAATTCGTCGCAAACCGAATTTAAGTTGCACCTTTCGCTACTGAGTGCCAGGAAGATGAAGTCGAGGCTAAAATTTTGACATTACCATACACCATAGTGTCCAGTGTCAACACAAAGCTCTGCCACTGCCGATTTATTAGGTTGTAAGAGCCAGATGTACCTGCGGTGCTCTGTGCCTATCTCATGGACTGTATGTGTCGTCTGTCTGGTGTATGAACAGCCACATTCAGAGGGGATTTTGTAAACTCCAGACTTCTGAAGCACCAAATCATCTTTAACAGAACCCAGGAGTGCTGCCATCTTTGGTGGAGGGTGAAGAATCATTTTCGCTTTGTGTTTGCTGAGAATCTGTCCTATTTTTGATGATAGGCTTCCAATGTATGGCCATAAAGCCATGGATTTAAAACGTTGCCTCTTCTGCATTCCTTATGCCCACTGCTGGTTTCATTTGTAGTGTGTTACATATCTACTGTGGAAAGTACCTATTGGCCTTAAAAAGTCTTCTCAAGTGTAGGAGCTCATACTCCAGATTGCTTTCATCAGCAATGATGTATGCTCTGTGTACCAGAGTTCTGAGAACACTCATCGTCTGCAAAGGATGGTGGCGACTATTTGTACATAAATATAAATGTATGGGTCAGTATCCGATATACTGCATGTCCCAAGTGCTATCATCTTTGCGTCCTACCAAAACATCCAAAAATATGAATGCACTCAGCTTTCTCGATTTCCATCATGAACTGAATTTGTCTATGGATGGAATTGGGATGAAATAAACATTCTTTTAATTTATCTTCACCATGGGGTCACACTACAAATGTGTCATCAAATTAACTCCAAAATACTGTGGGCTTCAAGCTGCAGATTCCAGTGCCTTCTCCTCAAAGTCCTCCATAAAAAAAAGATACGTGCCAAGGGTGACAAAGGACTTTCCATGGCAACACCATCAGTCTGCTCATAAAATTAGTTATAGAGTTTTAATATGTCGAAGTCAAAACATGTTGAAACAAAGCTGAAATCTCTCTATCAAAGGTTTGCCAATGAGAAATAGTGATTCTGAAAGGGGAACCTTTCTTGACGATGACACTACCTTGAAACTGACTAGTGTACCAGAACTGTTCAGTTTGAGTGATTTTAGTTTGCCAATGAAGTCCACAGAGTTATGTATGTGATGAGTGCATATTCCTACCAGAGGTCTCAATAATGAGGCTAAGTGTTTGGCACAGTCATAGGTTGGCAAGCCAATGTTGCTCACTATTGGATGCAGAGGAACACCATTCATATGGATCTTTGGAAGTCCATAAGGCATCGGAGTAACTGCACCACTTGGTTTTGAATCTTGGCACAACTTCTGGTGGAAAGGGTGAGGTGTTAGGAAGTGAATTAGTCTTCCTTACCACCTGGTTGGTGGGGTATTTACTGATCTTGATGTATGTGATGTCGCTCAGTGAACAGTTCATTTTATCATGATAGTCACCACAACCCATAAAAACAGTGGCATTACTTTTTTCAGCTGGAAGAACTAGTCTCGGTATCCTGGCAGAGGTTATGTAATGCAGCCCCCTCTACCACAGATATGTTACCCTTTTGTTGGTGAACCTTCATAACTGCAAGTCAAATATCACATCTTATTTCTTCTCCTGATTCCACAGAAAGAGGTCAAACAGCTTCTTCAACGGCACTGATGAATGCAGGTATTGGTAAAAACTTAATGACTTACCATTCCATATTGATTAAGATGCAAAGTTAGTTCTTTTTGCTGATGATACAAGTATAGTAATAACATCCAAAAACCAAGAAGTAAGTGATGTAATTGTAAATGATGTTTTTCACAAAATTATTAAGTGGTTCTCAGCAAACGGACACTCTTTAAATTTTGATAAAACACAGTATATACAGTTCTGTACAGTAAATGGCACAACTCCAGTAATAAATATAGACTTTGAACAGAAGTCTGTAGCTAAGGTAGAATTTTCAAAATTTTTAGGTGTGTCCATTGATGAGAGGTTAAACTGGAAGCAACACATTGATGGTCTGCTGAAACGTCTGAGTTCGGCTACGTATGCTATTAGGGTTATTGCAAATTTTGGTGATAAGAATCTCAGTAAATTAGCTTACTATGCCTACTATCATTCACTGCTTTCGTATGGTATCATATTCTGGGGTAATTCATCGTTGAGTAGAAAAGTATTCATTGCTCAAAAACGTGTAATAAGAATAATTGCTGGAGCCCACTCACGGTCATCCTGCAGACATCTATTTAAGGATCTAGGGATCCTCACAGTAACCTCACAGTATATATATTCAATTATGAAATTTGTTGTTAATAATCCAGCCCAGTTCAAAAGTAATAGCAGTGTGCATAGTTATAACACCAGGAGAAAGGATGATCTTCACTATGCAGGGTTAAATCTGACTTTGACACAGAAGGGGGTAAATTATGCTGCCACAAAAGTCTTTGGTCACCTACCAAACAGCATCAAAAGCCTGACAAATAGTCAACCAACATTTAAAAATAAATTAAAAGAATTTCTAGATGACAACTCCTCCTACTCATTGGCTGAATTTTTAGATATAAATTAAGGGAGGGAAAAAAAACTAACTTAAGCATTAGTGTCATGCAATATTTTGTGTAATGTAATATCTTGTACAGACATCTTTCATTAACCTGACACGTTCCACATCATTACGAAGTGTCGTATTCATGATCTATGGAACAAGTATTAATCTAATCTAATCTGTGGGTGCGAAGTTCAGTCCTTTACTTAAAACCATCATTGTAGCATCGTCTAAATCTTTATCCATCATATTAATGATGGAGTGTCGAATAACAGTTTCTTGCTGCGAAGACATCTCATGCTGGCTAAACTTTGCTGTCTGTCTTGATGTGGCTACCTCATGAAACCAGTCTGACTCGGCCCACATTATACTGCCAATCCAGGTCCATGAATTGTAGGGTAACTCCACAGATACCTTCAGATGCAGGCTGTAAAGTTGTTCAGAAGCCAGGTCCAGTTTGTGGCGGGTAAAGCGGATCCTCTCCTTACCAATAGCATCACCAGCTTAAAATCTTACGTACGACAGTCAACCTAAATAAAATATACTAGCCTGGCTAACTTTGAACTATGCCATGGTCATTGCACCTTAATAAAGAACTTAGAGTTCAGTAACCTCTCACTCTTAACTGTCTTAACTTATCCAATTGATGAACACACAAAACCGTATCCTCTCCGAAGAGGCACTTCATGTGCATCTCCATAGTTTCGCAGCGCAGTGTCTGTTCCATAAAATTTTAGGCATGCAGCCACATAAACTTCTTCTTCTTCTTCTTCTTCTTCTTCTAATATTTCAGCTGTATATTGTCCAGTCTTCTTCAGAGTGAGCCGAGGTGACTGATGCTCCAGCACTTGGCCCATCCTCTTAAATCGAGGTGGTGGTTCTACTAACTGATAAAGGTAATGCCACTGTTTTAATGCCTCGTGATGACCGTCATGATAAAATGAATCATTTACTGAGTGATAGCACATACCTCAAGATCAGTAAAGACTCCACTAACCAGATGGTAAGGAAGAGTACTTCGCTTTTTTCCACCAGATGTTGTGTGAAGACTGAAACCAAGTGTTGCGGTTCCTCCGAGGCTTTATGGGCTTCCAAAGATCCGTAAGAATGGTGTTAACCTGTGTCTGATAGCGAGTAACACTGGCTCTCCAACCTATGACTGTGCCAAACACCTAGTGCCGCTATTAAGGCCTCTTGCGGGGAAAATGCACTCATTGCATACAAACTCCGGGGATCATTGGCAAGCTAAAATCACTCAAACTGAACAGTTCTGATATTTTAGTCAGTTTTGATGTAGTGTCGTATTTAACAAAGGATCCTCTTTCAGAATCCTTCTTATTGTCAAAACCTTTGATAGAGAGATTTCAGCTTTGTTTGAACATGTTTTGACCTCGACATATTTTTTACTCAGTAACAAATTTTATGAACACACTGATGGTGCCACCATGAGTAGTCCTTTGTTGCCCGTGGTGGGCGTATTTTTTATGGAGGACTTTGAGGAAAAGGTGCTGGAATCTGCAGCTTGAAGTCCACAGTATTTTGGAGTTATTTTGATGACACATTTGTAGTGTGCCCCCATAGTGAAGATGGGTGCATTCCATTTTTGGATGTTTTGGCAGGACGCAAAGATGATTGCACTTTGGGACATGCAGTATATCGGAAATTGACCCATTCAGATTTATATTTACATGCAAATAGCTGCTACCGTGCTTCGCAGACGACGAGTGTTCTCGGAACTCTGGTTCACAGTGCAGATCTCTTTGCTGATGAAAGCAGTCTGGAGGGCGAGCTTCTAAACTTGAGAAGAGTTTTTGATGCAAACGGGTACTCTCCACAGCAGATATGTGAGGCACTCAAATAAAACCAACAGTGGGCATAAGGAATGCAGAAAAAAATACAGAAAGTTTTAAGTCTGTGGCTTTATGGCCATATGTTGGAAAATAGGATGGATTCTCAGCAAACACAAGGTGAAAGTAATTTTTTGCCCACCGCCAAAGACGACAGCACTCCTGGGTTCAGTTAAAGATGATTTGGTGCTTCGGAATCCTGGGGTTTAAAAGATTCCCTGTGAGTGTTGCTGTTAATCCATTGTACAGATGACACACAGTCCCAGAGATAAGCTCAGAGCACTGCAGGTACATCTGGCTCGTACAAACTAATAAACTGGTAGTGGCAGAGCACTGCACTGATGCTGGATACTCTGTGGTGATATGATATGTCAAAATTTTAGCCTTGACTTCATCTTTCTGGCAGTCAGTAGTGAAAGATACAACTGAAATTTGGTTGGTGACGAATTTAATTAATAGAGATAGGTGCTTCAGCTTGGACAAATCAGGGAATCCAGCACTTTTCTGTCATAAACTCGCAAAGACAATGTGATGTTGCCTACCACAGTGATACATCAATATCACTGCGTGGATGGACCATGCAGCCATAGATCTAATTTCTCGCATATGTTGTACCTCTTTGCTTACGATCAACTTCTCTGGCGGCTTGTGTATCAATGGCCGCATGAGTAGTAGCATGGTCTGCTTGTTTAAAAGGGCAGAGTAAGTGCTGGAGCATGTGTCACCTTGGCTCACTCTGAAGATGGCTGGACGATATGCTGCTGAAATATTAGTAGTGAAATTTATGTGGCTGCACGCTCGAAATTTTATGGAACATGTCATACTTGCTTTAATACCCGATTAACTGCTTCCTTTGTGTAGTGTACACTTGACCTAGTCAGCAGAGCCCAGCAACATGAGCTCACAGCACATCCAAAAAAATTTACCACAGCATTGATAAGACACTGTAGGCCGTTCAGCAGATATGGACATTGGTGGTCTATAGTGGGAAATAGTACACAATCTGCAATGGCTGTGCTTCCACTATAAGAACAAGGCTGGTATTTTTCATCACTTAACCAAGCATACAAAGGAGTCAAGACTGGCTTCTGAATGTATTAAATGTGTTTGCATGGTTATGTCATAAGCTATGACGCACTGGTGACTTCACCCTGTGCTTTAATGGCTGCTTGCTGAGCATCCTGGAAATGTTAAATGACACCTAGCCAATACATTAGCTGCCCAGTGGATTTTCTTGTTAATCTGACTGCTGGTTTCCTAAGCAGTTTAATTAACCACCTGGGTGGTAGTCACTTGCCACTTATTTTGCTTTACATAAACTGTTTGTGGTGCTAAATAAGCACCTGAAGGAACTCGAATACCAGTGGCTGGACTGTGGACTCGTCCTTGCCACCAACATTCTGTTACTCGCTCTTTACTTGTTTTAGTGAAGCTTTTGGAAGCAGAGGGGGCAGCTGTTAGTTAACAGATTAACTGGTAAGTAAATCAGAGCTCCCAGGTAGTGTTTTCCCTGTGGTCATCTAGAGTGGTATCATAGGAGGTGATTAGAAAATAAATCAGATGATTGTTTGAAGAGACAACAGACACATATTGACAGTGTTGTAATATATTTTGTCATGTAGAGAAGAAGGTACATTAAAGTTTATCAATGTTCATGAATCTTGCAGAGTTCTTTATCTGAGAATATTACTGCATTTGTGATTGGAAAGTGAACTTCTTTTAACTTGAAGGAAGGCAGCTTCTGAGCCAAGATTGTATTTGCAATGCTTTTATTTATGATGACTGGTTTTGGTAAAACTGTTACCATCGTCTGATCTGTGAATAATGTATGTACGTGTAAAATATTAAATTATGGATAATAACATAGTGTCACAAATATAATACACAAGGTGAATTATTGTCGAACATTCCTTGGTAAACGATAGTGCAAATACCTGATAGAGCTATAAATGTAATCCACATATTAATTAGCTGGATAACTGATGTAAAATGCATTGGCATGTCAAAGTTACAACCAGTATTTAAAAATGAGCCAAATGCATCCATCCCGTAATAAAAGTCAGAGTACATCACTGATACAAGAGTGCCACTGAACTGACATGTGGTGAAAGTTACTAGAAAACATATTCACATTTATTGCTGCTAGAGATCACTCATTGTCAACTGCAGATATAAACATGTAATTTTAATAAAATGTGGTAACTGGTGCACAATTATAAAATTATTGTAGTACGTAAAAGCTAAAATATTTAACAATATTAGCGAATAGGTGTTACTAGACACCACACTCAAGGCTGTAGCTATTAGAATCCAGGTGTCTGCTTTAGGAATGGTTTGTGGCTTACAACCTTATAACGCTGGTATTACACTATCAAATTTCTTTGTCAAATATCATTGTCAAAGAAATTTGATGGTTTAATAGGGAACTTTGTCAAATGTCGTCAAATATTTGATCAAATCTAGGGCCTCGCTGTAGATTTGATCAAAGAAGTCACTTATCTTCTGATCACTGCTGTGTGAATGGTACTAAGTGTAGTGTTAGCATCGCTGCAGCGTTCTGTCATCTGTAGTGTTTTATAAACATTGCCATTAAATACAGTTGGTCTGCCCCCCTGCGGGTCCAGGGTAAGAATAGGCCCGAGGTATTCCTGCCTGCCGTACGAGGTGACTAAAAGGAGTTTCAACCGTTTCGGCCTTCCATGTGATGGTCCTCCTTGGGTTTTGACCACCATTTTTCAAAATTCTACAGAAGTATGAGCCTTTTGGGGAAGGACACCTTACGTGATGTATCACTGGTCCTCAGTACACTAAGACCTTGGCACTCAGCATTGTAACGGCATTGTAACCGCATCCACTATTCCTCAAATTGGGCCTAAACGCCGGATGGGTTGCACAAGTTACACCCATAGTGCGTCCCCGTCTGCACCTACGATCATGGACTTTCCATGGCACCCGAAATCCAGCACGGTAGCCAGCCCGTTGTGGTGGGGTCGTCATGTACCCTCTAGGTTGTAGCCCCCTGACAACACAGGGATCGTACTGCTGATACCTGAGCTGCACCCTCCCCACGTCGGCCAAGGAGTAGATGCCCGTCTCCTTGGGGGCATCAGGAATCCCGGCAATGGTCATCCTGCCAGGTGGCCTTTGCTGAGGCTGGGTGGCGCCCGTGGGGAGAGCCCCTGGTCGGAGTGGGTGGTATCGGGGCGGACGTTTCGCAGATGAAATGTCAACATGTATCAGGTTGATCTGTGGCCGAGTCTTTTAAAAAGAAAGGTACTGTCTCTGGTTTTGGTTCTCCTGCCCTTTCCCCCTTAGCCACTCCCTGGGAGGAAGGACAGGCCCACCGGCTTGGAGCGAAGTACTTCCCCCGCTATTTAGTCTGTTCTCGGACCGATGGGGGGACGTTCGCCACCTCCAAGCTCATGTTCTTTGTCCAGCACATCGAGGACATCTTCGGGGAAATCGAGGCTCTCAGTAAAATGCGTTCGGAATCCGTTCTTATAAAGAGCACCTCCGCCACACAGTTGGCGGCGCTCCAGGTGTGCGACCGACTAGGGGACATCCCAGTGTCCATTGTCCCGCATCTGGCACTGAATAGGACGCAGGGGGTGTTATTTTTCGTCGTCACCTGCTGCTGCAATCTGATGAGGAGCTCAGGACCAACCTGGAGTGCCGAGGCGTGCATTTCGTCCGGCGAGTCCAGCGCGGCCCCAAAGACCGTCGCATCGACACCGGGGCCTTTATCCTCGCCTTCGAGGGGGACGTTCTCCCGGAGAAGGTAAAGATGATGTGCTACCGGTGCGACGTGCGACCTTACGTCCTGCCTCCTATGCGCTGCTTTCGGTGTTTGCACTTCGGGCACATGTCGTCATTGTGTGAGGCTGAGGCCCTTAAGGCGATTGTGGACATCCTCTTTGTGAGGAACATACATGCACCCCACCACCTCAGTGTGTCAATTGTCCTGGCCTCCAGTCGCCTAGATCTTTAGACAGCCCCGCGTATCAGAAGGATAAGAAGATTCAAGAATTAAAAACTTTGGACCGTCTCTCTTATTCTGAGGCCAGGAAGAAATATGATCACCTCCATCCCATGACGTTGACAACTTCGTTTGCCTCAAGTCATGTCCACTCCTTCCACAGTATCCTCACCCCTATTATGTCCCCCCTCCACCTCCTCACCCCATCCGGGGTCTATGCCTCCGCCTCCCAAATCCCTCCCTTCCAAATCCTCCTCCCTTGCGACCCCTGCCCCCTCTGCCCCAGGGGCCACCCTTCCTCCCCCTCCGCCACCTGAGAAGCGATCCTCTTCTCAGGAAACATTCCGGACCCCGGCTTCCGAGGTCCGGCGTTCCAAAACGGGCCCCGCGCATGAGGACCTTCTTCGGGTCCAGCCCACCATCCCCGTGCCTCATCGGACTTCCAAGAAGGCCTCCAAGAAGAAGTCTTTATCCCCCTCTCCACCCCGGCGCATTTCGTCTGACGCACCATCCGTGAGTCGCTGCTCCCGGCCATCCTCAGTTTCACTGGGACGCTCTGCTGCCAGGCGCTCAGCTGGCCTGTCGTCGGCGAATGATGATGCCCCTCCTACGCTACCCAGGAATGTGGCCGCAGCTAATGACGACTCGATAGAACAGGATCCGCCTCCCGCTGGTTGTAGCGTTGTTCCCTCGAAACCTGGCCCTCCACGGCCGTCGAGGTGACCAGCTCTTTACCCGTTTCATTCCCCCTTTTTTCTGACTAGCGATGGCTTTGTTACGTTGAAACATAAGATGTATTCAATCTAATCGGGAGGAATTACAACTGTTCCTCCGCCTGCACTGTCCGCTCATCCTTGGTCTCCAGGAAACCTTATTGCGCCCAACTGACTCTATTGCTTTTACCCACTATATCTCGGAGCGGTCTGACCTCATCCCTGTGGACGGTATTCCAGCTCATGGTGGGGTCATGTTGCTCGTTCGGGACGATGTCTATTACCATCCCATCCCATTGACCACCCCACTCCAAGCAATAGCTGTCCGTATTACTCTTTCTCCATCGTCATCCGCAGTTAGTCGGGCTGACTTGATGC
This sequence comes from Schistocerca gregaria, assembly GCF_023897955.1. NCBI lineage: Eukaryota > Metazoa > Arthropoda > Insecta > Orthoptera > Acrididae > Schistocerca > Schistocerca gregaria. Next base: position 333,881,490 of record NC_064931.1, on the reverse strand, counting down.
ACCTGATTGTTCAACTTCCTCCGCCGTTTTTATTGTTTGGCGACCTCAATGCCCATCATCCCGTTTGGGGCTCTCCTGCATCCTCTCAGAGGGGCTCCCTCTTGGCGGATGTCTTCAACCATCTCAATCTTGTCTGCCTCAATACTGGCGCCCCGACTTTCCTCTCGGACTCTGCTCATACCTACTCCCACTTGGACCTCTCGATCTGTTCTACCACTCTTGCCCGTCAGTTCGAGTGGTGCGTCCTTTCTGACACCTATTCGAGCGACCATTTCCTCCGTGTCGTTCGTCTCCTGCACCACACCCCATCCCCACGTCCTTCGAGCTGGAACATACCGAAAGCTGACTGGGGACTTTACTCCTCCCTGGCGACCTTTCCGGACCACGATTTTCTCAGTTGTGAAAGTCAGGTCGAATACCTCACAGCTGTTATCAATGCTGCCGAACGTTCCATTCCTCATACTACCTCTTCTTCACGTCGCGTTTCCGTCCCCTGGTGGACTGAGGCTTGTAGAGACGCTATCCGTGCTCGACGACGTGGTTTACGCACCTTTCGCCGCCATCCTACATTGGCAAATTGTATTGGATACAAATGACTCCGAGTGCAATGCCGTAGAGTCATCAAAGACGCCAGATGCCATTCACGTTCAGATGCTGACACACCTTTCTCCGGCAGGCAAAAGCTTTCTTCTTCGTACCTACAATGGCATCTGGACCGAAGGTCAAGTCCCCATGCGTTGGCGTGACGCCGTCGTTGTTCCTGTACCCAAACCTGGGAAGGATAGACACCTTCCTTCTAGTTACCGTCCCATTTCTCTTACAAGCTGTGTCTGTAAGGTGGTGGAGCGCATGGTTAACGCTTGGTTAGTTTGGATTCTTGAATCTCGACGGCTACTTACGAATGTTCAATGCCGCTTTTGTTGCCGCCGCTCCGCTGTTGACCACCTTGTGACCTTGTCGACATTCATCATGACCAACTTTTTGCGAAAGCACCAAATGGTAGCCCTGTTCTTCAATTTGGAGAAGGCTTATGATACCTGTTGGAGAGGAGGTATCCTCCACACTATGCACAGGTGTGGTCTACGCGGTTGCCTGCCCCTTTTTATCGATTCCTTTTTAACAGATCGAAAGTTTCGGGTACGTGGGGGTTCCGTATTGTCTTCCTCCAGGAGAATGGAGTGCCTCAGGGCTCCGTCTTGAGCGTAGCCCTTTTTGCCATAGTGATCAATCCAATTATGGATTGCATTCCACCTAATGTCTCAGGCTCTCTTTTTGTCGATGACTTCGCGATCTACTGCAGTGCCCAGAGAACATGCCTCCTGGAGCGCTGCCTTCAGCGTTGTCTTGACAGCCTATACTCATGGAGTGTGGCTAATGGCTTCCGGTTCTCTGAAGAGAAGATGGTTTGCATCAACTTTTGGCGATATAAAACGTTCCTTCTGCCATCCTTACATCTCGGTCCCGTTGTTCTCCCATTCGTGGAAACAACTAAGTTTCTAGGGCTCACACTGGACAGGAAACTTTGTTGGTCTCCGCACGTCTCTTATTTGGCTGCCTGTTGTACACGTTCCCTTAATGTCCTCAGAGTTCTTAGTGGTTCATCTTGGGGAGCGGATCGCACTGTCCTGCTTCGCTTGTATCGGTCTATAGTCCGATCAAAGCTGGATTATGGGAGCCTCGTCTACTCGTCTGCTCGGCCATCCCTCTTACGCCGTCTCAACTCCATCCACCATCGGGGGTTACGTCTTGCGACCGGAGCATTCTACACTAGTCCCGTCGAGAGTCTTTATGCTGAAGCTGCCGAATTACCATTGACCTACCGGCGCTGCGTACTGCTTTGTCGGTATGCCTGCCAGCTGTTGTCAATGCCCGACCACCCTTCTTATCAGTCCTTCTTCGCCGATTCTCTCGACCGTCAGTATGGGTTGTACGTGTCTGCCCTGCTGCCCCCTGGAGTCCGCTTTCATAGCCTGCTTCGACAATTGGATTTTGCCCTCCCTACCACCTTCAGAGAGGGTTAGAGCCCGACACCGCCTTTGCTCCAGGCTCCGGTTCATATTCATCTCGACCTCAGCTCGCTCCCGAAGGAGGGTACTCCGGCTGCAGTGTATTGCTCACGGTTTGTCGAACTTCGTGCGCGACTTGCCAGTCACACCTTTATTTACACTGATGGCTCCAAAACTGACGATGGTGTCAGCTGTGCCTTTGTCGTCGGGGCCGTCACCTTTAAATACCGGCTCCTCGACCAGTGTTCCAGCTTTACGGCCGAGCTTTTTGCTCTCCATCAGGCCATTCAGTATGCCCGCTGCCACCACCATTCATCGTATGTACTTTGCTCTGATTCACTCAGTGCTCTTCAGAGCCTTGGAGCTCCATATCCGGTCCATCCCTTGGTGCACCGGATCCAGCAGTCCCTCCATTAGTTTGCTGCTGATGGCTCTCCTGTCAGCTTTCTGTGGGTTCCCGGCCATGTAGGAGTGCCTGGGAATGAGGCTGCTGTTGCTGCAGCCAAGGCTGCAGTCCTCCTGCCTCGGCCAGCTTCCCATTGTGTCCCGTCATCTGACATTAGTGGGGTTGTTTGTATGTGGCTTGTGTCATTGTGGTGGGATACTTGGTCATCACTTCAAGGAAACAAGCTCCGGGCTGTAAAACCGTTCCCAACTGCTTGGACAACCTCCTCCCGAACATCTCGGCGAGAAGAGGTCCTTCTGACCAGGTTGCGGATTGGGCATTGCCGGTTTAGCCACCGCTACCTGCTCTCCCGTGACCCAGCCCCCCAGTGCCCTTGTGGTCATGCATTGACAGTGCGCCATGTTTTATTGTCGTCTCTGTTTTAGTCAATCTCGTGTTGTCCTGTCTCTGCCATCTACTTTACAGGATATTTTAGCTGATGAAGCTCGAGCAGCTGCTCGTGTTCTTCGTTTTATTACTTTGACTGGCTTGTCCAAAGACATCTAACTCTTTCACTTATTTTATCTGCATCTTTGTAAGAACTTTCTGGTGTCTCCCCTCCACACCCCCCCCCCCCCCCCCACCCTTTGAATTTTACTAGATTCTATGTGCTCTTACAATTGTGGCTGGGTGCTAATGACCTCAGTAGCTGAGTGCCCTTAAACCCTTAAAAAAAACAGTTGGTGTGTACTGGCAACTACAAAATTAATAGAGATGTATGAAGCTGATGAGGCACTTTACAACGTGAGGCACCTTGAATAAAGAATAGATTAAGAAGATTGGAGACCTAACCTAACCTAAATCTCTCCTGTAGCAAGGAATAAGAGTGTTACAGTGAACCTGTCTTCTGCAGATATAGCAGTTCTTAAGAGAGTATTGTGCTTTGTGATATGGAGATACACTTCACTGAGCACACACAGAAATGTATGCTCATTCATTCTTAAGTAATTGATATATGACTTGACATCCTCCACTATAAGCTCACATAACAAGTTTTCTTGAATGCTTTTATCGTGTTGTCATAAAACCCACGGCTTCATCCAGGTACGTTTCCTTTTTTGCCCCCGCTTCTCTTCCGCATGTGCACACAGTGCAGTTGTGGTACATGCAACTACTGCAGTTAATAACAAGTTGTTGTTGTCAGCCATCCATCTTGAACTTTGATGAAAAATATGATGACAGTGTAATACCCCTTTTTAGCGCCACGTCAAAGATCTTTGTCAAATATATATGACAAATATTTTATCACATCTTTGATCAAATCTATGACAAAGAAATTTGATAGTGTAATACCGGCTTAAGCTGCTTATGAGCTTATAAGCCAATTTCACAGTATCCCCAAAATAGGACATTGAAGACATAGTACAAGAAACAGTGAATGTGACTACCCCTACAGTGCATAAAGTGATATCCTACTCGTCTAGACCATGTTGATCCAAGACTGTACTGTGGTGATCTCAAGAAATAGCCAAGGCTATCAAAAACAAAGAACGTTCTGTGAGTAGTCTGATTTTGTATAAATGACTGAGTAAAAGTGCGTTATTTAAGGAAACTACAGAAAGTGGACTGTTGGGAACAGTATACTGCTTCAGTGAATACATACAACACATGTCCAGGTGTTGGATCGTTTCCAATCTGGAATGTCTGGAGTTCTAGGCTGAAGAGTACTTCATACCAATCTTTTCTATATAGCCAAATTACTGGGAATATTCTATGCTGAAATGGCAGCTTCAAACAATTTTCAGCCAATTTTACTCAACATATTTTAACCAAACATAGTATGCAATCTTTTAACGTTCGACTGGTAAGACCTATAATTCCAGTTTTACAGATTGGGAATTCAACAGTTAGTTAGCACAATGCAGAAATACCTCCCCAGGTGCAGAACCCATAAATAATGAAATGCTTCATGACCTTAGTGACTTTAGCAAAGCATCCTTTTGATGTTGAACGAGATTTGGGATGTGGGAGTTATACCTATGCAATAATAGAAAGTGGAACAAGAAATTTGAGTTTTGAATGTTCAGATCCAAAACCACCTGTTGGACTTTTTTACTGCCAGTGATGCTTTTGCACATTGGCACCCCCACTTCCACATGGTGTCACCACATCTTATCTACATTACATGGGTGGGGCGTCTGAAGTAACTTTCCACAGATATGAGTTTTGTTAAATGGAATAGCTGCTGTTGTGGGACCAAATGTATCAGTGGCCTTGTATGTCACTGTCTTCTGCCTGTACTCACAAAACTTCATCTTTGATTGGCCATTCAGAAGACATGGGTATGGGCCTATAATGATTTTGGGTGTAGCTTTTAGCCTAGAAGTGTTAAATGATGATTGCTTTTTAGAAATGCTATTGGACTGTGAACTAACATGGTTACCTCAAAGGACCTCAGGACCACCTGTATACGAGAATTAAACTCCCAACACTCCCTCAGAAAAATTTCTTGGGAGTGAGATCAACAGATTCTAGTATTATTTTTTATTTTAATCCAGTGAGAGTCACTTATGGGTCAGTGTAGGGTTACTAGACCCTGCGCACTGTAGTGGAGTCGGCATTGTGATTGGTGCGTTCTGGACGAACCTCAATTGTTGTCATTTTAGCAACAGGCAGCCAATGGACTGTAGTAAGAATAGATCTTCTATTTGGTGTCTAGAATCTCACAGACTCTAATAACCATTTCCATATGTTCTGTTTACTGTGAACATTTGGACTGGAGTGTCTGATAACCATTTTCTAAGACTTATACTTTTGCTTACTACATGCTTACCATTAGTCTGTAGTTTGCTGCACATGTTAAACTTGTGAATGCATTACTGCTTGACATTCACAAACACCTCTGGTTCTAGCATGATTGTGGCTCAGTACATTCTGCTGTTGATGTGTGGTTACAGATAACAGTTGACTTCAAGGTGCTCTGAAGATGTTGAGCAGGATCTACTGCATGACAGGTGCATTAGTCCGATTTAACACCCTAATGAAATTTTTCCATAGGTGATTCATTACTAGATCTGAGCTGATGGAACAATCCAGTGATTGTTCAAAGCATGAAATTAAATCCTGCCATGCTCAATAGTCTTGGATGGTCATTTTCCAGGAGGTACTGAGCAGGGCTAGACATTGTGGCATTTTTGTTTTCAAATGTTACATAATTAAGATTGCATTTTACAAAAAAAGTAGTCAATAATTGAATTACTTAAAAGAAACATATCATAGACTCTGTACTTAATTTATGTTTGTGCTTACAGGTATATTTCTCCAGAAATTTGTACCGGAGTGAGGGATGGGCCAAGCATGACTTATATAGTGCCCTGTTTTGGATGGGAATGGGGTTTGTTGGAGGGAAAAGCAATAGCAATTTTCAACTTAGAATAACAGGACAAATCAAACTGATTTGCTTCAGTTTATTCACAAAAAAGAAGTAAATGTATTTTAATGTTAAATCATGACTATAAACAGTAACCTACAAATCTTTTCGTGAAGACTTCTTTCTGGTGAAGTCATCAATAGTGCCATCACAATTTAATCATATTTGTAATTTCACATTCAATTTTCTGTACAAATAATACATAGTCGTCTTTACAAAACATTAATTCAGAGATAATTTTTAATTCTTTTCGGTCCTCAACACAGGAAATGACGTTTTCTCTAAAAGTTAGATATTGCCATTGACAGGTGTATTTTGAATGCAACCATAACATTCCAATATAATTGGTTTAGTTATTTTTGTAGCTGAAATGACAAAAGCTTCAATGGTGTTGGTTTCTCATCTTTGTTAATAGCACCTCCCAAATAAAATGCATTGCCAAAACATTCACTTACTATGTGCTTTTGCAAATAAGCTAAATACACACTTTGTATATGGCTTGCCTTCCATATTTTCAAAATGGCAGGCTTTTTTGTGATGAAGCGTCCTCAAAAAGTCGAGTGCCAATCCAGGTCTTTTGGGTTCCCTTTCCTCTCGGTGCCATAGGCACAAGCGTAACTACCCTATGTGTAAACCCTGGTACTGAGTGTGTAATGAGACTGAAGACAAACTGTTTGCACACCTGTTGTAAACTTTTTTGGCCATGATTTTAATGAAATGTAATTCAAGTAAATTTCTTCTTGGTGTTCATTCTCAGAATCTAACAAATGTCACATGCATACGACTCCTAAACACCAGCTTCTAGTGACTTCTGCATAAGTAGGTTTTCTTACAGCTGTGTCCTGTATTGTTCACTTCAGTTTATATTGCTACTGACTGGCTTATATGGTTCAGTATTTAAGCACCTGTGAGAAGAGTGGTGTAGTCAACTTCCCCTAACTGGTCTTCCCCAGATTTTCGAGAGTCTTTAAATAAACATTTGTTTCATAATCCTGTATCAGCTCCTATTCCAAACTAAGAAAAGTGAGCTGCTTCAAGCTGTATCAGCCCAAGCAATTGCCTCAGCAGCCAGGTGTCTTATGAGCCCATGAGCTTTTGTTGTAAGGATCCAGAAAATCTGAGGAAATATATTTCATGGAAGCTGATTACACTTTGATTATGTAGCTGGTTCATGGGAAATGAATCAGATTACCCCAAAACCAGCATTATATGACTGGAACTACACAATAATACAGCTGAAAGGAGAGTTGAAACTACTTTGCAGATTAAGACTGTATGCCAAGCTGCTATTCCCACATGGGACCTTAGCTTTCACAGCCAGTTCTCGAGACCCCAAGATTTAGTCCTGGTGCAGCATACAGCTGTAATCTGGCAGGAAGCTTCAAATTGACACACACACTGCTGCAGAGTGAAAACTGATTCTGGAAAGGAAAATTGTTTGTACAGTGTTATATGTGGTTTATCATTCCTCAGTTTGCTGATGAGGTTCTGAAAAACCTGTTTACTTGCTGATAAAACATACAAAGCAGCAACATTAATAATAAGACCTGTAACTTTTCTGCCAGACAAATGAAAGCAAGAAAGAAGGGAAAAAAAGTAAATAAATTGTTTATTACAAAGTCATGCTGGGAGGTAATGCCTGCAAACTTTATGTGAAAACTCTTGGAGCTTTTTAAAGAAAACAAACACAATTAACATTCTAAATCTGTATTCTTCATGTCTCCATATTTGCAGCCCTCTGATGCTAGTGGGCTCCAAATTTTATTATGTTACAGGACAGTCTGTAACTTAACTACACAGGTGTGCACCTCATTGTCTGAAGCAAATTGATGGCCACGAATGTCTTTCTTCAGGGATTCAAAAATGTGAACATTGCATGGGGAGAGATTGGGACTGTATGGAGGTTGTGCAAGGGCTTCCCAGCAAAACTTCTGTGACACTGGAAACAACCTTGGTGTTGTGTGTTGCTTGACCATGGCACTTAGTCCAGTCAGCGAAGGGAAATTTTTGTGCATTAATAAGAAGAAGTGTCAACATCATAATAAACATCTCCGCTGCCACTGGCGGCGTGTGCGTGTGCGTGTGTGTGTGTGTGTGTGTGTGTGGGGGGGGGGGGGGGGGTTGTTTAAAGGGTTCCTTTTTTATGTTTTACTTGAAAATAACAGCTGCTTGTGAACATGATTCCCAGTATAAAATTAAACTACATTAAATTTATTACAAAGAGTCCTATTATTTTTTCTCTAGGACTAATAATTTTCACATTGCAGGTAGTAGAAAAATCATATATTATTAAAAATAGTGTTTGTTAAATGAAGTGGGTTAAGAATAAATCTTAAATGTGTGTACTACATCTAAGTGCAGCAGAGCTGTGTTAAGGGATAGATTGTATTCTGGGGATGGAGGTAGAAGCATCAGGGAAGGTAGATTGCTGGCTTTTGCTCATGCACTCTCCTCCTTCATAGGTCTGTAAAATGAAGAGCAAGCAGGTGATTACAGATGCAACTACAAGGTGTTTCACAAAGTTATACTGACCCTCCACAGTGCACTTCATGAATAACTGGTGATGCAGTTCACAGAATTCTCCGAGGAGGGAGGGGGGGGGGTTGTTAATTGCATTAGCACTGCACGGAATAACAATGAGTTACTAATAATACTAATGTAGGAAATGCATGTGGACAGAATCTTCATAAACCTTTCCACACTGTTCTACACTGCTAGTGGGGAAATTGAGTCCGAGTCTGAGTCGTCATTCTCCCACCATGAGTGCTGCTCACTTTTCATTTTGCAGACAGGCTGTTCCACCCCAGCATTTCTTGCTAGTTCTCTTATGTGGATAGACAAAATAACTTCATTGAGCTCATGTTTATATAGTAGGGTTACTTTCAATTTATTGGATGAGAACTTATTTGCAATCTTTAAATGAGTTTTCATATAGAATACATTTCTATAAACAGTGGCTGAGAAGTGTGTAACTTGTAGGCGTGATGATGTCAGTGATCTTTGTAGTGTTTGCGGGAAAGGTATCATAGTCACTTAGTCGTGAGTTAATGAATGACAAGAAACTTACTGCACTTCTTTCAACAATGTGTTACTGGTACTCTGCATAAATCTCTTCCATTCAGGAAGTGCTGGCACTTGTAGAGTGGGCTGCAAGGAGTAGAGCCCCATACCACACAACCACCGTGTATCTTTCAAGGTTGCTGTGAATATGTCTGATGGTATACAACTCTCTAGAACAGTAATCTGCTGTAATGCATTGCTTGACTTCTGTTGCAGAGGGAGACAATTTAAGCCTCTGGGCCTCTTCAGATGTTGGAAGAGCTGATACCAGGGTGACACATTCCATGCCCTCAAGCAGTGCAAAGTATTCTGGACAGTGGTAGTGGAATCAATAAAATCAACATTGTCAAATACGTGTTAACAACATGTTTCACTTAGGACAGGCTCTTCAGTATGGCAGTCAGTTAACAGCTCCAACTGTTAAAACATTTCTACGTAATAGCTCAGTTATCAACTGCAAATAAGTACTCACTTAATAAACTGAAAACAACTCCACTGTATGACCGGCTCAGTAATGTTATTTTGTCTACTTACATAAGAGAACTGGACAGAAAATGATGGGGAGGTATAGTCTATCTGTAAAATGAAAACTGAGCAGCTCTCATAATGGGGAACTCGCCTTTTACAGAAGAATGCTACAGCTGCTGTACAAGGTGACTAAGAATCATTTTCGCTACTAGCAGTGTAGAACAGTGCAGAGAGATTCACATAGATTCTGTCCATATGTGTTTCTTGCATTAGTATTAGTAACTTACATCTGTATTCCATATAGTGTTAAGGACTTTAAGATACTCCCATCCCACCTACCGAAGTGGCACAGTGGTTAGCACACTGGACTTATCCGTCAGGACGCCAGTTGAAACCCACATCTTGCCATCCTGATTTAGGGTTTCCGTGATTTCCCTAAATTGCTCCAGGAAAATGTTGGAATGGTTCCTTTGAAAGGCCATGGGTGACTTCCTTCCCCGTCTTTCCCAAATCCAATGGGACCAATGATCTCGTTGCTTGGTTCGCTCCACCCCTCACCCCCCTCCCCTGGGCATGTCTGCACACTCCATCACCAGTGTTTCATAAGGCGTGTTGTGGAGGATTCATATAACTTTGTGAAGCACCTTGTAGTTGCTTATTGTGATGTAGCGAGTTAGTGTGTAGAATCACATGATTACTCTTCAGTTTGCATGACTGCAATCTGTTGATCTACCTTCCCTGACACATCTACCCTTCCTCCCTTCCCCTGCTTCCTCCACCCTGTTACACACTGAGAATAGAATTAATTCCTTAGTACAGCTTTACTGCACTTAGACATGATACACACATTTAAGATACTTCATTTAACAGTAAACATTGTTATACCATTAATACACTATTTTTAATAATCTGCAATTTTTCCATCCCCTGCAATGCGGGAACTATTAGACCTAGAGAAAAATATGAGTAGAACTTTTTTTTTTTTGTAGGGAATTTAATGTAATTTTATTTTGTACTGCTAAACATTTTTGCTATAAGTTGCAGTTATAGAGGTATTAAAGAAAAACATAAAGTGACCTTTAAATGGCCCCCACCACCATGCACGCACCCTTGCGGTGGGGATGTTCAATATGTTGTTGACATTACCTACTACCACTGTACAAAATTTTGTGAGTAGCTGATTTTTTGTCCCTTTTAGACCTTTATTTGGTCTTCATTGCCTAGGCTGTTAGAAAGGTGTCAGGTCCACATGATATATTTTTCAGAACCAGTGCTAGTTGGCACGGTGGTGATCATCCTGTTCGAAATATCTCATTACCTTTGAGCTCAGAATATGTTCTAAGATTCTGCAGCAGACAGAGGTCAAAAATATTGTACAAGAATTTTATAAATTGTTTCCGCAATCCTCCTTAAGGGTAGATTTGATCTCTTCCAACTACTAGGCACCGTTATTTATTAGGGAAATCTATGGTTGATTATAGTTTAAAGTGGGACTAATGCAGCCTTAAATTTTTTATAGGCAGGGATTCTATAAAGTCCTAGAACATTATTTATTTTCAGCTGTTTCTTGACACTGCTGGTACAAATAACTATTTCACCCATCTTTGCTGTAGTGTGAGAATTAAACTGAGGCTGTACTCCTAGTTCCTTTGTAAAGATACATTTTCAAATGATGTTAGCTGCTTTTGCTTTGGTACCCTAAATTTTCAGTTCCTGTCATACTTGTGTATATGGACACCAAATCTCGTTCTACTGACAGCCTGAATGTGTGACCAGAATTTACTTGGGTTTTGTGAGAAGGCTTTTGTAAGATTCTGCTACAATTGTCATTGAAGGCTTCATGCATTGACCTGTTGACAGGCAAGTCCGTTTTGGGTGCCTCACTATCTGTAGCCCTATGCTTTCTTTTACATCTGTTGTTATGCATTAGTTTGTTTCTTTAGAAGTTTTTCTACAGTGACTGCATACCATGGAGAAGTCTTCCCGTTATAAACTGTTCTACTAGGTACGTATCTATCCAGTGTATGGTCAACTATTGTTTTTAACTGGAGCCATTGTCTCTCTACATGCTTCTGTCTTCAACTGAAAGTTTGAAATTCTTCTTTGAGATATGAGATTACTGCCTTTCATGGAGTTTACTGAGTATACACAACTCTCTACAGATTTACTCACTCATTTGTACTTTGGTAATCATTGTTGCTACAACTGCCTCGATGTCATTGAGAACATCCTGTAGGAGGTCAGGTCTGTGTGTTGCCATTAGATATAATATATTTCCATAGTTTGTGGGGTTCTGAACCATCACTTCTAAGTAGTTTTCAGAGAAGGCATTTAGTAATGCCTCACAGGGTGTCTTGTCATGCTCACCACTAAAATTACTCCAACTGATTGTTGAATTATTGAAGTCTTCTCTGCTGAATACATTATGATTTGGGAACTTATACACTAGGAAACCGAGGTTACCTCTGAACTTTTCAGTTGCATCAGGATGAGAGTCTGGTGGTCGATAGAATCCATTGCCCACCCGTGATACTGAATCTTGTCCAAACAATATTGCTCGCAGCTTCAATTTATGTCTCAGTGGATTTGAGTTAATTGTAGTCCACATATACATGTAAAATACATGTCCAAGTAAACAGAACTGAACAGACGGAAAAGCAGCAGAATTTTGAGAATAGCATTTTTTTAAAATATTTGCTGACTTAGATGTTCATTACCATGTATTTGTTGTGGTCTTCAGTCCTGAGACTGGTTTGATGCAGCTCTCCATGCTATCCTACCCTGTGCAAGCTTCTTCATCTCCCAGTACCTACTGCAACCTACATCCTTCTGAATCTGCTTAGTGTACTCATCTCTCGGTCTCCCTCTACGATTTTTACCCTCCACGCTGCCCTCCAATGCTAAATTTGTGATCCCTTGATGCCTCAAAACATGTCCTACCAACCGATCCCTTCTTCTAGTCAAGTTGTGCCACAAACTTCTCTTCTCCCCAATCCTATTCAATACCTCCTCATTAGTTACGTGATCTATCCACCTTATCTTCAGTATTCTTCTGTAGCACCACATTTCGAAAGCTTCTATTCTCTTCTTGTCCAAACTAGTTATCGTCCATGTTTCACTTCCATACATGGCTACACTCCAAACAAATACTTTCAGAAACGACTTCCTGATACATAAATCTATATTCGATGTTAACAAATTTCTCTTCTTCAGAAACGCTTTCCTTGCCATTGCCAGTCTACATTTTATATCCTCTCTACTTCGACCATCATCAGTTATTTTACTTCCTAAATAGCAAAACTCCTTTACTACTTTAAGTGTCTCATTTCCTAATCTAATTCCCTCAGCATCACCCGATTTAATTTGACTACATTCCATTATCCTCGTTTTGCTTTTGTTAATGTTCATCTTATATCCTCCTTTCAAGACACTGTCCATTCCGTTCAACTGCTCTTCCAAGTCCTTTGCCGTCTCTGACAGAATTACAATGTCATCGGCGAACCTCAAAGTTTTTACTTCGTCTCCATGAATTTTAATACCTACTCCAAATTTTTCTTTGGTTTCCTTTACTGCTTGCTCAATATACAGATTGAATAACATCGGGGAGAGGCTACAGCCCTGTCTCACTCCTTTCCCAACCACTGCTTCCCTTTCATGCCCCTCAACTCTTATTACTGCCATCTGGTTTCTGTACAAATTATAAACAGCCTTTCGCTCCCTGTATTTTACCCCTGCCACCTTTAGAATTTGAAAAAGAGTATTCCAGTCAACATTGTCAAAAGCTTTCTCTAAGTCTACAAATGCTAGAAACGTAGGTTTGCCTTTTCTTAATCTTTCTTCTAAGATAAGTCGTAAGGTCAGTATTGCCTCACGTGTTCCAACATTTCGACGGAATCCAAACTGATCCTCCCCGAGGTCAGCATCTACCAGTTTTTCCATTCGTCTGTAAAGAATTCGCGTCAGTATTTTGCAGCCGTGGCTTATTAAACTGATAGTTCGGTAATTTTCACATCTGTCAGCACCTGCTTTCTTTGGGATTGGAATTATTATATTCTTCTTGAAGTCTGAAGGTATTTCGCCTGTCTCATACATCTTGCTCACCAGCTGGTAGAGTTTTGTCATGACTGGCTCTCCCAAGGCCGTCAGTAGTTCTAATGGAATGTTGTCTACTCCGGGGGCCTTGTTTCGACTCAGGTCTTTCAGTGCTCTGTCAAACTCTTCACGCAGTATCGTATCTCCCATTTCGTCTTCATCTACATCCTCTTCTATTTCCATAATATTGTCCTCAAGTACATCGCCCTTGTATAAGCCTTCTATATACTCCTTCCACCTTTCTGCCTTCCCTTCTTTGCTTAGAACTGGGCTGCCATCTGAGCTCTTGATATTCATACACGTGGTTCTCTTCTCTCCAAAGGTCTCTTTAATTTTCCTGTAGGCAGTATCTATCTTACCCCTAGTGAGATAAGCTTCTACATCCTTACATTTGTCCTCTAGCCATCCCTGTTTAGCCATTTTGCACTTCCTGTCGATCTCATTTTTGAGACGTTTGTATTCCTTTTTGCCTGCTTCATTTACTGCATTTTTATATTTTCTCCTTTCATCAATTAAATTCAATATTTCTTCTGTTACCCAAGGATTTCTAGCAGCCCTCGTGTTTGTACCTACTTTATCCTCTGCTGCCTTCACTACTACATTCCTCAGAGCTACCCATTCTTCTTCTACTGTATTTCTTTCCCCTATTCCTGTCAATTGTTCCCTTATGCTCTCTCTGAAACTCTGTAGAACCTCTGGTTCTTTCAGTTTATCCAGGTCCCATCTCCTTAATTTCTCACATTTTTGCAGTTTCTTCATTACCATATTAAGTATAAATAAAATAAACAAAATAGTGCCATTATTAAAATTCCAAGTGTACTAACTTTAATAATAGTGTTTAAAGTGCAACATACAAAAGGAGCATGCATTCATTGACTTATTGAATATTTCAAGTTTTCCTTCATGTGGGCATTTATGGAACATGAAAATTGTTGGGTGCCCATATGTGCTTCGTTGCTTGATGATTGTTTCTTAACTTAATATCAGTTTTCTGTAACAATTAATGATGCCTATGTCAGTACTGTAAACAGCACTGTCAGTACAAAGAATAGAAAAATGAAGGAATCGGAGGAGAAGGTTGGAAGAAAAAAAAATTGTGCCGTATGTGGAATTTTCTGTCTTCATGGGCAACAAAGTTGTGCAGCAAAAGTACAGAAATGTTACCAGGAGTTTTGAATTACTTTGTTACAATGTCATTTTATTGTCTGTGTTGTCTGCATATTCCTTCTACAGACATGACAAAGCAGTTATGCAGATTCTTAGTTTGACTCATAGTGCCGTGTCCATATATTCCTTCAGGGTTCCAATGATTAATGTACTCTGAAGAATCGGCAATTTTTTACATGAACATTGTATATCAAATATGTACTGGATGATAAGCCAAGAATGTCTGAATACAGTACATACACTATAATATAAATACGAAACAGAACAAATATCATATCAAGAACTTGTATCGCTGCACACTTCTGTCCATGTCAAATTCAAAATTTGGCAACTGATAATCACTGTGGAAGTGTTCATAAATGTAATGTAGATTTACTATTTTAAAATATAAATTTGTTACTTGAGGGCCTCGTGTGTGTGTGTGTGTGTGTGTGTGTGTGTGTGTGTGTGTGTGTGTGTGTGTGTTTGTACTACATCTATTTTTCTTTGTTTCAGATATTAAGATAATTCACCCCAAAGGCAGATATATATATATTCTGAAGCAAAATGGTGGTAAGTACTAAAGAGCATGATTTTCATTTGTAAAGGTAGCTAGTTGCCTGTGTAACAGTGATATGTTTGTTAGAAGTTTGTGCTGTTGTGGTCTGCACCTTCCTGCACTCCAACGATCATCATCAAATTTTGCACTATGCCCTTCAGTGTATAATGAACTCAAAATCTCTTCTCCCTCCTAGGACCCCTCTCCCCAGTGTCTCTCAGGCCAGAAGACTCCCATCAGCACTTGGCTATGAGGCACACCATCTGTGTGTGCCCCCAAGGTCACCTGCTATCTTTCGGTTCCTGATCTTGCAGAAGCCTGTACTCACCATGTGCCCTGCTCTCCACTACCTCAGAAAAGTGAAGAAGTAGTAACATAGATCCCAAGACAAAGTGCCCCCAGTGGTGCCATCTCCCCCCTCACAACCTGGGTCTGACATCTTATTTGTGGATGTCACTCCATCCTTGTTGGTGACAACAACTGACCAAGTGACCTGACCTCCTCCTCGGCTTCTCCATGTCTGCCTTGGACTCGCGCCACACGGTCATCCAGTGGATTATTCTGCATTCTGTCTTGTTTTTCAAGAAATGCATTTCCGTGATGACCACTCTCCAACTTTACGTGGTTATCGGGTGTTCTGTCGGAACCATGCTGTACCTGGAATAGCATCTGATGGAGTCTGCTCTTTGGTCCGTTCTAATGTCATTAGTGACTGGATCCCACTATGTACCACCTTGGAAGTAGTAGAAGTTAGAGTGCAAACGACTCCATCAATCACCATTTGCAATGTCTACCTCCATCCAGGTAGGTCACTTGATTATTTGCACTGTCTACCGTAATCCAGCAACTCCAGTCCCGTTTCTCCTTCATGGGGACTTCAATGCCCACCATCCACTGTGGGGGAGTGTCACTTCAATGGGTAGGGTTATGCTAACCGACCATCTTGCCATGGACCTCGATTTGTCTCCCCTCAATGATGGCTTCCGTACTCACTTCAGTACTGATCATGGCACCTCACGACCTCCTCCCCTGCCCTTGTGGCTTCTTTACATTGGTCATGCCATGATGATCTTTGTGACTGACCATTTTCCAGTGATACTATCGTTCCCCTGCTGCCCACCAGACAGGCTCCCATGTTGGGCATTCCGCAGGGCCAGTTGGCCTTTATACATGTCTGCTGTCCGCTTTGACACCTCCCTCTCGAAATCCATTGATACAGTTGTGCAAGGCATCTCTGCTGCTCTCCTTCATTCTACTTGCACTGCTGTTCCTCTATCCACAGGGCTCCCTTGTCGTCGGCTGGTACCAAGGATGTCACCATCACTGTCCCGGACTGTCAGTGGGTGGTGCAGCGATTTGACGCCCTTCTCAGACCAACCTCCTCACTTTTAAGTGTCTCCGTACTAGGGCGTGTTACCTCATTAAGTGGAGTAAAAACGAATACTGGGAATGCTATGTTTCCTCCCTGGGTATGTATCCCTCTTCATCGCAGGTTTGGTCAAAGCTCCATAGCGTTTTGGGCCACCAGCAACAGTCAACTGTCCAGAGTCTGAACCTCTAAGGTGCTCTGTGCACTGATCCATTGGTCTTCACGGAACACACTTTGTGATGGCATCATCGTCCGCTTCCTACCCTCCTACCTTTCTCTGGCAGAAATGTAGAGTTTGAACAGACCCCCCTCCATTTCTCCTGCACCATGTTGAACCCTATAATGCACCTTTCGCTGAGTGGGAATTGGTGCAGGCTCTTAGCTCTTCACAAGACACAGCCACAGGGCCAGATTCCATTCACAATCAGATACTCCAACACTTGGACGTTCCCCAGAGGCAACAGCTCCTCATGGTCTTCAACCAAATCTGGCTCACAGGTGCTTTTCGATCACAATGGTGAGGCAGTATAGTTATCCATGTCCTTAAGCCTGGGAAAAATCCAACATCTTAAGACAGCTACCACCTCATTAGCCTTATGAATGTACTCTGTAAACTGCTCGAAAGTGTGGTCAACTTCATATTATGTTGGGTATTGGAATCTCGGGGCCTTTTGTCTCCGTATCAGTGTGGCTTCTGGGCAGTGCGATCTCCAACTGACCATTTACTCTGATTCGAGTCAGCCATCCAACAGGCTTTAACTTGCTGCTGGCACCTTGTCATAGTTTTCTTTGACCTACATAAGGCATATGGCATGTGGCTTGGTGCCATCACATTTTAGTTATCCTCCATGACTGGGGGTTCTGTGGTCCCCTTCAGATTTTTATCCACAAGTTTTTATCTTACCGGCTATTCTGGGTTCGAGTTTGCTCTTCACTCAGTGCCCCTCAGATTCAGGAGAATGGTATCTGACAGGGTTCTGTGCAAACTGTCGCACTCATCCACATTGCCATCAATGGGCTTGTGACCTTCGTTGGATCTCTGGTTACCCCAGCATTGTACGTAGACAATTTTTGCATCTGGTGCAGCTCCTCCTTGGTAGCGTCTGCTGAGCATGAGCTCAAAGGTGCCATCCTACAGGCCTTTGCGTCGGCCACTGCCCATGGCTTCCAGTTTTTGTCCTCCAAAACGGGGGTTATGCATTCATGTCGTTGACCCACAGTACACCCCAATCCAGAACTTTATTTAGACAACCAGCTCCTCGATGTTATAGCACAGTCCCGTTTCTTGGGCCTTATTTTTGATAACTAGCTGATATGGCTGCCCCACATTTGCCACCTAAAGGCTACATGCATGTGGAAGCTTAATGCTCTCGGCCTCCTGGCCCACACATCTTGGGGTGCAGACCGTTCCACTCTTCTCCATCTGGTCTTGTCCAGACTGGATTGTGGTAGTCAGGTCTATGGCTCAGTAGCTCCTTCCACTTTTAAATGCCTTGACCCTGTCCAGCATTGTAGGGTGTGTCTGGCTATTGGTGCCTTTCGCTTTAGTCCTGTTGATAGTCTCCTCACAGAAGCAGTGATTCCCCCTCTACACATCCGATGGAGCCAACTCCTTGTCTCTTACGCAATAGCCATATGCCAGTTCCCTGACCATCCTGTGTACCCTGTGCTCTTCGCCAATGAGAGATTTCTCCCTCCTCCTAGACGATGGATTAGGTCTGATCTATTCCAGGGTCCTAAGGTCTCTGTTACTCCTGTGGTTTACCGGCATCTTGTATGTGCCATCCTTGCAGAGTTCCAGGGTGCCACCATCTTTTACACCTTTACACTGATGGTTCTAAGACTAATGATAGGTGGGATACACTTTTCATGTCTCCTACTGGCTTCGAGCACCATTTGTTGCCAGGATCATGAAGTGTGTTCACAGCTGAGCTTCTAGCCATTTCCAGGGCTCTACTTTTTGTTTCTCAGGCCTCCCTCCACAGTGTTTTAATTTGTTCAGTCTCCACTAGCAGCCTGCAGGCTATCAACTGATGCTATTCTTGTCACCCTTTGGCCTCTGCTATCCATAGCCACCTCTCTGCCCTTGAACGTGCTACCTGGTCAGTCATCTTTCTCTGGGTCCCAAGTCATGTGGGCATCCCAGGGAATGAATTGGCTGACCGCTTGGCCAGAGAAGCAGATACTTACCCCCCTTTTCCTTTCACGATTCCAGCTGCGGATATGCAGATCTACATCAAATCTCTCTTTGCCCAACAGTGGCATGCCATCTGGAACGCTAGTGCTCATAGTAATAAACTCCGCTCAGTCAAGGAGTCTACTGCAGTTTGGTGCTCTTCTTTTCTCTCCTCTCGGAATGAGTCCACTGTTTTAAGCCGTTTATGCATTCGTCATACCCGGCTCACCCATTGTTTCCTCCTACGGAATGACCCACCCCCACAACGTGGTTGTGGCACTAGACTGACGATATATCACATATTGGTGGCATGTCCCCGTCTTTCGGCCCTTCGTGTTGAGTTTAGTTCTCCTGCTTCCTTTAATTTAATATTAGCAGACGATCCACAAATGATTGACCTGGTCCTCAATTTCCTCCGTGAAAGTGGTTTTTATTTCCAGATACAAGGTTCTCCTTTAGTTTTGGAGCAGGGGAAGGTTGGTTGTGGTTGGGACTTCTTTTGCAGTCTTCACAGTTTGTGCCCCACGACTGCCCCCCTCCCCTTTCCAGTTTTTAGATTTGGTCTCAGCTTTCATGTTTTTACTGTGTGTGTTTAATGTTCATTATTTTGTAATATGACTTCCCTGACTGAATCCATCCAATTTTTGCAGACTCTTTCTTCTGTAACTCACTTTGGATTCACAGGACTGATGACCTCACCGTTCGGTCCCATGCCCCTCTCAATGAATCAATCAAAATCTCTTCATATCATTAAACTAAACATCATATTTGCTTCTGAATCAGAAAATATGGTAACTGGGACACAGGACTCAAAATGGTCGACTTGGTACTAGATGTCATGTTGTGTAACTTGTAATATACCACTTCAGTGCTGCATATTGAATGACTTGTCGTTAGACCATACACGTGACATTATGAAGTGAGATGCATTAATGGACTTATTCACATACTGAGATACAACATTTTGTCTTGATGCTGCCTTCGTTGTGTTTTTCAAAGACATGATAATGTGTGTAGGCTGCCCCAGAATGTAGAAAATTAACTGATGTAAGGATTGTGAATGTGTGGTGAATCTTAAGTTAGGAAATGAAGTAAAAAAAACTAAAACTTTTAAATATTTATAACTCTTTGTGCATTGTGACTCAATGTAGCTAATAACTCAAAGAATATGCCTGCTTTCTGCAGCCTCACAAAATGACTTGACCACCATTTACCACAACATTCCACCAATCACAACCTCCTGCCAAGTCTGTACATGATCAAGAAGTACATAGATACTATACAAAGCAAGGAGTTTACATATTTTTCAGAGGCAGTGCTAGTACATATTTAACAAAATGTAATAGAATTGAATCTACAAAATTGTTGGTTAAAAACTACAGCTTTGTTTTAAAGACATGGAACATAAATATTTAATTTTAGTTGACATAGTTTTTGTATGAGCTTTTCTTTTTGTAATGGAGATATTATGCTCTCTGGTTTAGTAAGATTCACACTGTATCTTCGGCTCAATTACATTACATAATGTACCAGTATTCCACACAAGTATTTGTGGGTGGGAGTACTGTGATGTAAGAAGCCAGTACTAACAAATTTTGTCTTTCATTGGTGCAAAATAAATGAGAAATTTTGTCAAAACTAAGTGTTGCAAATGTTTACAGAGTGAATGGTTTTATCTTATGGCCTTGACTGACAGTCAGTTCTTTAGACTTCTCTTTTACCAGTAGTCATGGTCCATACTCAGGTACCTATTCTTTTATCAGTTCATCATTTTATCTATGCTCAAGTACAAATTAGCAATCTTTCACTTCATTGTATCACTATCAGCATGTCCTACAACATTTTTGTGGTATCTATAACACACAGTCAGGTTCTCCTCACACAGGACAAAACAGGTACATACTAAACAAACGGTTGAGCTGGAAGTATAAGAATTAGTAGACAAATGGGTCAAAAAAAGTCAGGTAAAATTTCTCAGCAACAAAATAAATAAGATCAGCAGCAATTATTTGAGAAACTGTTTTCTTATATGAAGTCATGACCCCCGGCGGGTTCGGGGGTTAGAATAGGCCCGCGGTATTCCTGCCTGTCGTAAGAGGCGACTAAAAGGAGTCCCAAACTTTTCGGCCTTATATGATGGTCCCCTGTTGGGTTTGACCTCCATCTCTCACAATTTTCCGAAGAGTGAGCCGATTGGGGAAGGGCGCCTTACTTGGTGCATTGTGTCCATCTTACGATCAGACTTTTCGCCAGCTTATACACCGTTGACTTGCAGTCCTGTCCGCTCTCCATCTCTTGGGCATGACTCTGTTTCTGCGTGCAGATTATACCTTGCACTGTGCAGTGCCTCTTTCTGCACCGATGGCGACCATGGACCACATGTTACCTAACATCCAGCACGGTAGCCAGTCTGTTGTGGTGGAGCCGCCATGTACCCTGTTGGTTGTAGCCCCCTGACAACACAGGGATTGCTCTACTGATGCCTGCGCCGTTAACTCCCCATGTATGCCAAGGAGTAGATGCCTATCCTCCTGGGGTATCGGGACTCCCGGCAACGGCCATCCTGCCAGGTGGCTCTTGCCGTGGCTGGGTGGCGCCCGTGGGGAGGGCCCTTGGTCGAAGTAGGTGGCATCAGGGCGGATGACCCGCAATGAAGTGTGGTACATCGTCTCTCGCTGGTGGCCAGCCGCCAGCAGTCTCTAAGTGTTCTCGGGCTCAGTTTAACGCTCAGAAGTACGATCCGAAAATGTTCCCCTCCCTGGCCACACCGTGGGAGGAACGTAAGTCTCAGGATGGCAGTAGCAGTTATTCGCCCCGCTTCTTAGTTTGTACGAGGGCTGATGGGGAGTCTTTTCTCTCCACAAAGCCTCAGTTCTTCGTCGAGCATTTAGAGGACAAGTTTGGGGAGGTGGAGGGCTTGTCAAAAATGCACTCTGGGTCAGTCCTGATACAAACGGCATCCTCTGCCCAGTCACGATGGTTACTCGCTTGTGACAAGTTGGGGGATGTTGCCGTTACGATCACACCCCATAAGAGTTTAAATATGGTCCAGGGAGTTATTTACCATAGCTATCTTCTTTTGCAGTCTGATGAAGAGCTGCGCGCCAATTGAGAGCGCCGGGGTGTACATTTCGTTCGGCGCGTTCATCGGGGTCCGAAGGAAAATCAGATTGCTACCGGTGCCTTCATCTTGGCCTTCGAAGGGGATACCTTACCGGAAAAGGTCAAGGTGATGGTCTACCGATGTGACGTTAAGCCCTATATCCCTCCCCCGATGCGGTGCTTTAAGTGCTGGAAGTTCGGCCATATGTCTTCTCGCTGCACTTCCAGCCTCACGTCGAGATTGTGGACGCCCATCACATCCCAATACTCCATGTGCCCCGCCTCCCATCTGTGTCAACTGCGGGGAACACCATTCAACTTCCTCGCCAGACTGCCGAATTTTTCAGAAAGAGCGTAAAGTCATGGAATACAAGACCCTGGACCGACTAACCTATACTGAGGCCAAAAGGAAATACGACCGACTCCATCCTGTGAGAATGACATCTTCCTACGCTGCTGCTACAACACCTGTGCTAGCCCCGTCTGTTTCTCCAATTGTGGCCGGATCGACGAGTAGTAAAACTCCTCCTGCCCCCTCGCCAGTAGGGGGCTCTACCCAACGGGTTGCTCCTGCGCCACCTACCTCAGGAGCAACACCATCCCACCCATCGGGGACGTCTGTCCCCACTTCTAAGCCGGAGAAGTGTTCAACTTCTTCGGCTTCTCACGCTCGCAAGGGGTCCCTTGGGTCCCTCCCTTCCCAGGTTTCCGCCAGTGAGAAGCCTGACGACCGACAATGGCGTAAGTGCCCGCAATCAGCTGGTCGTAGGGCTTCACGATCCTCCTCCGTCCCGGAGACTGAATCGGTGAAGCCCTCCCAGTCGGTGCGACCCAAGGAATGGCGTGAGAAACCCAAGAAGAGCTCTCAGCCCAAGGAACTCGCGGTGGCAGCCATCCCACCGCAACCTTCCAGCTCTGCGTCTGAGGATGCGGTGGAGATTCTGGCGTCCGCTGAGGGCCTCGATCTCGACGGTCCATCAGATGCCATGGAAAGCACTATCACAGGTGCTAAATCGGAGGCAGCAGGTGACCCAGCGGCGTAATCTCCCTTCCCAGTCCCGTCACGCCTTTCTCAGCCATGGACAACACCATCGTCCAGTGGAACTCCAGCGGTTTCTTCCACCATCTAGCTGAGCTCCGCCAACTTATCAGCCTTCAAACTTTCCTCTGCATTGCTCTGCAGGAAACTTGGTTTCCGGCAATGCGAACCCCCACCCTCTGTGGCTACCGGGGTTATTATAAGAACCGGGCAGCTTATGAAAGGGTGTCTGGTGGCGTCTGCATCTATGTCCTGAACTCTCTTCACAGCGAGTCTGTACCTCTCCAAACACCTTTAGAGGCTGTCGCTGTTTGGGTGTGGACGCCACAGGCTGTTACCGTCTGCAGTCATTATTTTCCTCCAGATGGTGATGTCGCGCGGCATGTCCTGGCTGCTCTGATAGCCCAATTGCTGCCACCTTTCTTGTTACTGGGCGACTTTAACGCCCATAACCATCTGTGGGGTGGGTCAGTGGAAACAGGTCGAGGCGCCATCGTTGAGCATTTATTGGCGCAGCTCGATCTCTCGATATTAAATGATGGTGCCTTCACACACTTCAGTGTGGCTCATGGCACATACTCCGCTATTGACCTTTCGATTTGTAGCCCTAGCCTCTTACCGTCTGTGCAATGGAGTGTGCATGACGACCTGTGTGGTAGTGACCACTTTCCGATCTTTCTGTCACTGCCACAGCGTCAGTCTTCTGGGCGCCCTAGCAGATGGGCTCTGAATAAGGCTGACTGGGACTTGTTCTCCTCCACTGCCGCTATTGAGCCTCTATGGCTATCGGACCCCTGTCAGCGTCCCTGCGCTCTCACTGAATGGAGCTGTTCGTACTGACTCTGACGTCATTGCAAACCGCTTGGCAGAGCACTTTGCTCTGAATTCCGCTTCTGCCAACTACCCCTTGGGCTTCTGCTCCATTAAAGAGCGGATAGAACGTCGAAGTCTTTCTTTTCGCACCCACCATCCTGAATTGTACAATGTTCATTCAGTGAGTGGGAATTCCGCAGTGCCCTCGCCGCTTGTCCTGATACCGCTCCTGGCCCAGATAGCATCCACTCTCAGATGCTGAAACACCTTTCAGTGGACTGCCAGCGACACCTCCATGAACTTTACAACCGCATTTGGGTTGAGGGTGAGTTTCCGTCGCAATGGCGGGAAAGTTTTGTTGTCCCCATTCTGAAACTGGGGAAGAACCCTTTGGAGGTGGACAGCTACCGTCCCATTAGCTTCACCAACGTTCTTTGCAAGTTGCTTGAATGGATGGTGAGATGGCGCTTGAATTGGGTACTGGAGTTTCGGGGCCTTCTGGCTCCGTCTCAGGGTAGGTTCCGTAAAGGCCGCTCCGCCGACAATCTGGTGAGCCTGGAGTCGGCCATCCGTACTGCCTTTGCCCGCCGTCAGCATCTGGTCGCTGTCTTTTTCGACATGCGGAAGGCATATGATACGACATGGCATCATCTCATCCTTTCTATGCTTCATATATGGGGCCTTCGGGGCCCTCTGCCGATCTATATCCGCAATTTTCTGTCATATCGTACCTTCCGCATGCACGTCGCGGCCTCATATAGTTCCTCCCAAGTCCAGGAGAACGGTGTGCCACAGGGTTCTGTTCTCAGTGTCTGTCTGTCTTTAATAGCCATTAACGGGCTCGCTGTGGCCGTGGGAAATTCTGTCTCCGCTTTGCTGTATGCTGACGACTTCTGCCTTTACTACAGCTCTATTGGCATTGCAGCTGCTGAACGTCAGGTACAGGGCGCAATCCGCAAGGCGCAGTCTTGGACTGTAGCGCATGGTTTTCAGTTTTCGGCAGCCAAGACCTGCGTTATGCATTTCTGCCGGCGACACACTGTTCACCCGGAGCCGCGGCTTTATCTTGACGGCGAGCTTCTTTCAGTGGTGGAGTCAAGTAGGTTTTAGGGGGTGGTTTTTGATGCCCGGTTGACTTGGCTGCCTCATATTCGGCAGCTTAAACAGGCGTGTTGGCGGCATCTAAATGCTCTGCGATGCCTGAGCCACACCAGGTGGGGTGCCGACCGATCTACTCTCCTACGGCTTTACCAGGCGTTAATCCAGTCCCGTCTGGACTATGGGAGTCTGGCTTATGGCTCAGCATCCCCATCTGCGTTGCGGGTGCTGGACCCAATCCTCCACAGTGGGATATGCCTTGCCACTGGTGCCTTCTGGACCAGCCCTGTGGACAGCATACTTGTGGAGGCAGGTGTCCCTCCACTGCGGATACGACGCCAACAATTACTGGCTGCTTATGCTGCCCATGTTTTTAGCTTGCCCGGGCATCCAAATTATCGTGTCCCGTTCCTGCAGTCCGTCGTCCATCTGCCAGAACGTCGTCACAGGTCGGGTTGTCCGATCGCCGTACGCGTCAAACAGCTTCTCTACAGGCTGGGGTGTTTCCCTGTACCGCCTCCTTTCCGGGCCCCTCTGTGTACACCCTCGTGGTGTGTGCCTCGCCCGTTCGCCCGTTCGCCCCGTTCGCCCAATGCTTGAATACTGCTCAGGAGTGTGGGATCCGCACCAGGTAGGGTTGATAGAAGAGATAGAGAAGATCCAACGGAGAGCAGCGCGCTTCGTTACAGGATCATTTAGTAATTGCGAAAGCGTTACGGAGATGATAGATAAACTCCAGTGGAAGACTCTGCAGGAGAGACGCTCAGTAGCTCGGTACGGGCTTTTGTTAAAGTTTCGAGAACATACCTTCACCGAAGAGTCAAGCAGTATATTGCTCCCTCCTACGTATATCTCGCGAAGAGACCATGAGGATAAAATCAGAGAGATTAGAGCCCACACAGAAGCATACCGACAATCCTTCTTTCCACGTACAATACGAGACTGGAATAGAAGGGAGAACCGATAGAGGTACTCAGGGTACCCTCCGCCACACACCGTCAGGTGGCTTGCGGAGTACGGATGTAGATGTAGATGTAGATGTGAGGATCCCCCTCTTTGTCGTTGTGGGGCATCCTTGACGGTGGTCCATATTCTGTTGGAGTGCGCCATTTTATCTGTGCTCAGGCAGACTTTTGCGCTGCCTGATACGCTCTCTGCGCTTTTATCTGACGACTCTTCCATAGTGGACATAGTTCTGCGTTTTATTCAGGCAGGGGGATTTTATCGCTTAATGTAAGTGTATGAGTTTTTGTGTTGCTTCTGGCCTATGACCTACGATTTGTCAGTTTTTTTTTTTTTTTTTTCTCTCCATGTGTTCCTTCTTGGTTGGCTTTTCCCTTTTTGTTTGTATGGTCGGCCATCCACCGTTACACTCTTTGTGCTTTTAGTTCGTCTTGTCTGGTCTTTGTCTACGTTTCTCTTGTTCTGTGTCATCTGTCTTATTGTCTGTTGATCGTTTTTATTCTCTGTGGGTGTTTTTAGTATTCGGAAAAAGGGACCGATGACCATAGCAGTCTGGTCCCTTTAACCCCCACAAACCAAACCAAACCTATGAAGTCATGTGATTGAGAACATCATGTTCAAATAATGACCAAACAACCATAACAGTATATACATAAAATAAGAGAGAGCCAACCACTCACCTAAAGCAGATCACTGTCAAGTGCAAACATTCACAAACACAAGCAACCAAACACACATTCCTATAGCCACAGCAAGACTGACCAGTCTGCTCATTCACTAGAAAAAGAACTAGTACTTGAAAGCTAGTGTGAATGCAGTTTTGTATTATGTGTTTCTGTGCTCCATACATCAATCTGCTATAAGTGAGTGGTTGCATTTCTTTTATTTTACACATTTCCATTATTGTTATAAGTGTACATACATTTATATACAAGGAAATATCATCATGGAATATAAATTGTTGTTTATACAACTGGGTAAATGGAGAGTCATAACAGTATACTAAAATATGTAAGTAATGTGACATCTAATCATTTGTGTGTTTCACAGCATGTGTGTTTTTTTCGTATGAAGTAAACAGAGACAAAATCTTCATACGTACTTTTTCAGCAATATCTACCTCCTCACCCCCCCCCCCCCCCCCCAATACATTTTCCATAGAGT
This sequence comes from Schistocerca gregaria, assembly GCF_023897955.1. NCBI lineage: Eukaryota > Metazoa > Arthropoda > Insecta > Orthoptera > Acrididae > Schistocerca > Schistocerca gregaria. The sequence goes on along the minus strand of NC_064931.1, from coordinate 333,854,620 downwards.
TTTGATATTACAGTAGACCATCATTATTTTGAAATCAGATAAACTGAGAACTTGGTTGACCCATACCAACTGTTTGGTCCTTGCCAAATTACATAAAAAAATCCATCATTTAAGCTGAACGTCAGATAATTTGTACTACAAACTAAAATTTCCATATCTGATATGCTGTGCTGTAATTTCGCAACAATGGGCGGATCGCTTGATTGCTGCTCATCTGTCACTTCCACAGCAGAAGATGCAAGGGCAGGGGAAGAGAGGGGTTGGTCAGCAGACGGCATGCAGCAAGTGACATGCAACAATCGAGAGCATTCTGTGTATCTGCTTGTGAAGAGTGAATGTGGTTTTTCCCCATCATTTACAGTACAGTGCTGAAACAGAAACAAGCTTGTAATGCTCTGACATTAAAACAAGAGGAACAAATTCTTCATATGGTTGACCATGAAGGGAAGACTAAGACACAGGTTGCAGAACAGTTCCAGAGCCTGAAGTGTGCTCTCTCATCAATAATAAATTCAAGACAGATAATAGTGGGAAATCGGGCAAGCTGTTCATTTAGTAACACTAGCAAGCACATGAGGCCAACCAAACCTGAAGTGGAGGAAAAGGCTCACACCATGATGTGTCTGGAGCCATAGGTTAAGGGAATAATCACCTAAACGATGAGTAATTACAGATGTCAATGTGCTAAAGCTGCCAGCAGTGCCATCAAACTACCCAAGCTATCTCCAACATATCAGCTGTATGGGATGAAGTTACAACAGACATGACTACTAACTAGAATGAGATTTTCATTCTGCACTGGAGTGTGTGCTGATATGAAACTTCCTGGCAGATTAAAACTGTGTTTCGGACCAAGACTCAAACTCGGGACCTTTGCCTTTTGTGGACAAGTGCTCTGCCACCATAGCTACCCAAGCACGACTCACGCCCCATCCTCACAGCTTTACTTCTGACAGTACCTCGCCTCCTACCTTCCAAACTAGCCTGCCAGGAAGTTTCATATCAGTGCACACTCCACTGCAGAGTGAAAATCTCATTCTGGAAAAATCCCCAACCCTGTGGCTAAGCCAGGTCTCTGCAATGTCCTTTCTTTCAGGAGTGCTAGTTCTGCAAGGTTCGTAGGAGAGCTTTTGTAAAGTTTGGAAGGTAGGAGGAGAGGTACTGGCAGAAGTAAAGCTGTGAGGATGGGCCGTGAGTTGTGCTTGGATAGCTCAGTTTGCTAGAGCACTTGCCCGCGAAAGGCAAAGGTCCCGAGTTCGAGTTTTGGTCCGGCACACAATTTTAATCTGCCAGTAAGTTTCATGACTACTAACTGTTTTAAGAAGTCCTGCGCAGCAACTGATAATGCCGCCGAAACTGAAGAGGAAGCTGACGATCAAATATCTGAACATACTCATAATGCAGAAACAATTTCATATTCTGATGCTGCTCTTCTGAATGCTTACACCCGGTGGGTGTCTACTTGTACTGACAACACTGAAGAATGGACACAGGAAGACAACTACTGTGTTTCTGAAGAACCCAACATCGATTCTGTTGCTTATGTGCAGAATTTAATGATAATGCTTTACTGTCATCTTCTGAGGAGAAACATGAAGGTATGGCACTGCAACCCGGCATTGAAGTTGCATTTGCTGTTCTCAAAAGATTGGCTGCCCTTCCTTATGTATCCAAGGCAATTTAGACTGCTCTTGGTGTGGTACTCGTATCTTGAGAGAATGCCATATTATTTCAGCCAGCTGTTCAACAAACAATGATTTTGTTTTCAAATTAATGTATATGCACTGGTCAAGTAATATATTTTTACAGAAAACCTCATTAATTCAAACTTTGTTAAACTGAATTGAATATTTTTCAGTCCCTTGAAATTGGATTAAATGGAGGTCTGCTGGGATATAGCTTTAACATACACATTGTAATACATGTAACTAAATCCTAAGTATGTGTCTAAATGAATTGTCCCCCCTGTGGGTCCAGGGGTTAGAATAGGCCCAAGGTATCCTGTGTGTCGTAAGAGGCGACTAAAAGGAGTTCCACATGTTTCGGACTTCATATGATGGTCCACTGTAGGGTTTGACCTCCATTCTTCAAAATTTTCCTGAAGAGCGAGCCAATTGGGGAAGGGAGCCTTACAAGGTGCATCTTGTCCATCGTGCATTGAGATCCTTAGCCCCCTTTCTCGTCCTTGCATTTCAGACCTGCTCATTCTCATCTCTTGGGCGAGGACACCTTCCTGGGTGCATTATTTACCAAGCACTATGCAGTGTCGCTATATGCATCAACAATGACCATGGAGTTACTTGCACCTGATAGCCAGCACGGTAGCCAGTCTTCTGTGGTGGGGCTCCCATGTACCCTGTTGCTTGTAGGCCCCCTGACCACACAGGCATCGCTCTGCTGATGCTTGCGCCGTTAACTCCTCATGTATGCCAAGGGTGTAGATTCCCATCCCCCTGGGGCATCGGAACTCCCGGCAAAGGCCTGCTGCGACTGGGTGGCCCCTGTGGGTAGGGCCCCTGGTTGGAGTGGGTGGCATCAGGGCGGATGACACGCGATGAAGTGTAGTCCATCATCTCTTGCTGGTGGTGGAACACCAGCAGTCTCTAAGCGATCACGAGCTCAATTGAACACGCAGAAGTATGACCCTAAATCGTTCCCCTCCCTGGCCACACCATGGGAGGAACATCAGGCTAAGGATGGCAGCGGATCTTATTCGCCCCGGTACCTTGTATGCTCGAGAGCTGATGTGGAATCTTTCATGACAGTGAAGCATCAATTTCTTGTTGAGCATTTAGAGGACAAGTTGGGGAGGTGGAGGGCTTGTCGAAAATAAGATCTGGGTCAGTCTTGATCCAAACAGCATCCTCTGCTCAGTCATGGATGTTACTCAGTTGTGACAACCTGAGGGTGCTTCTGTAACCATCATGCCCCATAAGAGCTTAAATACGCTCCAGGGTATCATATTTCACAGGGACCTTCTCCCCGATGCGGTGCTTTAAGTGCTGGAAGTTCGGCCATATTTCTACCCGCTGTACTTTCAGCGTCATGTGTCGAGATTGTGGACGCTCATCACATCCCAATAAACCATGTACCCTGCCTCCCACCTGGGTCAACTGTGGAGAGTCCCATTCGCCTTGCTCGCCAAACTGCAGGATTCTCCAAGCAGAAAGGAAAATCGTGGATTACAAGACCCTGGACAGACTGACCACACTGAGGCTAAAAGAAAATTTGAACGTCTGCATCCTGTGCATATGACATGGCCATACCCCGCGGATACAACAATTCTGGCACCATCAGCTCCGCCAACCCAGGTCACCTCTCAGCCGGAACAATACACCTGCCCACTTGATGGTGGGGGGCATTTTCCTCCCTGTTGCTCCTGCACCACCTACTTCGGGAGGTACCCCCCACCCCCCACCCCCCCCAACCGTCTAAGCCGGAGAAGCATAAATTTTCTTCTCCTTCTCTCGCTAGGAATTGGTCCCTCGGGTCACTCACATCCCAGGTTTCTTCTAGTGGAAAAGAAGACACCTGCCAGTGGCTGAAGAGCCCAAAAGCAGCTGGTCATAGGGCTTCACGCTCATCCTCAGTCCAAGAGACTGAGCCAGTAAAGTTCTCCCAGCCAGGGAAACCCAAGGAGTAGCGAGAGAAATCCAAAAAGAAAACCCCTAAGACCAAGGAAATAGTGGTGGTGCCCACACCACTGCTAACTACAAGCTTTGTGGCTGAGGATGGGGTGGAGATTTTGACGTTTGCTGAGGACCTAGATTTCGTCAGACTCGGACACAATGGATATAGACTGCTCAGGCAATAAATCAGTGGCAGCAGGTGACTGAGGTGTAAACTGCCTCATTGAATGTTCCATGCCTTCCCAGTCTCACGATACCATCCTACAGTGGAATTGCGGCGGTTTTTTCCACTGCCTGGCTGAGCTACAACAACTGTTAAGCTTTACACCTGCTATCTGCATTGCCCTCCAGGAAGCCTGGTTCCCAGCAATGCAGACCACTGCCCTCTGCAGCTGTAAGGGATATTACAGGAACCGTAGCGACTATAATAGAGTTTCAGGTGGAATTTGCGTTTTATCTCCTAAACTCGGTCTGTAGTGAACCTGTGCCCCCTTCAAACCCCTCTTGAAAGTGTGGCTGTCAGAATAAGGACAACACAGGAAGTAACTGTCTGCAATGTAAATACATTTCAGTGTGGCTTATGGTAGTCACTCGGCCATTGATTTATCAATTTTCAGCCCAGGACTTCTCCCATCTATCCACTGGAGAGCATGACGACCTGTGTGGCAGTGACCCCTTTCCCATCTTCCTGTCACTGCCCCAGTGTCGGGCACACAGACGCCTGCCCCGATGGGTTTTGAACAAGTCAGACTGGGGAACTTCCACCTCTGTTGCCCCTGATGAATCTCCCCCACACTGTAACATCGATGTGATGGTTGAGCAGGTGACTAGCACTATTGTTTCTGTGGCAGAAAACACAATCTCTTGCTCTTTAGGGTGCCTGAGGCATGAGGCAGTCCCTTGGTGGTCGCCAGAAGTCACAGAAGCAATTACAGTGTGTCGGCGAGCTCTACAGCAGCATAAGTGGCGCACTTCCCTGGAACACCTCATAGCCTTTAAATGGCTCCTTGCCCATGTTCGCTACCTTATCAAACAAAGGAAAAAGGAGTGTTCGGTGAGAGATGTCTCCACCATTGGGTGCCACATGTCACATTCCCAACTCTGGGCAAAGATCAGATCACTCTTCTGGTACCTGGCCCCAACAGCTGTGTTACCATAAGTGGCGAGTTACATACTGATGCCAACCCAATTGCCGAGCACTTTGTCGAGCACTTTGTCGAGCACTTTGCCGAGCACTTTGCCGAGCACTTTGCCGAGCACTTTGCCGAGCACTTTGCCGAGCACTTTGCCGAGCACTTTGCCGAGCACTTTGCCGAGCACTTTGCCGAGCACTTTGCCGAGCACTTTGCCGAGCACTTTGCCGAGCACTTTGCCGAGCACTTTGCCGAGCACTTTGCCGAGCACTTTGCCGAGCACCTGCATCGTAGAATTACCCCCCAGCCTTTCACACACTCAAACAGTGGCTGGAAGGGAACGTCCTCTCATTCACTACATGCTGCAGTGAATCCTATAATGCCCCACTTACAGAGTGGGAGCTCCTCAGTGCCCTTGCACATTGCCCCGACACAGCTCCTGGGCCTGATCGGATCCACAGCCAAATGATTAAACATCTCTCATCTGACCATAAGTGACATCTCATCATCCTCAACCGGATCTGTTGCGATGGTATCTTTCCATTGCAATGGCGGGAGAACACCATCATTCCATTACTCAAACCCAGTAAAAACCCGCTTGATGTGAAGAGCTATTGGCCCATCAGCCTCACCAGCATTATTTATAAGCTGCTGTAACGTAGGGTATGTCGGCGGTTGGGTTGGTTCCTGGAGTCATGTGGCTTGCTGGCTCCATGTCAGGGTGGCTCCTGCGAGGGCCACTCTGCTACTGATATTCTAGTGTCCATCGAGTCTGCCATCCGAACAGCGTTTCCCAGACAGCAACACCTGATTGCCACGTTGTATGAGTAAGGTCTCCGGGGACCTCTCCCGATTTTTATCCAAAACTTCCTGTCGCTCCGTACTTTCCATGTCTTAAGTTTGTGACTCCCATAGTTCCATCCATATCCCGGAGAATGGAGTCCTGCAGTGCTCTATATTGAGTGTGTCTCTCTTTTTAGTGGCCATTAATGGTCTAGCAGCAGCTATAGGGCGTCCGTCCCACTTTCTCTGTATGCAGACGACTTCTGCATTTTGTACTGCTGCTCCAGTACTGTTGTTGCTGAGAGGCATCTCCAGGTAGCCGTCCACAAGGCGCAGTCATGGGCTCTAGCCCACGGCTTCCAGTTTTCAGCCAGAAAGTCATGTCATGCACTTTACCTTGATGATGATCCCCCCACTGAAGTGAAGACATATCAATTCCTAGGACTGGTTTTCGATGCTCGAGTGACTTGGCTCCCTCATTTTCATCAGCTTAAGCAGAAGTGCGGGCAGCACCTCCGTGCCCTCCGTTGCCTGAGCAACACCATTTGGAGTTCAGATCGCTGTATGCTGCTGCAGCTCTAAAGAGCTGTTGTCCAATCTCAAACTGACTATGGGAGTGTGTTTTATGGTTCAGCAGCACCTTGAGCATTGCATTTATGTGACTCTGTGCACCACTGTGGGGTTCAATTAGTGACAGGAGCTTTACGGTTGAATCCAGTGACCAGTGTACTGGTGGAGGCTGGTGCCCCTCCACTGCAGATCAGACATGCGCAACTGCTCTCCAGTTACACAGCACACATTCATAGTTCCCCTGAGCATCCGAATTACCGTCTCCTTTTCTCACCTGCGGCAGTCCATCTCCCGCATCAGCGGCCCAGATCAGGGTTAACGATTGCGGTTCGCTAAGGACTCCATTAACCCCGCCACTCTCCGGTGTCACTTCCTCTCGATTCTTGACATGTTACAGGGCTCTGAAATGGTTTACACTGACAGCTCAATGGCCGATGGTCGTGCACGCTTCACATATGTTCATGGAGGACATATTGAGCAGCACTCCTTGCCAGTTGGCTGCAGTGTTTTCACTGCAGAGCTACTGGCCATATCTCGTGCTCTTGAGTACATCTGTTCATGCCCTGGTGAGTCATTTCTCCTGTGTTCTGACTCATTGAGCAGCGTACAAGCTATCGACCAGTGCTACCCTTGCCACCCTCTGGTAGCATCCATTCAGGAGTCCATCTATGCCCTGGAACAGTCCTCCTGTTCCATGGCGTTTGTGTGGACCCCAGGACACATCGGAATCCCTGGCAACGAACTTGCCGACAGGCTGGCCTAACAGGCAACGTGGAAACTGCTTCCGAAGATAGGCATCTCCGAATCTGACCTGCATTGTGTCTTACACTGAAGGGTTTTGCGGCTTTGGGAGACGGAATGGCATAACAGCACGCACAACAAACTGCGTGTCATTAAGGAGACTATGAATGTGTGGAAGTCTTCCATGCATGCCTCTTGCAGGGAATCAGTTGTCTTCTGCTAGCTCTGCATTGGCCATATGTGGCTAATGCATGGTTATCTGCTACATCGCGAAGGCCCACCTCAGTGTTGCTGTGGCTCCTAAATGACAATGGTCCACCTCTTGCTGGACTGCCCACTTTTAGCCGCTTTGCAGCAGACTTTTAACTTTCTCAGGACCCTGCCTTCGGTGTTGGGCAACAATGCCTCCACAGCAGATTTAGTTTTACGTTTTATCCAAGAGCGTGGATTTTATACTTCTATGTAGGTTTTAGAGTGTGTCCTTTGTCCCTCTGTGTCCTCCACACTAGGGCTTTTAGGTTGGAGATTTTAATGTGTTGCAGAGTGGCTGGCTTTCCCTTTTCATTCTCGTGGTTGGCCAGCCACTGTAATCTGCTTTCATGTTTTACTCTTTTGTTTCTAGTTGTTTTCTTGTCCTCTTTCGTTCCTTTTAGTGTTTGTTGCCTTCCTTTCATTGTTGTGGCTTTTCCTTCCTTTCAGTTTTGTGTTACATGTTTTGTCAGTTTTATTATCACACTTGTGGTGTTGTTTTATTAGGAACAAGGGACCAATGATCTCGTAGTTTGGTCCCTTCTCCCACCTTTAAACCAACCAACCCACCATGAAAGTGGTTTCTACTCTTCTCTCTGATGTAGGGTGCATTTGCCTCATCAGCCATTTGAGAGATTGGAGGGATGCCCCGTTGCCTGCTCCAACCCAGGGGGCACATGGCTGCCTGTGCTCAGCTCATCCCACCTTTTTAATTCTTATTCTTTTATGTCTGATGTTGGTTTACCTTATCATCATCATTGTTCTGTTTTCTGAGATTTTATCTTGTCCATGTAGCTAGTTTTCTTGTAGTAATGGGGGTGTGCAGGCATTAGTCAGAAGCATATGATATCTCTCCAGTCACGTAATGTTTTCAGGGGGCCTCAAGCTGCTTTCTGGCTGGGGCAACTCTCCCACCTTCACCCTTTCACTGATCTCGCTCGTCTACTTGCTTCTGTCTCTTGGTTTTCTTGATTTTCAGATACAGTCGGGTTAATCACAATTTGTCTTTCGTGTTTTTCCTCTCTGGGGACTATTCCAAACTTGACACAGATGACGTCATAGTTTGATCTCTTTAACCCCATCAACCAGTCCATCCATCCATCCATCCATCCATCCATCCATCCAGTTTTTTAGAATATTTAGTGCTTACTGAGCCATTCTTCTAAAGGTACTAAAATTTTGTCAAGTATTACCACAACCAAATCATCTGTGTATCTTTGGCAAAAGTAAACTCTAGTATTTACTCTCTGAGTTCACTCACCACTAGGTTCCACAGTAGTGGGAACAAACCCCTCCTTACAGACACCCTGTTGTTGCATTGATCAGTTTTTTCATTCATCATGGTAGCCTTTACCTTTCGTTTATTCGTCATGGTCTTCGTCCACGTGCGTATATGGTGGTCTTAATGCCATGCTCTTTTGCGGCTCAAACGATGGATTCAGGGGTTGTTTTGTTAAAAGCCCACTCAATATATAGGAAGATGAAGAGAGCAATTTCCAGAGTGTGTAGAGCTTTTCCCAACTAGCTACTACCCACTTCCACACGGAGCATGCCCATATCTCACCACTGACTTCTAGTATCAGCCGCATGCAGTACACGTCAACAAGTGTATGGGTCTAAAGATGACATTGTTACAACACTGAAACTAGTTGCCAAAATAAAATTGACACCTTAAATACAGCTGGAGGAAATTCTTCATTTTTAATATACATTTATACCAGCTGACGAACCACTGTCCTCCATTTCAATTATGGATGTACGAAGATCCCAACTAGTTGGTGAGGGGCTGTTTGACATGATTTGCTTGGGTGATATGGATGTTGGTTTTCATGTAGAGGAATCTGTTAACCTCCTTTCCCTAACGTGCAAAGTAATCAATATTTTCTAATGCCCTTAGGAAGAATGAGATCAGTCCGATTAGTCTCATATCCTTAGCCTTGGTATGGTCAGTTCTCTGTGGCTTCAGAATGGAACCTTCACTTTCCTCCAAGCAATAGGGGTGACTGTTGCTGCTGCTAGGCTGACTAAATAATCTGTATATGAATCTAATTAATCCCTCCCCTGCCTGTTGCAGTAGAGTCAGAAAGATTCATTCTGGGCCTGGTGACGTGAACAGATGAAAGCAACACATTCTCTGGCAGATGCCCAGTTCTCCCTTTGGTTACCAGTAAACCAGAACCTCCCAAGGACTGAATCTTGGTCTGTTATCTGGCAGTGTGCATTGTGAGAAGGTGGTCTTGAGGAGCATATCCAGTGTCTCACATGCTGTCCTTGTATCCCCATTATCCTGTCTGGATTAGGTGTTATTTGAGGGAGGATTTTATTAATTTGTGCAAGTAGATGTACCTTCCATCTCATCACAGAATGCCTCCCAGGATGATAAGTTTGCTTGCTTAAATGCAAGGTTGTATTTGGTAAGGGCCTCCCAATATTTTGCCCTTTGTCCTATCCTACTTGCAACATTTATTGTCGATTGTATAAATATTGCTGACTGGAGACCAAATATGACATTAGATCAGAAATTGAACTGTGTTTGGGACTCAGCTCCATTATATAACACTAAAGTTGGATCCAGTGAAGCAGAGTCAGATTTGATCTTAAGCAGCACATAACATGCTTGGCAACACAGCTAAACTCGGCTATTGACACAATTATTGAGCTTCGATTGCAGATGTTATTATCAAAGGTGTCATGCTGTAACTATGGGAGCAAGTAAACAGAAAGAGAAGCAATCATCAAACTTGTCTTAATATGAGAGAGATTTGCTGCTTGAAATTGTGTTGGCTCAGTATCAAGATATAATTGAGTTGGGGTGGAGGGGGGGGGGGGGGGGGGGGGGAACAGACCAGGTAGTCACTCTGGCCAACAAGGTAAAGGTGTGGAGGGAAGTTGCTGTTGACTTTAATTCTCTCTCGTAAGGCCGATACCTTTTGGACAGCTCTGCAAGCTGTTGCTATGTCAGCTTTAAACAGATCACCAACCGTTATTTGAAAGGTTCCTGTGGCATAAAATCTTAAGGTTAACAGCAGTATGCACATAGCAGTCAGTGGTTAGTTTTTGTTGGTTGGTTTCATCAGATAGCCGGCCGGAGCGGCCGAACGGTTCTAGTCCTTCAGTCTGGAACCGTGTTACCGCTACAGTCGCAGGTTCGAATCCTGCCTTGGGCATGGATGTGTGTGATGTCCTTAGGTTAGTTAGGTTTAAGTAGTTCTAAGTTCTAGGTGACTGGTGACCTCAGAGGTTAATTCCCACAGTGCTCAGAGCCATTTTTTTTTTGTTTTATCAGATAGTCTCTGAGCCTTAGTTGCAACTGCTCTAGAGCACTTTTCTCCAAACAAAACCTCAGCTTAAATGGAGTATGATATGATTTCAGTGGTATGGGATAGCATGGTAATGTTGTTATCATTATCTGTACAGCCAGTAATGTATAGAAAATAGTAAAAAATTTCAAGAATTGACATGGGTTCCTGATTTTCTGCACTGCATTCCGCAACCCAACCGCTGAGCCACCAAAATTAATGAAACAGAGTTATGTGGGTAGTTTATTTCAAAATACTTACGTTTTATTTATCAATGCACGTGGAATTGTAACAATTTATAGACATATTCAGTAGTTAAAAATTTAATGTGAATTACATAGGTACTGCTACTTGTGCCAAAAGAGAATATATATAGGTGCTGTTGAATCATTATTGACTGCTATCAAAATTTCCATAGTTAACTGTTCTCCGCAAATATTTTTGAACTTTCTTTTCTTACGCTGCTGGTAAATGCCTGTGAAATGCCTTTGAACTAATCACATAAATTATGAGTTGTCTTCCAAGAGGTGTTAAGAGATTATTTCAATTGGTATCTGCTAAAAATGAAAGCTATGAATTGTAACACCACTACGCTGTAAACTGGTAATTAGTGCTGAACCCGACTTTGAGCCACAAATTTTCACCAGTCAGCTGTGATCCAACTTCACAGTGATATGATCTAGAATTAACATTTATTCAATGCAGATTTCCAGGTTAAGCTTGATCCAAGGTCATTTTCTGTTTTAACCTAAGGTTAAATGCTTTATACAATTGGCCATGACAGGAGTTTTCTTATCTGCTTTCTTTACAATACCAGATTACTGTCCGACCAAGATATGTTCCTTATTGTGCTGTATCCAAGACCTACTGGATTTCTTATGAGAGTTCTGACTTCGAATAAGCACGAGTTCAGTTTTTCCTGTATGAGTCTGTTTTCCTAGGATTCATCAACCTAAAACTTAATACACACATGATTAGATAAGGACGACCTGAATACAACTTGCCGTTGCCTGATGCAATTATCGTTTAAGGTGAATCCGAAAGGTACATCAATTACTTCTTCCCTTCATGTACTGCTGAAGTGGATTTTCTACCTCGTAGTCAAGATATCAGAGTTGCTCTTGAATAGACAGTCAAATAAGTACTTACCTTTTCTGTTGGTGAATGAAATTCCATTCTTGACATAAATGCAAGATCTGGAGCTTTTGCCCCCTAGCATAAATCAACTTACTTCCAGTTTCATTGAGACCTAGTACTCCCCTTGAAATGTGTGTGTGTATACAGGGTGTTACAAAAAGGTACGGCCAAACTCTCAGGAAACATTCCTCGCACACAAATAAAGAAAATATGTTATGTGGACATGTGTCCGGAAACGCTTAATTTCCATGTTAGAGCTCATTTTAGTTTCGTCAGTATGTACTGTACTTCCTCGATTCACCGCCAGTTGGCCCAATTGAAGGAAGGTAATGTTGACTTCGGTGCTTGTGTTGACATGCGACTCATTGCCCTACAGTACCAGCATCAAGCACATCAGTACGTAGCATCAACAGGTTAGTGTTCATCACGAACGTGGTTTTGCAGTCAGTGCAATGTTTACAAGTGCGGAGTTGGCAGATGCCCATTTGACTTATGTATTAACACGGGGAAATAGCCGTGGTGCGGTACGTTTGTATAGAGACAGATTTCCAGAACGAAGGTGTCTCGACAGGAAGACGTTCGAAGCAATTAATCGGCGTCTTAGGGATCACGGAACATTCCAGCCTATGACTCGTGACTGGGGAAGACCTAGAACGACGAGGACACCTGCAATGGACGAGGCAATTCTTCGAGCAGTTGACGATAACCGTAATGTCAGCATCCTGTTCTGTACAAGGTAACGTTGACCACATCACTGTATGAAGAGTGCTACGGGAGAACCAGCTGTTTCCGTACCATGTACAGCATGTGCAGCCACTATCAGCAGCTAATTGGCCTCCACGGGTGCACTTCTGCAAATGGTTCATCCAACAGTGTGTCAATCCTCACTTCAGTGCAAATGTTCTCTTTATGGATGAGGCTTCATTCCATCGTGATCAAATTGTAAATTTTCACAATCAGCATGTGTGGGCTGACGAGAAATCACATGCAATTGTGCAATCACGTCATCGACACACATTTTCTGTGAACGTTTGGGCAGGCATTGTTGGTGATGTCTTGATTGGGCCCCATGTTCTTCCACCTACGCACAATGGAGCACGTTATCATGATTTCATACGGGATACTCTACCTGTGCTGCTAGAACATGTGCCTTTACAAGTATGACACAACATGTGGTTCATGCACGATGGAGCTCCTGCACATTTCCGTTGAAGTGTTCGTACGCTTCTCAACAACAGATTCGGTGACCGATGGATTGGTAGAGGCGGACCAATTCCATGGCCTCCACGTTCTCCTGACCTCAACCCTCTTGACTTTCATTTATGGGGGCATTTGAAAGCTCTACACAATACCAAATGTAGAATCTTTGTGCTCGTATTGTGGTCGGCTGTGATGCAATACGCCATTCTCCAGGGCTGCATCAGCGCATCAGGGATTCCACACGACGCAGGGTGGATGCATGTATCCTTGCTAACGGAAGACATTTGGAACATTTCCTGTAACAAAGTGTTTGAAGTCACGCTGGTACGTTCTGTTGCTGTGTGTTTCCATTCCATGATTAATGTGACTTGAAGAGAAGTAATAAAATGAGCTCTAACATAGATAGTAAGTGTTTCCGGACACATGTCCACATAACATATTTTCTTTCTTTGTGTGTGAGGAATGTTTCCTGAAAGTTTGGCCGTACATTTTTGTAACACCCTGTGTAGGGTTCCTGAATCAGGGCCAAGACCACCACCTCCCTAGAAGATGACTGGGCAGCAGTTGGCCCCGCAAGTTTGTCTGCACCAACGTGCCACCATGATCACTTTTGATGTCTCTAAATATCCTGATGGTAACATGCGAGAACTCTGGATACAGTTGTAGGTGCTGTTCTCGTATTGCACTCTGAGATTCTTCACCGACTTCCACCACAAAGGTTTGGCTGTCAGATATAACCTTGGTTAGCCTAAAGTTCTCTATCAAGACCTGGTTCTGTGCTTGTACTGTCTTGCACAGAGTCTTTGGGGGAGCATCCTTAAGAAGTTCTGGTACCAAAATTGATACCTTTCCAGTCCTGAAAAGTTTAGCTACCTCCCTGACCAGCAGCTTCAGTCCTCCCACCGAGATATCTTAGGTGCCAAATTCTTAAGCCAATCCACTGTTCGCACCCCCTCACAGAGAAATATTGGAGCACCTTTTTCCAGATGGACCATCCTGAATTTGAATCCTGGTCTTGTCATACTTCTCAGAGTTGTCTGAGCTATAGTTGCTCCTGCTGTGAGATGATGATGACCAGTGGATATCCCTATTTGATAACTGCCATCCTGAAACATGGAAATGCAGTGCTGCGGTTCTGTTTCCTTATTTTTTTGCTTCAGTTTTTTCTGGATCCAATCATCCTGAGAAGTGGGAGTATTAGTCGACTCCCTTGTTCTCTTGTTCACTGTCTTGGAGGTAAAGGGGTGTGTGTAACCCCCTTCACTCTGAGACAGATTTTTGTTGTAGGGCTTAGGTTCAAGACTTTTTAATTCCCTCCACTTATCTTTAGGAAGCCATCCTTTGCCTTGCTGTTCTTTTTGTTTTGCTCTCTGGGACACACTACCTTAATGTAGCACTGACCTTGCAGGTGGAGAGGCTCAGATGTTCATGTGACGCTGAGGGCTATTCCAGATCTAGTGCAGCTACTGACAGGGTCTCCCATACTGGACGGGTCTTAGTGGATGAACCAGATGTAGTGTGTCCCACAGTGCTCTACCTCTTCTACTTCAATTCCCATAGGTCTTCCCTAATTCGCCAGGAACCCCACCCAAGGTGCGATCCATGCAGCCTTGAGCTCTGTGGGCCTCTGTGTTGTTAGCCTGATACACCCCCAATTCTTGTAGGATCAAAAAAAGAGAAAACAGCAAACAAAACAAAAACTGAGGGACTTGACAAGACACCCCCCCCCCCCCCCCCCCCCCCCTCAACACTTAAGGATTGGGTTTTGAACTAACAAAAGCTGTTTCCGCAACTGGATCAGATGACGGACCAGTGCAAGAAGTGGAAATTGTCACTGAGATGTTGGACCAGCTCAGGATCAAATAGTTGTTTGGGGCTCAAAGGAAAAAACTTCTCAGATAAAAAAGTTCCACTTAATACAGCATTAGCAGCTGTGGCTGTTCAAATATGGGCAATTATGGATTTCACACTCTGCAGTGCTTACATCCTTCCAGACAGGTAACTGATATATCAAGAGATATTTGGCCAAAGTCAATAGAATGGAGGGTACATGACGACCTCTGTGAGAGTGAATATTTCCAGATTGTCATGACCCTTCCTCATTGCTATCCATCAGTGTGCCCTTGATGATGAGTCCTCAAGAAAGCCAATTGCCACACTTACAGTGATGGTCTACTATCCCATGCTACTCTATGAAAGAATAGTGATGACTTATTGCAGGACACTACTTCAATACTAAAAACAGTAGGATTGACAATTCCCCTTTCTTCGAAAAAATCTCATCAGAAAATATTCCCATGTTTCACACAGGAAACTGCTAAGGCAATCAAGGATAGCATGTGGGTGCTCCAATTACATAAGTGTCACCTGTCGGTGGAAAATCTTAATGCCTTTAAAAGCCTCTGTCCCAGGCATGTTAACTTATTAAACTCCAGAAGAAAGAATATTGGGAAAGGTTTGTTGCTACCATAGGGCTTCTTGAAAGTGATGGGCCCAGTTGTGTTGTATTATGGTTACCAGCTAGTAACCAGTATTTCCCAGTATCCTCTTATACAGCAGTATCCATTCTGACTGTACTGTTATTGCAGAGCAGTTCGTGGTACATGTCATTGAAGCCTCTGCATCCAAGGGCTATGCCTCACTCCTCCATCTACGCAAAAGACAGGTTGAGGATAAGAACCTGTCCTACCCTACAATACAGGAGAAAGAAGTCACTGCGGTGTGTGCTAAGTGTGATACTTCGTATGTTGATGATTAATGGGCTTGCAGAGGCTGTGGGCCCTATGATCTCACCATACTTACAGGTGGATAACTTGTGTCTTTACTGCAGTTTTTCAGTCATCAGTACTGTATTGGTGAACACCAGTTGCAAGGTACCATCAGTCAAGTGCAGTCTTGGGCTCTCACCCATGGTTCCAGTTTTCCACTGTGAGGACATGTCACACACTTACACTGACTTGGAATTGTTCATCCAAATCTGGAACTTTACCTTCGTAATGAACTGTTCAATGTAGTAAAGTCATAACATTTTTTTCCAACCTTTCTTTGAGGCTGGGTTGATGTGGGTGCCACATATATTCATCAGCTTAAAAATAAACTCAACACATTTCACTGTCTCAGTCCCATCTTCTGAGGTGCAGCTTCATTCTCTTGCATGTCTACACACCATTATTGGTATCCCTACTGGATTATAGGCTTCTGGATTACAGGTCAGTGGTCTTCTCAACATTAGAGGCTAATGGACATGATCTACAACTGCAGGATCTGGCTAAGATGAATCCTATGGGCAGCCTTTCTGTCAACACAGATCCATCCCTTATGGATCAGATGTCACCAATTAGTAATAAATTATGCCATATGTGACCATAGCTATTCAGAACACTCTGATCACCATATCCCTTTTGCTGACTGGGGGATTCACCTCTCACAAGATTGGACCAGGCCTGGTGTTCTAACAGCAGTTTGTCTGGAGTCTTTTTGCTCTGACTTGTATTTCTCTCCATTGAACCCTTTCATCAGGCTACCTTTTGTGAAAACCCTTCCCCTCCACTGTGGTGTGTACCTCATCCAAAGATCCCACTGGATATTTCGATTGCACAAAAAAATGTTAGATTGCCTCAATGTTTCGGTGTTTTTTCTCTCAGTTCATGGTGACAGTCATCTATATTGACAGCTCAGAGAATGTCGATCACATTTGCTATACCTGGACACATCTTGGGTTCATGAATAATGCACACAGCATTGAGGTGTAGTGTTTTTACAGTAGAATTAGTGGCCATTATCCAAGCCCTTCATTATATTTGTACTTGCATTTGCGAAAATTTCCTGTCTGTATCGACACTCGAAGCATCCTGCAGGCCATAAGCCAATGGTATCTTGAGAACTCGTAGAGTTTTGACTGTATATTATCTTCTTTCCTACGTACATGTCTACATGTTAGTACAAGCTCAGTTGTATTAAACTGCCCCCCGCCCCCCATGTAGGGATTCTGGGTCATGTCTTTTAGATCAGTTAGGGAAGGAAGATACAGAGATGGAAATTGTGGAGATTAGGATACCGGGAGCTGACATGGTTGACTCGCTATGGCCACTACGAACAAGCTAGGTACCATAAAAGGATTTTTGATTGCATGGTTATCTTCCCTTTGCTATTCTGGAAGGGAATCTACTGGCATCGTGGTACCACTCTTGTTGCTGGCCCACAGCCCACATCCCACATCCTGTTAGTGCCCCAACTTCACTGATTTGCTGCAAACACTGAAGCTTGACAACTCTTTGTCTTTACTTTTAGGAAGTGATGTTCAAGTGGCAGATCTGATATGTTTTATTTGAAAGAGTTGTTTATATGAACTCATTCAAAGCTTGCCACCATGGTCTATTTTTCCTTTTTTTCCTCATTCTGTGATGTGAACATTCAGCCAGTATCATACTGTGACTGCCAGACAGGTGCAGAAGTTAAACTCCTGCCACAGACTAGACGAGGGGGTGGGGAGTTCTCTAACTGTTTCAGACCAGCACATCTTTCTTTATCTTGTGATATTTTCTTTCGTTGTCTCTACGTTTTACCAGGCGCTCTGCTTCAGATGATGCCCAAAAGATCAAATTGGCAGGCCATCATTTTCTTCTCCTCGAAGCCTTTAACCTTCAATTGTTAAAAGGAAAAACATACTAATAGCCTTCATGTGTTGCCACTTTTGACCCCACTGAAAATTGATTAATTAATCAAGCTATATGCTTGGAATGCACCTCTGTTGCAGATGCCATTTTTAAGGCTATGCATAGCAGTGCCACCTGTTGAAACTTGATGAAACCATAGGAGCTGAAGTGGGAATATTCCATGATGTCCCACAACAAATTATTCTTTTTTTTTTCAACCAAAATTAGCATAGAAAAAATTGTTGCATTATTTATTGAACACCCCTCATAGTCAAGTTTGGTCTGCTCCCATTGTAGTTATAAGCAAGTTGCTGGCATGTAGTTTGCTTCTGGGTAGTTTGCCAACCATGTGAATTCATTTTAATATCTGGGTGGATCATACTTTCTTCTCTTTTTTTGCGTGTTTTACGCACACACACAATTTTTGATTCTAGCAACTAATTTTAATATCGTGTTACCTGCTAATAAAAGGTAAAGCTTTCACTAACCCAAAGGTTGATTGTAATGCCACAGTGCTTTACTAGATGTGATCTTATTGGAAATGGTATTCCTTAGCCTTCTTCCAACTCTTTAGCTGTCTAACCCAGCCAGGTACAGGGAGACATACAGTTGAAGGTTGAGTCCAAACCACAGTGCAACTCAACATTTTCATATTAAGAAATACTGCCAGAAGTGAAAGAAGTGATACATGACAAAATCCTAGGAAAATCTGGGAACACACACACACACACACACACACACACACACACACACACACATACACAGAAATATTCAGGCCACCCAGAAATCAAGTTTTCTTTTCTACTTTAGTAAACATTCTTTTTCTTTCTCCAGGTGAATGTGAGGTTCGGTCTCCGATAAAGTTTCCCAGTGCACAAAATGTAGTGCTGATTGACATTTATCAGCAGGTGTGTCAATTGTTCTGGTAAACGTAGTGAATAAACAAACAATACATCACTGGTGTAGGCCATTTTCTGTAGGTTGTCAGTGTCCATTTGAAAAGGGCTGCGGATGACTGTCCCTCATCAATGACGAGCTTGTGAAGCTGGTGTGACAGCACGTTAATGCGCACTCCACTAATATGGATATTGCCAGGTATTGTGGTCCTTGTTAGATGAACCTGTCCTTTAGGTACCAGATGACGGCATTGATTTCCTCAACAGGATTGTCATCGGTGATGAGGTGTGGGTTGCTCACTTTATGCGAAAAACAGAGGCAGTTGATACCTTGGTGTCACAGTGGGTCTCCAGTTAACATGAAGTTCAAATAGACTGTCAGTGTGGAAAGTGATATGTCTGGTGCTCTGGGACAGGCAGGGCATTTTGCTCATTGCCTTCTGCCCAGTGTTTAAACAGTGAACACTTACCATTTTGCAAAACATTGTTGCAACTGCAGTGTGCTATTCAGAATGGGAGGCATGGGATGCTCAGTGCAGATGTTGTGTTGATCCACGACAATGCTCGCCTACATACAGCTCGACACGCGACAGTTGTCCTAAAGAAGTTTGTGTGGGAGCTGTCCGATCATCTACCATGCAGTCCTGATATTGATCCCAACATTTTCATCTTTCCTTGCACCTCAAGGGCTTCTGTCCTCTTTGTCAGCATTTTTGCTATGCCAAAGAGATGAAAACATCTGTGAAACATTGGTTCCATTCCTAGTCAGCAGACTTCAAACAGGAATACGAAAGTTGATCCCACAATGACAGATGTCTTAGATCTGCTGGTGACTGTGTTGAGAAAATATCTCAAATATGCTATATCAGTTGCCAGTGAAGTTTTACTTGTAACTAGGTTGGAAACTTAATTTCTCTATGACCCTCATATATGCAGGTAGGTGAGAGGGAGATGTTCACTTTGACAGTGTCTCAAGTGCAAAAGGACCAACAGGAATAATAAGGAAATAGGTTACATTCACCATAATTCTGGATCGAGAATGTCTTACAATGATAGGATGAGAAGAAACATGTCCATGGGGGGAGAGTGTAATGGTGTCTCCTTAGTGGTGAATTTCCATTGAGGCTGTCACTACTCTACTGGCCCACTTACTGTCTTCACTTCACTGTCTAAATTCAAGAATGAATTTACAGTGAAATCCAGACTGTTAGCTGCTTACAGGTGTTGATAAATATCAATGTGGACAGTTGAAAATGTATACCTCAGCTGGGACTCAAACCCAGGATCTCTTGCTTTCATGGCAGATGCTCTATCCGACTGAGCTATCAAGGACACAGAGGATAATGCGACTGCAGGGATTTATCTCTGGCATGCTCTCATGAGACCCACATTTCCAATTAACTGTCCACTATACTCATTGGTCGTGGCAGTCAGTCTACAGATTCCCATAAGAGTTTGAACAATGTAAGTGGATTCGCATTGAAAAAGATCATTGGCCAGTAAGCCTTACCTATATGAAGATGGTATGTGTTCTTTCGGACATGTCTGGAAAAACAGATACCATCTTCGTATTTGATTTCCCTAAATCGTTTCAGGCAAATGCCGGGATGGTTCCTTTGAAAGGGCACGGCCGATTTCCTTCCCCGTCCTTCCCTAACCCCGAGCTTGCGCTCTGTCTCTAATGACCTCGTTGTCGATGGGACGTTAAAACACTAACCTAACCTAACCATCTTCATATCTACTTTATATTCTGTCAACTTGTTATGTTTCAGAGATTGGTAATTTGGTGCTTTTCAAATATCTACATAAAATTTAATTCTTGAGTTGTGTGTATTTGTTCATAGTAAGGTACTCCATGTCGGGGTTTTAAACAAGTGGGAATTTTATGTATGAAAGCTCACAAAATTGTAGAGATGGTAGTGCAGTAATCACTTTCCTTTTATTAAGCAAGAAAAGCAGTGTTAAGTTCTAAGATGTTAATGTTAAAAAAATTTCTTCATTGTAATATAACAATTGTACCTAGCCTTATTCTAACAAATTTCATCTTTTGCAGAGATTTAGTGTATATGTCAAAGCTGAAACTGAGAATGTGGAGACTTTGTTCTTCAATCCAGATGAGTATGTCTGGAATATAATGGTAAGTTCTTTAAATATCTACACATAAATAATGCTGTTTTAATTTTCAGCCTTCAATTATAGTTTACTTTGTAGAAGACCAGGGACTCAACATGTGTGTACTTGGTGTATCATAATTGAAAGTCCTGTGTGAAATATAAATAATGGAAGAAGTAAAGGAAACAGCTTTTGATAGGATAGTGGTAATGATGATCCTCACTTTCAGGCATGAATATAGGTATTTGAAGCCCTAGTGAAGGATATGGTGTTTATCCCTCTCTGGAGTTACACGGATAATGAGGGGAGGTGCTGCTTTGCTGCTGATTCATGGAACTGGAGATACGATGAGGGGCATGTGTGAATATGGCATGGGAGATTTGTTTGGGGACAAGGTTTCAAGGGTAATGCCTGTTTCTGATGACCTTCAGCATAATGGGTCAGGATTTTGCTTGTCATATCACATGTGCAGTATATAGTGGGCAGATGGTATGGGAGAAACTTTGAAGTGTGGAAGGGATGGCCACTATCAAAATGGAGGCACTGTTGATGGTCAGTGAGCTAGATGTGGCAGTGGTATTTATGGAATCATCAGTGAGGTATCGGTCATTGTTCAGGGAGGTGACCCACAGGGCTGAAGAGGACTGTGTGAAGTGAGTGGAGGAGAAGGTGTTGAGGCTGTGGAGGAATGAAAGTCTCTTGGCCCTGCTTCCATATCATGAAGAAACCATTGTATCTGAACCATACAAGGGATTTAGGATCACGAGTGGGTCGGAAGGTTTCCTCTAGATGGCCTACAAATAGGTTGCAATGTTCGTTCGCATGGCAGTGCCACTGGTTTATTTGTGTATCTTCCTGTCAAAAGAGCAGCAGTTAGAGGTAAGAAAGTAGTGGGCCAGGTGTATAAGGGAGGAGGTGGTGGCTTAGGAGGTGGTAGAATGTTGGGAGAGAGTGTGTTAGAGAACAGTAAGCACATAGGTCTCTGGGATGTTGGTGTGTATGGAAGGATCAACACTGAGGTGTAGGAGTGTCAGATGGTAATGGGAATGATTGAGAGGCAATTGTGGAAGTGGTTTGTCTTTGGGAAGCCAGGCTGAAGGCAAGGAGTTACAGGTCTGGTAAAAAAACAACCAAGATCCTTTCCATAGAAGCACAGTACTCAATTACAATGGAGCATACAGGATGGCTTGTATGTGGAAGAGTCAGACGTTGATGGATACTTTCCGTTAATCACAACAGTTCCTAATGTCAGTGATGAATCCTTTGTCTGCAGAGAGGATGGCCAAATCAGGGTCTGTCTTTAGATTAATGGCTTTTCAATTATTTTTTTTTTTTTTTTTTTAAAAAAAGAGGTTTATGTTTCTGGGAAAGGATTTAGGAAGGAGGATGAGGCCATGTTGTAGGTAAGGAATTCCTATAAGGTAACCAGGGAGTGTGGGTCAAGTTATTAACTTAGAGAGCAAGTCTTAACCTTGGCTTTTTGTCAATTTTTGTTGGAGATTTTGATGGCTAAAGTGTTACTGTCGTATAGAGGAGGAAAGTAGATCTTTTGAGTCCAGCATGATTAAATTTGCCTATGGCGATGATGGTGAGGTCTTTGGTTAGGAGTGTCCTATTTCTATCCCACCACAGGCATATCCCACCATATCAAAGGCAATGCCACATCTGAAAGCAATCACATCACATACCACCTTGGTTGTAACTTTTGCTCAACCTTTCATATAAACCTGAAAGAATAACTGCTGTCAAAATGGAGTCAAGAGCAGAGTTGGCCACCCTGTGGTAGAGCATAATATGCATAAGTTCAGTGTCCCCCTCCTCCTAGACTATTCCTCAATGCTATTGTCCACAGCTTATGCTCTCGCAGTTGCGTTCTTGCTTCCTGAGCATGGGGTCCCGGGTTCCATTCCCAGTGGGGTCAGGGATTTTCACGTGCCTCAAGATGAGTTGGTGTTTGTGTTGTCCTCATCCTTTCATAATCATTCCTGAAAGTGGAGAGTTTGGACTGAGCAAAGGTTGGGAATTTGTACGGGAGCTGATAACTGCGCAGTTGAGCGCCCCACAAACCAATCATCATCATCATCATCATCATCATCATCATCCATTCTATTGTCTGTTACTTACAACTCCCGTGGTAGTCTACTTGAATGTGGAAGTTGCAAAAGTGTGACGAAAAAAAATTAAAACATCAATTATTCCCTAATTTTGTAGGGTTTTTGATGCTGTTCATATGACATTGGCAAAATGAAAGGTACGATTGTGAGTTAAATGAAAACCTTAAATATTTTTTAAAATATTATTTATTGTGTAGAAATGGTACAAAGCTGTATCACTTTTAAACATAATCTCCCCCACGCTCAGTGCAAGTCCCCCAGCACTTACAAAGTGCATAACTTCCTTTAGAAAAAAATTCTTTTGGTAGTCCGTGCAACCACTCGTGCACCGCGTGGTGTACCTCTTCATCAGAACGGAACTTCTTTCCTCCCATTGTGTCTTTAAGTGGTCCAAACATATGGAAATCACTTGGGGGCAAGGTCTGGTGAGTATGGTGGATGAGGAAGACACTCATAATGCAGGTCTGTGATTGTTGCAACTGTTGTATGGGCAGTGTGGGGCCTTGCATTGTCATGTTGCAAAAGGACACCTGCTGACAGCAATCCACGTCACTTTGATTTGATTGCAGGCCGCAGATGATTTTTTTAGGAGAGCTATGTATGATGCACTGGTGACAGTGGTCCCTCTAGGCATGTAATGCACCAAAATGACACCTTTCTTGTCCCAAAAGAGTCAGCATAACCTTCCTTGCTGATGGTTCTGTTCGAAACTTCTTTGGTTTTGGTGATGAGGAATGGTGCCATTCTCATTCCTGGTTGGTGGAAGTGAACCCAGTTTTCATTCCCAGCAATTCTTGCAAGGAAGCTATCACCTTCTCGTTCAAAGCGCCGAAGTAGTTCTTCACAAGCATCAAAACATTGTTCTCAGGCATCAGCTGCCATGGCACCCATCTTGCAGACACTTTGTGAAACTGGAGAACATCATGCACAATGTGGTGTGCTGACCCATGACTAATCTGTAAACATGCTGCAATGTCATTCAGTGTCACTCGGCAGTTTTCCTTCAGTATGGCTTCAACTGTTGCAATGTTCTGTGGAGTCACAACTTGTTGTGCCTGACCTGGGCAAGGAACATCTTCCACTGAAGTCACACCATTTGCGAACTTCCTACTCCATTCGTAGACTTGCTGCTGTGACAAACATGCATCACCGTACTGAACCTTCATTCGTTGATGAATTTCAATAGGTTTCACACCTTCACTACGCAGAAACGGAATAACAGAGTGCTGTTCTTCACTGGTGCAAGTCGCAAGTGGGGCAGCCATCTTTATACTGGTACTGCAACAGTATGTGTGCATGTGCACTATGCTGCCACCTCGAGGCCATTCTGCACGCTGTTTGTAGCAAGCTTACCAACTTACAGGTCAACGGCGCGAAATTTCGATTTATTACAAATTTAAAGTTTTCTTTTGATTCACCCTCATAGCAAGTATCGTAATACATTGTTGACAGTAACAAATAAAAATTCCCACATCGATATTCACCAAAAAGTTATCTCTGAATTGTTACAGCAAACTAGGTTACACATAAATAGGTTTGATGGAATGACCAAAAATCTGAGTCCTATCATTACTCTATATTACCTTGTAATGTATCATTTCTGGGCCGCACCTATCAGCTGGTGGTGGTCACTATTGTGAGTGCCAGTGCTGGTTTTCCTGTTTCTGGGGAGAAGGGCTAGTCTCTAGAATGTGGAGACATCAGCTAGCTGGAGATACTGTTTAATAACATTGAGGTGGGCTTTGCGAGGTCTTAGAGAAGATGATAAATTCCATTTATTCCAGTGGAAACTTGTGGTGTTTTGGTGTGTGTCATTCTTCCTTTTAATGTTAGACTGTTACCCAGTTTTGTTCATGGATGACATATTATAAACTGGTTGTAGACAGTGCAGTGACTGTGGTGGTAGTTTTCCAGTCAGGTGGTCAGATCTGAGATGGATTGCTACAGGGCATTGATTAGTGATTTAAAGAAAATGGAACATGTTAACCATGTTTCATGGGTAGAAGTCAGTCTGCCAACTCTTATTTAGCATGATAGAGTGTGTGTGTGTGTGTGTGTGTGTGTGTGTGTGTGTGTGTGTGTGTGTTTTGGGAGGGGTGGGGGGCAGTGATCAGATATAATCTGTGTCTACCAAGAAACATTTAAGAGGAAATCTATGGAGAAATACATAGTGTGATTTGTCTCACATGGCACTAAGAGAAGAACCAGTTTTTCTGATAATTTTGGAAGATCGCAGCTGTGAAGGAACCCAAAGCAATGAATATAGTGGTGAATGACGGCTGAAAAGATGGGCTAATTTCACCCAGAACTGCAAATAATGAAGCAAAAGTATTAGTAATTACAGTCCTATTGCTTTTAGTTACAATTACATGTATTTTGACAGTTAATGGTATTACTAAGACTTCAAGCATTCATATTTTAAGAAGTTGATATGTTGTCCTATGTAGTAGCCCTGTGTAAACTGCTTCTGAATGACATGGCTGAAAATAGACTAATTGTATTGTGGTTTGAGAGATATAATAGGAGGAAGGAGGCATGAAAATGGTGTTCTTGCTTGGTGGAAAGCAGTCTCAAACCTGACCCAAGGCAGTATTTGAAGAGTAGATATAGACCTGAACAGTCAAGTTTCTACTATTTCTTACCTTTAGTCATGTGTCTCTTTTTAATGTTGTAACCTTTTTAAGTTTTTGCATCTTTTCACCCTTTTTTGCTATTTCGGGAAGAAAATAAGTTATTTACTTTTGTTTCCAAGTTTCTGTATTCATGTTCATTCATTTAACTTTTTGAAATGCTCCAGTGATGAAAGTAGTTAAAATCTAACACTGCAGGCCTTCTGAAATTTGTGATAGATTGTTCCCTTTTGATTTTTTTAGGTTTTTTAATATTTTGTGCAACTGTTGTTATTCTCAAACAACAATGGAAATTCCTGTATGGATAATATGTAAAATAAAGCTGACTGATGTGTGGAACACAGAAATACTCAACAGAAAACAATATTTTATGATCTCTTCCAAGTTCTTGTTCTTTCTCTAGTGGAAGTACACACATTTACGCATTCTGCTACACAGACACACTCAGACCATGGCCATGGGTATGTATATTTGGGTGTGTGGTTGTGCGCGCAATTGTGTGTACTTTTACTAAAGAAAGAGCAAGAGCTCAAAAATATTATAAACACTGTTTCTGTTGTGTGTTTCTATGCATCTCACACCAGTCAGCTATAGGTGAGTAGTTGCCTTTCCTTTATTTTTGTGTTGTTAGTGTTCAATATTCCTTTATTACAACTGTGTCTATTTTTTGTTAGACATTCTAATTATGTTATGAAACTGCTGCTGTTATACTCTGTTCTGTATTGGAAATGAAACTTTTTGTGGTGGGAAAATACAAATTCTGTAGTGACTGGTACCTGAATTTATGCCTATATGTTGATGATCAATCGGTGTGCTTAAAATATTTGTAAAGTTGGCAGAATGTCACGCCAACTGTGTTTTAATTAAATGATGTAAAACCTTCATGTATTTTAACTACGAAGTTTTTAAAAAACCTATGACGAAATAAATTATGTCCTTTTCCTCCACCCATCCAACATTAACAGTAGGTTTTGTAAGAAATTTTAGTATGTTCCATAATTGTAAAATGAGTGCATAGCTCCATGCTAACTAGTACAGTCACTGGATTGCAATGGCTCTGTACTCAGAACAAAAATAATATCTGTAATCCATTTACGCACCAAAACGACTACCAGTAGCCTGTAAACGCTAGTTCGCTGCTGCTGTTTAGTGCAAAAGTTACTAGTGATGGTGAAACGAACATATGTATGTACAGACCTTGCTGTTTTAAGATACTACTTAGCAGCATTACGAATGTATATAACAGCAAATGATGAAGATGCGTAAATCTTTCAGCTTGTATAAAGTAGACATGGCTTAAAGCCAAAACAAGTAAGTAAACATGGTTACATAGCTGCAATTTTCGTTTTGTGTAATTGGCTGAATGTCAAAATACACAAAGATTTTTGTGAAATATTGTATAAACATTTTGTATTTCAGCTGCACTTATGGCCTAATGCCAAAATTGCAATAGTGGAAATAAAAAGTTTAACAGTCACTGGTGTAAACATGTCATTGAAGTAAGGCTACACATTTCTTTCTGAAAGCAGGTTAGTTTTATTCAGGATTACAACACATCATATTATTCCCCACCCATTTGGGTACAAAACCCTATTTTTAATCTTTGTTCAGTGTGGCGGCCTTATGCCAGCTCACTGGGAAGGCCTGTATGTCCTCATGGGAACAGTGTACTGGTCAACACTGGAGCCAATATCTTACTTCATTAATAACCTCCCCATTATCCACATACTACTTCTCATGGAGTGCATCCATCATTGGCATTGGAGGAAGCGAGCTCCAGGCTGTAGAGGGGATGAGAAAGAACAGTCCAGTGAAGTTCTGTGAGCTCCTCCTGAATGTACAGACTTGTGTAAGGCCTTGCGTTGCCAAGGAGAAACAGACGTTTGTTTGCATTTTTGTGGTGACAAACACACTGAAGTCATTCTTCAGTTTCCTGAGGGTAGCACAATGCACTTCACAAGTGAGAGTGCCCACATATTCCACATTGTAGGAGTCACAACTGTGCCAGGTGTGGTTGGCCGGTACACATGAGAGCAGACAAGTTTGCACGGCCTTGTTGTGATGATGGCAGGTGCTTCCCCCAATGATTCACCATGCTTTTTTTTACTGCCAGGTCTCTGTAGACATTCTGTAGGTGCCTGTGAATATCTGCTATGCTACAGTTCTCCACCAAAAGAAACTTGGTGACAGCTGAAAAACACCTCCATTACAGACACCATTTTGAAGGCTACATATAGTGCTGCTACCTGTCGGAAACTATTGGGGCTGAAGCGGGAATATTCCACCATGTCCCACAGCAGATTCTACATTTTTCAACCAAAATTGGCTGAGAAAAAGAAGTGTTGCATTACTTATTGAATGCCCCTCTTACAATAAACAGAAAAAAGCATAATTCATAAACTGTTCTAACTACATACAATATGTACTGTATATAGAAAATAATGGAGAATGTATGATTGAAACCTCATTACAGTGAGCAACCAGTCAAATGCAGTGTGAACGCAGTGTTTCATCAAACATACTGTTCATTCTGTGACTCGACATTTAAAGATAGAAGCTAGCATCCATTTGCAAGAGTGGTCAATGGCACATGCATTTACATTTAAGTTTGTCATATCAAATGAAATTAAACATAATATTCAATAAAGAGCGTTAAAAACTAAAGTTATGGGTGATGAGTCAGCAACTGAATGGTCATAAAATATAGGAAGAGTATTGGAGAAGGTAAATAACTTAGTGTAAATGAGCAGGCAGGAATCATAACTAAAGGTGTACATCATTAAATTGTGAAATCACTTTGAAAAATACAAGATGCAAGGTAAAAAAGACAGTGGGAACATTGCAGTGCCAACAAGTAGACTGTGGCCAGTAGGACTCAGTTTCTTCAGGCATGTTCTAATTTCCTAGTGTCCTTTTCAGTTACTGATGTTTCGTAGAAGAGTGAATGTGGGCCATGAAGAAGCGGTCTCAGTGTCCTTTCAGTTTTGTATGAGAGAATGATTTATGATCACTCTTATTTCTGTATTCTGCCGCATAACAGTTCAACACACATCAGCATTTTATCTCATTAAAGCAACTTCCCAGAATGTTAGTAATTCTGACAAAAATTCACACTGTTCATTTAAAATTTGTTCTGGAGAGCTCTTTTCATTGCTGAAGCTTTCCACTATCTCTAGCAAGTCAAGTAGTCTTAAATTGATTGCCACATATAGCGCTTCCATATTCTGTTTTATGTCTATATGCTTTAATTCAGGAGCTTGTCGTGTTTTGGTCCAGTGTTGTTGATGGAAATATTTTCAAGGTAGTGTTTACTTGAAAGCCTATTCTAACATTTTATTTTTTGAAACGGTGCTTAACTTTTTGTGGCATTTTACCAGTATACATCATAACAACACGCTTAGTTTTTGTTTTTTGGTTCCCATTTGTGAAATATTTACCTCAACTTTCACTGTGATTCATTTATTTTTTTAAATTTTTCCATAAGTGTTAGTGACAGTGGAGATTTTGTAATGGTTCACTACAGTGATTTGTTTCAGTATAGCAAGTTCTTTATTTAATTTTGTTGTAATGGTGGGCATGCTAGGAGGCAAATCGTGGAGCTGACAGATGTTCATTTGTAGTGCTGAGGATGCCACAAATGGGCATTTATTATAACACTGGTGCATGTGGGTTTTATGTAAAATCTTAAAACATTTATTTTTCTGGTTACAGCCAGGTACAGGCTGTTAAGTTACCACGCTCTTGTTCAAGAGTGAATTTGATTTTAGGGTGCATAGAGCTCAAAGAGTCTGCTTCATTGCCTTTAAAGAGGAGAATTGCATTATCTATATATTCTCTATTATAAACAGGTTTCCTTTTTGAGTTATGCTAGCAGTTTTGAAAACCTCTTCTCCCAATAGCTGATGACTATTTCTGCTATTGTGCTGCTAAACTGTTTTCCATTGTGAAACCCTCTTTCTTCTGATAGTTTTTTCCCGTTATAGATAAAATAATTGAAAGATAAAATCAGTTTTAAAATCTTGACTAGTTCAATTATTTCTTCACTATTCTTTTTCTGAGTGTTGATGGATTTCTTTTTATAATTTGAATAGTTTTTTGACTGGTACATTTTTGTATAAATTAGCAATGTGCAAAGATGCTAACATTGCATCCTTTTGAATTTTATGCTCTCCATTGATTTAGCAAACTTATAGCCATTTTCTTTTTTTTATGCTGAAAGATTGCTGATATGTGTGTTTACTTTTTAGCGTGTTTTTCAAAAGCCAGTTAAGTTTATAACATGAATATGTAATGTTATTCACTATATGATGAAAAGATTTCTCTGGATAGTGTATTTAAATATGAAACTTCCAGTCTGGAATCTGAAGGTTCATTACTGGAGTATCCACATTTTCAGATTATAAAAGTAAAATGTTTGTTCTATCCAAGTTTTTCTTAAGTCATTGTTTAATTTTTGTTTTGGATCTTTTAACTTCAATAATGCCATTTTCAATGGGAAATTTTTGTTTTTTCTTTGTGTATTTACAATCATACACAATAAGTCATGTTGCCTTCCTTGGCTGTAGTGTTGTGATAGCTTTCTGTCATCCTGGATTTTTATTTAGCTTATTTAATGTATACATATAATTATTTCTCAAGATGTTCATGTCATGTTGTACTGTTTAGAATCGTTTTAACGTTGACTGCTGTTTTAGTTAAATTTATTCACGTTTGATCCATCTGTGGCAAAATTTGTTTCTGATGATATCACTCTTTGTTTGTATCCAGTTGGGGAGTGATAATATATTGAAGATATTGACAGTGTCTGAGCTTTGCTCATTAATTTAATTTTTGTAACATTAACAACTCTGTCAGTAAACTGATATTGATCGGTGTCATATTCATAATTTTTTTTCCATTATTTGTCTAATAACAAACATTTGGTCAGAAGTGCCTCTATTTGGCTGAAAACTACCTTGGTATTTCTTGAGGATATTGTCAGCACATTTTTTATCCTTTCATTAAGCGCCCTGGAAAGTACCTCGTAGGCTGTATTCGATAAAGTTATGCCTATATAATTTTCAAAAGGTAACTTTTCTCCTTTGTTACACGTAGGGCATATTATTCCAGTTTTCCAGCTCTCAGGCATCCTTTCATTTTCCCACACTTTACTTATTGTTGTATTTCACATATTATGGGATGACTGCTGAATTTTATTAGTTTTGAACCTACCTCATCTTCACCAGGGGCACAGTTATTTTTCAATTTATGTATCACCAACTCCACCTCCTGCATTGTTGGTCTTGTCGCTTCTTCTTTCATCTTCTCTTGCCTCTATATTCTCCTCCTTTTCTTGTGGATCTTCTGAACCCATGTCTGAGCTGGTATTGAGCACATCTTCAAAATATTCTGCCCATCTCTGGAATATTTTTTGTTTGTCTCTGATTACCTTTACCATTTCTAATTTTACATGCATTTTGTGGTAGTTGAACATTTTTTCTCATCTCTCCTATTGCTCAATAATTTTTCCTCGTTTCATTATATTCCTTTAGTTCATCTATTTCTTGAAATTTTGCTTCTAGCTGTTTATTTATCTTTTTCTTGCGTATCAAGTGAGCTTTAGACATTAATTCTTTATACTCATCAACATTTCTTCTTGTCTCTCTCAATAGCATTCTCTGTCTTTCTGCTTTAATATGTTCTGTTGCTAATCTACATTCATCATCAATACTTTTCCTTTCTTATCACAGTTATTTCTTCTGCTGCCTCTTTTGCCACTATCTGGATCCTGTTTCATCTAACCTGATTTCCCACTGTTTCCTTGCCAACTGTCAAAAACTTTTTAATTTTTATAGCCTTTCTCAGCTTTTGCAGCATAGTGGTCTGAATTACAGTTTGGACCCCCACCGCCCTATGTATCTATGACTGATGTGGCACTAACATAAGATCTATTTAGTTCACTACTCCACTTATACTTGACCTCCATGTTCCAAGATGAATTCTTTTACATGGAAAACAGGTACTCGTGGTAAATTATTTCTAGCAGAAAACTGACATAACATATCTTCACTCTTGTTACTTTTTTCTTGTAATGTGTATCTCTCTCTGAGACTCTTCCACATTCATTTTGCCCAAAATACGCATTAAAGTGTTAGAAAACTGGCAGTAGGTTGTAGTTTCATACTTTACTACTTCTACTTCTTAACGTCTTCATAAGTCTTCCTTTATTCCTTCTTCTACCACCTCTGTTGATGTACACGCTGTTATCATTATATTCCTGATAATCCCATTTATTCTCTGTCTATTGAGTCTTTCATTTATAGGTTCAAACTTCAAAATAATCTCTTTTATTGTTATGTTATTGACATATTTCTCTTTCTGGTCCACTATAGAGATAAGAATACAGAGGTGTATATATCTGTCCTTGGACTTGCCATCTCACTTCTTGTAGTGTCACAATAGCGTACATAAAGTTCATGATCTCTTCAGCTATTTCTTCCATTTCTCTAGGTTTCAACATTGTTCGTATATAGCTAGTTGTTATAGCCAACCTTCTGTCCTTTCTCTTTGCTGAAGTCACGTTCTGTATGTTCTACCCATTATCCGAGGCTGTTGTTGTGGTTCCATAATGATTTTTTTTTACAGTGTGGAGTTGTCTAACTTTTCCCTCAGTTATTACTACAGATTGATTAACTAATACAACTGGTAAATTTGAGCCTCTGTAAATTCTTTTACATACAAAAATTAAATAATAGCAAGCATATTACAAATGGTGGGAGCAATGATTTTTTAAAGTCGTGTGTTGTACTGCTGCTGACTCAAAACTGTTTCTTTATAAACAATCAGTAGATGACACTGCACTCATGCACCTTCGTTCTGAGCTGCCTTCATTTAAATACAAGCAAATGACTTTCCTCCCCCTGCGGGTTCGGGGGTTAGAATAGGCCCGCGGTATTCCTGCCTGTCGTAAGAGGCGACTAAAAGGAGTCCCAAACTTTTCGGCCTTATATGATGGTCCCCTGTTGGGTTTGACCTCCATCTCTCACAATTTTCCGAAGAGCGAGCCGATTGGGGAAGGGCGCCTTACTTGGTGCATTGTGTCCATCTTACGATCAGACTTTTCGCCAGCTTATACACCGTTGACTTGCAGTCCTGTCCGCTCTCCATCTCTTGGGCATGACTCTGTTTCTGCGTGCAGATTATACCTTGCACTGTGCAGTGCCTCTTTCTGCACCGACGGCGACCATGGACCACATGTTACCTAACATCCAGCACGGTAGCCAGTCTGTTGTGGTGGAGCCGCCATGTACCCTGTTGGTTGTAGCCCCCTGACAACACAGGGATTGCTCTACTGATGCCTGCGCCGTTAACTCCCCATGTATGCCAAGGAGTAGATGCCTATCCTCCTGGGGTATCGGGACTCCCGGCAACGGCCATCCTGCCAGGTGGCTCTTGCCGTGGCTGGGTGGCGCCCGTGGGGAGGGCCCTTGGTCGGAGTAGGTGGCATCAGGGCGGATGACCCGCAATGATGCGTGGTACATCGTCTCTCGCTGGTGGCCAGCCGTCAGCAGTCTCTAAGTGTTCTCGGGCTCAGTTTAATGCTCAGAAGTACGATCTGAAAACGTTCCCCTCCCTGGCCACACCGTGGGAGGAACGTAAGTCTCAGGATGGCAGTAGCAGTTATTCGCCCCGCTTCTTAGTTTGTACGAGGGCTGATGGGGAGTCTTTTCTCTCCACAAAGCCTCAGTTCTTCGTCGAGCATTTAGAGGACAAGTTTGGAGAGGTGGAGGGCTTGTCAAAAATGCACTCTGGGTCAGTCCTGATATAAACGGCATCCTCTGCCCAGTCATGACGGTTACTCGCTTGTGACAAGTTGGGGGATGTTGCCGTTACGATCGCACCCCATAAGTGTTTAAATATGGTCCAGGGAGTTATTTACCATAGGTATCTTCTTTTGCAGTCTGATGAAGAGCTGCGCGCCAATTTAGAGCGCCGAGGTGTACATTTCGTCTGGCGCGTTCATCGGGGTCCGAAGGAAAATCAGATTGCTACCGGTGCCTTCATCTTGGCCTTCGAAGGGGATACATTACCGGAAAAAGTCAAGGTGATGGTCTACCGATGTGACGTTAAGCCCTATATCCCTCCCCTGATGCGGTGCTTTAAGTGCTGGAAGTTCGGCCATATGTCTTCTCGCTGCACTTCCAGCCTCACATGTCGAGATTGTGGACGCCCATCACATCCCAATACTCCATGTGCCCCGCCTCCCATCTATGTCAAGTGCGGGGAGCACCATTCACCTTGCTCGCCAGACTGCTGAATTTTCCAGAAAGAGCGTAAAATTATGGAATACAAGACCCTGGACCGACTAAACTATACTGAGGCCAAGAGGAAATACGACCGACTCCATCCTGTGA
This sequence comes from Schistocerca gregaria, assembly GCF_023897955.1. NCBI lineage: Eukaryota > Metazoa > Arthropoda > Insecta > Orthoptera > Acrididae > Schistocerca > Schistocerca gregaria. Next base: position 333,821,079 of record NC_064931.1, on the reverse strand, counting down.
GAATGACATCTTCCTACGCTGCTGCTACAACACCTGTGCTAGCCCCGTCTGTTTCTCCAATTGTGGCCGGATCGACGAGTAGTAAAACTCCTCCTGCCCCCTCGCCAGTGGGGGGCTCTACCCACCGGCTTGGTCCTGTGCCACCTACCTCAGGAGCAACACCATCCCACCCATCGGGGACATCCGTCCCCACTTCCAAGTGTCCAACTTCTTCGGCTTCTCGCGCTCGCAAGGGGTCCCTTGGGTCCCTCCCTTCCCAGGTTTCCGCCAGTGAGAAGCCTGACGACCGACAATGGCGTAAGTGCCCGCAATCAGGTGGTCGTAGGGCTTCACGCTCCTCCTCCATCCCGGAGACTGAATCGGTGAAGCCCTCCCAGCCGGTGCGACCCAAGGAACGGCGTGTGAAACCCAAGAAGAGCTCTCAGCCCAAGGAACTCGCGGTGGCAGCCATCCCACCGCAATCTTCCAGCTCTGCGTCTGAGGATGCGGTGGAGATTCTGGCGTCCGCTGAGGACCTCGATCTCGCCGGTCCATCAGACGCCATGGAAAGCACTATCACAGGTGCTAAATCGGAGGCAGCAGGTGACCCAGCGGCGTAATCTCCCTTCCCAGTCCCGTCACGCCTTTCTCAGCCATGGACAACACCATCGTCCAGTGGAATTGCAGCGGTTTCTTCCACCATCTAGCTGAGCTCCGCCAACTTATCAGCCTTCAAACTTTCCTCTGCATTGCTCTGCAGGAAACTTGGTTTCCGGCAATGCGAACCCCCACCCTCTGTGGCTACCGGGGTTATTATAAGAACCGGGCAGCTTATGAAAGGGTGTCTGGTGGCGTCTGCATCTATGTCCTGAACTCTCTTCACAGCAAGTCTGTACCTCTCCACACACCTTCAGAGGCTGTCGCTGTTTGGGTGTGGACGCCACAGGCTGTTACTGTCTGCAGTCTTTACCTTCCACCGGATGGTGATGTCGCGCAGCATGTCCTAGCTGCTCTGATAGCTCAATTGCCTCCACCTTTCCTGTTGCTGGGGGACTTTAACGCCCATAACCATCTGTGGGGTGGGTCAGTGGCAACAGGTCGAGGCACCATCGTTGAGCATTTATTGGCGCAGCTCGATCTCTCGATATTAAATGATGGTGCCTTCACACACTTCAGTGTGGCGCATGGCACATACTCCGCCATTGACCTTTCCATCTGTAGCCCTAGCCTCTTACCGTCTGTGCAATGGAGAGTGCATGACGACCTGTGTGGTAGTGACCACTTTCCGATCTTTCTGTCACTGCCACAGCGTCAGTCTTCTGGGCGCTCTAGCAGATGGGCTCTGAATAAGGCTGACTGGGACTTGTTCTCCTCCACTGCCGCTATTCAGCCTCTCTCTAACGATGACATTGATGCAGTGGTTCAATCGGTCACCACCGGCATCGTTACTGCCGCCGACTCTGCCATTCCCCGTTCTTCTGGGTCCCTTCAGCGGGCGGACTGTGCCTTGATGGTCGCCTGAGATCGCTGAAGCGATTAAAGCTCACCGGTGGGCGCTCCAGCGTCACAAGCGACATCCCTCAATCGACCACCTTATTGCCTTCAAATGGCTGTGTGTGCGAGCCCGCTGCATTATCCGCCAATGCAGGTCTGGGCCAAGATTCGCCGCCTCTATGGCTATGGGACCCCTGTCAGTGTCCCTGCGCTCTCACTGAATGGAGCAGTTTGCACTGACTCTGACGTCATTGCAAACCGCTTGGCAGAGCACTTTGCTATGAATTCCGCTTCTGCCAACTACCCCTTGGGCTTCCGCTCCATTAAGGAGTGGATAGAACGTCGGAGTCTTTCTTTCGCGCTCACCATCCTGAATTGTACAATGTTCCATTCAGTGAGTGGGAATTTCGAAGTGCCCTCGCCGCTTGTCCTGATACCGCTCCTGGCCCAGATAGCATCCACTCTCAGATGCTGAAACACCTTTCAGTGGACTGCCAGTGACGCCTCTTCGATCTTTACAACCGTATTTCGGTCGAGGGTGAGTTTCCGTCGCAATGGCGGGAAAGTCTTGTTGTCCCCATTCTGAAACTGGGGAAGAACCCTTTGGAGGTGGACAGCTACTGTCCCATTAGCCTCACCAACGTTCTTTGCAAGTTGCTTGAACGGATGGTGAGCCGGCACTTGAATTGGGTACTGGAGTCTCGAGGCCTTCTGGCTCCGTCTCAGGGTGGGTTCCGTAAAGGCTGCTCTGCTGCCGACAATCTGGTAACCCTGGAGTCGGCCATCCGTACTGCCTTTGTCCGCCGTCAGCATCTGGTCGCTGTCTTTTTCGACATGCGGAAGGCATATGATACGACATGGCGTCATCACATCCTTTCTACGCTTCATGGATGGGGTCTTCGGGGCCCTCTGCCGATCTATATCCACAATTTTCTGTCGTATCATACCTTCCACGTGCACGTCGCGGCCTCATATAATTCCTCGCAAGTCTAGGAGAGCGGTGTGCCACAGGGTTCTGTTGTCAGTGTGTGTCTGTTTTTAATAGCTACTAACGGGCTCGCTGCAGCCGTGGGAAATACTGTCTCCGCTTCGCTGTATGCTGACGACTTCTGCCTTTACTACAGCTCTATTGGCATTGCAGCTGCTGAACGTCAGCTACAGGGCGCAATCCGCAAGGCGCAGTCTTGGGCTGTAGCTCATGGTTTTCAGTTTTCCGCAGCCAAGACCTGCGTTATGCATTTCTGCCGGCGACGCACTGTTCACCCGGAGCCGCGGCTTTATCTTGACGGCGAGCTTCTTAAAGTGGTGGAGTCTCACAGGTTTTTGGGGATGGTTTTTGATGCCCGGTTGACTTGGCTGCCTCATATTTGGCAGCTTAAACAGGCGTGTTCGCGGCATCTAAATGCTATGCGATGCCTGAACCACACCAGGTGGGGCGCCGACCGATCTACTCTCCTACGGCTGTACCAGGCGTTAATCCAGTCCCGTCTGAACTACGGGAGTATGGCTTATGGCTCAGCATCCCCATCTGCGTTGCGGGTGCTGGACCCAATCCTCCACAGTGGGATACGCCTTGCCACTGGTGCCTTCCGAACCAGCCCTGTGGACAGCATACTTGTGGTAGCAGGTGTCCCTCCACTACGGTTACGACGCCAACAATTACTGGCTGCTTATGCTGCCCATGTTTTTAGCTTGCCCGGGCATCCAAATTATCGTGTCCTCTTCCTGCAGTCAGTCGTTTATCTGCCAGAACGTCGGCCCCGGTTGGGTTGTCCGATCGCCGTACGTGTCAAGCAGCTTCTTTCCTGGCTTGTGTGTTTCCTTGTTCCACCTCCTTTCCAGGCCCCTCTGAGTACACCCCCGTGGTGTGTGCCTCGCCCTTGCCTTCGGCTCGACTTTGCACATGGCCCGAAGGACTTAGTCCCTCCGGAGGCCTTCCGACGCCGCTTTTATTCCATCCTGGCCACGTATCAGGGCTCTGGCGTTGTCTACACTGACGGTTCAATGGTTGCTGGTCTAGTCGGTTATGCACTAACTCTAGGGGACCATTCTGAACAACGTTCGTTGCCGGCTGGCTGCAGTGTTTACACTGCTGAGCTGGTTGACATCTTTCGTGCCCTAGAGTATATCTGCTCCTGCTCAGGTGAGTCCTTCGTTATCTGTAGCGGCAGGTCTGTGGTCTTTGTTTGGACCCCAGGCCATGTTGGTATACCCGGCAATGAAACTGTTGACCGACTGGCGAAAGAGGCCACCATTGCGCCATCTCTGGAGATTGGCCTCCTGGCGGCTGATTTGCGGGCAGTCTTACGCCGCAAAGTTCTCTGTTTTGGGATGCTGAATGGTGCGGTCTGACCACCCCTAACAAACTCCATGCCGTCAAGGACACGACTGTGTGGCGGTCATCCATGCGAGCCAACCGCAGGGACTCAGTCGTCCTTTGTCGGCTCCGCATTGGCCAGACTTACGCACAGATATTTACTGTGTCGTGAGGATCCCCCTCTTTGTCGTTGTGGGTCGTCCTTGATGGTGGTCCATAATCTGTCAGAGTGCGCCCTTTTAACCGTGCTCAGGCATACTTTTGCAATGCCTGACACGCTCTCTGCTCTTTTATCAGATGACTCTGTCATGGTGGACTTGGTTTTGTGTTTTATTCGGGCAGGGGTTTTTTATCCTTTAATCTGAGTGTATGTTTTTTAGTGTTGATTCTGGCTTTTAGCCTCTGATTTTAAACTGAGTTTTTAAAGTGTTCTTCGTGGTTGGCTTTTCCTCTTTTTCTCTATGGTCGGCCAACCACCGTCACACTGTGTGTTTTAATTTGTTTTGTCTGATCTCTGTCAGAGAATTTCATGTCCTGTTTCGTCTGCTGTTTTTCCTGTTGTTCGTTTTTTATTCTCTTCGGGTGGTTTTAGTTCTTATGAATCAAGGGACTGATGACCATAGTAGTCTGGTCTCTTTAATCCCACAAACCAACCAACCAAATGACCTTTCCATTTTGAATATGCCTGATATTACCAGGAAATTAAAATGACAGAGAAAGGTGTAACCTATGATATATATATACTGAAGAGCCAAAGAAACTGGTGCACTTGCGCCTAATATTGTGTAGGCCCCCTGCAAGCATGTGGCAGTGTCACAACATGACATGGCATGGACTTGACTTATGTCTGAAGTAGTGCCAGAGGGAATTGACACCATGAATTGTGCGGGGCAGTCCACATATCTGTATAAGAGTACAACAGGGTGGAGATCTGTTCTGAACAGCACATTGCAAGGCATCCTAGAATGCTCAATAATGTTCATGCCTGGGAAGTTGAGAGCCCAGCAGAAGAGTTTACACTTGGAAGACTGTTCCTGGAGCCACTTTGTAGCAATTAGGGTCATGTGGAGTGTTGCACTGTCCTGCTGGAATTGCCCAAGTCTGTCGGAATTAACAGTGGACAGGAATGGATGCAGGTGATCAGACAGGATGCTTACTGATGTCTCACCTGTCAGTCATATCTAGATGTATCAGTGGTCCCATATCACACCAATAGCACATTCCCCACACCTTTACAGAGCCTCCACCAGCTTGAACAGTCCACTGCTGACATGCAGGGTCCATGGATTCATGAGGTTGTGTCCATACCTCCACACATCAATCCGCTCGATAAAATTTGATACTAGCCTCTTCCAGGCAACATGTTTCCAACCATTAACAGTTCAGTGTCGATGTTGACGGGACCCAGCGAGGCATAAAGCTTTGTGTCGTGCAGTCATCAAGGGTACACTAGTGGGCCTTCGGCTCTGAAAGCCCATATTGATCATGTTTTTTTGAATGGTTTTCATGCTGACACTTGCTGATGGCCCGGCATTGAAATCTGCAGCAGTTTATGGAAGCATTGCACTTCTGTTACGTTGAACGATTCTCTTCAGTTGTTGCTGATCCTGTTCTTGCAGGCTGTTTTTCTGGTTGCAGTGCTGTCGGAGATTTGATGTTTTACCAGATTCCTGATATTCATGGCACACTTGTGAAACCTCACTTCATTGATACCTTGGGAGATGCTGTCCCATTGCATGTGTGCCAACTATAACACCACATTCCAACTCACTTAAATTTTGATAATCTGCCATTTTATCAGCAGTAACTGATCTAATGACTGCGCCAGACTCTTGTAGTCTTATGTAGGCGTTGCTGACTGCAGTGCTGTATTCTGCCTGTTTACATATCTCTGTATTTGAATACACATGCCTATACCAGTTTCTTTGGTGCTTCAGTGTAGATTGCCAACACACTGCTGTGTTTGGGTGTTCCGATATCCTCTGACTTACAGTGTATATTATACCTTGCATTTATTTTAGACAACATTGCTTTGCAGTGTTATAAGTATGGTATGTAGTTGTGCTCAACTGAAGCTTCATTGGCTCAGATTCCATTGTTATAAATTTTTTGTTTTGTTAGTCTTTTGTCAGTATAGTAAAATAACAGTGGGTTGTAGTTAACGTTCATTGGATTGTAAATTAATACCATCTTAACTTGTTTAATGTTCAGCAATACTGTCAATAATCACTTCAATCTGAGACACCAATAGAACTGGAAATTGTTACACCCAAAACAGGGCACTACTGGGCAGGCCACAATGCCACTGGCAATTCTATGGCCATCTTTATACTGATTCTAGCATTTAAGGCCAGCATTAAACAGTATCTGTCGGTATGTTACCTTCAGTGGATGCAAAGTGTTTGTCAGCCCACACAAATCACACATTGCATGAATGGACCGTTAATATTTGTTTTGGACTTCAGATTTCTCCCCACTGACTCTTTAGTATGTAGTTTGGTGGGATCGCAACCTGCTTGCAATGACAGCATTAGGATTTGTAGATATTTTCTTGCTGCAAACTGTATCAAAGCTTATGAAATAATAAATGTTGGAATACCATTGAAAAAAAAATTGTAGACATGGACAAGAAAACCTACTGTTGCACATACGAAGACCTGGAAGCATCAGTTACAGACTTGCTGACACTAATACACCACGACACCGCTTGGCACAGCAGGAAACAGGAAAAGAGAAAATGTTTGTTACTGCAGTATTGGAAACAAGCATCAGAAGCCATAGCAATACTACAGTTGCAATCTGTGGCATTACAGTCATCACCTTCAGAATTTTTGTGATTCCAACCAGTAAAAGAGCATTGGCAATAATACATAAAGCAATAGAACTGGCATGTCTGCTCTGAATCGGCAGGCAACTTTTTCTCACCCCATCTTGTGGTATTTTCCTGATGTGTATTGGTTCTTAGGAATCTTGCCCATAAGTAGACACTGTGTCATAAGCTTTTCAAGAAATTTGGTATGTTAGGTTCTTATTTTCAAAAAGGTCTTGTGCGGTAGTATCCTGGCTGAAATTTTATTAATCATGACAACAGCCATATAATGTGTAGGTGGCATATTAGTTCACATGTGAGAAATGTGAAGTGCCACACACTGCCTCACTATTATGTTATTTAGTTTTGCAGGATACCATTGACCACAAAGTCAATTGTGAAGTGTTAAAATGAACAGATTCATAAGCAAGCACTGGACATACAGTTGCAACAACCAATTGAAATTGCAGCTGTAAATACAGAAACAACCTGCCAGAACTCACTATCATCAGAAATGAAAGATCCTGTGTTTGAAATTATGCAGCATCATAATTCACGATAGGAGATGAGATTAGTTGTGGCTCATGTGTGAAATGACCCTCTTGTCCCAGGGGGAAGTATCTGGATGTCTTCTCTTCAGTAGCTGTTGTCATTATTTTTTGTTTCTTTTTTTTCCTTAAGCATATTGCCAGAAAAGCTTATTTAGGAGATGGTATTCTTCTTTCTTTGGCACTATCAGCAATTATCTTGTAAACATCAAGTAGATAACACTTTAGTTCTTTAGATTAATGTAGTGTTGTAAACAGTGTTTCTTAAGAATGCTTTCATTAGCAGTACCCCCAAAACAGAAAACCACAAATGAAAAGACAACACAGCACTAATTTCAAAATGTAGACATCCACAGAAATTTCATCACCCACAAGTAACACACAATTTCACATCAGGAAAGTGTACTGTGCAGAGAGACCATGCACAGTGACTAAAAAGCAGTCTGAAAAAGCCATGAACAAATTGAGACCAGTGAACGTGTTCATTGCTAATGTTAAATAAACAGCACTTGTCTCTAGAGCATGTAAAAAGGAACAAAAAATGCCAGTAGTAATGTCATACTGAAGGAGAACTTCCTTTGAGTGTATAATAAACAGGTGATAACTATGAATTACTTGCAGTGACTATTATATAACCACCATTGATGCTTTGTTGATGAAAGCAAATGTGTCTGATGAATTGCTTTTCCAACTTGCAGTACACTTTAAGACAAACCAAAACGATAATATGAAGTTAACCAAACTGGACATTGGGCAGATGTTATATGCAGCGTATCACAGTAGGCATAGTTTGTTTTTAATTTAGCTCCTTATGGTTTCATACTAATGATTCCTCTAGGCCAGTGGTTTTCAAACTTTTTCAGTCCATGTTTCCCTTGATCTGAATATAAACAACTGTGGCTCCTTTCACAGATGACATCCAACCTGAAATATGGGGGTGAATAAACTTGAGTTTAGAAAAATGTGAATAAGAGTAGTTATTTGTTTATTAGCTGTTGACAGAACATATTTTAATATTATTACATCTTATACTTTCAACAAAATCAGTGGGAAGAATGAGCTTGCTTCTTCATCATCAGTTTCTCAAATTTCAACCCAAGATTGCAAATTGCAACTTATATATTTTTGGCACATTCATTTGTGATCTGTATTATGTGGTGACAACTGTCAATGTGGAAAAACCTACCCCACATAAGTAGGATGTTAAATGTTGTTTCTTTACTCAGAAAATAAACAAACAAAGTTACTATTTTTATGAAACCCGTGTGACACCCCTACTGTGAGGTCGTGATGCCCCTGGAAGATGTGACACACAGTCTGAAAACCCCTGCTCCAGGCTATCAGAATGTTTCTATGAGAATTGTTGAAATTTAATTGTTAGAACAGACTTGCAGCTGAACATGGCTCAGTGGGTAACACTGATATTAATTTCATCCCATCTTCTGACATACAGAATGAATTCTCGGGGGCTCTGATTGGTGTGTTGCTTGCCTCGTTAAATTCACAAGGTGTTCAGGATGAAATTTTCACTCTGCAGTGGAGTGTGTGCTGATATGAAACTTCCTGGCAGATTAGAACTGTGTGTCGGACCAAGACTTGAACTCGGGACCTTTGCCTTTCGCGGGCAAGTGCTCTAGCAACTGGGCTACGCAAGCACAACTCATGACCCATCTTCACAGCTTCACTTCTGTCAGTACCTCGTCTCCTACCTTCCAAACGTCGCAGAAGGTCTCCTATGAAACTTGCAGAACTAGCACTCCTGGAAGAATGTATACTGTGGAGACATGGCTTTGCCACAGTCTGGGTGATGTTTCCAACTGGTCCAACAGTTTGGCACTGGCCATTCATTATAGTTGATAGCTGGTAGGTTGTCATACCAATGTAAGGTAAGCCTGTGATAGGACTGGAGTAGGTGGTGCTGGGTTGGTGGACTGGGCAGGCATTACATCTGGGTCTTCCACAGGGTTATAATTCCTGTGGCAGGGGACTGGGGGAGGGAGTGGCATAGGGATGGACTAGGATGTTGTAGAGGTTGGGTGGGCAGTGCAACACCACTGTGGGAGGGGTTTGAAAGTGTCATCAGTAGTATGTGCCTCATTTCAGAGCATAATGGTAGATAATCAAAGCCCTGACGAATGGTGTGGTCCAGTCGTTCCACTCCAGAGTGCTGTTGGGGGACAAGGAGAGTGCCTGTTTGTGGTTGGTTCTTGGTTGTGTGCGTGTGTGCGTGTGTGCGTGTGTGTGCGTGTGTGCGCGTGTGTGCGTGTGTGCGTGTGTGCGTGTGTGTGCGTGCGTGCGTGCGTGCGTGCGTAGAGAGAGAGAAAGAGAGAGAAGGGGGGGGGGGGAGGGGGATATGGCATGAGAGATCTGTTTGTGAATTAGGACTGGAGGGTATTGCCTGGTGTGCAAAGGCCATTATGGGGCCTTTGGAATACAGGGAGAGGGAGTACTCATATACTATAGATACGTCTATCATCGCAGTATGGGAGGCATCTTTTGGTGTGGAAGGTTTGGCAGTTGTCAAAGTGCAGTTACTGTTAGTAATTGGTGGGTCTGATGTGGACCAAGGTGTGAACAGAGCTATCTGTAGTTTCAGCTGTTGGTTCCACTGATTTAACTGAAAATGGGAGACAGTTTCATTATGCTGGGGTTCTGATGCCTTTGTGAGGTACGCAAGTGCTAAAATACAGGGCATTTCTCGCTTTTGGATAGCCCTCTAAACTGATCTCAGACTCGTCGACTGGGAGTTCCTCATGTTACATATTATACTGTATATGAGTCATACATCTCGTCAGCCCCACGTCAGTACCTTGTGTGTCAATGGCCTTGTTGTGGTGGATAAACTGGTTCCTGTCAGATCACAAAAGTATAGCAATGTTGAGTGTGGCCAGTACTTGGATGGGTGCCTGTCCGGGTATGTTGCACGCTGTTGACCATTTTCCCTTTCGCTTAATGGCTGAAGGGAGAGGAGGGGTGGTGGTGCAAGGTCTATAATCACCAGTCCTCGTGTCAGTGTCCTGGATAAAACCCTAAATCGCTCCACTGTGTCTCGTGAAATGAGGGCATGCGAAGTGGTGGTGATCCGTCCATCCTGTTAGGGATGTTAAGATTGGTGGCACCCTCTGTGCTATTTGAGCGTAGTAGTATATTTGACTGATCTTCAACATATAACACTCATAATTCATAAAGGAAAGGTGCTTAAGAGTATGAAGGGTAGAAAACACCTTGCCAACACAGGCAGTTGAAGATGCTCTTTGGGGTCTCCCAGCCTGTCATGCAAAATGACTTTTCTTTAGTATTTTGTGAGAGTTTTGACAGTGAAAGCTAATCATCATATCATGTTTTGGGGAGAGGTTGGGTGGTATGATAATTAGAAGAAGCTGGTCTTATCTGTTGGAGGTATCATAAGCCAATAAATAACTAGCAATTGTTATTGATAAATTGAAAATAAATGTTAATTCTGTGGGAGCTGGCATATTTCATTTTCTGTGGTTGTTGGACTTTTGGTTTTTGAACTGTGACCCTGAAATTATTCTGTACTGAGAGTTTTGAACCATTACAGGGCATCAGATGGGGTTGTTCATTGGAAACTGGTAGTAATGTGTGTGTTTCTGGTTCATTGGTAGGGATTTGGATCTTAACAAAATCAGCTTGCTACACAGCTGGTTGTGGCATAGAAGTGATCTTTCATTGTCATTTCACAGATGAAAACAAGGGTGGTGACCTTTATTTAAAGTAAAGTATTTGTAAATGCTGGTATGTTGGAATAGGCCACCATAATAAATTCCATGCATCTTTGTACCAAAATGTTAATCCATGACATAAATGATACTGTTGATAGATATTAGTATTTGTCACAAGCTGCAGAATGTCAATAACCTGAGGAAATGAGACTGATCTGGAATGTGATCTGCTACATAAATTTTGTGGGATGAACTGTGACACAATGCTGTTCCTTTGCGCAGACTGTTAGGTTTAAGTTTTCAAACAGTGAAGGTCCCGAGTTCGAGTCTCAGCCAAAAATGATGGAAGTAGTCTGGCTGTTGTTAAAGGAACAATGCCGACATTCCCTTCTGACCATCAAGCAGAAACCTAAAAAATCCTGCATCGTGATGTGTAAACTTTGAATTTACATTGCTCCCACCCCTTGATTAAATATGAGTCTTCTGTCTTATCTCCTTTTACTTGTGCCTCTGTCCTGCATCCACATTGGGTCAGCATGGTTTACTATTGGATTTGCCATGCTTAATGTAAAGGATGCCCTTCCTGTCAACACCTCGTTACTCATCCTCCTCCCCTTTCCCTCTACCTCTCTGGGACAGAATATGTGTACCTCAACTGTCTGCATGTAGTGTTATTTATTTGCAGTGTGTAGACATATTTTAAATATATACAAATCATGTAACTGAGGTGGGACTTGGCTACCAGCCCATTATTCATCTAGTCAGATGTGAGAAACTGGATCCATACTGGCCAGCACACTGTCCCTCGTTGTAAATCTGCTGTGCAGGTTTGATCTGGGTCCACTGCACCTCCCTATCCCAGAAGAGGTGCTGTAACATGCATGGCTATTCAGGTGGTGCAAGTCTTCTGTTCTGTCATTATTGAAGTTTCTCTGTATAGAAATTGAGTGGGGATCCTTTTAATTACTACGGTTTTCAATTTGAACAGCAGAAAGTTGTCTCCCTTCAACCTTATGAATTATTACAATGTGTGACAACACATTTTCCAGCAAGGTGAGGTTTTTCATTGGTAAAGTGGTGGAGTGACAGGCACGAGTACAACCATTAAAGTTACATTACATTAATACTAGCTTCCTTCTGGTGAAGATTGGGGTAAGTACATAAAAAGCCACAGAAAATCTATTCCTTTCTCCATTTCAGTTCTGGCTTAGGCCCTGCCTTGGATGACCTCACTCTTGATGAAACTTAAAATGCGCAGAAAAATAGTTGTTACTATACCGGAGACAAAGCATACCACATTTTACAGACTATAAGATGCACTTGAATTTTTAAGCAATTGTTTTGAGAAAGGTAACAATTTTATCATTTTTGTTATTAGACTGCAAAGGCAGAATAAAAAAATCTTAGTTTATAAAAGTGAAATGATATTCAAAACCATGAAAATCATCAGAACTACTCCTCCTCCTCCATCGTCATTGTTGCCCCCTACATATATGAGGCACTGAGAGCACAAGTCGACTAGGCCCTGGGAAGTCAATATGGAGGAAATAGGCCTAATAAAAAGGACACTCAAAGAATGTTTTTCTGTGATGCAGTCTTTTAACATGCATATGATGTAACTGTGGTGTTATTGAACAATATTCTGATATAGATACATTACAAATGTTAATTATATAGTAGAGTATTAGAAGTTTTGTTGTGGCTTAGTCCATTTACACTCTGAGTAGTTCAACATTCTCAATCACAGGTCCGTTAGTGTGCTGATTATTCATGCTGTTCATTGCACAAAGTCCATCACAGATTGCATGTAACAATAGGATACATTGTTATTATTATTATTATTATTATTATTACACATTGTATGCATTACATGTAACATTTTATATTAGTTGTGTAATTTTAAGCACTATGTTGCATTTCAAAATCACCCACGGGGAATGTTTGTACAGCATTTGACGACACTTTTAAATTTTTGTAAAATCATGGTGATGTAGAGGTACATACAGAAGCAAACTGAGCAGATCCTTCTTTTTTGCTTCTGTAATCACATGTGCATTAGGATAAAGCAGTTAAAGATTGCTGATGCATGTGGATGTTCGTTTGGCCCCATCAATTTCCTGAAGTGGCTTTTGGCTTGTGTTAGAGTATTTATACCATATTTTGAATCGGTTAGTTGCTTCAAACTGCAGCCACTGTATGTTCAATCATTGTACTATACAATTCCCACACGATATTTTTCGATTTGTAACGTTTCTTTTCAACAAAACAACTCAAAAGAAACACTCCACATTCATACTGATTACCTTGAACGAATTTCTTTTTGTATCACTCACTACCACATCATTCCAGTGTTCAGGAAGGTAAATATTAGGAAAATACTTATTTCTGAATCAAGCAAAAATCCTGATCGTAGGGCAGGTACGAGTGTCCACTAACTGAAAATTTATGGTATATTTCTTTCACAGAGAACGCTGAGCTGGTTACAATGTATTGTTACAGCACAGCAACTTTTACGTTTCTATTCTGGCCTCCACACTGATCAGAGTACATAATTAGTTTTTCAGTTCTGACAAAATTGCGTATGAAATATGACAAGCAAGAACCAATTTCTTGTGGCCTTCTTGACCCAATGAATTCATTCGACAGAAACATGTGTGCATCATTAGTGTGCATATTGTGGATGGCAAAGCAATATGTCCACAGCTGACATTTTTAATAGCAAACTTCAGTTGAGATGAGCGGTGTAGGAAAAGTTTTCATCAGATCAAATGTTATCACTGTAACGTTACCATCTGATTTGCTAAGCAAAGGATCACTCTGTAAACCTGCCCGTGCATACTCAGCTTTTGCTGATGGAATTCATGTTCTGCAATTGACTTCATTCTCTACATATCATTATCGGCAACTGTTATTCTTACCTGCATAGCATCACATGTTCGATAACGAGTTGGACACTGGTGGATGAAATGACAAATTGTAGTTTTCGTAAAAAAATTTGCGGAAAATAAAATGAGAAAGGGGCATTTGCTCCTCTGCACAGTACAGTGAATACATGATTGATAAATTTAAATCTGGTCCTAAATACTTTCTACCGTTATTTTTATGATGCACATAATTGCTTTCATAAGCGGGAAATTTTTCTGTGAAATGTTTTACTACATCAACTTTGTGGGGAAGTGTTATATTACAGGGTTCACCTTTACCTCTACCATCGCAAGGAGGGGTTGCCTTTCCCCTTTTATTCTTGAGTACCCTATCAATTCTTCCAGCAGATATGGCTAACGTGTTCTGAAAGAATCTTTTGCACACCCCAGTTTCAGACCCATTTGAATTGAGCAAGTAATACAATTTTGTCTTCTCCCTGTGTGAATGTTGCTGACCTATGTAAGACCGTGCTTTATCAACAACTTTAATCGTGGTAAACAGGAAAGCCGACTTCAGGTCATGGCTGCCTAAATTATAAAACTCATTGAATACTTGTTCCTGCCGTTCTTCGTTGATGTTTTTGTGGCACTCATACCAGCATGAACACTCGCTGATTGTCCGCAATTCCTTTCGAGGTACAAGGTTACCCTTACGCTTGGCATACTCTTGACCTAGTGCTCTCCATTCTTTACCAACATTACAAAGCCATTTATCTTCATTTCTAAGGTGCATCTTTCCACGGCTCCGTACCACGGCATCGTCGTTTGTCTCTGGCATGTCCTCTGAAAAGATTGTTGCTGCAGCCGTGCTCGCTCAATCTTCTCCTGGTGCTTCCCTGTTCAATGCAGACATCTCTGTAATAAAAATATCCACCCCTCAATGTAATATTAACTACATGACAGTAATGGTCAACGTGGGCATTGGTATCCACAGGCGAAGCAATTGCACAACACGACTCAGCGGGTGATAAAACATTGTTGTAACACGTAACATTAAAAATGATTGTTACTCGAGTACACAATATAGCAATAAATAAAGTATTGTTTGTATTTCATTGTGTTTTTGTATGGAAAAAGACTTGTATTTTGTGGGCAGTCACCGTTCGAGACACCTCTGTATATCTTTGCGTACTGAACACATTTGTGTACATTCAACAACGTTATCTGCAAACAAAAGAAAGGAACACGATGACAACTAACCATGCAATTGCTCATCAACACTTTTCGCAGGGGCTTCCATGCTGAACAACTGGCATGCTCTACCATGTGGTTCCACGTTGTTCCACGCTGAATACACAAGTCTTTCGTTTACTGGCGTCACGCGCAGTGACAGTGGACAGAGAGCACAGAGCACAAATGGGCTATGACACATAGTCCACTCCTGCTCTCAACAGTGTCTATCTGCAGTTGAGTGCAACAGCAATGTGTACGTTGCTAAATGAGACAAACCTTTAGATACATGAACAGATCAACAGGCATTGCATAATAATCGTATACTGTTACCACATCATGTCAGTTCCTCAAATGCACAAAAAGTGAGGTTTAGTCTGCTTGTGCTCTCAGTGTCTCATATAAGATGGTCTTCACTGACATCGAGAGTGTTACTTGTGCCGTGCTTCTTGAAAGATTTAACAATAATGTCTTCTCTCACTCTAGACTGTGACAGTTTTATCCACTGACACACTTCTTTGATTGTAGGTTGTTTTAAAGCTCCCTTCAGTGTGAATTCATGTTTGGTTTCATGCATCATCCATTTGTTCCATTCCTCTCATATACACTTTAAATGGTTTATTTATTGAGACATCAAGAGGTTACAATTGTGAAGTAAGTTCTTCTGAAATAGCAGCAAGCTATTTCTCTGTCACAGAATTTTTCAAATGATCACTAGACTGATCTAGCACAAGAAGTGAACTCTTTTTCAATAAAGCACCTACCCATTTCTTCCACACTCTGTTAATCCATAATTTTATACGCGCCTCGTCCATCCAACCCTTTTCATTCATGTGAACACCACCACCTTGTGGTATTTGTGAAGGTTTTGGTATTGTTGAAAATGATCATTGGATTGATTTTAATGCCATCAGCACAACATGAAAGGACAACAATGTAGTGCATTTTTTATGTCCACATGTTTGTATAGTTACAGTTTTAGCACCTTTATTGGCAACAGTTTTGTTACTTGGCACATCAAATGTCACAGGAGTTTCGTCCATTTTCGCTGTTTAGCATAGTTACACACTGGTTATTCTTTTGATGTTGAATAATAAAGTGATGAAAAGATATTTTCTCTTCATACTCTTGTTGCATTTTCTGATGCTAAATCCATGGCGCTACATAAACCTGTAGCTATAGCCAACTCCACCATTAAAGACTGCTAAGTTCCACTTTAGCAGTAGCTTATGAATGTGTATTTGAATCATTTTTATTAATTCCAATGTCCTATTGGCAGTTTCCTTGAATCCATTTCAGTATGTCGTCTTCCAGTTTTGTCCATTTTGCATTCAGTTCTCTCTCTCTCTCTCTCTCTCTCTCTCTCTCTCTCTCTCTCTCTCTCTCTCTCTCTCTCTCTCTCAGTTGCAAATGGTTTTTTCTGTTGGTGGGGCCTGAAATGCCTCTCAGCTGCTGCTTCCATGTATGCTATTACTTTGTTTATAGCATGCATCATATGAATACCTTTTATTTTTATTTTTTTACATTACGAAACTAGCTACTAACAAAAATATTGTACTGTTCCTGATAGTACATAAGACAAATCACTTTTAATTCAAGTTCAGTGGCACCTTAAACCGCAGTGACGCATCATATGCTAGGCAGTGTTCTGGGCTTATGGTGGTGGAGTGGGAGGAAGTCAGTGTTAGCAAGCTTGTAAATCCTTCAACTCGTGTTTGTTGAATCGGTGCACTGCTGCTGCCAGTTGAATTGAATGTTGCCAGATAGAGATAGGTTTCCTGCAGCATGGAATATATGGCCATTTTTAAGACTGGTGGGAATTTTGAAGGCTTTTTTTCGAAGGAAAAAAGTGCATCTTATAGTCCGTAAAATATGATAGTTTCCAAGTATCTACATAACTAACTTTTTTTAACTCACGCTGTCATTGTATTACTTAATATTTTATGACTTTACAAGATGTTAGACATTTTAATTGGAAACAAGAATGTATGAGGGATTAAAAACATATTAATACCTCTTATCTGACAAAGCTTCATTTCTGTACATCATGTGGATCGTATTCTGTGGTCAACTACAGTTTGTGCCTGTAATACCTATACAGTACCTTCCGTGGACAACATTGTGTTATGTTAACAAGTCTGGATTTTGCACTTATTATGTAAGTGGAACTGACACAATTTTAAATGGCATTCTTTCTGCTATAAGACATATAAAGAACTTTGTTTATATTGCCATTATATAATTTCCAATGCTAATGAAGGTAGTAACAAATAAATAAATTGGTGATTTCATATCCATTTGTTTTATACATGGGTGCTGTGTCTGTTAACATATGAAACTTCATTGTACTGTTTTCTTACTTTGGACACAATTTGTTACATACATTATTAAACAGGACAACATAAGCACAGAGCTATGCTCCCTCAACTAAGAAACCATTCTTGGTATTAGTAGAGTTATATTACTACATAGTAATTTTTAAAATAATTTTCTAAGTGGGGAACCACTCTTCTTACAGTAGTAACTTCCAATTGTGTATTTCAGGTGAAGTGTGCTAATTGTAAAGAAGTGTATGACAACTGGCAGACATTATGTAAAAGTGTAACCAAACCACTACGTGTTGGAAGAGGATATGTTCACTACTCGTCCAAGTGTAAATTTTGCAAGATGGAGAATAGCATCAGTAAGTGAGAGTATTCTATTACCAAGATAGCCATAAGAACAGTGTTCAGTGTTGTAGTGACTCTACAAGCTTTGGATTATTGTTAAATATGCAGTACTGTCATTACGCACATAAACAAATCCACAACACTATACTAGCTTTCGAAACTAATGGTTCCATTCTTGGGTAGAGGAGAGTGAGATAGGTTGGGGAAGATGAGACAGGAACGGCACATCACTCAGACTTTCTGAGCCTATGGGACCTGCATTTTTGTCTTAACCTTCACCAAACAATTATTATCTCCTCCCTGAGAATGAAACTGTAAGTTCCAAAAACTAAGATAGTTTGGTGTGTTTTTATAGTGCCTATTGGCAGTACTGATATTTTACCTCTCATGGTAAGTAATGGCTGCTGGTTCTGTCTAGTAATGTTACAAGTACATTTATTACTGTCTCCATGTGTGTCCCTTGTATTTTTAGAGTAAAATCAGTTATGGTGTTGCTGAGGAGATGAATAACAATTGCAGCAAAAAAATAAATAAAATATCTGAAGGTAAAAAAAAAAAAAAAACAGCAGACCCTCTCTCACTTCAGCTTCTTACAATGTCAGTGCAATTGAGATGTTACACTCTAACCTTCCTTCTTGATTAACTTTGTTGGTTAATAATCCAAGACTCATGATTCTAGTGGAAATCTGGCATAGTGAAGGAAGATTAAATATATTGTATATTTGCGAGTGAGAGGAAGGATAGAATGTGACTCTAATCATGAGACTTGGAAAAAAATTATGGGTTGAAGACAGTATCTACCTTCACGAACTGGGAAAATATGTTTGTGTAAAAAGTCTGCATGAACTGTTGAGGTTATCTGTTAATCCAAAATAAAGTTATCACTCATTGAGGTCTGAAACAATAATGTACTAAAGCAAAGAATGTCTGCTGGTGTCACAACTCCTATTTTCTTGACACTGACATTTACTTTGGCTCTTAAACACCTGTTATAAAGGTAAATACATTTGCACAAACTGAAACAAAGGAAGCTGGTACCAATACTTCTGAGTTTACTGTCTGAAGTGTACTTCTGACAAAACTGATGGTAATAACTGCTAATGAAAATGTCTGCTAGTCTTTGTAATCCAACAGACAAACAATTGTGCACTGCATCTCAACCAGCACAATCTATTTTCTCCATGAAAATGGAGAGATGCAGGCAAGATTAAAAAGAAAGGAAATATCATAACATTCATGGTCTCTGACAAAGAAAACTCTAGGATTTTCAAAGTGCTGATGACAGAATTAAACAACTCGTCGACTTCGTACCGAATTGGAAGCAGTTGACATCCAGGTCCACTCGGACTCTGCAGTTATGGTGTACAGTCTCTATCTCCCTCATGACAGGACACCTACACCCACTGCCCTAACTTCTCTCCTCCAGTGTCTACCCCCTACCTTCCTCCTCCTCAGGATTTTAACACCCATCACCCCTTGTTGGGCAGTGTTTTATGTAGTTGGTGTATCATCGTAAGCCAGTTTCTTGCAGACCACAAACTGTGCCTTCGTAATTATGGTTCCCCCACCCCCTTAAGTGCCACTTATGGCACTTTCTCTGCCATAGATCTTTTGCCCACTTCCCCTTCTGTTCTCCCTTCATTACACTGGTTACCTCAGTATGACCTCTGCAATAGAGACCACTTCCCATTAATTCTCTGCACGATGACCTCTGTGATAGTGATCACTTCCCATTAATTCTCTTGTTCCCTTCTCACCTCCTGATGGCCAGGTTATCCTGCCAGGCTTTCCATTGCACTGTGATTCACTTCTATATACTTCCCATGTCATGTTTACCCACTCCTTGTCAGGTTCTATTGATGAATTCATCTGTGACATGCCTGATACAATTATTCGCACCACTGGCATTGCTGCCCCCCCCCCCCCCCCCCCAATCAGTCCCCTTCTTGCTGCCAGCCAGTTGCGTGGTGGAGAATGGCCACAGCCATTGTATCCGTGATCGCCATCAGGCTTGGCAGTGCCTTAAGTGACACCTGCCCTCTGCCCGTCTTATTACCTTTAAATGTCTTCACAGTGAAGCTTTTTAATCAAACAGAGCAAGGGGGTGTGTTGCGAATACTTTCTCCTCCCTTGGTTGTTCTGTCCCTTTGTCACGGGTATGGGCTATGATCTGCACTCTCCAAGGTTGCCAATGACATATCTTTTACCCTGGTCCTTGTCCTTTCAGGTGTCCTTTGTGTGGGTCCATTGGTTCTTGCCTGTTTGCAGCTAGGGTGTCCATTTAATTATCATTTCATTTCTAGCAAAGCTGCATGGTCATCTACGATAACTGTTCTTTCAGGAACAGATACTATCATCATGTATAGTTAAAATATGGCTTCCGACCGTTGACCACCTTGTGCGAAGGCACACACTATGCCCGAACTCGTACGGGACTTGGTAGATTAATCTGCCACGAGTAATGAGTATGATGGGCAAACATTTCTTAGGCGCACTCGAATGTAGTGGTGTGGACATGTTTGGAATGTGGGTCTCAGGGGAGTGTGCAAGGGATAAGTCCCCGCAGTCGCGCTATCCTCTGTGCCCTTGGTGGCTCAGATGGATAGGGCGCCTGCCATGTAAGCAGGAGATCCCGGGTTCAAGTCCCGGTCGGGGCATACATTTTCAACATGTCCCTAATGAAGTACATCAACGCCTGTTTGCAGCTAGGGTGTCCATTTAATTATCATTTCAGTTCTCGCGAAACGCTTGAGACCCATTTGTCCAGCCACCATCCTCCTCTGGAAACATCAAGCTGAAGCTTCCCAATTTTGTTTCACCCCTTGTCACGCAGAATTCTACAATGAACCTTTTACTGAATGGGAACTTCTTCTGGTCCTCTCCTCTTTCCACGATTCAGCCACTGTCCCCAATTCCATCCATAACCAATGCCTCAACACCTCAATCCTCCACAACAACAATATCTCCCCTGGGTGTTCAACTATATTTGGCTCCAAGGCATCCCCCACCCATCCTCAGTAGAGAGGCGGTATTGTGATTCATGTCCTTAAGCCTGGTAAGGATCCATTCTCTCTTCATAGTTACTGGCCAGTTGCAAGTTTCATAAGGTCTGTGACAGCTTGGCACCATCAAATCTTTATTACACTCTTTGAGGCCCATCCCAATTTTTATTTGCCAGTTCTTCTCCCATTCAAAGTGCAGGCTGACAACATTCTCAGCTTTTCACAGATCCAGGAGAATGATATTCCACAGGGCTCAGTATTAAGTGTCCTCCTTGTTCTCATCACTATTAATGGACTCATGATCTCTGTCAGACAGTGGGCCACCCCTGCTCTGTGTATGAATGATTTCTGTATCTGGACTAGTTCCTCCTCGGTGACCTCTGTTTAGCAAGACCTCCAGGTTTTCATCATGCTTCTGTGAGGACATACTAACATGGTTTTCAATCCCCCCTCCCCCAAATCGTGGATGGTGCATTCCTGCTACTGTACTATGGCCCATTCTGTCCGGAGCTCTACCGCAACACCCAACACCTGACTGTGGTCCCCTAGTTCTGTCTCTTGGGCCTTCTTTTTCACAACAAGCTTACTTGGGTGCCCCCATATCTGCTTCTGAAGATTGGCTGTCTCCATAAACTCAATGACGTTTGCTTCCTTGCTCACAACTTTTGTGGTTTGGATCATTCGACTCTTCTCTGCCCTTATTGGGCCTTAGTTCTGTCCTGTCTGTACTATGGTTGTCAAGTTTATGGCTTAGCTGTCCCTTCCACACAGCCCCTTTTGAACCTCATCCACCATCAGTGCCTTCCGCACTAGCGCTGTCGACAGTCCTCTGGTTGATGCTGGGATCCCCACTCCCAACTTCTTCAGTTCATATGTCCCAGCTCCTGGCTTCCTATGCCATCACGATCTGCTCTTTTCCTGATCACCTTTCCTATTCTATATTTTTCGCACTTCGGGATGTGGCTCACCAACTTCCCAACCTCGGGTGGCTTTACCAGTTGGGTTCCACTTCTCTTATCTCTGCTGCAGTTTCCATCTTGCTTCTTTGTCTCATTCCTTATGTTTTCTCCCAGACACCCTCTCTTGGTTAGTTCCTCAGCTGTGGATTCAGATGGATCTCTTCCTGGATCCGAAAGCCTCCATCACTCAGGTAATGTTCCTTTGTTTGTTCCACCTGCTCCTACGGAAGTTTCAGGATGCGATTGTTTTTTTACACTGATGGCTCTAAATCCACCAATGATGTAGGGTACGCCTTCATATCTCCTATTGGCATGGAACACAGTCTCTTGCTTGCCACGTGTAGGGTGTTTACTTTGGAACTGATGGCCATCTATTGTGCCATCTACTTTATTAAACGGTCCTCCCTCACCCTAGTTTTTCCATTGTACGGACTCAGTGAGTGAACTTCAGGCTATAGCCCAGTGTTTTTCCCACCACCCCTTGATCTGTCATCTGTGACTTCACCTGTTTGGACCCTGCTGCTTGTCCAGTTGATTTCCTTTGGGTTCCTAGCCACGTGGGTATCTCAGATAATGAGCTTGCTGATTGTCTGGCTGGGAGGCAGTCACCTACCCCTCATTCTCTGCGACACTTACAGGGGTGGCTTTGTTGCTTCACATCAAATTCCTTCTGGCTCAGTCATGGGGCACTATTGGAGGACCATGCCCTGTCTAATAAACTTTTTGTGTTCTAAGGGATTCCCACCCCATGGTGTTCTTCACTCTGCTTCTCCCATTGGGAACCTACAATCCTCTGCCTTCTTTTTATTGGCCGTACGTGGTGGACTCTTGGTTTTTACCCTGTAATGAGCCCCTGCTCCCCCCTCCCCTCCTTTGTAGTTGCAGGGCCCACCTCACAGTGATCCATATTTCACTGGACTGCCCCTGCCTTTTGGCCCTTTGCTCAAAGTATGCCGTCCCAACTTACCTGTATTGTGTTTTAGTGGATGATCCTCGCATGGTTTACATCCATTCTCAGTTTTCTTCATGAGTGGTTTGTCCTCAGAGATTTAAACACCTGAATTTCCTTCCGGAATTGGAGGCCCTCGGTTAGCATTGCCATTGGTTTGGGAGGATTTTGGCCTGTCCTCTATGCCAGTCAATTTTTCTCCCCTTTTTTCCCCATATTTTGTCTGGTCTTTTTTTCCTTTTTGTTTCCCCTTTTCTTGTGTCGATGGCAGTTCTGGTGCCCAACGTCTGTAGTGCCTTTGGGGTGCCCCCTCCCCCTCCCCCTCTAGTACTTGTGAAAATGTGCTTAAACTTTGCTAACTTTAATCACATCATGTTTTTAGGTCTACAGTGCATATAATGAATTGGACTAAATTCATTTTATCTATCTTCTGTGATGGATACTTTTGTGAGAGTGGTGCACTGTGTTTCATGAGCAGAGAACATAGATGCAAGATGGATAGGAGATTCATAAGGACATGCACACCAGAAATTACATATACGGTGTCATAATTACGACAAATGGTAAATCTGAGATTGTAGTGTTCCTGTTAGTGAGACAATCACATTGGATTGATATTTAGTCTCATTAGCAAGAATAATACCACCACTGTGTAGAAACTAATAAGGCTGTTAACATTTAAATTGTGTCATAAACTGTTGCTGTAGTGTAACAAAGGAGTGTTTCCAGTTAATTTCTTGTTACATGAGATGAAAAATTTTATCTTGGTGACCACATCTGTTGGTGCAGGTAGTAACAAAATGAAAACAGGTTGGTCCCTTACCAAAGAAATATTAAACAATTTTGTTTTGTTCTATGTCTGTAATGGGCTGGGAATAATCTGTCATGACACAGTGTAATGATACATCATTGGTTGAGATGGGAGAATTGAAAATCACCAAGATGCTAAATGCAAAGCAAATGCAGTAGTAGTGCATTTTAGTGAAGCTTTACTGTATTCTCACAGGTAGTAGATCTATGGTAACATGCAGCGATGATGGGTCTACTACCACTGCAAAACTGTATGGGGATTGACAGATAAAGAAATAGTGAATTGTTAAATATTAGGAGACACACAAATGCTTAATGGAGGGGGGATGGAGGGGGACAGTTCTATATACGTAGGCCTTCCAGTTACCAATTTTTGCTTCAGTAAAGCAAACTTTATTTCCCTTAAAATATTATAGATGTTTGACATTGTGTCAGTTTGGGGGTGATCTGAAAGTCATATTACTCTTGAAGAATCAAGTTAGCCAATCCCCCCCCCGGGGGGGGGGGGGGGGGGGGGCTCATGATTGTTTCATTAGTTTGTACGTGGCACACACAGGGCCCGGAGCTATTGCTGCGCAATCTTCCTATACTGGCTGCATTTCCTTCACCCTGCCCCTCCCTCTCTATCCTTGCTCCTTCCCTGCTACCCCTTCTCTCTCTCTCTCTCTCTCTCTCTCTCTCTCTCTCTCTCTCTCTCTCTCTCTCTCTCTCTCTGTTCTGATTTATGTTGACCTGGCTATCCACCTGGTTCCCTGTATTGCTTGCATTTTTGTTCATCCTGCCTGTTGTCTTTCATCCTTTTTGGTGTTTAGGTCCCTGCTTGAGGTTTGACCTCCACTTCTAAATTTCCTATTTTTAGTGTGAGCCCTTTGGGTAAGAACTCCCTCTCTAGCACCTACAGTGTGGATTCCTCTCCCGACTCCTTCCCTTCTTCCTTCCCCACCATAGCCCCCCTGCCCCCCTCCACCCTACATGGTCACCAGCGTGTGTAGCCTGTCCATGTGGTGGTGCTGTTATGTACCTGTCTGGCTGAGCCCCCTGACAACACAGGGATCACACTACTGATACCTGAGTTGTTCCCTCCCCATGTATGCCAAGGAGTGGTTGCTTGTCTTCTTGGAGCATCGGAACGCCTGGCAACGGCCGTTGTGCCAGGCAGCCCTTGCTGTGGCTGGGTGGTGCCCAGTGGTGAGAGCCCCTGATGGGAGTGGGTGGTATCAGGGCAGATGCTTGGCGCATAAAGCATATCAAGCTACAAGAACCTGGCCATTCTCAAAAGGCCATATCATTGAATGGTGACGGATCATTGAATGCAGCTTTCTCTTCCCTGGCTACACCGTGGGAGGAGGCCCAGGCTCACCATCTTGGGAAGAAACACTTTCCCCACTACCTCATCTGTACTAGGACGTACAGGACACATTCCCCGCCACAAAGCCATTGTTTTTTGTAGAGAAAATTGAGGACAAGTTTGGTGAAGTGAAGTCTTTCAGTAAGATGTGGGCGGTCTCTCTGTTGATTCAAGTTTATTCTGCCGCCCAGTCTGTAGCTCTTAGTGGTTGTGATCGACTTTGCAATGTCCTAGTGCCTATTAACCATCACCAGTATCTGACTATGGTCCAGGGAGTGATTTTTCATGGGGACCTCATTCCACAAACTGGTGAACTCCAGGCTAAACTGGAGCATTTTGTTTGATGTGGGAAGAGTGTTCTCAAAGACAACCGCACTGATCCCGGCACCTCCATTCTGGCTTTCAAGGGGCATACCCTCCCAGAGAAGGTCTACATTGTTTGCTACAGATGTGACATGAAGCTGTACGTCCCACCACCCATTGAGGTGCTTCTGGTGCTTGCGTTTTGGACATATGTATTCACTATGTATGTCAGACCCTCTGTGTGGTGATTGTGGACACCCACTCCATGAGGGTGTCAATTGTCATGACCACCCCACCCCCTCTCTCGCCAGATTACAAGAGAGAAAAGAACTTATATGAGTACAAGTCCCAGCATCGCCTGTCTTATGTTGAGGCTTGCAAAAAATATGAGACACTCCATCCAGTGTCACTTTCTTCAACTTTTGCCTCTGTTACATCCTTTCCCCTTCCTACCTCTTCCTTACCCCAGTGCCATCCCCCTCTCCCATCCCCCTCCCATACAGTTCCCACAACCTCCAGGAGCCACTCACTTTCCCTGGCTGAAGAAGTGCCCCCCTTCTTTGGTACCTACTGGTGATGGTCCCCCCCCAAAGACCCCTATTCTTGGCATCTCTCAGGCCAGAAACTTACTACCACAACTCGGCCATGAAACGCACCATCTGTGCGCCCCAAGGTCATCTGCTCTCTTTTGGTTGTGGATCTTGTGGACGCCTGTACTCCTCCTGTGCCCTGCCCTCCTCCACCTCCAAATGAGAAGAAGAAGAAGAAACTTAAGTCCTAAGATAAGGCCACTCCCCCTTCTGCGGTGCTTCCAAAGGTGCCATCTCCCCTGTCACAACCTTTGTCTGTCATCTTATTTATGGATCACCCCATCCTTGGTGGTGATGACCACTGATGGAGTGACATGACCACCTCTCGGCTTCTTTGTCTAACCTGAACTCTCACCAGACAATAATCCGGTGGATTATCCAACGGATACTATCATCACCTATCAGAAATACAGTGTCTTGTTTCCTTGTATTATGCATTCTGTCTTGCTCTTCAAGAAATGCACTTCCATGATGACCACTCTCCAACATTTTGTGGTTATGAGGCATTCTGTCAGAACTTACTGGCCCCTACATAGCATCGGGGGGTCTGTGATTTGGTTTGCTCCGATGTCATATGTCATTAGTAACTGGATCCCCCTTCATACCAATCTGGAAGCAATAGTGGTTAGAGTGCAAACAACACTGGCAAAGACCATTTGCAATGTCTACCTCCGTCCAGGTAAGCTACTTCGTTATGCTGAACTGTCTACCTTAATACAGAAACTCCTGCCCTGTTTCCTCATCGGGGACTTCAGTGCCCTCCATCCCCTGTGGCGCAGTGCCACTTCAGCAGGTAGGGGTCTCCTAATTGACCAATTTCAATTTGTGTCTCCTCAATGAAGATTCCCCTACTCTCTTAAGTGCTCCTCATGGCACTTTTACTGCTATCAATCAGTGAGCTTTGTGACAGTGACCACTTTCCGGTGATCCTATCATTCCTCTACCACATGTTGGGCATTCTGCAGGGACAGTTGGCCTTTATGTATGTTTGCTGTGCATTTTGAAACATCCCTCACAAATTGCATTGATGTGGTCGTGCAGGGAGCCCCTGCCACTACTCTTCATGCTGCTGGCACTGCTGTCCCCATATCCACACGTGGTCCCCCTCATCGTTGGGTGGTACTGTAGTGGACCAAGAACATAGCAGTTGCTGTCCAGTACAGCCAACAGGGGCTGATGCAATTTAAATGACACCCTTCACAGACCAACCTTCTCACTTTTAAGCATCTCCATGCTAAGGCTCGTTAACTTACTAAGCAGAGTCAAAAGCGATGCTGGGAGCGCTATGTTTCTACACTGGGGATGTATGCCTCTTCATCGCAGGTTTGGTCCAAGCTCTGTAGCCTTCTAGGTCACCAGCGACAGTCAACTGTCCAGACTGATGCTCTGTCCACTGACCCATTGGTCATTGCAGAACACCCCGTGACACACTTTGCGACAGCTTCGGTGTCCTCTTCCTATCCCACTGCCTTTCTCCAGCAGAAACGCCGAGTTGAACAGACCCCCTTTTGTTTCAATCTGCACCATGCTGAACCCTACACTGAATGGGAATTCTTGCAGTCTCAAACCTCTTCACATGACACAGCCCCAGGCCCAGATTCCATCCACAAACAGATGATTCAACACTTGGATGTTACCCAAAGGCAGCACCTACTACCCCCTGCGGATCTGGGGTTTAGATTAGTCCCAAGGTATTCCTGCCTGTCGTAAGAGGTGACTAAAAGGAGTGTCTCACATTTCAGCCTTAATGTGATGGTCTCCTGTAGTGTTTGACCTCCATTTTTTAAAATTTTCCTGCAGAGCGAGCCAATTGGGGAAGGGCACCCTACATGGTGCATTGTGTCCATCATGCACTGACACCTATTGCATCCTTCGTCGATGTGGATCTACACTTATGCTCGTCCTTCAACTGTTGGGCGAGGTCACCCTCCTGGGTGCGTATTTTTTCCATCCACTGTGCAGTATCATTTTCTACACTGATGATAATAATGGACTTGTTTGCTTGGTTGCACTTTAGAATGTGAAGAGGCGAGGTGTACGTATCATTCAGCGTGTCCATCCGGGTCCAAGGGATATCAGGTTGCCACTGGTGCATTCATCTTGGCATTTGAGGGTGATAAATTACCCAAGAAGGTCAAGGTGATGGTCTACTTCTGTGATGTAAAATCCTATATCCCTCTCCCAGTGCGGTGCTTTAAATGGAAGTTTGGTCATATGTCTTTCCGCTGTACTTCTAGTGTCACATTTCGAGATTGTGGACGCCCATCTCATCCCAATACCCCATGTGCCCCTCCTCTCATCTGTGTCAACTATGAAGAGAACCATTTGCCTTGCTTGCCAGACTGCAGGATTCTCCAGAATGAAAGGGAAATCCTGGAGTACGAGACCCTGGACCGACTGACCTAGAGTGAGGCTAAGAGGAAATTTGAATGCTTACATCCTGTACGCATGACAGCGTCTTATACTGCCACTACAACAGTTGTAGCCCCATCAGCTCCGTCAACCCCAGTCACCTCTCAGAGGCAGAAGACTACACCCTCTGCCTTGATGGTGAGGGGCGCTTCCCTCCTTGTTGCTCCTGCACCACCTAGTTCTGGAGCAACAACCCCCAACTATCGGGGACGTCCGTCCCCACTTCTAAGCTGGAGAAGCACACAAATTCTTCAGCTGCTCTCGCTAGGAAGGGGTCCCTTTGGTCACTCCCTTCCCAGGTGTTTGCTAGAGGGAGAGATGACACCTGCCATTGGCAGAAGAGCCCAAAAGCAGCTGATTGGAGGGCTTCACACTCATCCTCAGTACCAGAGACTGAATTGGTGAAGTCCTCCCAGCCAGGGAAACTCAAGGAACAGCGAGAGAAATCCAAAAAGGAAGGTCCCCAAGACCAAGGGAATTGCAGTGGCACCCACACCACCGCTACCTACAAGCTCTGCGGCTGAGAATGGAGTGGAGATTTTGGTGTCCGCTGAGGACCTAGATCTTGCCAGATCCTCAGACACAATGGATATAGACTGCTCAGGCAAAAAGTCGGTGTCAGCAGGTGACCCTGAGATGTAAACTGCCTCATTGAAGGTTCCACGCCTCCCCAGTCTCACGATGACGTCATCCTCCTACCTACCTACACATACATTCCTACCTACATTTATACTCCGCAAGCCACCCAATGGTGTGTGGCGGAGGGCACTTCACGTGCCACTTTCGTTACCTCCCTTTCCTGTTCCAGTCACATATGGTTCGCGGGAAGGATGACTGCCAGAAAGCCTCTGTGCGCGCTCGAATCTCTCTAATTCCCCACTTCCCCATCTTCCTGCCACTGGCCTGGCGTCAAGCCCATGGACGCCTGCCCAGATGAGCTTTAAGGAAGGTGGACTGGGAAAGTTTAACCTCTACTGTCACCGTTGAATCTCCCCCACACGGTAACATTGATGTGATGATGGAGCAGGCGACTTCAGCGATTGTTTCTGTGGCAGAAAACATGATCCCTCGCTCTTTATGGTGCCCCGGTGAAAGACAGTCCCTTGGTGGTCGCTGGAAGTCACTGAGGCAATTAAGGAGCATCGGCGAGCTCTACAGTGGCATAAGCAGCACTGTTCCCTTGAGCACCTCATAGCCTTCAAACGGCTCCGTGCTCGCGTTTGCCAACTTATTAAATGGCGGAAGCAGGAGTGTTGGGAGAGAGATGTCTCGACCATTGGGTGCCATACATTACCTTCCCAAGTCTGGCCAAAGATCAAATGTCTTTTCAGGTAGAAGACCCTAACAGGTGTTCCCGGTGTTAACATAAATGGCGTGTTATCTACCGACGCAAAAGCCATTGCTGAACACTGTGCTTGAGCCTCTGCTTCGGAGAATTACCCTCCAGCCTTTCACACTCTCAACCGGTGGCTGGAATGAAAAGTCCTCTATTTTACTATACGCCACAGTGAACCCTATAATGCCGCATTTACCGAGTGGGATCTCCTCAGTGCCCTTGCATAATGCCCCGACACAGCTCCTGGACCAGATTGGATCCACGGTCAGATGACTAAACATCTCTCATCTGATTACAAGCGAAAACTCATCATCATCTTCAGCTGGATGTGGTGCAATGGTGTCTTAACATCGCAATGGTGGGAGAGCACGATCATTCCGGTGCTCAAACCTGGTAAAAAGCCAATTGATGTGGCTAGCTATCAGCCCATCAGCCTCACCAACGTTCTTTGTAGGCTGCTGGAACGTATGGTGTGTTGGCGGTTGGGTTGGGTCCTGGAGTCATGTGGCCTACTGGCTCCATGTCAGGGTGGCTTCCGCCAGGGTCGCTCTACTACTGATGGTCTTGTGTCCCTAGAGTCTGCCATTTGAACAGCCTTTTCCAGAGGCCAACACCTGGTTGCCGTCTTTTTTGATTTATGAAAAGTGTATCACACGACCTGGCGACATCATATCCTTGCCATGTTATACAGGTGGGGTCTTTGAGGCCCACTCCTGATTTTTATCCAGAATTTCCTGTCGCTTCATACTTTCCATATCCAAGTTGGTGCCTCCCATAGTTTCCCCCCATATCAAGGAGACTAGGGTTCCGCAGGGCTCTGTATTGAGTAAATCTCTCTTTTTAGTGACCATTAATGGCCTAGCAGCAGCTGTAGGGCCGTCAGTATCACCTTCTCTGTATGCAGACGACTTCTACATTTCATAGTACTCCACCAGAACTTGTGTTACCAAGCAGTGCCTGCTGGGAGCCATCCACAAGGCGCAGTGTTGGGCTCTACCCCACGGTTTCCAGTTTTCGGCTGCAAAGTCATGTGTTATGCACTTTTGTCGGCATCGCACCATTCATTCAGAACCAGAACTTTACCTTAACGATGATCCTCTCACTGGAATGAAGGCATATTGATTCTCAGGACTGGTTTTTCATGCCCGATTGACTTGACTTCCTCACCTTCGTCAGCTTAAGCGGAAGTGCTGGCAGCACCTCCGCTGCCACTTCCTCTCGATTCTTGACAAGTACCAAGGCAACAGAGTGGTTTACACTGACGGCTCGATGGCTGATGCTCACATCGGCTTTCCATGTGTCCATGGAGGACATAATAAATAGCATTCCTTGCCTGATGGCTACAGTGTTTTCACTGCAGCGCTGGTGGCTATATCTCATGCTCTTGAGCACATCCGTTCATGCCCTGGGGAGGCGTTTCTTTTGTGTACTGACCCCTTGAGCAACCTACAAGCTCTCGACCAGTGGTGCCATCATCCTCCTTTGATAGCGACCATCCAGGATTCCATCTATGCCCTGGAACAGTCCAGTCATTCAGTGCTGTTTATCTGGGCCTCAGGTCACGTCAGAATCCCAGGCAACAAACTTGCTGACTAGGGCTGGCCAAACAGGCTACGCAGAAACTGCTTATGAAGATCGGTTTCTCTGCAACTGACTTGCATTCAGTACTATGCCGAAAGGTATTGTGGCTTTGGGAAACGAAATGGCATAGCCTCAGCACACACAACAAACTGTGTGCCATTAAAGAGACTATGAATGTGTGGCAGTCCTCTGTGCAGGCCTCTCACAGGGACTCTGTGTTTCTCTGCCGGCTCCGCATTGGCCACGCTTGGGTGACACATGGCTACCTCCTGCGCCATGATGACCCACCTCAGTGTCGGTACAGTGCCCGGCTGACAGTGGCCCATATCTTTGTGAGCTGTCCTTTTTTGGCTGCCCTGCGATGGACTCTACAGTTACCGTACTCACTGCCACTAATTTTAGCTGACAACGCCTCATCGGCTAATTTTGTTTTACATTTTATACATGACGGTGGGTTTTATGATTCTGTATAAGTTTTAGGGCATGTCGTTTGTCCCTTGGTGTTCTCCACTCTAATGATTTTAGGCTGGATGTTTTAATGTGTCACAGTGCGTCTGGCTTTTTATTTTTATTCTCGTGTCTGCAAGCCATGGTCATCTGCTCTTTTGCTTTTATCCCTTCTACCTGTTTCTTGCTTCTCACTATGGTTTTCTTTTGCTGTTTTTGTCCATAGTAGTGAATGGTTGCCCTTCCGTCGTTCTTCTGGTTCTTCCTTTCTCTTGTTATTGTGCTGTATGTCTATCTTTTCTTCTTTCCCTTGTGTAATTAGTTTATTGGGAACAAGGGACCGACGACCTCTTAGTTTGGTCCCATACCTGTCTTTTCAACCAACCAACCAACCAACCAAGCTATCCTAAAGATGTCTTTCTCGAAAGGAAGGAGTGCAATTGCCCTTTCTCCATATGGGAGTTACAAAGGACAACATCCAGTATGGAGCATATTAGCATGTTAAAAAAAGGTAAGGGGAAAAGAATGTAGGCATTGTTATGGTATGACATTTTGTCAGTTACAATAATACTTTTTGGTGACAAGGTAGGAATTATTTGCATCAAAATCAAGTTGAAAAAATGTTCATAATTCAGTTCGTCATAAATTGACCATGTACTTGTTAAAAACTCGCTAGTAATTCAAGTATTCGCCTTGATAATTTTGTTATTTCCACTGTCATGGTGGCTTCAATGTTGAGATTCTGCCACATTTTCTGAAAGTAATATTGCTGTCACCTTATGTTTAATAGATAAGGGAGAAACCTCTTTGCCTTCCTTCTATTAATTTTATTGCTGTAATCAAGTATTTGCATTGTAAGTCGATTATACCAGTTTCCTCTACTACCATTTTTCATTAATTTCCACATCTCCTTCAGAGAAATCCCTTTCATGCAGTATCTTGTCTAAAACATATTTCTGCTAAGGACTGTAGTCTGTTTTACAGCAAGAAGTAATTTTTGTGGATCACAGTCTCTTCATTAGGACTTGAGATAGTACCCCAACAGTTCCTTTTATGTAAACTCTGTAGCACAAAGTACTAATTACATTAGAAATAACCGTATACTCTCATTAGTACAACTAATTCATTATATGCACTGGTTGACAATAAAGGTTAAGCACCAAGAGGAGGAGGAGGAAAAGAAATGAAACTTCATGGGTTAAGAGGGCATGTGATATTATTTCCGTGATTACAAAAACAAACCAAAAGTACAAAAACTTGGCAGTATGAGCCCACTAATTAGTATGATGTTTCACCGGTTCTGGCCTTGATGCAGACACTGATTTGGCTGGGAAGGGTATCCTAAAGCAATTTTATCCTCTCCTGAGGAAAGCTGGCCCACAAATGTTGTAGCTGGTCCTTGATATACTGGCACAGGGACAGGGTTGACGTCTGAGTTTGTCATCTTGAGGTTCTTACTGGCAAATGAGTCCCTCAGCATCATGCAGACAGTGCACAGAAACAAGTGCCACTTGTGGGCAAGCATTGTGCAGCTCGAAAATGTCACCACAATATTGTTGCATGAGGTGTAACACATGAGGATACAGGCTATCCGTGACATATCTTTATGTTCTCGTAGTTCCCTCAATCACTATCACCCATGATCTGAAGTCATACCCAGTGACTGCCTACACCATAATAAACCAGGATTAACAGCATTGTATCTCTCCAAACCATTAGGAGAGTGGGATCTCTCCTCAATCTGCTACCGTACTTGCCACCAATGGTTGTTCTGAGTTGTACAGAACTGTGACTGATGACCGAACATGATGAGATGCCATTCATCAGCAGTCTATGCTTTCTGGTCACATCATTATTCCAAACTCAGCCTTTTGTGCTGTGGTGTAGCAGCAGCCTGCGCTTTGGAGGGTGATTCACTAGTCCGTCTGTTGCTATTCTCCAAGCACTGGTGCAGCATGACACACAATGTTGCATCCATTACTGGTTCTCGGCTGGCAGGCACAGATGTGAATCGACTATGATTTGCTTGGTGCATAATATGGCAATCGTCCCATGTGGTGGTCAGATGGGTTCAGCTGGTACCTTGGTGACAAATATGCCTACCCTCATGTTCCCATTCAGTACAACTTCTGACACTACTGTGTCTGGTAACAACACTAAATATGAACAAAACTATTACACCCTGGTGGCCATTCTGTGTGTCCCAGAGAATTTCATTTACACATCGCCTGATGGTGCATTCATATACGAAGTTGACATCTGTGCACATGTTTTGGGTGCATCACTTTTTTTTGTCAGGCATTGTATATAAATGGAAGTAGCTGATTCCAGAAAGTAATGTAACAAGGACAAAAATATGGTCCTATATAAATTGCCACATACTGCACTACTGATAGAAAGGGAAACAAATTCTTAATGTGGCTGTATGGCAGCCATAGCATTTTTCTGGCAAAGGCCACATCTCTAAACATGATTGATGGTCATTCTTCATTTTACAGACATACTATATCACACTACCTGTTCTGTTCTAGTTACAGAATATCCTTCTTTTTAATTAATGTGCCAAACAAAATGACACAGTGGTTAAGGCTCTGGGCTCATATTTAGGAGCAGCAGAATTAAAACTTGGGTCCGTCTTGGCGTGGCGCACGCCATGTGATTGGTGGCAGTGTTAAACAGCAAGGGATGCCACACAGTCAAGATCAGCTGGCCACAGCAACTGCTGTTGCTGTGTCACTTGTTACACTATGAAAATGGCCAAAACTGCAGTAGCAGCTTGATCGTATTGAGAGATTGTTGTGGTAGTAGATGATTTGGTAGCATCATGGGGGATGCTATATCTTTGTGTGATCAATCTGGTCTGTTTGCATACTGCAATTTAATTTTATATTTTTGTTATAAGCTACAGCTTTTGTACAGAAATGAGTAGCTTTGATGAGAGGACCAACTGTTTCTCATATTAACACTATGAAATTGCAGCTGCAAAGAAAAGAGGATGTTGTATCCATGACATCAATAAAAAGAGAAGGCTTAGGGAATGTCGTTGCATGTGTGTTGAACTAGTCTGTTATGAAGATAGGTTTTTGAGTATGTCTGCAACATCATGAGAATGTTTTGACGATATGATATTGTTACAATATACACTGGTGTGCAAGACTGCAGGACAAAACTAAGTTTCACATGATATATGTCACTCCCAAGTATCATAACTTGATGGTGAATGTGGTCCATACATTAAAAGAACGGCTATAGACTAGTAAAGAAGGTAACTGTAAGAAAAAAGAGACAAACAGAAATGGTCCTTTTATTCAAAGACAATAATTCCACTGAAGTCACTGCAATTCGTGATGGTCCCCTGGACATTACAAAAGATGGGACATGTTACTTGATAGGATGTTTGGTTACCACAGGCAGCAGTACATCAGTTGTTAGAGGATTGTGCCCACTAAGAAAAGTGATTAAGTCATCCTTGGTTGTTTGAGAGTTGTGCATGTTAGGAAATTTTGTGGCATTATCCATCCTCGGTTATATCAGGGGCACCCCTGCCTGTCTTCATGACTCGTCCCATGTTATCTCAACTTATTTGACTTGCTAGGCCACGACATGAGATGGGAGTGGGTGCGCACATTGCCCCTGAGGTAAGATAGACTAAATTTGTCTAGCCAGCCAGTCTCTCCTGCCATCCATGTATAGTTATGTCTTATTTTTGCCTAAGCTATTCTTTGAAAGTAATCTCTTCTCCACTTCCTCTATGCAAACCTCAGTGTAGGGGTACTAAAAAACTGCAAAGGATATTAGATTAACAGAACAAATGATGATATATGAATAATTAAATAATTGTGATAATGTGATACATAATTTTATACTTAATACAGAATATTTTTTACATTTTATGAGATGTAATGCAGATGGGAGGGTTTGTATCAATTTTGAAAGGGGTGGGTAATGTAGGTACAGACATAACTAACGCTAAACACACACCACACCTTTCAAACAACCCTCGCAGATAAGTGTGACCGATTCTTCACCATTTGCCGTTCCATAGGTGTTGCTAAGATTTTTTTCGGTGACTTCAAGGGTGAAGGTGAGAATGTCCGTTCTGTAGGAGATGATTTAACACCATACCACCTCTGGCTTCTCACTAAAGTACCGGTGAGGTAGGGATCCATGGGAATGGTTTCCTGTCTTTGGGGCTATCTTCTTTCACTCCTTCGATCTTAGCAACCATTTCTACATTTTCCTTTCTTAATTCTCATTTAAGTACCTTCCTATCTTTCCCGCTTTTCATATTAAAAACTTCTGTTGCTGAAGGCCTTCTTAATGTCCGTTGTTTCCAATAACCTACAACTTATTTCATATAAGCAGGCCAAAGAATCAGGATACATAGACACGTTTACGCATACACACAATGGAACACAAAGACACAAACAATAAAAGGACGTACTGAAATGATGTAAGAACTGCCAAGGGTTGTAGGGGGAAAGCTATGTGTACATTAGAGAGACATGCACACATTGTTCATGGTGATGGTTCTACATCATATTGTATACATCTACTATGAAAAGTCTATACCAGATACACATGAGGAGGCGGCTCGAAAGACATGCACACATTGTTGGTTCTACATCGCATATCTGTATGTAAAGAAATGCACACATTGTTGGTTCTACATCGCGTATCTGTATCTAAAGAAATATATTTAGATATGTAAAGACTATGATGATTTTACATCGTACATATACATAGATATATAAGTAAGATAAACTACACATCAAATACACCTGAGAAGGAAGCATGAGTAAATTAAGGAGAGCATAAGCCGGAGAGGAATACATTGTGATAATTAGTAAGGATTGTCAGAGTAACAAATATTCTGATGACTTGTAGGATAGTGGGACTCGTAACTTAAGTAAGCATATTATAGATTGAATAATGTATGTAGGCATGAAGTATATGCTGGAAACGTAGAAGTGATAAGTAAAGGACGACTCTAGGGTATGAAATGAATTATTAAGGAGTGAGTGTGAAAAGTGAAGTAGATTTTCAAATTTTCCAGAGAATATTTAATGATAGTGTACATAAAGATGTATACTAGGGCAATGAACCATGAGGCCTACTCCGGAAGGATAAGGGGGCACACCCAGTATTTATTGTATATAAAAGGCAGTTAGGCGGACCAAAGGAAGGCTGACCTATACTGTGCGGACAGGGGCACTAAGAAGGGGATTGATTTCTACCATAGTAGAACAGGAATTTAGAGGGGCGTACCTACCGAAACGGAAGGAGGGGGGACTCTCATAGGGTCAACCCATATGTAAGGTGTAGGTACTGGCCCTAAAGGGAAAAATTACAGTATTGTGACAGAAGTCACAGAATTTGATACGAATTAGTCTGGTAAGTTTGGATTCTATAGACCACTAGCATTATTAGGTTTTAGGTGTGTCAAAAACACTTTTATTTTTGCCCAAAGTTCCTCCAGGCTACAGACTGATATAATAATGGTACTTGTACGTACTGAGAAAACGTAGTACGAAGTTTTAGAATAAAGCATGAAATATTCAGGTGTCCATGACACCTGGAGTTTATAATTGGAGTTAAGGTCAGTGTCCTCACAGTTCACAAGTAAAAGTAATACAGAATGACAGAAATATGCATATAAATCTATGTAGAAATCTAATATTTTTAAAATGTAGATTGTTATGATGTATGATATTAAGGTTCATATTGATTATGTGTAAAATATCGCTTGTTCAGGCTGACGGGAGGGATATGTAGTGCTTCGAGAATTTCGGAGTAATTTCTAGAAACATCTACATACATACTCCGCAATCCACCATACAGTGGGTACCTCATACCACAACAAGCGTCTTCTCTCCCTGTTCCATTCCCAAACAGAACGAGGGAAAAATGACTGCCTATATGCCTCTGTACGAGCCCTAATCTCTCTTAACTTATCTTTGTGGTCTTTCCGTGAAATGTAAGTTGGTGGCAGTAAAATTATACTGCAGTCAGCCTCAAATGCTGGTTCTCTAAATTTCCTACGTAGTGATTCACGAAAAGAACACCTCCTTTCCTCTAGAGACTCCCACCCAAGTTCCTGAAGCATTTCTGTAACACTCGCATGATGATCAAACCTACCAGTAACAAACCTAGCAGACCGCCTCTGAATTGCTTCTATGTCCTCCCTCAATCTGACCTGATAGGGATCCCAAATGCTTGAGCAGTACTCAAGAATAGGTCGTATTAGTGTTTTGTAAGCGGTCTCCTTTACAGATGAACCACATCTTCCCAAAATTCTACCAATGAACCGAAGATGACTATCCGCCTTCCCCACAACAGCCATTACATGGTTGTCCCATTTCATATCGCTCTGCAATGTTACGCCCAAATATTTAATCGACATGACTATGTCAAGCGCTACACTACTAATGAAGTTTTCAAACATTACAGGATTCTTTCTCCTATTCATCTGCATTAATTTACATTTATCTATATTTAGTTATATTTGTAGTTGGGAGCTCCAATGTTAGGCACGTAATGGGGCCCCTTAGGGATATGGCGGCTAAGGAGGGGAAGAAATCCAGTGTGCACTCCGTGTGCATTCCGGGAGGAGTCATTCCTGACGTGGAAAGGGTCCTTCCGGATGCCATGAAGAGCACAGGGTGCAGCCAGCTGCAGGTGGTGGCACATGTCGGCACTAATGACGTGTGTCGCTTTGGATCTGAGGAAATTCTCTCTGGATTCCAGCGGCTATCTGATTTGGTGAAGGCTGCCGGTCTTGCTTACGAGATGAAGGCAGAGCTCACCATCTGCAGCATCATTGACAGAACCGACTGCGGACCTTTGGTGCAGAGCCGGGTGGAGGGTCTGAATCAGAGGCTCAGACGGTTTTGCGACCGTATTGGCTGCAGATTCCTTGACTTGCGCCATAGGGTGGTGGGGTTTCGGGTTCCGCTGAATAGGTCAGGAGTTCACTACTCTCAGCTGGCGGCTACACGGGTAGCGGAGGCTGTGTGGCATGGACTGGGCAGTTTTTTATGTTAGAAGGCCTCGGGAAAGTGCGGGATGGGCTGCAATGTCAAAGGGTGCTTGGCAATTACAGGACGTGCTTGGATCAAGGAACAGTCGGAATTATAGTTGTAAACTGTTGTAGTTGCGCTGGAAAAGTCCCTGAGCTTCAAGCGCTAATAGAAAGCACAGAAGCTGATATCGTTATAGGTACAGAAAGCTGGCTAAAGCCTGAAATAAGTTCTGCAGAAATTTTTACGAAGTCTCAGATGGTGTTCAGGAAAGATAGATTAGGCAGAATTGGTGGTGGAGTGTTGGTGTCTGTCAGTAGTGGTTTATCTTGTAGTGAAGTCGAAGTAGATACTCCGTGCAAATTGGTGTGGGTGGAGGTTATACTTAACAGCCGAATTAAGTTAATAATTGGCTCCTTCTACCGAACCCCAGACTCCGATGATACAGTTGCGGAACAGTTCAGAGAAAGTTTGAGTCTCGTAACAAATAAATACCCCACTCATACGGTTATAGTTGGTGGGGACTTCAACCTACCCTCGGTATGTTGGCAAAAATACTTGTTCAAAACCAGTGGTAGGCAGAAAACGTCTTCCGAGAATGTCCTAAATGCATTCTCCGAAAATTATTTCGAGCAGTTAGTCCACGAACCCACGCGAATTGTAAATGGTTGCGAAAACACACTTGACCTCTTGGCCACAAACAATCCAGAGCTGATAGAGAGCATCATGACAGGGATTAGTGATCACAAGGTCATTGTAGCTAGGCTCAATACAATTTCTTCCAAATCCATCAGAAACAAACGCAAAATAATTTTATTTAAAAAAGCGGATAAAGTGCCACTAGAAGCCTTCCTAAAAGACAATTTCCATTCCTTCCGAACTGACTATGCGAATGTAGACGAGATGTGGCTCAAATTCAAAGATATAGTAGCAACAGCAATTGAGATATTCATACCTCATAAATTGGTAAGAGATGGAACGGATCCCCCGTGTGGTACACAAAAAAGGTCCGAACGCTGTTGCAGAGGCAACGGAAAAAGCATGCGAAGTTCAGAAGAACGCGAAATCCTGAAGATGGGCTAAAATTTACAGACGCGTGAAATTTGGCGCGTACTTCGATGCGAGATGCCTTTAATAGGTTCCACAACGAAACATTGTCTCGAAATTTGGTAGAAAATCCGAAGAAATTCTGGTCGTATGTAAAGTACACAAGCGGCAAGACGCAGTCGATACCTTCGCTGCGCAGTGCCGATGGTACTGTTATCGACGACTGTGCC
Source organism: Schistocerca gregaria (assembly GCF_023897955.1). NCBI lineage: Eukaryota > Metazoa > Arthropoda > Insecta > Orthoptera > Acrididae > Schistocerca > Schistocerca gregaria. Next base: position 333,781,453 of record NC_064931.1, on the reverse strand, counting down.
GCTAAAGCGGAGTTATTGAACGCAGTTTTCCGAAATTCCTTCACCAGGGAAGACGAATGGAATATTCCAGAATTTGAAACACGAACATCTGCTAGCATGAGTTTCTTAGAAGTAGATACCTTAGGGGTTGCGAAGCAACTCAAATCGCTTGATACGGGCAAGTCTTCAGGTCCAGATTGTATACCGATTAGGTTCCTTTCAGATTACGCTGATACTATAGCTCCCTACTTAGCACTCATATACAACCGCTCGCTCACCGATAGATCTGTACCTACAGATTGGAAAATTGCGCAGGTCGCACCAGTGTTCAAGAAGGGTAGTAGGAGTAATCCATTTAACTACAGACCTATATCATTGACGTCGGTCTGCAGTAGAGTTTTGGAGCATATACTGTATTCAAACATTATGAATCACCTCGAAGAGAACGATCTATTGACATGTAATCAGCATGGCTTCAGAAAACATCGCTCTTGTGCAACGCAGCTAGCTCTTTATTCGCACGAAGTAATGGCCGCTATCGACAGGGGATCTCAAGTTGATTCCGTATTTCTAGATTTCCGGAAAGCTTTTGACACCGTTCCTCACAAGCAACTTCTAATCAAGCTGCGGAGCTATGGGGTATCGTCTCAGTTGTGCGACTGGATTCGTGATTTCCTGTCAGGAAGGTCGCAGTTCGTAGTAATAGACGGCAAATCATCGAGTAAAACTGAAGTGATATCAGGTGTTCCCCAGGGAAGCGTCCTGGGACCTCTACTGTTCCTGATCTATATAAATGACCTGGGTGACAATCTGAGCAGTTCTCTTAGACTGTTCGCAGATGATGCTGTAATTTACCGTCTAGTAAGGTCATCCGAAGACCAGTATCAGCTGCAAAGCGATTTAGAAAAGATTGCTGTATGGTGTGTCAGGTGGCAGTTGACGCTAAATAACGAAAAGTGTGAGATGATCCACATGAGTTCCAAAAGAACTCCGTTGGAATTCGATTACTCGATAAATAGTACAATTCTCAAGGCTGTCAATTCAACTAAGTACCTGGGTGTTAAAATTACGAACAACTTCAGTTGGAAGGACCACATAGATAATATTGTCGGGAAGGCGAGCCAAAGGTTGCGTTTCATTGGCAGGACACTTGGAAGATGCAACAAGTCCACTAAAGAGACAGCTTACACTAAACTCGTTCGTCCTCTGTTAGAATATTGCTGCGCGGTGTGGGATCCTTACCAGGTGGGATTGACGGAGGACATCGAGAGGGTGCAAAGAAGGGCAGCTCGTTTTGTATTATCGCGTTATAGAGGAGAGAGTGTGGCAGATATGATACACGAGTTGGGATGGAAGTCGTTACAGCATAGACGTTTTTCGTCGCGGCGAGAGCTTTTTACGAAATTTCAGTCACCAATTTTCTCTTCCGAATGCGAAAATATTTTGTTGAGCCCAACCTACATAGGTAGGAATGATCATCAAAATAAAATAAGAGAAATCAGAGCTCGAACAGAAAGGTTTAGGTGTTCGTTTTTCCCGCTTGCTGTTCGGGAGTGGAATAGTAGAGAGATAGTATGATTGTGGTTCGATGAACCCTCTGCCAAGCACTTAAATGTGAATTGCAGAGTAGTCATGTAGATGTAGATGTAGAGCTAGCTGCCATTCTTTACACCAATCACAAATACTGTCGAAGTTATTTTGTATCCTACTACAGTCCCTCTACGACGACACCTTCCCGTACACCACAGTGTCATCAGCAAACAGCTACACATTGCTATCCACCCTATCCAAAAGATCATTTATGTAGATAGAAAACAACAGCGGACCTACCACACTTCCCTGGGGCACTCCAGATGAGATCCTCACCTCCGATGAACACCCACCATCGAGGACATGTACTGGGTTCTATTACTTAAGAAGTCTTCGAGCCACCTAAAACTTTGGAACCAATCCCATATGCTCGTACCTTAGTTAGGAGTCTGCAGTGGGGCACCGAGTCAAATGCTTTCTGGAAGTCAAGGAATATGGAATCCATCTGATACCCTTCATCCATGGTTCGCAAGATATCATGTGAAAAAAGGGCAAGTTGCATTTTGCAGGAGTGATGCTTTCAAAAGCCGTGCTGATGCATGGACAGCAACTTCTCTGTCTCAAGGAAATTCATTATATTCGAACTGAGAATATGTTCGAGAATCCTGCAACAAATCGATGTTAAGGATATTGGTCTGTAATTTTGAGGATCTGTCCTTCTACCCTTCTTATATACAGGTGTCACCTGCGTTTTTTCCAGTCACTCGGGACTTTACATTGTTCGAGAGATTCATGATAAATACAAGCTAAGTAAGGAGCCAATGCAGTAGAGTACTCTCTGTAAAACCAAATTGGAATCCCATCAGGACCTGGTGATTTATTTATTTTTAACCCATTCAGCTGTTTCACAACCCCAGGGATGTCCTCCATACGCGAATCTGTACGAGACTCAAACGGCGGTATGTTTATACGAATCCTCCTACATGAAAGATTTCTCAAATGCTAAATTTAAAATTTCAGTTTTCGTTTTGCTGTCTTCCATTGCCAGGCCAGACTGATAAGTGAGTGACGGAATGGAAGCCTTCGACCCGCTTACCGATTTTATGTAAGGCCAGAATTTCCTTGGGTTTTCAGCAATATCTTTTGCGAAGGTATGACGGCGGTAGTGGTTGAATGCTTCGCGCATCGCTCTTTTTACAGCAGCACGAATCTCTACTAACTTTTGCCTGTCCTCATTCTCCCGATCTCTCGTGTACCGCAAGTGCAACTGCCTTTGCTTCCTGAGCATTCTCCGAATTGCACTGTTCAACCTTAGTGGGTCTTTTCCGTCCGTAACCCACTTTTTCGGCACATACTTGTCCAATGCGTGATTTACAATGTGTTTAAAATTTGCCCATAATTCTTCCACGTCCATCGTACCGGAAGTAAATGAAGTCGATTGATTTACTAAGTGGGATGCTAACAACTGCCTATCTGCTCTTTCTAGTAAGAATACTCTCCTAGCCTTCTTGACCGACTTTTTAACTTCCGTAACCATAGTCGTAATGACATCATCATGATCACTACTCCCTGTCTCAACACTGACACCATCAATGAGGTCTGGTCTGTTTGTGGCTACCAGATCAAAATATTTCCATTACGCGTTGGCTGTCGATTTAGCTGCTCAAGACAGTTTTCGGATAATGTGTTCAAAAGTAATTCACACGACGGCTTGTCTGTACCGCCTGTAATGAATCCATAGACATCCCAGTCTATACTAGGTAGGTTGAAGTCGCCTCCGACTAATATAGCATTATCCGAGTACTTCTGTGATACAGAATGTAGACTCTCTTTGAATGAATCTAGAACTGTCACGGCAGAACCTGGTGGCCGGTAATAACACTCCACAATTAACTTTATTTCCCCTATACCTGTTAAACGTGTCCAGATAACGTCATAATCACACTCTACTTCGACCACAGTAGACACAATATTTTTGTCTACTGCGTCCACAGCTCGTGGTCGTGTGGTAGCATTCTCGCTTCCCGCGCCTGGGTTCCCGGGTTCGATTCCCGGTGGGGTCAGGGATTTTCTCTGCCTCATGATGACTGGGTTGTGCTGTCCTTAGGTTAGTTAGGTTTAAGTAGTTCTAAGTTCTAGGGGACTGATGACCATAGATATTAAGTCTCATAGTGCTCAGAGCCATTTGCACCATTTTGTCAACTGCAATGAGGACACTACCTCCTACGGTGTCTAATCTGTCTTTCCAATACACGTTCCAACTCTAACTAAATATTTCAGAACTTCCTATCTCAGGGTTCATCCAGGTCTCAGTCCCGAGAATAATTTGCACGCCACACGCTTCTTGGAGGACAGTAAATTCAGGAAATTTATTCCGAACACACTGAAAATTTACTGCTAATATCTTGATAGCTGAAGTGTCTTTACACTGAGCGTGTCCTGATTTTCCTGCCGGCACGTCGACTGAGTGTTCATCAGGACACCTCGCACTACTGCCTAGTCTAAAAAAACCCAATGTGCAAGCCACAAATACTCTGCTACCCGAGTAGCCACTTCCTTTGTGTAGTGCACCCCTGACCTATGTAGGGGCATCCTACAATTCCCCACCCAATAGCACAAGTCTAGAAATCTGCAGCCAAGACTGTCACAGAGTCAACGTAACCTCTGGTTGAGACCCTCTACTCGGCTCCAAACTGAAGGACCCCGATCCACTCTGGGAACGATGCTGCAAGTAGAGAGCTCTACTTGCTCCCCACGTAGGAGGCCAGTGGTCTACACCAAATCTGCCAGCCGCCTGTACAAACTGAGGATTGCCTCAGAACCCAAGCAACAGGCATCATTGGTGCTGACGTGAGCAACTACTTGCAGACGACTGCACCCCGTATGCTCGATAGCCGCAGGCAAGGCCGCCTCCACATCTCGGATGAGGCCCCCCCGGCAGACAAACCGAGCGCATGTTGGATTTCTTTCCAGCCCTGTACGCTATTCCCCTAAGGGGCTCCATCACCCGCCTAACATTGGAGCTCCAAATAACCAGCAAGCCCTTGTCCCCGTGTGTCTGCTCGGGCCCTGCTGAAGGAGCGGCCACCTGCCCACTGACAAGACAAATGTGCAAGGCGAGCCAGAAAGCCTCCACATTGACCCTCCACCACGAGCGACGCGAACACGTTGCAGTCCGCCACTCACCCTGAGGTGAGGGCAGCCCCAACGTGACGGGTACACTAGAAGGTGCCTTGGCGGCTGAGTCAGCAGACGCAGCAAGCGACACCTGGGGTGTCTCAAGCGACGAGCCAGACCCTCCGCCATTGCTGCACCTCGAGGCAGCAGCCTGAATGTTTCTGACTGTGGCCAACAGCACGCTCAGCTGCTCACGAACCACGGCCAGTTCCTCCTGCGCCCGCACACAACATGCACACACCCTATCCATCCTACTTCTGTTATCTAATGACTCTGCGAATATATACTCTACAGCTATCAATAAGCAATATTACTCCTCTAAAATACGAGAATACGCAAGAATTTTGTGTAATTAAATATGCAAGCACACAAACACTCGGAAAGAAATTAAGAATCAAACTACAAAACAAATATGAAAGCTAAATATGTGACTCGCTACTGCACTGCTGCTGCACTGATACTTCATCAGCGGCTGTCTTTCCTTCGTCTTGAATACCTGAATTTGAAGTATGAGTGTGGAATAGTGGAAAAGTATCTACTGCCACATCAGTTTCTGTGTACAGGTGGGAAGTTGGCTATGAGAAAACTGTAAGCGGGGCAGTTGATCGATGCCTACAAGTGTTTGCCTCTTGCACCATAGAAGCTGTATGCAAAGTAGGGGTAATTATGTGTTGTTCCTTGGTGGTGGAATAATTGTAATCGTTATAGACAAATGAGACAGGATTTGACTTGTGACTCTTACTTAATCCTTGGTGTAGACTTGCTAGAAGCAAGACCTGTCTTTGATATTGTAACAACACGGTGCATGGTGGAGGGTACCATGTACCACTACTAGTTGTTTCCTTTCCTGTTCCACTCACAAATAGTGAGAAAAAAATAGATTCTAATGGTTAACGACACAGTTGACTTGCAAGAGTTTGAATGCGTATGTGAAACTTGTGACATTGTTCTTTGTGGAAATGAAAATATAACAGAACTGAACTCAAAGTATTATGCAAGTACCAAATTATTTCAAGAGCAGAGAGAGTGAGAGAGTCGTTTAAATTCCTCTATCCAGCATTCTTTCTTCAAAGAAGAAAGTTGTTGTAATCGATGCAGCCGACTACCCACAGAAGAGGATCAGCTAAACATTTCAAGAAAGTCAGTTGACATGAGAGCAGTGAGAAGTTAGCAATCCAGTCTCTTGTTGCCAAAACCATTTGAACTTTTCATAAGAGAACTCGTCAGTTCTTGCCTGTTTATGTTGGTGTATGTAGAAAATCAATTGGTTTCATTACTATAAATGTCATCAAGTTTTATATTAAACATGTTATGATACAGGACAGACTTCATGCACTTTTATCTGGTTGGCACTTATATACTGCTGTCAGATCATCTAATACATGGATCATCAAATAAATGGACTAAAATTGCATTGATCTCCATATAACATATTGCTATAGGGTACTTCTTTCCATATTTCCAAAGACTTACTGTTTAAGATTATTTGGATTCTAAAGAGCTTTCAACTACATTTGATATATCTCTACATCTACATAGATACTCTGCATGCGATAGCCATCATATGGTGGATGGTGGAGGGTACCATGTACCACTACCAGTTGTTTCCTTTCCTGTTCCACTCACAAATAGTGAGGAAAAAACGACTGACTACATGACTGCATATGAGCCTTGTCATTTTCTTTCCTGTTACACTCGCAAATAGAGTGAGGAAGAAACGACTGTCTATATGCCTTCATATGAGCCTTAATTTCTTATATCTTATCTTTGTGGTCTATGCGCAATGTATGTTGGCGGCAGTAGAATCATTCAGCAGTCAGTTTCAACTATCAGTTCTCTAAATTTTCTCAATAGAGTTTCTCGAAGAGAACACTGCCTTCCCTCCAGGGATTCCCATTTGAATTCCTGAAGCATCTCCATAACACTCACGTGTTGTTTGAACCTACCGGTGCCAAGTCTGGCAGCCTGCCTCTGAATTGCTTTCATGTCTTCCTTCAATCTGACCTTGTATGGATCCCAAACACTCAAGCAGTACTGAAGAGTAGGTCACACCAGTGTTATATATACGGTCTCCTTTACAGGTGAACCACTCTTTAGTAAAATTCTCCCAATAAATCAAAGTGGACCATTCATCTCCACACCCCTATTCTCACATGCTCGTTCCATCTTGCATCACTTTGTAAAGTTATTCCCAGATATTTAAACAACTTGACTGTGTCAAGCAGGACACTAATAATACTGTACCTGAACATTACGTGTTTGATCTTTCCACTCACCCACATTAATTTACATTTTTCCACATTTAGGACTAGCTGTCATTAATCACCCCAACTGGAAATTTTGTCGAAAGCATTTTTGTTTGAAGGATAGACCAGTGTATTATGCGTGATGTTGTAAACGGTACAGGACTGCTACTCTGACATTTAGAAGAGGAGCCATCACAATTATTGTTGATGCCAAAATCTCGATATCATCTGCATAGGAGTTACATAAATTTTATCTGTTTTTAACTTTTCTGATGTTAATTTCATGTACTGAAACACTGTGACCACGGAGGTTTGCTCCTTAGTTTGCTCCTTAGTTTGGTCCTCTGGAACTAGCCATGTAAAATAAAATAAAAGGTGAAAGAAATGTCCTGCGCCAGAGATTTCCTCCTTATGACACTTCATTAATGAAATATAAATGTTCTTTATGTATGTAGAACATCACAATGAAGGCAGTTACTCTGGTAGACTGGTCTCATTGTGTGTGTTCCTTATGTTCCATGAAGAATCTTTTTAAAAACTGCAGTGGGCTAAGTGTAATACTAGCTTTAAAATGTTTGTGGTGTGTGAACATTACTTTGAGGAGGGGTGAAAGAGGGGGGGTCTCTCTTAGTGGTCATCTAACCACACAGATCAAATGAAAGACTCTAACATTCTTTTTATGATACAGTGAAACGTGGATGAGAGCGTTGAAGGGACTGAGATTTATTTTTCCTCTCTTATATTTGGAAGTGAATTTGTACATAGATTAATGAAAACCTCTAAGTTTCTTAGTCAAGCTTAAAGGAGAAACATGAAGAGAGTATGTGTTTAAATGTAAAATACTGTAATAACTTATATGTAAGATGGTGTGCTTACTGTTAGAACTCTGTCAGCTTCCTATGCTTCTTTGTTTAGATATATCTGTATATTGGTAAGCTCTTCCCCTCTAAATGTGAATGTTTTAGCTTACCTGGGAGCTAGTTGAAAAATGTTTGCCATCCACACATTAAGTGTTGTCTGCATTGCAGGAGTGTACACTTTTAAAGGTACTGGCTGGTCTTCACGTAACTGAGTACACATGCCATTCATGTGTTTCAATTTCACATGGGTTCTTTTTTTTTTTTTTTTTTTTTAAGCAATGTATGTGCGCCCCCTCCCCCTACTTTTCCTTGTAAACTGACCATTATTAGCTATAAAATTTGATACTCCCTGTTTTGTGAGTTGTTAAGTTTTTCGTCTGTGAGCCATCTGCAGGAATATTTTTATGATTTTTTTTCCAAGATACTTCTCAACATTAGGATATTTACTAACAGTCTCCAAATATTTCGATGTCCCTCAGAGAACCAAGACTTCATGGAACCTTTGTCTTTTACAGTCTTATAAAAGGTGGTTTGAGGCAAACCAAACTTTCCTAGTAACTCACTGTGCAGCTACACATCTTCAAACACATGCACATTTTATCACATAACAAAGGCAGTTTACTGTTTTGCTCAGACATCTTAAGATGAAACACACCTTCTTTACTAATTGACACTTGTCAACCAATTTGTCATTGTTTTCTGAAATGCTAACATAATGCAAAGATAAAAATGTTCTGCACAATGTTGCAAAGCAATGTGAAATGGAACAAGCGTGTAAGAACAGATGCAGGAAAGGCGAATGATCCACTGCAGTTTATTGAGAGAATTCTAGGAAAATGTAGTTCATCTGTAAAGAAGAATGCATGCAGAACACTTCTGGAACTCATTTTTGAGAACAGCTAGATTGTTTGGGATCCCCACTAGGTCTGAGTAAAGGAAGACATTGAAGAAATTCAGATTTAAGCTGCTAGATTTTTACTGGTAACTTCAATCATCATGTGAATATTACAGAATGCTCTATGAACTCAAGGGGAAACCTCTGAAGGGAAGAGGGCATTCTTTTTGTGAAACACTGTTGAGGAAGTTTAGAGAACCAGCATTTGTGACACTGTAGAATGATACTACTGCCACGAACACATCTTGTGTCAGGACTGCAAAGACAAGTTAACAGGAGTCAAGGCTCATACAAAAGTGTACACAGCCATTTTTCACTCACTCTATTTGCAGGTGGAACAGGAAAGCGAGTGACTAACAGTGGTATGGGATACCCTCTGCAGTGCATCGTATGGTGGCTGGTGGAGTATGTATGTATGTATGGATGGATGGATGGATGGATGGATGGATGGATGGATGGATGTAGATGTATACAGAAACAAAAATTTACATGTGTCTTTGTGTAACATATCCAAGAACAATATATTGCATTTCATAGTATGTGTACAAATAATCAATCACCTGCTTTATCCACATACTTATAATTTATCCAAATTTGTAGATATATAACAATGATAAGCTCAAAATTACAAATGAAGTATGTGTGTGGATAAAGTTGGTGTCTTCCCACATTTCCTGGAAGTCACTCTTAATAATACGGGTTGAATGACAGGTGATATCACTTGCAGAGATCTTTGTATTCCCTCTTAAAGGATTCAGGGGGTGATAATGATGCGACCCATTATTATAAGTGGGAGCAGAATTTTCTCATATATCCTAGTTTGACTGTTTGTGTTTGCAAGAACTTTAGTTTCTATATGTGTGTGTAAATTAACATATTCACAGTGGCACTGCGAATTGTGTTTACTGCTGTGGGGTGGGACGTATAATTGTACTTTCCTCCATCTGGCAATGCTACTTTCCCTGTTTCTTGCCATGGGGCAGTGGTCTTATTCAAACACTCAAGACTACTGTTTCAGTACTTTGAACTTATATTTTTAATCCAATGAGAGATCATATAATTTTACACTGAATTAATCAGAAATTATGTGATACCTCATTTGTTCAGAAAGTTCTCCATTAAAGGGTCACAAAAAAATTATATTCAAACTTGTTCGTTGTGCCTAGCTGATAGGTAATACACCTGTTATTGTGTTGCTGGTAGCACAGTTGTTGGAATTGAGCATGAGCAAGAGGAAGAGCTAGTGTGAGCCACCAGTGCTACACTCCAGTGTGAACGTGTTAATGAACAAATGATTTTTTAACCTTACTTGTTCTGTAACATGTAGTTTAGGACTTGGATGGGTGGCCTCTGTGTATTATACCTGAATTATAACTCTGTCTCTGATTTCAATACTTAAATTGCATTTTTTTCTCTCTCTTGATTCAGTTATTATGGAGGATTCCATGAAGCCATATGATGGAAACAGAAATGATTTCCAGCCTATTGCTACGTTTGAGTGTCGTGGGATTGAACTGATTGGCATTAGACCAGGTGTAAGTACTTTTATTTAATTAAGTGCTAAGTTTAATGGGAGTAAATATGGTGCACTTGTTAAAGAAAACTACTCACTGTGTAGGGGAAATGCTGAACAGTAGTACACCTGGCCCCCTCTTTACTCCCACTTCTCCACCCTCACAGTGGTGCTGCATCCCAACTGGACTTTAAGAGGAAAGCAAGTTCAGCTACTTGTTCATTTCTCTATCTAATGTCTACATTGTGAGTGGTTCTCTGTACCTTTATATCACACACAGAATGTTCTATAACCGTGAAAATGACTACGAGGAATTCCTGAAAGTTTCTTCAGTTCAGAGAATTGATATATGTTTCTGACTTTTTCACATATTGTATTGATTCATAGTACGGCGTACTTGTAAACTCCGTGAAACATTCTGAAAAATGAGTAAAGATCAATGGACAAGAACAATGTAACAAATGATACAGTATTTAAAAGATAAAGTCTCGAAGATTTTTTTGCACCCTTCATCGCACAGCACACATCTAATCTGTGGTCCAGTTATGCCCATCTCTGACTCAGCATATAAAAAATGACAGTAACAACAGCTGCTGCAATGTGGCGCTGGCCGGAGTGTCCGAGCGGTTCTAGGTGCTACAGTCTGTAACCGCGCGACCACTGCGGTCGCAGGTTCGAATCCTGCCTCGGGCGTGGATGTGCGTGATGTTCTTAGGTTAGTTAGGTTTAAGTAGTTCTAAGTTCTAGGGGACTGATGGCCTCAGAAGTTAGGTCCCATAGTGCTCAGAGCTATCTTTTGCAATGTGGCATTGCTGGTCTAAGAGTTTCTGTGGTAGATGACCTGCAATTTATACAGCTTAATTCTTCAGGATTTTCCAGACTATTGTCAGCATCAAATTCCTGCTGTCTTTAACTGCGTCTGGAGCAAGGGCGAGTTCCCGTCACAGTGGTGAGAAAGCATCATCATCTCAGTACTGAAACTGGGCAAGCACCCTCGAGAGAGGGACAGTTATTGCCCAATTAGTCTCACCAATATTCTCTGTAAGTTTCTTGAACATATGATGAGCCGGCGGCTGTATTGTCTTCTTGCATCTAGGGGTTTTCTGGCTCAATCCCGGTGTGGTTTTCACCAAGGTCGTTGCAGTACTGATAATCTGATTTACGTGGAGTCTGCCATCTGAATAGCTTTTGCCCGACATTAGCATCTTATAGCTGTCTTCTTTGAAATGCAATAAAAGCTTATGACACCACATGGTGATACCACATCCTCGCTACCTCAAATAAGTGAGATCTCCAGAGTCAGCTCTGGATTTTTATACAAAACTTCTTGTCTCATCATATTTTCCGGGTTCAGGTTGGTGCCTCCCACCGTTCTCCCCGTATCCAAGAGAGTGGGTCCTGCAGGGCTCTGTACTAAGTGCCCCTCTTTGTAATAACAATCAATGGTCTAACAGTAGCTGCTGACTCCTCACTACCACACTCCTTGTACGCTGATGACTTTTGACTCTGCTATTGCTCCTCTAACGTGGGTGTTGCTAAACATTGACTGCAAGGTGCCATACAAAAGATGCAGGCATGGTCCTCCACCCATGGCTTTTGATTTTCAGCTGCCAAGACTCTTGCCATGTGCTTCTGTCAGTATCTTACCTTTCACTAACAACCAGAACTTTACCTTGACAACCAACTTCTCAGTGTGGTGGGGACCTACTGCTTTTTAGGACTGGTCTTCAATGCTTGGTTGACATAGGTTCCCCACATTCACCAGCTTAAGCAAAAGTGTTTTCTGCATCTTAATACACTTCGCTGTCTGAGTGACACCAGTTGGGGTGCAGATTGCACTACCCATCTGCAGCTTTACAAAACCCTGATACAATGCCATCTTCATCCTGGGAGTGTGGCATTACAGTTTGGTATCACCCTCAGCATTGTAGATACTATATCAGATACGCCACTGTGGGGTTAGACTTGCGGAAGGTGTCTTTTGAACTATCCCTGCGAACAGCTTACATGTGGAGGCTGGGTACCCTTCAATGATTTGTCAATTATGCTACACATGTTCACAGCTCCCCTAAACATCTTAAATACCATCTGCTGTTTACAAACACAGAAATCCGTCTCCCGCAACAGCAGCCCAGATGAGGGATTATGATTGCAACCTGTCTCTGGTACCTTCTCACTGAATTCCAGTTGTTTTTTCTACCACTTCTCCTCCAGCCACATTCATGTACACCTTGATGGTGCATCTCTTGGCCAAAGCTTTGCCTTGACCTATCACAAGGTCCAATTGGTCTTACGCCGTCCGGTTTTAGTTATCTGGAATGTGGAATGGCACACTCTGACTTCACCAAACTAACTACAGGTGATAAAGGAGACTACGAATCTGCAGAGGTCCTCCATGCAGGCCCCTCACTAGGACTCTATCATCCTTTGCCAGCTCTGCATCAGCCACACTTGGCAGTCTCATGTCCATGTCCTCCTGTGTGAGGACCCACCTGCTCGGTTGTTGTGGTTACTGTTTGATGGTGGTTCACATTTTGCTGACTGTCCCAACCTAGGTGCCCTGCGGCGGATGCTTAATCTCCCTGACTTGCTACCGCTGGTGTTAGGAAAAAATGCCTTTTATTCACGAAAGGGGCTTTTACCACTCTGTTTAAGGGAGGGCCACTTAGCTTTATCAACCCATTGGCAGATCACTTTGTTGCCTCCTCTGCCCAGACTAGGCTGCAGCTGTTCGGGCTTTGTAGTCCACCCTGGCCCATGTGTATCTTTTATCTATCTGTGGTTTTCATGCTCTGTCTGCATTGCTAGTCTGTTCTAGACAATTTCTGAGTGGCATGTCTCTGATAAGTTGCAGGGAGGGGGGGGGGGGGTGTATTTCCCCTCATTGCACTCTTTCAGGGGCTTGTGGCTGCTCTGCACACCGGGAACCTTGTTTGCCTTTTTTGCTATATCTCCCTTTCCTCTTTTTTGCCCCTTATCTTGTCTTTGTTGATCTTTGGTAGACCTTGGGATTTTCTTTCCCTGGGTTTTGCGCGGTAGGCCATCTCTGATGTACAGTTTTGTAGACTTGTCTGTTCGAAGAAAAAGGGACTGATGACCTAGTGGTTTGGTCCCTTTAACCAACCAACCATGGTCCATGAAGCATATTATTTGAAAGGTTGTACTTGAACGATATCTTAGAGTCGTACATTGGTGGTGGTAAGCACCCCTTAAGATGTTGAATTCCACTTGTGAGAGTTAATGTAAAAAAACATTGGGTTGTATAAAGTCATCCATTACTCTTAAGTGAGGCCTTCTGCTGTGTAGTTGCACAAAAAACTTCTGTTATATTCACCTGAACATCATACTAAAGGAAAAATTCACAGTGAACTTTAGCAGTCTTTGTATACATCGAACTTTTGTTGCCATGTAATAAATTATGGTACTGACATTTTTGTTGGAAAAATACTAATACATTGTGTGTTAACTTTCAGGGTGGTTGGATTGTAACAACAAAGAGGAATAATAGCACTTTCACTGATATAAATCTTGATGAAGATTATGTAGAATACAATGAAGAAGGTGTTTTAAGTATTTTGGATTTTGAGTGCCAAGTTAGAAGGTCCTAAATGAAATAAGTGTTTTATTATTGTACTGTGTTCAAATAAATTCTTAATATGTATTAAAAAAACATTGATTTATCATTCGTGTAGAGGCGATGTTGAGTCGCAGACAGGTGCGGTGAAAAGACAGCTATACATTTAACCTTTCAGCCAAAAGGCCTCCTCCTAAAACAGGAAAGACACACACAGGCCGTACTGGGACTGTGCCTGGTGAGAGCAGTGGGCATAAGGAGGTGACATCGAGTGATGGATAGCAGGATAGGGGTGGGGGAATGGTGCAGGGCTGCTTGTGGAAGTATTCAGCAGCGTGGTGGGAACAAAGTGGGACTCATAGGTGCAGTTGGGACATTTGGGAGGGACTGAGAGGTGAGGGTGGGAATGGAGAGAAAAGTAGAGAAGGGGGAAGAACTAGTGGGTGCATTGGCATCATAGGAGGTTCTGTAGTTCTGGAATTGGAGCAGGCAAGGGGATAGATTGATGGAGGACAGGGACTCACGAAGGTTGAGGCCAGTGGTGTTATGGGAACATGGGAGATACTGCAGGGAGCGCTCCCACCTGCGCAGTTCAGAAAATCTGGTGGTGGTAGGAATAGTGGCACAGGCTGTGAAACAATATTTGAAGTGATGCACATCATGCTGGGCAGCATGCTTAACAACTAGGTGATCCAACTGTCTCTGGGTCACAGTTACGCAATAGCCATTAATGTGGGCATACAGCTTGTTAGTTGTCATGCCCATGTAGAATGGCACAGTGGTTGCAACTTAGTTGTTGTTTCTTTACCACACAGTGCCCTGCTCATCTGTCAATGCCACCTGCCTTACACTGACGTCCCCAATGCACATGTCCTTGGAGCTATTGAACAGTACCTTTCCCAATGCCCAACTGAGTCCAAACCTACGACCTCCTTCCTGGTGACCATGATCAACTAACTTTATTCTCACCCACAATTACTTCTCCTTTGAAGGCAATGCCTACAAACAAATCTGTGGTACAGCAAAGTGCAGGTGCATGGCACCATTCTATGCCAACCTGTTCATGTGCCATCAAGGGCAATCCTTCCTCACCATCCAGGAGCCCAAACTCCTCACTTAGTTCCGATTAATTGATGACAGCTTGATGACATGGACCAAAGATGAGAATACCCTATCCACATTGCTTCAGGACCTCAACACCTTCTCCCCCATTTGCTTCCTCTGGTGCTCCTCAATGAGCCACCTTCCTCAATGTTGACGACTGCCTCAAAGATGGCTACATCAGTAGCTATGTCCCTATCTAACTTACCAACTGCCAGCAATACCTCCACTTCGACAGCTGCCACCCATTCTATATGAAGTCCCTTCCGTACAGCCAAGTCACCCATGGTCATCACACCTGTAATGATCAGCAGTCCCTCTCCAGATATACCAAGGTTCACACTGAGACATTCACAGATCGAAATTACTCTCCCAACCTTGTACAGAAACAGATCTCCCATGTATTTCCTCTCCAGTTGCCTACAGCCTCCCACATACCCATTGTCTGGCCACAAGCAGCACTTCTCTTGTGACTCAGTATCACCCAGGACTGGAGCGACTGAATCACATTCTCTGCCAGAGTTTCGACTACCTTTCATCATGCCCTGAAATGGGGAATATCCTTCGCATCCCTCTCACAGTGGTATTCTGACGCTTGCCAAACCTACACAATATTCTTGTCCACCCCTACTCCAACCCTGCTCCCAACCCCATGCCTCATATCCCTGCAATGGACCTAGATGGAAGATTTGTCCCATACATTCTCCCACCACCACATACTCCAGTCTGGTCACAGACATCTCCTATCCCATCAAAGGCAGCACTACTTGTGGAAGCAGTCAACCAACAAGTTTTCTGTCTGAATGGCCACCACCAAACTGTGGTGAAGAGATAGCTGGTTCACTGAGTTTCTGAGCATGCTGCCCAACATAATGCACTTCATTTCAATGACTGCTTTACAACCTGTGCCATCTGGATCCTATCCTCCTACCAATACTAGGTTCTGAATCTGCTAGGTGGGAACTGTCCTTACAATATATGGTACTTTCCCATAACACTCGTGGCCTGAGCCTTAACTAGTCACTGTCCTTCACCTACCTATCCCCAGCTGCAGCACTACACAGCCTCTTATTCCACCAACACATATACTAGTCTTTTACCCCTTTTCTCTTTTTCGAGTCTCCCCCCCCCCTCCCACACACACACACACACACACAAATGGCCCAAATGCACTTAGCAGCCCTCCCCTGTCCTCACCATATCCCTAAATGCACCTATAAGCACCTTCTGCCAACACTACCCTGCTCTCTCTCTCTCTCTCTCTCTCTCTCTCTCTCTCTCTCTCTCTCTCTCTCTCTCTCTCTCTCTCTCTCCTCCCCCCTTCCCCCCTTCCCCCCCTCTCCCCCTTCCCCCCTTCCCCCCCTCTCCCCCTTCCCCCCTCCCCCTCTCCCTCTCTCTATACCCCATGGTGCCTTCTTACTCCCACTGCAGAGACCAGATTGCTGCACCCATCAGTTGCAGATGCAGTTGCAGTCCAGCACGAATGCCTGGAGACAGTGGCCATGTGCTTGTGTGAATGTGTGTGTCTTTCTATTTCAGAAGAAGGCTTTCTTACCAAAAGTGTAAATATATAGCAGTTTTCAGTGGTGAGTAACAATCTACCCTTTTTTGGAATATTATTGTTATTCCATCCTGGACTTCCCTTTATTTAATTCATTCTTCATATGACTAGTTGCTGAAGATCTAAGATGTGCAGGAAACTTTGGTTTCTACATCATTACAACCATTTAAAAATAATTTAGATAAAATATTCTATTCAGTTCGAACCTAAATATTAGTTAACATTACCTGAATTTTTCATTGTTGCTTGGCAGGACATGAGAATATTCTTACTGTTGGCAAAATTTGTTTTATATTGTCATGAGCCCAATTCCAGCATCTCCATCATCAGGTGGCAACTGTTGTCACCTGAAGATGGTCCAACAAGCTGAAAGCCATTCGTAGCAAAATAAAAATAATTTTGCAGAACTGTAGGCAAGTGTTTTCTTTTTAATATCATATAAATCTTAGCATTTGTTAGAGTAGTATGCAATCCTCCCCTAATGTTCTGATTCCATAGCCCAGCAACCACTTACTTACCAGAAAGAATTTTGCTCTATAGCTGAGTGTGTGCTGAATTGAATCTTTCTTTCAGATTAAAACTGTGTGCCAGATCTGGGCTCAAACCTGAGATCTCTGCCTCCTGTGGGCAAGTGCTGTATTGACTGAGCTATACAAACACGATTCACGATCTACCCTAACAGCTTTACTTCTGCCAGTAGCTCATCTCCTGCCTTCCAAACTTCATAGAAGTTATCCTGCATACCACTTATTTATCTCCACTACTATTTGTTACTATTGAAGAAATGTCAAATAATTGTCCGCACACCTATAACATATCTCCAATTCATACTTCATGTTGTTAGCAAATAAATAGTTACTTCCTCACTACAGATTCTTAAAGAAAACATGGACATATATTGGAACAACAAAGATTCAGCTTCTATTGATAGATGTGATGCTGTACAAACACAAAATTATGATGCAGTACATACTCTCTCCAAGTGTGCCCTGTACCTGGGAAAGGAAATTAAACTGACACCTACAAGGAGATTCATTGCATTTATTATATCAATTTTTATCTGATCACATCAACCAAGTAACTAACCTATTACCCACTTAGATGCGTTTATGAGCCTGTCTGGGTCTCGGCTAGGTACAGCAGAGGCGTGCAGGACCAAGAGCACCCTGTTTGACTTGGCTAGTATGGGCACAGAGGGTGAGCTGTGCCATATAAGGACAGGTACAATGCAGATGGTGGGAGGGACATGCACTCTGGTGGCAAAGTGACACTTTCCAACCACTGAAAATACCTTGGAGATATATGAGAAGTACCAAAAACTTAATATAATGCGGACTCAAAGTATATGAGGATACCAAATTGCGTGTCTTAACTTCAAACCCCACACCCTTTCCCATGGGGCTCACATCTCTCTCATGAGAACAGGCTTGGGACCATGTGCCCCTAGCCCAACTTTCCTTTTTTTGCTGCAAGTCTGTCCTTCTACCATTCTTTCTTCCTCTCTGCCTTTCCATTGAATGGTCTTCTTAGTGATAGTTGTACTTGGATCTGATTTTTGATGTTGGACACTAGTTTTCTTCACTTCTGGCACTCAACAACTTTTCATTGCTAACTATATGGTTCCCTTGTTGTGTTTGACTTTCTACTCCTTTTCTAAATTTTACAGAAATGCAAATCATGCAGGAAAAGTCCTCAGTGTGGTGTAAATTCCTCCTTTTGTGCCTTTCTCTGTTTGCACCCATCCTTTCTCGCAAAAGTACTATGCTCAAAACCCAGCATGGTAGCCATTCTGTTTTGGGGATGGGTGGGGGGTCGCATGTACTTGTTCATTGGTAGCTCTGTGACCACGCAGGGACCACACTGTTGTTGTCTGAGTTGGAAACTCCTCACACAAGCCTAGGAGTATGTGCCTGTCGTGGCTGGGGCACAGGGACTACGGGCAATGGTTTACTGGCCAGGTAATGGTTGCTGTGGCTGGGTGGTGCTCACGGGGAGAGCCCCTTTTCGGAGTTGGTGGTACCATAAAGAACAGTCGCACATGAAATGACTTAAACTTTCTTTCTCTGGTTTGCATTGCTCTTCAAGAAACACACTGCACTGGGGACCATCCTCCAACACTCCATGGTTAGCATTCATTCTGTCAGAACTGTGCTGGCCCAAACAGGGCATCAGAAGGGATTTGTGCTTCGGTTCATACAGATATCAGCGAATGCGTTCCCCTTCTTACCTCACTGGAGGCAATAGCAGTGTGGGTGCAAACCACCTCAGTGATTACCATTTGCAACATTTACTTACCTTCAGGCAGGCCACTTACTTATATAGAATTGACCACATTAATTTGTAACCCCCTCCCCTATTTTTTTCCCCCTCTCCTGCTTGGGGACTTCATTGTACACCACACCTGTGTGAAATACCACTTCGTTTGGTATGGGTCTTCTAGTTGACCAGTTTGTCATAGACCACGATCTGTGCCTCCTCAGTGATGGTTCTTCTACCCATTTCAGTGCCACCTGTGGCACATTTTCAACTGTTGATCTAACAATATTTTCCCCTAATTGTATGGCTTTTCTACATTGGTCACTGTATGATGACGTTTGTGACTGTGACCACTTTCTGGTGATGCTGTCATTTCCTTGCCACCACCAGATAGAACAACTATCACATTGACCACTTCACAGAACCAGCCGGCCTTTGTATGCCTCCGCTGCTGTTACATTCACCACTTCTCTGGTGGACTGTGTTGATGAGGTTGTGCAAGGTGTCTCATACTTGATAATCCACACTGCTGGGATTGCTATTCCTCTTTCTACAGGTTGCTCCACTGTCAGCTACTGCCATGGTGCACCAAGGATATTTAAGTAGCTATTAAGGATTTCCAACAAGCCCTGCAACGATTCAAATGACATCCTTTGCAGACTGACCTTATCAGTTTCAGGTGACTTTGTGCTAAGGCATAGTTTGTCTATCAAAAGCAGTAAGAAAGAATGCTAGGGGGCATTATGTCTCCTGCCTGGGGACACACGCCTCTTCATTTCAGGTGTGCTACAAGCACTGTGGTCTTATGGGCTGTCAGTATTCCACAGCTGTTCCAGGTCTTGTGGTGCAGGGTGGTCTTCGTACCTATTCTTCAGTTCTTGAGGATCACCTTGTGACCCACTTTGTGACAGCATTGGTGTCCTCTTCCTATCCAGTCACCTTTACACTGCAAAAGCAACAAGTTGAAGATATTCACTGGAAACTCCTTTAATCTTTTGCCTTGTCCCATGACACAGTCCCAATTCCTGATTCAATTCACAATCGGATGATCCACCTCCTGAATGTTCCCAAAAGGTAACATCTCCTCAGTGTCTTAAACTGCCTTTGGTTCCAAGGTCAAGATACCTTCCCCTTGGAATGAAGACATAGCATAGTTGTCCCAGTCCTTAAGACAGGCAAGCACCCAATGTCTCCCAACAGTTACTGGCCGAATAGCCTGACCAAGATACTCTGTAAGCTGCATGAAAGTATGGTTGCCCACAGATTATGATTGATTCTTGAGTCACAGGCCCTTTTTCCTCCATGACCAATGTGGTTTCGGAGAGGGAAGGTTGAGAATCAACCATCTGACATTGCACTCTGTTTTTATCTGCATAAGGCATATGACACCGCCTGGTTACTCACTGTCTGTGACTGTGACTTTTTAGGCCCTCTGCCAGTTTTTATCCCTCTGGTAGTTCCAGGCTAGTCGGCACTTCACTCTGCTCCCCATGGGTCCAAGAAATTGTATGTTAATTTTTGGATTTAGTGCAGCTCTCCCTTAGTAGCCTCTGCTGAACGCCAGTTTCAACTTGCCGTCCAGTGGGCCTCTGCATGGGCTCTTTCCTTGGTTTCCAGTTCTCTTCTACAAAAACACAGGTCATGTATTGTTGCCATTGTAGTATGGTTCATCCTGACCAGCAGCTGTACTTAGGTATCCAACAATGTTGTAGCACAATCCAATTTCTAGGGCCTGCTTTTTTAAAAAGCTGATTTGGCTGACCCATATTTGTCATCCAAACACTAGCAGCATACAGAAGCCTAATGTTCTCTGCTTATTTGCCCACTAGTTGTGGGGCACAGATTGTGCTACTCTTAGCCTTAGTTACCAGTCCCTGGTTTCGTCCTGATTGGACTCTGGTTGCCAAGTTTGTGGGTCAGTGGCTCATTCAGTTTTAAAACTGTTAGACCCAGTCCACTGTTGTGGCATGCATCTGGCTACTGGTGCCTTTCTAGTAAGTCCCATAGACAGTCTCTCTGCCAAAGCATCTGTGTTCCCTCTTCAGATTCAATGGTACCAGCTCTTGGTCTCATTTGCAATTGCCATTTGACAGTTCCGTGATCATCCCACATATACCGTTCTCTTCACATACAAAGGGTGCCATCCTCCTGATCCCCACACTCTGTGGTATTAGCAGTTGGAATTTGCCTCACTTAAGTTCTCTGTCTCCCCTCCCTGGACTGTGCTCTGAGTTTTCTTGTGCCTTGGATGGTGCCCAGGCCACATACTAGGATCAATCTCTTCCAAGGTTCTACAGTGTGTCACCCCCATGATCTTTCTGCATCTGTTACGTCCAGTTCTTAAAGAGTTCCAGGTTGCTATTGTCTCTTAGACACACAGCTCTAAGACTATGGTATGCTTTTACATCTGCTGGGTTTCGTAAACATGTAGTGTCTTGACAGCAAAACTGACAGCCGTTAACAGAGCCCTCCATTTTATTATATGGGTCTCCCTTAACTGTGTTTTAATATGTAGGACTCAATGAGCAGTCTCCAGGCTATTGACCAATGCTATTCTTGCCATCTTTTGGTCTCCACTATTCATGACCTTTACACTAACCTTTGTCATGCTCCATGCTCAGTTGTCTTTTTTCTGGGTTCCAAATAATGTGAGTATTCTGGGGAATGAACTGGCTGACCATCTGACTAGAGGAGCACTTACTTGTTCCTTGTTCACGTTGCCGACTCCAAGTGTGGACTTGAGGATGACTGTGAGATCATTGCTCACTTGGAAATGGATCACCATCTGATGAGCTGCTACCCCATCTAGTAAATTCAGCACAGTCGAGCAGCATTATGCTCTGCCTTCCACTTCTTCCAGAAGGAATCCACAGACCTATGTCATCTCTGCATCCGTCATACCAGGTTAACTCATGGTTTTCTTTTGTGTAATGAGCCATCCCCACATTGTACTTGTGGATTCTTAAAAACAGTAGCTCACATCTTGGTGGAATGCCCCCACCTTTCGGCCATCTATATCAAGTGTCAACTTGTGGATACTTTGCCTCTCATCTTGGGGAATGATTCACAAATGGTTGAACTTGTTCTCGTTTTTCTCTCTGAATGCCCATCATC
The DNA here is from genome assembly GCF_023897955.1 of Schistocerca gregaria. Lineage (NCBI taxonomy): Eukaryota > Metazoa > Arthropoda > Insecta > Orthoptera > Acrididae > Schistocerca > Schistocerca gregaria. Next base: position 333,759,647 of record NC_064931.1, on the reverse strand, counting down.
TTGATTTTATTATTGACAGTACAAATGATGTCCATTACATTTTTAACCTTATCACTTTTACTGTTATGAATCTCCTGACTGGATCAGAAAACAATTTTAGTGGACAACTCTACTTTCGGGTCCATCACTCGTGGTTTGAGGGACTGATGACCTTGTCGTTCAGTTCCTTACCTCCCCAAACTAACCAACCAACCTTGACTTCATGAGCTCTTTGCAGCATTACACTTCACTACATGATCTAGAGTTCACAAGCAACACAGCATTTTGTAAACTATGATTTAACACACATCTTAGTTAAACTACTGGCAGACCAATGCAGCCACTCAGAATATAGCTTATAAATGCTATAAACACATAATAACTTGGTTATGCAAAAACATAAATAGTACCAGAGTAATGACATCTCTAATCAATACAATTTCATCAAATGAACTAGAGCTCAGAGTCAGTATGTGTTCCCTTATATTTTTCGCATTTCCATAATTACGGTTTGTTTTAGATCTAAATTACATTCATGTGCTGAAAAGGTAGACTGAACCAGGCCATTATGTAAATTGGTCGTGATTCAAATCTGATGTGTGCTACCTATGAACTGACTGAAACACAAGAAAGAGTAGAAGTTTGTGTACCTTTCGGGTTGTGTGGTTGGAGTGATATGAGGCCCCTGATATGTCTAGATAAGACTCTGGCAGGTGACACATAAGCATCCTGTCTGATCACCTGCATCAATTGATGTCCATTGTGCAGTCCGACGGACTTGGGCAGTTCCAGCAGGACAATGCAACACCCCACACGTACAGAATTGTTACGAGGGGATCCAGGAATACTCTTCTGAGTTTAAACACTTCGCTGGCCACCAAACTCACCAGACATGAACATTATTGAGCATATATGGGATGCCTTGCCATGTGCTGTTCAGAAGAGATCTCCACCCCCAAGTACTCTTACGGATTTATGGACAGCCCTGTAGGATTCATGGTGTAGATTTCCTTCAGCACTACTTCAGACATTAGTCAAGTCCATTCCATGTCGTGTTGTGGCACTTCTGTGTGATCACGAGGGCCCTACGTGATATTAGGCAGGTGCTCCAGTTTCTTTGGCTCTTCAGTATATTTCTTTGGTCTATTCATTTTAAAGTAGTGCATGATGCCACCATCCATTGTTTTTATCAATAACTGCTGCAATATTCATGTTCGAATGATATGGAAGGTGGGGGAATAATCAGCATCAGAATACACTTACGTTTGATCTATATTATTGTAATGAAATATATGTACTTGTTGATGGTGATCATTTTAATGACAGTTCTGTAACCAGTCATGAATATGACTAGTATGGTCTGGTCAACGAGGTTTAAAGTAGGTGGTGCTGAAGCACCTTGGGGTCATATGTTTTTGACCAGCAGTCGTCCTGGCCAGCCACAGTGACAGTCAAAGTGACAAGGTTAAAGCAGCAGTCAATCATTAGTCGGGAAGGATGAGTTCCTTATGTTGTATTCATTTGCGACAGTGATGATTATACTGTACACTCAGGTGACTAAAGTCATAGGATACCTCCTAATATCATGTCAGACCACCTTTTGCCCACCATAGTGTGGCAACTTGATGTGGCATGGACTTAAGTCATTGGAAGTCCCTTGCAGAAATATTGGGCCCTGTTGTCTCTATAGCCGTCCATAACTGTGAAAGTGTTGCTGTTGCAGGATTTTGTGTGTGTATTGACTTCTTGATTATGTCCCATAAATGTTTAATGGAATTTATGTTGGGTGATCTGGGTAGCCGATCATTTGCTCAAATTGTCCAGACTGTTCTTCAAATCAGTCATGAACAATTGTGGTCCAGTGACATGACATTGTTGTTTGGGAACATGAAGTTCATCATGGCTGCAGATGGTCTCAAAGTAGTGGAACATACAGTAACTATTTCCTCTCAGCTGGACCAGGGGATGCAGTCCATTCAGTGAAAGAATGTATTAAAATCAAAGGTAAAAATGTTAACACAGAATACAGTTTTTCAGTTGACTCTTAATAATGTATGAGGTGTGTTAGGAGAAAAGAAATTGGAGATAAATGTTATAAGCATATGGATGTTAATTCTTGTTAGACTGAGTCAGAAGTAGTTGATCTGATACCAGTAGTAGTGAACTGGTTTTTAAAACAGAGCAAATAGGGAAGGATGAGATAAACAATGTGACAGGTTGGTTTGCTGAGAAAATTGCTTATGTAAATACTGATACATTTGGTGATACTGTGATAGAATGCCAGATTGAATAGTGCAAGGCTTTTGAAACTGGCAATAAAATAATGGAGCTGGAATTATTTAAAAATAATTTGAATAAGTTGACACTATGTACTCAGGAAGGCAGTAGTCAATTAATCTACTATGTTTAACAGAATGGTGTTTTCGAGTAAGGCAATATTTAAAGACCTTGTTGGGTGGTGTTCTGTAACTGCAATTGCCTTGAATAGTAAATACGGGATTTCAGCCAGTGATGCAAAACTGGGCTGGGAACCAGAGGGTAAAACAAAAACCAATGCTTAAAAGCCTCCAGAGGGTTTCTATTCCACGTGAGTACATGTTTTGACAAGCATGGAGCCTCAACCTGGTAGTGATTACTCTTCTTTTCCTGAATCACAGCCTACTTCTACCAATGTTGTTGTTGTTGTTGTTGTTGTAGAATTTTGGAACACACTTTATGTTAGAGTATAGTGACTTTTCCTGGAGACTAGAAATATACTCTGTAGGAATCAGCATGGATTTCGAAAAAGACAATCGTGTGAAACTGAGCTTGCGCTATTCTTCCACGAGACTCAGAGGGCCATGGATACGGGTTCCCATGTAGATGCCGTGTTTCTTGACTTCCGCAAGGCATTTGATACAGTTCCCCACAGTTGTTTAATGAACGAAGTAAGAGCATATGGACTATCAGACCAATTGTGTCATTGTATTGAAGTGTTCCTAGATAACCGAATGCAGCTTGTCATTCTCAATGGAGAGAAGTCTTCCGAAGTGTGCTGCAGGGTAGTGTCTTAGGACCATTGCTATTCACAGTATATATAAATGACCTTGTGGATAACATCGGAAGTTCACTGAGGCTTTTTGCGGATGATGCGGTAGTATATCGAGAGATTGTAACAATGGAAAATTGTACTGAAATGCAGGAGGATCTGCAACGAATTGATGCATGGTGCAGGGAATGGCAATTGAATCTCAATGTAGACAAGTGTAATGTGCTGTGAATATATAGGAAGCAAGATTCTTTATTGTTTAGCTACAATATAGCAGGTCAGCAGCTGGAAGCAATTAATTCCATAAATTATCTGCCAGTAGGCATTAGGAGTGATTTAAAATGTAATGACCATATAAAATTAATCGTCAGTAAAGCAGATGCCAGACTGAGATTCACTGGACGAATCCTAAGGAAATGCAGTCCGAAAACAAAGGAAGTAGGTTACAGTACACATGTTCGCCCATTGCTTGAATACTGCTCACCAGTGTGGGATCCGTACCAGATAGGGTTGATATAAGAGAAAGAGAAGATCCAACGGACAGCAGTGCACTTCTTTACAGGATCATTTAGTAATCACGAAAGCGTTACGGAGATGATAGATAAACTCCAGTGGAAGACTCTGCAGGAGAGACGCTCAGTATCTCGGTACGGGCTTGTGTTAAAGTTTTGAGAACAAACCTTCACCGAGGAGTCAAACAGTATATTGCTTCCTTCTATGTATATCTTGAGAAGAGACCATGAGGATAAAATCGAAGATATTAGAGCCCACACAGAGGCATACTGATAATCTTTCTTTCCACGAACAATGCGAGACTGGAATGGAAGGGATAACAGATTGAGGTACTCAAGGTACCCTCCACCACACATTGTCAGGTGACTTGCGGAGTATGGATGGATGTGTTTATCCCACTGCAAGACAAGATGGTCAGAGCATTCATGGAAAAATGTATGCGGTTGCCTACAAAACGGATCGTACTGAGGAATGCACCTCTTCATCTGGAGCAAAATGATGTCCATGAATGTGGCTTCAGGGAGAAGTGTGTGCCTGGGTACAGTCGTGGTTATAATATGAGGAAGTCATGTGATAATTTTCAATGTTGGGGACTGGTTCCAGGGTAAATGTAAAAGTATGATAGGATGATTATCTCAGCAAAAGTAATATATGTAATAATTATGAATGAGATACATCAAAGGGAAGTTCTCTAGATGTGTAACTAATGTACAGTATAAGAGTATGCAATTATGGGGGTGAATTAAGATTTCAGGCCACTAGCAAGTTAGTAAAGCTAAACATTAACAAAAAACAAACACTGTCCAAACAGGCCTTGAAGGGCCAACAGTACTGACTGGGTGCTGTATCATCCCTATCCCTTAGGAATTACCACATGCGGATACAGAGGGGCATATGGTCAGCACATCGCTCTCCTGGTTGTTAGTTTCCGTTAATGGTGCCGCTACTTCTCCGTTGAGTAGCTTCTCAATTGGCTGAGTGCACCCCGTTTGCCAACAGCACTCGGCAGACCCAGACGGTGACCCATCCAAAAATTAGCGAAACCCGACAGCACTTAAGTGATCTGAAAACATAAACAAGAAGACAGTTGGAAAGACGCTGACGAAAAATAAATTGCAACACCAAAAAAAGTAATATAAGAGTGATGAAATTCCAGGATTACTTCTGTCTAGGTAACATATTTAAGTGATTAACATTGCAAGATCACATGTTAAAGTAAGCACAAGATAAGCCATTGCAAATGCGAAATGCTGGTACATTAATAAATGATGTAACTGCCAGAGTGTTGAATACAAGCATGCAAACGTGCATTATGTTAGAGTATAATGACTTTTTCTGGAGACATGTTGACACTCTGAAAACACATTGTTGCTACTACTGCAGTATGTGGGCTGGCGTTATTCTGTTGGAAACACCACCTGGAAACCTATTCATGAATGGCAGTGTGACAGGTCAAATCACCAGAGTAACATAAATTTTGCAGTCAGGGTGCGTCGGATAACCACGAGAGTGCTCCTGGTGTCATACGAAATCGCACGCCAGATCACAATTCCAGGTGCAGATGCAGTATGTCTCGCATGCAGACAGGTCAGTTGTAGGACCTCGACAGGCCGCCACCTAACCAACACACAACCGTCACTGCCACCGAGGCAGAACCAGCTTTGCCCCCTGCGGGTTCGGGGGTTAGAATAGGCCCGCGGTGTTCCTGCCTGTCGTAAGAGGCGACTAAAAGGAGTCTCAAACTTTTCGGCATTATATGATGGTCCCCTGTTGGGTTTGACCTTCATCTCTCAAAATTTTCCGAAGAGCGAGCCATTTGGAGAAGGGCGCCTTACTTGGCGCATTGTGTCCATCTTGCGGTCAGACCTTTCGCCAGCTTATACACCGTTGAACTGCAGTCCTGTCCGCTCTCCATCTCTTGGGCATGACTCTGTTTCTGCGTGCAGATTATACCTTGCACTGTGCAGTGCCTCTTTCTGCACCGACGGCGACCATGGACCACATGTTACCTAACATCCAGCACGGTAGCCAGTCTGTTGTGGTGGAGCCGCCATGTACCCTGTTGGTTGTAGCCCCCTGACAACACAGGGATTGCTCTACTGATGCCTGCGCCGTTAACTCCCCATGTATGCCAAGGAGTAGATGCCTATCCTCCTGGGGTATCGGGACTCCCGGCAACGGCCATCCTGCCAGGTGGCTCTTGCCGTGGCTGGGTGGCGCCCGTGGGGAGGGCCCTTGGTCGGAGTAGGTGGCATCAGGGCGGATGACCCGCAATGAAGCGTGGTACATCGTCTCTCGCTGGTGGCCAGCCGCCAGCAGTCTCTAAGTGTTCTCGGGCTCAGTTTAATGCTCAGAAGTACGATCTGAAAACGTTCCCTTCCCTGGCCACACCGTGGGAGGAACGTAAGTCTCAGGATGGCAGTAGCAGTTATTCGCCCCGCTTCTTAGTTTGTACGAGGGTTGATGGGGTGTCTTTTCTCTCCACAAAGCCTCAGTTCTTCGTCGAGCATTTAGAGGACAAGTTTGGAGAGGTGGAGGGCTTGTCAAAAATGCACTCTGGGTCAGTCCTGATACAAACGGCATCCTCTGCCCAGTCATGACGGTTACTCGCTTGTGACAAGTTGGGGGATGTTGCCGTTACGATCGCACCCCATAAGAGTTTAAATATGGTCCAGGGAGTTATTTACCATAGGTATCTTCTTTTGCAGTCTGATGAAGAGCTGCGCGCCAATTTAGAGCGCCGAGGTGTACATTTCGTCTGGCGCGTTCATCGGGGTCCGAAGGAAAATCAGATTGCTACCGTTGCCTTCATCTTGGCCTTCGAAGGGGATACATTACCGGAAAAAGTCAAGGTGATGGTCTACCGATGTGACGTTAAGCCCTATATCCCTCCCCCGATGCGGTGATTTAAGTGCTGGAAGTTCGGCCATATGTCTTCTCGCTGCACTTCCAGCCTCACATGTCGAGATTGCGGACGCCCATCACATCCCAAAACTCTATGTGCCCCGCCTCCCATCTATGTCAACTGCGGGGAGCACCATTCACCTTGCTCGCCAGACTGCCGAATTTTCCAGAAAGAGCGTAAAGTCATGGAATACAAGACCCTGGACCGACTAACCTATACTGAGGCCAAGAGGAAATACGACCAACTCCATCCTGTGAGAATGACATCTTCCTATGCTGCTGCTACAACACCTGTGCTCGCCCCGTCTGTTTCACCACTTGTGGCCAGATCGACGAGTAGTAAAACTCCTCCTGCACCCTCACCAGTGGGGGGCTCTACCCACCGGGTTGGTCCTGCGCCACCTACCTCAGGAGCAACACCATCCCACCCATCGGGGACATCCGTCCCCACTTCTAAGTGTCCAACTTCTTCGGCTTCTCGCGCTCGCAAGGGGTCCCTTGGGTCCCTCCCTTCCCAGGTTTCCGCCAGTGAGAAGCCTGACGACCGAAAATGGCGTAAGTGCCCGCAATCAGGTGGTCGTAGGGCTTCACGATCCTCCTCCGTCCCGGAGACTGAATCGGTGAAGCCCTCCCAGCCGGTGCGACCCAAGGAACGGCGTGAGAAACCCAAGAAGAGCTCTCAGTCCAAGGAACTCGCGGTGGCAGCCATCCCACCGCAACCTTCCAGCTCTGCGTCTGAGGTTGCGGTGGAGATTCTGGCGTCCGCTGAGGACCTCGATCTCGCCGGTCCATCAGACGCCATGGAAAGCACTATCACAGGTGCTAAATAGGAGGCAGCAGGTGACCCAGCGGCGTAATCTCCCTTCCCAGTCCCGTCAAGCCTTTCTCAGCCATGGACAACACCATCGTCCAGTGGAACTGCAGCGGTTTCTTCCACCATCTAGCTGAGCTCCGCCAACTTATCAGCCTTCACCCTTTCCTCTGCATTGCTCTGCAGGAAACTTGTTTTCCGGCAATGCGAATCCCCGCCCTCTGTTGCTACCGGGGTTATTATAAGAACCGGGCGGCTTATGAAAGGGTGTCTGGTGGCATCTGCATCTATGTCCTGAACACTCTTCACAGCGAGTCTGTACCTCTCCACACACCTTCAGAGGCTGTTGCTGTTCGGGTATGGACGCCACAGGCTGTTACCGTCTGCAGTCTTTACCTTCCACTGGATGGTGATGTCGCGCAGCATGTCCTGGCTGCTCTGATAGCTCAATTGCCTCCACCTTTCCTGTTGCTGGGGGACTTTAACGCCCATAACCATCTGTGGGGTGGGTCAGTGGCAACAGGTCGAGGCGCCATCATTGAGCATTTATTGGCGCAGCTCGATCTCTCGATCTTAAATGATGGTGCCATCACACACTTCAGTGTGGCGCATGGCACGTACTCCGCCATTGACCTTTCCATCTGTAGCCCTAGCCTCTTACCGTCTGTGCAATGGAGAGTGCATGACGACCTGTGTGGTAGTGACCACTTTCCGATCTTTCTGTCACTGCCACAGCGTCAGTCTTCTGGGCGCCCTAGCAGATGGGCTCTGAATAAGGCTGGCTGGAACTTGTTCTCCTCCACTGTCGCTATTGAGCCTCTCTCTAACGATGCCATTGATGCAGTGGTTCAATCGGTCACCACCGGCATCGTTACTGCCACCGACTCTGCCATTCCCCGTTCTTCTGGGTCCTTTCGGCGGCGGACTGTGCCTTGGTGGTCGCCTGAGGTCGCTGAAGTGATTAAAGCTCGCCGGCGGGCGCTCCAGCGTCACAAGCGACATCCCTCAATCGACCACCTTAGCGCCTTCAAACGGCTGTGTGCGTGAGCCCGCTGCATTATCCGCCAACGCAAGCAGGAGTGCTGGGAGCGGTATGTGTCCACCATTGGCCTCCATGTCACTCCATCGCAGGTCTGGGCCAAGATTCGCCGCCTCTATGGCTATGGGACCCCTGTCAGTGTCCCTGCGCTCTCACTGAATGGAGCAGTTGGCACTGACTCCGACGTCATTGCAAACCACTTGGCAGAGCACTTTGCTATGAATTCCGCTTCTGCCAACTACCCCTTGGGCTTCCGCTCCATTAAGGAGCGGATAGAACGTCGGAGTCTTTCTTTTCGCGCTCACCATCCTGAATTGTACAATGTTCCATTCAGTGAGTGGGAATTTCGAAGTGCCCTCGCCGCTTGTCCTGATACCGCTCCTGGCCCAGATAGCATCCACTCTCAGATGGTGAAACACCTTTCAGTGGACTGCCAGTGACGCCTCTTCGATCTTTACAACCGCATTTGAGTCGAGGGTGAGTTTCCATTGCAATGGCGGGAAAGTCTTGTTGTCCCCATTTTGAAACCAGGGAAGAACCCTTTGGAGATGGACAGCTACTGTCCCATTAGCCTCACCAACGTTCTTTGCAAGTTGCTTGAACGGATGGTGAGCCGGCGCTTGAATAGGGTACTGGAGTCTCGAGGCCTTCTGGCTCCGTCTCAGGGTGGGTTCCGTAAAGGCCGCTCCGCCGCCGACAATCTGGTGAGCCTGGAGTCGGCCATCCGTACTGCCTTTGCCCGCCATCAGCATCTGGTTGCTGTCTTTTTCGACATGCGGAAGGCGTATGATACGACATGGCGTCATCACATCCTTTCTAAGCTTCATGGATGGGGTCTTCGGGGCCCTCTGCCGATCTATATCCGCAATTTTCTGTCGTATCGTACCGTCAGCGTGCACGTCGTGGCCTCATATAGTTCCTCCCAAGTCTAGGAGAGCGGTGTGCCACAGGGTTCTGTTGTCAGTGTGTGTCTGTTTTTAATAGCTACTAACGGGCTCGCTGCAGCCGTGGGAAATACTGTCTCCGCTTCGCTGTATGCTGACGACTTCTGCCTTTACTACATCTCTATTGGCATTGCAGCTGCTGAACGTCAGCTACAGGGCGCAATCCGCAAGGCGCAGTCTTGGGCTGTAGCTCATGGTTTTCAGTTTTCCGCAGCCAAGACCTGCGTTATGCATTTCTGCCGGCGATGCACTGTTCACCCGGAGCCGCGGCTTTATCTTGACGGCGAGCTTCTTAAAGTGGTGGAGTCACATAGGTTTTTGGGCATGGTTTTTGATGCCCAGTTGACTTGGCTGCCTCATATTCGGCAGCTTAAACAGGCGTGTTGGCGGCATCTAAATGCTATGCGATGCCTGAGCCACACCAGGTGGGGCGCCGACCGATCTACTCTCCTACGGCATTACCAGGCGTGATTCCAGTCCCGTCTGGACTACGGGAGTCTGGCTTATGGCTCAGCATCCCCATCTGTGTTGCGGGTGCTGGACCCAATCCTCCACAGTGGGATACGCCTTGCCACTGGTGCCTTCCGAACCAGCCCTGTAGACAGCATACTTGTCGAGGCAGGTGTCCCTCCACTGCGGTTACGACGCCAACAATTACTGGCTACTTATGCTGCCCATGTTTTTAGCTTGCCCGGGCATCCAAATTATCGTGTCCTCTTCCCGCAGTCAGTCGTTCATCTGCCAGAACGTCAGCCCCGGTTGGGTTGTCTGATCGCCGTACGTGTCAAGCAGCTTCTTTCTTGGCTTGGGTGTTTCCCTGTTCCACCTCCTTTCCGGTCCCCTCTGCGTACAGCCCCGTGGTGTGTGCCTCGCCCTTGCCTTCGGCTCGATTTGGCACATGGCCCGAAGGACTCAGTCCCTCCGGAGGCCTTCCGACGCCGCTTTTATTCCATCCTGGCCACGTATCAGGGCTCTGGCGTTGTCTACACCGACGGTTCGGTGGTTGCTGGTCGCGTCGGTTATGCACTAACTCTAGGGGACCATTCTGAACAATGTTCGTTGCCGGCTGGCTGCAGTGTTTACACTGCTGAGCTGGTTGCCATCTTTCGTGCCCTAGAGTATATCCGCTCCTGCTCAGGTGAGTCCTTCGTTATCTGTAGCGATTCCCTGAGCGGTTTACGAGCTCTCGACCAGTGTTTCCCTCGTTCTCGTGTGGTGATGGCTATCCAGGAGTCCCTGCATACTCTCGCCCGTAGCGGCAGGTCTGTGGTCTTTGTTTGGACCCCAGGCCATGTTGGTATACCTGGCAACGAAACTGTTGACTGCCTGGCGAAAGAGGCCACCAGTGTGCCATCTCTGGAGATTGGCCTCCTGGCGGCTGATTTGCGGGCAGTCTTACGCCGCAAAGTTCTCTCGTTTTGGGATGCTGAATGGAGCGGTCTGACCACCCCTAACAAACTCCATGCCGTCAAGGACACGACTACTGTGTGGCGGTCATCCATGCGAGCCAGCCGCAGGGAATCAGTCGTCCTTTGTCGGCTCCACATTGGCCACACCCGACTCACGCACAGTTATTTACTGTGTCGTGAGGATCCCCCTCTTTGTCGTTGTGGGGCGTCCTTGACGGTGGTCCATATTCTGTCTGAGTGCGCCCTTTTAACCGTGCTCAGGCATACTTTTGCAATGCCTGACACGCTCTCTGCTCTTTTATCAGATGACTCTGTCATGGTGGACTTGGTTTTGTGTTTTATTCGGGCAGGGGTTTTTTATCCTTTAATCTGAGTGTATGTTTTTTAGTGTTGATTCTGGCTTTTAGCCTCTGATTTTAAACTGAGTTTTTAAAGTGTTCTTCGTGGTTGGCTTTTCCTCTTTTTCTCTATGGTCGGCCAACCACCGTCACACTGTGTGTTTTAATTTGTTTTGTCTGATCTCTGTCAGAGTATTTCATGTCCTGTTTCTTCTGCTGTCTTTCCTGTTGTTCGTTTTTTATTCTCATCGGGTGGTTTTAGTTCTTATGGAACAAGGGACCGATGACCATAGTAGTCTTGTCCCTTTAATCCTACAAACCAACCAGAACCAGCTTTCGTCAGAAAACAAAAAACCTCTACCCTACCCACCAATGAGCTCTCCTTGAGTCCACTGAAGTCGCAAATGGTGGTGGTTTGGGGCGGTGGAGTGCATGCTACTACAGGTTATCTGGCTCGGAATTCTCCTTGAAGTAACCGATTTGCAACAATTATTTGTGTCACTATGGTGCCAATTGTTGCCCAAATTGCTGCTACACATGCAGTACGATGCGCCAGATTCATACGCCGGACGTGATGGTCTTCCCTCTTGGTAGTGCCACATGACCGTCAAGAGCCCAGTCTTCTTGCGACTGTACAATCTCGTGACCATCGCTGCCATCAGTCATGTACAGGTGCTACATAGCTGCCAAGTCTTTCTACAGTATCGCAGAATGCACACCTGATTTGCATTCTCATAATGGCGTTACTACTCCACTCTTACGTGACTGGCGCAAAATCTGAATAGACGTCATCTTTCTGATGTAGAAATACGCCTACCAGTTTTCGTTTTTGTCGCACAACTCTCCTTGGTGTTACGATTTTTTTCCGTCAATGTTTAAATGCACTGCTAACGTCTTCATAGTTGCTTACGGTAAAATTAAAAGATCCCAGTAAATAAAAATGGATGAAATAACTTTCAACGTAAGCAAAAATGTGACAAAAGAAAAAAAATAGGTATGCTGAGAAAGTGGCAACAACTTGGAGAACACGATGTGTTTGTAGCACTCCAAATGTAAAACATTATTATCAGTGTTTTTTGTCGTATATTTGATGTGTGCCTTAATGTTTCTTTCATTGAGATTAATAATATGCATCACTTACAAAATGAAATATCGTAAACATCGTTATCATTGCAAATGGAGTCCATAGTAATATTATCTGCACTTTAAGAACGCGTAGGACGAAATTATAGCACGGAAAAAGTAAACTGAACATGATAAAATTTCCGCGTGGTTGTACGACCCTTACGGAAACAGTAGGACAAATGTGAAATCCAATACCAGCAAGAAAAAAGAGATAAATCGAAAAACTCTGAAAGTAATAAGCTTTGTTCACGAAAACTAATTTCAGGTACATCCCATTGCCGATTGTGGTAGTGCAGTATGCAGTTCTTGTGAACAATACAAAAAGGAAAAGGACTGTGAATAAGGCAGGAGAAGAAAATTTATCGACGCTACCAAATAAGAAATTATGTATGAATGTGTCCAGTGCAAATTTGGCGACCCAGAGATGTAATGAAGTGTTCAATGAAACAATACAAAACGACCCTCTAACTGTGAAGTCCAATAATAGCAAAATGTTCGTACTTTCAGACAGCTATGGCTGTGTACTTGCAAATAAACTAAAAGAAAACACTAATATATATTCGTGTGGCATAGTGAAACCAGGAAATGTTTTCCATTTGCAGAGGTAAAATATCTACACGATAAAGACATTGTCGTACTTCTGGGAGGCTGAAACGATGTATATCAAAATGAAACTCCGAGTGATACGCGTAATCTAGGCCAGTTTCACACAGAAATGGCGTGGCGCTGTAGTCCAGGCAAATGGTGATCAAAAAGACCAAATAGTGGATAGTTTGTGGCACCGTGTATGCCATATTTTAAATATGTGCGCGGATGCTAAAGCGATTTTGTGTATATTTTGCAACGATGATACTATGGCTTTGTTATATTAAGACGTGTTACAAAAACAGATTCGAGATTGGTAATTGCTGACCGAAACCGGTAGTCTAAGGGCCAAACGTTTTGTGGTTGTTGATAGAAATGAAAGAAATTTATTTTTTGTAGAAGCCTTTTTTTTTTTACAAACTTTCTATATGTTTCAAGGGTGCTGATCCACATTTTTAAATCCCACCAAAATTTCGGCCCGGAAATATATCGAAACAGAAAAACCACTATTAAATGAAACTTTCATGAGTTTTATGCTTCTAACTAGGAAACCACGCACTTTTCGGCAAAGCTGAGTAGTTCTAAAAGTTAAATTTCGATTACAAATCAATCAAATGTAAATGCCATAAATTAGATTAGATTCAGTTTTCGTTCCATGGGCCCAAAACATGAAATGATTTTCGTGGGTGTGGAATATGTCATCAAGTATAACATTAAAACATAAAGCATTTGAATATAATACTTACTACCCTGTTCATGTGTCAGGAGATTGTCGAAATAGGTGAATACTATGTGGTAGACTGGAACTGCTAATATTTACAGAATTAGCATGCTGTCAGAATGAAACATTGTTATGCACTATTAACATATTTATCATACACAAAATACGTAATCTTGACTGTTGTGATCAAGTGCTGTCAAAACTGAAATATAACAGATATTTTTACTTAAACTGGCTTAACAGTCTCTGTTAAGATATTCGTCTATGGAGTAAGAGGAGTTAACTATCAAAAAGTCTTTCAAACTCTGTTTAAACCGTGCTTTATTTGAAACCAATTTTTAATGGTTGCTGGCAATTTATAGCAAATGTGTGCTCCTGAATATTGGACCCCTTTTTGGACCAAGGTAAGTGATTTTAGGTCTTTGTGTAAACTGGTCTTATTCTTAGTATTGATACTATGTATTGAGCTATTGGTTGGAAATAGAGATGTATTACTTGCCACAAATTTCATTAAGGAATGAATATACTGAGGTGCAGCGGTTTGAATACAAAGGTTCTTGAACAGGTTTCTACATGATGATCTCGAATTTACACCATGCTTTTGCACCCTAAAAAGTTTTGCTCGGTTTGACGAGTTGCTCCAGAATATGATCCGATATTACATAATAGAATGAAAGTAAGCAGGTTTTTTATATTTATATCTCCTGCATTTGACATCATTCTTATGGCAAATACAGACTTATTTAGGCACTACAACAATTCTGTGGTATGCCCTTCTGAACTGAATTTATTATCGTGTTGTACTCCCAGAAGTTTAACACTGTCAACCTCTTTGATCTGCATGTCTTCATATTCTATACACATGCTGGAAGGAAATCTCTCAAGGCAGATCCACTCTGAGAGCGCCGCACCACGCTGCGCAAAACGGCTCTGCGCGCTCAGTGCGGACGGCGAACCGCTCCGCGTCGTGCCACGCCGCGCAGTTTTCCGGCTGTTGTCGGTACATCAAAGGAAGTGCGCGCTCAGTTTAGACAGGGCTTCGTCTCGCTCCACCTTCAGACCGCGCTCCAACTGGAAGGCCGGTTCCCACTACAGCGCGGCAACGGCGGCAGCAGCAAGCGTTGTCCGCTTCGCCCCGACGGCTCGCGGAATTGGCGTTCCCATCTGGAAGCGGCAGACGCTAGTGGTAGCCAATGACGGACAGCCACTGAGGTACGGAGCGGGACCCACTGAAATGCCCGGTGCGTTAATTAACTACATCTTACTCCTACATGAAGGAAAGACGAAGTTGGGTGAAGACATACCAGTTTTTCATTTTCTGTACAATTTACTCTTTCACATATTTACTCATATTTTCTCATTTCACCATAAACAGATTTCATGACTACTGTTCATGATTGTTCACTATCTCCTAACACATTGAAACAATGTACGACAAAAGAGATTATTCAGATAGTTAAGTGAGACAAAAATTTAAAATGTGATACGGTAGCAGGTACAGGAAAACAGTAAGAACACAAAGGCTTGGGGGAAGGGATGAAAGTGGAAGCCACCTGATAGAATTTAGCGCAGAGCATAATGTAATCATCGCCAGCACCTTGCTTCAGAATCATGAAAGAATAATACATATTTGCAACAGAGTTTTCGAAACCAGATTTTAAATTATAAGACATTTCCCGGTGCAGACGCAAACCTACAATAATTTACTGTTTACGAGATGCAGTTAACACAACTAAAGAGTCAGTAAACAGTAGCAAATTAAGGAAATGGAACTTGAATAAGTCAAGACTCACAGTTCTTCGATAATCTTAAAGTTACTGTAATGCAGCGACTGACTGACACAGAGGAAGGAATCCGCTAGAATACGAATGGATATCTTTGAGAGAAGAAGTGGTGAATGCGGCAGAGTATGAGAACGGTAAAAGGTACAGTAGAAATCGTTAGATAAAACGAGATATATTAAATTTGACATGAGGGAAAAATATAAGAAATGCAACAAATAAAGTAGGCCATGGGAAATAGAAATGTCTAAACATGATGTCGACAAAGTCCAAAATTGCAACGCGATTTTGCACTTGGAAAACATAGGGGAATGAAAATGAGAAAGAACAAAGAAAACTTTGCTCAAAGGAGAAGCAACTGTCAAGAACTCATTTGCAATCCAGAACTAAGCAAATAAGAGAAGGCTATAAAGTGGAAGGAATATGTAGAGAGGAGAGGGGGAGGGGTTGTACAAACTAACATAAGCAAAATGTTAGATTCCTGTGAGATGTCTGAACACGCAAGGCAATACTACTTAGCTAAGTACACACACACACAGAAGAACTGCTGTTTGTAGCATTTGCATGTTTAGAGAAAGGTTTTGACAATCTTACTTAAAACATTCTTTGAAGTTCTGGAGATGTCACCGATAAAACACAGGGCCACAAGATTATGTACAACTTGTACAGAAACCAAACTGCATTTCTAAGACTTCAATGACTTGAAAGGGAAGCAGTAATTGAGAAGGCAGAAGTAGAGAGGATATAAAATGAAGACTGTGAATAGCAAGAAAACCATTCTGAAAAAGAAAATTTGTTCACATCGAATATAAATTCTAATGATTTTACAGAGGTATTTGTGTGGAGTGCAGCCTTGTATGTAAGTGAAACATGAGCGATGAACAGTTCTGTCAAGAAGACAATGGAAGCTTTCAAAACGTGGTGATCAATAAGAATGCTGAAGATTAGGTATAAGGATCGTGTAACTAAAGAAGAGGTACGGAATTAAATACAGGAGGAAGGGGAAATTACGGTACAACTTTGACTACAAGAGGGGTAAGTTGACAGGACATATTATGAGGGGTCAAAGAGTGAGGACAAAGAAGTTGGGTGGTAGTATTCTGATGATAATCATCTGTTGAAATGCTATTCTACTGTTTCATCTATTAATGTAAGCATTGAATTGACTCTTTTCATGCACTCCTCCACAAAACATTTAAACCAAAACTGAAATCAGCTGAACGCCAAATCTTTCAACCGCTGTCTGACAATTACTGCATTCACTTTCAACTTTCTACAACTATCACTGGCTAGCCACACATACATACAAATATAAGGAGAACAGAAATAAACAAACATTAGTTTTCAGCAGATAATTCTTTACGTTGGCAACATGTACATAAACAAAACAGGAAGGGACATGTGAACACATTGTAGTTACGACTGCAAAGTTTTCGGTATAATGTCTACAGCTAGTGACAGAAGAAAAAAGAGCGAACATGAAAATGTGCTTATGTTCCATACTCTAAGTTTTAGTTCAACCTCCAGCATGTGACCAGGTGAGGGGAAACGTATATGTCCGCCAAAAACTCGATTAACTGTAAGTAAACAGCTATTCACGTAAAAAAAGATGTGAACTGTTTTATAATCTGCAAGTATCACATATCAAAACAAAACTGAACCATTCTAGATTCCACCGAAGATACCTTAAAGTAAAAGGCGAAACGCGTCTTGAACCACTAAAGTACACTGGATCGAGAAAAAAACATTTATTACTTACCAAAGGAAATAATCAATAGCTGTAGATAAATAAAAATTACATCTTATGAAATACCAGCAAATTAGTTTCGGTTTAACTTCTAATTCCACATGCTATTAAATGCCGTTTAAAAAATTCATCTATCCCTTCCGAAAAAACTGTAGGTACTTTCATATCTCGGTAGATAAACAGAGTTTGGAAATTTATCATGCGACGAAATACAAGACTTTTTACAAGTTATTGTTTGCAAAAAAAAAAGTTTCGGTTTCTTGAACCGTTTACGAAATTTGCGTTTGATACAGCCACATGGTTTACGATGAGCAGGACAAAGTATCGGTCGCGTCGCGAGCAACCCGCGCGCGGTCACCGCACAGCTCGTCCGCCGACGTATCATTCAATATCTCGAGAACTGTGATAACTATCGTTCTGCTCTCAGCTTAAAAACAATGTCGATATGTTGACTAAATTTCATACGCAATAATGTATTTCCTAAGATGAACTGTACGCAAAGTCCACGCAATGCGTTTTTACCTCTGCACACATTAAAATTTCGTGTAAAGGGTTACATAAATGCGATACAGCAAGTAACCACGACGAATAACAAAAGAAACTCGGTCCTTTATCGAGAGAAGATATCAGGCTGTAACATGCACAAGAATCAAATTTTTCTACCGAATAGTTTCCTTGGAATCGGATGAAAAGTATTTCATAGCTGCCGCCGCGCCAGCGGTTCGGCGAAAGTTCGTTTGGACCTGACGTCACGCTGAGCGCGTTCTGTGATTGGCGGCGCGGACCTGGAGCGCGGCAGCGGAAGCAGTTCGACAGGGTCAAACCGCGACGCAGAGATCTCCGCGCCGCTGACGGCGTTTCCATGGCAACCACGCCGCTGACGCGCGGGCACGGCGTGGCGCGCTCAGTGTGGGCCAGCCTTTACATGTTATGAACTGCACATAGTGGGTCTTCTCAAAGCTTAATGACAGTGAATTAGTCTTAAACCACTTATTAATGTTGGTGAAGATTTGATTAGCAGCTATTTCTAAATCTGTACTTGACTTGTTACTTATTGCAATGTTTGTATCATCAGCAAACAAAACAAACTTTGTATCTGGCAATGTAACATTAATGTGCACAAGAAAAAGCAATGGACCCGAGATGGAACATTGAGGAACACTGCATGTAATTAATTCCCAGTCAGATGAAGACTGACGGCTTACGGCACATGTATTTCACGACGATACCCTTTGTTTCCTGTTAGATAAGTCTCAAACCATTTCGCAGCATTGCCAGTGACACCATAATATTCTAATTTATTTAAGAGAGTCCTGTGGTTCACACAAAGGCTTTTGACAGGTCACAGAAAATGCCAGTAGTCTCTAATTTATTATCTAGTGAATTAAGTACATTCTCACTGTAAGTTTAAATAGCCTTCTCTATATCAGATCCTTAAGAAATCCGAACTGTGACTTGGACAATATACACTCCTGGAAATTGAAATAAGAACACCGTGAATTCATTGTCCTAGGAAGGGGAAACTTTATTGACACATTCCTGGGGTCAGATACATCACATGATCACACTGACAGAACCACAGGCACATAGACACAGGCAACAGAGCATGCACAATGTCGGCACTAGTACAGTGTATATCCACCTTTCGCCCCAATGCAGGCTGCTAGTCTCCCATGGAGACGATCGCAGAGATGCTGGATGTAGTCCTGCGGAATGGCTTGCCATGCCATTTCCACCTGGCGCCTCAGTTGGACCAGCGTTCGTGCTGGACGTGCAGACCGCGTGAGACGACGCTTCATCCAGTCCCAAACATGCTCAATGGGGGACAGATCCGGAGATCTTGCTGGCCAGGGTAGTTGACTTACACCTTCTAGAGCACGTTGGGTGGCACGGGATACATGCGGACGTGCATTGTCCTGTTGGAACAGCAAGTTCCCTTGCCGGTCTAGGAATGGTAGAACGATGGGTTCGATGACGGTTTGGATGTACCGTGCACTATTCAGTGTCCCCTCGACGATCACCAGAGGTGTATGGCCAGTGTAGGAGATCGCTCCCCACACCATGATGCCGGGTGTTGGCCCTGTGTGCCTTGGTCGTATGCAGTCCTGATTGTGGCGCTCACCTGCATGGCGCCAAACACGCATATGACCATCATTGGCACCAAGGCAGAAGTGACTCTCATCGCTGAAGACGACACGTCTCCATTCGTCCCTCCATTCACACCTGTTGCGACACCACTGGAGGCGGGCTGCACGATGTTGGGGCATGAGCGGAAGACGGCCTAATGGTGTGCGGGACCGTAGCCCAGCTTCATGGAGACGGTTGCGAATGGTCCTCGCCGATACCCCAGGAGCAACAGTGTCCCTAATTTGCTGGGAAGTGGCGGTGTGATCCCCTATGGCACTGCGTAGGATCCTACGGTCTTGGCGTGCATCCGTGCGTCGCTGCGGTCCGGTCCCAGGTCGACGGGCACGTGCACCTTCTGCCGACCACTGGCGACAACATCGACGTACTGTGGAGACCTCACGCCCCCACGTGTTGAGCAATTTGGCGGTACGTCCACCCGGCCTCCCGCATGCACACTATACGCCCTCGCTCAAAGTCCGTCAAGTGCACATACGGTTCACGTCCACGCTGTCGCGGCATGCTACCAGTGTTAAAGACTGTGGTGGAGCTCCGTATGCCACAGCAAACTGGCTGTCACTGACGGCGGCGGTGCACAAATGCTGCGCAGCTAGCGCCATTCGACGGCCAACACCGCAGTTCCTGGTGTGTCCGCTGTGCCGTGCGTGTGATCATTGCTTGTACAGCCCTCTCGCAGGTTCCGGAGCAAGTATGGTGGGTCTGACACACCGGTGTCAGTGTGTTCTTTTTTCCATTTCCAGGAGTGTATCATTTGCAGTCAGATGCTTAAGGAGACACTTGAACACAACCTTTTCAAATATTTTTGAGAAAGTTGGCAAAAGTGAACTGGGTCGATGGTTTGAGGGTATCTCTTTATCCCTCTTCTTGTAAAGAGACTAACTTCAGCGTATTTTCGCCAGCCTGGAAATGTTATGCTGGTAAAAAATTTGATTACACAAATAACTTAAGATAGAACTCAACTCACATGAGCACTCTTTAACTTCATTTGATATGTTATCATACCCACTGGAATACTTAGATTTTAAGGATTTTGTGATGGATGCTACTTCTTTGGGAGACGTGTCATTTCCATTTTACTGAAGTTATTTTTAAAGACTGGTCTCAGACTCCATTGCACTGTTAACCGAATGTGATAACCCCAAGCTGTCAGTAACAGAAGTGAAGTACTTGTTTAAGAGGTTTACAACACTACATGTACTTGTTACCAAATTCCATTTGAGTCAGAGTATTGTAAACACTAAGTCTTTAAGCAATGTCTTGAATTTCTCACTATTTGACTTATTTATTACCCTCCTGTAATCAGATTTAATAGATTTTTTAATCCTGATGTGTTTCAAAATTTAACACAAGAAGTTGCATATCATGATAAGATAGCCCATTAACTATTGGTTTTGTGATATGACTTTTCCACTTAGATTGGTCTACAAAGATATTATCAAAAGCAGTTTCAGAGCATTTACATATTGTGGTAGCAAAGTTCACAATAGGAACTAAATTGAATGATATTGTCACTGACTGCAACAATTGTTCACTGACAGAACTTTTCAATAAATCCTCATTAAAATCATTAGCAACCACTATTTCCTTTTTTTTTTTACCATGAGATGGGACAGCAGATCTTCCAGATTTTTTAATTAAGAGGTTAAAATTTTCTGAAGGTCATCTGTATACACTGCTATTACAAAGGACTTATTATGAAAGACTACTTCTGTTGCACAAGATTCTAATTGTTGCCCTGAGCAATGTTTTGATTTCAAGAATATTGATATTAATAAACTGTTTCTGACAAATATGGCAACTCCTCCTTTCTCCATCTTTTCTATACAGAAATAAGAAATTAACATTTGACATATCTATACAAATGGTCACATGCTGTTCAGAGAGGCAGATTATATCAACTGGTTTGCTCAGCTCTCATTCTTCAACACAAATAAGCAACTCATTCAACTTACCTCTTAGTCCTCAGATATTCTGATGCAGTAATGATAACTGATTTTGTGCACTGGATGAATTACAACTGGATGAACCTACTTTTCCTGCCAATTTTTGTGTATCTCTAGTTTCAATCAGAGGCTGTCTGCATGAATTGTGTACATTAAAATTTGCTTTCTGGCAAACCTGTTTCATCAATGTGAAAATCATTTCCAGCCTGCCTCTGAACATCTTTTGTTTCTGCCCTCCCTACCCTTAAAAAACTGCTGATCTGTCACTTGTGACAGTGCCACCCCCTTAAGTTATTTGCTGTTAGCCCAGGCAGTTTTCCCTTCCCTGAATTTAACTAATTACCTATGAATTGTAGTCAGGAACAACTTACTTTGGGAATAATTCACAGAAAAAATGTTCTGAGGAAGGTGAACCAAAGACTATAATTTATTGGCAGTCACTTTGAAGATGCATCAGATCTACTGAAGAGACTGCCTATACTACACTTGTCCCTTCTCGTTTGGAACAGTGCTGCACAGTTTGGGATCTGTTTCAGATAGGTTTAAAGGAGAAATTTCAAAGACGGGGAGCACCTTTTTAATTACCAAGAAATATGGGGGAAGAGTGTCACGGACATCATTCAGGATTTGGGGTGGACATCATTAAAGCAAAGGTGTTTTTTGTTGTGGCATGATCTTTTCATGAAAATTTCAATCACAAACTTTCTGCTCTGAATACAAAAATATTTTATTGATGATGGCTTACATAGTGAGAAAACAACATCATAACATAAGGGATATCGGAGACCACACATATATTGATTTTTTTGTGTACACTGTTAGAGTGTGGAATAATAGAGAATTATTGTAAAGGTGTTTCGATGAACTGCCTACAAGGCACTTAAAATGTAATTTGCAGACTATCCATGGACATACAGATGTAGATGAACTGGCAGTTGTTTAAGATTCTGCCGTCAGATGGCTGCTTAGAACGTATTTGCAGTCGATAAGTTCACTATAAATGTATAAAATAATCATACTTAGTGAGTTCAAGTGCAAAGTGTGTTCTATGTGGTAGTATAATGGACGATGGGAGAAAAGTGTCACCACTTAGGCCCAAAGTGGGCTTGTAGAACGTTCTTGATGCAAGTAAGAAGAGGGAGGATGGGAAGGCTGCCCCTCTGAAGGGCAACACTGTGGTTAATATTCATGAACCATGTTGAAACAAAGTACACTAAAGAAAAATTAAGGTGAACAAGCGAGTGAGAATGTTCCACAAACACAGCTCTGTAGGGATAATGTTCCATGAAATGATATTAACACATGTCGCTCAGAAAAACTTCCCCTCTGAGTCGAAGAACAAGGACTGCTAAATATAGGTTTAAATGGCCAAAGCGGTTAGAGCTTCCAAGCAAACTGCGGAAGATGCTGATACCTTTGGTTATCAACATCACATTATCTTTGGCCCCCACACATTCATCTGTCGTAATTTTTGGGGTAGACATGGTCATTCTCGTCATTGTAACAGATCTCAATCAATAAGGCAATGTATAATTGATTAACCTGGGGAAAGGGAAAACCACACAGCAGTTTTACTCTGCTCAGGGAACTGGCCACCACATTTGAGGAAAGATCTTGTTTTTGCATGCACTCAATAGCTGTGACACTATCTCTTCCATTTACAATGAGGACAGAGTGAAATGCATCACTACACTGAAAAAAACCGTGAATTGCAATAGGACCAGCAAATATTTAAAGCTCTAAATGCGGACAAGGAGGCCGTAGTGGAGTGTGGTAAGCGATTCCTCATCAAACAGTATGATGATAGATGCAAAGTGTCTCTGAATCACCTCAGATGCCGAAATTACATCAAATTAGCATTCAGAACAACTGCCAACATCGCTTCTCTGCCACCAACTGTGGGTGCTGCCTGCTAGCAAATTCTCTGAGTGTACATCAGGTACAACAGTGTGTGGGCAAAAACAAAAACCTCAAGAAATGAGATTGCACAAGGTCTATGGATCTCCTAGTTCAAGCCACTATACTTCAGCCACCAGCACCTGGTATTCTGACATGTGCTGCATGCAGATTCAAAACCCAGTGTACTATTTTACCTGCCGAAGAACGGGACTCCACTGCGCGTCGCTCTTCATCAACAGTGATAATCTTTGTGAGAATGTCAGCCATCTCGGTTTACAAGACTTCTAGGGGGCGCTGTTGGAAGTAGAGGAATAGGACACTGAAACGTGTGTGCAGCAATGTGTGTCCTAAAATCCACCAAATGTAAACAGGCCACAGGCCACGTGCTTCACTGCAAACTTTTCAAAATATGCCCTGTGGTTTATTTATTTGGGAAGTGCAGCAGTAAGTATGGGCAATGAAGAAAATAAAATCACTTCACTTTTAAACTGTGATGTCAGACTATTAAATATCGAAAAATCTAACGAGAGAGACTGAAAAGTGGAGAACTCACATGGATCTGAAAACAGTGGTTTTTAATTTTTTATGTGAAAAAGTGAAAGTTTTACTGAGAAACTATTTACAGAGACAGATGTATTTTCGCTGAATCTATATAAGACAATTTTATAAGACAGATAGGATGATTTGAGGTTAATGGAAACAGCAGCTTGTCTTTTGGACATCTTTGCCACACTCCTCTTCGGTGCGCCACTCATGTCGACAAACAAGTGTGGTGCACACCACAAAGTGGCGAGTCTATGCCATACCAACTCTGTGGGATTTGAGCCTTAAATAACGTCTGAAAAAGTTACACTTATAAATGTCGTAATTTCGAATATTTCTTATCACCATGATCTTGTCAGACAGTCGTGCTTTAAGGCAGCAATACAAAGTACCAATAATCTGTTTGCTAATATCTGCAGACATTTTAAAAATCAGAAATGCATTGACATATAGGTCGTACATTACAAACACAAAATGGACTATACCTCAATGGCTTGGGGAAAGAATATCTAACGAACCCGATAACGAAGGAAATAATAATAATAATAATAATAATAATAATAATAATAATAATAATAATAAAGGTTACAGAAACCAAAACGTTAGTCGCAACGCATTGCTAGATCCAAAGAACAACAAAAACACCTGAAAGACAAATAGAAGCGACAGAACCATTGTCAGTGCCAGCAAAACACAGCAGGGGACGAGAAGTCAACGGCAAAAAAACTGTAGCTTCTAATCATCCAAATGAATTTTTACACAAAAACAGGTAAAATGAAAATGTCTCAAAGGTAAGCAGTTCTCAGTGGTGCTCAGGTCTCCATCAAAGTTTCCTGTCCATAAGAAATAAAGTGCAACAGCTGGAAGACTCCTGATAGCTCAGTTGTTTCCATAACATAACATTATAGTACAGGGGACCTGAAATAACATATGTCACTGAAAGCTCGTATAACGCAGCATGCCATTATAGTAGAACCACTATGAGCGATACTGTAAAAATAGTATTCCAACACTCACTATTTTTATAGCTTTTTATTTAGGCTACCGGTTTCGACTCCTCAACAGTCATCTTCAGGTCCTGTAGCATGAATGACAAAAAGCATCCAGCCATACATATATATGACAGGAAACCAATATTTGCCCCTGGTTTTCCTTAAATTTCACAAGTAATGTGTGCTCTTCAGACGTGTACTTCTTGGTTTCCTGTTATATTCTTATACAACTGGATGCTTTTTTGTCTTACAGGGCCAAAAAATTCCTCTATTGAGGAATCGAAACTGATAGTCTAAATAAAAAGTTATAAAAATAATGGCTGTTGGAATATTGTTTTTACAATTCATCGAACAGCCATAATCCCACACTCTATAATTGTAAGATAGAGTTACATTTACGACGAGAGTTGATGGATCCTGCATATCTGTAAGGTTAGAAATTACATTATTTCATTCAGTGAGGAAAGCATGTAGAGATACCAGCTACAGAGATGAGAAAGCAATATACGTTTAAAAGGTTGATTATACTACATATATACCACTATCCCAATCCTGACATCCATTACAACCAGACGAAACTAAAACTGTTCAGCCATAACTGTCAGTTCTTTGATTTCTCAGGGGGAAGACACGTTGGAACTAAAACAGATGAAATATTAGTTCACTTTATTACATAATTATAAAGAGATTTACTTAACTTGATATAATCCTTTGCCACAGGAGTGCTTCATAATTTACAACTGTCATTGGCTATTAAAGCATAACTTGATGCACTAATTAACTAACTCTTCACTTGAAGTACAATTTTCAACGTTTAAAGAAATACATTTCCATCTGAGAGTTGAATAACACTTAAATTCTATTCAGTGATGTTGACTGCTCAGCTGAGGTCACGAACTGGGACAGAGGGCTTCCATGTATTGACCTTAGTGCAAGGGCACTGCTGTGCTGAGAAGAGGGAGGGAATGTCTTCCTCAGCCTCTCCCATTCGTCGTTGCAGATTGCAGTGAAACCTCGCTAACGTTTGTGGTATCGATGTGCGTTTCCGACTCTGGTGTAACTCCATAATTTCTTGACGAAACCACATTCCTCTACCTCAAACGCTCGTCGTCGTTCTCTGTGTGCAACAGCAGAACACCATTTAACTAAGGCATTTGATTGTGTTGATCACAAAATATTGCTCCAGAAGTTGTACCATTACGGAATACGGGGAGTAGCTCACAATTGGTTCACTTCTTACTTTCGCAACAGGCAGCAAAAGGTCATTATTCACAATGTTGATAACGGCTGTGATGATGGGTCTGAGTGGGGTACTGCTAAGTGGGGAGTGCCCCAGGGATCAGTGTTGGAGCTACTCCTGTTCCTTATTTATATAAATATGCCCTTTAGTATTACGGGTAACTCAAAAATATTTCTGTTTGCTGATGACACTAGCTTGGTAGTAAAGGATATTGTGTGCAACATTGGCTCGGTTTCAAATAGTGCAGTACATGAACTAAGTTTATGGCTTCTAGATAATAAACCAACACTAAATCAGAGTAAGACTCAGTTTTTACAATTTCTAATAGAAAATTTAACAAAACCTGACATTTTAATTTCACAGAATGGGTGTATGATTCTTGAAACTTTACAGTTCAGATTTCTAGGTATTCAGATAGATAGTAAGCTGTCATGGAAAGCCCACATTCAGGACCTTGTTCAAAGACTTACTTCTGGCATTTTTGTACTATTCGAAGGGTATCAGAAGTGAGTGGGTTTTCGACATGGAAATTAGTCTACTTTGCTTATTTTCATTCGCTCATGTTGTATGGTATTATATTTTGGGGCAACTCTTCCAATTCTAAAAGGATGTGTATATATATATATATATATATATTCCTTGCTGTCATTTCTGGTTAAAAGTATTACCTTATTCCCAAGAATAAGCAGCTTTCACTCAGTTAATATGCAGCAGAAATCAAACCTGCATTTGGATCGGACTTCCTTAACTCTTGTGCAGAAAGGTGTGCAGTGTACTGCTGCATCTATTTTCAATAAGCTACCACTAGAATTCAAAAATCTTAGCAGTAATCCATGCGCTTTCAAATAGAAAATGAAGAGTTTCCTCATGGGCCACTCATTCTATTCTATCGAGGACTTCCTTGAAAAATTAAGCTGATTCTTATTGTATTGTTGATTGCAATTACTTAAACTTATGGACTGACTCTTTATCTGTTACTACTTTTATGTTGTAATTACATGTACTGACATGTTCCATGGCCTTGGTGATTTGCTCCTCAATTTGGTCTTATGGAGCATGACGTGTAAATAAAAAATATAAAAAATAGTGTTCAAGTAAATAAGAAGAGACCTCAGACAAAAAGTGAGAACAGTAGAAGTACAAACTTTCAGCTTTGTAGCACCAGTGTGTGTTACAACACTCTGGAAGGAAAAGCATTTCCCCAGTAATTGTAGATGCATCATAGGAAAGGCTGTCTTCCTCATAAAGAAAATTCCTTTCACACATTCACTTTCAATCAATGTGTTTATGTGGAAAGCAAGGCCAGAGCAACAGCCACTTGCGATAGCACACACTAAAGGCATATATGCTGTCAACAGGTGTCCACAGTATGTGTCACAACATTCATGAGCCGAACCAAGAACTTACCGCATTGCGGAAATCTCCCACTGCAGTACATCAGCAGGCAAACAAACTCTTTGTTCAATTAAACGTTTTACAAAATACAATGAAGTTGCAGAGGGAGATTGGTGCTTCTGATTCCTGTATAAACAAACATACTTACGACAGGATCAACATCTACAGCAACATAATTTCTTTGCCGACAGTGCACATGACATGACATTCCAGTCCTTGGCGTGTGTAGTTTGACAGCAACCTCAGGGCATGGCAAAGTGTGTTTCGTTTCACGTTCTAAGAACGGCGCAAACATTTTCGGATTAGATTTATCTCATTTATTCAGTCTGTGCATTCAAAACAATGTGTTACAAATCAGTGTTTCTATGCCTCATACTAGCGTTTCTGAGTTGTGTAGTAAGTACAAGGAATTATTTAACCAGGTATAGGTAGGGGTAAAGCTTTTGAAGCTAAAACAACTGTGAATGACAATGCACAGCCGCGATTTTTTCGCACACAACCTGTCCCCTATGCCTTACATAACCAATCTGATCAGGAATTGCGACAATTGTAAGACAAAGAGGTTATCCAACCCATTATCTCAAGCAATGGGCATCACCCATCGTCGTTCTGAAGATGCCTTCAGGTGGTTTAAGTTTGTGTGCAGACTTTAAGACAACAGTACACAAACAAACATTAATGGATTCTTTTCCTGCTCTACGTCCAGTGGGATTGATGGACAGGGCAGATACTGATTTGCAAGAGGTATATGTACTTGGCGATAAACACTCAGGTTTGTTCCAGTTTCAGAGACTACCGTTTGGAAGACTTCTGCTCCTGCAATTTTTCAACAGTTTCTGAACAATTAATAGCTAAAATCCTCACTAGTGCAAACTAGTTAGGCGATATTGCCATTGCAGATCGTATGCGTGCTCAGCATTTAGCAAATTTAGACTGCTTTTTCTAAGTTCGTTCTGCTGCTGGCTTAAAGTGCTCTTTCTTCCGGGAAGAACTGAAGTACTTAGATTGTGTCATAAGCTCACAGTGTATATATCCTTCGCACTAGACTGCAATTAGGGATATGCAAATGCCCCATGACATTAAGGAGTTCCAATCAGTCATGGGGGAAGCTTATCTATTATACGAAATTTATTCTACGTGCTTCACAAATTGCTGCTCTACTTAACCAGCTGTACTGGATAAATGGTCCTTCTGTGTGATCCAAAGAATGCCAAAATGCGTTTCACCAATTGAAAGATGCATTGTTAAGTCTTAGATGTTTGATTTCTTTTGACTCAGCTCAGTCAGTCATGTTAGCTCTGGATGCATCTTATGGAATTGGAGAAAGCCAGCCGCTGTGGCCGAGCAGTTCTAGGCGCTTCAGTACATAGCCACACTGCTGAAACAGCCGCAGGTTCGAATCCTGCCTTTGGCATGGATGTGTTATGTCCTTAGGTTAGTTAGGTTTAAGTAGTTCTAAGTCTAGGGGACTGGTGACTTCAGATGGTAAGTCCTATAGTGCTTAGAATTGTTTGAACCATTTTTTTTAATTGGAGAAAGGTGCTCTCTCATAGACTTATTGATTTTGCCTTGAAAACTCTTAAAGTGCAGTGTAAAACTACATTAAGCTTGAAAAAAAGGGGGGGGGCTCACAATTATCTATGGTGTTACAAAATTCCACCAGTATTTGTATAGTCAGAAGTTCTATTTACTGACAGATCATTGGCTTTTGACAGCCTTTTTCAGTTCTGCCAAGCCTGTCCCACCCCGAACTGTAAAAATTACACGATTAGGCTCTGATATTGTCCTGTTATCAGTATTAGCTGCTGTACAGTACCAATGCACAACATTAGAATGCTCAGATATTGTTGTGGTTACTGGCCAGTACCAATAAAGCATTTAATTTGTCTGAGGAATCATGTTTCGAAATCAGTTCTCAGAATTTTGAAACTCTCCAAGATTTTCCTCTCAATTTTGGATGTATTGCCACTACCACCAATTCTGATGCAGCTTCACAGGCGTTTTTACAATATGTGTAGCATGGGTGCCCATGCAGTTTGAAAACATTCCCCACCCAGTGACGTGTCGGTTCTTTCGCCCTTCAGTTGCAGTTACATCGCACAAAGGAGGAACTAGATTGGTTGAGGAGGGTGCAGGGTGGTGTGGAATGGGAACTGGCAGTTGGCTAGAAAGCAGCTAGGAAGAGCCTTTGCATATATCCAATAGATTTAACCAACTGTCAGAGTTGAGTGGAGAGGAGCCTCATGTAGCTGTAGATGTAGGGAGCATGCAGCAGTCCTCAGCAGCTAGGTCGGTTGCAAAGTCTAGCACAAGGAAGAACATTCTGCTGCTTGGCAGTTGTCATGGTAGAGGTGAGGGCCAGTAGTTGCAGGAAGTGTTGGGGAGTGAGTACCAGGTCACTACCATTGTGAAGCCTAGTGGAGGGTTGGCTCAAGTGACTGACAGCATAGGGGAGTTATGTAGGAATTTTACGAAGGAGGATCAGGTAGTGGTAGTGGGTGGAGCAGGTAACAGTCTTGAAAGGGACGGGGAATATGATTTAGGTGGTGACCTGATAAAGATAGCTACTCAAACTGGTGGCATTAATGTGCATTTCGTGCAACTGTTTATGTGCCATGATCGGCCTCACCTTAATGCGGCTGTTAGGTGCATTAACATGGGGCCGGGGACGGCGCTGATGGCAGGCGGCATGGGTCGTATCTCAATGGTGCCAGTTGGGTCTTTCACTAGATCGGGTTTCAAAAGGCATGGTATGCATCTCTAGAGGTATGGGAAGGAGAGGTTGGCAAAGCTAATATGTGACAGTGTAGTGGGTGGTGGTGGTGGTGGTGGTGGTGTCACTCATGGAAAAATTCCTGTAGTAGTTGGTGTTAGAGCTGCACCTTTTTTAGATTAAAGTCAGCTGATAGGTGTACCTGCTTAAAGGAAGTCGCTCTTACTAAAGGCTCACCTTCAGAGGATGTAATGGTTTCAAGTAGAGAAGGAATTAGCATATTTCATCAAAATATGAGAGGCAGAAGAGAGGAATTGCTTGTAGATGTTGACTCTGAAATTATTGGTATATCAGAGCATCACTTAAATAATTTGACGAATCAGAGGTTTCCTTTACGAGGATACAGATTAGCTGGCTGTTTTTCAAGGAGTTCCTTGTGGGGTGGGGGAGTGGCTATGTATGTAAAAAACAGTCTTCCATTTGAGTCCATAGACATATCACAACACTGCACTGAACGCATATTAGAATGTTGTGCAGGGGCAGTTGAATTTAGTGCAAATAAACTTCTAATTGTTGTTGTTTATAGGTCCCCTAACTCCAACTTCAGAGCATTTCTGCTCAAGCTAGAGAGGGTTCTTGATTTACTTTGTAGGAAGTACCAGTAATTAGTTATATGTGGTGACATCAATATTAATTTTGTATATGGCAGTGCAAGAAAAACGATGTTGGTAGATCTCTTAAATTCATATGATCTGATGCAGATGGTGTTTTTTTCCAACTAGGGTGCAGGGGAACAGTAGCACAGACATACAAAATATTTTTATTCACTCTTCATTACTAGATGGACAGTCTGTTAGTGAAAGGGTAAATGGCCTTTCAGGACATGATACACAAATTTTAACACGAAAAGGCTTTTGTACTCAAACTAATGTAACATATAATTACAAACTATGTAGGAAAGTTAATCCAACAGTATTAGAGAGCTTTTTAAACCTTGTCAAAGAACAAGAATGGCAGGATGTTTATAGTGCCGATAACAAAGATGGTAAATACAATGCTTTCATTAACACATTTCTCATTCTCTTTGAGAGTTTCCTTCCATTGGAACATTCTAAATGGGGTACTAGCAGTAATATGCAGCCCGGGTGGCTGACTAGTGGGATAAGCATATCTTGTAGAACAATGTGGAAATTATATCAAAATGTCAGAAGTAGTCACAATCAAGATACAGTAGCCCATTACAAACAGTATTGTTTGATGTTTAAAAATGTTATTAGGAAGGCAAAGAGTATGTGGTACACAAATAGAATAGCTAATTCACAGGATAAAATTGAAACCATATGGTCAGTTGTGAAGAAAGTGTCTGGTGAGCAGCACAAGGTCAACGATGTAAAGTCAGTTCGCAATAAAAATATTTCTGTTACTGATAAAACAGATATATGTACAGTATTTAACAATCATTTTCTGAGCATTGCTGGTGAATCAAACAAAAATTTAGTTTCTACAGGAAATCATACAACTTTCTTGGCAAATGCCTTTCCAAGATTTATCTCTGAAATACTCCTCTGTGATACAGACAAGAGGGAGATTGAGTCAATAATTAAATCACTGAAGACTAAGGACTCTCATGGTTATGATGAAGTGTCTAGCAGAATATTAAAGTACTGTGCTGCACATGTTAGCCCTCTATACAAGCCACATTTGTAATTTTTCCTTCAGGAGTGGTCATTTTCCTGAGCGATTAAAGTACTCAGTAGTAAAGCCACTTTATAAAAAGGGAGAAAAGGATAATGTAGATAATTTTAGACCTATTTCTATGTCATCAGTGTTTGTAAAAGTTATTGAAAAGGATGTGTATATAAGGATAATTGATCATTTTATATCACACTATTTGCTATCAAATCTACAGTTCGGCTTTAGAAGTATTCTCTTTTCTTTGTGAGGTACTGGATGCGTTAAACAAAAGGTTTCAAATGCTTGACTGATTTCTTTGAGACTTTTTACATGATGCCATAATAAACATTCAGCTGAACTGTACATTTGATAGCAAATCATGTGATTTTATATATATATATATATATATATATATATATATATATATATATATATATATATATATATATATATATATATATATATATATAAGAAGACAATTTGTAGTTAAATGTTGTTACCAAAACTATCGAAAAGTTCATGACCAGTCTCCTTTAAATTTTTAAACGATGCTCTAATAAGCATTCAGAGATACATAGGCTACATATATTCAAATATATATCGTATATAAGTATATGTATGTCATATAAATGGGGAAGGCTGTTAACAAAAATGTCAGAAAGTTCCTGACGAAATTAATTTAGATTTTTACATGATACTCTAATAAAACATACCAGATGGATATATGCTACTTTTTTAAATATATGTGGAGTATAAATATATATGTACTATATAAAAGAGAAACATTCTTAAACACTTTACCTGGTACTCTAATATTCGTTAAGACAGATATAGGCTATATAATGTTTAATATATTTGGTACATAAATATTATCACAGAAGAAGCTGAGTAGCACCAGGTGTCGTGGTGACGATACTAAATTGTTGCATGGAGGGTTGTGAGTTCAAAACTCACCTGGACTGTACAGTTTTAATTTCTGTATTCGGTTCGAGTCCATTCTAGAAGTATCCACAAATGTGAAGAAGCATTGTACTGGAATGTCCTGTAACTGTATATATACACATGTGTTCTGGCAGTTCGC
Source organism: Schistocerca gregaria (assembly GCF_023897955.1). Taxonomy (NCBI): domain Eukaryota; kingdom Metazoa; phylum Arthropoda; class Insecta; order Orthoptera; family Acrididae; genus Schistocerca; species Schistocerca gregaria. The sequence goes on along the minus strand of NC_064931.1, from coordinate 333,727,098 downwards.
TCTGTGCTTTTGTATGTGCAAGTGCTGAATAAACCTTCGTTATGTGAACTTAGTGTTTGTCATTTATTTACTTACACCTTCATTTACTTAACTCGAAATGTTCCTGACCAATATATTACAAATTTTACGTGATATTCTAATAAATTTTGGGACAAAGATAGGCTACATATTCTTTTAAAGCGTATGGTACACAATTATTTGTATCTATACTATAATACAAAGACAAGTTGTAGTTTAACACTGTTAAAAAATCTCAAAGTTTTTGACCAATGTGATTCAGATTTTTCCACAATCCTGTAATAAACATTCAGATGGACATAGGCTACAAATTATCTTAAATATGTGTATGGTATGTAAGTGTACATATACTGTATAACGTGGAAAGGTTGACAGCAAAAATCTCGAAAATTTCTTGACACAATCATTTTAAATTTTTACATGATACTCTAATAAATGTACAGATGGCCAACACTACTTATATAAATGGTATATAACTACATATGTAGTATATATACACTATATAAAAGAGAAATGTTGTTAACAAAAATCTCCCAAAATTCTTGATCGATTTAATTAAGATTTTTAGATGATTCTGTAACAAACATTCAGACTTACGTAGCCTACACATTTCTTTAATGTGTATTGCATGTAATTGTACATTTACTATATAAAAGGGAAAGGTTTGTAGCAAAAATCTTGGAAGTACTTGACAAATTTACTTTAAGTTTTTACATAAAATCCTAATAAATGTTTGGCCAGGCATATGTTATTTTATATATATATATATATATATATATATATATATATATATCCATTTTTCTGCACGAAAACAAGTTGTAGTTGAAGGTTGTTACCAAAAGTCTTGAAAAATTCTCGGTCGATTTAGTTACAGTTTTTACATAATAATGTAATAAATGCTCAGGGAGGCATGAGCTAGATACTTTTAATATATGTGTAATCCATAAAGAGGGAACATTGTTAGGAAAAAGCTCAAAAAGCTTTTGACTGATTTACTAAAGATTTTTACAGGATGCTCTGTAAACGTTTGGCTAGACAGATGCAACACATTTTTAATATATATGGTACATAAATATGTATTTAACAGGTAAAGGGGAAAGGTTTTAGTAAAAATCTTGATTTTTTCCTATTTTTACATTACACTCCTATAAACTTTTGTATGGACACAGGCCCACACCTTTTAATATATATGGTATATAAATTTTCATATAATACATAAAGGGGAAACGTTGTTAGCAAAACCCTGAGAAGTTCTTGATCAGTTTATTTCAAATTTTTACAAAATACTCTGATACAAAATCGGACAGACATAGGGTTGTATATTTTTAAATACATATAATTTATAAATATATACATAAAGGGGAAATGTTAGTTAGCAGAAACCTCAAAAATTCTTGATCGATTTATTTCCAACTCTTACATGATGCTGTAATAAATATTTAGAAGTTCATTTGCTGTACTTTTTTAAATACGTGTAATGCATAACTATATATTTAATACACAAAAGGGAAACAGCACTAGGAAACATCTCAAAGAGTTCGTGACAGTTTTACTTCAAATTATTTCACAATACTCTCCTAACATTCAGTTGGACATAACCTATAGGCCTATATTTTTTAAACAACAATTTACAGACTTTGTGTTTAAACTGACTTTGAGAAAGAAAATGCTGTGCTGTGAAAATGCCTGGTTTCGTTTTCTTTCTCACAGTCAGTTTTAGCTTACACATCAAGGCATTTAAATCATTAGACAAACTGTTTATTCTAGATATATTCTTTCTCATTACATATAATAAAAGAGGTACATACTTATGGCTTATAGACTTGTGATTAGAATACTACTATGGAATCTGAATCGGCTGAAATTTTGTAGTCCTACCTGTTAAATATAAAAACTAAGAGAAATATTATCATTGAAGTTTTTATCCTTCTCAGAGACCCATTAGATGATGAAGCCTCTCCTGCACCCCTTATAGTAATGATACCAATTGATTTACCCATTCGTTATAATTGATTTTTTTCCCAATCAAGGTTTTGTTTGCAATAACAATAAAGCTCAAGGTCAGAGGGGAGAGGAGATGGACAGAGTGAGAGGAGGAGGAGGATAAAATGGACAGAGAGGGATGATGAGGAGATGGAGAAAGGGACAGGAAGGATTAGATGGACTGGGAGAAGGCGACTGGGTTTTGTATACAAGTTTGATTCATATTCAGCTACTGTGAAGCAGTACTGCATTCTATAGTATTGGGGTTTAATGTAATATGATAGTAATGGGAGCCATGCCAGACCAAAACTGGTGCACAATGGTGACTGCATACAGGGTCTACAAAAAGCATGTGCAGTGAGTGAAGAATAGGGAAACCTTACTGTCATTTTTATCATTACAGTTAGGTACTGAAGTAAACTGATTTAAATGCTGGTAGGAAAGACTTATCGAAAAAGACAGAAAATAGTTTATATTAATGTTTGTTTCAACAATTTAAAACATTTGTTTAAAGGGAAAAAAGGTTTAAATTGCGAATAACATTGTACTGATTTCCAGTTCCTTGTGTCAGAGTAATTTTGTGTTTTGAAAATTTGTAATCTGTGTGTTATAGAAACTTGATCAGCTTGGCTCAGAATTTTTGCACTGAAATATAGCATATGTAATAACTACTGGCTAGATATCTAAACAGACATATAATTCAGAAGTTAATAATCTTGCTTTTAGCAAGAAAATTTCATGTTCTACAAAAACTGTATGTTAGATAATTTTTGTGTATATTGCTTGAATTTTTTACATTGAATTATCCAGTTGCTTATTTGTAATAGCTAACTGTACAATTTAATTGGGGTAACGAAACGATGTGAGGTGGGGCATGGCTCCATTTGCTATAATTCTACTCCTTACATGTATTTTTTCCCCTTTTCATTATATACATAAGACATACACTCTATCATGTAAAATGATTAATTGCTTATTCCATGTCTAATTAATAAAGTACATTAATGACATTTAACTGCAAATGGATAGATAGTTTGCCTAAAAACAATTTATTTCAAGAATTATTAAAAAAACATTAGATTCCTGCAAAACACATGAAATTAAGATTTTCAGTAAGAAAATAGCTAATGGTTTGTAAAATAATGTACCTCAGCCAAAAGCTCTTCAGTTTTTGTTTTTAGTAAGTACTTCATGTTTTTCAAAAACCTATTGATATTTGTAATTATAATTTCTTTCTCCCATAACATATTTTGGCTATCTTGACCTTTAAGATGGTGTAATGTTGAGAAATGATGTAATAATTTATAGCCATATTTTTTTGAATAAAAATATATTTTTATTATGATGTTTTAATTAAAAAATTATGATAATTTCAAACGTGAGAATGTTACAAGAAATTGGTGAATACCAGCAGAGGTGTACACAGTGTTTAGTAAATAGTGCAGCCTCCTTTATTAATTTTTCAGTAATCCTTCATTTAGCTAAACCAAATTAGTAATTGTTTATTTATAACATCACTGCAACTTCCTTCAATATTGTTATTATCATAAACTATAACATAATAACGTTGTCTAATAAGTATTCCTATGCATCTATAAGTGAGTCAGTCAGCATCCGGTAATCAAAGTATGAACATCTATGTCAGAGTTTACCCCCAGTATGTTAACATTCATATATCAGTGCAAATGTCATGGTAAAAGTCTTCTCAAACTGGCAGGAGTAATTCACTTTGTCAGCATTGCATAGAAAGTGTCTTGTATTTGTGTTATTAAGTCTGAACTTTTCATGGGAATGAATAGTATAAGAGATTACCTTTTCTAAGTAGTTCATAGTTAAATGTGCTTACTTGTGGTTAATATTCACCATGAGACACTTAAACTAACCTGATCATCAAGTGAGTTACTGTCAGTAAACGTGAATATATAAAATGTGAACTGATGCTGTGTCGTGTACATCATTTCAACAATTGGTGGAAAATTAAATTACAGCCAGCAATAAGATGACGGATACTAGATGATGAGCTACCAAAGGCTAATAATGAATCATAGGGGAGTCATGTCACAACATGCTTTTAATAACCTTTTGTAAGGCAATCACCTTGTTTGTGAGTTCTACTGTTAACACAGCACTCAATTTTAAATCAACTTCGTCACTGTGTTGACTACCTTATCCAATTACATGTTTCATTTAGTTTATCACTTTTATTTAAAGTGTTTAGGAACTATTTATTTATTTTCTTTGTTGTCTGGCAGTGTGTATGTGTGATTGGTATTTTCCTGTTAAAAACCTTTAGATTCGACCACTGGTGCTGTTACTAGTGTAAAAACTTAGACTAAGAGCCAAACTGTCAATAAGCTCGATCACTGACTTGAACCACTGCCATTATTATTCTTCAGTAAGGGGTGACAGGTCCAAGATTAGGTTATCTCATAGTGCAGCACTGATTAATAAAAGCACTTAAGCATTTTGTTGGGGACTTGCAAGCAGTAACAAACTGTACAGCAGAACTGCCAACAACTAGCCAACAGCAGCTACTGTCATATATGAAAGCAGCCACCAACTTCTTGCCATCAGCAATCATGCAGTGCGAGACAGCTGAGATAAATAGTGCAGCTTGCTGTACAGTCACTTGCAAGTGTGAATGGTGCAGAGGTGATCAATCGCCAAGTATGTAATGGTCAGACAAGAAAGTGAAGCCACAGATCAAGTATTAATGATTATTCTGTCAATAAGAGTGTTATAAATACAGTTGGGTGTTGTGGAAAATAAAATGGGTAGTATGTAAAACAAAACTGTAAAGGTTGAAGGTAAAATTGTGAGAATAATTGATGGAAACTTCAAAATGCTACAATCAGAAATGAAATGGGTGAACTTTCTTCTGAAGTCATGGATGTCAAAAATAGAAATCAGTAATTAGAACAGGAACTGATGGAGGACAGGGCCAGCGATTTTCAACAGGAGGAAAATTTCAGTCAACAATGTAGTGGCAACACGAATAATGATGAAGGAAGCAGGCAAAGCAGCCAGAATAATGCTAATAACAGGCAACATCAGATGGAAAGCTAAGGTGCACCACATCTTGGATTCCAAGATGAATTGAGAAAACAGTGAAGAAAAGCACTATGAGCAGGAAGAATAAAAGATTAAATAAAGCAGAAGAGCAGAGCGTGAACAAGTATATGGTGTGGACATAATTTTTGGCGGTTGGAGAAGTGTGAACAGGGAATCTACGAAAAGGAAGAATGGTTTTTAAAGATATTTGTCAAATTGGCTAGTTGTTTAATGTTTTGAATGGTGTTAGAGAGAGATGTGTGGAAGAAGTAAGTACTGAATCATGTGTGACTGAGTTGGCAGGAAAAATAAATCTATTGGATGCAGAGATTAGATGAGTGGAGCAATTTAAAGATGCAGCATATAGCAGTGATAACAGTGAGTCTGATGTTGGTGAGTTAATTGTTTGTGCCATGGAAATAATGGAGCCAGAAGTATGTGTGCTGGAGGCTAAATTAACATATTAGGATTTGAAGCAGGTGATACTGTAGCAGGCATCTCAACTGATAAGCTTTCAGCTAATAGGAGAGAAGATGATGTTTAATGATGGGCTGCAGCAAGATTCAGAACTCGTAAATACTGCATAGGAGGTAAACGAATGATTATTAAGTACTGTAGCTGATTCAGGACAGTATATTAGATTCTAATTTGTTGTGTAAGGAGGAAAGTGATATTTGTGTAAATCATTGGAGATTTGTGTGGCACTGAATAAATTGTTTAACCCAGGTCTCTGGGAGCGGAATAAGTTCTCATACCTACAAATAGTGATTGAAATTAATTTAAGTGGGGTGAAGATAGGGGAGCTTGGGACTCTGGAAATTCCGTGTTAGCTGCAGAAGATCCCTTTATGCAAATGTTAAAATGACAGAAAGGTGGTTTTTTTGTGATGGGGGCGAAAGTAAATCTGGCAACAGGTGGAATATTATATTCCTTTGAAACAGGAATTGTTATTAGAATTAAGTGCGATGGACAGGAATTTAAAATAGGTTGTTTGATCGTTCCAGGACTAGTTAATGATGTAATTGTTGGCCCAGAGTTTTGACGCACTATCACACCAACCTACACTGTAAGAACAGACGTTTAAAGTTTGAAAGTGGTGGAAATTGGAAACATATAAGATTTAAAGATAATCTGGGAGGTAAGGCATCTGTAACACACATAAACATGTCACCAGAGGAGCATGAGGAGGTACATGTTAGGAGAAAATATGTACTAAAATTGAGTCAACAGAGAAAATTTCAGAGTTGCAGTGTGAGGCTTTAGGTGAGTGCTCTACTGCATAGCCATGCTGCTTGTCAAAAGAATACCACCTTAGCTTAACATATTAAAAATGGCCACAAAACTTCCAAGTCTATATTCTTAAATATTTTGTACAGTTGCATCGAACTGCTTGGGGAGAGGTACCTTCGAATTATGAACATACCGTAAATATAAAATATTACGAAAATTCGATGCCATGTAGTCCCCTTGTTGGAGGACTACACCTGGTTGTTTGAGAAAAGGCAATATTTACCAGCTACTGAGCTCACTTAACATTAAATTCTAACCAGAGATGCTAAGCTAATAGCACAGAAACTGTACAGAATAGATCATTTACAAACTTGTGGATGAAACTATCCAGCAACAACCTGATACAGGAGTCATACAAGCATCTCCTAACCCCCGAGCTTCACCAGAAATGGTTGTACCTAAGAAATCAATTAACAGTCAGAAGTCCTATCGCCTGTCTGTGGATGTGAATGCGAAAATATTTTGTTGAGGCCAATCTAAATAGGTAGGAATGATCACCAAAATAAAATAAGAGAAATCAGAGCTCAAACAGAAAGGTTTAGGTGTTCGTTTTACCCGCACGCTGTTTGGGAGTGGAATGGTAGAGAGATAGTATGATTGTGGTTCGATGAACCCTCTGCCAAGCACTTAAATGTGAATTGCAGAGTAGTCATGTACATGTAGATGTAGATATGAGGGTGTAAATAATGTCCCTATACCAGACACTTACCCTTTGCCCTGAATTGATGAAACCTTGAACAGATTGGGGAACTGTAAATTACTCACTACTTTATACATGGAATCAGGCAATCCCCAAATTATAATACCTTCTCAGTACAAGACCAAAGACTGTTTTCATAGTACCTTCCAGATGTACAAGTTTTCAAGGATGCTTTTTGGTCCTGCGCCTGCCATGTTTCAGAAGTTTGTAGAATTGTTGTGAAGGTTGAAACCTATATCAGGTTTCGTTTATTTAGATTATATCACAGTGTTTTCTCAAACCATTGAGGTGCACACTGAATGATAGAGGATTGTATTGTCCAAGATTACAAAGTGCCCATTTTAGTTTGAAATTAGAGAAAGTTCTATTGCAGAGCCACAAGTTAAGTATTAGTTGTGTTGGGGTAAAATCAGATCTGTGGCTGACAGTAGTAGTAGTAGTAGTAGTAGTAGAGTTATTTGCTACCTCTAATCTAAGAGAGTTAAATACCTTTTTAGGAGTGGTGAACTATAACCATTATCTTGTAAAAGATTGTAAAACAGTAACTGAATGTCTAATGAAGCTATTGAGGGACAGAGTAGCCTTTGAATGGTCTCTAGAATGTGAAATTGCTATGTAATAAGTTAAAGATGTGTTAACGAGTTCCCCTTTGCTGGTATACCCTGAAATTGGGAAGCCATTCATATTGTTAGATGAGGCCTCAGATTTTGGCGTACATTGCATTTTGAACCAGAAACATGATGGCAAATGAAAACTTTTTGGTTATGCTTCCTGCCAGCTGAGTAATGCTGAAGTTAATTACAGCACCACAGAGCAGGAGATGTTAGCTTAGGCGTTTGGTATGAACTAGTTTAGATATTATTTGTATGTCAGGAAGTTCACAGTGGAGACTGACCATGCTGTCTTTTTATGGCTCATTAATTTGAAGGACCCCAGTAGACAATTAATGCATTGGGCCACGAAGTGGAGTGAATATAACTACTATACAATCATAAACCAGGCAAACTTTAT